>NW_022631118.1:628038-1828038 GCF_010015895.1 Lontra canadensis | reverse complement strand
CTTTCCTTTGCACACATCCTTTTAGACTTTGCAGATGCCAACTCCTCCGACCTGGCCAGCTCTTTCTCCCTCTTGAAAAGGAAGACTGGTCAAATGTGACTTCTTTGTGAAACTTTTCCTCAGAGTGCCCCCCCCCCCCCCCCCCAGAGCATGAACTATTGTGTGTTAACTGCTGAACCAGGGTGTTGGCTTTTGGTTTCAATGACTTGGACTCCACTCGCAAACAGTAAGACCCTTTCTTATCTCACCTAATCTAAAGCTCTGCAGGTGGGTAATTCCAGGGCTCATCCATACCACAGTAGCCTACGGTCTGTCTTTCTCCCCTGCCACAGTCATCAGCCAGGAGGAGCTCCCTTGTCGTGAGCATTCCCTGCTGGTGTCACAGAGCCTGGGAGACAAAAGACAGGAGGCATCTCTGCACTTCTTTTATCAGGTAGGAATTATTTCTCGGGAAGTCCCCTGCTGACTTCCTCTTATGTCTCTTTGGCTAGAATTGGGTCACATAGCCAAGCCTAAACCAGTCATAGCCAAGAGCATGGGACCAAAAGCTTAAAAGGGCCAGGACTTAGCTCTGAAGCTGTCAATTGAGGGCATAGTCAGAGCTCTGCCAGGCAGAGGAGGGAATGGCCCCTTGGGAGGCAGCCCTCAGAGTCTGCCCAACTGTGCCCTCACTCTCCTGGCTCCCCACTAGGCTGGAAGCTGTGAGAGGACAGGGGATTGGGGTTTATCCCTTCTGGTGCCCTTTGCAAGCTAGCACAGGGCTTGGAACATGGTAGATATTGAGGAAGATATTGGTGGAATGAATGAATGCCAGCGCTCTGGGTTTGGTATTTTGGACAATTTTGCCCTCAAAGATATTGTAGTGCAGTTGTGGAGAAGACACTTGAACCTAAAAAAAGATGTGGAATTAGGGCCTGGACTCTGGCACAGACTGGACATGCCATGGGAGATAAATGCGTCCATACCTGCCCAGAGAAATAGGATGAGGCCCATTAGGAACCAGATACTATGAAAGGTAGAAGTGGGTAGTGGAGAAAAACACTTGTGTACTCAGAGAATAGATGGGAGTATGATGGATTTGAGTCAGGGAAGGCATTGACTAGGCCTGAAGGGGACTCATTCTTGAGGACCTACTATGTGCAGGTCATCCTACTTGGATTTATTTTGTCTTATCTTTCCTGTGCCTCCATGAGGTGGTCCATTCTCTCCTGCATTTTGTAGGCAGGGAAGCTAAGGCTCAGAGGGTGAGTGAGGTTGCTTGCCCAACGGTAGAGCCATGAAGTAGTGGAGTTGGTCTAAGAAAGCAAACCCATTGTGAAAAACTGGCTCCCTTCTGCAAAGGAGCCATGATGGCCAAAGGAGGCCCACTGAGGACCAGCAGGCAGTGGAATGAACAGGATCGGGATCCTAAAAACTGACAGGAGGGCCTAGAAAATGCGTGGTGCAGTGAAAATGCAGGTGAACATCCCAATAGAAGAGGTGTTTATAACAGGATTCAGGACAGGCTTGAGGAGCCGTAGCCTTTGGCATTAAACCTGACTTCAGATCCTTGATCTGCCAGTTAATAACTAAGACTTTGGGCAGGAGACCTCACTTCTCTATACCTCAGTTTGTCCATCTATAAAATGTTGATAATTAAATGTATGCCCAGTGCCTGGCATACAATAAGAATTTAATACGTGTATTTTTCATTATCAGTATTGTCGTTGCTGTTGTTTAGAACTTGGTGGGTAACTAACCAGAGCTAGAGGTGACTCCCTCAGTGTAGGGGCCCTGGGTTCTACTTCTGCCTTGGTCACTGCCTCCACATTTGACCTTGACTTCAACCCTCCCATCATCCTGGCTCTCCAGGGTTCATCTGTAAACTAAGAAGGTTGGGCCAGTTGATTTCTAGCATCCTCCCTCATTCTAAATTCTGCCCATGTGTGAAGTAGAAGGGAGAGGCTGCGATGACAAATGGGATCAGAAAGGAGGGAGGGGGCATCTGGGACTGACTCTGTGCTGGGGAAGCAAAGGAAGGGAAGGGCAGAGGATAGAAGGAAGAGCAAGGAGGAGCCAGAGGCTAGGCAGACAGCAAGGACTAGGCAGGTGTGCAAACCCTGGGCTGGGCAATTTGGAGGTGGGCACATGGAGGAATGACGAAAATCAAATGAGGCAGGAGTGCATTGGGAAGAGCTGCAGCTGACACCTGCCCTCCTTGTGGGAGAATCAGAGGGAGAGGAATCAATCACGGCTCTTCCTGATGCTTAATACCTGAGGGCTGGGCTTTGAAGAGTGTGTGTTCAAAGACTAAAATTGAATTGCTCCGAAGTTTGCAGGAATGCTGCAATTATGCCTGAGAACATGTCTATGAAATCCCCTTGAAATCTATTTTTAGGCACAAGGTTTTATAACCAGAGTCAGAAATCGAGTGGAAGTGTGTGGGAGGCTGACCCTGGACAGTTTCCATGTTTGAGAGGAGGGGAAGGGGTATTTTTAACTGCAAACCCCCTGTCTCCGAGGGTGAGGCCGGGGAGGGGGCATCTTCGCCACTTTGGGTTTCTCACCCACTGCCACATTAAGATGGGAGCTGTCTTTGACAGAAGTTGTTAAAGTTGCTTACTTGGGGTGGGTGGCTGAGGGCCGCGGATTGAGCGGGGGAACTTGTCTGGGACTTCTGTCTATTGGAACAGAGATATCTGAGACTTCATTTGCCAGAGACTCCTTCAAATCCATCTTGCACAGTTGTCACCGAGCCCGGGCAGCTTTGTCTGGCTGGAGACGTTTTTCTTGCACTGCTGTATCAGTTAGCTGTTACTACCTAACAAACTGCCCAAAACTTGGTGCCTTAGAGCAGTGAATTCATACTCTTGCCAGAAAATCCACAGGACATCTGGATAGTTCTTCTGGTCCTGGCTGGGTTTCCTCCCATATCTGTGGTCTGTCGTTGGTGATACAGGGGACTTAATTGATCCTGGTGGGCTCTTTCCCATGTGTGGTGGTCGGCAGACTCTGGGCTGGCCTAGGGATAGCTCATCCCTCCTCCACACAGTGTCTTGTCCTCCAGGAGCTCTCCTGGGTTCGTTCATATGGCAATGTCAGAGAGCAGAAGCACATCAGGATTCTTGAGATCTTAGTCCGGGATTGGTGCAGTGTCACTTCCAGCACATTCAGTTGGCTGAGGCAAGTCACAAGGTTGCCCCGAATTCAAGGAGTGAGGAAATATGATGGCACTTCTTGATGGCAAAGGCACACTGGAAAGGGTTTTCACTTAGGCAGACTTTTAACTGGGGCCCGCAATGCCTTCAGTTTACACCACCATCAGCACCAGTGTTGGCCTCTAGGGCTGTCACAGTGAGTAACCCTCCTCCCAAAGTCTACCTGGCCCCCAGGACCCCCTTGCTGTGCAAAGAGTTTTCCACAAGAGTCCTATCTGTGGAATCAGAAAAATGGATGCTCCCCAAACAAAGAGAGGTCAATTTTCACTCATGAGATGCAGGAAAACGTTTGACGTTCTGAAGTATTAGCAAGGAAAAGGGGGAAATAGATGCCATAGTCAGTGCTGAGCAGAGTTTCCATGCCCTGGACCATCAAGGGCATAATTCTGCAGTATCTGTTAGAATTAAAAATGCACGTGAGAGTTACATACACAGTGGTATGACCAGCTCATGGAATACGACTCAGCAGTGAAAAGGAATGAACTGTCAATACATTCAGCCAGACGAATGAACCTGAAGGAGTGGAAAAGGCCAGTCCCCCAAGCATACATAGTGCATGAGTCCATTAGTGAAATGACATAGAGATGGAGCACGGGTTAGTGGTTGTCAGGGGTTGGGGATGAGGAGAGGGGCTCGTAGCTGTAAAGAGGGGAAGAAGGGGGTTTTGTGATGGGACAGTGAGTATCTTGGTGGTGGTGGTGTTTACATAGGGATACATGTCATAAAATGGCATAGAGCTACACATGGGGGTGTGTGGACAAGGGCGTATGTAACCGGTGTGATCTGAATAAGCTCTGTGGAGGGTACCAATGCCCATTTCTTGGTTTTGATATTGTACTTGATTTATGCAGGACGCTGACTTTGGGAGAGGCTGGGGGAAGGGACCCTGGGACTTCCTTGCACATTTCCTTGCAACCTCCTGTGAATCTATAATCATTTCCAAAAAAAGTTAAAAATAAATACCTAGACTCCCTGGCCTCGCAAATGAACACTATTGCTCGTGGCTGTCATAGAGACATGGTCTCCTGCCCCAGGAAACTTGTGCAGATGGTCACTGACACTGTTTGATACCAAAGCATTGGAAACAACCTGGTAACAACCCAAATGTATTCTTTCACCTAATAATCATTCATTGAGTGCCTACTGTGTGCCAAGCACTATGCCAGGCTCTAGGGACAGAACCGTGAACAAAAGAGTCCAAGTCCTTGCTCATGTGGGGTTCACGTTCTAGTGATCGTCCCAAAACGGGCCTGGTTAAATAAATCACAGAGTAGCTACACCAAGGAATTCCATTGCAACAGAAACAAATGAGGTAGACCCATATCTCTGTGTACTAATAAGGTTCTGTCCCCAGAGCATATCACCTGGGGAAAAGAAAAGAAATTCTGCAAGAAGCAGAATCAGGTGTTTATGCAAAAAGAGAATGAAGAACCACGATCAAATAAACGAAGGACCAAGATTCACTGTACACTTTGCTGACTTTTAAGCCAGCCCAGCTCCCTAGAATATCGGGCCCCTGAGGGCAGGGAGTTGTGGCTATTTTGTTCCTTGCAGTGCACCTCACCCTAGAGCAGACCTAGCCCTTGGGAGGCACTTAGATATCTGGAAGGAAAGAGTGAATTGTACCCATTTGTCGGTAGCACAGATTACTCAAAGGCTTTACTCCCTAAGAGAGCTGCAGAATGTTGACTGAATATCCTTGAGGATACCACATTTTTTTCTTTCAACTTTGTCATCACCAGTGCATTTCCCACCCCAACCCTGAGAAGTCACAATCATCAAGGCTTAGGTCTTACCTGTTCACACCGGTATTGGTCGTGTAGTGATTTCACTGTTTTGTGGTTCGTGAGGCAGCATGTCAGGAACTCCTGCCTGCCTCATTTAATCCTCCTATCGGTCCCGTTTGGAGAAAAATGGATGTTCATAACAATTTCTGTCTGATCTCAGTCCCCTGCCCTGCATGTCAATGTTTGGGCACCCAATGATAGATGGCTGGGAGCAGACGAATCTGTTGTGGGACAGAGAGAAATTCCCTGGAACCTGCGGAGTGCCACAGGGGGCTAGTATGTGTTCTCTTGTCTCTCTGCTCCCCACTTGGTCCCTTAGGGAATCTACCGTGTGTCCTGGGATCCACGGGAAAGGCACCTCTCAGATGTAGAGCTCCTGCAGCCCGCTGTGTGTCTTCATCTCGGCAACCCCTGAGTGTGGCTTAGAACAGAACACAGAACAGACCCTTGGGGACTGTTGGCTGAGTTGATATGAGCTGAGATTTTTTTAAAAGGCAAGTGCTGAATTTCCAATCACAAGGAACCACTTGTACAACACTTAGCTTTTAAAGTAAGAGAAAAAGACGTGTTCATCTTTAACCCACAGGAGAGTTTCTGTGGTAGGATGGCTTAACCAGCAAGGACACCAAGACTCAAAGCAGTTCACTCATTCACTCACTCATTCGTTCATTCACTAAATATGTCTTGAGGGCCGGGTTTGAGCCTGTGATTGGTCCTGGCCATGTGGCTTTGACCCATCACCATCATCAGAGTAAAGAAGCAGGCACACAGTTCATTTAGTGTTCCCTAGAAACCTGCATCCTTAGGGTCCACAGCACATGAGTCTCTGTGATGCCTTGCTATCCCCATCAGAGGACCACAAACCATCCTTCCAAGTGCTGGCTGAGATGATGTAGCATGAAGATGCTCTTGGGGTCATGGAGGGAATCATTCCAGATTCGGGGATTCCCCCCGGATCGTGGGCAACCAGAAGCTATGATCACGACCTCAACATGTCCCCTCATCCATTTCCTGCTGGGTCCTTGCAAACATTTATTACCCTGCTGCAGAAAAAGGCTGTGAGGCCAGATGACTTGTCTGTAGCCAGTGAGCCTTGGCGCCCACAAAGCAGAAATTAATGAATGACTGTTGGAGAGAGAGGCAAGGAATAGGACAGCAGCTATTTTAGGCTCCCTCCGCCAAAGCAGATCCTAATGCCTGCATCTGCCTGTTAACTCTGTCTGCTCTTGGAGCACAAATCAAAATCACGCTGGCTTGGTTTTTGTTAGCTCGCCAACTCCAAGCTCTTCAAGTTTGTATGTCTTCAAAATCTGCAGATTTTGAATTAATAAAAAAAAAAACTGTGAAAACTGATTCTCACTCTCTCTCTTTCTGACTTTAATAGGATTCATCAAAACCTTTGTGGAGCCAACCAATATAATACACTCAGGTCAGAATGCCAGAGCTCAAGTCTTGCCTTCTCCACTTTTTCTCACTTGACTTCTCTGGACTTCTGTTTTCTCAACTGTGACGTGAAGATGAGAAAGTAGCGCTGTTGGAGATTAAGGGAGACACTGCATGGAAAACTTCCCAACACCTGTAACCCCATCATTGATGGCAGACCCCTTATATATATATAAGGAAAACCATTACCCTCCCAGTCTTCATAGGAAGACTATGATCTTGGGGTATCAAGGTTTGTGTGTGAGCTGCTGTGTGACCCTGGGGAATTTAACATTTCTGGGCTCATGTACTTGAGGCATAGAAGGATGGAAAATCTCCATCATTCTGTGTCCAGGTCTGGGATAGAGGAATGGAAATATAATATTACTTGATTATCAGATGTTTGCTGAGCATCTCCTAAGTGCAGTCACTTGGAAACTGTGGGAACCTGCTGGTGACTTCCGGTGCTGGCCTTTGGTGCTGGGCCCACACATCATGGAAGGGGACCTATATTTAGTGTGGTTCTCTGAAAAGCAGCAGTTCATTTTCATGGATAAACCTGAGCACTTCCCCTCTTGCTGTTTGACTATATCAGGCCCCAGGTAGATAGGTGTGGATGACCGGAAAAAATAACTGTGAGCAGGATGCTAATCACGCAGGCTGTCGTGGTGAAGCCTAAGGGCCCTATAGTGCTATCTTGACGGTGGAACTAGAGAACCATACAGCAGGAAGCAGTGAAGGGGCCCAGGCCCTCTCCTGGCCACAGGGAGCTGCTGGTTTGGTCCTCCCACAGCTGCTCAGGAATATGGGGCATGGAAACCCATGAGGAGAGAGAGGAGAGAGTGGCTTAATGGTTGGGGCCCTCGGATCCCACCTTATGGTATCAGAGCCTGGAATGCTTTCCTTCAAGGCATGATCTATTGTGTGGTTATTTATGAACAGTCCTGTAATGAGAGATATCTCTATTCCCATTTGACAGATGAGACTCTAAGTTTCCAAGAAGCTAAGGAGCCTTCTGCAAATTTAGTTTACTGCAAAGAGCTTGACCAGAACTTACCCCCAAGGCTTGTGCTGCTTCCATTCTTGTTTTAAAATAAATATTCCCGGGGCGCCTGGGTGGCTCAGTGGGTTGAGCCGCTGCCTTCGGCTCAGGTCATGATCTCAGGGTCCTGGGATCGAGTCCCGCATCGGGCTCTCTGCTCAGCAGGGAGCCTGCTTCCCTCTCTCTCTCTCTCTCTGCCTGCCTCTCCATCTACTTGTGGTCTCTGTCAAATAAATAAATAAAATCTTTAAAAAAAAATAATAAAATAAATATTCCCATTTTGACTTGAAAGCATCTGGTTAGGAAGAACCAAAGACCCTGAGTCAGCCTTCAGGAAGTAGAAAATTCCATAAAGATCCAGAAAATTCCATAAAGATCCAGAGGACCTACTGTATGTCAGGTGCTGTACTAGGTATTTGGGATTTACCAGTGAATAAAGAGTTACTTAATATGTGATTATGGATTGAATTTTAAAAACTTGATACAAAAGCTTTTCTAAAATGGGTTTGGACATATTTTAATTCATATCCAGGTGAGAATTATCAGACTATGACCTTTCCCATAATGAAGTGAAAGACTTTTTTCCAGAAGTCGATTTTGCTGCCTTTCTCTTTCTCTCTGTATAGTGCTATTACTGTATGCAGGGGAACCCTGGGCCCCACCAAGGCCACATCTCTATCTCTGGAGTGGTTCTAAGAAAAGTTGTACACATCTGCCTCACACAGTGTAGTCATCAAAAGGGAGGGAATGTAAAGTCACCTAACAGATTGAGTGAGTGACTAGAGCAAGTAACAAACTTCAGAAGACTTAGTTTCCTGTAAAATGAAAGGAGTAGTAAGTTTGAGATTAAGAGATGATGATACATTTCCGTGTCTACTTATCTATCTCTAGCCATCTATCAACCCATCATCCATCCATACATCCATCCATACATCCATCCATTTCAACTTCCTTCTTTCTTTCCTTCCTTCCTTCCTTCCTTCCTCCCATCCATCCATCCACCCATCCATCCATCCATCCATTTCCCCATCTATCTATCCATCCATCCATTTATCCATCCCTCCCTCCCTTCCTCTTTTAATTTGTACTGGTGCAAGTGAGGGCTTAGCAAGTATCAGCTGTTAAGAGGATGACAGCACAATGTTCCACAGTAACAGTGCCTCATCGTGTGGACTGGATGTTGAACCTCCTATTGATCTTAAAGGAACCTCATTTAAGAAGCAGGAGTGTATCCTCTTTTGTGTCAATCTCGGATGGTGAACAAAGTCATGGCTGAGACTTAGCTCCCTCCCAGTCCCTCTTCCGCTTTGCCCTTTGAAAATGAAGACTCATATTCTTTTGACGTGAACATCATTGTTGCAGTTTGTCCCCAGAGCTTTGTTTCTGCTCTGTAGCATGAGGACAGAATCCTCTGTATGCTGGGGGGTGGAGGGTGGCAGGAATGGATTGGTGTTTATGGTTGGGTACTTGGCCTCCCTCCATTCAGTTTTGATCTCTGCTGATCTCTGGGACTGGCCTTCTGCTCTGTCTAGAATGCTTTTCCTTCTTTTTGCCCCACCCTCACTGAGCACCTACTCTGTAGAGCATCTGGGTCCTGCCCATACCAAGCCCACCACAGGGTGGAGGATGTGCAGTAAATACCTTAAAAGCAAGGCAGAGTGTGACAAATAAGGCAGGGCACTAATATCCGCCAGGCTCCCTCCATGTGCAGAGTACATCATCTTAGTGGTTTCCCAGCAACTGCATGAGAGTGCTGGTCTGCAGCAGGGTTCTCTGATCTGAGGCAAGCAGGGGGCTGGTGGGGAGTTTTCTATAAAACTGAGGAGAAAGGAGGCTTTTTGTCCTGAGATTACACTTTCCTACTTTTTCTGTGCTAAAATGACCTTTCTTCTGTGATGCTGAGGCCAGAAGGACATTTGTAGGGTTTGTATTCAACAGCACTAGATTGAGTCACCTAACGGGTTTTCTTCGTTGTTGGATTGGTTGGTTTTGTTTCACATTTTAATTTTACTGGCCCAGGGCATCTTTCAGTCTGGGAAATCTTATTTATCACTGAGTTATCTTATTGTGGAAAGGGTTTATCTTATTTAAGGTTACTAAGAATTCTGTGAGATAGACATTACTGTTGGCATTGCACAAATGAGAAAACTGAAGTGCAGTGAGGTGGCTTCCCTTGAGTTCATAATGGCAAAGGCCATTCTCAGTCCTAGTCCTGACTCATGCTAGAGCCCACCCTTTCCTCCCACCCCAGCCCAGAAGCTACTGCAAGGGAAGCTCAGGATGATAGATCTAGTAGAATATATTGAGATGTGCACTAGATAACTCAAGGCTTTGTTTCTTACCCAGATCTGCAGGAAGACCCAAGTAACCCCTTTAGCTGGATAATGCTAACCAATGGGTAGATGGTCTTGCACCTTCAAACCTGATATTCATACATAGCCCAAGTGTATCCCCTCATGGACCTGCCCTCCTTCCCAGCCCCTCATACAAGATAATGACAGCATGAGTGTGACCCAAGCGGTTTCCACATCAGTGCAGTGAAGGGAAAGACTTTCATGATCCCTTCCCTTTGCCTTTTTCAACTGAAGACCACCCTGACACTTTCTGGGGTGCATCCCCTATTCTCATTACTGCATTTCCATCCTCAGGCTAGTTAAGGTTTCCATCTTGACCATCTGGTGCCCAGGGTAAATTAATGGCCTTCATATCCGTGAGTAAGCACTTTGCAGATTTTGCAGAATGACTTTGCTGGTTTGGCTGCTTCTGCTGGCTGGCCATAGGTGACCTGGAAAGTGATAAATCATGCTGGAAGTCTGTTTGCCTTAACCCTGTCCCCCCTCTGAGAGTGAATTTCCTTTCTCTGGTGGCTCTGTTGGAGGACTCGGGTCATTTAACATTTAGCATCAGGGACAAATCTATAGCCGAAATGGACTCAGACTAATTTCTGAACAAAATATTTTTCCTTCTGATCTTGAACAGTAGGAATTTGAGGCAAAGGACATACAGGAAGGTGTTGAAAAGTAAGACATGCCCATTATTCTTGATTTGTGCTCTCAAGACAACATGCTATGGATGGCGGGTTCACTAGAGGCAGGTGCCACATCTGGGGATTGGGGTGTCCTTCCCAGAGTCAGCCACTGGGGCCCTCTCTGTGGCTGGAGATCCACAGAGACTGGCTGACAAGACTGGCTGACATCTGGCAGCAGGGAACAGCTCTCATTTTTTTCTAGAACGTCACATATCTTGTCTTTTACGTATTCCTGATAACCCTATGAGGTGGGGTCAATGTGCTCTGGCCTCCCTCACAACTGGAGAAACAGAGGCTGGAAAAGTAAATAGGAAAAACACCTGATACCTTCCTCACAGGGGTTGTGGTGAGAATTTAATGAATATATGACAGGAATAATGATAGTGAATATATGTGTGTGTGTGCGCGTGCGCACATGCGTGTGTGTGAACATACAAATCATAACAAGTGTCTGGCACGTAGGATGTAGTCAACAAATATTGGCAGCTGACCATTATTAATATCTCTAAAGCCACTTAACTAATAACCAGCTGATGTCTTGAGTCCCAGTGACCCTTTTAATTTTCATCATTTTATCACCCAACTCTTTGTTTTTTTCACTAAGACTGAAAAGTCTTATAAGAGCAAATTTCCTCTAAAGTAGTTCCCAGAAGCCTCTAAAACTGGAGAGAAGTGTTGACCTGAAATGCCACTGGCACAGCATCTTCTATTTCATTCATTTTGGAACAGAGGCATTAAGAGCACTCTTCAGCCCACCAAGATAATACAAGTCAAAAATACTTGAGAACTTGGTATGCACCACATAATGTGCTAAGCATTTTACAATTTGTCCTACTTGATCCTCAACAGCAACACTTTGAGGTCGGTATTTGTATTGTTCCCATTTTATATGTGAGGAGACTAGGGTACAGAGAGGTTAATAATCAACCCAAGGCCCTCCTAAGAGGCAGAATGGATTCTCCAAACGCACGCTCTTCCATTCTTAGGGCGTGTGTATATTAGGGAGTCTTCTGTGTAGAAGCGGCTTCTCTCTACCACCACTTTGGGCCATGAATAAGAAAGGTCAGCCTCAGCCCTAGGTTCTCAGTGCCCCCGTGCTTTCAGAAGACAGGGCTCCATCCCTCCCAGCTGTGCCTCTCCACCAATCCAGGCTCCTGTTTGGGCCACATTCTCTGCACCTGGGAAACGAATGTGGTAGGTGGCACGGGCACCACATACCACTTCCATCCCAGTGTTCCAGAGCTAGATGCTCCCCTGAATTGCACCTAACTTCCTTTGTTCTTAATTTTATCTTTCCAAGGACAGAGAAACTACTGTTTAAGAGGTGGTCTCAGTTTTCTTATCTGTGAAATAGGGTTGTTGTGGAGGTTTACTGAGAATGTGGTAAGCACAGGACCGTCATGAGTGCTTAGTTAATAATCACTCACTTTAAAATACAGAAGTGGTTCTATTCCGCTGAGACACTTGTCACAGAGGCTCGTGGAGGTTCCAGGACACAGTGCCTATTCTCTCCATGCCTAACATTACTGTGAGGAAACCAGTTAGAGAGTTTGACTGGTCTCTTGGTGCTTTTCTGTGGAGAACAGTATGTGCCAGACTGGCTTTTATCAGAGAGGCATCGGCCTCTCTCTCTGTTTACACAGATTTAAGTTCCCATCCTACATGGTTCAAATGGGGGCAATCATGAGGTTCCAGGTCAGTGGGAATCAAAAGGGAGGAGAGGAAGATGAGGGACAGAGGAAGGCAGAACAGACAGATTTAGCATTTTATAGTTTAGCCATGAGAGGAGAATGAGTCGCTTGTTAAAATAAAGTCACTTCTGTTCAAAACAGATGTTTGAAGGTTGTCCTTTAGTGTGTTTGGGTGAAAAATCCAGATGTCATATAAAAAGTAATTTGGGGCACCTGGGTGGCTCAGTCGGTTAAGCATCTGCCTACAGCTCAGGTCTTGATCCTGGGGTCCTGAGATGGAGTCCTGAGCTCCCTACTCAGTGAGGAGTCTGCTTCTCCCTCTGCCCTTCCCTCCTCGACTCTCTCTTGAATAAATAAAATCTTTAAAAAATTTAAAAAATTTTAGAAATGGGAAATCTTTGTACTGGGGCTTAGAAAACAAATTAGTGAAGAATAAGAATTCTAGTTGCCAAAGATTTGTCCGTCATATCCTTTCACACAGAGATCCCCGCTGCTCTCGTGTGTGTATGCATTCCTGTGCTTATTTGTTCACACACATGTCCGCCATTAGACTGTAGGGCACCTTTGCGCCCATTAGGAAAACGCAGCCCCTCTGAGCAGGAGCAGCCCCAGGACACACTGTGAGGTAGGCAGACAGTGAACCCTACTGGCTGCCTTGGGTCCATGTGGCCCTGAGCAGAGGTGAATGTGGCCACACACACCCTTTCTTTCTCTCTCAGACAGGTGATGATGCCTTTAACTGAGGTCTGGCAATCTCACAGTGAAGTGAGGCACCTCAGCTAGAATCTCCACGGGATGCGTGCAAGTACTTGCTTTCCAAGAGTCATTTCTACAAAACCCACAGCTGTGCTCTGCTTGCTCAGCCACCTTCTTGAAGATAATCTGCTTTGTTCTGTACCTCTTCACCCCCTGTCTGGCCATGGCAAGCACACTTACTGGTCTGACTCCACAGGACAGGTTTTAGTCCTTCCGTTTGGTACCTGCGTACACTGGAAAACAAGCTTTGGTCCTTGCCATTTATAAGGCATTTTGTTTGATCCTGGCAAAAACCCTGAGGATTAGATGGTAGGGAATTAATACACCCACTTTACAGATAAGAAGGTGGGCTCTAAGAGAGAAACCTTAGAGTCGCAGAACATCATGGGTGATCTGGATTTAGAGAGTCTGTTACCTTGTGTTAAGTGATTCTTAGCTTCTGGTAAATTCCCTTGGAAGTGTGAACCTTCATGCTCTCTCCGGCTTAGCTTCCCTTCCCCTTTTTTCTCTGACCGAAAGCCTCATGCTGACTGTCTTCCGGAATGAATTCACAACAGCTGAAATCCAACCATCATCTTGATTTTGTCATTGTCCCAAGTAAGTGGCACAAATCTTTGTGCCACTTAGTTGGCAGTGATCACTATTGGAACTTGTTGCCACATACTTGATTAGCTTTCCTTGCTAGTGTGATCCCTGCTGTGGTTATGATTGTCACAAACCTGCTCCTAAGAGCTGGACCTGGACCCAGGCATGGTGGACACTTGTCTTTAGAGCCTGCCCTCAGAGCCCAGGTCCCATTACCCCAAACATCCTGAGGTGATAAATCTTCATCCTAATTTTCATTTAGGCAGATAGTGTATCAGTGTCAGGCCCAAAATGGGTACTAAGTAGATCATTGTTGCATGAGACAGTTAATTGATGAATCCTTTGAGAGTGGTATTTAATAGAAGTCTTTCAGTTGCCAGTGGCCAAATCGCAACACCAATTAGTTTAAGCTAAAAATGAATGTATTGGGGCGCCTGGGTGGCTCAGTGGTTTAAGCCACTGCCTTCAGCTCAGGTCATGATCTCAGGGTCCTGGGATCGAGCCCCGCATCGGGCTCTCTGCTCAGCAGGGAGCCTGCTTCCTCCCCTCTCTGCCTGCTTCTCTGCCTACTTGTGATCTCTGTCAAATAAATAAATAAAAATCTTAAAAAAAAAATCTTAAAAATGAACGTGTTGATTCACACAACTGCAAAGCACAGAGGTGGCGGCATCAGGCACAGCTGAATCCAGAGGCTCAAATCCTATTATGAAGGCTCAGTTTTCCTTTCGTCTTTCAGCTCCACCTCCAGTGTTGGCTTCAGTCTCAGGGATTTGCCCCCATGGTAGATTAGATAGTCACAAGCAGTTCCCGCTGATGTGGTTCTTATAGTCAGTTCACAAACTTACACAAAACCAGCCTTCTCTCATCCCTGTGCAGAAAGCAAATCTCATGCCTAGACTGGGATTGGCCCAGCTTGGGTCATGTGCCTTCCTCTTAGACCAATCGCTGTAGATAGAAGGATGGGCTACCATGATTGGCCAGGGGAGGAGCAGGATTGACAGCTTCACCCAAGCCCCTTGGGATTGGGAAGGGACCACTCTGTGCTGGAGATTGGGGCATGGCTGATAGTAGATGCTCACAGCAAGGGCAGAGAGGTTTTGAAAAGCGCACAATGTCGGTGGGACAGTCTAATAAAGATTATAAATCAATTGATAAGGCTTTGGGTCAAAATGAATAATAAAGTAGGGAGACCTATTTGCTTGGCTTATTCTCCACCAGTCTTGAAAGTGGTGTTGGCAGTGATGTTCTCCGCAGTCTCAGCCCAGAAGGAACCAGTCCCGTGTTCCTCCTGAGGACTGCTCTGAGGGGCAGAGAATCTTAAGGTTGGATTTTGTATTATTCAATCACGTCATCACCTCACTGCTATTCGCATGAAGTCATGGGCAGTCCACAAAGTTCTTTTAACACGGACACTCATTCCCATCTTCCAGGGACATTTTCTACTATTATAATTCAGGAGTACTGTCTTACCGTGTGTTCCCTGCCTGAGCTACTTTCTCTGATTCACCTTTGGGATTACAAAATGGGGTTAAGAGCACATGCCCTGCAGCCACACAAACCTGGATTCTAATCCTAGAACCACCCCTTAGTGGATCAACTTATTGGAGTCTCAGTTCTCTCATCTATAAAATGGACCCAATAATAGTACCTATCTGGCATGGATGTTGTGAAGGTCAAATGAGATAATGGAGGTGAAGTGCACACAGCAAAGACTCACTGGGCATGTGTTTGATCATTATTAGTAACTGCATTCATTTTGTACCCCCATCTTTTAGCATATTACATTCCACAGAGAGCTAATATGTGCACAGCACTTATCAGTCTACAGTCTACGCACTGCAGTTTATGAACTATGCACATACAGAGAACAGACAGGTCCATCTTACATTCCAATCGTCACTATAGTTGCAGGACTGCTTCCTGCCAGGTACCCTGTGGTTGTCCTGTCAGAAGCCATTGGGCTCACAGACTGACCTGTGCAGCCTTCTTCCTCAGTCCTTCTGTAGCCAGACCAGACTACATATGGAGGATTCTGGAATTTCTTTTCATTTTTTGGGTTTATTTGCCCAAATTGCCCACCTGGCCCTGTTTCTGCCCTGGTCAGAAGTCCTTATACTGAGAGTCCACAGGGATATTCTCCACCTCGTCCAGGGTTCATCCTCTTCACAAACTTTCATGCAGCTGCTCTGTCTTCCCAGAAAGCTCTCAAGTTTCAAATATTAATTTAAAAGATAGGCTGAATTTGCTGAGCATTTCCCATGGTGCTTTGTAAATATTTTACATCTACTGACTTACTTAATGACATGACAGCCCTACTAGGTAGGTATCATCATTTTATAGGCAAAGAAACTGAGACACAGAGAGTTAGAGTAACTTATTTGAGGTCACACAGCCAGTTAATGGGGAAGCTGGAATTTGAACCAAGTCTATCATCCCCAAACCCTTGTTCTTAGCCAGTATCTGTTTCTGCACCTCCCTGATTCACGTTTCCCATGTTAGGTTTTGATCTTGGGATCCTCCCTACCTTCTAAGGCAACACCTGCATTTACGTGGGATTCCGTGCTCAGAACTTCCTGTCAGATGCAGGCCAAAGAGGAGTTCAGACCTGGTAGTGGAGGCAGATGGAAAATCCTTCATGGCAGAACTTTGCAAGGCAGGGATGGGAACCTCATACTGCTGAGGTCCCTTTTCATCAGTCTCTGTTCATTATACAATCAGTGTTACTTGTGAAAAGGACAGAGAATATGGATGTAGAGTCCTGATGAACTCCTACTCATTTCTCATGATCTAGCACCACTGTCTCCTCCTCCAGGAAGACTTCCCTGACTGCTTTAGGCATTTCTGATCACCTTACATTGCCAATCATCCATTCACCTAGAAAACAATTGTTGAGCACCTACTGTGTACCTGGAGATCATAAATTCTCCATACTAAACTGCAAAGTCTCAAAGGCAAGGACCAGATTAACAGAATAGTTAAATTTGTAGGCTTCGAAGCCAGACTGTGTGTTTGGATCCTGGTTCCTCTGTTTACTAACAGTATGACTTTGGGCAAATTCCTTAACCTTGATAAGCCCTGAGGCTTCTCCCTCTGTTAAATGAGCATAAAAATAGCACCTGCCTCTCGGTGTGGTTGTAAAGATTATATGAATTAATACATTTAAATATGGCAGGTGCCTAATAATTGTTGCCAGGTAGCAGGTGCTTAATAAATGTTACCAGTTGCTATTTAGGCTGTTCTTGTATTTGTAGCTTGAGGACCAAGCACAGTATCTGCACCTAGCAGGTGCTTCATGAATATCTGTGTGACAGGGCCGTGAGTGAGTAAGTCAGACCCTTCACTCTTTTGTACATGAATCTCCTTGTGTGTGAAATAGGGAGACACGACTGCCTCCCAACTGTGAGGATTAGTAGGGGTGCATGAGATGTGACAGTGCCTTGGAAATGGGGAGGTGTCCCTGCACACAGTGGAGAGATTGCCATTGTGTTATAGGGGCTGTAGGTACAAATGACCTGGGGCTGGGTCTCTGGACTGCCAGCATGGGACCTAGCCTGGGAATATGGCCACTCAGGGAAGGATAAGGAAATTAGGAATCGGCTGACTGGGACATTCCACCTGCAGAAGGTCAGCCTCAGGCAAGTTCTGAAAGCACTTTCTGCTTTCCAGGTAACTTGTATGTTCTAAGGAGCTCTGCTGTGGAAGAATGTGGGGAAAACTTTCTACTAATCATGGAGAAACATTAGCATACTCACCAGGGTACTTGCATTTGTGGGCCACAGAGTGGGACCTAAAAGGGCTGTCACCCCAGTCACAAATTATGGTCCTCACTTTCTGATTGAGAACATTAAGGTATCAAGAAGTGGACAGTCTGTGCAAGGTTACACCACTAGTGAGGGCCAGAGCTGGGTCTCATGGCCATGCACCCCAGCAAAATCTGATCTGAGCCCCACAAGGAATGAGGGTCACTTTAAGGCTCATTAAAAGGGGAAATCTCATGGGTACAGATAGCTACACTGGTCTGTGACAACCCCTATAACCTGACTCGCCCCTCACCTAAGCCTGCAACAAGTGGAAACTGAGGCCAGTCCATGTGGTGCTGCATTTTAAAGATTTATTTATTTATTTATTTATTTGACAGACAGAGGTTACAAGTAGGCAGAGAGGCAGCCACAGAGAGAGAGGAGGAAGCAGGCTCCCTGCTGAGCAGAGAGCCCGATGCGGGGCTCGATCCCAGGACCCTGGAATCATGTGACCTGAGCCGAAGGCAGAGGCTTTAACCCACTGAGCCACCCAGGCGCCCCTGTGGTGCTGCATTTTAGATGGCAAAGTTGTGACCCCAAAAGGGTCCGTGTTCTCCCTGAGGACCACAGAGCAGGTTGGTGGCTGGAGATAGGATGTCTCTGGTGCCAGAGGATTGTCAATGTTTCATTTTTAAGATGCAGATCAGGATTTAGCAGGATAACATAACTGACACCATTCATTGATTCATTCAACTAATGATGTTGTGCACCTACTCGGTGTCAGGCACTCTTCTAGGTGCTGAGTTCCAGCAAGGAACAAACCAGAGATCCCTCATGCAGCTGACATCCTACTAACATTCTTGCACCGTGTGCTCACCACAAGCTTGTTAATATAACTGAGCCTTCCTGCCTGCTTTTTCCACACACACACCCCCACCACCCTGGAGATACCACAAGCCCAAATCTGAGGTTTATCATCCGCAAGCATCTTTTTTATTCTTCTAGTACATATACATGTTTTCAAATTTTATGTGAATGACATCATACTGTACATATGTCTCTGTAACTCACCATTGTTTGAGGATGTGTCCACCTTGAAGCATGAGGTTCCAGTTCATTTTTACTGCTGTATAGTATCCCACCAAAGGCTACATGACAGTTTATTTGTCTGTTCTTCTGCTGTTTCACAATGACAAAGCTACAGTGGACTTTCCTGTATATGATTCCTTATGCAGATAGGCAAGAGCCTCTCTCCCCTTCAAGTTTTGACTTCAGCCTTGTCCCCTCCTGATTATCTCCCAAATTGGACAGGAGCTGGAAGCCAAAAAGGATATCTGCTCCTTTTATTGCTTAAGTATGTTATTAGTTACCAAGCGTCTGCAATGCAAGGCCTGAGATAGCTGTGATGAGGGTGACAGGAGGATGTTCGCACACACACACACCCCCACCGGGAGGGTACCATGCTGGTTCCTTCAAGCCTATTCAGGGATCCCAGGCTGGGGTGGTGGGTTTAATGGGAGATCAGTGCTGAACAGTCTTCCCTAGAAATGGTATGGGTCCTGACGTTTTGTAAGAAAGCAAAGAGAATCAAATAGTTGAGCACAGATGTGTGTGTGTGTGTGTGTGTGTGTGTGTGTGTGTGTTTATATGTGTGTGTGAAATGGCACAGGCATTATCTCATAAATATTCCCGTGACATAGTGTATTATATTTCTGTCGCTGCATAACAAATTATCACAAAGTTAGTGGCTAAAACAACACACATATATTTATCTCACAGTGTTCATGGGGCAAGTGTCCAGACTAGGCTTAGGCTGGGTCCCCTGCTCAGGGTCTCATACAGCTGCAATCCAGGCCAGTCTCCTCTGCAGCTCAGGGTCCTCCACCAAGCTCATGTGGTTGTTGGCAGAACTCATTTCCTTGCATCTAGAGAATTCATTAATTCTCCAAGACCAGCAAGAGACAGCAAGAGACCATACCCTCTTTTAGAGGACCACCTGATTAGGCCAGGCACATGCAGGATAATCTCCATTCAGCTTCATTTAAAGTCAACTGATTAGGAACCTTAATTCTACCTGCAAAACACTTTTACCTTTGCTGTATAGCCTAACATAACCATAGCCATGATATCCCCACATACCCACAGGCTCTGCCCACACTCAAGGGGAAGGAACTATTCAGGGTATGTACAGGAAGGGATGGGAATCTTGAGCGTTCTTTAGAATTCCACCTACCACAAGAGAGTACTATTAATATCAACATTTTAACTCAGCAAAGTGAATTGATTAACGCAGGTCACACATCAAGCAGCCAGTGGAGCTGGGATTCAAATACCTCGGGAACACAGTTTCTCTCTGTGCCTCCAGGGGCTCTCAGTGCTTTTCTAAGAGGGGAGAAGGGACCTGCCCCCCACCCTCCCAGAGCCCTGCTAGGGAATAGGCCATCTCTTCAACTAGACCTGGACTCCCAGAAGCCAGGACGAGCCCCTTAGGCTTGAAGGTAGTCCCAGTGGACAGTTGGTGCTCAGCAGATATTTGCTTGCTGCAAACAACTCCTGTGTCCCTTGATTTTTTTCCTCCAGCTGACTGCCTCTGGGCACTGCTGAGCACATCTCTTTCTCCAAGGAGCATGGGGTTTATGCTATAGAATTTCATCTCAGTTGGGCAAGGATATGATGCTCCAGTTAACTTAGTATGCCCCATCCAAACTTTAGTAAACATTTTAATGGTTTCTTTTCTTATAAGAACAATACACGTTCATTTTTGCATAGAAAATATCAATGAACCACGTAATCATAAGAAAAAAAAATTTTAAGTGCTCAGAATCTCAGCCCATAATGAGAACCACTCCTAGCGTATTCTTTTAGCAGGCAACAAAGCCTAGCTGTCAAGAGCTCAGAATGGGGCCACACTGCCTGGGTGTTAATTCTGGCTTCCCCATTACCAGCCATGTGACCTTGGACAAGTTGTTTAACCTCTCTGTGTCTCAGTTCTCTCATCTGTAAAGTGGGCGTGTTGATAGTACCTGCCTTATAGGGCTGTGGGAGGAGAAAATGGGACAACACTTGGAACAGAGCCTGGCACACCAGTTTTATGTAATTGTTAGTCATCAATATTGTTTTGATAAAAAAAATGGGATCATATTTAACATACTATCTTATTATCTTTCCTCATATCACATATCTTTCCTTGCCAATAAATGTCATCCACAACATACTATAAAATGGCTAAGTCATGAAACCAGTAATATATTATATGTTAATTGAATTTAAATAAAAAAATGTTTTTAAAAATGGCTAAATCACCTTCTACCTAAATACTAAATAATGTATTTAAGCAATCCTTTATTTTGGAACTAGACATCTTTTCATTCTTTAACTATTATAACTAGCACTGTAGGGAACTGCCTTGCTGCTAGGTCTTTGTGCACATCCTTCCTTTTCCTTCCTGTAGAATGGCTTTCTAGGAGTGGAATCCATGGGGCAAAGGCCATTCAGTCCTTTGGAGAAATCCCTGTGGCCCTCCTGTGGAGTGCCAGGCATATGGAGTCAAACTGACCTCCAGAGACACTTTGCAGCTGATTTACTCCTCACCAGGAGTGTGTGTGTGTCTCTATCCCTCATGCTCCCACCCTGTCACACAGGGGATCGGGGTTTAAACATGCTGCCTGAATGTGAGCAAGGCACTGCTGCCTTTTGGGAGCATGGTGGTATTCCTGTGGGTATGACAGCAGCTTGCATCAGCCATTTGCCACTGTCTCACTCAGCAGAGGGGCTGAGGCTAGACCACTGGGGGTAGCCACGGGGTCCCTAGGATTATATGGCACCTATCCCTGGCAGCAGACGTGACTGGGACCCACAAGGAGGATCTGGCCTAGGTCCAAGATAAAAACAAGGTCCAGAGACCAAGGCCTGATTCCTTCCTTCTCTCCCTCCTTTCTTCCCTCCCTCCTTCTTTACCTCTGTCCTTCTCCTCTTCCTTCATTGAACTTAGAAAGTACCAGATCCTACACTAAGTGTTCAATAGACCAGAAAAACGAAACTCACATATTCTCTGCCCTCATGGAATAGTGGAAGAGATGAATAGAAAATGGATAAAATTCACAAATACAGCTTGGCAAATTATGATCACAGTTATGATCACATTGCTATGGGAGAGAATGACTGGAAACTGACATTCACCATGGTTATCAAGGAAGACATCTCTGAGTAAGTGTCATTGATAACAACTCCTGAAAGATTAGCATGTGATCACAAGGCAAAGAGTTGGGGTAGGATATTTCAGGAAGAGAGCTCAATAAATGCAAAGGCCCTGAGGTTGGAATTGAAAGGCCAATATGGCTGCAGTGTAATGAAGACAGATCACTAAGGCCTTGCCATTCTGTGCAGTAAATCCAGAGGCTGATAGGATGGGCAGCCCAGCTCAGGGTGAAGGCTAAGATTTGAGTTAGGTAAAGTCAGTGTCAGTGTTAGTGGGCCAGGGCCAGATCATCAGGAATCCTCAGGTGTGCTGGGACCCTTGGCATTATTTGCTGCTGGACTTATGAGCAAGGAGGTATGCAGTGAGTGGCAGGTCAGGCCAATTTAGAGGGGTAGCGCCAGACCCTCCAATTTGTTCTTATACCTGAAAACATGTGTGGCCTGACTCATTCTTCATTCCTATGAAAATAACAAATCAATAATCATAAATGCTGTGAACTGCAGATATATGCAGTAACAGTATTGAATCTCACCAAGACAACATTGAGTGAAAGAAAACAAACCCAAAAGGAACCTGCGGAACTATCCCATTTGTGTGAAGGTCAAGAAGAGGCAGAATTAATCTGTGATGACAGAACTCGCAGGGGGGCCTGGGGGGCATGAAGGGGGCTCCTGGGAGGCTGGTCACTTCTGTGTTTTGGCCCAGGGGCTGGACACACAGATGCACTCATTCATTGTGAAGATGCATTCTCTGGTCATTGATCTGTATGTCTGTGAGACTCCAATAAAATATTTACTACAACTAAATCCTACTTCCCTCAACATCACCTGCCTAGAATGGTGAATATGAAACTGAATCATGAGAAACAAACACTAAGCCAAATCCAAAGTAAGGAATTTCTCTTAAATACCAATATTATAAGAAAGAAAATGTCTAGAGAACTGTTCTAAATTAAAGTGGACTAAAGCAACATGACAACTAAATATAATGCATGATCCTGGATAGAAAAAGTAGTTGTAAAGACATGGAGACAAGTGGAGAAAATTGAACAAACTGCAGATTAGATGTATGGTGTCAATGTTGAATTTCTTGGGTGGGAGGATGTCTCTGTTCTTAGGGGATTCCGACTCAAGTACTTCAGATTGAAATGGACCGATGTCTTAGTAAAGCGGAAAGGGAGGGAGACAGGGAGGAAGCAGCACAAAAGGGGTAAAATGTTTACAGTTAGTTAACTTAAATGAAAAGTAGGTGAACACACACATTAAGCTATTCTTGTAAATCTTCTGTAGAATTAAATTTTTCAAAATAAAAGCTTGGGAAGTAAAGAAAAAACATTTTCTATTTTTAAAAAAGAAAAAATAAACCCCCACTACTTACCAAGTTACATCTGTGTGTCCCTTGTCTGTTAGGCATTTAATATGCATTACATATAATCTCATAAGTCAGGTCTTTATAAGTAATAAAAACCCAACCAAATAACTGAAGTGGATATGATTGGTCCACATATCTGAACAATCCAGGGATACTAGTTTCAGGTCAGGCTTGATCAAGTACCTAAAATGTGTGACCCACTTTCCCTCCTTTTTTCTGCCCTGCCTTCATTTTAAGACACATTCTCCCCTACTGAGCATTAGATGACTGCCAGGACCAAACAGGGCAGAGGGTAGAGTCTCTGACGGGAGGAGGGGGAGGATGCTGGAAAGCCCTCCCCCAGCCCCTCAAATGGCTTCCACACTTGCATGTAATCGTGAAGCAAATGGTTTTCCTCCTTATGTATATCAGGAACCCCTAAGTCAGAGAAGCTATGCAGTTTGTCCAAGTCTTACTGCAAGGACACGAAATTTGAACCTGGATCAGCCTGTGCACAAAGCCTATCCTTGCCTCTGTTTTATACAACCAACTCTCATGTTCCAAAAAGTCTGGGAAGATGGCAGGGAAAAGAACACCTAAACTCCTCCCTGACACCATCACTTCTATAGGTTCTCTCCTGGTCTGTCTGCATCTCCAAAGGCATTTTTTCTTTTCTTTTCAAGAAAAGCACATTGAGGGATGCCTGGGTGGCTCAGTCGGTTAAGTGTCTGCCTTCGGCTCAGGTCGTGACCCCAAGGTCCTGGGATCCAGTCTCTCAATGGGCTCCCTGCTCAGAGGGGAGTCTGATTCCCCTCTGCCTCTGCCTGCCACTCCCTGTGCTTGTGCTCATGCTCTCTCTGATGAACAAACAAAATCTTAAAAAAAAAAAAAAAAAAAAAGGAAAAGAACATTGACATGAGATGTTGATATGAGAGTCTCTGAAGATCCCTAAGCTACCTGGATACACTCCACTTGGGAACACCTAGGGTCAGGTGTTCCAATCTGAATGTAAGGTTAACTCTTTCCAGGGCAGGGTTCCAGATCTGCCCTCACCATTTTGTAAACTGAGTCTGTTCAGGCATCTGACACATATTTGGAAAAGAAAAGCAGTAGTCATGGAATTAATGGGGAGCCTTGCATGTTCCAACTTACCCCATATTGGCAATCACAACATATCTTAACCCTTACAACATTCCTAAGAGTGGACATGACAACCCATATTTTTCAGAAGAGGAAACAGACTCTCTGAGAGGAGAAATGACCAGCCCAGGCCGCCATCTAGCATGTGGCCAAGGCAGGAGCCAAGCCACACCCTGTGGCAGCTCCGTGCATCATGGCCTTGAACTTTCACCACGCCTTCTCTGAATAATCCTGGGAACGTCCTTCCCCCCACTCAGCTGAGAACCCTGGGGATTTCAGTGCCAGTTCCCCCGTGGGTTATAAGAACTTGAATCAAAGGCCACACTTGTTGGAGAAAGCCCTCCAGCTCTGCTTCAGCCCAGACACTTTCTGTCAAGGGCTAGGATCCCTGCTAATAAAAACAAGTGTCATTTTACAGTGCTTTCTATAAATCTGTTAGTGACCTTTAATAAAAATTTATGACCCTAATAATCCTGTTCTGCACACCCTGGTCATATCGTCACTCCCTGGCTAGGTAGTCTGCAAACCTTTAAAATTTAGTTACTATGCCTGAGCCTGCGCCAGGGGTCCCGCTCCAAGTGATGGGAAAGGCATGAATAATGATTAATCCAAACCGCCTGGTGCCGAATGCAAAGCTGTTTTCTTGATGCAGGCCACTGGGCCAGGAATCCTAGAAAGAGCAGGAACTGGAAGACACCTGGGCTTTCCAGAGAGCCCGTTAAAGCAGTCCTTAACCCAACTTAGCCACACCTGCCTGATCTTTTCGCCGGCGCCTTTCTCTTCCTCCACGTCAACAGAACAAGAAGCCAAAAATAAAATGTGCCCCGTACATATCCTGCTGTTGTGAACAGAATCCAGGGCCTCTCCCAAAGCCGTGAGTTTGTAGCTACTTTGCTTACATAGGGCTGGAAATCGGAGCACCAGGAGGTTGGGAAAGCTGGGGTTGACCTGGGGTTTCAGAGGCTTGTTTGTTCGTGGCTGTCTCAGCAGAAATCCTGGCGTGTGATTGAACCAGCGGGGTATTATGATCTCAAAGGATTGCCGGAAGGTTGCAGGCCCCAAACACCTTTCTAATGTTTGCAGGCTGTTGCGTTGCATGAAATCAGGCTCGCTAACTGGCAAACCTGGACCATTGCACAGACCACAGTGTACCTTAGGGTTTTCTCCCTGCAGTGCATACAGTGGGGAGTCCCAATGACTTTGCCTTTCTCTAGGACTCAGGGTTCATGGGGATAGTGCTTCAGGGGGACTTCTGAGAGATGTGTTTTCCTCCCGGGAAGGGGCTGCTACAAAGCCACCGGCATTCTCGGGTCTCCCAGTAGCTAAGCAGACCAGTGTATTTAACCCTCCACCCTACACTAGGCAGTTCAGGAGCTTTACCACCAGTTTTCCTAGTCTGGGAAAGGGTCATTTGTAAGTCATATGGGCACCTGCCCCAAGCTTTTCCTTTCTCTGTCTTTTTAAAAAATTTTATTTGAATTCAATTAATTAACATCTAGTATATTATTAGTTTCAGAGGTAGAGTTTAGTGATTCACCAGTTGCATATAACACCCAGTGCTCATTCCATCATGTGTCCTCTTTAGTGCCCATTACCATGGTATCCCATCCCCCTTCCCTCCAGAAACCCTCAGTTTGTTCCCTATAGTTAAGAATCTCTTATGGTTTGTCTCCCTTGTTGATTTGGTCTTATTTGATTTTTTCCCTCCCTTCCCCTATGATCCTCTGTTTGTTTCTTAAATTCCACATGAGTGAAATCATATAATCATTGTCTTTCTCTGATTGACTTCTTTCGCTTAGCATAATACCCTCTAGTTTCTTTCTTTTGCAGAGGAGGGAACAGGGAGTCTGGGATCCCAGACTGTCCAAACACCAAGAGACCTGGAGACTGCTAGCCCCTTGCTGCTCAAAGCATGGGCCCTCATCCATCAGCAGCATCTGGGGCTTTCCATAAATGCACAATGTCTGATGGGACTTCCTGAGACTCAGCCTAGCCCACAGTATACTTTGGAAACTGAGGCACAGAGAGGGCCCCAAACCAAACAGCAAGTCAGTATCTGAAGTGAGGCCAACTCCTGAGACCCCTGGCTTTTTGCCTGTCTCTTGCCCTACACTATCTCCTTATTTCAAGCCTGCATTCCTACTGTGCTTTCTGCCTGGAGAACATGAGGTATCCTGGATTCTCAGGGTGTCTCTAGGGCAGCATACTTCAGGCCAGCCTGCAAGTCACACCTGCTGCCCAGAGGCTAACTCTGTTCAGATGAGAAATAACCCCATTTGAACCTAAAACATTCTGGGATCTCTGAGTCCAAGGGACATTACAGGTATCTGTTATTCCTTCCCACCCAGTGCAGAAAACCCTTCATAAACCCCTTGTATCAGGGTCAGCCAGCTCTGCTTAGTTGCCTATATTGACAGGGAAGTCACTTCCTCATAAGGCACCAGCTCCAGTGATGGAAAATCCCATTTTTGTCTTCATTTTCAGCATTAGAATTAATTCTTTCCTGTTGCAGCCTCTATCCACCCATCTTATGGTCTCTTTCCAGGCCCTCTTCCTCACAAGAGTCCTATAGATATTGAACAACTAGTATCAGGATTTAACTTCTCCAGGCTAAACTTTCCCCATTTTGTTATTTTTACTTTGTTCTTTGGGTGAAGTGATTTTTAGTTGCCTCCCTCTCCCTGCAACCCCCAACTGCCATCTCAGTCATTAACTTCAGAGTGACAGCTGCCTGTCAACATTCCTCTTCCAGGGAGTCCAGTATGACCCTTTGATCAGGTTGTCTTAGTCCAAAAAGGGTACCATCTCCTTCCTTGATTAGACACCCTACCTCTTTTAATGTGACCTAATTTTGGTTTGGCTTTTTTATTTTAAGAATCCATATTGTACTGTTAATTCCTATTAACCCTGTCAAATATGCCTCTCAAATCTTTCTCAAAAAAACTACTAGCAAGCAAATCTCCACTGATTTGTAATTAATTTTCTGAGTTCAGATGCCTGCCTTTCATCTCTCCTTGAATATCATTCTCTCTGCCTGGCCCAGGGTTTCTGCCTGCTAGGATAATTTTGGCTCTGGAGTCCTTTACCTTGTGAATTACTCATCCCTCCCAGCTGGGCTGACCTCAGCCAACCCTCAAGAATTTATTGAACATCTACTGATTATTCAGGGTCAGAGTTAAAGGATGAAAATGTAACACCTTTAGGGGATTTAGAGTCTGATTGCGAAATAAGAACTTCTCTCCAGGGCACAGAGGGGCCCACAAGGCCAAGGCTAAGTTTGCGGGTGCGGTCTGTGAGGGAGCTCTTGTTCAGGGAGGTCTGTGGATTACCCACCTTACATCTGCCCAGGATCTTGTCAAAAATACAGGCATCTAGATCCACTCAGCTCCTGGATCCAGAGCCTGTGGGCAGGGCCCTGCCCCTTATTTGTCACTCCCCAGATGGCTCTGACAGGAAAGTTAGAATCTGCTCCAGTTTAAAGGACTGAAGAAGGTGAGGCCAGGACAAGGGGATCAAAGAGGAGCTGGGAGGGGAGGGGCAGCCAGGGGAGGAATGAGGCCCTCTTGATGCAGAATAAGAATGAGGCATGAGCTGCAGACCACCTTGCTAAGCGGGATGGGGGTGTCCCCCACCCTGCTGTCCTCAGGAACACCCTGCAGCATCCAGGTTCTCTAACTGCATAGACATGGCCCTGGGTCCAAAATGTCATCAATGTCCTGCCTGTGGTCCCATACCGAGACCTCTTTTGGACAAGAAAAGCATTTGACAAGTAGGTTTCATGGTCTGGTGAGGACCATGGCTTCTCAGTCACTACTCCCTCAACCCCTCACCCTCCTTCCACTATGTTCTTAGTATCTCAGTTATTGAGGGTTTGCCTCTGGGGCTGCGTTTTACATTTACAAGCAGTGTGACTTGGGTTCTTGAACTTCTCCATTTGTAAAGTGGGGATAAAATTGTACCCCTCTCCTTAGATTGCCATGAGCAGTCAGGATTCAACATGATCCATTCAGTGCCTACTCTATGCCCCCTGCTGTGTGCTGTGCTCTGTGCTAGAGGCTGGGGAGATAGAGGGAGACAAGTAGATGGGGAAGCCTACCCTAAGGGAGGGTAAATTCTCACGGAGGTGGGCAGCAAACAAAATACACTGAGTGTTTAGATGGTGAAAAGTGCCATAGAGGAAAGTAAAATGGGACAGAAGGATTGGGAGTTTGGGGTGGAGATGGGGGTGCAATTTTAAATAGGAGATTGGGAAGGTGACTTTTGAGCAAAGACTTGGAGGAGGTGAGAAAAGGAGCCAAGGGATAATGGAGGAAGAGCCTTCCAGGAATGGGAACAGCCAGTGCAAAGTCCCTGAGGCAGGGGCAGGCTTGGAAGCATGAGGGTCAGTTTAAAGTAATCTGGCACATAGTATGAGATTAGACTACTCAATATTATACTAATATCCTTATTAGTATTGATAATCTTGGTAGAGCCATAGAGTTTCTCTTCAGAAGCATGTGACAGGTAGGGTATGAATCAGGAGTTAGATTAGTCTGGATTTGAATCCCAACTCTGCAATTCTTACATTGTGTAATCATGGCTAAGTCACTTAACCTCTCTGAACTTCTACCCAGTGGTGGTAACAATGAGACAGATAGTTTCAGTTTGCCATGGGGATCAAATGCACAGAAGCAGGGAGTTAACCCTAAAGTATAGGGCACTAGGGAGATCCTTGAACCCCACATCACCTTTTCCTTTTTTTTTTTTTTAAGATTTTATTTATTTATTTGATAGAGCACAAACAGGCAGAGTCAGCGTGGTAGACAGAGGAAGAAGGAGAAGCAGGCTCCCCATTGTGCAGAGAGCCCAATATGGGGTTCCATCCCAGGACCCTGAGACCAAGACCAGAGGAGAAGGCAGATGCCCAACCGACTGAGCCACCCAGGCACCAGCACCTTTTCACCTGTAGGTTGAGAAGCCACCTGGCAATGGGGCTGTCTCTCTCCCTGAGATCACATGGCTCCAGGAGGCAGGAAGCCAGAGGGGGAGGGCAGCAGCCACCAGGAGAGCCTGTGAGCTCTCCACCCCTGCCCACCCCCATACTTTCTATCCTAGCTCAGCTATTTCTTTTTAAAAATGAAACAGCAGCCCCTGATTTTGAAAATAGATCACTCAGCGCTTTCCTCCCTCTAATTAGGTTGTCTCGGTTGTTTATTTTGCATAGTGAGGGAGGGAGCTCGGAATTCACCCAGAGGACTGGAGAGAGTCAGTCCTGAGCCTGTGGAGATTTTGGCTACCCATCATGTCTGCCTGTCTCTTCATCTTGTTTTTCCCAACTGTGGCTCCTGTTCAGCACACATTGGATCTGAGTAGAAGGATCTGGGTCTGAACAGGGGCACATGTTAACTTTGCAAGGGACCTCCCTCTCCCAACCTCATTCCAGCATCCCCAGAATGGGGTCACCAATGAAAGTGCCTCACTGAGCTCTGGCATTCTGCGCAGATCAAAGAACATGGGAGATATGAAAGCTCCTGGTCCCTGTGACCTCAGTGAGCAGTCAGGTAGCATGGCACTTGGGTGGGACTCCCCGCATGGAATGCAGCTCAGGTTACATTCTGAGAGTTGGGAAATCCAGAAAGGCCATGCTCTAAGCCACCGTTCCCTGCTGCCTTGCTTCTGGGGGATTCATGCTAAGAAATGTCAACCTCTGGAATCCATCTGGGCCTCCCACCCCACCAGCCCCTGAGATGTCTGAGCATCAGTCAAAGGTATCTTGTTGGGGTGTCTGAGAGAGTGGCCAGTTCTGAATTAGAGAGACCCACACAAACTACCCCCCTGCCCACTGACCAGCTGGGTGGCCTTAAGCCAGTGAGTGCCTCTCTGCCTCAGTTTCCTCATCTGTAAAATGGAAGAGAATATCTAACTCTTCTGGTCACTACAGGGCCTTCTGGACAGTGCTCAGCGAAGAGTAGTTTTGGTGGTAGGGACCACCTCTGAGATGGTCCTGCCCAGTGCCTTCCTGTTCCAAATGGGGAAACTAAGACCCAAGATGGGGAAGAGCCCACTCAACAATACAGCCTGCAAGTGGCAAGCTGACCAGGCCTCCAAGGCTCCATCTTGCCAGAGCCCCAGTGAGGGTGGAAACCCTGCCTGGATCCTCATAGGAGTCTAAAGGGGTAGAAGAAATAGTCCCCTGTTGCCTGGTAACCCCACTAAAGTGGGAAGCCTAGAAAACATCAGGTGGTAGAATTTTAAGGCTCAGAGAGTAGTGCAGGCAGAACTTCATGTTCCTAAAAGGGAGAGAACCTCTCCTCCCTGCCAGTCATACCTACCAGTCTCCAGAGAAAAGCGGGTCTGGGGTTTGGGGGCCTGTGCCCCTCAGCCACACTTGGGGTCTTCTTCAGGGCAACAAGTTTAAGCATGTGCAGCGCCCCCCAGGCCAAGGAGCTTGCCAGGGAGCTGAGCCCATCCATCTATACACCCACTCACCCACCCACCCACTCTTCTGGATTTCCAGCAGGGCAACTCTGGGAGTGCTGAGAGGACAGGAGACCATCCAATCTACATAGAGTTTCTTTATCTCAGAAGGGCTGGTGTAAATGTGGAATGTAAATGTGGAAAATCTATTGAACAAGGAACCTAGGGACTGTGAGCCGGTGAGAACCAGGCATACCACCAGTGGCCTGGAGGGGTTTCCCACCCAGGCCCCAGTGCATGGTGGGTGGGATTTGGTGAGGTGGAGGGGGCAGGTGGGCACCGGTTACCGAATGATATCCCCATGCACATCAGCACTGGGGATTCTAGTGGGGGACAGAAACAGTGTAGTAGAGAAGGACAGAGAAGGGCTGTGTGTTCAGAAGAGCAAGGCTGTGTGTTCAGCATTGGGCACGAGGCTGTGAGTGCTTGTGTATTTGCCCCAGACTGGAAGAATCACTTCCCCCAAATCTTTGGTTGTCTCTTTCGGTCATTGCTTAAGTCTCTGCTTTTAGAAGCAGCATTGGCAGGTAGTGGAAGAGGGAATCTCTGACCAACACCCCCAAGCCTCCTGGGTACTTCTAAGTATCTTTGGGGACCCAGCCTGAGCAGCCAGAGGTGCAGTATGCAATAGGAAATCTCCAAGTGGGTGAACTGGATTCTGTCCCTGCTTTGCCACAGGCTTCTTGAAGCCAAAAACAGGTACCTAAATACCTGACTTTTGCTTGCTTTCTCTATGAAATGGATTGTGGGGGCCTTTCAAGAGGCTCTTGAAGTTCCTTCCATCCAAAGGAATTCCCCTCTGTTTTCCTGACAATGAGTAAGAAGCAAAGCACTCCCTGGGCAGGCTCAGGGGGCAGCCCTTAGTCTTTTCTTCCTTCTGTGATTGATTTCTTTCTGTTGCCAGCTTTGACACCTGTGATCCCTGTGCTGAGGTGGGTGGGACCCCTGAAGCCAGAGGTAGAACCATCCCTGTCACTCCTTCAAGAGCTTAAGATGTCAGGGAGGGGTGTAGAACCTATATTTTTGACATGTCTTCTGTTTACATCTCAAAGGCAGTTTCAGCCGTATGTTCTCCTATCTTTGCTTTCATTAGTTTACCCAGGCGATATTTATTGAGGGCCTACTATGTGCCAGGTACCATGGATGTGTTGTAGATACAAGGATGAACAAAACCAGATGATGTCCTTCCTAGGCCAGCTAGGAGACAGACATTAATCAGGACATATGTGTAAAAATTGTAGTGAGAGATATAAACATGCCATATTTGGAGCTGGGGGACAATAAAGGGGGATAAGGATGCAACCCGAGTGGCACAGTCAGGGAAAGCTTCTCTGGTGAAGTGATGTTAGGGGATGCAGGATGGGGAGGAGTTTTGCCAGGTTAAGGGGAGAATGAGGAGACTGAAAGGCTCGCCTGTGCAAAGGGCCTGTGGTCTGAGTTCTGCAAGCGAGGAGAGACTGGAACAGGCTGAGATAGGTGAGGCCAGATCTGGGGCTGGCAGGCCCTGTATAGGATTTATTCTTCATCCCCAGTGCAAAAGAAAGTTTCATGGCTGTTTGAAACTAGGGAGCTACTTATGAGGTGATACAGACCAGTTTGTGTTCCTAGAAGCTTGGCCGGTAAAGGGCAGGGGTTGATGGGGAAGTCCAGGGAGGAGCCACTGCAGTGGTCTGGGCAAGAAATTCAGCTGAGGGCAGCAGCAGTGAGAGGAATAGGGAGGCAGGGCCATCCTGAGAGCAGCTTGGCCTTGGAATGATAGATGATGGAGTGAATGAAGGTGGGGGGAGGGGTCCAGATGGCTCCTGGGCTTCTGGTTGAGGCATCTGGGCAATTGCTAATGCATTTTTCAGAGATGGGGGATACTGGATGAAGGCCAGAATTTTGGGGAGAGAAGAGACTTTTTTTTTTTTTTTAAAGATTTTATTTATTTGACAAAGAGAGAGAGAGCATATGCATTAGGAGAGAGAGACGTAGGCTCCCCATTGAGCAGGGAGCCCGATGTGGGGCTCCATCTCAAGCTCCCAGGATCACAACCTGAGCTGAAGGCAGATGCTTGACCACTGAGCCACAGAGGCGCCCCCAGAAGAGTCTCTTCTTTTCTCCCAAGTTAGGCAAAGGTGGCCTTTTCCACTTCCTTCCCTTTCCAAGGCCCCTGAGAGATCAAATACCTTTGCTTTTGTGTTTCCAACAATCTTTTATCATCTCTCTTACTTCTGAGAAAGAGAAAATTTAAAATATGCCCAGCAGACCCAAGTCTGAGGCTCACAAAGGAGTTTTGGTGAAATAGGATTAGTTCCTAAGTCCTCACAAAGCTCGTGGGGTCATGCCAGGCAGAGGGGGAGGTCTAACCTGTGGAGAAGCCGAGTCCCATGACCAAGGAGCCTTTCAGAGGTGCTCTCAGGTGACGCCTGGTTGTCGCCCAACACAAATGTCTCAGGAAAGGAGCCCCAGCCTTCATGAGTAAGTAGCTTGACTGCTCTGGAGTTGGGGGCCAGGCAACAGGGACTTTGCTTTGGGGGGAAAGGGACCCTAGAAGGTGCTCTGTTGTTAGAGCCAAATTGAGTCCTCATAGCCACAGGGCCCCATCAGAGAAGGGAAAATGGGATCATCCCACCAGAAGCCTGCCAGGGAGGTGACAGGGTGCAGGATGACAGGACATGGGGTCCCAGCAGTGGACTGATCCTCAGCTCTGAGACCTTGTCTGCCCTCCCTGGAGTCCACTTTCCTCACCTGGCACACAAGGCTGATGCTCTTCCTGACCTTTCAGGGTCCATATGAGCAGTCAGTGAGATCCCTTGTAAAAATGTCACTGTCTTGCCTGGCTCAAGGGCTGTGGGGTGAGTTGGTTTCTTTGTAAAATAATATCAGGGATTGCAAGGAATTCCCTCACTCAAAAGCATCCTTCTATGGATGAAAATGGAGGGGGCCTTTTCTGTCCCCAGAGAGCCCAAAGTCTCCTAAATGAGATGGTTGGATCTTTGCCTCTGTTCACCCCGGGGATAGCAGGGGGGCTGGGGAGCTGTGATCCTTGCAGTATCCCAACCTGGCCGGTGGTGTAGTGAACACAGCCCCCAGCCCCTTGCATCCCCTGCTGTGTCTACATTCCCCTTCCCCAGCTGCCATGTACTTTTGCTTCAGAGACTGGCCCCTGCAACTCTTCCTTCCTGGGGCACCTTCCCAGCACCTGCAGAGAACCAGAAATGCCTGGGAGTTTATGTCCCTTCTGGTGTGGGGACACTTAGGAGTTACTGGTGGATGTGGGAGGGTGAAAGCCCTGCTCCCTTCCCTAAGCTGGGCAGCCATGAAGGGTAACTTAGCCCTCCAGAGTTGCCCTAGAGAGTTCTGCCTGAGGTCACACACTGTTTGCTCTCTTTCTGGCCCTGTCCTGCTTCTTTTGTCCCTTACTACTCTCCCCTGGGATTGTTCCCTTTTAGACATCACTCACCCTGGAATCCTCATTGTCGGGTCTGCAGGAAGTGTAAATGTTCTCCCATTTTCCAGATGAGCTGCCTTCTCAGGTGCCCCACAGCCAGTGGTGGCTGAGCCTGTCCTTGGGCCAAAAGCCCAGTTTTTTTCCACACTGTGCCATGGGATAAGGGCTAAAACAGAGATACTGATTTCCAAATGAGGCCTGAGGGGTAGCAGATTATCATGTGTGAGCATGAGAGTAGATGGTATGTGCAGACCCTGAGCAGCCCATAACACACAGATGGGATTTTTCAGATGGAGATGGTGGGAAGGGCACCATAAGAAAAGGGAATAGCATGTGCAAAGGCACAGGGGTGTAAAAAAAAACACCACTTGCTGGGGAAATATGTGCCCCTCCCTCCAACCTCACCTCCTGACTGCCTACCTACGTCCACCCTAAGCTCCTCCTCCCATCTATTCTCCAAATAGAGGCAGCCAGAGTGGTCTTTTTAAATGGGCATCTGATCATGTCTTCCTGAACCTCCTGCAAAAACAAACAAAAAACCTCCAGTGACCTCTTCTTTCCCTTGACAAAAACCAAAGATCCTTCCATGCCTAGCCCTAGCCAGCCTCTGCCCTCTTTTCCTGTGTTGTTGCCCCTTTTACTCTCACCAGTCACTGTGGGCAACTTTGCTCTCTGAACACTGGAAACTTGTTCCTGCCCAGGGGCCTTTGCATGTGCTGTGCTCCCTTCTGGAGCAAGAAATTTTCTTCCCCAGATTTTCACAGGGCTGGCTTCTTTTGTCCTTGAGGTCTCAGTTTATGCTGGGCCTCAGAGAATTCCCACCCCAGCACATTGCCCGTTGAAATCCATTGCACCATCTGCAACAGTTTCTGCCACCAGGCTTGTTTAATTCTTTCCTTGTCTGTCTCCCATTTCTTCACTGGAATGCTAGCTGTCTCAGGTCAGGGATCTTATCTCTCTCACCCCTGTGGCCAAGCACCTCTAGCAGTGCCTGGTGCATAGTAGCTCAAGAGTATCTGCTGCTTTGACTGGCATCAAATGTGAGGCTGGGGAGGGACCGGGGCTGGACAGTGGAAGGCCTTAAATGCCAAGATAAGGCGTCTCGACATCATTTAAGTAATAAGGAGCTACCAGTTAAGGTCACTGCCTCAGCCAGTTGCAGGGGGGAGAGGAAGGAAAGAGTGTTTCGAGGATGCTCTGAGACGCCCAGAGCTAGACAGATTGGCCTCCAATCCTAAAATGATCTGGCCACTTCTCCCTGTGTTCTGTTCCTGATCCCATCCTGTTTTAGAAGAGTATAAAAGAGAAGCCATGCACAGAAGTTGGCCCAGACCCATCAAGAGCTACAGCTCCCCTCACGTTAGAGACTTCATCTCTTTGCTCGCTCAGCACCGCCTTCCCCTTCAACCACCCCCACCACTGCCTCCGCCACCCCCGTTGCCTCTGAAATACATCAGATGCCTTAGTCAAGTTTCTCCAGAAACTTTAACCCATCCCTGAGGACACCACTGTGCAGCTAAAAGCTTTTTTTTGGGACTCATTGATCAAGGCTTTGTTTTCCCTCTCCTTCGGATTTGTTTCCAAGAGGAAAAATGTGTTGTCCTTTCATGGCACTGGCCTGTAAAGAATTGAAAAGAATTAAATACACCAGTTAATCTGAAATCAAGCACTGACAAAGAAGAAGGTGGGGTGTGAGTTGGATCCATGTTCCAATCAGGTTTGCACAGTTTATTTTGGGGAAGGGTTTCTCCTGTTACTCCTGGAAGCATGGATCTAGGCAGGCTGTTTTTGTTTTTGTTTTTGTTTTAAGACTTTATTTACTTATTTGACAGAGATCACAAGTAGGCAGAGAGGCAGGCAGAGAGAGAGGGGGAAGCAGACTCCCTGCTGACCCTGAGATCATGACCTGAGCCCAAGGCAGAGGCTTAACCCACTGAACCACCCAGGTACCCTGAGGCAGGCTGTTTAAAAGGAAGAAAGGCAAGAAGGAACTTCTTTTGGTGAGAAGAGAGAGCAAGAGAATCGCTTCTAAAATGGTTAAGTGGCAGTGGGAGGGGAGCCCTGGGAGGATCATGTGGGCAGGCGACTTCAGAGAAACAAGGGAACATGGCTAGGTTCTTCTCAGACTGTCTTGTGCACATGAGTCACCTAAGATGCTGGTGGCCTGCAGGACTGGGTGGGCTTGCCAAGCTAGAGCCTCCCAGTAACACTGAGCCTGCTGGTCCACGGACTGCACTTGGAGCAGCAAGAGTCTAGTGGACTAGAACTCCAGGGCTGCAGGTGGGTTGGAGTCTTCTGTGGTACCTGGGGAATTTGAAAAATAGAATTCATATGCCCCTGACTTTGGGGATTCTGATTAGGCAGGTCTGAGGTGGGGCCTGAGAATCTACATTTCCAACAAGTTCCCAGGTGGTGCAGATGCTCTTGGTGACGGGATCCCCTCACCAAGGGGTCCTACAGATAAAGTTGGGGAGAGGAATTGAGGCCAGACTGCCCTAAAGGACTTCATATCCCAACAGGAGAGTGGAGGGGGAAAGGGAGAACAGAGGTAAGCTAAGGGTGATTGGTATAACTGAACTTTAGTGAAGCTGAGGGCCCAAGTGTACAACCTGTGCCTTTCCATTAACCACCACTGTTCTTCAGCGTATCTTCACCTAGGGACAAGTGGGTTATTTATGGTTTGTGAGGCTTTGTACTTTACTAGTTGTAGTTTATAAGAAAGCTAAAGTGGCAGCATTTTAAAACTAGGCAGCTCCTCTAAGCATGCCCAGGTCTGAGGGGTCCCTGATGACAGCTCCTGGAATGGAGGCATGATGACAAGGAGACCACATCGTGGGTCCCTGTGGTGACATTTCTCTAAATGTAGCTTGCAGACAACTATATCAGATTCTTTTGGGAGGTATGAAAATGCAGATTCCCTGCCCGCAGACCTGAATCTCCAGGGAACCCCTGAGGCTGCATTATTTTGCCAACTCCCCAGGGAATTGTAACCCACTGAGGACCACTCCTCCACAACACAGCATACTATAGGATTGGAGGCACTCCTTTTACCGCTTTTCTAGTGGGACCGTCTCCCTAGAGATGGCACAAGGTAATGGATGCTGGAGGGAGTAGATTCCATGGCTTTCCTTCTCTCCGCTTTTGTCCATGCTAGCATTCCTTCATCTACATTTTCTTCCTGATAGTTTCCTCTTTTAGGGCTTTAGGGCCTGCCTCCTCCAGGAAGCCTTACCAACCCACACCTGTCTCTCCTTCTTTGGATATTTTATAGTATTTATTTCCCCATCTCATATATTTGGACAATTAGCTTTGTTCTTTCTTGAATATTATTTTCTTCAAATTTTTATTTAAATTCCAGTTAACGTACAGTGTAATATTAGTTTCAGGGGTAGAATTTAGTGGTTCAGCACTTAAATACAATACCCAGTGCTAAGAGTCCCGCTTCCTGGCTTACATCTTTTTTCCCCCTATGATCACTACTTCGTTTCTTAAATTCCACTTATGATTAAAATCATATGGTATTTTTCTTTCTCTGACTTCCTTTGCTTAACATAATACTCTCTAGCTCCATTCACCATTTTGCAAATGGCAAGATTTCATTTTTTATGGCTGAGTAATATTCCTGTGTGTGTGTGTGTGTGTGTGTGTGTGTGTGAACACACCACGTATTATTTATCCATTCATCAGTAGATGGACACTTGAGCTGTTTCTATAATTTGGCTATTGTTGATAGTGTTACTATAAACATTGGGGTGCATGTGTCCCTTCAAACCAGTATTTCTGTACCCTTTGGATAAATACCTAGTAGTGCAATTGCTGGATTGAAGGGTAGCTCTATTTTTAACTTTTTGAGGAAACTCCATACCGTTTTCCAGAGTGGCTGCACCAGTTTGCAACAGTATACCAAGAGTATAAGAGGGTTCCCCTTTCTCTGTATCCTTGCCGACATCTGTTGTTCCCTGAGTTGTTAATCTTAGCCATTCTGACCACTGTGACTTGATAGCTCATTGTAGTTTTGATTTGAATTTCCCTAATGATGAGTGATATTGAGCATCTTTTCATATGTCTGCCAGCCATCTGTATGTCTTCTTTGGAAAAATGTCTATTCATGTCTTCTGCCCATTTTTTTAAACTGGATTATATGTTTTTTGGGTGTTGAGAAGTTCTTTATATATTTTGGATACTAACCCTTTATCAGATAATGTCATTTGCAAATATCTTGTCCCATTCCATAGGTTGCTTTTTAGTTTTTTTGGTTGTTTCCTTTGCTGTGCAGAAGCTTTTTATTTTGATGAAGTCCCAGTAGTTTATTTTTGCCTTTGTTTCCCTTGCCTCAGGAGACGTATCTAGAAAAAAGTTACTTCAGACGATGTCAAAGAAGTTACTGCTGGTGTTCCACCCTGAATTAATCTAGAATTATTTCACTAGTGGTATTTTGATGTCACTCCTTGAGTCAGTCAGTCACTAATGAATCAAATATTTATTGAGACCTTTTATATGTCAGGTTCTAACTAGGTCCCTGGGTTCCAAGATGAATACTGACTTAGAGCAGCTCACAATCTAGTGTGGGGAAACGCACAGATACACACACACAATACAATAATAAAAATACTCTAGAAAGGACTTTAAAGTTAGTCTCCCTGGATTTAAATCCTGGGTCCACCCACCGTATCTGTGTGACCTTGAACAGGCATCTTAACCTCTCTGTGCTCTAGTTTTCTCACCTGTCAAATAGAAGTAATAGTAATGCCTGCTGCAGAGCTAATGAATAGCCATTGAATGCAGAATGCCTAACACATTTCCAGGCTCCAAGTAAGAGTTCTGTAATTGTGGGGTTGATGCTGTCTGGGGGACCTTAAGGAAGGGATGACTCCTCATACCACTAAAAATAATCAAGAAGGCCTCACAGAAGGGAAGGTACTGGAAGTGGGTGTGCAGGATGAGCAAAACTATGCTGAGAAAGGAATAACTTTCCAGGAAGTGAGGAAAGCCTTGCCTTTGCTTCTACAAGGGCTTAGAAGCAGGAGGAGCAGTGATATAGGATGCTCTGTGAGGCTAGGGCATGGAGCCATGGTGAGAAGTGAGCTGGAGTTGGGGGGTGCCTCTCAGAACTTCTGTTTCCTCCTCTGAAAGGTGAGGATAACAACAGCATAGCATATGCCCTTATGGAGGAATAGGATGAAATTAAATAGTAATAAGAGCTCAGTATGCAAAATTCAATAAATGTTGGCAGAATATTCTGGAAACTGCATCAGGAGCAGACTTGAGACGTTGAACAAATGGGAAGTCTGTGGGTAGTGTCATGTTATAGCCCCACCTTGTCTCTGATCCTCCAGATGGCTCACTCAACTCAGGGACCTTCCTACCCCATCCTGCCCTGTCCCAATCAGACTTGACTAAGGAGGACTTTGGACTCCAGAAAGCAAACTCACCCACAGCCAGTGAAAATTGGGCCCTTTTAGGTCTCGAGAAAAGAATGTTCCCAGGATAGGTTGATGGTCAGCAGTAGTGTGAATTAATCACAACTGGCCTTCCCACTTTACCTGAACTGCTTTGGGGCACTCCCATTGAATGGAACCCCGTGGTCGCCGTCACAGCCCCACAGGGAAGTCTACCAACCTGTTGCTCTGAGTTCTTACCCTAGAAATACCCAGGAAAGGATACTGCCCCCCCCTTTTTTTTTTTTGGCTTTGATTTTTTTTTATTGTGATAAAATATACATATCATAAGATTTACCACTTTGTTTTATATATGCAGTTCAGTGGCATGAAGTCCATTCACGCTGTGGTACAACTATCACCTTCCATCTACAGAACTTTTTCATCTCCCCAAACTGAAACTCTGTCCCCATGAAACACTAACTCCCCATTCTTCCTTCCCTCTGCCCCTGGCAACAAACCACCATCCTACTTTCTGTCTCTGTGAGTCTGACAACTCTCTGGACCTCATATAAATGGATACATAGTATTTGTCTTTTTATGACTGGCTCATTGTACTTAGCACAATAGCTTCAAAGTTCGTTCATGTTATAGTCTGTGTCAGAAGTTCCTTTTTAAGGCTGAGTAATATTCTACTCTGTGTAGAGACCATAGTTTGTTCATCCATTCATCTGTTGGTCAACACTTGGGTTGCCTTCAGCTTTGGGCTATTGTGAATAATACTTCTATGAACACGGGTATAGTAGTATCTATTTGAGTCCCTGTGTTCGATTCTTCTGTGTATTCACCCAGGAGTGGGGTTGCGGAAACACATGATGTTCTGCTTTTATTTTTTTGAGGAACCTCCATACTTTTTCCATAATGAACATACTAAGGACACTGCCTTTTGCTGCATTTCTCCAAATACTCATGCAGCCAAGATCTCCTTCGGTTTGGGTCATGCTGTAACATGAGTGTGTGGTGTTTTAATGACACTTAAGTGACTAAGTTAAAGCTACAGTCTCATTTGCTAAAGTGAGCCTAGCCAGAATGGGACATTTCCCCTTTGTGAGTTTAAAAGATCTCCCTTTTGAGCCTCATCTTGTGTCTGACACCTAGAGGGCACTGCCCATCATTTATTTCCCCCAATGTAGTTATGAATGGGTGACAGATTTCATCTGGAAATGATGTAAATCTTTCTGCCCCTATGTGCAGTATATGGGCTCATTATCCTTCAGAGAACAATTAACAACAACCAGGCCACTTCCAGGGCTAGAGCAGTCACAAGAAGGTCCATTAATTCATTTATGATGAAAAGCAGTCCCATTATCTGGACCACAATATTCTTTCCTTGAAGCCTCAGGCTCCATGGGAAACTAAATCAGAATAGAAGACCATTGTATTGATGTACATGGAACCACCATCAACCCAACCAGAAACTCGGAAATCTGCTGCTTTATAAGGTTGCATGGCCATCAAAGATGGCCCCAAATTGAAGCAGGGGAGTGAGATGGAAGGAGTATGGAATGTCATCAAGCTAAAAGACTCCATCTCCCAAAGGGTAAAGGCTGGCCAGAAGATTACTAGCTCAATCTACTACCACCTTCATCCACCCACCCACCAATCCACCCATTCATCTCTCTCAGTTTATCCACCTATCCATCCACCCATCTGTAAGCTGAGGTCTGAAGACGAACAGGAGTTAACTAGTCTAATACAGAAGAATGCCCCAAGCTAGGGGAACAGCATGTGCAAAGGGTTTGTGTATGAGGAGGTCTGTCAGTCAGTAGAGTTGGATCAAAGAGATGCACAGGAGGATGGCACAAGGTAAAGCTGGAGGGGTGAGCAGGGGCCAGACAATATGGGTGTGGGGGGTGCCATATGGAGTTCTGCTTATGCAATAATATTTAATAGAGCTTTCTGTGATGATGGAAATAGTCTATAACCGTACTGTTCAACATAATAGCCATTAGCCATGTTTTACTTCTGAGCTCTTGAAATGTGGCTGGTATGACTAAGGAACTGAACTTTTGTTTTCATTTCATTTTAATTAATTTAAATGTAAATGCCACATGTGGCTAGTGGCTGCTGCACTGAAACATGAAGGTCTGTACCCTAAAATAGTGGGAAGCCATATGAAGGGTTTAACCAAGGTGTGAATCCACATGATCACAGTGATCTCTAACTGCTGTGTGGTGAATGGACTGGGGAAGAAAGAAGTAAGGATGTGAGAATGTCCAGTTAGGAGGCTTCTGCAGTAGTCCAGGGGAGAGTGGCTGCCTGGACTAGGGGTCAGTGTGAGATGGAGAGAAGCAAAGAGGTCTGGGAGAGATCAGGGATAGAAAATCAACAGGACGTGGTGATACAGATGTCAGTGACTTAGAAGCAGAAATGTTGGAATAACCCCCAGGGTCTCTGGCAAATACAGCAGGACAAAGAGTGGAGCTTTTTCTGAGACAGGGACCCCTGAAGGGAGAATCGATTGGGGGGAGGATTGGGAGTCCTGAGTTGTGCTTGAGTCATGTTGGACATTAGTGGTTACTGAGTAATTGAAGAAGAAATGTCGTTTGGGAAGCCAGAACTCAGGCAAAAAGTATGAATTGTGAGTCATTTATGAATGGTAGAAGTTGAGGCCATGGGTACTGACAGGACAGGATCAGAGAAGAGGAGAACACCTATACCCAAGCCTTAAGGGCCTTGAGTTCTAATGCAGAGTGGAGGAAAGAGCATCTGTAGAGATATGGAGAGGGCATGACCAGAGATGCTGAAGGAAACTCAGGAAGGTGTTGGTCATAGAAGCCGAGGGAAGAGACTGTTTCCAGTTGGAGGGGTAGGGAATGGGGTCAGGACCTGGAGAGAGGTCAAGCAGGCTGAGGACAGAACCACATCCGTCAGACATGTGGGTATAGAAATCAGTGGTGACCTAGTCAAGGAAATCATCTGGGGACAGTCAGCATATGCCTCTATGCCCTCCCTCTGCATATCCGTATCTGCCCAATACTTCACTTCTTTGGCTACTGATAACTTCCACTGAGATGCAGTCACGTTTTGCAGATTTGAGAACCAGTTGAAGGTGACTTTGTGTTGATTTTACAGTAAGGCTCTCAGCCAGAATCTGGTTCTCTTTTGTCCGTATTCTTGAGGGCATCATAAATAGCTCCCAAGTTCTGGAAACAGTGTTGACAGCTATTGTCACAAAGAAGGAAGGTCCTCCTTGTCTGGTTAGTTATAAACACAGTTGCTTCTGCCCCCACTGTCTCCTTAATTTACTTAATTAATCTGCATTTCCACCATCCTTATTTACATCTAAAGCCTGAATGACCAAGAACTTCCTTCTGAACTCCACATCTGGCCCCTTCTGTCTTGTCCTACATAGGTGCAGTTCACCTCATTTCCCCCAATCATTTCTGTATGTGTTAGCAAACTCTGATTGGTAGATATAGAATCTAACTGTGGTTGCCATGTGCCAAAATGGAGACACTGCTATGCTGCAGGGAACCCATTTATTCATTCACTCACTCACTCACTCATTCAGGGTACCAGCTATATCCCAGGCATTGTTCTGGACACAGGGGAGATGGTCAGTCAACAAACAAAGTTATATAGTGACAAGTGCTATGGAGATAGAAAAATCAGGAAGGGAGAATTGGAAGTGATAAACAAAGGGTTACAGTTTTTAAGCAGTGTAGTCCAGGAAAGCCTCATCAAGGAAGTAACATTTGAAGAAAGCCTGGAAGGGGGTGAAGGGGAAACCTCTGGGGATAGCTGAGGCTAGCATGGGCTGGGTCTCTGAAGACCAGTGTGGCTGGAGCAGCACAAGTGTGATGGGCGAGGGAATAATGGCAGTGGGGGGCATGAAACCATACAGGGTCATTGCAAGGACTTTCATTCTGAAGGCATTGGGAGCCAGGGTTTCCAGCCAAGGTGTCACATGATGTGACTTGGGTTGAATAGGACCATGACTGTGAGGAGGAGGCCTGGGGAAGAAACAGGGAGACCAGGGATGCTATAACCAAGGACAGAGATGATGGTAATGGTGGAGATGGTCAGATTCTGGATTGTTTCCTAAAGGTGAACTGGATATGGGACAGGAGTTAAGTATGACATCAAGATTTTGAGTTTGAGAACTAGAAGGATGAATTTGTCATAAAGAGAGATGGAAGAGATCATAGGAAAAGCAAGGAGAGCACTATCAGGAGTTTGGTTTCAATATATTAAATTTGAGATGCCTGTTAGAAATCAGAGGAGAAATATAAGAAGAAGTGTGGGTAGGTCCAATGGTCCAGGCTGGAGATATAAATTAGGGAGTCATCAGTGTAGAAAAAAATTTTAAGATGGGATGAGATCATTTAAGTGTGGTGAATATACGTAGGGAAGAGGACTAAGAACCATGGAAGATTCTCTCAGTCTTTCATTTTTTTGTTCTTACCATCAGCTGTTCTTTACTGTCCTCTACTACACCTGGCCACCAACAACTACTGAATTTGCCAGTCCTCAGTTTGGTCCACTGGAAGGAGAATCAAATTTCCCTTTCTCAATTCAAGTTCTAACGCTTTAGGGAAGGACTCTGGTTGGTCTAGTTGGGTCAGGTGCCTACTCCTGAACCAATCAGCTTTGCCAGGGGGTGGGGCCATGCTATACTTATATGGCCGCTCGGTAACCGTGTAGTATAGTAGAGTAAAATGAGACACAATTCCTTGAAATGGGTGGGCACACTGGGCAGGTGCAAAATCCGGATAGAGGTTTTAAACACCGATTTAAGGGGACACAGGTAACTTTTTTCTGAAGGGAAAACTGGCCAGCCAGACATGGACCATGAAATGCCTTCTGTCTATAGACCATCACCATCCCCTTCCTCAGTTGGTCCAGACTTGCTGGAAAAGCTGACCTGTGATCCACAACTGCCCCCACGTGCTATTACTGCTGCCCTCTCAGTATTTCCCAACACCTCAGTCAGCTCAGCAGTTGCCTGCTTTTGCTGACAAGACTATTTTCAATCTTCTCCCAGCTGAGACTCCTGAGTGCTCTCATCTCTACAGCCAAATGCAACCCCTCCTCCACTTTCCCACATTAGGTCATCTTTTTGGGAATACATCATGGAGGAAAATAGAGAGCAGCCTAAAATCGGGCAATGAGAACCATGGTGTGTGAACTTCCTCTTCTTCCATTTATGCATTCCCCAGATGTCTGACCTGCCTTCCCTCTGTGAAAGCAGATCCTCCTCTTGTACACTTATCTGCACTTCACCTCTGAGTTTTATTTCTTCATGTGCCCTCTCTTTGATTGATTACCCTCACCTTCTTTTCCTCTCTTCTCAGACACCCTCAGTCTTCCTCTACTGAGGAAAAACCACTCCATCTTTTAATGTTTTCACTGCCCAAGGATTCTTTTAGCCTCTCCTTCCTTCTGCTGCCTAAGAACCTCTGCTGCCTAACTCCTTGCCCCCCCATCCTCAGAAACCCTAGCAGGGCTCCCATTCCCTTGTGTCCTCCTCCCCAGTTGCCCACAGCAGCTGTGATAACATGGGCCGGGGCAGTCCCCCTTACCCCTCCCCTTCAGGGAACTCTGCTCCTCAGCTTCTGTGATGGCAAGTTTTGAGTCTAGATGACTGGGGAAGAGAGAAGCTCAGAATAAAATAAAGCAGAGAGATAGGTAAGGACTGTTCAGATTCTAGTCAGCTCTCGGGGCATTTTCCTATCCACCCCAGGCTGCTGTCCAATACCCACTTCCCTCTGCCCAGACTTAGTCCCCAAGCTCCCTGAGCACACCGCTCCCCACCTCCTCGTTTTCATTTTCTCCAGGAAGAAGAGACCCTCTTTTCACCGTTTGGAAGCCCTCCTGGGGTCTAGAACAACTCCGATTTCTCTTTCTCTGCAATCCTTCCCTTCGCAAATCCTCAGACCACGGAAGGGGCTGCTCACATTTGTTCTCACCCCCATCACCCCCACCATGCTCCATGCACGAAGTCCCACTGCTTTGCTGAATCACAGCATCATAGAATGTTCTTTGTAGTCCATCATTCACCTGGCAATTAATCACACCCTGCTGTGCCCTGTCTCTGATGCTGTTGATTTGCAGGGTGCTTCATGCCTTGTATTATTATGTAACTCCCCACGTGTTGTCTCTTCAACCTGAATTAAGTTCCGGTGGCAGTGGGGGGAGTAGACAAGGGTGCCTTATCTGTCTTTGAATCCTCCAAAGCTCTTAGCAGAGTGGCTTACACAGGAGATGCTCAATAAATACGTGATGATTGATGGGCTTGTTGTTGATTTTTCTCCAGCCCATCCTTTATGCTGCTGTCAGAAAAATCTTTCTCAAGGATTGTTCTCATTACATAACTCATCTGGCTCCCTCCATTTAGTGTGCCAGCATTATTGAGTGTTTGCTGGGTGGGTGGTACTGGGTAGGGATTTTTGGAGGTAAAGGAGGGGTGAGTGAAGAAAACAGCTGATAGAGGCCCCATGGGTCTGACATGCATAGGGAGAGCACAAGTAGAAGGCATATCTGGAATTAAGCGATGGATGGAGGAACCATGAAGACCATGGGAAATCAGAGAATTGGGGGTGTCCCTGTGAGCTCTGATCATCGAGGCTGACTTTGGGAGGTACAAGGGCTTGAGCTGGGTCTCTAGGATGGGGGTGTTTGGTCCAGGGAGGGCTGAAGGGGTTCCTGGCAAGGAGAATTTGAGGAAGGAAGTGGCATAGCAGCTAGGACTGTCATGGCAGCCTATGTGTCCTCTCAGGCATCCCAAGGACAGTGTGAGAAGGTCAGAAACCAGTGTAATTTGCAGAAACCTAGGAGTCTTTGTAGATTTCAGGAGGATCATCAATGTCCCCGAATGGGAAATTTGCCCAGCTTATAAATGCAAACTCTCACAAACAGTCACATTATCAGAACCTTCTCAAGATCCCATTTGCTGTCCCATCTCCTGACAGTTCAGCTCCCCTCCTGTCACCATGGCAGACCTTGGCCCCTGATAAGCTGTCGCATCTGAATCCAGAGAGGCAGAAAGGTGGGCTTTGGCTGTTTGTCTCTGGGATGAGTGATCTGTTGGTCCTTGAGATAAGACAGAATCTACCAAGTAGCTCTGAATAAGGCTGCTTGCATCAACATCTTTGCTACAGGTATCCTGCTGGGAGTCGGATGGGTCTTCCCAGGTTCAGCAGGGTCACCTCAGAGATCCCGTGAATGCTATGATGTGCACGCCCTGTGTGGAGGACACAGGGGGATGATCCCTCCCAGTCCTCTATTTGACTGTACTCTAGGTGCATGAGGAGACTTTCAAATGCTTGAGGATGAAAGGAGACCCAGGTTATCCCCCCAGGAGGAGCTAGCTGCAGATGAAGGAGGAATGGGGACTGCTAGGGAAGGACATGTTGACCATGTTTCCCAGCATCATTCAGGGCAGCGTTTGTGGAGATAAATCCAAACCCTATTCACAGACCTTGCTGCTCACACGTGTCTCCACAATGGCCTCTTTTTCTTTTTGTAACTTTTTTGGGGATGTAGTTTCAAATTGCAAAAATAATAAAAAGATCTCCTACAGTTTTATTTATAAGACCAATTATTTACATTTTCCTTAATTGTTCTGTGTATGTTTGCTTGCCTCTGTTTATATCTTCTGAGCGAGTTGCAGACCTCCTTATACTTCACCTCTGATTACTTCATTGTATGTTTCCTAAAAACAAAATGCCAGTACAGTTATCAAAATCTGGAAATTTCACACTAATTCAGTGTTATTACTTCATCCACTGTCCATATTCACCTATCATTGACTGCCCCCCTGATGCCATCTGAGGCTTTTTCTCAGCACACCCCCCCTTTCTTATTGTAAAATTTTTATTTGGAAATAATTTCAAGATCACAGAACAGTTGCAAGAACACTATAGAGCACGTCCATATATTGTACCTAGACTCCGCCATGATTGACATTGTATTCCACTTGCTTTACCACCTACATAGACTATCCATCTCCATACATAACATTTATTTCCTAAACTATTTGAGAATAACTTGCATATAACCTCTCCTTTTACCCATAAATGCTACATTGTATATTTCCTAAGAAGGACCTTCTCATATAACCACAGTGCAGTTATGCAGTCTATAAACTTAACACTGATATAATGCCTGTCAATTGAGATGAAAGTCACAGAACACAAAATCAACCATTTAAAAGTGAATAATTTCCATAGCATTTGGTACATCACAATGCCATATAACCAGCACCTCTGGTTCCAAAACCTTTTCACTATCCCAAAAGTAAACCCTGTATCCATTAAGTAGTTTCTCCCCACTTGTCACATCCCTGCAGCTCCCGGTAACCACTAGTCCATGTTATGTCTCTATAGATTTATCTATTCTGGATATTTCTTATCAACAGGGTCATACAATAGGTGATCTTTTGTGTCTTCCTTCTTTCACTTAGCGTAATGTTTTCAAGGTTCATCCACATTGTAGCTTATATCAGAACTTCATTCCTCTTTCTGGCTGAATAATATTCTGTTGTGTGGATAGACCACATTTTGTGTATTCATCCAGTGATGGACATTGGGGCTGTTTCCACCTCCTGGCTACTGTGAATAGAGCTTTTATGAACATGTGTATATATATATTTGTCTGACTACCTATTTTCAGTTCTATTGGGCATATGCCTAGCAGTGGAATTGTTCATTTTGATTACCTGGGCAAGGTGTTTAATTTATCTACTCTATCCTTACTATTTTATCCCCAACCTCAGGGAGATACTTGAAGACCGTGTAAATATCTTCTCCACAGAGTCTCCCCTAGACTCAGCATCCATTGGTAATTCTTGCCTGATCCATTCTTTACTGTGATGGTTGCCAAATGCTGGTTTTGCAACTTACTCTCTCTGCATTTATCAGGTGGACCATGCCATTCTAGTCTAAGCAAGGATTCCCTTTCCCCATGGATTCATTGATTATCAGTTTTTTCTATGTGATTCATGAATTCCCGTTCTCCCCCCAATGGCTTATAATTGATTACTGTCTTTAGGGTTTTTTCATGCTCCATCTGGCCAGTGGGTGCCCCTGCAAGCTGGTGTTTGTGTCCTTATGACAGGCCTTCATCTTTGTTTTGTTCTTATAGTAGGGGAGGGCAGCGTAAGTAGTTCCTTAACTTTCTGGCATAACAACATATTCCTCCTGGTCTTTCTTAAACCTAATCTGCCCAGCCCTGCAGTCAGCCATTTCCCCAAAGATCTGTGGTTCCTGTTAGAGGAAAATGGGTTTAGAGAGCAAGATCTGAGTATACACCAGGTCTCCTCAACACACAGGGGTTGGGAGGAAGATGTGGTGGCCAGAGCTGCTTCCCGACCTCACCCTCATGCTGCAGGGATCCTCTGTGGTATGAAACACTCACCCGCCATGGTAAGTACTCAAAACAGATTGACCACAGTCATTACCTTGTCCTGCATCTCTTTTTTGCTAAATCTCTGTGCATACCTGTAATTATTTCCAGAGAAGTGGGCCCACTGGGTCATGAAAAATCAGGTGTTTGGTTTTTTTTTTTAAAGATTTTATTTATTTATTTGACAGAGAGAGATCACAAGTAGATGGAGAGGCAGGCAGAGAGAGAGAAGCAGGCTCCCCGCTGAGCAGAGAGTCCAATGTGGGACTCAATCCCAGGACCCTGAGATCATGACCTGAGCTGAAGGCAGCAGCTTAACCCACTGAGCCACCCAGGAGCCCCTCAGGTGTTTTTTAAACATAGAAACATTATTTCGATGATTTGTGAATACCGGGCTCTACTGAGTTTTACATAGACTGGACACTCTGTGCCAGTGCATGTGTGTGTTTGTGTACACTGCCTGCATATCTGTTTTTCTTTTAAAAGGTGAGAATGTCAAGTTACCTGTTCACTGCACTGTCTCCTCCAGGAGGTTGTAGGCTCCTGCTCAGTGATTGTGCCTGTCTTATTCTCCACGCAACACTCAATAGTGCCTGGCAGAGCCTGATACTCTGTAAATAACCATTAAGTGAATACTAATAGCCAAGTATAGCTCCCACATATGGAACACATGCTGGGAATTATTCAAAGTGTGTGAATTAACTCTTTTAATCCTCACAGTGGTTCTACTATTATATTCCCCATTTTACAGATAAGGAAATGGAGGCTCAAGGAGGTTGAGGGTCTTGGCCAAGCTCACACATCCAGGAAATGGAAAAACTAGATTCACTCCCAGGTAGCCTGGCCTCAGAATCCATACTGTTAAGTACAACAGCATGTTATGGTATGGATGGATGGATGGATGGATGGACGGACGGACGGATAGATGGATATGTGGATGGATGGATGGATGGATGGATGAGTGGGCGAATGTGTGGGTAGTAGGTGAGTGGGTGTGTGGGTGAGTATATGGGTGGGTGGATAGATGGATAGACAGATGGATATGTGTCTGGATGGATGATATGTGTGTGAATGGATGGATGACTAGATGAATGTGTGCATAGGTGGGTGGGTGGGTGGATGGATGAATGAGTGGGTGAATGGGTGGTGGATGGATGGATAAATGGATATGTGTGTGGATGGTTGGATGAGTGGGTGAATGGGTGGTAGATGGGTGGATGGATGGATGAGCGGGTGATGTGTGGGTGATGGGTAGATAGATGGATATGTGTGTGGGTGGATGGATGAGTAGATGAATGTGTGGGTAGTAGGTGAGTGGGTGGGTGGATAGATGAATGGATGGATAGATGAGTCAATCAGACATGGTAGCTCAATTCTCTCCTCTCTTTGACCTAACTTCTCATGGGAATATCTCCATTCCCTCCCTTCCTGCTCCCTTGGAACCTGCTCCCTTTCACAGTGTGTCTCTAGGAGCTATACCCTCAGATGCATTCCCAGTTAGAACTGAGGAATGAGAGAGGGAGAGAATACACAACTGCCATCCTTGTTCTAGACCAGAGGTGACCAAGTTGTGGCTTAACGGCCAGTTCTGGCCCCTGGATATGTTCTGTTTGATCCAGTGAACATTAAAGCAAAACAAAACAAAATAAGGATTTACAGGGCACCTGGGTGGCTTGGTGGGTTGAGCCTCTACCTTTGGCTTGGGTCATGGTCTCGGGGTCCTGGGATTGAGCCCCACATTGGGCTCTCTGCTCGGCGGGGAGTCTGCTTCTCCCTATCTCTCTGCCTGCCTCTCTGCCTTCTTTTGATCTCTCTCTCTGTCAGATAAATAAATAAAATCCTTAATAAACAAATAAATAAATAAGGATTTATTATTTAAAGATCAGGGAAGTTACCTTGAATTTTGATTTCCAGCTTGTCTTTAAGAAAAATCAGAAGATTTGGGAACTCAGGGCTTCACCTGTGCTAGGCCAGGCTGGGCTGGGCTGAGAATCAGCTGTCTGCGTGATGTGAGTACTTGAGACTCCATTTACTGTGATCTCCACTCCTCTCTCTTCATTCATCATCGGCTTGGTCCCTGGGAGGCCTGAATTTACAATCCCTGATCAAGACACTGCCCTTCTAGTCAACCAGTCCAAGGTGAGATTTGCTTTCTTGGGATGCCGTATTCCACCTTTGATTCTTTGGTGTGAACAGTTGTCTACAAAAGTGATCTTGCCCCATCTGGGATCACTGGTCACCCTCCAGCTCCACCCAGATCCACTCTCTGAAGATCTGCCCCATGTCCTGGGAGACTGACCCTATGGATGGTATTCCTGAGCTCCTCTGCCCTCCAGATTTAGCTCAGGTTCAGCCTGTGGGGGTTGGCTGCAGGAGATCAGTTGGTAGGAGGAAAGAAATGCAGGGGTATTTCTTCCTCACTCCCTATCTGCTTTGAGGCCTCTACCATGGCTCCAGCTATCACTGGGCTCCAGTGACACTCATGCTCCTCCTTGTCCCTTCAGGCCAAGGTAAGGTAGGAACCCCACCCAACTGCTGGCCTCTGACACCCTTCCTGGGACCCCATCCACACCTTGTAAGTATTCCCTGCATTAAATTCTCTTGTTTGACCCATCTGGGGTAACTTCTGCTGGGTGTGTAGTAACAATTAAATTCTATACCCTGTAGGAAGGATCCAGCTCAGTGGCCCGCCTTCGGTAAAGTTCAGCAATCTGTTTACTGTTATCATTGTGTCAGTTTCTAGATGACGCTTTTTTCACCTAGGTGTTTCAGGAGGTGTTCTGGACTTGTAGGTAGAAAAGTCTCAGTGTGGGTCCTGACTCTTAATTACTGAGAGTATGGCCTTGGGCAAATCCCTTCATTTTCCCTCCTCCCCCCGAGCTTCATTTTCCTCATCCATGAAATGAGGTTCATAACTGTGACCCCTGCTGTGACTGTTGACTGGTGGGCATTTTGAATCTGTGCCTGGTGTCCAAAGTGGTAGTCAGTGGTGTGAGACCCTCCCTGTGGCCTTTACTGCCCTAAAGGCCAGTAGGACAAAGCAGGACAAAGACCCCTCTTTACTACTTCCCCCAAAGACATACATTTGAATGAGGAGAGGCTGTTTCTCTGTCCTTTCTTGTTCCCAAGTAATCACTGATGACAAATATGACACAGGTCATTTTTATAGGTTTCTGTCTTGGCCTCTGGCAGCCTCTTCCCTCATCCTTTCCATCTGGCAGGTGGAGAGGGTGATGGGACATGTGGGTCTCTGCCCACTCCCCAGTCGGCACAGCTTCCCGTTGGTGAAACAGGGATGCCACAGCGCTTCTTCAGCATTCTCTCATTCCCTTTGTGCTAGCTGAACCCGACTCGGAGTAGCAATCTTTGAGCATTGCCAGTGTGTCTCCCAAGGAGGTGTGGAGAGAACAAGGGGTGCAGGACATAACACTGGTTTAGAAATCACCCTTCTTGAGTCAGATAGCCCTGATGTAGCTGGTGGAACCCTAGGATCATAATCTGAGCTGAAGGCAAACACCTAACCAACTGAGACACCCAGGCAATCCACCACCCTATGAATTTTTTTTTTTAAAGATTTTATTTATTTATTTGACAGACAGAGATCACAAGTAGACAGAGAGGCAGGCAGAGAGAGAGAGGGAAGCAGGCTCCCTGCTGAGCAGAGAGCCCGATGGGACTCGATCCCAGGACCCTGAGATCATGACCTGAGCTGAAGGCAGAGGCTTAACCCACTGAGCCACCCAGGCGCCCAGACCCTATGAATTTTTAAAAAGGAATATATAGTTTCTTCTAACTAAACTTGTACATCTTCAGGCAAATCTGTATCCAGAGACACCAACTCTTAGGCCACCAATTTGTTTGCCTTCAGCTGTCAGCTGTGGTTTCTTCTGTTATCTCTTTGTGATATTTAAAGATGCCCCTAGCAGATCCAAGCTTACATTACCACCACCTCAGGTGGCACATAAGAAAGCAAGTGCCCTTTGCTTAGGAGCTCCAGCCAACATCTTGAAATTAGGCTTGTTGAACCTGACCAATCAAGCTTGGATCATGTGACCATTCCTAACCAATCACCATGGCCAGGGGTGTGTGATGACCTGATTACCTGGATCTGCTGCCCAACCTGGCATGAGAGGGGGACAGGCCCTACAGAACCGCAGGGGAGGTTGGACCTCATAACTCCAAAACCATTCTGAGGTCTAATATGTGAAGTTTCTACAATTCCTTTATGTTCACTTCTTGGGCAACAATGTGCTGTCATTGAGAGTTAGACTACTTGAGTTCAAGTGCTGGCTCCCCCACTTTCTGGCTGTGTGAACTTGAGCAAATTACTCAACTGTCCTAAGCTGCAGTTTTCTCATATGCAAAATTAGAATAAAAATTTCGTCTACCTTGGAAACATCCCATGAGATTAAACAGTGAAGATTAAACAATTTATTGCAAAGTGGTAAGAACAGGGTGTGGCCCATAGTAAATTCTTTGTGGTTGTGCTTTGTGTTAGGGATTCCAAGATAAATCAACTAGACCTGCACCCTGCCTTTATGGAGTACATAGCCTGCAGAAGGCTGGGGTTCTTCTAATCAACACATACTGATTAAGACCTAATGTGGGAGATGAAATGAATGAGTGATTATAATAGAGACTGGTGAGTGTAAGAGCCCAGAGAGTTACCTAAAGGGAGCTTCCAGAACTGAGGATTAGCAGGTGAATTTGAAAGTAGGCAGGATATATCTGGCAGAGAGAACAGTGAATACAAAAGCCTGGAGACAAGACTGGATATACTGCCTTGAGGAAGTAGAAGTTTGAGCATGGCTAAAGGCTGACACTTGAGGTTGGATGGGAAGAAAGGGGTGAAAGTGGCCTGGGAAATTGCCATGGTGAGGCTGGAGAGGGCAATAGGTGACACATTGCCCAACTGGGGTCTTGCAGTCTCTTGCAGGAATCTGGGTTTCAGTTCAGGGGCTGTGCAGACCTCTGAAGAAATTTCTATTTTGCTTAATTTTTAAAATTATGTTATGTTTAACAACTTTTGTGAGGTGCAACTGATGTATGATAAACTGCATATGTAATTGCACAGTTTGATAAAGTTTGTCATGTGTATACACCAATGAAACCATCACCTCTGTCAGTAATGAATATCTCCATCACTCCCAAGATTTCCTTTTGTCTCTTTGTTGTCCCTTCTCTGTGGTCATCCCTACCTCCTCCATCCCCAGTGAACTACTAATCTGCTTTCTGTCACCATAAATTGTTAACTTATATTTTCTAGAAATTTATATAAATAGAAAGATACAGTTTGAACTTTTTTTGGTGATGGGGGCTGGCTTTATTCACACAACACAATTATTTTAATATTCCTCCATAATATTTCATTTCTATTTATTAATACAGTAGTATTCCACTGTAGGAATATATCACAGCTTGTTGTCTGTTCACCTAATGAGCAATTGGGTTGCTCCCACTTTGGGAGTATTACAGATAATTCTGCTGTGAACATTTATGTGTAAATCTTTGTGTGGACATGTATTTTTCTTTCTCCTGAATAAATACTTAGAGTGAAATGGCTGGATGATATCATAGGTGTGTAAAAACTTTTTAAGAAACTGCTCAACTGTTTTCCAAAGTGGTGGTACTATTTTACGTTCCCACCAGCAGGTTTTAAGAATTCCAGTTGTGTCTCATCCTCACCAACATTTGGTATCTTGACTCTTTTTTTGCTTTAGTTGTTCTAACATTTGGGTAGTGGTTTCAATTTGCTTTTTTCTCCTGACCAGTGATGTTGAACATCTTACAAATATATATTTGCCATCTATATATCTTTGGTGAAGTGACTGTTTAGACCTTTCCCCCATTTTGTACTGGGTTGTTCCTTACTTTGAGCATTCCTCATATCTTCTGGATACTTACCTTTGATCATATCTATAGTTTGCAGATACTTTATCTGAGTCTGCAACTTGATCTTTAATTTTCTTTTTTTTTTTTGCTTTTTATTTTTTTATTATATTAGTCACCATACTGTATGTCATTAGTGTTTAATGTTGACCTTTAATTTTCATAACAGTATCTTTCAAAGAGCAGAAAGTTAAGTTTTGATGAGGTCCAATTTATCAATTTGTTCTTTCACGAATACTGCTTTTGGCAGTGTATCTAAGAAAAATTTGCCTAGATCTGTGCCTACAGTTACAGAAATGTTCTCCAGTTTCTCTCCCTTGTTCCATAAGTTATTGAGAGAGAGGTCCACTGAAATCTCTAACTATGATGTGAATTTGTCTATTTCTGCTGGTATTTCCATCAGTTTTTGCTTTGTGTATTTTAAGCCTTCTTCCTAGGAGCTTAAACATTTATAAATGTTATCTCTTGACAAATGACTCCTTTATCATTGTGAAAGGACCTTCTTTTTTCTCTGCTAATAATCTACTTTGTCTGATATTCATGTAGCCACCCCAGTGTTTGATTACGGTCAGCATGGTTTATCTTTTTTCCTTTTTTTTTTTTTTTTTTTTTTTGGCTTCTGACATATTTGTGACTTAATGTTTAAGTGCATTTCTTGTAGGCTGCATAGAGTTGTGTCTTGCTTTTTAATCCAGCTTGACAATCTGCCTTTTAATTGAGGTGCTTAGACCACTTACATCTATTGAGGTCATAGGTACAGTTATCTTTAAATCTCTCATCCTGCCTATCGTTCTATCTGTTCTTTGTTTCCTTTCTCCTCTTTTCTGCTCTCTTTTGAATTGACGGCATGTTTGATTCTATATTATTTCTTTTGTTGGTTTTTTAGCTCTAATTATTTCCTTTGTTGATTTAGCGGTGTCTTTGGGTTTTATAGAATAAATCTTGAACTTATTCCAGTTTATCGTCAAATGATACCACTTTACTCACAGTATGCCTTATAACAGTGGATTTCTATTTTCCTCCTCTGGACCTTTGTACTTGTTGTCATGCACTTTACTTCTGTGTATAAGCACGACACTGATTTCTTATTTAAACAATTGATATCTTTTATAAAGTTTTGAATATTTTTTTAAAATTTATATATTTGCCTATGTGGTTCCCATTTACAATGCTCTTTATTCCTTCTATCTGTATTCCCATCTGGTATCATTTTCCTTCTGTCTGAAAGACTTTAACATTTCTTATAGTACAACTCTGCTGATAATGAATTCTTTTGGGTTTTATATGTCTGGAAATGTCTTTATTTTGCCTTTGTTTTATGAAAGATATTTTTGCTCATAGGTTTACAGTTCTTTTCTTTCTCTTTTAAAAAGATATCAACCCTCACTGTGTTCTTGTTTACATTGTTTCCAGTGAGAAATCTGTCATCATTACCTCTGTTTCTCTGTATAAAATGTATCTTTTCTTTTCTTTCTTTCTTTCTTTCTTTTTTTTTTTTTGGCTGCTTATAAGATTTTCTCTTTATCACTTGTTTAAAGAAATTTGATTTCTCTGAACTTTGGTGTAGTTTTCTTTGTTTCTTGTGCTTAAGATTCACTGGAATTGCTGAGGGCAGAATGTTTATCGTTTTCATCAGATGTTGGAAATGTTTCAGCCATTAGTTCATCAAATACTTTTTCTGTGCTCCCTCCCCTTCTTTCTTTTGAAAATTCCAGGTACAATGTGTGAGGCCACTTAATGATGTCCCACAGCTCACCAATGCTCTGTTCAGTTTTTTATTCTCTTCTCATTGTGTTCTGTTTCAGAACATTACTGATTTCAAGCTCACTGGTCCTTCCTTTCGTGCTGTCTGATCTGCTGCCTGTCTCATTCAATGTCTTGTTCATTTCACACATTATCATTTTCATTTCTAGAGGTTGACTAATGCCTTTTTTATATCTTATCTCTATTTGACTTTTTGAACATATGGAATCCAGTTACAATAGCTGTCCCTATGTCCTTATCTACCCATTCTAACATCTGGATCAGTTTTGATTGACCAGTCATCTCACTGTGATTATAATTTCCTACTTCTTTGCATGCCTGATAATTTTTTATTGGATTCTAGATACTTTCTTTTACCTTTGTGGGTGCTGGATGTTGTTGTATCCCTATCAGTGTTCTTCAGCTTTGTCTGAGATGCAGTTAAGCTACTCAGAAGCAGTTTGACTTGGTTGGGGTGTATGTGTGTGTGTGTGGGGGGGGGGTTGTATATTTGCTAGGTGAGACCAGAGCAGTGCTCATTTCAAGACCAGTTACTCACCCCTACTGAGGCAAGACCCTACTGTGTGCTTGACTAAATATTCCATGAATCCTGAGGGTTGCCATTCTGGCTGGGGAAGATAGCCTGTTCCTCTTACCCTTGCAGATTGCTCTTTTTCTGGCCTCTTCACACGCAGGCCATATCAGTACTCAACTGAATACTAGAGGGTGTCCTGATCTCCAGAGATCTCACTCTATACATTTTTCATCTCTCCAGTCCTCTGCCCTGGACTCTCAGCTCTGTCCCCCCAACTCAGGGAGCCTACTAGTTTCTATTTAAGTTCCCCCCTGGAAAGGACTCAGGCAGTAATCTGGGGCAGTCACTAGGATCACTTCTGATTTGCTACCTCTGAGTTATCACGGAGCACCATTGTCTGTTATCCAATTGCAAACAAATTAGTTCTGCAGGTTTTGCCTGTTTTCAGTTTTTTTGCAAGTGTTAGAGTAAACTGGTTTCTGTTCCTCCATCTTGGCTGGAAGCAGAAGTCCCTTGAGCAGCTTAAATCAGGAAAGCAATGGACCAGCTTTACCTTTTAGAATAGTCCATTTCTAGAAGTTCTTCCTAACCTCCCTGGGGTCTTAGGCATCTGGGCCCATCTGCCTGAGTGAGCTCATTTTCCCAACCTCCTCCAGCCCAAAAAGGTGGTGTGGGCATGAAGCCAGCCCTTCCCAACCAGCCCTGTACATTTCCTGGGAAGTGGCCCAGCCTCCCCCGCTGTCACCTCACATTTTTGTCTGCAGGTCCCTGGCACTCATAGGCAGGGAGCATTTGGGTGAGTGAAGCCACTTGTCACTGTGTTGGCAAGAGCAGCGGAGTTGATACCAGGACAGCATTCAAGGGCCACAGGAAGAGAAATTAGCTTTTACATTAGAGAAGCACTTCTGCATCAGGCACATCCACATCCTGACCCCTGTGCGGTCAGCAGGTCAAGGACTTTTATTCCTTTCTTAGGGGCTGTAGTTATAGGAGGTCCCCCAGATGCTAAGTGGCATACTTTGTGTCTCTGAGTACTTGTGCTGGTTTTGAGGCCCAGGGTGGCTCTGTGGGGTCCTCTGACCTTGCCCTTGCCCCTAGGAGGCCCAGCAGGAAGGCCTGGGAGTGACTCGGAGCCACCGCCATAGCTTCCTTGCAGGCAGGAATCTCTCTGAGCTGAGGCCAAGGAGCACTCAGTGAAACAGCCCCCCAGGGGACCATTTGCAGAGGTCTGCCTTGTCTGGTCAGAGCAAAGCTGGCAGGGATCAATGAGGATGACCGAGAGAGCACCATTCTTGTCAGGGAAGAGCAGTGCTTTATAGAAGGATGCCTGTGGATTCTGTGCTGTCACTGCATGCAAAACGCTACCTGGGAGGAGCTGGTGGAATTTTCCACCAAGGCCAAATCACAGACCGCGCTAGACAGCAGCCTCCGATTCTTGTCTATCCCTGTAATCCCAAGTGCTTAGAACACTGGAGAGTTTAGGGGGAAGGGATAAAGTGGGCTTCAGAGTCTCAGGACAGGGCAAGAAGTGGCACATGAGTATACTGGAGAAACTTCACCACCATACACACCTAAGAGCCAGAAAGTCGTATTGCCTTGTGTCCTCAGGATGTCATTGGTGAAGGGAGGGAGACCACATGCGGCCTTTAGAGCTGCTTCCTGATTACTTGACCTACAGCACTAACCACCAAAACTCTAAACCACTGCCTCCAAACTGGAGGTCTTCGGGCTAATCCTGTGGACACATGTTGAATTTTGTGTATATTGCCTTATCCTGCCTGCTGTTTTGAACTGGAATTAGTTGCCAAAATCCCCAAACTGAGTGATGTCATGGAAAAATCTGGATTTCTAACTTCTCTTGAAAATGTAAAAGCCCAGGCAACCATGAGCTGAGTGGTGGCCACTCTCCAAGCCACCCCCGGCTCAGTCCCAACCATACCCTATTGCCTCCCACACCATGAGGACAGTGGGTACTCACTGATTTCTGTGGACACTCAGCTCACAGTCCTGGAAGTACTGGAAGGCCTTGTCCTCCATCATATAGGGCTCGTCTTCCTCTAGTTTCCATGTGAGGGGTCATCTCCCTCTCCTTTGTGACAGCCTCAAGCTGACACATTGCTGTGTCTTCCTGGTATACCCAACTCAAACCTCCAAGCCCCCTGACAAAGAGCCCCTGCTCCACATACAACGGGGCTTCCCCACCAAACCTGCCCATTGAAGGAGTTGATCTGAAGCTCATTCTTAGGAAAAATGGAGCAGTTGTTATTCTGGCAGAGGGCAAAGCCTTACATAAAAGGCATAGCATGTGGAGCTCTTGGTCCTAGGAGATACACAAGGGAGGTATTTTGCTGGGGACAGGAGTCCTTCTGGGTAAACTGGCTGGCATGATATGATATCGTGTATGCTTCCTTGGAGAGAACAGGCCATCCCTCTGGAGGCAGGGGGATGACTCACATGGCCTGTGCTGGGTTCTCTTAACCTTCAAAGACTATGACTGGAGGCTCCAAAAGGGGTGTTTTATATTTTCCTTAGGTAGCAATGATCCCCCAAAACATGTTTCCTCAAGGCCACAGAGAGAAGGTCCTGGGACTCTTTGGCATTGGGAGATCATTAAGCTGATGGGGTCAGGGGCCAGTATGGTGCATCTGGCCATGAAATGTGCACTACTTGAGTGGAGGAATGGGCCATCCCTGGTGATATCTCCCAGGATGAAATGGACAGAGCCCCCAGTAGGGTCACCTTGGGATACAGTGCTATGTCAGATATGGAAGCCATGGTATTGCCATGCAATTACCAGCTAACCCCAAGTTGTCTACAAGCGGGTCAAATGGCCTCAGCTGCCTTGAGCATGAGGAGGGAGCATTTCACCTGCAAGTAACAGGACATATAAGGAAGTACTAAAGTAGTAAATGCTTGGTAGTGGAAGCTCCCCAGGTTGATTCAGTAAGATCCAGTGCCATCTCATTGTGTCAGCCTCATGGCTGCAAAATGGCTGCCATTGCTTCAGGCCTTACTTCCTCACAGGAAAGCATCCAAAGATAAGAAGAAGAGGGCAAGGAAGAAGGGCTCTCCTTGTATCTCTGTCTTTGTACTGGGGAAAGAAATCTTTTCTGGGACCCCTCCAGCAGAAGTCTTAAAGAATGGGTCAGAAGATACCCTTTGCTGGGAGGGAGTGTGGGAAAGTGAATGTCAGTCATAAAAATGTCTTGCTATGTCTTGACAGCATGGAGAAGGTGAGGAGAAGGGTAATTGGATGGACAACAACTGGGCTACCCTGCCACAACTGTAGAACGAAGTCTGGACTGTGAATCTCATGGAGCTGCTGGCAGATGCCCAAGAATACACATTGTTTAAGCTTTGTTCCTTAGGGTTATTTTCCATAAAATGCTAGAATATTAAAGGTTTAGTTAGTCAGCCTCTCCTGGCAGGTTTCCAGTTTTTCTTGCCCACCCAGTAGCCCCTATGAAGAGCCCGTGGTTCCATGTTGTGTCCTCATTTCATTACATTCCCCATCCCCGTGTCTTACCCTCAGGAAAGAAGGCATTTGATTTGAACAAATTCATGCTGAAGTGTTAAGGCTAATAGGTCTCAGTATTGGTCCATGTCTATGAACAAACAAAGCTTGTTGACCTCAAAGAGTAAATCATCAGTCAGTACTAGGTTTCCAGAGTGTGGGATTTGGAAAAGAAAAATATATTGCTTCTGGGGAGGAGTAGCAAATATGGATGGAGGGAATCCTATCCTATGTTATTTCATCATTGCACAGCAGGAACATTTAGGACGCAGGAGTAGAGTAGAAGTAGCATTTATAAAGCATACAGCTATGTTAATTCATTTAATTCTTGCAGTAACCCAGTAAGATAGTGATTAGAATCCCTGTTTTCTAGATGAGGAGAGAGAGGCTCAGGGAGGCTATGTCATTCCACCAAGTTAACACAGCTGGGAAGTGGTAGAGAGAGGGTTCCAGCATCAGGCCCATATTGTTCAGGATCCCTGGTCCTACCCAGCTCCTGTATATCCTTGCCTTTTATCATCTTCATTTCAGGGGGCCCTGACTCAGCCCGGGTCTCCAAGGGCCCAGTCAGAAATCACACAAAGACATTACTACCTGCATTTAAATTCCTTTATTTTCTCCAGAAGCCCACAGCTCCCAGTGGGGCCAGGCCTCATGGCAGGGCTGTGCCCTCCAGCCAGCCAGTATGGGGAGGAGGAGAGCAGGAGATCTGATCAGGGAACAGAGGTGAATAATGGGTCTACAGGGCCTCACTGTCCTGGGCTATCACAGCACAAGGGCCCAGTGACATTGGGGGACCAAGCCAGAACCTCAATGTCCTAGAATTTGCAGGGCCTTGTCACCTGAGCCAGCTGCAGGGGGCCTGGCAGAACATCTACATTAGATGCAAAAAGAGGATTAGGAGAGAGGAAGGGACCTGTCAATGCCCAGTGTCCCTGTGTGGCAGGGCCAGAGCTCAAGCCAGGCCCTCCTGACTCATTCAGTTCTCATTCCAGTTTATCATAGTCTCAGAGTATTTCATTAGAGATTTATGAAGCACCTGCCATGGGCCAGGCCCTGGGGTAACCAGGGTGAGAGTGAGGCAAGGTCCCTGTTCCCACTGGGCCTCCAAACAACGACAGCTAATGTGGAGGGATACTCTTAAAACCAGTGAACATTAGTGTTTGAAGGACCCACAGAGAATATTGACCTAACCCAGAAGTGGCAAACCTCAAATATCCCCAAGGCCAGGCAGACGCCATGCTGTGTGAGGTGGGGCTAACAGTGGGGAGTGGTGGGACTTCGGACCCTCTAAGGAAAAAAGTCACATTCAGTCCCGCCCAGTGATTCACTTGTAGGAGTGTGGGATCCTGGAGCCAGGTATTTGTATTTTTAAGAAAATCCAGAAATCTGCACTTTTATATATAATTTTTCAAATTTTTAAGGCTCTCTTCAAGCCAAACAAAAAAAATCATCTGCCGGTTGAAGTCTGTCCAAGGCCGCCGCCCACAGCTCATGGGGCACAGAGAGAGAGAGGATTTTCCTTTGATCACACAGCAAGGAAGTGGCTGAGCCAGGCCTCAAACCTGAGTCTCCTGATCCAAGCAGGGGACCGCATAGGCCTACTTCACATCAACTTCGAAGTCCATTTTCTCTTCCGGATGTGGGATGATATTTTAGTTTTGGGCACAGAGAAATACGGCCCTCCTAAAACGTTTCCTATAAGAAACATGCTGGGAAATTGATAGTATGTCTTCCAAAGAGTGGTCTGCAATTTTAATCCTGAAGCTATGTCTGACATGGAGCTATTTCTGCTCCTTGTTGCTCAGACTGCAGTGGATCCGGTGCTTCCCCCTTTAAGAGAGGCAGAGCACATGGTTCATGGTATATGGAGCCATGGGTTCTCTTCTGGGCTGCCAGGCCCTGTACCAGCTTGGGAGTGGGAGTGGGGTCTGTCCCACTATGTCTACAGCAGCCTTTTGGCAAAGACCCTCTCTCCCAAAGCCTGGACCTCCAGGAGCCCATCCCAGTTAACTTGGAGCTTGGGTACCACTGATTCACCTGGAGTCAGAGTGACTAACAGCACAGGCCTTATTGCTGGATGGAGCAATAAGGATTCAGATGGATGTGAATCCTGGCTCTGCTGCTTACCAGCTTTGTGACCTGAGGCAAGTCACTTCACCTGCCTGAGCTTCAGAAGTCCTCATCTGTAAGTTGTAGTACAACTCTGTTCCTATCTGAGGTTCCTATAGGTAGGAAAGTTGGAATTGCCACTTGGTTATTAATAGTAGTGTTAAATACAACAAATTAACATGTAACTCAACTGAATTAAGAAACAAAATTCTGGGTAACAACAAATTTGGCGAATGCTTTTCCTTTCTGATTTATGCCTAGGTTAAGTTTTTGCATTTTTAACAAGTATTTATATATAGCATTTACTAAATGGCAAACTCTGTGCTAAGCACTATACAAATATTGACTCATTTAATCCTTCCAACCACTCTCTGAGGCAGATACTATTTTCCAACTTAACAGGTGAGGAAACTGAGGCATAGAGTAAGTGATTCGAACCAGGATATGCACCCGAGCCATGGCAAGGCCGGGCTGCCAAACCAATCCATGTGGCCAAGGAGTCGGGCGTATCACTCCTTACCCCTCCTTTTCAGCTTTATTCCTTCTGAAACATTTTCCCATGTAGAGTTGAGCAGCTTAAAGGAAAGAAGTATCCTTTCTCTACCCAAGGACACCATCGAGAGACTGTGTCATTGAGAGACAAAAGGCATGGAATCAAATCCCCACTCTGTCTCCTGCTTAGTTGTGTGATGCTGGCAAGTAATTCCCCCCTCCCGTGGGTCTCACTGTCCTCATCTCTGAACTGGGCTACTGTCACCACCTACCTCTCAATTAGAGGGAAGTGAAATCAGCCATGGATGTGAAAGTGCTTTCTAGAGTCTTAAATGCACTATTTGGGGCTTGAGTTAAATAGTCAGGTATATAAAGCTGGTTTTCACTAAAAAGTGTCCAGCACCTGTGTGTTGCCTCTGTTGTCTATGAAGATCCAGGAGACTCACAGTGAAGCCAGCAAGCAATCAGCAGCCCCCACCCACCCCCGCCACGGCAAGTGGTCATCCCATCCTGTCCCACCCCGGCCCTGCCTGGATGCTTTGTCCAGGATTCAGGTGGGTTTACAATCAGACGCTAAGCGGCACAGCCCTCCCTCAAAGCACAGCATCAATACCCATGTGGGTCATAAGAGGATTTCTGCCTTTCGTTGCTTGGCAATATTTTGTTTAAATGAACTATGCCAGGGATTAATATAGTTTGTGAGTTTAACTGCTTACTTGGCAGGAAGGGGAAAATGAACAGAGTTTGAAGAAATCTGGTGTGAAAACGGTTTTTAGAATGCGGGTGTGCAGACGACGCTTAAGGGTGTGGGATGTGGAGCTGGACTCCGGAGGAAATGCCCCTGGTTTTCATCCCCACTGGGCTACTTCCCAGCTGTGGGACCCTTTGCCTGCCCCCATCTCCTCTGACAAGAGCAGCCCCTCCCACGGGGTGAGGAGGCAAGAAGCTGCCTGCGGCAAGACTGCCCTATGCCTGGCAGGCAGCTCCAGCTCCGCGAAAAGAGTCCGCGCCCTGAGCCCGCTCTGCATCCCATGCTCCAGCACCCAAAGGGGGTGCACATAGCACATGGGGGCCTCCAAAGAAAATGTGTCCTGTCAGCCAATGAATGGTATATAGAGCCAATTGTCATTCTTCATAGATTCTGTGTTATTTATTCACCTACTTAGTGAAATTTATTTGTAACCCTCAAATCAATACTCAGGGTTCTCTTGCGGTCATTTGAAGATAGCTGCAGAGCAGGGAAAATTTTTCAGTGCGCAAGTTCCTAGCTGAGGCTGAACAATGTGTCACTCCGCCTTCTGGTTTCAGCTCTTGTATGGGAACAACTGGGCTTTTTTGTGGTCTACTTGGTGCCAGTTTTTCACGTTTTTGCACTTTTTGTTGGTGATGTGGCTGTTGAAAAGGGCCCCCGAGTACAGAGCTGAAGTGTTGGCTAGTGTTCCTAAGCCCAGAAGGCTGTGGTGTGTCTTGTGGAGAAAATGCATGTGTGGGAAGATGTTCATTCAGGCATGAGGTACGGTGCCGTTGTTCGTGAATTTAATGTTAACAAATCTGCGGTAGATATTAAATAAGGTGTCTTTATACACAAACACTCATAAAACAAAGTTCTGCATTGATCAGCTGATGAAAATACTGTGAAGTGAGGCTCTTGGGAACCTCACCCTACACTTTCCCTGGGAGCAGTGGTTGGCTATTCACTAACTCGGTGTTCGTGGAGACTTTATAGGACATAACTACTGCTAATAATGAGAATCTACTAGACAGCAGTGGTTACTGGGTGTCTTATCGTTTTTGTTCTTCAAAAGAGAGGAAAGAAGTTGGGGTTTGGAGTTCACCCATCTTGAGAGTGGTTTTGAGGATCAAATTAGATAAGGCTCTGAAAGATGGTTGAAAACTGTAAAGTCTGTGTGTGGGCATTGTAAATGGTATCACCTTATCTATTGCATGGACCAGAGTTGTCCTGTACCAAGGACTCTGTGGAGGGCCTGCCTTGGTCCTTGGGGCTGATATTGAGTTTCAGTGTCTTGAGAGACCAACCACATTAAAAGGAGACAGGGGAAATCTTAGTAGACCTCATAGACACACTCCCCTGCATGTTAATTATTTGCCAGATCTTGGATGACAGCTGTTCTCAGCTGCTTTGGTCACCACCCAGTCTGGGACACCATTGTCTCTTGCCTGGACAGTGGCGTGACTGCCTCACTGTTGTCAGCCTCCCCTCTGGGTTTCCTGCATCCATTCTCTACGTTGCAGTGACTGATCCCCTCACTCCTCAACTTTATGCCCTTTAATGGCTTCCCATTTTCCCCAGGAAAAAAACGAAGGCCCTGCTATAGCTCATGAGTCTCTGGGAGCTCAGGGCCCTGTCCTTGCTTTCAGCTTTATCTGATAACACACTGCCCCATGCTTTGTGCTCCAGCCACACTGGCTTCTTCTCTGATCTTTGATCACACTGCACCCTTTCTGCTACATGGCCTTTGCACTTGCTAAACCTCTCTCCCTGTCCCATTACCTACTCCTCCACCTCCAACACCTATACCGGCTCATAGCCTGTGTGTCCTTCAGGTCTCAGCTCCAGTCACTTCCCTGACAACCCCAGAATAAAGTGGTCTCCATGACATAGGTACCCCCCCCATTACATTTTCCCCTTCACAGAACATGTATCACTAATGTTTCACATTTACTTGAATGACCATGTGGTAAATGATCATCTCCCAGACTTTAAACTCTGCAAGGTCAGACATCAGGGCTGCCTTGTCTCCCTACTGAGTCCCCATATTGTAGATGTTCAATAAACTTAGTAAATGAGCAAACAGCTAAAACCTACTGGTCAAGATCTAAGATTTACTGGACAAGGCATCCCTTGCAGCTCACAGATTAGAAGGACTATGAGCTAACATCTGTGGAGCCTAACCATGTACATGGATGAGCTCTAATTTTCACAACCATCTGACAAAGTGGAGAGCTAGCTAATATGTCCCCATATTGAAAGAAAATTATGACAAGGCACAGAGAGATGGGAGAAGTGGCTGAAGGATGCATAGCTAAGGAGCACCTGGGTGGCTCAGTCGGTTAAGTGTCTGCCTTCGGCTCAGGTCATAATCTCTGGGTCCTGGGATCAAGCTCCAGGTCAGGCTCTCTGCTCAGTGGGGAGTCTGCTTCTCCAGCTCCCTCTTGCCCTCTACCCCGCTCATGCTCTCTCTCTATCTCCCTCTCCCTCTCTCTCAAATAAATAAAACAAAATCTTAAAAAAAAAAAAAAATGGTGCATAGCTAAGAAGGGTCAAGGGTAGGATTTGCACCCAGGCCTGGCAGATCTGTGCTCTGAGCCTCCCACGTTACCCCTTCCTTTGTCTTTTCACCTTTGGATCACCCTCACCCTACACATGACAGTTGTATATGTGAAGGGATCCATCATTTAGGGGACTGAGGACTTGACTTCATGTTACCAGCCTTTCTGATGTTTTCTCCTTTGAATACACTGGTTTCAAAAGCAGAGCAAGATGGAATATACTGGTTTCAAAGGCATCGTGGGTTTTTTTGTTCTAAGGGACTCCTTGATTGTCTGGCCGCCTTTGCAGAACAACACTTTGCAGAAAGGTACTCACCTCTTAAGGAAGCCAAATCCAACTGATGGATGCAGTGCCTGCTGGCAGCATTGGACATGGGGATGTTTTGGCCTCGTAGTTCCCCAGGGGGTACCTAGGATGCTGAGATAGTGGGACTCATTGGATTCACTTTACACATGGGGATACATAGGCCCAGGATAGGGAGGGAATTCACCCAAGATCAGAGAGTGAGTTTGAAAAGCTGAGGCTCTGACTTCTCTGGTTATTAGTGCTCATCTTTGCCTTGAGGTCAAGATGCCAGGAAAATGTTCTTTCTCTACCAATTTATCATGGTATCTGAAATTTCACCATTAATTCTTTCATCTTAGAGAAAATTTTGCTAGTTCTCCTTGGATGGGTTGAAGAAAGAAGGGATACCCTAAGTCATTGGCCAAATAATTTATTCATTCACATCTTCGTCCATCCACCTATCTGCCTGTCTCCATATTTCCATCTTTCCACTTACCTGACTCCACCCATCCATCCATCTGTCCATCTGTCCATCCATCCACCCATCCATCCATCCAACCCATCCCCTTCTCTTTCCATCTATATCTCCATGTACCCACTTATCTGTCTTTCCCCTCACCCATTCACCCACCTGACCCTTTTACCAGAGTCCCATTGAACACCAGTTCTGTGACCCTTGAACACTAGTTTATTCCATGGAATAAAAAGAAGAAGAGTCTCGGTTCCGGTCTCTGCAGAACCCCCGGTACCCTAGAGACAGCAGATCTGTAAAGCCACATTTCTTCTGCACTGTGAGGGCTACACTAAGGAAGTATTGATAGCTCAGCTTCAAAAAGAAGAGATAACTAGGCAGAAAGAATCTGGAGACCCTGACCCTGAGTGCATCACCCCAGCTCTTGCTGTTCATTGGCTCTGTGTCCTTGGGCAAGGCTCCTCCCATCTGGGCTCAGCCTACCCATAGGTGGTATGAGCAAGTTGGACTCGATGAATGTTTCCCAGACTCAGTCATTCATATACCTCCCTTCACACCTATAGATGAGATAACCTGTACTGAAAAGTACTTAATGTTTTTATTCAAATGAGCTCTTTTTTAAAACCAAAATACATTTTAGAATGAAGCCTTATTGCTACCATAAATGGAAAAAAATGGTAACAGCTCTCATAAATAGAAAGTAACCATAAAAATACTTGAAAAAGGAAAGCAAACTGCTAATGTTGTTAAATTCTGCATAGACCTTGCTTCTCAGTGAAGGAGGCCAGATCTCCTTGGTTGATAGAGAACTTAGCAAGCTCTGGAGAGCTGTTAAACGTAAGCTAGGACACAGCAGAGACTCTCCCCTTAGAGTAGCCACTCCTTGGGGAGAAGCGTCCTTGCAGTCTGCTTCAATATCACAAGATGGTGGAGTTGGGTAGGGGCCACTCCTGCCCCAAAGCAGGAAACCCTGCTTTGGAAGCATCAAGCCAGCTGCTGTCCTGGCCACTCTCTTCTCAGCCCTCCCCATATGCCCTGGGCCTGGCCTCTCCTGAGAACTCACACCTCCCCCACAAGCCTCCCAGGAGTCAAAGGTCAGGAAGCCATGTAACTCAAACCCAGTGGTATCTGCTTCAAATCCTGACTGAGGAGGGAAACCAATATGGAAATCTGAAGCTGTCCCATCCCAGAGCTTGGCGGGATTCAGTTGCTGCCCGTCACTCAGAAAGGGCTCTGACCCATTCTAATCTTACCTTCCGCCACCAGACTCCTCCACCACATCTCCACCACCCCTCATCCTGAACCTAGGGTCCCCAAAGCCCCTGACAGTGTAGAGTCCCCAGCCCATGGCTATTCTGAATTTCCCTGTAGCATTAACAGGTATGATCAGAAAACAGTGTCTCTCACTCATGCCAAGGCCTAAAGTGACAAACTAAGTCTTCACACCCTTGGAAGGCAGGTGGCCTGGTGGGTGGAGACAGGAAACCCAGGTTTGGGTTGTGTTGTGCTCTGATGGCTCCCCACACGTCCTTACCTCTGAATTTCTGGATGCTGCTGAGCCTTCTCCAGCATTACTGACATCAGGGGTATTATTTACTGGAAAAAAAAATGTTCCATTTTTGATTCAGATTTCAGAAGGATATTTGAAATCTTAAAGCTGCTGCCAGCTCTGTTGAGGGACACAGAAAAGCCCACTTTCTCATGTGGCCTTGGCTCCAGCCTGGTGCCATGGCAGAGAAGGGTCATCTTTGCACCACCTAGCCCCCACCCCCAGATGGGAAAGGCCACGCCAGAACTGCCCAGAAGGGGGAAAACACAGCACTGGGCATTGCCTTAGAAAGTGCTTTTTCTCTCTAGTTAATAGTTACTGTCTCTTAGGTGGGTCTCCCCTGCATGCCTGCCTTCCTTTCTCTCTCTCTTCCTTCCCTCTTTCTTTTTTTTCTTTCCTCTCCTTTTCTTTCCTTTCTTTCTTTCTTTCTTTCTTTCTTTCTTTCTTTCTTTCTTTCTTTCTTTTTCTTCCTTTCCCTTCCCTTCTCCTTCCTTCCTTCCTTTCCTTTCTTTCCCTCCTCTCTCTCTTTGTTTCTTTCTTCCATTCCCTTCCCTTCTCCTTCCTTCCTTCCTTCCTTCCTTCCTTCCTTCCTTCCTTCCTTCCTTCTTTCCTTCCTTCCACCAGGGCTGGTGTTTGACTAACAAGCATAGTCAGGGGAGCCCTGTGGGTTGTTTATAGCTGGTGTCCCTCTTGCTAGCCCTCAGGGCCATATCACTTGTTCAATATTTTAACTATCACCTTGTATTCAAAAATATTTATTGAGCACACACTGTGTGCTTTAGGCCCTGCGTTTATCAAGCTCTGAGACATACCAGTGTCCAGATATGATTCTTCACTCAAAAGCTTATGGGAGACACATCTGTCATCACAGTGCAAGAAGTCTAGACACAGTGCCTGTCGTAGGAGTTAGAGAAGGGTGCTCTTATATCTTGGCCAGAAATGGAGCAGAGACATTTTAGAAAAGTGACTCAGGGTGAAATTCCACATTCCAGATTCTTATTGAGTCCCCAAATGGCAGTACACGTAGGTATCCTTGAGAGATCTTTCAGGCCAGCATTCCCAAAGTGAATGCTGAGGAATGCTAGTTTTGTGAGACATTAATAGATGTTACTCCAAAAAAGGTTCAGATAAAGTTAGTTTGGAAAATTCTGGGTCAAGCAAAACTACACTAGTTTCTATGTTGCGGGACTTCATCAGAGCCTTCATGTGTTCGCTGCTTTGTGGAATATATAAGGAAGGTGAGGACTGTAGCATGAAACATGGTGCCCTGTTTTAGGGAGTCTCTCAAAAGACTACTAGCTCCAAAGCTCACTCTGAGGGACTCTGATCACCTTATTCACAGACAAGGAAATAGGCCCAACAAGTGGCTGGCATGTGGCCAGTATTTCACAGCGAGCCGGGGGCTGAGCTGGGACTAGAACCCAGGGCTCCTTCCATATAAGCAGGGCATGGTTTGGGCTTTGGGTGCTAGTGGCACATGAGAAGAGTAGGATCCACGTGCACTGAAGCAATCCTGGAAAGATTACTAGAGGAGGCAGGATATGAGCTAGAAAGTCCAGAACCCCTGGGGAGCTAATGACTTGTGACTTTATTGACTAAACAGAACTATCACTGAGAATCAGATAACACCATAATTGACACCCAATTTGCATAGAGAGAAGTTCTGGCTGGGAAAGACTTCCCACTGGAGTTTGGTCCCTGAATTCACAAAGAGTGGAAGTCCTTGGAGGTGTATTTTCCAGGTACCCTCTTTCGAGAAGCCTCCCCTGGTTGCTACCCCCAGGGGTAGCAAAATGATCCCTCCCCCAAAATTCTCACTCCAGATGTTTTGTAGAATCATTTTGCCCATATTCCAGTCTTTCTTGAAAGTTTTAGTTTAGCCAATGTGAGATCCTCACTAGTTTATAAAAGTTAGAGAGCAGAGCTGGTGGTTTATTCTTCCTTGCATGGTCAGCGTTTTTCAGAAACTCACTGTGTACTAGACATGGTGCTCAGTGTTTTCCCTGCATCCTTTCCATTTTACCTTCACCACTGCCCCTCCCCTGCAGTAGCTATTTCTATCCCCATCTTACAGAAGAAAAAACTGAGGCTTGGGATATTGAAGTGACTTGCTCAAGAAAATGGGCCAGTAAATGATGAAGCAGAAACTTGAATGTGTTTCCCTTTCCTGGTCACTTGTGAAATTGGGCTGACGGAGTCATAGATAATTCTACAGGCGTGTTGCTGTCTTAGGGCAGTGACCCGACAGTGACAGGTCTGTCCTGTCTCTGCAAGGCTGGGGTTGGAGCCCCCACATAGCAGCCGTGTTTCAAGCTCAGCCCCTTCTCAGCTTGTTGACCGTAAGAGGATCCAGGGTGTGAAGTGGGGTCACCTGCAATTTAGAAGGGCAGGAGTCGTAGACTGATAGCTGGCATGGTCTTCATGCTCCTATACCTACTACCCCTGTGTCCAGACTCACCCCAGGCCTTCTAGAGTCCTTGTCTCACTTCCCCTCATGTCAGTACAGAATTTTCCATGCTGAGGGGCTGCTGGTTTCCCCACCAATCACTCTCCATCTCAGTCATTCACCTTTATTTATGGACAGAAAAAACTTAGATGCAGAGTTCATACCTGTTGTCAGTGTGGATGAAATTTTAACAGTGTTTATACCGAAGAACCATTCTCCCTGAGGTTCTGGTTTGGGCCAGGGGATGGGGTCGGTCTCCTTTCTTCCGTAATTAAAAATTCACCAGCAAGGACAGATTGCTCATCAATCTTTCATCTCAACAGTCTCTGTTGGAGAAGACGGGGGCACCACTGATGAGGCATGACTGGCTGCCCAGAGCTCCAGACCTTGCTACAATGTGCATGAGTTCAGGGCCTTGGGTGGGAAGCAGGTGGGTCCAGCTGAGCCTGGGGTGAAGCTCCTTGAACATCACCAGAAGGATACTGGGCATGACAGGTGGCCAGTCCTAAGCTTTCTGCCTCCTAAGACCTGAGGGCATTGGGGAGAGTCCAACAGAGGGTCAGAAAAGTGAATGTATGGAACAAAATGGTCAGGAGGCCTTGAAATAACAACGGTGCTAGTCGTAGCCATTCAAGATCCTAAAGTTGCTAAGAGTGGATCCCAAATGTTCTCACTTCAAAAAAGAAATGGCAATGATAGGACAGGATATCCAGATATACATGTTACTTACCCCATGGTGGCAATCATTCTGCAGCTTGTAAGTGTATCAAATCAATGTATTATCACCTACAAAATGTTATATGTCAATTATGTCTCAAGCTGGCAATACAGATCTGATACATCCTCCATGTTTTAGCCAAGTGTAAAGTTAATAGAAACTCTCCAGCTTAAAAAACAAAAACAACAACAACAAAAAAACAAGCAAAAACAAACAAAACCTTAATGGGATAATATGTGCGAGGACTTAAGCATAGGGCCAACCTAGAGAAAGCATCCTAGTCCCTGTTGCTAGTTATTTTAATTATTGTCAATGTTGTTGCCTCTGTTCCAGAACTCACCTCCTGTGCTGGTTTAAGACACATTACATAACTTCTCTGGGACTCAACTTCCTCATCTGTAGCGTATGAATTCTAACAGTAGCTGCCTCTGGTAGTTGGGGCAAGGAATAAATGAACTGGGTATCCCTCAGTGTTGTAAAATCACTATTGAGCAAGCCCAGGCTGACATCAGTCTCCTGGCCTGGCCAAGCCCTGGGGTATTCCAGGCCAAGGGGAAGGGATAGCTTGGTGGGCGAACAAAACACTGGCTCTGCCTCTTTGTGGCTTTGTGGCCTGTGCAAGCCCACCCATCTCTTGGACTCAGTTTCTCCATCTGTACGAAGCAGGTGCCAGAGCAGGTGATCTACTGGGTCAGTTCTGGTTTTGGCTTCTGTGAGATCCTGCACATGGCTGCCTCTTGTCAGGCTCAAGTTTTTCCCGAAAGATCTTTAGGGAGGGGCGTTCTCAGGTGGCTACTTCATCTCCATGACTATTCTGTGTCAGCCTCATGCTTGTGGGTTCCCTGCAGCTCTGCTCCTGGATCTCTGTGAACTCTGGGCTGGCTGTGTTTCCAGGAAGGGGGCAGTCTGGCTCCATAGTGAGAGGAATTTGAAGGGTGTTCAGTGGAAGAGAACAGGCAGAGGTGGCAAGAGGACCTCAGGGCGCAGTCCGGGTTCCAGGTTCTGGGGAGGTGGGGTGGCCGAGCAGGGCTCAGTTCAGGTGAGCAGAACAGAGAGATGCCAGCTAATAGTCATTAGGGTGGCACTGAGCCCCTGACACTTGGTAGGACCTGGTTAGCCTTGGCTCAGGGCCTGAAGGATGTGCATCTTGAGGATGAACAGGGTACAGAAAGGCAGGACCATTGTGCTGGACATCTGCCATTTGCCCCTTGAGACAACTCTCCACCCTCTTGCCACTGCCCTGTGCCCTAGGCGATGACCTATAGTCATCAGTGCACTTCCTCCCCTCTCTGGCTTCCTGTTGGCTGTGACCAATGGGGAGCTCTAGCAGGATATAAAGTGAGGGGGGCAGGGTTAGGGTATTTCGTCTCCAGCTGTCTCCCTCAGGATCATCGTGGGGTGGCTGCAGTCCTTGATACCAGGTGACAACTCCTGTCAAGAATGTTCTCTGTGGGGGCACCTGGGTGGCTCAGTGGGTTAAAGCCTCTGCTTTCGGCTCAGGTCATGATCCCAGAGTCCTGGGATCGAGCCCCGCATCGGGCTCTCTGCTCAGCGGGGAGCCTGCTTCTTCCTCTCTCTCTGCCTGCTTCTCTGCCTACTTGTGATCTCTCTCTGTCAAATAAATAAATAAAATCTTTAAAAAAAAAAAAAAGAATGTTCTCTGTGCCTGGGTCTAGAAACCATTCCCACTTCCCATGCCCTAGGGGTGGTGGGAGCAGAATCCCCACGTCTGCTCCCCCCAGGGAAACTGTGCCACTCTTGCCCACTTCCGTGAAGAGGTCCTTTATGAAGCCTTCAGTATCCTGCCTGATTCAGCTCCCCCAGAGCTGCAGAGCAAGGGTACAGGAAAGGGATTCAGGATAGGATGAAGTAGGGCCCCCATCAAAACCATTTCTGGAATCTGATTGCCATCATCTTACCCTTGATTATTCTCAGAGACCAACCTGGCATTCTCCCTCTGAACTTCTGGCTCATGTGTTTAGAGCAGGAGAAGGGAAGGGAGGGGAGGCAGCTACAGCCGATTTGAAAGAGGAGCACACCTGGGTTATGCAGGTCCTGGCTGGCAGCAGACCCCCAGCAGGGACGGCACCATTAAGCACTCACGGGGGCCAGATAGGCTGGGATTAGGGAGCATTTGTGGGCCCGAGCAGGCAGCTGACGTGGCTCCAGCGCATTGCCAGCCTGCTGGCCTGTGGCCCAGAGGTACAGCTGTCCCCAGAGGAGTCAGAAAGCCGGACTTGTGCATGAAATCCCTGTTTCTAAATACTGGGATCAGTTCAAATATTAAATTTTAAACAACCAGATCTGAATCTGGCCACTGGTTTGTGACCTGGAAAATACAAGCCCCTCTGACCTTTCTGATCTTGGTCTTGTTTGCTTGTAGGTTTACCACACCCGGAGTGCAGACTGAGAGCAGCCCAGGAGATAGGTGAGTGTGAGAGCCAAAACCCCAGGTTCACCTGGGGGGACTCAGAGACCCACTCACACCTGGGCACATACTTCAGCACCATTACTGGACCTGGTTTAGCAACATCTGGTTTGCTGACCATGTGTCTTACCACCTCCACTCTCCCCACTCCTATTGCACGTCTGCCCCAGCTCTTCCTAATCCTCTTCCGAGCACCAGAGCTCTGAGCAGTAGCTCCCCAAAAACTGGGAGCTAGCAGTGGAGGGGGAGGGAACCAGAAGCAGAGCTGAAGCTGCAATTTGGGCCTATTTCATAAATGTGACTTCCCCTCCTCCCAGTACCGCACAGGGCTTGCGTGTGACCTCTGTATCTCGGTGGGATATTCTGCCAAAATGCAGGTGTGCCTGGATTAGTACATGGTCTTTTGCCATAAAGAGCAATATTCATGAGTGGGTTACAGGACTATCATATCAGTCCTTCATACATTAGTATCTTTTAATGCCATCTGATTACTTTTTGATTACTGTCTTGCTGGGGTCAGCCACACTGAGGGGTTTTTTGATTTGGGAATTGAGAAGGAGGAGCCCTGCATAGAGGCTGGGGCAGCCTGGGTAGGACCTGGGGCAACAAGGGTCTGGGGGTCTGCCAAGGACATTTCTGGTAGCTTAGTGACTATTTGTGCGGAGCTGGCTCTGGGAGAGCCATCTTTGGCCCCTGTGCTGGGAGGGTGAGTCCTCTGGATACCATGGATACTACTATGATATCCCTGGGAAAGCATGCCCTCAACTCCAGACCATCTGTTTACAAACAAACATTTGGAGACAGAGCCCCTTGCTTGAGGGACTATCTGGGAGTTCTCTGGGACAAGCCAGCTTGATTCCCTGCCAGTGTCCTGGGGCCGTTACTTCCCCAGCAACCTGGGAGAAATCATCCTTCCTCTGGGTGGCTGTATGTGGAGCTGGCTTTACTCCTGGGTGGAATCAGCAGTTGCCCCAGGGTATGATCCGATAGAGTGTGATCAGTAGAGCCCTCCCCACCCAACATCCCCTCCTGCCCACCTGTCACACTGCCCAAATCACCATCTGTGTCACTCGTTGGGAGAGGATGAGGAAGCTTTGGAAGCTTCCACCAAAATGTCAACTGAAGGTTAGTAGTGGTTATTTCCAAATTGCAAGATTATATGCAATTTGAGTTTCCTGTGTTGTCTGTTTTATGTGTCAAGCACATGATATTTTGATGTTCTCCCCATCGCCACCCCCGAATGCTATCTGGGGTAGTCTAGTGACCCATGGTTTCTTATGTTCACTGTAGAAATTATCTGACCAGATTAGCTCTAGCCAGTAGCTGGGCCTCGGGAAATTGGGACGTGGGACAGATACATTTTGACGGAGAGGCAAAAGGTGATGTTGGGAAAGGATTGAGGAGCTGTCAGAGGTGAGCATGGCCTCCTCCTCTTATTCTGCTGCAGTGGTAAGCTAGCGAGCCAAATCATGATTTTTTTTTTTTTTTTTTTTTTTTTTTTTTTTCCAAAAATAAGGTGGACTTGGTTTGTTCCCTCAATTAAAGCCCCACCTTCTTCCCTTTCCTTGCTAAGAAAGCAGGCTCTCACTTGAAGGGCAACTGCATTGAGGCAGGGACGGACGTCACTCTCTTGCATTGACTTTGGCCAGATAACCTAGGTTTTCTTTATTCTTTCTTCCTTTTTTTCTTTTTTTTTAAGATGTCTAAAATTACAACGCAGACTCTAGGGAGCTTTTAATATGTGTGGTCAGAAATTGATAAATTCCCTAAAGTGGCATAACTGACTAGAGAGTTTTAAGAATTTTAAAAAGTTTCCTCTTTCAGAATGTAAGTAACTAGAATTCCACTTCTGGGAAATTTGCCCTGAGGAAATAGCCCAAGATGTATACAAAGATTTATCTACAAGGATGTTTATCATAGCATTATTTACGTTTGTTAAAAAAGAAGAAAACAGGGTGAGTATCCAGCAGCTGGGGGTTGGGGGAGCCCATTTTGACACATGCAGATGGTGGAGGATTCTGGGCAGCCACTGAATACAGTTTGAGATGAATTTTTAATAATCTAAGGAAAATGGTCGTACTTCAGTGGTAAGTGAAAAGACAATTTCCCAAATTCTTCCTGACTATATTAAAAAAAAGTGGGGTAGATAGAAACAAGTAAGCAAGGTAGAGAGCAGAGAGAGAAAGAAGATTGGAGAGACAGATACCAAAGTGCCGGGGGGTGGGGGGCGGCGGGGGTAACAGGCGACCTATTTTCTGCTTTGTGCTTTTCTGCATTTCTAATTTCCCACAGCGGAATGTTCCCTATTTCTCAAAGAGCAGTTACAATTAAGAAAAAATTCTCTAACCCTCACCCCGTGTGTGTGTGTGTGTGTGTGTGTGTGTGTGTGTGTGTGTGTACATTTTGCCAGTCTGCTGTACAGGAAAGATTGTTATATTGTTACTTTTTATTCTGAAGCATTCTTTTCCTTAAAACATTTTTTTAAACCAAAACCAAGGTCAGTGCCACACAGTGTTCTTCCATCCCTTGAACTGTGGGTCTGAGAGCTGGTTTTGGGGGCTGTATTAGTTTATTAAAACAGGCATAACAAAATACCCCAGACAGGATGGCTTAGACGAAGGATGTTAATTGTCTCACAGTTGTGGAGGCCGGAAGTCTGAGATCAAGGTGTTAGCAGGTTTGGTTTCTTTTGTCTCTCTCCTTGGCTAGAAGGCTGCCTCCTCCCTGTGTCCTCATACAGTCAGTCATACCTCTGTCTGTGCTGTGTCCTAATCTCTCCTTTTTTTTGTTGTTAAGGTGAATTTAGTTGTTTGTTTTTTTATAAACATATAATGTACTATTTGTTTCAGGGGTACAGGTCTCTGATTCATCAGTCTTACACACACACAATGCTCACCACAACACTTACCCTGCCCAATGTCCATCACCCAGTCACCGCATCCCTCCCATCCCCCTCCACTCCAATAACGCTCAAGTTTGTTTCCTGAGATTGGGTCTCTTATGGTTTCTCTTTCTCTCTGGTTTTGTCTTATTTCATTTTTTTCTTCTTTTCCTCTACGATCCTCTCTCTTATTTCTCAAATTCCACATATCAGTGAGATCATATGATAATTGTCTTTCTCTGACTGAGGTATTTCACTTAGCATAATACCCTCTGGTTCCATCCATGTCATTGCAAATGGCAAGATCTTATTTTTTCGATGGCTGAGTGATATTACACACACACACACACACACACACACACACACACACCTTCTTTATCCATTCATCTGTAGATGAGCATTGGGCTCTTTCCATAGCTTGGCTGTTGTGGAGATTGCTGCTCTAAACATGAGGGTGCATGTGCCCCTTCAGATCACTGCATTTGTATCTTTGGGGTAAATACCCAGTAGTGTGATTGCTGCACATAAAGTAGCTCTATTTTCAACTTTTTGAGGAAACTCCATACTGTTTTCCCAATCTCCCCTTCTTAAAAGGATACCAGTCTATTGGAGTAGGACCTTGCCCTAAAGACCTCATTTACCATAATTACCTCTTTGGAGACACTCTCTCCAAACTCTCTCATGTTCTGAGATCCTGAGTGTTAGGACTGCAACATGAATTGGGGAGGGGGGTCCACACTTCAGCCTATAACAGGGACAGTCTCTTCCCAGTGACCGTGGCCAGTATTTTGCATAGCACAGAGCTTGAAGCTCGAGTGGAAGCAGGGATATTGATGGAGAAGACATTGTCCCTGCCTTTAGGAGTTCCTCAGGGAGGCATGATGCAGACACTGAATGCAAGCCCCTCACTTCTCCAGCAAGATCCAGCAGCAATGGTAGGACCGTTCCTGGTTGTGTCCAGCCACCACAGATTGGCTGCTCAAGGTCAAGGCAAAAGAAAGAGTTGAACATACAAAAAGATAATTTTATTAGGAAATTTTCAAGCACATCTACCATAGTGAGAATCAGCAAGTGAGCTATGAACAATCAAATCATTCAAATGGACTTCTGGACACTAAAACTCTAAGAATCAACTCAAAGGTGAAACTGATTTATCAAATCAATGGTGGAGAAAAGGAATAGGTGGGCAAGTTGGGTGTGGAAGGTTGTGGGTGTTGAGTTTAGTAGACACAATGATTATTAGATTGGAGAGTAGTGTGAAAGCTGGGGAGAGGCTGAGGTAGGCATCCGATGGCAGGCACCTTAGATTTAAGTGGAAGGTAGTAGGGAGCTACAGCAGGCTCTGGAGCAAAGGTGGAGCAGAATGAGAACAGAAGTTAAGAGAGACTGCAACAGAAAATCTAGTTAGGCAGTCTTTGCTGAAGTGCTGGGATGAGGGTCTCAATGTAAGTTCTGGAAGCAGAGCTGCAGAGGAAGACTTGGGAAGATGTTTGTACTACTTCATTTTTCTGGGCCTTTTTCCATGCCCTTCTCTCTGTTTCATTTCCAGCATGGCAAGCTCTTAAGCATTGCATTCATGGAACCCCTCTACGCTGAAGCTTATATTAACCTCCAGACAGAGACTTCTTCTTGGGCTTAGCTGCCCATTAGAGCACTGACATAGCCTGTCATGGGGATCTGCACCTCTCCCTGTTCACTGCCAAGCTTCACTGGGTTAAGAATTGCGTGCTCAGCGAGTGTGGGTGGGGTAAGATTGATGACAGAGTCAATGATTGGATGTAAGCTGCATAAGTAGTTGGAGCTTAAGAGATTCAAAAGTGATTCCAAGGTGAGTCTGTAAAATTTTACAAATTATCAAGTTCCTATCATGAGTGTGGCACTGGTGAGAGAGGAGTGACTTGGTCCCCACCCTCATGGAGCTTACAGCCTAAAGTGGGTAACAAAATAGTAGTGATAAAATGATGAATGCTGTGAAGCCCCCAGTCTGCTAGGAGAGCCTGAGGGTGGGGGAGGAGTGGCAGAATCGAGGTGGGCTTCCTGGAGCAGGTGCTTATTTGAGGTGAAAATTGGAGGATTTATGAGGATGCAAATGTCTGAGCAGGTCATAGAAGTTAGGTGATGGACCAAGATGAAAGTGAGGTAAAGGGAAGCCCAAATAAGGAGAAAAGAGATTCCTGCAAAGGCATCACCTATGCAGAGATCCTGCGGTGAGGGAGAAGCTTTAGAAACGCAGAAGCCAAGCATGCCTAGAACATAGAGACCAAGGGGGCTACTGGTGAGATGAGAGGTGAAGGTCAGAGGACAGCATCATAAGGCCACCATTGTCAAAAAGATTTTGGACTGTACTCTAAGAACATCAGGAATTCACCAGAGGCTTTTAGTCAGGGAGCAATGTGAACAGATCTATGTTTTTAAAAGACTGCTCTGGCTGGAGCTATGCTGAGTATGGATGGCTAGGAGCAGGAGGGGGATCAGTGGGAGGCTGATGCAGTTGTCCAGGCAAGAAACGGTGGTCACCTTGCCTCGATGGTGGCTGTGGATGATGAGAAGTAGATAGAAGAGAATGACTCTCAAGATGTGGACAAGAAGAGAGAGCAAGGATGACTCCAGGCGTGGATTTAAGCAAGGGCAGAGAGGACATTTGCAGAGATATTTGGGGTTGTTTTTGCCACACTGTCACCCCACACTGAGCTCCAGCAGTCCAACTGCCAGTCCTTCAATGGGGTTGTCACTCACAGTGACACCAGCATATAGGCCAGCAGTGATGGCAGGACCTCAAAGACCAGAGAGGAGAAGGGGCTGCCTGCTCTAGGCCCAGAGGCCAAACTGGGACCTAGGACTGTGCCCAGCATCCTGGAGTTGTTGGGGGAGAATGGTTGATTAAGAAAATCTGACCCACAAAGCAGAAAAACTGGGTTTAGCATTTTCCTCTGACTCAGCAAAATCTCTTCTCTCAGCACCTTTTGTAGGAGACTGAAAATCCACAATTATTCCTAGATATCCCCTCAGTATTGATTCTTTATTCCTTGTCCAAAAGTCCTGGGACTTCCTTCCCTGATTGATGTTAACACTGGAGTAAAACTAACTTATACTGGAGCAGCCTTCTCCCATCTGCCTCTCAGGGGACCCTCATGGTGATGCTGGAACACAGGCCAGGAGGTATTAGTATTCTTCCCATTCCACAGATAACAAAACTGAGGCTCAGGGAGAGGATGCCACTTGCCCAAAGTCACACAACTCAGAAATGGGAGAGACAGAACCAAAACCCAAATTAGGAGAGTCTGCCTTCAGTGCATTTTTCTCAATTGTGTTTTTTGTCTTTAGTCTCATGGTAACTTTTGAAATAAATGACCTGGCACATTTTGCTTTTAGAGCATCTGTTTGTTGCCTGCTAATAAAACCTTCATTTTTTCCTTTTGCTCAAACTGTTTGAACTGTACAACCCTGTTGTAATTCCTTCCACATCTATGTAAATAAATCCTTGTAAGAGCCAGGGGCAAAGCAAAAGATTTGGAGACAGCAGATCATCAGTGTGAGAACTTTTCCAGCAGCTGGCCAGCAAGCAGTGGGCGGTGAGGTCTGGGAGGCTGGTGAGGGGCTAGATCATGAGGACTTTGCCTTAATTCCAGGTGGGATGGGGCATGTGAGATTTTGAGGTGGGGACTCAGGGGAGGGGCACTGACTTGCACATGAATAGAAAGCCCTTGGTTGCTTTGCAGAGGGGAGACTGCATGGCATAAGGGTGGAACCGGGAGACTGGAGTATTTCAGGTGAGAGATGGTGGTGGCCGTGGAAGTGGGGAGAAGTGGCCCCATTCTGAATGGATGCCTCCTGGGGTGTGTTTTGACATCAGTTTTGGTGCTGAAATTTAACTCTGATCCTAACCACCCAGAGTTAGCACAGACCCCACAAGTTAAAGGACACAGTTCCCAACAAGATTGCCCCAGCTTCAGATGCCAACCACAAGTGGGGTCCTCAAGCTAACACACTTCTGATGGGCTGGCTATAAATTTGGGGGCTCCTGTAGCCCTCTCTGGCTGGAAAATTCACTAGGATGACTCACAGAACTCAGGAAAGCACTCTACTTGCATTTACAGTTTTATTATAAAGGCTATAGATCAGGACCACCCAAATAAAGGGATACATAGGGCGAGGTCTTGCAGGGTCCCACCAAAGACCTGTCTGCTCTCCTGGCACATTGATTGTTGACCGACCAGGAAGCCTCACTGAGCTCCAGTGTTGAGAGCTTTTACTGGGATTTCATTATGTTGGCATGATTGGCTGATTGCTTAGCCACATGACTAAAGTCAGTCTCCATCCTCCCTCCCCTGGCTCAGAGCCCCAATCCTCTAATGACGGCTAATGATCTTTATGGTGACTAGCACCCATCCTGATTCAGCCTACTAGCATAAACTCAGATGTAGTCCCAGGGGCTCATGAACAACAAAAGACACCCCCATCACTAGGGAAATTTTTAAGGATTTACAGTCTCCCTTCTAGGAACCAGAGACAAAATTCAGTCATAGTCTTTATTATAAACAGGGTAGATGCTATTGCCCTTTACTGAGACTAGCCGAAGACTAGAGGCCGGGGTGTGGGCTGGGCTAGTAGGTCTGGTTGGGGAAATGAAGGGTAATGTTTTGGACATATTGACTTTGAGATGTTCATTAGACATCCAGGTGTGGAGTTGGCAGTTGGATCTGAGTTTGGAGCTGAGGGAAAGATCAGTATGTAAATCATATTTGAAGCCTCAGGATTAAATGAGATAACCCAAGGAGTGAGTATAGTTGGGGAGAGAAGAGCAGAGCTCTGTGTTTGGAACAGTTACAGCTGGGGGCATGGTGGGGTGGGATGTTGGGGGTAGTGCTCACAAAGGAGGCAGAGGATGAGTGGTCTGAGAGGCAGGAGAGCCCTGGGTTCCCAGGCAGGTGTTTCACAAGGAGGGGAGAAAAAGTCAGTGCTAAACACAGCAAGTCAAGGAAGAGGAGGACCAAGAAAAGGCCATGGGACTTGGCAAGATGGGGGCTGCAATGACCTTGAGCTGAGTGGCTTCAGAGGAGGGGAGGTAACAGTAGGTGCCTGGCGGGGCATGGTGGGGGGAAGTAAGGTGGGAATGGTTAGTGAGGAAATGCAGACAGAGGGCAGCCCCCCCAACCACCCAGGGACTGCAGGGCCTGTGGGGTTATGATGGGAGCTGTCACCGCACAGCTGGCAGCCAGAGGGAGTGGTCCAGTGCCAGCTATGTCCCTACTTCAGGATTATCTGGCAACTCAGAGTGTGGCTGGAGAGAAGACACAGAAGTGACTACCCACACTGTACAACAGAGAAAGAAAAGTGGAATGTGGCATGACAGAGGTGTAGAGCCAGGAGAAATCACTGCTGATGGGGGGCGATCAGGACAGGTAAGCATAACAACAAGGCATTTTTGTGGGGGTCTGCCCTCATGTGCCTGGGGACCTGCTGACCCCTTGAATTGTGTTCTTGAATTTAATTCTCACAGTACTGGTATTGTCCTCATTTTACAGACAAGGAAACTGAGGCGTATAGGGGATGAGTCACTTATCCAAGGTCACAGTCTTGGAAATTGCCAGAGATAGAAGTTAAGGCAGACTGTAACAGATTTTTACAGGTAAAGGTAAAATGTGAACAGGGGGATAGGCTTAAATGAGAACACAGAGACAAAAAAAGTCTCATTGAGTTGGGGGTGGGGGGTACTGTCAGACTCATTTGGAACAAGAATGGGACAGGTCCTAAGTCCTGTCTAAGTCACTCAAGAAAGGGACCCAGTCCTCTTGAATGCCATTCTGCTCAGGTCACTGGCAGTGTGGCCTCCAACATGCTCCTAACCCCTCAGGCTGTCTTCTTCAGTAAGAGGAGGGTAACACGTCTCCACTGGGGTCAGGGCATGGGTGTGAGGGCTGGCAGGCTGAGTCAGGGAGAGCCTGGGAGGAGAAGGGGGTGGGGGCTGGCCTCTGGTGATGTGTGGGGATCGCCTGTGGGCCAGGAGACAGGTGTGGATCCCACACACCCCAGCCTGCCCCTCAGCCACCCTTCTCCACCCCCTACCATCCCCTCACCCAGGGCAGAAGTGTGCCTCCACTGGCTGTTCTTATCACCCCTGGTCTGTAGAACAGGAGCAGCGGGTCCTGCCCACCCCTGCCAGAGCACACAGTCATGACGTAAAGCAGCATCTGGGGAGAAAGCACTTAGCAGAAATGCCCAGAAGAAAGTAGCATCATTCAGAAGTAGACAGGAGCCACCAATTTCAAGAGAAAGGCGGATAAAGTAAGAAGAAGGCTTTCTGAGGTGGGATTTGGCAGCTGTTCGATTCCGAAATGTCTCTGCTCTGTCGACGTAAGCCTGTGAGCCCATGGGTGCTCCTTTCCTACGTGAAATGGGCACATCCTGGCTGATTTGGACTGCATGCCACCTGCTGAGGACAGCCCTGGGAGGCCAGCCTGGTGGGATGTGCTTCCAAAACATTTTGTGATCACGGAGGGAGCTTTCCACCTAGTCCCCCCAACAGTGTGCATGGCTCTGCCAGGCCTAACACAGACACTTGGCAGGGCCTCCCTGTGCCTCCCATGTCACAGAGGAATAGACTGAAACCCAGAGAGACCAGGCCAAGTTTCCCTCCAACCATTGTTGATATCTCCTCTCTAAATCTTTTTATACACCGTGGAAGTGGAGAGAGAGGAGGGAAAAAAGGAGGGATGGGGGAAGAAATAAGAAAAAAGAGCAGTTGGGGAAGGAATAAGACCCACGGCATTACGTGGCTTTAGGAGGATGGAGGCTCACCTTTGTGTTCAAGAAGAATATTAGGAATCCCAGCTCATTAGACACTTTGGAGTGGAAGAGAGGCCTAGAACATTCTTAATTTGGAACCTGTCAAGCCAGTCACTTTATCTGGACATCCATGGCCCCACTATGTCACTTTCCTTGTATAGCCAGTGTGTTGGTGGTTTAGTCTCAGGTTGCATGGGGAGAAGCATTTAGAAGGGAAAAAGCCCTTAATGATATGCCCTAGAGAATATAATGTGCTGCCATACCCATGCACACATGATTTTGGAAGGGACTCATAAATGTGGGCCAGGGGCCTGGATTTGGAAATGCCTGGGACCTAGGGGCAGGCAGTGAGTGAGGCTGGGGCATGCCTGGCCCCCTCCAGCTTCCACCGTCCCCACTGGGCAAGCTCAGGGCTAGTTCTTTTTTTTTTTTTTTTTTTTTTTTTTTTTTAAGATTTTTATTTATTTATTTGACACAGAGAGATCACAAGTAGGCCGAGAGGCAGGCAGAGAGAGAGGGGGAAGCAGGCTCCCTGCTGAGCAGAGAGCCCAGTGTGGAGCTTGATCCCAGGACCCTGGGATCATGACCTGAGCCGAAGGCAGAGGCTTTAACCCACTGAGCCACCCAGGCGCCCATCAGGGCTAGTTCTTAAAAAGTGAGTGCCTGTTCCACTCTCCCAGGGGGCTCCATGCTAACTTCCAGAAACCCTGGTTTGTGTGCCTTCTGGGCTGGTTCCTGGCTGTGGGTCATATTTCAGTGTTCTGGAACTTCTTTACCTCATTCTTGGTGTCTTCCATGAGTCCTCTAGAAGATTTGAAGGAGGGGACAATTAGAGAGCAAACATCGCATCCTGAGCAGCTGCCTGGAACAGAATACTATGCCAGGAGCCTTGTGCACATTATTTAACCTGAGACTTGTACCACTTCTGGAGGTGTGGGCATCAGTCTCTGTTTCATGTGCAGGCAAACTGAGGCTCAGAGAGGTTCAGTAGTTTTCCCTGGATGCCCCAGCCAATAAGTGGAGGGAGCAGAGTGGGAAGCTAGGTCCACAGGACCCCAAGCGTCCTGCTGCCCCCTGTGCATCCCCACCCTGCCCTCCAGCCTGGGTCTCTGAGGATGGTGTTGACATTGATCCTGCCCTTGTCTCTGGACTGGCTTGGCTATTCTTTTCTCCTCCCACTGTCCCAAAGGCCCACTCTCCTCAAATGCAGTTCATATCAGACCCCACTTTGAGAACCCCTTGACTCAAATCCTGAAAAAGTCCCCAAGGTCCTGGAAATGCTCCTAAATTAGACCCCTCTGAGAATAAGCAAAAGGAGATGAGAGGCTCTAGGAGTCCAGAGGACAAAACTGATTGGTTAGGGCTTGAAGGAAGACTCATGCCCTTTGGTTTTGAAGAATGTGGTCATCAGACCTCCAATGCCAGTGCTTGGAATAGTGGGTCAGGAAAGATTAAAAAAAAAAGGGTGGGGGTTAAGAGAGACATAAGAAGGAAAGAGGGGGATGGGGAGAAGTAAAGGAACCAGGAATGGCTAAGGAGAGTAGACAGAGTCACAGGTTCTTCTGAACTGTCACGAGCCCAGTGGGAATATGAGGTGACTTCCCAAGCACTATGGTAGGGGTTGAACAAGAGGGAGCTTGGGTCATTGAGGAGTGACCCAGTGGCACAGGCCCCTTGGTGTCAGGTCATACGACCCACTCTCCAGTGACTGAAGTCACTGCAGTGCCCCAGTGAGGTTCACCTCACCAGCCCCATGTCATCCAAAGATGCTGAAATCACCAATGAGGTCCACTGCACACTGAGTTTTGAACCCATTCCCATTAAAACAAAACCAGAAACCTGCTAGGTAAGAGAGTTAGCTCTCACAGGGTTAACCTTCAGTTATTCAGAACCTACTGGACCTCCCCTTCCCTCACACAGACCATCAGAGGGCCTTCCTCCACCCCGTCCACTGGCATTTCTGTAGTGGCAAATGGTTTGCTCTCTGGCCCCCACCAAGGGCCTTTTGTTAGAGGTTATTCTTTAATTTTCCATTCCTTTTTATGCATACTTGCAAAGGTCCCAGCTCCAGCCAGGCGAGGAGGAGACTTGTAGTAGCAGGACTGATGATGTTGGGAGGCTCCTTGCAGCTGCCAGAGCCACAGTCCTGGGTGGGGGCAGCCTCGGGCTCTGCAGCAGCGGCTCTGTCCGCCTCTCCTGCTGGCAGCCAGAGCTCTCCATAGGGCTCCTCACCCTACAGCTCTGGGGCACGGGAAAGGCCTGCTCCTCTTGCACAGCTGGCCAGGGACAGATCTGGAAGGCTAAGTGAGGGTCTGCAAGTACCGTGCACCCATGGAGGCCGGGAAGGAGCCCTAGGCTCTGGGACTTCCAGAAAAACAAAGCTGATAAAGCTGTTGCTGCTGAGATCGAAGGAGGAAACAGCTCAAGAGCCTGTTCTGGGGATTCTATGAAGCCACAGCAGGATTTGGCTCTGCTCATGCTTGAGGTGGCCTAGAATTCTGAGGAAGGAAGGTGGCTGTTGGCTCACATCCAAAACAAGGAGGATATAGAACTTCCCTGAAGGACCTTAGCTCCTTCCTTCATTCTTTGCCAGATGTTTTCTGAAGGCCAGATACATGCCAGGCTCCCTGCTGAGCACCAGGGGCTTGAAGGAGAGCTAGAATTAAGCTTCTACCTAGAAGTACCCCTCGTCTTACCAGGAGGATGGTTGCTTAAATACCTGTAACTTCACAAGATGTATGATAGGAGAGAGTCTGCCAGAGGCGGGGAGAGGCCAGCTAGGCTTCAGGATACTGGAGAAGAATTTACAGAGGGGCTATTTGGGTTGGGTCTTGAAGGATGTGTAGGAGTTCTTCAGAGGACAAAAGGCAGCCAAGGTGTTTTGAGTGACTACAAAGAGGTTTGGACATACAAAAATGTAGTAGAGTGTAGTGACAAGCTTGGCAGGCCTGAACAGAGGCTGCAGAAGATGAGAAGAAAAGACTGATAGGGCCACATCATGAAAGGCCTCAAATGCCAGGTAAAGGAGTTTTAACTTGATGGTACAGGCTGATGAGAGGCACCAAAGATTTTAAAAAGAGTGGTGTGATGTGGTCATTTTGCATCTTAGAAAACTCAGTCTGGCTACCATGTGGATGGGATGAAGAGGGACACTGGGAGACCCTCTCCCCCCAAAAACTGTGTCCTTGAACTTGTGCAGACCAGTGCTTTAGACCAAGGTAGTGGGGTTGGAAGGTGGAGAACCAGGGACAGCTCTGCTCTCTTCTAAGTTTGGGAGGCCAGGCTGGGTGGAGCACCAACTATGAGGGAAAAGGAAGAGTCTGGGATGGTTTTGGATTGGAGTGGGCCATGGAGACTGGATGGGTGATGAGGGCCTCTTGATGGGAGCAGGAAGGAGAGAAGAGTTGCAGGTGGAGTTGGGAAGAGAGGAGAAGTGATGAGCTTGAATGTGGCCATAGGGAGCTAGAGATGCTAGAGGGACATCACTTCAAGACAGTGTCACCTGCAGTCACCCTCAGTCCCTTATGCCAGCAGGCTCCATGGTACAGCCTCTGGAGCTGCTGAGATGAAGCCAGATTTCTCATGCCCATACCCTCCAGATTGCTAGCACTCCCAGTGTGGTCACTGACCTTCAGATATTAGCCAGCACTCTGACAGTAAGGTCTTACCTTGCACCTACTAAGTGCTTCATTGGCTCTTCTCAGCCTGGGCCTAAGTAATCCTGGGTGCAGGTATGAAAAAGGGGTGCCATGTCTCTGCTGAGGGCAGGTTCACCGAATACTGAATGGGAATGCTGCTGGGCAGGTTGGAGGTGCAGAGTCTCAACTTGAAATTGGACATACAGAATGATTTTGTGTCCTGGCTAGGTGCCAGAAGACCCTAGATAATGGTACCCTGAGATGGAGCGAGGGGAGACTGCAGGCTGGCTCACTGAGCATTACCTTGGCCCACCACTGACGCTTCTCCTAGGAGGCCAGGAATTCTGCTTGGTTTGGCGGGGGGCGGGGGGGGACTTGCAGTTAAGAGAAAGAAAAACTTGGGAAAGAAATTGTTTCTAAGGTGGCAGGCCCCAGTGCTGGAGTCTAGGTGTGCCCAGCCTTGGGGAGGCGGAGATCTCCAGGTAAGAGTTACCAGGACAGACAACTGCATTGTGTGGGACTTTGTGCTGGGCTTTCCCATACCCAGACATATTTGATCCTCACACGTGGCAGGATCAGAGAGGTAAAGCAACTGGCCAAAGTCACACAAAGTACAAAGCAGAACTGGGTTTCTGCCAGGCCTGGCCGACTCAGGTGTAGGCTTTCCTTCCCCTTCCACCAACCACCATGCTAGTGGTGCACCTTAGCCTCTGGGTGAGGCTGAGAAACACAGAACACTTGAAAACAGTATGAGATTTATCACAGGATTACCAAATTCTTTTTTAAAAACGTGCAGTGAGGGGTGCCTGGGTGGCTCAGTGGGTTAAAGCCTCTGCCTTCGGCTCAGGTCATGATTCCAGGGCCCTGGGATCAAGCTCAGCAGAGAGCCTGTTTCCCTTCCTCTCTCTCTGCCTGCCTCTCTGCCTACTTGTGATCGCTGTCAAATATATAAATAAAATCTTTTTAAAAAATACAGTGATTGGGAACAGCAAAGGGATATGTGTGTGTGTATAGACTTGTTCATCACATGTAGATTTATTGAGCACCTGTGATGTGCCAGAGCCTGGGGATACAGCAGTGACCAGGGCAGACACTGTCCAGGCTCTCAGGGAGTCATGAGTAGGCATACGAGGGAGGGTCTTACACATAAGCAGGTATGTACGAATATACACATATGCTCACTTCAGTGATCTAAACCGGTGTTGTAAGGATGGACGCATTTGCTTCAACAGACACACACACAGATACACACCCCCAGTGCTCACACTCGTGCGTATGCACACCCCCACGCACACATGTTCACCAATAGGCATTAACTAGGGAGAAGGAATGGGGCCTGCAGCCCGATACCATAGCCCAGGAGAATGTGAAGTGCAGCCTGTCGTATTTCACCATAGAGACCAGCCCAGGACTGCAGTCCAGGCTCCTGTCTGCACCCCTTCTGCCAGCCAGGGACCAGGCTTCCGGAACTGGACAGTGCACACTGCAACTTTGCCCAAGGAACTCTGCCGAGAGTTCAGCCACCATCTGTCAAAATGGCCTGGGCACTTGGCAGACACTGTCTCTTTGCACATTTCCTCCAGCTCTAGATGTGGGCACAGTTATTACCCCCATTTACAGGGAGGAAGTGAGGCTCAGCGAGATGGGAATCTTGCCTCAGGTCTCATGCAGCTCACGCGTGGCAGAGTCCAGACTTGAACCCTGAACACCTCCTTTGAAAACAGCAGCCAGTGCTGGTGCTGCTCAGGAAGATCCTGTTGCCCTGGGCCACCTGGAATGGTGGAGTCCTCGGGTCTTCCTGATATTCCTGACAAGCTGAGGCCTCCTGGGACACGGAGCACCTCTTTCCTAATGCCCCAGGCCTCGTTCTTGGGGCCATTGTCCAGGTTCCCCCCAGCATGGCCCCTCTGGGCAGTGACTCGTCAGGTGGGAAGGACACTGAGCCTAGCAGGGACGAGGGGACAACTGCTCAGGGATGGTAAACAGGCCAAATTTGCAATTTGTCCCTGCACCCCGCTGCAGGCTTAATCTCTCCATTCATCTAATGGGGATAACGATAGTCTCCCATGTTGGGTTCTGCTGAGCATTAAGTGGAATAACACATGGAAAATGTTTAGTCCAAAACCTAGCATATAGACTCGTTCTGTGGTTTTGTTATTCTTAGCATTTGTCCATCCAACCATCAGCAATCTTTATGGGCCTAGTGAGAGAGTAAGTGTGCTACACTCTAGAGTTAGGGGGCAGGCTCACATTCTAGTGGGAGAGACTCAAGTATTAATAAGTGTGCTTTGGTGCAAGAGATGCTGGGAAGGAGATCCATACCGGGTAGAGTAGGGGCACAGAAGGCTGAGGTGCATTCTGTCTGGAAGCAAGGGGAGTGCTAGAGTTGCAAAAGAGGGGGTGTTTTTCTGTCAGAGTGAGAAAGGGCATTCCTGGAAGAGGGACAAGCAGGCCAAAACTGAGGACAAGAATAGTCAGATGCACTGGAGAAATTGTACACGGTCCAGGAGGAGCTGGTTCTACTATCCACAGAGCCCAGGCACATGGTCTAAGTGAGAGAAACAGGCTGGGATAAGACAATATGGAGCAGCGGGGACTGTGGCCAACTGGAAGGTGTTTGATGGCTCAAAAGGGGAAGTAGGACTCAACTTCAAGCAATTGTTGCTGTGATGGAAAGCTGGCCCAGTGTTGCCAGGTCTCCTAAGTTTTTAAGAGAAGCCGGAAACCCACGTTTTTACGTGAAATCTCCTAACTTTGAAACATTGGTCTAACACTGGGAAAGCCAAACAAAATATCCCAGGGGGCTGTCAGTTCGCAGCCTCTGGTTTAGACTCTAACAGAGGGGTGGCATAAGAGGGGATGAAGCTTTGTGCTGGCAGGCCTGTGTCTGACCATGGGGCAAGGGCCTGCACATGTGCAGGACCCAGTCAATCAATGCTGGCTCTGCAGCTGAGTCAAGGAATGTGAACTTTTACCTGAAAAGTTGGGGCCGACTGACATTCATGGCGGAGGACTGAAAGTGAGGGTGAGTGTGTTTTGCGGCCATCACTCCATCTGCCACGTGGAAGCAGTGAGGTAGGACAGGATGCTTCACAGTGCTTCAGGCAGGAGGTCCTGGTGTTGAGAGTCAAGACTAGGGGGAGAAGGAGAGGAGGGATTCAAGAGGAATCCCATCTCCACAGACTGGAGAGGACAGGAGAGGGGAGACTCCTGGCCCACAGGCCTGACTCAGTGCTGCTTCTCCCCAAAGTGGGGGATCTGTAAGAAGTGTGTGGGGGCAGAGGGAGGAGGACCAAGGAGTCTGTTTTGGGCCATGTTAAGTTTAGATGCCCATGGGACACCCAAGGGAAGATATGCCATTTGGCCAAACATGCAGCTTTCCAGAGAGGGAGGGGTGAGGACTCAAAACTACACCTCCACCCAGCTCTTTCCCACTTTCCAAGAGCCTCTAAGATCTCTGTTCTCTTTGGCTTGCTCTTTGGTCTGAGAGTTGAGAAGTTTATTTCTCGGGTGTGTTTTGTTCCTGGAAAGGCTGAAGAAGGAGAAGGTGGATCGGTACATATGAAGTAGAAATCTGGGCATACATCAGCTCTGATCCTTCTCCGCACCTCCACCCCATGCCTTGGCAGCTGGCGGTGGGGAAGGGCTGGGCAGAGAACACGGAAGACACAGGCCCCATAGGTACTGCCTAATAAAAATCTCTTTCCCCTGGAGCCAGTCTCTGAGCTCTGCTCTTCTCAGCTCTTGCAATGGGATTTTACCTGCACTCAAGAGGAGCAAAGGATTTGCTAAGCAGACTGAGGGTTGAACAAGCCCACTTATGAGAGCAGGCTTTTAGCAGCATCATTTGCATTCTGACAATGAGCGTACAAATTATAAATGACTTCTAATCTATTTTTAAAGCGGTTTTAAGACTTCTCATCTGCTGTCAAGAGTGTCACCGAATATACCAAGGACATCCACAGCAACAATGCAGTCCTTTTGAAAAGAAACTATGCTAGTAGAGAACTCACCTTCATCAAGCTTCTGCCAGATACAAACGCCGGGCTCCATGCTAGGCATTTCAGGGGCATTGGATCATTAAGGCCTCCCTGTGGTCCCCAGAGGCGTGGCACCATTATCATTTCTTGCAGAGGAAAGGAGGCCAGGCTCAGAGAAGGTGAGCCCCTGGTGCTGACCCGCTCATTGTGTGAGTGTGGAGTCGCCCAGGACTGCGATCAGCTCTGGGTTCTTTCTAATACACCTCACAGTGAATACTCACTAATTCCTATTTCTGTTCCTCAACCAGAGCAAGGAGGGGGAGAAAGGAGCTTCACAGGGTTTGGAGAGAGGAAGCTGAGAAGTCAGAGAAAAGATACAGCCCCCAAAAGGCAGGAGGAGGGGTCTCCCAGGGCTGGTCGTGGGTATGGCCTGGGAGCTCCCCCTGGGCAGGTTATTTCCCCTCTCCAGGCCTCAGTCTGGAAAGGGTGGCATTTGTCCTCCACAGCAATGTTCCCAGCTGCAGTTGCTGGTGTTCCAAATCTTTCACCGTATTGGAAAACCCCCTACACTCTCAGCCACTTACTCTTGTTTTTATCAGTTTACCATTGTATTCCAGGACATTATTTTAAAGGTAAACTTTATGATGCACTTAAACGGAATAGAATATCACTTGTCACACATAGAAGCTAACCACCCAAATAAATAAAAAGAAAAAGTAAAAATGTGATTAAACTCTACTAAGCTGTTGTGGCCTGAGGTCTGCATATGTTCTCTCTCCCCTCCTCTCACTCCTTCTGCCTCCCTCCCTTCTTCCCTCTCTGTCTCTGTCTTGGTTAGAAGGGAGCAGGGTCTGCAAGTGCCAGGGGGGTGGGTGTTGAAGACACACTGGCCCCGAGCTGAGTCTCTCCTCCTCCAGAGAACCAGCAGCCATAATAGGGGCCGGAGCCAGAACCCCTTTACCAACACTAAGGTAGCATTACCTAGTGCCTCCTGAAAAGGCCTCCCTAGTCCCTGGAGTCTGGGGTGGTGCTCTGCAGAAAGCCAGGCCAGAATTCCTGTTGCCATCCTCCCAGCACTGTCACAGTCTGGCCTTGAAAGCCCCCAAAGGACAGAGAAAGAGGGAGTGGGTGCAATTCCAGAATGGCCACCCTTTTGGTGACAAGGAGGTGAGCATGCCTCCCCACGCTGTCTCCCTTTTGATGTAGAAGTGGGTGGGGGGGGAGAGGGGGCTCTAAGGGGGCTTCAACCCAGCATTCCTTTTGCCCTCTGGGGAGAGTGCTTGAGCCTTGGTTTCTTTCCTTGCATGGTGAGACCCCTCAAGTGTGCCCTCAGTCACCTTCAGGGTGCGGCAGCCTGTAATCCCTATAATCCCATATTAATGAATTTGCATGCCCCAGAGCAGTCTTACTTGGGGTGGTGGGGAGGGGATGGAGAAAATGAAGCAAACTCTTCTCCCTCTTTGGCAGGCTGGAGGAGAACTGAGGGCTTGCCCCTAAAAGGGGCAGAAGGGGGTTAAATTGCACATCAACCCTGAGCTCCAGTCAGTCTTCGTTTGGGCACTGCCTATGTCGTGGGTGTGTGGGTCCCCACTGGGGCCCTCTCTGCTGTTCTGTGCAAGTTTCTGGAGTATGTGCATGCTCATGACCATCCCCTTCTTGTCTTCAAGGGACCTCCCCTCCTTGGCTTTGCTCAGCTACTGACCTTAATAGGTGGGGGTGGGGAGGGGGAAGGACAGAGAATGTTAGGCTGAAAAGATTAGAGAACTTCTAGTTCATGGTTATTCTACAACCAGGGAGGAAACTGAGACCCCAAGAGGGGAGGTCTGACCACCTCTCCAGGCTTTCTGACTCCGGGGCCACTCCTCTCTCCCCACATTAATCTTCCTCTCAGGGTGTTGAGGCTTCATATATTGTGAGTGGCTTCCGAGCCTGCCCTGGGGACCAGCCAGGTGGACATTCCCATTTTATGGGCCTTGGACTCAGGGTCCAAGCTAACTAGACTCATATCTTGCCAGTTCTGTGTTCCAGGAGTGTCTTTGCTCACACTGGACTCCAATCATGGCACCTAGGGATATACTTTCCCCTTTCTGCCTAGAGAGTCTGCCTACTTCCCCTACCCTTTGCTAGGCTTGACACAATGTCTCCTCCCTCTTTGGAGATTCTGAAACAGTCTCACGTGTGCAAGCCAGCAAGGCTGTGCACGCTCCCAAGGCGGCCCCTGGGGGTGCCCTCACTGTATCAGGTACTCTTTCAGCACAGCTGGATTTTGTATGAGCAGAACATGTGCAGGTCTTGGAATATGGGCGTACTCCTTGACAGCAGGATGGGGGCCTTGCTGCATGATGAACTGCACCTGGAGACCCAGCGTCTCTGCCAGGGCCTTCTCCCTCTTTCTCTGTTCCTACACTTCATCTGGTCTTCTGCCTGACCTCTCACCTGTTTTACATGCCCCCCCACCGCCCATCCTTTTTCCACTCTCCATCATCCCAGGCCCTCCCCCACTTTGCAGGGAGGAGAAGGCTGGTTTTCTAGTTAGCAAGGTGAGCAGTCCCCAGATCCTCCCGGGACAGTGGCAGGCAGGCACTTGGAGACCCGGTCCATGCTGGAGTCAGAGTTGGTGTGGGCTAGGCCAGGGGTAGGGAGAGGGCTACAGATCCTGCTGATTGAAGAGCGAAAGCACCAACTTGTCTGCAGTTTGAAACCAGAGGCATGTGAGTCAAGCCGTAGCCGACTGATGCCACCAAGCCTGTTCCCACTGTGAAAAGGCCTTTTGTTTTACCCCTTGATTCCTGGGTGAGCAGTGATTCCATTTTAATTAAATACACAGCGTTTGGGGTTGAGCAAGCTGCCAAAGCCCTCTGTTCCAGGGTCCAGGGGGAGCAGGATGGGGAGGCTAGGGGTGCTCACCTTGCCAGAAAATGGTGAGCAGGAGGGAGCCGAGAGCCTGGGGCAGGTAGTTGTGTGCCTGTCAACAACCAGTTAATATTCAGTGCAGAGGAATTCAACCTGCAGGATGCCAGACCCCCTTGGGCATCTGGCACCTTCAGGGACACACTTAGGAAAAAAAAGCCAAGGGCAAGAGAAAGATATTTCTGATTTTACACAGGCCTGGTAGGGGCTCAGGGAGGAGCGGGTGGAGGGCTATGCTGGGTGACAGCCTTTCCACCCCCACTGGCCCCAGCCTCTCTGCTCTCTGATACCATCTTCTATGCCTGCTACAGGCTGGTTTCCTGCCCAGAAACAGTCCAAAGATCAACAAAACAGCAGAGACAAAACTCTGAATTGAGAAGCCTACAGGAAACTGAGCCCAAGTTACCCATCCCACTTTTCCTTTGATCCATCATCATGGTCCAGATGTGTCCTTCTCCAAGAAGCCCTCCAGAATCCAGACTATCCCCTATCACCACACACTCCATGTTACCCATCACTCTAAAATCCTCCTGTTTGTTTATTTGAATTCTTGCATACTGGCTATCTCTTCCATGTAGAACAGAGACTCCGTGAGGACAGGAGCTTTTTCTTATTCAGTCAGTGCCTGACACAAATCATGTACTCATTAATGGTTGAATGAATACACTTAGGTAAAACTTAGGGGCAAAGACTTCACCTAAAAACACAATGTAATTTTAATAATGTAAAAGTCCATTGCGAATATTTTGATTCTGGAGATCATCCAATCAAAAGAGGTTCCCTGAGACCCTGTCCCACTCTGTGCCAGTCCCCAGGCTGTGTAGTGCTGGGGGTATAGCAGTGAATCCAGCATCATGCCACCTTCAAGGGGCCCTCAATCTAGAGGAAGACAGACACAAAATCACAGTTCAGTGGGACGAGGCTATAGTGGAGGGCCAGAGGGAGTTCAGGCAAGGGAATGATGGGCTTCCTGAAGAAGGGAAGCATGAGCAAAGGTGTACCTGGGAGAGAAGAGCCCACAGTCAAAGACTGCCCAGAGGGTGAGGCCAAGAGGGTGAGAACCAGTGGTGAGAATGGCAGAACCTGGGGTAAAGAAAAGGTGAAGATATATTTCAAAGAGTCTTCAAATGCCAGACCCAAGATCCAGACCTTGCCTAGAAGGCATTAGGGAGCCATTGAAGGTCATTCAGTAGGGGCAGGATGCCAGCAGAGCTATGCTTTAAGAAGATTCCTCCAAGGGGTGCCTGGGTGTCTCAGTGGGTTAAAGTCTCTGCCTTCAGCTCAGGTCATGATCTCAGGGTCCTGGGATCGAGCCCCGCATCGGGCTCTCAGCTCAGCAGGGAGCCTGCTTCCCTTCCTCTCTCTACCTGCCTCTCTGCCTACTTGGGATCTCTGTCTATCAAATAAATAAATAATCTTTAAAAAAAAAGAAGAAGAAGAAGAAGAAGATTCCTCCAACAGCAACTCAGCGTATAGACCAGGGCCCTAGAGGATTTGGGACCTGCCTTTGCTTCCCTTGGAGAAATGAAATATGATCCCAGGCACTGGGCCCTTCTTTGAGGACAATTGTTAGTGCAGGCCTCTGCAGAGAGCCCAACAGTAACACAGGGGCAGGTGGGATCACTTACCTGATATAAGATATGCTTTCCTCTGAAGGGGATAAATGTTGTCCTGGATTAGTAGCTGAGAGCGCAGGTCCCATATCAGTGTACCTTGGGTATGATCTCTGGACCTGGGACTACAGGTCATCACCCTGCTTGGTCTCCTAAAAAACAAAAGAAAACAAAACAACAACAACAACAAAAAACACCTAGGAAGTGCTATCCTCTTGTTTAAATGCATGTTGTGCATTCAATCAACAAACACTCATGTAGTGCAAACCCATGTTTTTTGTTTGCTTACATCCTTGCATTCAACCACAGATCCTTCCAGAGTATGGGCTGATGAAGGGAACTGAATGGATAAAGGCTCAGAGGTAAAAATTAGTTTAGAGTAAGTTGATGACAAGGAGGCTAAGGATCTTTTATTTTAAATTCCTGTTACATCAGGGTAGAGTTCTTGTTTTCTTGGGAGTGTGGACAGTTGGGAAGGGTGGAAGCCACAATTCTTTGTGTTCACCCATTTTTGTCTTTTAATAACATAAAGTTTATGATATTAGGCTAAGTGCTTCACATATGTCCCTTCTTGATATTTATAATAACCCACAAAAATAAGGACTGTAATTACCTCCACTTCACAAGTGAGTAAGCTGCCACACAGAGAGGTTAAGTCACTTGCTCAAGGTCACACAGTTTGGGAGCAGAGTGACCAAGTTTTGAACACAGGGACTCTGACCCCATAAATCCCGTTTTTCATCACCACAGTAGCACTCTATCCTTCACATACCTCTATAGCTAGCTTGGTTCACCCCAAATCATACTCAGTTCATGTCTTTGTGAGCCTTTTCCGGAACATACATCTTGGGGGATCTTGCCCTTTCCCTGAATGCCGGGGAGGCCCATGCATTCTGAGGAGTCTCCTTGGACAGTGGCCTTAGCATTTACCTTCCCATTTACCTTACCACCCTCCAACAGAAGCTGCAGCCCCTTCCCCAGTAGCCCAGCCTGGAGTCTATTCCAAGGTCTTGTTCTAATTCTTCCTCTTCTAATCATGTGACATTTCCCTGTCTGCAAGTTCTTTTCCTATTTAATCCTTGCCACAGCCTTCTGAGGGTTGGTGGCTGAAGGGCCATTTGATGGAGGAAATAACCAGAACTCCAAGACCTAAGAATTTGGCAATAATAAAAATTGCAGCAGCTAAATGTATGTAGAGTAGATACTGGTATTGTTTTTCCCTTTTAGTAGATGGGGAAACTGAGGCACTGAGCTCTAGAGTAATAAGGTCACAGATAGCAAGAAATGGAACAGAGATTCAAACCCAGGAAGTCTGGCTCTAGAACCCACACTCTGGGAAACATTTCATTTGGCTGCCACACATCTGTCTAGTGTGGAGGTCAGAAATGCTTGGTAAATATTTGGGGATGACTTGATTGATAATTACTGACCCCTCTTTTAGCTCCACTGGTGGCTTCCTCTTTCTTTCCTTCACAGTCTAGGGTTTCTAACTGCCCTACCACAATAGAATCCTGCATGCCCAAGGGGCTGTCTTTAGTCCCCTGGGAGGAAATGCTTCTCTCTGTGTGTGAATGTGTGTGCCCTATGCCATTTTGCTGAGATGACTTGTGTGGAGCATGTCTGAGGGAAGCCAAGTGCAACAGAGCTCTTGTCCCTTCAGCCTCCTTCCTTTGGGGAGGAAGGCTTTCTTGACTGCCTGTTTCTCCTGTCTCTGGGTTTCTGCTGCCAGCTGACTATAGAGTTTTCATCCTAATGGACAGAGAGAAGTGCCCCTTCAGAATTATCTGAGCCTTCTTCAGGATACTCCAGTATTCATTGGAAACTAAGCTATGGAAGATTGAAAGCCAAGGAATTCACAACCCTGCTTAGGATTGTTTTTTCCTCTTTGAAGAAATATGGGCTCATGTGACTGCTAAAGTGACTCTTAACATTCTAAAGTGACAATCTCTCCCTCGACAACTGTGATATGCAGCTTGCTCATTTAAAAAAAAAAAAGATAATTTTTAAGAACTTGTTTTCAAGGCTTTGGCATCTCCCTTGAGGTAATTAGAAACAGTGGAGACCTGAATAATCTAAATTTGTGGTCATTGCATGAGATCAATGAGGAAATCAATTCATTCAGCAGACATTTATCAGATGTCTGTGTTATGCATGATCCTGGTGATAAGGTGACATTCACTCACACAGAGTCCCTGCCCTCATGGAACTTAGGTGCTATGCAACAGAGAAAGATGGTGTACTAATAAACCAACTCAGCCATTTCCAATGATGGTGACTGCCAGGAAGGATATGGCACAAGGTGATGTAAGGGAGTGATGAGAAGCCACCTAGCTCAAGGAGTCAGGAAGGGCCTCTCTGAAGAGGGGGCCTTTGAACTGAGAGCTGAGTGGCAAGCGGGCAGCTATGCAAAGATCTGAGGGGAGAGCATCCCAGGCCCAGAAGTACAGTCAGTGCAAAGCACCAAGTTGGGAATGAGCTTTGTGAGTTCAGGGAACAGCAAGGACAAGGACAGTCCTAAGAGATGAGGTAAGAGAGTTGGGCAGAGGCCAGCTCATGTAGACACTTGTAGACCATGGAAAGAGTTTAGATTTTACCCTATTATGTAGACTGCATTTCTGTTGATTAACAAATCGATGTTTGAATCCAGGAAGGGTGATAGATTATGGCCATGTTCGTTGTTTTGTTCTGGAAATAAAATTTCCAAGCATCAGATAAACATAATTTTGATGAAGGTAATAATACACTTACTGGGAGTTGTTGGGGTCTCTTTAAAAGAGAGCAATTTGGTATAATGATCACAAGGTTCAAGTTTCAGCTCTGAGATTTCCCTGCTGTGTGACCTTGGGTACTCATCTACTATTTCTGAGTCTCTGTTTCCTTATCTGCACAGTGGGGTGATATTTGACTCACAGGGCGATTGTGAAGATGGAAAGGGATAATGCCACACACACAAAAAGTATTTTATAAATTGTCAGGTGGTATGTGCTGGAAACATGTCTTATTCCATTGAGAACTCTCTATTTAGGCACCCCTTACTAATTAGGACCTTAGATGGGAAATGCCTACTAGAGACCTCTACTTGGCGGGGGCGGGGGGGGGGGGAGGGGGAGGAGGGAAGATTTTTTTTTTTTTAAGATTTTATATATTTATTTGACGAGATCACAAGTAGGCAGAGAGGCAGGCAGAGAGAGAGGAGGAAACAGGCTCCCCACTGAGCAGAGAGCCCGATGCGGGGCTCGATCCGAGGACCCTGAGATCATGACCTGAGCCGAAGGCAGAGGCTTTAACCCACTGAGCCACCCAGGCGCCCTTGAGGGAAGATATTTTAAAAGAGTAACAGCCACATAATACCCTGAGGACTTCTAGCAGCTCCCCTTCCAATGCCACCCTTCTCCCCCCTCCCCCCACCCCACCCTGCACCTGATGGCACCCTGTCTGTAAAGGCCCACTTAAAGCAGAACATGCAGAACCTTGCAATGGCTTCCCGGTGAGAGTGGGAGGGACCTGTCTCGGGCGGGCCTATGAAAGCCTCAGAGTGCACTGAGGTCAGCGGTACTGGAGCCAATCAGTATGGAGGCGCTTGGAGCTCTCCAAGGTCCTGACCAACGGGGGCTCCCAGAATACTGCAGTCTCTTTAGTATAGCTCCTGCTCCAGTTGCATTGTTTTAGAATTGGATTGTGGTTACTACATGTAGAATCTGGTAGATCAATATCAAATATCTGGAAAAATAACCACATTTGGAATCCGGTAGACTTGGGTTGAAACCTGCAGGTGACCTTAACTACTTAAACCTCCATTTTCCTCATCTGTAAAATGGGGATGGTGATGCCTGTTTCATACTGACCGTGGGAGTTAATGTGCTAAAACACTGAAAGAACCTAATGCAATGCCAGACTAATACAGATGTTTTTGTAAACACCCAGGGTGTTTTTCTGCCCAGCCAGTGAACTCTCAGAGAAGCCTATTATAGGTTTGAATTTTAGTTATGAGAGTATGGACACTAGAATCTCTCAGACCTGGTTCAAATTCCAGCTCTGTTTCTTCCTGGCTAGTGTGAATGACTAAACCACTCTAAATTCTAGTTTCCTCACCTGTAAAATGGGGCTAATCCTACCTACTTAATAGGGTCTAATATTTAGAATAATAGCTAGTAAACACTCAATAAAAACTTGTGGATTTAGACTGAATTTTTAGGGGATCTTCTTTTCCTTTTCTTTTTAAAATAGAATTGTATTTGAAATACATCTCTAACCTGAGAGCAGGTTTATGCTATTACCTGAACCCTATTAAAAGGGGGCAGGCAGTAAATAAAAGCAAATTGTTGTGTTCCAGTGTGACGGCGTGAAATGAAATGTGACCTGTGTTTAAGTTGACCATATATAACCACTGTGGAAACACCATAACTCTTAGAAGAGGTCTAAGGTACATGGCCATCAATGTTTCATGGTCATGATCCCAAGAGAAAGACCTGCTCTCAGAAGGGACAGAGCCCTTGAAGTGTAAGAAGGAAGATGTCTGTGAGGTTTGTTGTTAAAATTTTCATACTCATAGGGGAAGAAAAACAAAGCTGTGTGCCTTTGAGTACCTGAAAATTTTCCAACAGAAAAGAACAAAATGGGGATGGACAGAGTCCCTGTGGGACAAAGAGGAAAGCACGTGGATATGAGAGTCACCCAAGCTTGATTTCCACTGCCTGTTCCACCCACTTAGCTGTGTGACTTTATTTATCTTTAAATTTTAATTATGGAGGAATTTCAAACATACCAAAAATAGTATGGTAAAGCCTTGTATACTCATTACCCAGCTTCAGTAATTATCACCCATTGGTTAATCTTGTCTCATCTCTCCCCAGTCCATTTCCCTCCCTTCTGTATTGTAGTGAAGCAAATCAGCTGGGTGGCAGTAAATATTCACCTCTCTGAGCCCAGTTTCTTCATCTGTAAATTAGAGATGATGGTAGCATCAAAAGCACAGGGTCTCTGGGAAGATGAAAAAAGAGAAAGAAAAGCTTGACAGTGGTTGCTCTCAAGGTCTGGGTTCCCCATTCTCCCCAGCCTCCCACCTGGTTAAGGCTTGGATCAACACACATTTGGGCCTCAGATTCCCTTTTCCATTTTGGGGTTTTCTGATCTTCTTCCCACTCAAATTTGACCTCTGCATGCACTCACCTTCTGGAATTTGCCCCTCATTATTCTAGTAACTCCTCATTTTTGGGAGTTGAGATTGTTCCTCAAATCCTTTGGTCTACCCAGATACAGAGCTGATAAAAATGCCATAGATTTGGAGGTCAATAAAGGTGGGTTTCTAGCACAATAGTTAAATGGCCTTCACCAGTGCAGCCTTCAGCTTCTTCATCTGGAATAGTACCAAGTTCATGTCATGAAACGCTTTGCAAAATTTAAACCGTAAGAACTGTTGCCATGCCTGATGTTCTGCTATTCATTCCCTTTAGTGTGAGCATTGTAGAAGGAGATTGTAGCCATCCAGGAAAACAGAACTGGATCAAGAGGAGAAGCCTGAGATCAAAAGAGCATATATTTTTAAGATGGCAGAACATGGCTTACTTGAAACAGATGGGAATGATCAGTAGAGAGGAAACAAAAGGGAAGATTGAGGGGGTCTGGGTACTCACTGGAATAAATTCTTGCATGAGGTTTCACTATCAGTGGGACCCTGGACACAGAGGCCTTGGGGACCAGCAGGCGTGTTTGAACTTTATCCTGGAATCAGTGGTGCCATTGGAGAACTTTGAGCAGGAGGTGACATGGTCATGCCTGCTGTGTGGAGAATTGATTGGTGAGGGCAAGTCAGCTTCAGGAGACCCATTGAGGAGGTTTGGGGAATAGTCAAGTGAAGGGCACTGTATCTACTCCTCACTGAATACACTGTACCTGGCATATCCTGGGCATTCAATTAAACATTCATGGAAGGATCATGTGCTCAGATAAAGAATACATAGAACAGGATTTGTGAACTCACATGCCTATAGGAACTGAACAATTTATAAAATAAGGGAAGGGGGACAGATGTGATGCAACAGGGCAATCTAAAGGCACACACCCCCTCTAAAAATGACAACAGCTATTCAACCCCAGCCCACTGCTGTCCTGAAGACCCAGTGTTGCCAGAATTTTCGAGAGGATCCAGAAGCCTAGATTCTTATGTGACTCACCCAATCTTTAAGCCAGAGTGATCCAAAAGAAATATAATTCATGCCACAAAGGGAATTTTATATTTTCTAATAGCCACATTTAAAGAAATCAAATGAAACAGGTAAAATTGATTTTTTAATTATCTATTTTAGTTAACCAAATATATCCAAAGTATTGGCTCAACATATAATTGATATGGAAAAAAATGAGAAATTTTATATCTTCCCTTTTTTCATGGTGAGCCTTTGAAATTTGATGTGTGTTCTACACTTAGAGCACATCTGAGTTAGGACTAGTCACATTTCAGGTGCTCACTAGCCGTATGTGCCTCACAGCTCCCTCCTTGGACAGCACAACCTTAACATTGGCTCTGATTTTTTAAAAATACAGTGAGGATTCTATTCCACTGATCTATATGTCTGTTGCTTTGACATAATCACTCTGTCTTCATTACTATAGCTTTATAGTAAGTTTTTGAAATTGTGAAGTGAGTCCTCCAATTTTATTCTCATTCAAGATTTTTTGGCTATTCTGTGTCCCTTGTATGTTCATATGAATTTTAGCATCAGCTTGTTAATGTGTGCTTTCCCCCCCTCCACCCATTCCCCCAAAAAAGCCAGCAAAGATTCAATAGGGATTGCTTTGGATCTGTATGCTAATTTGCCATCTTAACAATATTAAATCTTTCAATAAGTGAAAATAAAAAAAAATAAAATGTAGAGTACCTAATTGCTGAAAATTATGAAGGATACTCATGGGAAAAATGGGGACTAGTTAAGTGTTAGTGCGCAAAATCATGCAAGGGCTAAACAGTTGATAGAGCACACTTGAGACCACTGTCCTCATTAAGTCATGCTTGTAAGATTGGGCCTTCAGCAGGATCTGGGAACCTCGATTTTGGGAGGGTTCCCTCCATTCCCTGATAAGAAGGGCTCCCTATGCCTAAACTGTGCTACAATATGGTTCATGCTGAGCATGTGCTTTCCTTCTAGGAGTCTGGAATTTGGGGATGAGCTACACAGAGGTGCCTATGTGACTTGCCCCTAGTGAAAGCCCTGGGCACTGAATTTCTAAAGGGCCTAGATGGTCAGGGTGCCTGTGTTGCTCAGTTGGCTGAGCATCTGACTCTTGATTTCAGGTCATAATCTCCGGGTCATGGGATTGAGCCACGTGTGGGGTTCCAGGCTCAATGGATTGTCTCTCTCCCTCTCCCTCCACCCCTCCCCCTGCTGGAGCACACATGCTCTCTCTCTCAAATAAATGAATAAATCTTAAAAAAGAAATAAATAAAGAACCTACCTAGTTGATAACCTTTAAAAATAATCAGTCAATCAATCAATCCTAGTGAGGGTCAAAGAGAAGATGGCTCCAGTGCCCAACTTGTGGGTCCTGGAGTAAAGTAACTTGGCTGAAGCCCAGTCAGGCCTCCTGGTTGTTATCTGTACTCAGACCACTCCCCTCCTGTCTGAGCTGTCTACCAAGGAGAACACCAAAGATAATGAGGTGCTTTTGAGCTTCCAGTAGGAAGCCCTTCTTGCCTGGTGTCACCACTCCACAGCTTGTTAAGTGTGGGGACCAGGAGGTAGGAGTCTAGGAGCTAAGCCTTCATGTCAGCAGACATGGACAGCTGGTCACTGAAATCTGGTCCTCAGTCCCTGAGTCTAAGGCACCCATGTTTCAGACCTTCCTTGCTGGAGCCAAAGTTGTGAGCATAGCTGCCCCTCCCTCAGCTTCAGCTACTTCAGCTGGAGAGGAAGGACACATTGGGGGCTCTGGCAGGAGGACCCATTTCTCCCATGGCCACTGGCAGCTGCTGAAGAAAGTCCCAGGCTAATGACGGGCAGAGTGGATTCCAGAACAGCTCTGCCCTGCTTCTCTCCACCTTGGGGTACAAAAGATTGGGCTGATAGTCAGGGAGAGGTGAGGATCCATCAGTCCTGGCCAATCCAGAGAAGGAAAGAATGGTCCAGGAGGACTCCTAGAGCCTTCAGCAGAACAAGAACATTCTAGAAGGGTTTTGGGGGGCCCTTTTAAAAATTAAGCTAAAATTTTTAAACAGTAAAACTTGTTCTTTTTAGTGCACAGTTCTATGAGTTTGGACAAATGCATACAGTTATATAACCATCACTCTAGTTAAAGTATAGAGCAGTTTCATCACCCCTAAAACGTCCCCTCATCACTTGGTAGTCAACCTCTTGCCCTCCCCCAAGTCACCGGCAACCACTCATCTCTAGATTTGCCTTTTGCCTCTCACCGTCTGAGTGGAATCGTGCAGTACATAATCTGTGTGTCTGGCTTCTTCCCCTGCGCATCACATATTCGAGATTCTACCACATGTATCCATAGTTCCTTCCTTTTCATTGCTGAGGAGTATTCCGTGGTAAGGATGCTCCAGAGCTCACTTCTCCAGTTTTTTGGTCATTTCTTGAGAGGCATTAGTTTTGTTTTCAGCTTTTGGAGCTATGAATAAAGCCACCTTATTCTTGGGTGAGCATGAGTTTTTATTTCCCCTGGGTAAATACACAAGAGTGGAATTGCTGGGGTGTGTGGTAGGTGTATGTCTAATTTTATAGGAAACTGCCCAGTTCTTTTTCCGCGTGGGTGTCCTGGTTTGCATTCCCACCAGCAATGGATGGGAGCCCAGCTCTTCCACATCCTTAGCGGCACCTGATATGTTGTCGCTGCATCGCTACCTCTACTCTAGCACGTCTCTCATGACTGTCACCTCTTAGCCCATCTGCCTCCTTTGATGGTCTGTAAGCCCCCAAGGGGCTGTGCCCTAGTCATTTCTGTATCTCCAGGCCTAGGACATACCCAGAAAGAGCAAGGCAGTGAGTGTTTGAGTTTCTGCTACAAGGCTCACTTGCTTGCTGGCCCCTGAGGGACTTTTAGTCTTCCTTAGACACCAGTGGCCTCTCTGGATCACTCTTCTCATCCCCCAGAGAGGGAGCTTCTTGCAAATGGGGGTGGCCAGAAGTCAGAGGACTGGGCCAGACTTATACAGTTCTGCCAGCTGTACCTCCAAAGGGGCCCATCCTGGCCATCCCAAGCCCCCAGATCCTCCCAATGACTGATATCTCAAAGCCAGGTGCGACTTATGCCCCGGTCTATAGGATTTGTTCCCTCCTTACTGCCCCAACTCACACCTAGAAGTCAGGGTCTGGGACATGCTACTGACTCCCAATTCTTTTAATATCAATATATGGGCTCATGAGGCATTCCTGGCCATGGACAACTCTTTGGCAATCCATCTAGACTTAAATCTAACAGGAGAGGTTACTTCTAATTGGCTCTATTTCTAGTTCTCTTCTTTTCAGATTTTATTTATTTATTTGAGACAGAGCAAGAGAGAGCATGAGCAGGGGGAGAGGCAGATGGAGAGGGAGAGAAAACTCCCCGCTAAGCAGGGAGCTAATGTGGGGCTCGATACCAGGACCCTGGGAACATGACCCAAGCCAAAGGCAGTCACTTCACCGACTGAACCACCCAGGCGCCCCTCTAGTTCTTTACTTCTTAACAGTAATTTCCAACCCTTCTGAGCCTCACTTTGTAAAGATGGGCATAAAAAGTATCTCCATCTCTTCAGACTGTGGTAGGGATATGGTGAACTACTACTTGTGGCTCACTCAGGAGGGAAGCTTGGACGGAGGTGCCCAGGGAGTGCTGGGAAAAGCAGTTCTCATGAAGCACCTTTCTCCCTGGGGCCTCCATCTTGTTTGAGTTTCACCGTGGCCCTCAGCTAATGGTGCCACAGTCCTCTCAGAACGTTCCTGCCAGATGGTTAGCATCCTCACCTTCTCCCAGCCAGAGTTTCCAAATTTGTGAAAAGGAATGCTGAACAGGATGGTCTCCACACCAGCCTCTGTACTCAAAAAATCTTTCCCTTCCAGGTTCCATTTGCCCTTTCCTTTTGGTAGCTCAGGGTATGAGCAGATGTAATGAGGAGGCTCAGGGAGAGGATTTGGGGGCTTGGTACCTGATGTAGCCAAGAGGTATGTGGCCCGAGATCTTTTCCTCCAGAAATCCATGGCAGTGCTGGTGGCAGTTAGCCTGGACGACACCAGCCAGAGTTAGGTAAAGTGGGCTCCCTCTGATTTTTGGCTCTGCTTTCAAATCAGAGTCAAACACACAACCTAAGTACCCAACAGTAGGGATGGCAGGTATAACTTGTGGAATAGGGAGTCATCAGAAATGTGTCCAGGGATATGGAAATGGATTCACAAACACTGGTGAGCCGCAATTCCTAGGCACCCGATGCAGGAAGCAGTGCGATCACCTGTACACATCTGGCTTTTCTAGACCAGCAGGTCTCAATGGAGTGATTTTTGCTCATCCAACTCCATACTGCAGAGACATTTACCTATGTCTGGAAACATTTTTAATTGTCTTGACTGGGGAAGAGCTGCTGGCATCCAGTGGACAGAGGCCAATGCACATGGCAATGTCCACAGCAAGGAATTATGCAGTCCAGATTGTACAAAGTGTCATGATTGAGTGACATCCTGACTCAGGATTTCATAAGAGCCCAGTACCTATCAGAGTGCCTGGAATACAGTGAACATACAATCCATCATTTTTTAATAAATGAGTTTGTGAAAAGATGTATTTGTACTATGGAAATGTATCAATGGCATGGTGGGATTACTGAAGATTCTTATTTTCCTCATTTATCTGTATTTTTAAAATTCTCCACTACAAATTTTTATTGCTTATATAATGAAAAACTTTATTTAGAGAAGGAAAAAGAAAATAATATCAGGAAGGCATAAAATGCGTACTGAATAAATATAGTAATTAAAAGCATTCATGCATTTCACCAGTATCTATTGATCCCTTGATAAATACCAGGCATGGTTCTAGGCACTGGGTACAGAAGAGCAGGAAGGAAAAAAAGTTGCCCTCTTGGAGCTTACTTTCTAGCAGAAAGTAAAGACTAAACAAAGGACTAAACAGATAAATATATAATATTTGTAATACAACAGAACAGCCAGTGGTGAGAAGAGCCATGAGGAAACTAAAGCAGGGTTACAGGGCCCGGGAGAGAGTGTGAGAGTGTGATGAAGAGTGGGTCAGAGGAGACTTCCTGACAAGTGACGTCGGAGTAGAGACTTGAGGAGAGCCTGGGAGCAGGACGTGACCAGTGGAGCACATGTGGGTGAAGAGTGTTTAAAGCAGAGAAATGCACTACCCTGCTCTAGAAGGTCTCTGTCAAGCTTTTGAGAAATGGCAAGAATGCTTATTTTAGAAGGGCAATCCATCATGATGCTTTCTCTGACACCTCTGGGGAGAAGCCAATGGCAGGATTCTAAGCAGTGCCTGCCTCTGAGAAGGATGGGAAGGATGCATGGGCATTTCAAGACTGGACCTTCAAGATGAAGGAAAGGTTCTCTCCAGAAATACCACAGGTACTCTTTCTGGGGAGGCAGCCTAGGGTTCAATTCCTACCACATGCCAGCTCTGTGCACTTGAGAATGGTGCTTAAACTCTCTGAGCCTCAACTTGCTGTTCTACAAAATGGCAACACTAACACGTGTCCCACTGGGGTGCTGGAAACCCAGCTGAGATGATACAGTGAACGCTCTGGCATAGATCCTGGTGCAGAGGTGCTGAAAGTGTGCCCTCCCTTCCTCCTCTTCTCTATTCTTGGCATCCTTCTCTTGGTCTTGCTAATAACTGAGCTCAGGGGCCCCAGGTTACAGGCATGAGGAAAACGAATTCTCCAATACCACTTTTTGCAATGATGGTAGCGTAAGAACATAACTGGGCAAAAGCAATGACATTGTGGTTTTAATCAGATGCAAACAAATTTATCTTCTCTAAAGATGTCTTTGACTGATAAAAATGACCACTAAGGGGAAAGCACTACAGGATGAAGAAACAGCCTGAGCAAAAGTACTGAGTCAGTAAGTCAGCAGGTGTTTATTCAGTGCTGGCTATTTTCTGGGCACAGTTCTTTATGTCAGGATAGTGCAGTAAACTGAACAGAGAGGATGGAGAAGACGTCTGCTCATGAAGCTTATGCTCCTGTGGCAGGACAGAGACAGGCATTAAACACAGAGACAAATCGGCTCTTTTTGAGGTTATTCGCATAGCAGTGATGTGATAAAAAGTGAAGAGGAGGCAGCGTTAGGTGAGGTGTAAAGGAAGGCTTCCATGAGGAGGGAACACTGGAAGGTGCATGCCCAGGAAATCATGTTCTGGGCAAAGGGGACAGTGAGGACAAAGGCCTTGAGGCAGGAGCAGACTTGCATGTTAGTGAAACAGAAGGAAGGCAGGTATAGAGAGAGATTGAGGAGAGCAGACAGAGAAAAAGCTGGAGAGGCCAGCAGAGCCAGATCACACAGCCACAGAAAGGAGCCTGAGCTGGATGCCGATTTCAGTGCACGTGGTTGGAGGGATTTGAGCAGGGAAGTGACCTGATCTGGTCTGTGCTTTGCAAACACCCATTCTGGCTGCTCCATGGGAGCTAAGCTACAGCCAGTGGGTGTACAAGGGGAAGAAAATTGCCAGAAGACAGTGGTGGCTTGGACTTGAGTGAGGCAGGGGAGGAGGTGGGAAGGCTCAGATACGGGATAAATTTGGAGATCGCACCAGTAGGTCTTGCCAAGGGATTAGACGCAAGGACTGAGGGAATGAGAGGAATCAGTGTGGCTCCCTAATTTTTTTCCTGAGAAACTGGGAAGATGGTAGCCATTTGCCAAGGGGGAGAAGGATTGGTGGGGCGGAATCATGCTGTGCTTCGGATGTCTGTTAGACACTGCTGCCATGACACCAAGCAGGCAGGTGGATGTGTGTGCCTGGAATCAGGGATGAGTGCTGAGAAGTGATGGGATGGAAACTTAGAGCCTGAAGATTGCCCAGGATGAAAAATAATTAATAAGGAGTTAAGGCAGGACATGCAGGGAATATAGCCTCTGGGAGATATGGTTGTGAGGATATTATGTGAATATTAGCCATGAGCAGAGCATCCCTTTCTGTCTGGAGAGGGATTCACTTGGCTCCATACAGTTTTTCGGGACTAGGACTGTGATTCTCTAGCACATTCAAGTTTCCACTGCATACACAAGTGCCCTTGTGTGTCAGGAAGCCTAGAGAGATCCAGGATATCGCCTGGAGAGCCCCCAAGGTTGTGTTTGGATACCTGTGGGCTGTGTTGGCACCAGAAGAAGAGGAACAAGAAAGGTCTTGAGGCAAAACTGTAAATTCAAAGCTCATAGCCCAAGAGATGAGCTGGACTCCATGACAAGCTCCCCTGCTCTGTGAGGCCTCCCCCAGCCATCAGACTCTGTGCTGGAAATGTGGCAGCAGCATCCAGCTGCCTATGGGCCCCCACTGTCCCCACCCCATCAAGCCGGCCTGTGCCTCTGTCCTTCTGGTGTCATGCCTCTTTCTGGGTCTTCCCACTGCCTCCTCTCACCTCCCTCTGCCCATCTCCTGCCCTTCCCTCTAGACCAAGCTTAAATTTCCCCTTCTAGCAAGACCGTGCCTTAAAGCTATGGTCTGGCCAGACTCTGCTGCAGGGAGGCAGCGGCTGTGTCTATCTCGTTTGCTGTGATGTTCCCAGGGCCTGGCACGCAGCGGATGCTTGGCCAGTGATTGCTGTCATATTTCCTGCAGAGCTGTCCTCAGGGCCCTGGACACCACAGCTCTGTTTGGTGTCCAGTCTGGACTGAGCTGTTGCTAGTGACTAAGGCTTGGTGACCTTCATGGCTCCACAACATGACACGGCTTTCACATTGGTACCAGCCTCTCATAGTTGAAGAAAGGACACTATTTGGAGGCAGAAGACCCAGGCAAGTCTGTACACCACCAGATGCAAATGTTGTTCATCTCGTAACTTCCTTGGGCCTTAGTTTCCCCATCTGTAAGTTGGGAGTCATTGATTCCCTTACAGTGAAGAGGAAAGGAGATCACATTTACAAAGCTTCCTGATGTTGTTTGTGAAATATATTTAAAACAACTTGTATCTGACATCGCCAGCCACTTGGAATAAGAAATGCCTGCATGCAATGTGGGGACAGGGCAGGGAGCCTGAGATCTCTGCACTCTCTCCCTGCAAAGGACCAAAATATGCCCAGGTCGGAGGGAAATGGGGTTTAGCGTCAAGGAATCAGTTTTTCCTTTATGAGGTACCATATGGATGTATCGCAGCAAACATGTCTCAAGCTTTCTTGGCAACTGAGGAGGTATGGGAAGAAATAATTCATTACTAGATAGGTTCTCCTCCATTTGTTTTTCCTTAAATGCTTGAACACAGAACTCCAGGCTCCAATCAAAATGCAATGCCTCCCAGTCGTGGGACTTGTGAGTGACAGAACCAAGATCTCTAGCCTTCTCACAAGGGCTTTAAGGCACTGCATGGTCTGGTCACAACACAAATTCCTTTTGCCTGACAGTCCAGCAGATCAAGGCAGTGGGAAGAAATGCACAAGAACCGTTTAAAAGAACGAAAATGCAGCAAGTATGCATTTGCAGTTTTGCTGGATATTGAGGGACATTGAGGCGAAGCTGGTTTTTACGACCATTCATTAAAATACACGCCTACTGTGTGCCAGGCTCGGTGCCAGCATAGAACTGCCAGGCTGAACAATCCACGGAGCACCGTTCATATCAAAAGCAGTCTATGAATGGTGCTAGCTGGAGTCATACAGGGCTTCCCCGCTGCTCCCTGAGCCACTGTCCCCATCCTAGCCCCAGCTTCTCAGCACAGCTCCCAGGAAGTCCCAGGGGTTGAGGGGCCTCCACATGGGTTTCTGTGTTGTGTGTGGTCCGGCCCTACCTGCATCTCAGCCACTCTCAACATACCCCATTCCACTCCATCCAGCACTCCAGCCTTCTGTCGGTCTAAAATCATGAGGCTCCACCCTCCCTCTGAGACTTTGCCCTTAGTATTCCTTCTGCCTCCAGCATTCTTCCCCAGATCTTACAGGATGGCCTCCCCTCATTCCATTCTCCTCTCAAAGGTCACCACCTCAGGGAGGCCCTTCCTGATTACCTGAGCATCCTCGTCCCGCACAGCACACATGGGGGTCGTGTTTTCTTGTTTTGTGCTCTCGAAAGCACATGTAAGTCTCTGGTATGATCTCGTTAGTTTGTTTGTTCATTCCCTTGTTCATTCTAACTACACTGGAATGTGAGCCCTGGAACTGAGGCCTTATCCTCATGAACTTAGTATGACCAGTGCTATACTGCATGTTGAATAAAAGAAGATGCAGAATCGCTCTCTGAGGACCCCCAGTCCGAAAGGGAGCAGACAGACCGACGGTTACCAGCTTGAAGGCTGATCAACAACCTGCAGAATCCCCTTCCAACTTAGCCGCTCTAGACGCTCATCACAGCCTCTGCAACAGCTCTAGGCAACACCCCTCCCTGAAGCCCAGGCCCCAAAGAAAACAGTGACCCCAAAACTAAGGATTTCTCCCTGGACCTGGTTGCCACACAATACTGCTTTGGAACAGGGAAGGTATTTTTAAATGTTCTTGCAAGTGCCAAAGTGTGTCTTGTTAAAAATAAGGTTTGTGTTCATTGAAATGCCGTTCAGGTTCGCCATTCTGTGGCAGTGTTTAAATTAACCACATTGTGCATCAAGTGAATTCCGAACAGCATGTGAATCATTCGGGGCGAAAAAGTTAGGAGTTGATATTTGCTGAAGTTGGATCTTATTTGTGTTCTGTATTTACCTAACCCTTCTATAGCACTTGCTCTGTGCCAGGCCCCGTTCGATGTGCTTGGCAAATATCAGTGCCTTTAACCCTCACACAAGCCCAAAATGTTCCCTGTTTTACAGTTGAGGAGACTGAGGCATGGAGTTCAATCACTTGTGCAAGTTCATACAGCTTGTGCCCCGAAGGGAGTCTGCAAATCTTTGGGCCACAGGGAAGACCTTGCTGATAAGCCACCCTGCCAAAAGCCACCCAACTTTCGCCTATGTCCTTTTTAGGAAATTGGGAATTCCTTGCAATGCCTAGGTAAGGAATTTCTTGCAGGACTACCCTTCCCTGCCTGTGCACTTGGCAGCCTTAGGGGCCCTGCAGACAACTCGCCCATCAGCCTCATTTAAGAGTGCCCTTCTATGGTTCCCCTTACCCCAGCTTTAAGCCAGCCTTCCCCAGCTGGCTTGTGCCCCTGCGTTGTCCCAGTTATCTGGTCCACCCTTCCGGATTTCCTTCATGTGCTCTTCCAGATTTCTCACCTCCCCCCATCCGGCTAAATTCCTCTCCCTGAATGACTCAGCTCGGATTCCGCCTCTTCCAAGAGCCTTCTGGGCTCCTCTGGCCCCGTTTACCCTCATCTACAGAACTTCTCTTGTGCTTATAGAATCTACTTGCAACTTGAAAGCCAGTCTCGTTGTGTTTGTCTTGTGCTTGCCGTTAGGGTGTGTTTCTGGAATATAGGACATACGTAGCTGGGTTCAGATTCCCTGCCTACTAGTTACATGACCTTGGGCAAGTCCCTTCACCTCTGTACCTTGCTTTCCACCTCCATAAAATGAGCATAACGGTAGTTGCCGAGTTTCTATAGGGTTGTTTTGAAGACGCAACAAAATAAAAAGTGTGAGGTGTCTGAGTCTACACTTAACCTGTGGCATAGGTCAGCAAACTTCTTCTGTTAAAGAGCCTGATAGGAGGTATTTTAGGCTTTTTGGGTCAGACGATTTCTGTTGCAGCTTTTCAGCTCTGCCCTTGTCGTGTGTAAACAGCCATAGACAATACATAAACAATGAGTGTGACTGTGCTCCCTAGAGTCACATGGCTAGCAAGCTGCTGTCATTTTCAGTGCTGCAAAGGACCAAGCACAGGGTTTGTGACACATGGACCTGCACTTGAGTCACACTCCCTTGCTGACCAGCCCTTTCACACTTGTGAGCCCCAGTTTCCCTGACTGTTAACACAAGATCCATGATCCACACTCCGCAGTGATCAAGATGGTTGGGACCTCGCCCATCCTTGCTGTTAGAGCTGGGTTGTATCTCCCTGAGCTCCGAGGGCCTCTCTGTGACCAGGGTTCCCAGAACTCCTGCCTGCCAGGGGATATTAGCAGCTTTGTCAAGCTAAATAGTGACTCCTGCTATGTTTATGAAAAGGGATGGGGAGGGATAGCCCTTTGGGGTAGACTTCCTGGGTCTCCTTCCAGGAGAGTATCTGAGTAAAGGGCAGTTTCACAGACTCTCTTTGACCACTCAGAGGGCAGGCCCCGTTCTGGAGACTTTCTTTACTCCCATTTTACAGATCAAGAAACCAAGGCCTGAGAGAATGAGACAAGCTTCCCCTCCTAGACTTAGAATAATCCACAGCTGAGGGAGAATCCCCTAGGAGCTAGACACAGCCTCTTCTTTATTCTCAGAACACCCCTGTGAGGCAGGGATGACCCTTCCCATCTCTCACGTGTGCTCATTCTCCTTCTGCCTTTGAGAAATTGCACAGTAAAAGAAACACATCTCGAGTGTACAGCTGGATACATTTCTACTTTTGTTTATACCTGTGTGACTACCGCCCACATCCAGTTAGAGCACACTTCTCCAGCTCTTCTTGGGGGGGCGGGGAACTCCCTCAGGCTGCTTTCCAGAGGATCCCTCCTCACCCACCTGGAGGCAGCCACTGCTTTGATTTTTGTCACCATGAATTGGATCTACCTACTCTGGAACCTCATATCAGTAGAAATACATAGTATGTTCTTGCCTGAGTCTGGCTTCTTCCGCTCAATGAGTCTATGCAATTTCTCCATGGTGTTGTGGGCATCCGTGGGTTGTTCTTTTTCAGTGTTGTGTAGTATTCCATCATTGGAAACCATCCCAAGTTGTTCGTCTGTTCTCCTGTGATGGCCTTTGGGAAGCTTACCAGTTTTAAGCTATGATGAATTCAGTCTCTGAATATTCATGTCAGCCTTTGGGTGGACATACATTTTCGTTTCTCTTATTTGGAGTGGGATTGTTGGGCTATAGAGTGTGTGGAAGTTTAGTTTTCCAAGAAACTGTCAAAGCATTGTCCAAAATGGCTGTTTCACCTCACATTCCCACCAGCAATGTATGAGAGTTCCTGTCACTCTACATCCTTCTCATCTTTGGTATAGTCATTTTTATTTTAGCCACTCTGGTAGGTGTATAATTGTATCCATTTCATAGAAGTGGAAACTGAAGCTCAGAGATGCAGGGTGCTTTATCCCAGACCACATAGCTTATTGATATTAGAGCAGAGACTCAGGCTCTGGGAGATTCTGGGACTAAGGAAGCCAGAGTTCAAGGCAGGGAACTCAGGACAGAATCAGAAGGGAAGAGGTGCTTTTAAATATTTTCTGAACATGAAGTGAGTGGTTGAAGCCTGGAACACTCATCAGGGGCAGTGACAGGCCAAGCTAGTGCTCACCCCACGGTGTCACAGTGCCTTGGGTCCCCTCCATCATCCCCAGGGAGAGCCCGGGCTCCCTGGTAACCCTGTTCTTCCCAGCCATACTGCCAGGAACACATCCCCAGGAGCTTGCCAGGAAAGACTGTTCTTTTGCAAGCTGGCAGGACACAGTCTACATTCTGCAGCCCAGGGCTCTCTCAGAGTCCCTGTCCCAGGGGCTCTGCTATCCCCAAAGGCCCTGATTGTTCCTCTCACAAAAACAACCCATTCTGAGGTGGGAAGATTAATGAGAATGCCAGGGCCTCTGGAGACTCCTGCTTGGCTCAGGCCCAGCCTTGGGTTTCTAGAGCCCTGTGTTCCCCTGGGTGTGCCTTGGGACTTAAGGCTGGAGCCTGAGACACCCAAACCCCAAGGTCCTGGACCAGCTTCATACTGTCTTGCTGGGTGACATCAGGAAAGCTGCCTCCCTCTCTGAGCCCCTATCAATGTGCATGATGGAGAGGCTGGCTAAGGAGTTAGGGAAGCTGGGCTAAAGTGTCTGGGACTCAATGTCTTCTCAGTATAGAGCAACTTGGTGGATTTGTTACCAGGCCCAGTGCTTATCAAGTTCTAACATGCATTTGGCTCTCCAGGGGGATCTTGTTAAATGCTGACTCTGACTCAGTGACTCTGCCATCTTGGGTTTCTGTCAAGCTCCCAGGTGATGCTGATACTGCTGGTCTGAAGACCACCTTGGGTAGAGAGAGCCTGGGCACCCCTCCTTCCAGTCCATGTGTTTTTTTAGTAACATTTTTAAGAAACTTCCTTCTCTTCTAACCAGGAACATAAATGAACCACTGGTTTGAAGTACCATGCATATATTTTGCCAAACAAATAATAAAATGAAACAATAGCTATTTTTTTAAAGTTTTATTTATTTATTTGAGAGAGAGAGCATCAATAGCAGGGAGGGGTAAAGGGAGTGGGAGAAGCAGACTCCCCACTGAGCAGGGAGCCTGATGTGGGACTCCATCCCAAGTTCCCAGGATCATGAACGAGCTGAAGGCAGAAGCTTAACTGACTGAACCACCCAGGCAGCCCAACACATTAGCTATCAACATGAAGGTTACCTCCTAGGTTACACCAAACACATCTCACAGACCAGCTCTTCAACTAGACTCTTGCCCTTTAAATAAACATGTGGTTGAACTCTAATAAAAGCACTTTTGCCCATGAGGGGGACGGCTACAGGGCTGCAGCAAGACTCCTCAGGCCCTGCCTTTCCTCTGGTTCCGGGTCCGTGTCCTCAAGAAAGTTAGCACAAGATCTTAGGCATCTCTGGGGGCTGGGCACAGTCAGGAGACCAGTTTGAGACTTCACTCTGCCAGCTAGTTTGGGGGCTTTCTCATATGTGAAATGAACACATTAGCAACACTCAGACTACAGAGCCCTTGTGCAAAGAAAAGTAGACAATCCATAGAAAGGGGTTATTAAGTGGTAACGTATGCCTTATGAATAAGGGGTGATTTTAAATTTTCCTACTGTGTTTGGAGCCAAACACATGGGGTCCATGGGGCCCAGACTTTGAACTGTTTCCAGAGTGAGATTCTCCTTCAAAAAATCAGCCCTCCTCTAGGTTATCCTAGAAGGCTATAGATTTGGGCAAAATTCCCTGCACATGAGCTGCAGAAAGCCAGAGCCTCCCATCCACTTCCTCCAGAGAAAATGGGAGTGTCGTAGCTCAGCCAGCCAGTGGCCCAGGGGAAATTCTCCTCAAATATAGCCCTAAGAACAAGGACCCTTTGTGTGCCTTTCCCGTCCCCCCTGCTCCAGGCTGGATCTGGCCTCAATGTCTTCCTGAGTCAGCATCTATGTATCACTGGCTTGCTCAAGAACTTGCGCAACTCTTGGGTTCTATAGAGATTCCTCACCACAGACAACGCCCCATGATGCTTTCCTACCGCCCTGCTCCTTCCACGTACTCCCATATCCTGATCTAACAAATTTGCCCTCCCCGGAGCATTCCCTGAGCTTGCCTTTCTCTAGGTCCACTCCTGCTGGCCCCTCGTCCCTCCAGGTGGACTATGTCATTCTTCTCTCTGTTTCCACTAAAGCCTGCCTCTATCATGCCTGACACCCCCATCTCCGCCTCCCCTATAGTCACAGATATATTGTTTTCTGTCTCTTTTACATGTGCATCTATACCTGTTTTCAGCTCTGATTGACACTTACCCCTTGTGTAGGGGGGGTGTGTGTGTGTGTGTGTGTGTGTGTGTGTGTATGTGGAGTGGTCCCAGCTCCTGGCATTGGAATCATACTTAATGCTTTTCCCAATGACCTCTTATGGTCATTGTCTCATTTGAGCCTGTTTGCCCCAGTTTTTGCATCTGCACAATGGTTATAATAGCAGAACCCACAGGCTCAGCCCTCTCCCACTTTCCCTCAGATACACCCTCTGACCATTCTGGATTGTGGTTCAGATGGCTTTTTCTGGTGATGGAGCCTGAGTTGGATGGTGATGTGGAAACCTATCCCCTACTCCAGCCCTTTCCAGGGATTGCCCAGGAAGGAGAGACTTTACTGTGACCCCTGGCACTGAGCAATCAGGAGAGGGTGGCTTCACCAAGGATTCAGAAATGTCTTGTGGACATGACGTAGGCATGGGAGGCAGGTCAGCCACTGCCCTCTGAGCTGGCATTAGGAGTTGTTCCCACCCCACACCCTATGGGTTCCCCCCCACCCCAGGTCTCCCACATTCACACATCCTCCCCTAGCACTCCAAGTCTCCCACCCCTGAGTGATCTGCCCCCTCACCCTACTGTGACCTGTTTATTCTTTGAAAAATTAATATTGCAAGCTTTGTCAGGTTCCTTATACGCATGACCTAATTTAATCTTAAAAAATATCATGCAAAGTAGATATTATTTTTACATATCTTTTCTCCATGTTATGCAAGTAGTATGGGTACAGTGAAAACCAAAGAGCTGTTAGAAAGTAGAGAAAAGGAAAAATAAGAAAATAACCATCACCCAAAATATCATACTCATTTCTCAAATGAGAAACTGAGTCTCAGACATGCCAAATGACTCATTTAATGTCACACAGCTGGCAAGTCCCAAAGCTGGGGTTTGGAACAGGTCTCTCTGATTATTTTCTATGATCCCACACTGCCCTAATTTCCAACTACTTTTCCAAAAGATTTAAAAAGTGATAAATCAACATTATAGAAAGTTTTTTCAATAGAAGGAAAAAATATGACCACATTCATATTTTGTATTCCCTTCTGACCTTTTTTTTGGCATTCTGTTATTGTACAGACATAATTATGAAGTACAATCAATTTTACATGGTGCTTTTTTTTTTTTTTTACTTTGATTCATTTCTCAATGTCGATCTGTAACACAGGATTGATAATGCTTCCCAGCCCACAGGGTTGGTATGAGGAAGGATTGACCTTCTGCCTACAAAGCACAGGGCCCAGCACCCGCTAAGTGCTCAACTGAATAAACACTAATGTGCTGTTGACATTATAATTATAATTTTAAATGGCATGCCCTAGAACATCCAGTGGATGTACCATGATTCACTGAACCATATCTGTGTTGCTGGACAATGAGGGGATTTGTACATTTTTATTATAAATAACACAGTGATGAGCTCAATGGCCTCACATCTACTTTACGGGGCTGCTTCCAGCATCCCACAGTAAAGGTGAACCTTTACGGATCACCCATGGTATACCTAGTATTAAGCCAGACACATGTACACTGGTCTCCTTTAATCTCATGAGGCTGTGAGAATATTCCCATTTTACAGGTGGGAAAACTGAAGCTCTGGCAGAAAAAAAAAAAAAAAAAGAAAAGAACCTGATCTCTATTAGCCAAGATTCTTAATTATGGTGTCATTTTTCTTAATACAGCACTTTTTTATTAACATACAATGTATTATTTGCCCCAGAGGTACAGGTCTGTGAATCATCAGGCTTACACATTTCACAGCACTCACCATAGCACATATCCTCCCCGATGTCCATAACCCAACCACCCCATCCCTACCCCCACCCCCACCCATAACAACCCTCAGATTATTTCCTGAGATTAAGGGTCTCTTATGGTTTGTCTCCTTCCCGATCCCATCTTGTTTCATTTTTTCCCTCCCCATCCTTCACAACCCCCTTCCCTACCTCTCAAATATTAATATGGCACTTTTTATAAGAAAGCAAACTAAATAAACAAAACAAAACTCCTTTAAAGCTTTTAAAAGAAACCAACTCCACATGACCTGCTCAGTGATCCTAAAAGGGACTTCCAGCTCTGACATTTGGAGATGTTTCTAACAATGAACTGAAACAAAGTGCTTTCAGTTATTTTCCTAAAGTTCTCAATTAATAAGAAAATAGAAGAGTGGGATAAAGAGTCAGGGAGCTTTCACCTTGTAGTCCATATATTTGTGCACAGTGGGATATATTCATGCACTGAGCCAGAAAAATTCCTTTCAAAGGAATGCAAGGAGTCTGGCTTCTGCTCAGTGCTTCTGAAGTTCCTTCTGAGGTCACCATGATCTCAGTGACTTCATGGTCCCCTCCTCTTTCATCCCAGGAGATGATCCCCCTTGACACTGTCCCCACCTGCTACCGCTACCACTTGCCCACACCATGAAACCCCCTTTTCCACCTAGGCCATGGTTTGAATCAGAAGTGTGGTCAACTCTAAGTCAGAAATGGAATAACAGCCAGCAAGAAGAATTCATGTTTACCAAGCATGTGTTCTGTGCCAGGCACTTTGCTAAGTTTTCCACACATTCTCTCCTCTCCTCCTCTCAGGAAGGTAGTGCACTTCCCTTGCCCCTTTTACAGGAGCCAGCACTGGCCATACCCCAGGAGATCCTGAATTTGGGCAGTCTAGCTCCAGAGCCTGAACCCTTGGCCACCTCACTGGGTGTGGTGGCTGAGAACTGAGACTATGGTGTTGCCCAGTGTGTTAGGAAGCATGCTCAGAGATGGTGCATGTAAGCTGGGACCTTCAGGGGCATCCAACAGGGTGGAGGGGAGGAAGAGCTGGTGTCCAGGCGACTGGAGCCCACCCTCTCAGGGTGCAGGTGTGGTCTGATGTGCTGGGTAGATAGTGTGTCATAGGCACAGCTGATGGTGGGGGTGTTGCTAGAAACCATGTTAGAAGGAGGGGTGGAGGGCAAATCAACAGAAGGAAAGGTGGATGTAGGGAAAGCCCCTTGCCTGGTTTCCTCTGAGAATGCCTGCAGCCAGTCCGGTCCCCCATGTAGAGGACTGGATGATTCTTCTCTAGAGAATCTCACTGGCCTCCAAAGAAACACCCACAGACAGGACATTGCCACGTTGCTGCCTCCCAGTGCACAGCCCACCGCAGCCACCTTTAGTGAAGCCCACCCTTCACTGATCACTGCCACAGAACTCCTAGTCAGCTGTGTAGTGTTTCCCCCTAAATGGAAACAGAGCTTCAGGCTCAGCAGGTGCCTGAAGGAAACAGAGACTGAAACAGGAGGGGAAAGAAAAAAAAAAAAACTGGGAGGAAATAGAGATGATGCAGGAAGCAGAAGATCACTTTCCAAAGTCACTATAATTAACATCTCAGAAAGAAAAGGGACCAAACCCATGACACAGAGAGGCAATGAAAGGACCAACCATTGTGAGAACAAAAAGAATTCTTGGAAACAGTGTTTTAAAGTTGCAGAAATGAATATTTCAGTAGGATTTGTAGTGGGACAAACTGTAGGGTCTGGCTGCTAAACAGGTGCTGGGAAGGAATAGAAGAGGCTTCTGGGTTTGAGTAAGTAGGGCTGGGCAGAGTCCATATTTGCTGAGCTGGAAGCTCATGGAGAAAAAACAGGTTAGGGGAGACCAATAATGGGCTCACTTAGCATAAGTTGGGCTGGAGGGAGACCCACGAGCAAAGAAGTGGAGGGTTGCAATCCAGTGAGAAGAAGCAGTTGCTCTCAGAGTTTGGAGCCTGGTGTGCTCAGACAGCATTTTTCAAAGGGAAACCCCCAACCCAGCCACCAAGTGCTTGTTAACAATACAGATTCCCAGGCCTGCCAAATCAAAGCCTGGGGGGTGGGGGGTAGGATTGTGCACTTCAGCAAGCTCCCCTGGAGTCTGATAGAGACCAAAGTTTGAGACTCCATGATCTCAGGAATGGGTGGTAGACAGTGACCCAGGGAAGAAAGGGAGATGCCAGGGTAAAGGGATCCAAGATGAAATAGAGGTGGGTTTAAATCCAGGAGGACACTTACGTGGTATACTCTGCCATCCTGGAGCAGAGTGGTGAAATTATTACTAATTTCAAAATAGCAACAGCTCTTTGGTATTCAGCAGCAAAATCACTGATTCAGGAAGCAATTAACATAGACATTCAATCAATTATTCATTGCATTACTAATGTGTAGCAGTAATCAAATTGGCCTTTTAATATGTATTTTTTCTTTTAATTAACCCTGTCTAAAACTGAAGTAAAGATCCCATGCAGAAATGTATTCAGCTTAATTTAAAAATAAAAAGGAGGAGGGGGGAACCATTTTATCTCATCACCGTGTCATAAGAAATTGCAAGCAGGAATTGCTTTGTGTGTTGGTTGATGTCTTGCCCACATTGTTTGAGATGCACCGGGAATCCCCAAATCCTGTCTGCAGGTGGCCTACAATTCCACCATAAGTGATTAGACAAAGCCTGTCTGTCACAGAATAGAAGGAGCACTGGACTTGGAGTCAAGAGACCTAGCTTCAGTTTTGGATTTGCCACAAAGTTACTGAGTGACCTTGAGGTTGCTTCTGAGCCTCAGTTTCTCCCAGTGAGGGGACCAAAATTAGACACTGCTTAACATTATTCTCCTTATGTCACTGCTGCAAATGTCATCCAGCCAGTTAGTATGAATGAGTTTATGCCTCTTCTTTTAGGAAGTGAGCAGAGAGAGGCCAGGCATAGTCACTCCGCACTATTTACCTGGGGGACTTCACTGATCACTTCTTGTAGTGTTGGAGAGCACAGTTTCACCACACACTTCCCCCTGCCTTCTAATAACTTGCCTATGTACCAGGCACTAAGTGTTCTGTTTGCATGCTTTTCTTTTTTTACTGTGGTAAACTATACATATCCAATTTACCATTTTAACCATGTTTAAGTATAAAGTTCAGGGACATTAAGTATACTCCCACAGTTATACGACCACGACTATCATCCATCTCCAGAAAATTTTCATCTTCCCAAACTGAAACTCTTAGCTAGATTTTTACATGGATTATATGCATTGAATCCTCACTACAACACTGTGACATAGTCTATTACCACCCATGTGTATCCGTTAACTATGGCCATAATGATGCTGTGCAGCAAAAAATAAATAAATAAATAAAACAACTTCTCAGCCGGATACAGTAACAAGCACTTCTTCAACTCATGAGTGTGCAGGTGGTCCAGAGGTTGGCTGATCCAGCCTGGCACTGTTTGTCTCTGAGCCTCTGCGTGGAGGCAGCAAACTCATTAAGGGGAATATTCTTCTCATGGGGATGGGAGAGGCCCCAGGTGACATATGGAAACCTGCAGCACCTCTTAAGGCCTAGATCCCAAGTGGCACACCTTGTTCTTTTGGCCAAAGCAAGTTACATGGCCAAATGCAAAGCCAAGGGTAGGGAAACTGACTGCACTCCTTGAATGAGAGTAACTGCAGAGTCACTGAGCAAAAGACTAAATCCAGGGCAAGCTCAAGACTGAAGGCCATGATCTTCCATAACTCCACTGTAGGAATAACTAATGCCTACACCCCACAGGATTGTTTAAGGATTAGCTAGGAGACCTTGGGAAGTCATACAGGACCCTGCTAGGTGCAGAGGTAGACCCCCACAATGCTCATTTCCTTTAAGTAAGTGTTAATCTAGGGTTTAAATAAAGGTGCCCCACCACCATGAGAGTGATCTCAGCTTCTTCAACAGTTTACAACTCCATCCAAAGCTTTTAATGTGGCATTCAGTGCTTCTGGGAGCTGAGCTTGAATGGCCTGGCCAAGCTTTCTGGCTCCCCTCCTTCCTGGCCCCCATCTCTTGCCAGACTGTTGGCCACATGCTCATGTCCATTCTTTTGCTTATGTGGACTTCGTGGAAACCACCCACACTTCTGCATCTATGTCAGAGCCCCTCCTCCATGCCATCTGCCATTAGCGACTCTAGGCAGAGAGCCTTGTGCAGCACAGCTGGCTCTTACAGCCCAAGGGGCCTGGAGCCACAGGTCACCTGCCCCTCTCCCTGGTATCCCTGCTATAGGTCTTGTCCCTGTGGCCTGTGCCCAGTGAGCAAGGGCCTTCCCCAGCTTCTGCCCATCTCAGGGGGCCTGCCCAGAGAACCCTGGGACGATGGTATTGACCCTGTGGGAATAATCTCTTCCTTTTCACTTGGGATAACCACAACATGTAGAACTGCCAGAAAGCCTTGCCCTCCACAACCCCAGAGTTTCAGACCAGGCTCTTGGAACAACGGAAACATGGAGAAATTTCTCTCTTTTTCATTTAGGACCTGGGATAGATGAAAAGAATGAAGTAGGCCAGCTCACTGACCCAGAATTTTATATTTAAACCCAGCTTTCTATATGTGCCTCAGTAATCACAGTGAAAATTTATCTTCACGAAGGACCAGGGAGCAGGGTGGGCTCAGGTGGGCACAGTGGGCCTCCCTCTCTGGCATAATGAAGGAAGGGACCTTTCAGGCCCGGGTCAAGACGGTGAGGTATTGAGGGTCTGAGAAGTCATGGGGAAAGCAGTGTGTCCTTGAAGGGACAGGAAGCCCTTGACTCTCAGCCAATGAAGCACTGGGCCGGACTCCAGTGGGGGCCGACCCGTGCCAGTTCATTGTTCAATACGCCAGGGGGTTTCCACGTAATTCTTTCCACCAAGAAGCCAGTCTTTGTGTTCTCCTAATTTTGGCCAGAGAATGTGCAGGATCTACCTTCTTAATCTTGCCTTAATTATGGGGGAAAATCAGTTGGGTAGTTGATAGCCATTTCATTGTTTTAGGTGGGACAACTAGGACCCACAGAGCTCTAGCCCAGCCTACCAGGAATACACTGATTTCTTAAAATCACAAACAATGGACCAAGTTGACCTCTTGGCTAGGCAGGGTGGGTGATCACATTAATGATGTGACTTGAGTAGTGCCAGGAAGCTCCCCTTGCTGAAAATCTCTCCCACTCACCCAGTTGCTGCTGCCTTCAATTTCACCATTATAACCTTAATCAATTCTAAAAGGTCAGATTGTCATTAGCTTTGGAATCTGTCTAGTTCAATGTCCTTGATGAAAATGCTCTTTGAGAATACCTGAACAGGCCACTTATTTTAGAGTGAATTAGTGGCAAAGCAGGGTAGGAATCCAAGGGATGAGATTCTCAGTCCAACACTGAATTCCCAACATCAGCGTATCTCTAACTTTCCAGTGCATCTCAGTCCCCTAAGGATTAAAATGCATATTCTGGGTCAGTAGTTTGGGGCGTAACCTGTGTTTCTGACATTCATTCAATGCCAAATCCTCTCTCATTCAATCCTCATGACAATCCTGGGAAGAATGTCAATATCCGCATATTATAGATGAGAAGATTGAGGCTCAGAGTTAGGTAATTGGCATACAGAACAGCAGCCCCCCAAAGATGTCAGCACGTAAGTCCCTGGAACCTGTCAGTATGTTATTTACATGGCCACAGACACTTTGCAGATGTGATTAAGGTTAAGGAATTTGAGATAGGATGATTGTCCTGGATTGTCCAGGTGGGCCCAGTCTAATCACATGAGTCCTTAAAAGTAGAGAAATTTTCCTAGCTGTGGTCAGAGAAAGCTGTGATGGTGGAAAGAGGGTCAGAAAGATGTGACCCTTCCTGGCTTTGATGAAGATGGAGCAAGGGGGAATGATCCAAGGAATGCAGACTGCCTCTAGAAGCTGAAAGAGGCAAGAAAACTAATCACCTCCAATGCCAGCAGAGAACAATGCAGTCCAGCCAACACCTTGATTTGAGCCCAGCGAGACCTGTGTTGGAATTTGGCCTACAAAATTATAATACCTTTGTGTCATTTGAAGTCACTAAGCATGTGGCACTTTGTTATAACATCAACATCAACATACAACATCAATATATAGAACATCTATATTTTTTTTGGTAGAAAAAAAATATATAGATTTTGGTGCCTAGAGTGAGTCGTTGCTTTAACAAATAATGTGGAATGGCTTTGGAACTGAGCATTAGGCAGAAGCTGGAAGAATTTTGAGAAGTAGGGGTGCCTGGGTGGCTCAGTGGGTTAAAGCCTCTGCCTTCGGCTCAGGTCATGATCCCAGGGTCCTGGGATCGAGCCCCGCATCGGGCTCTCTGCTCCGCGGAGGGCCTGCTTCCTCCTCTCTCTCTGCCTGCCTCCCTGCCTGCTTGTGATCTCTCTCTCTGTCAAATGAATAAATAAAATCTTTAAAAAAAAAAAAAAAAAGAATTTTGAGAAGTACATTAGAAAAACTCTAAGTCTCCTTGAATATGCTGTTAGTAGAAGTGGTTATTAACAACTTGGTGAGTGATGACTCAGAAGGAAATGAGAAGCATCACCAACAAACTGTGGGTCGAAATAGGGGCGTTAAAGGCACTGCCAGTACAGGGCACATGGCTGGCTTAGTTGGAAGAGCATGCAACTCTTGATCTCGGGGTGCCTGGGTGGTTCAGTCAGTTAAGCAGCTGTCTCTTGGTTTCAGCTCAGGTAGTGATGGGGTCATGAAGTCAAGCCCCGCATAAGGCTCAGTGCTCAGTGCAGTCTGCTTCAGATTCTCTCCCTCTCCCTCTGTCCCCTTTGCTCTTTCTCTAAAATAAATAAATAAATCCTTAAAAATAAAATAAAAAGGCACTGCTGGTGAGAGTGCAGGAGGAAATGAGGATCATATTATCGGAAGCTTGAAAGAATGGGATCTTTGTTATGTAGGAACAGATATCATGACAGGATTCTGTCCTGCAGCTCTGTGGAAAGCAGAACTTGTAAATGACAAATGTGGTTATTTAGCTGAGATTTCCAAACAACATGTTGAAGGTATGACTGTAGGGATCTTCCTGCTACTTATGGAAAAATGTGAGCAGAAAGAGCTAAACTTGAAGGAAGAACTGTTACACAGAAAGGAAACAGGACCCGATAATTGGGCATTTCTCTACCTATCTCACTGGGAAAAGACGCTGAAATTAAGAAGTTTGCTGTCGGGAGATCATGCTCTAGAGAAAAGGCTGAGTGTGCAGCTCTACATCTTTCCGCTAATACCTTAGAAAGATCAAAAGTTCAAAGTATTCAGTCACACAAAAGGCTCTTTGTAGAGATGAAAGGTGTGAGTCACAGATGCCCTCAATCAAACCCCAGAGTATCTCAGAAGTTTAAGGCGTGCTTGCTCAGTCACCTTAGCAGCTGCCAAAAACTAAGGAATTATCTAGGAAAGATATGTGGATGAGGCCCTTATCTAATGAAGTGAGTTCCCATGACGTAACAAGAGACCCACAGGGTTCTTGAGAATGTTATGCTAGCAGAAACACTGCTAGCCTGGCCCGAAAGACACTATGAAATGAAAGTAGGCTGTCAGAGCCCCAAAATCCTACTGACAGCACACAAGCTGGTAAAACCACTCTTCTGCAAACACCTGCTACCTTTCACGAGGAAGGAAGGAGGACTAAGAAGGTGGAGTGGCAAATCCACAGGGCAAAGACCTGAGCCACAGAGGATTATTCCCAGACATTGAGATCTAATGGAATTTGCCTGGCTGGATTTCAAAATTGCTTAGGACCAGTAACTCTTTTTTCCTTCCATTCCTCTTGCTTTGAACAGGAATGTCTATAACTGTTATCTGATGCCTCATCATCGTATTTAAGGAACAGATAACTCATCTCTTGAGAGGACTTGTGCCCCAGGATGGATTATACCCAGAGACCCACCCCAATTTATGTGATTTAGCAGATGACATTTGAGTCTTTGGACCTGATGAGCTTGAGTTGAGATTTTGAACTTTAAGCTGATGATGTCACAGGATAAGAATTTGAGGGACCATGGGATGGAGTGAATGTATTTTGCATGTGGGATGGACACAAATCTCAGTGGGCCACAAGGCAACCTGTTGTAGACAAAATAATTGTCCCCAAATCCACAACCTAGTCCCTGGAACTCCTAAAGCCACCTGGAACCTGACTGTATCATCTCACATGGCAAAAGAGACTTTATAAATGTGACTAAGGTTAGGGAATGTGAAGTGGGGAGATTATTCTGGATTGTCCAGGTGGCTCCAATCTAATCACATGAGTCCCTTAAAAGTAGAGAACCTTTCCTGGCTATGTCAGAGAGAGCTGTGATGACAGAAGGAGGGTCAGAGAGAAGTGATCTTTGTTATATTTGAAGATGGAGAAAGAGGGCACTAGCCAAGGAATGCAGACCACCTCTAGAAGCTGGAAAAAGCAAAGAAACAGATTCTCCCCTAGAGGCTCCAGAGAAAGTACACGGCCCTGCCAACACCTTGCTAGCCCACTGAGACCCATGTTGGAATTCCAACCTACAGAACTGTAAGATGATAAATGTGCATTGTTTTAAAGTCACTAAATTTGTGGTAGTTTGCTATGGCAGCAATAGAAAACACGCAACTTTCCCAAAGTGGCACAATTTGCATAACAATGGTACCAAACTTGGGTCCCTTTGATCCCTGTGTTTCTGTTCTTTCCCCCATAATAGTTACCCCTTGGTGGAAGTTATCAGGAAGTCTTTCCATAGGGCCTCCTATTTTCATTGTAAATGCTCCTGGGCAGGTAACCCACAAAGTACAGGATCTGACTGGATTTTAGACTGCAAACAACAGGGATTGAGCTTAGATGATTTAGGCAAGAAAATTAATTCAGAGCACACGGGCCTTCGTAGGAACTTTCAGCAAGGACAGGAGACCAGGCTCAGGGCTGCTTGACCAGAATGGAGGCCCCAGTCTCTTCTGTGGAACCAGCCTGGGGAAGACCCCATTCCTCAGGTCACTGCCTGTGTACTCACTAGCTCGTAATGTCAAGTCTGAGGTGCTGGTCGCGTGTCTGAGCCAGCCCAGCAAAGGCAGTGGGCTAGCTAGTTGCACACATTTTCAGCTTCTTGAGTGGGAAGGGGTTCTCTGAGTACACAAGGTGGGTTGCTACTCAAATAGTGGAAGGGGTTCAGACACCAGGCCAAAGTGAATGACAATGTGATGAACCAGGCTGGGTTTTAAACATTCTTCCTGTGATCCAGATAAGCTACACAGTAGCTCCCAATAGGCCACCAGGTTAGCTTCCCAATTTCATTTCCTCTCTTTCTCCTCCTGGAAATTCTCCAAAGTCCTTTGGCCAACCAAGTGCCCCAGCCTATGTTTGTAAAATAAAGTCAATAGATAGAGATAGCCCCGGGGGATATAAAGAGTAGTCTGTGCTCTCAACCCTACCAGCCTGGAGTTTTGCCTACCCTTGGCAGGACCCTTCTCTTCTTGGGCCTCACATAGTCCACTGTCACCGAAGGCCTGAGCCACTTGTAGTTCAGACACTCCCCAAAGCTCCGAATGGCTCCACTTAATAGCTTTCCTTGAATTCACTCATTTCCATCACTTAACTATCATCCTTAGCTTTGTCGTAAGAAATAACATCCAGGAGGCCAAGGTTTATTTTCTAGTTACTTATTTTTTTTCTGGTTTGTAAAAATAATTCGTGATTACTAAAATAAGAACAACTGTTTGGTTGCCCTCTAAAAGCATCTGTACCACTCTTTGAGAAAGGAAAGGAGTCAAGTCCTATTTCTACACTTCCTCACATGGGACCCAGGGCAAGCCACTTCCTCCTTCCAGACATCAGTCTCTTGGCCTGCAAAATAAGGTGCATTCTTCCAAGTAGGATTTGAGTGAGGAATGGAAAAATGAAAATATATCCACCTTTGCAACTATGCTTTACGTATAGTAGGTGCTCAATAAAGAGTAGCTTTTGTTTTCATAATTGGCACCTTTGTCACTATTAATATTGGGTGGGGTATGGGTTTTGGAGCCTCATAAGGATTTGATCTCTGGCTCTGAAGTCCCCTGACTTCGAGCTCTGATAACTCAGTCACCTCTCTGAGCCGGAATTTCTTCCTCTGAAGAAAGAGGACACCGATGCCTTGTCACAGGGGTAACCTGAGGCAACAAACAGGAGGCTCAGCTGAGAGGGGAAGGGCTCCGCAGATAGAGGCAGCCATGGTTATATTTGGCCTGATTGTTTTTTCCTGTTGTTGGTACATCTCTTCCCCCCAACTCCAACACTGGTCAGCTGGTAGGTTTTTAGTTTGCTTGTCTATTGTGCAAACAAAAATGAGGCAGGGAAAATGAAAAATGGAAAACGAAGGCTATGTATCTGCATTCTGAACAGCGGGAACCACGCAAATGCAAAGAGCTTGTTTTAGGGCTTGGAAAGAATGGCCAAGGCTGGGAATGTGTTCTGAGAATCGTTTGAGCAGCTATTAGAGGATGTTGCCTGGTCTTATCGGGGACGTCATGCATGATTCTCAAACCAAACCGGAGGCAATGGTTCCCGGAGGCCTTGCTTCCAAAAGGATGTTTCTGAAGCAGTGGGAACCAAAAATAGCCAGGTGTAAACTGGTTGTTCAACCATCAGAACTGAGGTGTGGGAGGCAAACTTCCCCTTAGTTCCAGCCACCTGAACCTGTGTCTCTTTATATCTTAGAAATTTTAGGTTCTCTCTGAGCTTTTTCTTGCTTTGAATGTCAAGTGTGTGGATTTTGCCCCATAAGCCACCCTTACCTCCTGATTGTGCCAGAGGCCTGGAAAGCACAGCCTGCTTTGAACATCTCCTGATATTCGTACTTTGGAGTGTGGGCAGAGGAAAAGTGGGAACGGGCTGACTTGGATCTGGTAGCGTGGTCCAGGCGAGCACCAGCCACCTTTCCCAGTCTCCCCTCTGTGGGCTGTGCAGAGGCAAGAAGGCTGCTTCTCATTCGGCCATAGCTCTGTACCTGTACTATTGGGGCCATGGCCCAAGCCTTGGGCCCCAGCCCCCCATAAAGGGCCAAGCCCACCCTCCTTGGTTCTGCATGACCCCCTGAGGGGCAGAGCCCTGCCCCAGCAACAAAGGGCCTCTTCATCTAGCCTTCCATTCACCTGGGGAGCAGGGGTCATTTTTGGAGTTGGCCGAACAGGAGATAGTATTTTAGCTCTTCTCAGAAGGCAGTCAGTGCTCCCCCTTTCACACAATCCACCACCTCCTCACTGATCCTACAGTTCAGTGATCCCTTCCAGGAACCACTAACCATTCATTCATTCCCTGAGCATCTACCAGGTGCTGGGGATGAAACACAGTCTGGGCCTGCAGGCAGGCACAGTCTGGTCATTGTTTTCTATCACCAGGTCCTGTTTCCCCAAGCCCAGCACGTATTCCTCATATTTGTAATAATAACAATAATATAGCTAACATTTAAGGGGGGCTTGCCCAGGCTGAAGCACGTCTGCAAAGCATATAGCCTGAGTTTTCTCATGAAAAATCTCCCATCTGTCTTGTAAAGGAGCACTGTAGTCATCTGCATTTTACAGGTAAGGAAACAGACCCAGAGAAGTCAGGCGTCTTGCCTGAGGCCACACAGCTGATAAGCAGGTCTATTGAATTGCAAAGCCAGGCTGGTGGGTTCCTGGGCCTTCTCCCACCACCTTGCTTCCTAAATCCGCCTGAAAAAAGAAAATTGATTAGCAAATGCATATTTGATTTGACCTCCTCCTAGCACAGGAAATGTTATTTGGCTTGGTGATTCTAGAAACTCAGCCTCAGAAAAGTCAATAAACTTCCCTGAGGTCACCCAGCTGAGACTGGCTTTGGGACTTCCAGTTGCAAGTCTACTTTTGCTGCAACACATAGCCCATAAATTCCAAAAGGTCAATTTGTACTTCAGTGGTCTTTGATCAGCTGTGGCTAAGATGAAGTTTCCTAGGCCACAGAATAAGCCTTGGGTCCCTGGCCCTGTGAGACTCCAGCTGGGAGGAAGCAGCGGTGGAAAGAGGGGCCTTGGTCTGGCGGTGAGAGAGGCAGTGGGTGGTTCTGGGTTGTCCCAAAGCCTGGGGGCTGCTGGCATTTGTGGGTGAAGATCAGCAGTGTTCTAGACAGTGCACAGTGAAGACCTATCCTGAGTCTGACACAGCATTGAATGTCTTATTGGACATTCATGGTGGAGAAAATCCCATCTGTTCATGTCTAAGCCAGAACCTCACTCTGGGTTACATATTGACATTTAATATATGCTGGAATTTCCAGCAATGAAACTACCAAGTATATCAGGGGAAAACTGTACTGCATTTTGTTCATAACTTCAGAAGAACTGTCTCCTTTTTCAAGCTCCAGGCCAGCAATATCACCTGTGGTATTTGTGATATTGATACAGCAGCCCTGTCTTCCTTAGGCACTGTCACATTTCCAGCGAAGCAGTGTCCATCTATGAATATATTTATTTAGCCCTCACTTCAAAATGTAAAAAAAAGAAAAAGAGTCGACAGTTCTCAGTTGAACATTGTCTTCTCATCCAAATTTTTCATCACAAGTAGGACCTATCATCTGACTGCTTTATTATATCTTCTGATGTTACCGTGCGCAGGCAGGGCAACATGGAAATGCCCACTGTGTTATTATAGGTGAATTTCCTTTCATTTCTCCTCTCTACCACAGTGGGAATATTATAGGCCTCTCTATAATTATGTGTATTGGTAGGTTATGTTATCTGTGCATTTGCTTTCTAGATTGTAAAAGGGGTATTGGATAAGACAGGACCAAGAACCACTGGCATAGCAGACAGAAACGGGACTGTGGGTGCTGAACTGCCCCTCATCAGCTGGGACCTCAGACATAAGCATGAGCATGAGCTTTTACTCCAGGCCTCTGAAGTCATCTGTTTAACTGGTTTCTCTCACTGAACTAGCAGGTGAATAGTAGGTGTTAACAGATAACAGATAATGAATGATGGGCATTTGGGTGGACAGACAAGTGGGCAGATGGATGGAGGATCAGGTGCATGCATAGACGGAGAGGTGAGTAGGTGGATAGACATGATAGATGTACAGAAAGATGAGTGGGTGGTGGGTGGGTGGATGAATGGATGGATGAGTGAAAGTGGATAAACAGGCAGATGAATGGGTGCATAGGTATACAGACAGATATGGTGAACTGATGAACTGACAGATGGACAGACACATTAAGAGGGTGGTCATAAATGAGTGGGTGAATGAACAGATGGGAAGGTGGGTGGTTAGTTGGAAGGATGGATGGACGAAGTGAGGGAAGATGAAAGGTGAGGCATAGAGAGGTTTACTCATTTGGACAAGGTCACACAGCTACACTGTAGGATTGGAACACATACAATCTGACTCCAGAGTCCATTCTCTTAATCACTGCATTACATCTGATTAACTAATTTGCACAGGTCACCAGCTAGGAATAGGTGAAGCCAAGATTTGAACCCAGGTCTGTCTAAGTCACTCCTACTTTGCTGGGCTGGAACTGGAGAAGAATATCAGGGACCAGTTGTGAATGCCACAGGAGCCTGGGCCTCATCCTCAGGCAGCCAGAAAGATGGTGAAGGATATTGTTTAAGGCTGAAATTACACCACCAATTCTGAGTTTAGAAAGACAATTTACCCGGTAATGTAGTGGCCAGGTGTTGGGGAAGCCCACCCAACAGGAGGCTGGTGTGTGTCAGTCAATGAGGAATTATGACAGAGATGCAGCCTAGGAGGCAGAGAATCAAGAATGGATTCAGGAGATTTCCAGAATTTGAGTTGCCAGGTCCTAGTGACTAAGCCCATGTGAGAGATGAGGAGTAGAAAAAAATCACAGATCTGTGTGACCTTGAACATAGTCACATCCTCTTCCTGAACCTTGCTGCCTGCATCAAATGTATTAGGACAATAAATGCTAGGCTGCTATAACAAAGAGAACCCCAAATACTGTGGCTTAATCAAGCTATCACGTGTTCCTAGGGTAACAGTTGGCTGCTCTAGCCTGACATAGATTCTCTATTTCTTGAGGTCCCTCACTGATCCAGGTTCCCTCTATTTTATTGCTCTGCCATCACTTAGAATGTTGCTCTCAACTGCATGGGTGAAGCTGGGTCCCAGCTTCTGGCTCACAGGGAGGGGCTCATATCACCTGGCTCATATCATCTTCTAGCTCACAGGAAGGGGAACCAGGTAGAGGACACATACCCAAAGGTTTTAAGCAAGTCTAGACTACATTACTAGAATACTAGTGAATACATTATTTCCACTCATATGCCACTCAGTGAGGATGAGGTCACATGGCTACATCTTGCTGTGGGGGAAGCTGAGAAGTGTTGTCCTTCTCAGAAGCCATGTGCCCAGGCAAATCTCAGTTACCTTGGGAGAAGAGGAAAATGACCTTGGGAGGACAACAGGAAATCTGTCACTTCTGGGAATTGTTGGGATGCAGGGTCATCACTGGGACCAAATGAGATCATGCCCATAGAGCACCTGGCACATGCCTGGTATGAGCTAGAGGCTTAGAAATGGTAGACATCATCACCATTGCTCTTAAAGGATGTACATAAAGTATCAGTAAGGCACTCCCATAACAATGAGGGTCTGGCCACAAAATCAGTATATGTCAAAAGAGATCAGAGACCTGTAGAAGCAATTACAAAACAGAAAGTCTTTCACACCAGAATCTGAGTGTGGGAGGGAGGGAGGGGGAGGGAATGTTTTAGGAGAAGAGGGCAGTACTGGACCCAAGGCTGAATGGAAGGCAGAAGGATGTTGGCAAGACATGCCCCCCATTGTTGAGGAGAGTGGGAGAGGCTGTTGGGCTAACAGCCCACTCGTGGAGCCCACTTAGTGCCAGTGTGGACATGGAGGTGCAGGAGGCCAATAGGGACAACAGAAGCCACTGCAGGTACTTCAGACAGAGGGAACTTAATGCAGGGAGTTAGTTTCATGGTGATAGAAGAACTGAAGTCACTTAAAGGACAGAGAGGCAACCCAGGGATTAGTAATAGCAAAAAAGTTGCTGCCACCCCATGGGCCTTTTTAATCAGTCCTTAAGAGGTTGGTAAGCATGAGTCTGTTCCAAATGTACAAATCCATTTGGCTCTAGACAGCAGGGTCAAGACTCTAAGTCTCAGACCCAGGGCTGGATTTGAAATGGATACCTGGCTATATCCTTGGCACTTCATTCTCACCAGGGTTCCAGGGAAGTTTCCAGAGTGGCAGCCCTATGGAACCATATTCCCTGTGGGGCTTGTGTGTCATTACCTATAACTGCTGCTTATCCCCCTATATCCATTCCTGACTTTCCACCTGTCCCTGCCTTACCATATCTCCCCTCTCCAAGAGATAGAACTGATTAGCCTCCAAGTATCTGAAGGACCATCTTGGTCAGAAGCGTGGGCTTGTTTGCTGTGGCTGCCATGTGTGGAACTGGGCTTCACAGGTGGAAGTCAAAGCATAAGCACACCAATGGCAACTGGACTTATCGGGATCATTTCATAATACATAAAAATAGCAAATCACTATGACCACACCTGAAATGAACAGGAAGTATATGTCAAGTTTAAAAAAATTAAAATAGTGACCTCTTATAGCCTACCCTCTCAATAAAATCTCTTCAGTATTCCTTTTTTAAGAAGCATAAGCAGACTTAGTTCAAAATTTGCCTCCACTACTTAGGAGTTGCATGTCCTTGAACAAGTTGCTTAGCCTCTCTGTGCTCAGTTTTCTCGTTGGCAAAACAAGAATGCTAATACTACCCTTGGAGAATTGTTTGCAGGGATTAAGTGAGATAATCATACACACACAGTGGCCTGGCTTTTCTAGTTCATTGTTGTTATTAATGATCCTCTGGTTACAGGGAGGCAAATTTCAGTGTAAGGAAGAGATTTCCAAATAGTCTGAGCTAGCCAATGTAGAGAGGCTGCCCTCATAGCTGGTGACCTCCCTTCTACAAAAGGTGTGCAAGTGAAAGCCTGATAATCACTTGTCAAGGTCCAAAAACTCCCTGGAGATGGAGGGAGTTTGGCCTGGATGCCCTGTGAGGTCCCTGCCACCCCTGTATTTCCTGCAGCCTATCAGAACAACTTGGGGGCCCCCCAGATCCGAGATGGCTTTAATTCTTAGACTTTGCATGGTCAACCCCAAACCAGCAATGCTTGGACGTCTTGCCAATGAGAGCAGAAGGGGGAAGCCACATACGATGGCCACCCAAACAGTGAGGGTCAGAGTGGCTCCACCGGGGTGTGACTGGATTATCAGTTTATCAGGGTGTAGTGTGGAAGAGTGGTTAGGACTCCAGATCCTGGGGTCAGGCAAAACCAAGACTTAGCCCCGATGTAGCCACCGCTAAGTAGTTGACCTTGCAAAAGTGACTTAACGTCTCTGGTTTCAGTGTCTCCATGTGTGAAGTGGTGGATGACTGTCTCTTCCTCATGGGTTGATGTGAGATTTGGATGAACTTGGCTATGGCTTCATGTTGAGCCATAGCCAACCCCTCAATATCAGGTGCTTGTACCACTAACAATCAAAAGAAGAGAGAAAGGATTTGCACCAGCCTTGTGTACAGCGCAACAACATAGAAGAGGAATGAACAGGAGAATCAGAAAATAATGGTAGGAAGATAAGACGGAAGCACTGGAAGCTTAGTTCCCAGCATGTACGCCTCAGATTTGGTTTTGATTTCCCAGAAGCCAAAGCAGAGGGAAACCGTATTTATTGTGCAAAAATACGTAATTGCAGCCCTACCTAATGCAAAAACAAGCATATTCACTATAGAATGTATGGACGGGTATTCCATAATTTATTTAATTAATCTGTGATGATGAGTATTTAGTTTTTTCCAATTTTTCTTTGTCGGAAACAGTGTTACAATGAATATCCCAGTACCTGCATGTTTGACTGATTCTTGAGTATCTACCTAACACTGGTACTAATTCAATGACCACACTGAAGCCCAGACCTTTCTACTCTTCCTGAAGGGAAAAAACAGATTGGATGGGATTCAGGGCTCCTGAGAAGAGATTAGGGACTGAAGACTGAGAAGGGTGGTGCGGCGAGTGGGCAAGAGGTGATCCGGGGAATCAGATATCCAGCCATTGTTGCCTGCTGGGTCTTCCCTCCTTCCCCAAGGCCCAGGAGGAGAGTCTCTATGGACTGGAAGGGAAAATGGGGCAGCACCCCCACCACAGTGGGGGCAGTTCATCATGAGATCACGTGAGCTATGAGACTGAGAACAGCAACTTACTCTCCCACCTGCGCTCTGGCTCATGCCTAAGCCTTCAGCCATGCCAAACTACTCATCATCCCCGTCATACCACCAAGCCTCCACTCCTGCTGTCCCTCCAGCCTGGAACTACCTCTCATGGGTGCTGGCCCATGGTAGACATCCCAAGACGTGGCTCAAGTGGTCTTTCTTCCATGAAGACTTTTGTCCCTAGCCCTCAGCACTCAAAAATATTATAGTACCTCCCAGGATGTAGTGCTAGGACTGTTTACGTGTTGGTGAACCTCACATACCCACCCACCCCAGATTCTGAGTTTCTTAAGAGTGGGGATGTTGTTTTGTTGAGCCTCTCATGAAAACGTGTTCCAGAAATGCACAAGGGTGTGGCTGTTATGCGAGATGCTTCTGGAGATGCAGGATGGCTTGGTAGTTCAGTGCAGGAACTTTGCAGTCAAAAAGGCTCAAATTGCAACTTGGCCACTCACTATCTATGTGACCTCAAGCAGGTCACTTCACCTCTGTGAGCCTCAGCTTCTTCATCTGTAAAATGGGGATAGTGATATTACCAGGGGACATGTTCTAATCCTGTGCCAGACACTGCAGATATTTGCTTATTTAAACATCAGGAGACTCCTGGGGAGTTAACCACTGTGATGCCATATAACACTTAGCATGGAAACCATAAAAGGCAGCCACGGACAAACCCCACTCCAGCCAGGCTCTGTAGATCAGGTGGCTTCTCTCTGTCACTCGTTCCCATTATCAGCTGAGCACCCACTGTATGCTGGGTGGAGCCTTAGGTTTGGAGGATATAGCGGTGTACACAGGACAAATGCTCTCTTCTCCCAGGAACTCTCTCAGCCTGGTGAGGAAGACAAAAATCTAACAAATCATCACACCAATAATGGCACAATTTCCATGTCAGGTAAAGGCTATGGGAGATGTGTATAGAATGCTGTGTGAGCACAGGGAGTCCTGGATGATCAGACAGATTCATCAGAATTCATCATGATCCCAGCATCCTGCATCCAGCTCCTTGCTCAGCGGGGAGCCTCTTTTCCCTCTGCCTGTTGCTCCCACTGCTTGTGCTCTCCTCCCCCCACCTCTGGAAAATAAATAAATAAAATCTTAAAAAAAAATTGTCAAGAAAAAAAGCAGGGTGCAAGTGGTCCAGGCAGAGGGGGCAGTACATTCAAAGTCCTGAGGTAGGAGTCGTTCTTATGCACTGGGGACCCTGAAGAAAGACCAGTATAGTTAGAGCCTTGGGAGCAGGAAATGGTGTCATGAGGAGGAAAGGTAGGAACCTGCAGGACCTGTGTAGAGTTTGAACTTCACCCTAGCTGCAGGAAAGCCAGAGAAGGATTGAAGCTTTGTGTGAAAGATCCAGCTTCTAGAAAACCCTTTTATTTCAGATTGGACCATAAGGGGCAAGAGTAGAAGCTAGGAGACCAGGTGGAAAGTACTGCGTTTGTCCAGACACACAGTGTTGGGGGTACAGATGAGGATGGTGACCATGAGGGGACATAAAGGTAAGAGAGGTGGGGATCTGCAGGATTGGGCAGTGAGCTGACTGGGAGCAGGTGAGGGATGGCAGGCAGCAGCTGACTGGCTAGGGAAGCCATATCCTAGATGGGGAAGACTGGAGGAGGAGCAGGCTGGAGAGAAGGACAGGACTCAGCTGGGGCTGTGGGAAGTCGGAGGTGCTGGAATTTCAACTGGGAAGGCCTGGCACTCGGAAGGGCCTGCCATGGGGAGGTTCCTTTGGTTTTCCGAATGCCTCAGAGAGCCTAGGTGAGATGCCACAGCTGGTCATCCCCTCTCTTGAACCCCTGCCACACTGCATTCCTCTGAGGAGGGCGGGTCCTGACTCTCCCAGAGCACCCACTCCTGAGGCTCCCCCATCCGGGTCTGCCCATGACACCTTGTTAATAAGGGCATCCACTGCACAGTGGTTTTCCCTGGTTTCTTTGGAAGCCTAGCTGCTGCCTTTGAGTTGTTCCCATCTCATTATCCCCGGAGTTTCTACTTCTTTTTGTGAAAATTTAATTGCCTGCTAGATTTGAAAGGGCCTAGACCACCTGTTCAGGTGTGGGAAGTCAGAGCTAAAGGCACCCTGATCAAAGGCTGCCAGACACCCGGGCTGTTCTTGCCGGCAGCCCCTCAAAATCCGAGCAACTTGACTCCTCCCACAATGGGAACCAAATCGCTCCACGGACACTTGAAAAGAAGAGTGTTAAGCGATTCCCAGCATTTGAACTGCCTGCTGCATCTTTAAATCATTTTGCTTTGGAAATGGAATACCAGGGACTTGTCCCCTGAGCCCCTCGGGGAATCTGTGGGGAGATGTCTTTTGCAGGCCTGGTGCCTCCTTGAAGTTTCTTCCAAATCAAGCCCAGCATGAATCTTGAGAAGCTGGTGAGTTCTGCAGAATCTCTGCAAGCTGCCACCCGGCCCCACCCCTGCACCAGATCTTCTTGGAGAGCAGGATTGGAAGTCTGAGAACCTGGGTGCAAGCCCCAGCTTCCCAGGCTGGTCAGCCTTGATGGTGCCTGTCTGCGCCCCGGAGGTGCTCATCTGTAAAATGGGCTGATAACTTTGCCATCTACCTCACTAGGATTTTGAGAGGCCTCAGTAAGATGCCAAGTGGAAAGGTGTTTGTAAACAAAAGCATCACACCTGACAATGGTTACTGTTGCTTGACTTCTCACTCCTCTCAGGAAAACTGGCATTCCCCCTCACCCGCCCCCCCCCCACCAAAAAAATGAGCAACCTGGAGAAGCAGGGAAGAAAAGCATTTCTAAAATATTGGAAAACAAATTAGTGTTTGAAGGGCAGGGATAACAGGTGTGAAGTTACCTTGAGAGCCACACAGTGTAAAAATAGCTGAGTAGGTGACAGGAGCAGCTGGCCTCACTCCTGGAGGCCACAGGGCCACCTTCTGTTACTGTCCTCTCTCGTTCTTTCCTCTCATCCTCTCACCTCTCCTACCTTCCCCTCCTCCCCCTTCTGCTCTTCTACTGTCTCCTCTCACCCATCTTTTTTTTGATTTGCCAGTTTAACCATTTTTATGAATACAGTTCAGTAGTGTTAAGTATACTTACATTGTTGTGCAAGAGATCTCTAGAAACTTTCTCATCCTGCAAAATGGAAACTCTATACCCATGGTACAGAAATTCTCTCTCTGTGCCCCTTATCCATCTTTTTCTTTTTTTTTCTTTTTCTAAATTCCATTCTCCCTTTTTTGTCCTAAGAAAGTTATGAATACGTACATCAAGAGCCTTTCTGTTGGGGGGCGCCTGGGTGGCTCAGTGGGTTAAGCCTCTGCCTTCGGCTCAGGTCATGATCTCAGGGTCCTGGGATCGAGCCCCACCTTGACCTCTCTGCTTGGCGGGGAGTCTGCTTCCTCCTCTCTCTCTGCCTGCCTCTCTGCCTACCTATGATCTCTTTATCAAATAAATAAAAAATTTAAAAAATTAAAAAAGAGCCTTTCTGTTGGAAGTGATTCAGACTGTCTTAAGCCCCAAAAGGGATTTAATGGCTTGAGTAACTGAAAAGTCCTAGGCTTCAGGTACAGCTGGATCCAGGGGCTAGAATAGCATCATCAGAACCTATTCTCCTCTCTCTGTCTTTCAGTTCTGCCTCCCCCCCATGCTAGCTTTCTCCTCAGGCATCCTCTCCTTGTGTGGTAGTAAAGGTGGACCCCCAGCAGCTTCAGGCTCTGTCCTGCCGGTTCAGCCACCCAGCAGAAAGAGAGCACTCCCTTCCCTAGAGTCTTAGCAAAAGTCTTGAGGCTGACTCTTCACGGTACAAAGGTAACATGCATATCCATGGACCAGTCACTGCGTGGGGACTGCAAAGGCCCAATTCGGACCAGCCCTATCAATCCCCCCTAGTCTGATAGTGGGGGATAAGCAGTTCCCCAGAGGCCATGCAGGCTGCTCTGATGCAAAGGAGGAGGCGCGGATGCCTGTGGAAGCCCCATAGGCGTCCCTGTGCCAGGCAGCACGCTGTCCTCTGCTCGCTAGCTGATTAGGATCTTGGCACTCCTACTTCTGCACAGGAGAAGAATGTCCTCAGCTTACTCCATCAACACGTTGCCTCTGCAGTCCCATCTTCAGCCAGGATGTGGCCTGATAGCCACCGGCTTTACGGCCTACCTCGCCCAGCCACTGGACCTTCTTGTCCCAGCTCCTCCCCAACCACTCTGGCCTGTCACCACAGGGACCCACCTCCCAGTTCTTAGCAGGCTGACGTAGAAAGAGCATAGGCCTCACCCCGATCTGGGCTTGAACCCCTGCTCTGCCATGGAGATAAATGATGGCAGGAGGAAGGGTAAGAACAGAATCATGGAATAGAATGTCATCCTCTGGGATGACACTTCTGACTGATCTCCCTGCCTGAACATAGCCCTCAATGACCAAGGCCCCATGGTACCATCTCGTATCCAGTTTGTCTCCGCCCTCCCCATGAGGCCAGCTCCAGTGCCCTGTTCCCTGGGAAGGATGCCTCCTACTTCCCCTCCTGCCCCACATCTCCCTCCAGCCTGGTCTCTCCTGAGCTCATTCTGCCACCCCCCCACTGTCAGCTCTCCTGCTAGAAGTTCTCCTGTCTCCTTCCCTGTGCTGTCAAGGCACAACCTCCCTGGGAATCCAGCAGCCCAGATGCTGCACAAGTGGTGAGAGACCTGGCAGATCCAGCAGAATGGTTCGACTTTTCTGACATGTTTTTTATAAATCTTTAAACACTCTCATTCCTGAGCATCTGCCTGCTCTCTAGCATCTTCCTTTACCTCCTCTGCTGATAACAGTGCTGGGCCTCTGGAACTGGAACTGTGTTCCAGAGGCCCCAGGGCCCACCCCAGGGCCTGTGCTCCATGCTCACCTCTATGTCTCAGAGCAGAGGCCCAGGCTGGGAGGCCACACACACTGTTCTAGGGAACAAAGGAGGGAAGTCAACCCTCCAACACTCACACCACCCCCCAGGGGCTGGGGCTGACTCGGAGTGGAAGGGCAGGAATTTGGGGAGCCTGAGTACCACATCTAGCCAGGCAATCCCGGGAGAAAAAGGTAGGAACTGAAACATCACACAGTCCTGGGATCAAGTCCTGACTCAGCCACCCGCCCACTCTGTGACCATGGGCAAAGTGCTTCCCCTCTCTGAGCCTTAGTTGTGTGCATCTGCAAAATGGAGACAAGCGTGTACACCCTGGAAGGTCGTTGTGAGCGTTCACTGACAGTAAGTGGAAGAGGCTCAGAGCACAGGAGTTTCCTAGTAATAAAATAAGAATAAATAAATAAGCATAAGTGAATATTTTTTATAAAATAGTATAGATAACGTAACATTTCAATTCTGCATATGTTTTCTGACATACGCTACGTGACCTTCCTATTTCTCAGACACACTGGGCACACTCCCCTCTTAAGGGATTTGCCCTGTCTGTCCCCACCCCAGAACTGCTCTTCACCATACATCCACCTAGCTCACTCCATTTCCTCCCTCCCGTGGGGGTTGAAATTTCCCTGGCCTCCTTGTCCAGAATAGAGTCTCTCCCATCACTCCCGCCATCACTCCCTCCAGGCTCCTTGCTATGCCTTTTTGGGCTTCATCACAGCCATCTCCTCCATTACATCCTATTTTAATTTGTGTGGATGGTTCAACATCTGTCTCTTCAGCCACTAGATAGTCAGCTCATGGGGGCAAGGGCCTGGTTCACCTCTGTTCTCTCAGAGCTAGAGGGGAGCCTGGCATGTCCTAGGTGGTCAGTAAAGATCTGAGGTCTGTCAGAGAGATGAATCAGACATATCCCTGCCCTCGGGACCTCTGTTTTGCCATCTGACAAAATAGCAACCATTTTAATGTGAATAAATGTCATTTGCTGCATGCCTACCCTGTACCATCACGGCCCTAGTCCCGTCCCACACAGCATCTCACCTGTTTCTCCCAGCAACCCCATAATGGTGGTGTTGTGGTTATGCCCACTGAACAGAGGAGATGAAGGGAGGAGAAGAGAAGAGGTGTAACTGGCCCAGAATTATGCAGGCTGGGCCAGGACTGGAACCCAGGTGTGTCTGCTGCCATGGCTTAGGCCATAAACGAAAACGCAGGTACCACAGGGTAGCTGGAAGCCTAGCACAAAGAGCAGAGTGTGAGCTTGCAAACGGGTCAGGGGGACTGCCTGGAAAAAGGGGCCCTTAATCTGGACCTTGATGGATGTGTAGGAGCCTTCTGGGCAAAGAGGAGGGAGAGAAGCATTCAGGCATGGAGCCTATGGTCCATTTCAAAAGCATTCATCAAACTCCTCTGTGTGCCTGGCAAAGATAAGACACTTCTGGAAATGAGGCTCTTGAATTTGGAAGGAGGAGGTATTAGAGCCTTGGGAGACCTAGGGCAGGCCCTGGGTCTGACTGAGAGGCAGGGAAGAATAGGCCTTGAGTACCTACTATGTGCCAGGCCTGGTGCCACAGCCTTCTCCTTCCACATTGTATTCCCACCATTTGATGAAGAGGGTGCTGTGCTCATTTTCAAGAAAGGAAACTGAGGCTCCAAAGCCATGAGCTGAGTTCCAGCTCCAGACCACCTTGTTTGGTGGTAGAAGGATGGTAGAAGGATGACCCCTTCCTATCATAAAATGGGCCACTGGCCTACCTCTGGCCAAGAAAGACAGAGGGGCCTGGCTTGGGGCCTAGGATCCTGATTAGGCTGGTTGGTGCAAAATCAGCAGAGATCTAGCCCAGAAGATTCCACCCCTTGGCAGACAGTCTCAGTGGTCACAGGGAGGTCTGACCCACACCCAGAGGTCTCTGTTGCTGTCTGTGTCACTTGCTTTGTGACCCTGAGCGAATTGCTTCATTTCTCTGGGCCTCTTGTTTCCTAAACTCCCAGGAGCTAAACGATCCCCAGGGGCCCCCCTTTTGGCTCAAACCTTTCAGATTTCTAACTCTGGTGCTTCCCCCCCACCCCCATTACTGTATAAGAAGTTACCACAAACCAAGTAGCTTAAAATTTACCAGCTAGCAGTTCTCTTGGTCAGAAGTCAGTGTTGGTTGACCGAACTAACATCAAGGCAGGCCTGTGTTCCGTTCTGGGGACTCTCAGGGAGAATATGATTCCTTCCGATTTCCAGCTTCTCAAGGCTGCCGTGTTCTTCGTAGACCCTTCGTCTATATTCCAGCTAGCACTGACTTTCTCACATCATATCACTGGCATACTGACCCTTCTGCTTCCCTCCCTACTTGTAAGGACCCTTGTGATGACATGCCCCCTTCCCCACTAGATCATCCAGGATCCTCTCCCATCTCATGGTCCGTGGATGGAAACCTTCACATTCCCCTTTCCATGTAGCCTGACAGTCACAGGCTCCACAGATGTCTGTAGGTGGCTGTTGTTCTGCCCACCCTCTGGAAAAATAAGACGTTTTAAGGAGGCTTTGAGCAAGTTCTTTCTTCTTCTTGGACCTCAGCTTTGTGTATTTTGAAATGGGGGTGATCATTATGACCACCCCCCCGCCCTCCCGCTGGACAGCTGCTTTGAAGACAAACCAGAAGATGTGTATTCAAGTGGATTACAGAGGGTCAGGCACTGTACGTGGGGTTAATGCTTTATTCCTGGGGTGTTTCTGTCGCTAGTAACTGTCAGCTGACGGCTCTCCCTGGGTGCTCAGGCCTTCTTGTGCTTTGCTCTGAAAGGCTGCAGCCCCCCCATGCCCTATCCCAAGAAAACAAACGTGGGTCTGTCAACTGCTCCTGCATTAAAATCTCTGGATTCTTTTCACAGAACCCCAGGGGCCCCTGGGATTTGGGAGTTGGGCAGTGTCACTCAAGGATGCCTATTGAGTTCTGAACAATAGCCCCTCATGAGGTCATACGGCCGCTTAGCAACTGCTCAGGCCCTTAGTAACCAGCCCAGAAGTGTTGATATTTACCCAACAGAAACTTTATATCGATAACGCCCAATTCCTTCCAGAGAGATGCAGCTTCACCACTTGGAGCTGCTTTTCTGGCTCTTATAAAAGCAGGCCTGTGGGAAGCTGGGAGCCCTGGGCTCTGTCCATGACAGCTCCATGCCTCTCTCTGGGACTCAGTTTCCCTCGCAATATGGAGGTCAGACTAGATGATCCCCAAATACAGTGACCCTATGCCCTGGTTGGCCCAGAACAGTCCTGGCTCTCCTGGCCATGATATTTAATATCATAACTATTAAAAGTAACCCTTTCCATTCTCAAAATTGTCCCCATTTGGAAGGTCAATTTTCTGATCTCCCTACAGCCACTTCTAGCCCTTAATTCTATTTCTCTTCCACTCCATCTTCTTCCCCTGTCCCTAATTAATCCTGCAAGTTCAGTCAAGATTTTCAAGTACTCTTTCTGTGCCAAGCCTGGAGCTGGGGAAACCGAGGCAAACCAACCATGATCCCTGCCCTGGGGAGGGTCCAGTCCAAGGAAGAATGCTGCCTAAGCACTCAACTGATCTAGGATTGAATCCAGAACCTTGTACTTCACAGCCTCATTTGGACTCTCCCCGCGAAGCTATTTTCATAAATAATAATACTCCTTAGTATTCACGTGGCATCTTGCAGTTTCTAAAGCATTTCCCTTCTGTTACCTCACTTAACCCTGCTGTCTTTGGAAAGGGTGATTCTCATATCTCCCCATTGCGCAGATGTGGAGCTGGAGGCCAGAAGTCATAGAGGGTGGGGGTTAGGACAGTGGCCAGCCAGATGCCCTTGGGCAGCAGCTCGGCTTCTGCCTCCGCACCTGCGAAATAGAAATATTAGCTCCTGCTTCACAGAACCATTGTGAAAGGTAAATGAGACAGCACATAGAAAAATGGCAGCTGTCAAGAATGAGTGCCTCTGGCCTGATCTGTCCAGCCCCCAGCAACCACATTTCTAGAACATTTCTCTGCATCTTACATGCCCAAAGACAACAGTTTGGGGGGTCTCCTGACACATTTCAGGGCACTAAAAACAGATTTTGTTGGAATTCCTGCTCGGCCTTGGGCAGCTTACAACCTGTCTCCAGCCCCTGTTTCTTCATCTGTAGAATGGGCCTAAGAACCAGAGTTCTGAAGATGGAATAAAGCACAGCACACGAAAGTTTTGGTAGAAGGCCTAGTGCATAGACAGCCTCAAAAATGAGAAGTTTGATATTGCTTTTCCAGTGTTAAGTATTTGAAGAGTCTCTGAACCTGCTTGTGAGGGGCAGCACCCACAAGGTGGGGTTTGCCCCCACCAAACCCCAAGAGCCTGGGCCAGGGCAGGCATTAGGCTTTCTGCTTCAAGCCACGTTGACAGTCAGAGGATTCAGCTGATGAAGTCTGTTCCCGCCACATATCGCTCACCTTGCAGGAGGAGAAGGGGCCCCTTCTTCCCCTTTCTTCACCAAGCAGCTCACGGGGGCAAATCTGTCAGATTCCATGGTGATGCCTAAGTGGTTTCCCGCCCACGTTCCTTGCCAGCGCCTGAGTCACCACCCGGCACTGAGGTGGCGGCCCGTGGGAAGGGTGTTCCCTCTCCGGCTGCTAAAATGCTACTGCAGGATTGCTCCAGAAAGCCAAAATGAGGCCCTGTGATAAGCATGCTACCCTCCTTATGCAACATTTGACATTGTTCAAAAGCAATGTTAATGTTTCTTTCGCTGAGGGCCCTGGAGAGCTGGCCCAGCCTGGACCTCCTGTCCTGCTTCCAGCAGCCCAGGCAGAGGCTAGCGTCCCCATTTTACATGTGGGGAAACTAAGACATGCCTGAGGCCACATGGGCAGAGCACTCCCAGCCCCAGCTCTCTGCACCAGCCCTCAAATTTCTGCCTCCAACTCCTCCCACATGCACAACAGCTAACCTATCTAGCTTTTGGAACCAGAGACAGAGCAAAATGGGTAAATAGAATACCTCTTTTTTTTTCCAAATGAAATGTAATTGTGGGCAATATGTCCCATTGATGGGCTAGAACGTTGAACTCTGATTTCTGACAGGAAGAAAGAAAAATCTATTTCTAAATACCAGTTCACTTAAGACAGAAGTGTATTTATGGGGAGATATTTCTTTTTTTTTTTTTTTTAAGATTTTATTCATTTATTTGACAGAGAGAGAGATCACAAGTAGGCAGAAAGGCAGGCAGAGAGAGAGGAGGAAGCAGGCTCCCCACCAAGCAGAGAGCCCGTGTGGGGCTCGATCCCAGGACCCTGAGATCATGACCCGAGCCGAAGGCAGAGGCTTAACCCACTGAGCCACCCAGGTGCCCCGGGGAAATATTTCTTTATACAAAACTTCGTATTGCCAAAGCTGGGCATGTGAGGATGCACGTGGAGTCTGAGTATTAAAGACAAAGGTGTTGTATTGAGGATTGTGCCTTCCAAGCAACAGTAACGGTGATTCCAGATCCTCCTCTGAGCTGTTGAAGTCAGCACTTTTGCCCCATTTACACTGTGCTGAAAAACCATTCCCCTCTGCCTTGCCTGGTCCTAAAACCCTACTACCTGGTTCACCGTGGGCTCTGTCCTCCATTTTCCTTATCAAATTCACTAATTGTGCTTCCATCAGGTACTCGACTAATTAGGATTAGAGCTCAGCTCTAGGAGGCTTTTGTGTTGGGCAGAGGAAGAGTAAAAATATTTGCATAGTCATCTGGGTGATTTTGCGTGTGGCTGCCTCTGGCTGGGGTCTTTTCAATGGACCACTTTGCTGTGTTACCCAGACCAGAAAGAAATAGGCATAAAAGAAAGCATCCACATGCATTCCCACCTACCTCAGCCGTGTCTGAGCCTTCAACTTGCTCGGCCAAAGTCTAGAAAAGCCAGACGGCCCCTTTCAGCCAAAGGACCAGCAGGGTGAGCCATATCCTGCCAACAGCCTGGCCGGATTGGGGTTATGCTCTGCTCTGCAGAAGACCTTAGCCACTGGGCATAATAGCTTCCTTCTTTCTCACAGCAACTGTGAATGTTTCCCCTCCATCTGTAGCATGACCACACCCAACATGGATTTCCTACTATTTAAAACTCTTCTGCCACTCATTCGTAGACTTTGGGGCGACATTGATCCTTGCCATAATCAGAAGAGTGTGCAATGTTGACCAGGCAGCCTGGGTTCCTGGAATAGATACCTTAAGTCTCGACCGAGTTCCTATAAAATGAGTTTCAGTGTATCAGAACTTGTGTTCTGGCTGACTTTCATTGGAACATTGAGAATGTGTCCTTCTGGAAGGGAGAAGTTTTTAACCCCAGAAGATTAAAGATCTATACCTCAGATTATACAAGATCCTTAAAAAAAAAAAAAAAAAGTCACAGAGAATGGTGTGCTTTCTGAAAACAAACAAACAAAAATCTGATCTATAAAATTAGGATCCAGTGTCTCTCCCTGTTAACAGAAAAAAACACACAGGAAAAAAATAAATTGTTACATACATGATCTTGAGGAGACTGAAAAGAAAAACAGTGGTCTACAGTGAGGAAAATGCTCTAAGCACAACTTTTTCTTCAGTGTTCTTATTCTTCAGTGAAGTGTCTTGTCACATTTCTACTATTTGCTCAGCTTCTAATTCTCAGAGAAAGTTAATATGTCTTATCAGCTTTCCTTGCTTCCCTGTGAAATAAATATTGGTGGCTTTCATATTGTTTTCCACTTTTCAGTTGCTCCTTCTACTGAGACTTCAGAGACCCTGGGGTTTTTTGTGGCTACCACAAAAGGCTCCCTTGGGCTGAGTCCCCAAGACCTATCTTGGCAATAGAAGTCATTGTTATTATGGATTCCACGGGGCTCTTAAGAGGGTGTGATCACATAGCAGGATATTTACAATCCCATGGGATTTGGAGCCTGAGGTACCATTTATTTGCTGTGGGAGCCTTGAGCAGGTGACTTAACCTCTCTGTGAGCCATGTGGCTTACTCCCCTCAACTCTAGTATCACCAGGCAGGGTCCAGTGCCCCTCCTTATGCTCCTCTGCCCTTGTGCTTATGCTGGCCTTTGTTCACCATACTGAGCTAGACTGTCTCCTTATCTATCACCCCAACTCCCCTGGGCCCTGGGAACTCCCTGGGGACAGTCTTATCATCTCTGTGTCCCAGTGCCCAACAGGGTGAGCCATATCCAGCCCAGCAAGGAGCAGGGGGCATGGAACTTGGGAGGGTGGAAAGAAGGAAGAGAGGGAAAGAGGAAGGAAAATAGGGAGAAATGCAAACCTTAAACTTCTCCACCACTCATTCATTTTAACCCCTGGCTGGCCTAAGTGATATGACATGCTAAAATTGACAGTATAGCTGCCACATATCACTTCCCAGTTTTCAGCTCTGATTTCACCATCACGTTAGAACTAACGTGTAGTGAGCACTTATCTATATGTGTGAGCCTGGGTAACCTTCCAACAGCCTGTGCAATAGGCACCATTTGACATACAACAAAGCAGAGTCCAGGAGAGATTGAATTATTTGCCTGTATCACAGGGCTGAAACATCATTAAAGCCTGGATTTGAGCCCAGGTCCCCAAGATTCCAGAGAGAGTGGATTTAACCAGTCTATCCCAAGCACCCAGTTCAGGACTTGAGAAGTAATGATTTCAATAAGAAGTCTTTGAATGGGGCGCCTGGGTGGCTCGGTGGGTTAAGCCGCTGCCTTCGGCTCGGGTCATGATCTCGGGGTCCTGGGATCGAGTCCCACGTTGGGCTCTCTGCTCAGCGGGGAACCTGCTTCCCTCTCTCTCTCTCTCTCTGCCTGCCTCTCCATCTACTTGTGATCTCTCTCTGTCAAATAAATAAATAAAATCTTAAAAAAATTATAAAAAAAAAAGGTCTTTGAATGAATGAGTGAGTGAATGAGTGAGGGAGTGAATGTTCTTTCATAGCCATTCTCTCATTAGACCCTCGATCTCACTTAGTTCTTTCTTCCTGGCATATGTGATGATCAAAACAAACCATCGGAGGTTAAACAGTCCTGGGTTCAGATCTAGACTTTCTGTGTCACCCTGGGAAAGTTACTCCTCTCTGGGCATTGGCTTACCCTCCATCAAAGTGGAAATATTAGTGCCTTTCGTTTCAGACTAGGTTCTCCCAGAAGCAGACCATAAGACAATGATTCAAATACAAACAATTTATTTGGAAGGCAAGGAATGCTAGTAAGAGAGTGGAGAAGTATGACAGGAAAGGGACGGGGGTATTTTCAAGCAAGTTAATTATCACTATTGGCGACTGAAGTTCAATCACACTGAGCATTCTAAGAACCAGAATAGAGCCCACAGCTCATAGTTTTCCTGCCCTAGGAACAGGGGAGCTGGGGTATTTATACATCAGCTTCCAACTCCCAATACTCATTAGCTGAGAGCTGCTACAGTTGGGGGAGTGGTGTTACTTCTTTAGAACTTGTAGATGTTCTGCTCATCAGAGGAGGCCCTCAGGCAAAGAGATACAGATGCTGTGGGGGAAATTGCAGCACAGTAGATAGATCTGGGGATTATGCGCAGGACAACAGCAACATCTCTGCTCTCTTAGTGTCATTATGAGGATTAAGTGGGATTACGTAGGGTTTGGAGTACAGACCATACTAAGTATTTGATGCGTGGCAGCCTCAAGAGGCTTTTTCCCAGCATCCTGTGTGCAGTACAAAACAGATGCCTATGGGATCTGCTCCTTAAAACCTCACCACCAATCTACAAGTGGTAACGTGGTCCTAATGAGTGCCAAGCATTGGGGTATATCAGTGAGCCTAGCCAGCAGTGTCCTGGCCATCCAACACTCATGGCCTCTCCTGCCTAACAGAAGATGAATGAGAAATGACAGATGCACTTCCAGTAATGACCAGGGCAGTGCCTGGAATAGTGAGGACCCTGTGAGCTGCCTCATCCAACCCCGTCCTCCCAAATCACACAGCTAAGAGGGGGGGCAGTGCCAAGACTAGACTCCTCATCTAGTGTTCCTCCCAACTGCCTTTGAATTGAGTGCCACACATGTGGAAGGTGCTGGGCAAACCCTCTGACTGGGATGCCCTGTAACTATTCTTATAGCACAGGACACATATTTGTCAAATGCCTAAACTGAAAATTTCTTGGGTTGAATGTCTCTCCCACCTTTGGCACAGGATTATTTTGCCTTAGAAGGAGGAAAGTCTATGAGGACAGCTTCACTGGGGACTAAACTTTAGGAGTTCCATGGACCAGATGCATGGGAATGTGGATCTGTCCTCCCTGATACAAACCAGCTTTGTGGTCTTAGGGGACTCTCTCTCCCTCTCTAATTCTGTTTCCTCCTTTGTAAAATGGAGACTGTGAATGAAATAATGGGCATGAGAGTGCTTTGGGAAGGTGCATTATAGATAGGGGACTATTGTTATCATTGTGTTGATGTTGTTGTCAGGAATGATGTGACCTTGGGCCAGTCAATTCCACTCTCTAGGAATCCCTCCCTTTCTCCCCATGGATGGTTGTCAACCCCAAAGGACCAGGAATGTGGAGGCACCCCCATCCCTGAGACCTAGAGCCATAGGATGTAACCTTGTTGGGTCTAGGAAGAATCACATGTTCCAACTCCTTTTAGTGAAGAAACTGAGGCTCAGGGAGAGGAGAAGACTTGTCCATGGCCACCCACTTCAGAGGCTGTCAGCTTTGGTCCAGGCAGGCTGACGCAGAACCCACAGCTCTCCCCAGCCATCTCCTGAGAACTGTGCCCGCTGCAGCCCCTCTTGCCTTCCCGTGCCTTTATGATCCACCAGCCCCCAGCCAGGGAAACCCAGGAGGTCTGGGGCCTCTCATTGCTCAGTTGCCTGCTGTGGGAGCATTCCCTCACTACAGTAAGTCAACATTTCTGCCTCTGAATTAGTGTGGCAGATGGCACAGCAGAATTGAGCCTCGATTTATTTTTGACTCAAAGAGGACATCGCTCAAGTGCAGAGCGCTTACTGATGGGGGCAGCGGGCCTGGAGCATGAGGCAGCAAAACCTACTAGATTTGGGAGCCATACAACCTAGGCTCAAATCCTGAGTGAGACTCCTTTAGCTGTGTGCACTAGGATATATGGCCTTACCTCTGAGTGCCTCACTCTTCCCATTTGTAAAATGGGGCAATGAGGTCAATAAGCCATGCCTCATCAATTTGACAGGCAAGTGGCTTCATAGCAGGAGAAGATGAAGATGTGGTAGTGACACTTAGGGGCTGGTTTCTTTCTCTGGAGAGGGGAAGTGGGGGAAAGGAGGAGTCCCTGGTAGGTCCCAAGTCAGGATCTGGAAAGGAGTCATCCAAGAGGCTACCCCTCCATGCTACCATGTAGCGGCTGGTGACCTCAGTTGTGTGGAGAGGTTGGCTAGGCCAGAGCCATGCAAAGATCAGAGAATTGGCTACTTCCTCTGTTTCTAGTAGGTGGCCCTGGAAAGAGGGGCCAGGTAGAATGGGCCCAGGGGAGGAAGGATTGGGCTGAGGTGGGCAAGGGGACACACTGAGGGGGGGACTTTAGTCAGGAGGTTACAAGCTGGAAGGGACAGGTGTGGTGAGGGGTGTCTGAGGCTTTCTTTCCTTCCCTTCTTGCTTCCTGGTGGAGGGGCGACAGGGGCTGACAGAGGCTCATCAGACACTAAACTCCAGCCTCAGGAGGCAACTGGATAATCATTTGAGGGGAGGGGGCAATGAGGGTGCTGGGAGATGATCAAGCTGGTCTTCCTGTATTAATGTACTACGTACTAGCGTGTTTCCCTGCAAATATGTTTACTATAGACAACAGGGCAATATAGACATTATATAGAAGAACCAAAGACCTTAACCCCACCAATATTGTCATTTGGGGAACATTCTATCTTTTATGATTATAATTTTTAATATTATATCTTTTTTCTATACTATAAACATAATAAATTCCTTATTGGGGGTCATGAAAATTGAGATTCTATTTTATTGCAGCTCTCTACAGTTTTCATTTAAGGTTTTAAGAAATTTTCCTCGGTCATTAAAAATTATTTGAAAACATGATATTCTATCCTGTGACCACTCAGTAATGTATGTAACAAATCCCCTACAGTTGGACATTCAGATCGTGTCCAAGTTATTGCTATGATTTAAAAAGGAAAACACTGTAATGAACATCTTTATGACTGAAATGTTGTTTGCATTTCCAGTTATTTCCATTAGAATAGATTCCTAAGAAGCAAAATTGCCAGATCAGAGACTACATTTTTTTCCTTTTTTCTGTCTTTTAATATTATATTTGATACATACAAAAGAAATTATGTAGCATATGTTAGCTTATACATTAATAATACAATACAATTAATTATACATTAATAATACAATAATACAATGTATAGCATGGACCTACCATTCAACCCACGAACTAGAATGTCACCAATAATTTGCCTATTCCTGTGTAAGTATCCCCATCCCAAGCCCCTGCCTCCCCCAGAGGAAATGATCATCCTGTGTTTATCAGTTCCTTGTGTTTTTTTCTGTAGACTGTATTTTTTAGAGCAGTTTTAGGTCCACAGCAAAATTGAGCAGAAAGTACAGAGAATCTCCATATGCTTTTTCTTTTTAAACATTCTTATCTCATATGTGTATGCTTACAACACCTATTGTTTAGTTTTACTTTTGTTTTAGTTCTTTTAAATGGTATCATACAGTATGTAACATTCTGAGACTTTCTTCTTTCTGGCAACATTAGGTATCTCAGACTCATCAATGTGCAGCTGGAGTTCATGCATTCTTATTGCTGTATAATATTCCCTGGCTTGAAGAGATCACCATCTGTTGATTCATTCTCCTGCTGGTGGACGTGTGGGTTGTTTCTCTGATTCAGCTCCTGCAAACAATATTGCTGGGAACATTCCTGGCCATGGTGCTATTCACCTAGAGAAGGAACATAGTGGAAAAACAGATTTGGGAGGGGGATGAAATCAAGAGTGGAGCATGCACAAGCTGGCGTTGAGGTGTCTGCAGGCCACCACTGATTTGTTGTTGAAGGGGGCTGCAAAGAAAAATATCTCATTTGTTTGCCTGAGCTAGAATGCACCATTTTCTTGAGCTTAGTTGCTGAGGTCAGTGTTCTTGGACTCATGAGCACAAGCAGGACCCTCTCCCATGTCTGCCTTCAAGGAGGCAGAACACCATTTGTGAATGTAGAAGTTCTCTGGGTGCCATTAAATCTGAGCCTCCCTAAGTGCCAGACATGTTCCTCTGATGGTACCTAAGAGGGTATTAGGTGAATGAAATAACAGCCCATCACCTGACAGGAAAATTCAGTTCTCCTTCAGTCTTACAAGCCACATCAAGACAAAAGATTCTGTCTAAAACTAGTGTATGTTTAATTATGACCTTCCCCCGCCACCCCACGTAAACATTGGCTAAACTCTGAGCAGAGAGACTTAGGCTCAGGGCCTTAGGGGGACAATTGGATCCACCAAACATAAGGACATCCTGTTGCATTTCTTTGCTCTGGTCAATTTTTATTTGCAGTGGGTGGCCCTGGTTTTCCACTGATGGTAGTGACAAAAGTTTCTTTGTAGGGGCACCTGGGTGGCTCAGTCAGTTGGGCATCAGACTCTTGATTTTAGTTCAGGTCAGGATCTCAGGGTCAAGCCGCGCTCAGGTTCCATGCTGAGTGTGGAGTTTCCTTAGGAAACTAAGCAAACCCTCCTCTTCTGCCCCTCCCCACCCCCTGCATACATGTTCTCTCTCACTTAAAAAAATAATAATAAAATAAAATAAATTTCCTTTTAAAATAAATGTGTTTATGTTTTAATCAAGCAAGTTATTAAGAAAAAAAAAAACCCATAAGATTAATCCAAGGACACATAGGAACTATCTTGACCATCACATTTGATTGACTCAGGTTTTAGAAATGCTGACCTCAGCTGGCCACTCTCAACTTATTGTCTCAGGACCTTTACACCCTTAAAAATGATTGAGATGGTGAGGAGAAAAAAAAATGATTGAGGGGGCGCCTGAGTGGCTCAGTGGGTTAAGCTGCTGCCTTCGGCTCAGGTCATGATCCCAGGGTCCTGGGATCGAGCCCCACATCGGGCTCTCTGCTCAGCGGGGAGCCTGCTTCCTCCTCTCTCTCTGTCTGCCTCTCTGCCTGCTTGTGATCTCTGTCTGTCAAATAAATAAATAAAATCTTAAAAAAAAAAAATTAAAAAAAAAATGATTGAGATCCCCAATGAGTTTTGCTTATGTGAATACTGTCTTCTGCATTTACCAAGTCAGAAGTGAAAACTGACATTTTGATGCTTATTTATTAACTCATTTTAGAAGAACAATAATAAACTCATTATGGTAACATATTCAACATATTTTATGAAAAATAGCTATATTTTCCAAAACAAAAAAAAAATTAGTGAGAAGAGTGATGTTTTATATTTTTGAAAATGTCTTTAATGACTTAATTGAAGACAGCTGGATTCTCATTTACTTCTGCGTTCAGTCTGTTGCCATGTGATGTTACAGTTAATGTATATGAAGAAATTCTAGCCTCACCGAGATATGCTTTCAGAAAAGAGAAGAGCATTTTAATAGCCTTTTCAGACAATTGTAGATATTCTACTTTGATACTACACCCAAACTTAACAAGTGATAGTGTATTAGTTTGCTAGGGCGGCTATAACAAAATACCACAGACTCGGGTACTTAAACAACAGGAATGTATTTTCTCACCATTCTGGAGGCCAGAAGTCCAAGATCAAGGCATCAGCAGGTTGGGTATCTTCTGAGGACTTTTGCTTTGGACTCTTCCCTGTGTCCTCACATGGTCCGTCTTCCATGCACACACATCCCTGGTGCTTCTTTGTGTGTCCACATTTCCTCTAATTGTAAGAATGCCTGTCACATGCCATTAGGGCCTATCCTCATGGCCTCATTTTAATTTAGTCACCTCTTTAAAGGCCCTATCTCCAAATACAGTCACATCCTGAGTACTGGGGACTAGGATAGCAACATATGAATTTTAAAAAGGACACAATTGGGCCATAAGAGATAGCATCTTAAAAATCAGTTGCAATGAAGAATCTGAAGCCATTTTAATGAACTTTTCCTCCTTCACATTGAAATCCTTTTTTTTTTTTTCTCTCTCATACTGTGATTCATCTTTACCTATCCTTGCTTTTGGAACATCATGCACTGGGCACTTAGAAAATACTGGCTCACTGAGTTATGGAGTATCTTTCAAATATTTGCACATTTTGTTACACAGTATTTTTAAAAATCATATTTGTTATCAATGACCTCATCATAAACATCTTTATTAGTATTAGGAAGCTGTCAGATTCATGATGGCAGATACAAGTTTTCAAAATTCTAATTTTCACTTTAAAAGTCCAAACTTTATCTTTGGCAACAAGTACTGTCAGTTGTTTTCCTTAAGGTGATAGGGGCATTTTGTTCATTTTTGAGAAAATGTCTGCCAAATAATAAGTCTGAATAACCAGCCTTTGTCTGTCAGTTCTTTTATGTAAAAATGGCATTTCAAGAAAATGGAGGCTCATTCTCAAATGATCGCACAAGAGCTTTACCTCTAACACCTGTCACGTCTCACTGTGCCACAGTAGTGCTCTGCACATGCTTTCCATTTCCTGTTCCTAATGATTAATAAAACAAATCATGCTGGCACCAGGGGTGCCTGGGTGGCTCGGTTGGTTTAAGCATCAGCCTTCAGCTCAAGTCACAATCCCGGGGTCCTGGGATCAAGCCCCACATCAGGCTCCTGGCTCAGTGGGGAGCCTGCTTCTCCCTCTCCCTCTGCAGGCTATTCCCCCCGGTTTGTGCTCTCTCTCTCTCTCTCTCTCTCTGTCAAATAAATAAATAAATAAAATCTGTAAAAAAAACAAAAACGAAAGCGAATCATTCTTATTGCTTTGTCCAGGACATTCCCAAGTGAGGCTGGCCTTTTTTACCATAACTGTGCAGTGATGAAGATTACAGTGACTGCTAGGACAATCTGGTGCCTCTCCTTTGATTTGTGCTAGGTCACCAGCAGGCATACCCGTCATTGCTTTTGTACCAGCAGTGCAAATATCAACACAGTGAAGGTGGCAATAACATCTTACTGTTGTTTGGGAAATAGTTTTGACCTCTCAGATCCCCTGCAAGGGTCTCAGGAACCCTCAGAGGCATATGGACCACACTTTGAGAACTGCTGACCTACTGAAAAATACAGAGAAGATATGGGGCCAGACAGTACAAAGCCGCAAAAATTACATAGGTGCCAAAGTCATAAAAGCTGAGTATGAAATGGCCCTGGATATGTCACTGCCTTCTGGAAGCTGGACACCTCACACATAAGGGGTGGTAGCTGCTTCCTGCCCACCAGAGCTGGGGAGGGGGACAAATAAGGCCTAGATGTGAAAGTCCCTTATAAATGGTAATGCACAGTCCAGGCAAGAGGAACCAGCAACCATGGGGAATAAGGCAACATTATGAAATTTCACACCCTGCTTAAGCCGTTTATGATTGGCAACACTGCCTGGATACCTGTATTCTCCTAAAGAGACCTAGAAAGACTAGGCCTGGTGACCCTTAAAGAGATGCCCTGCTGGATCAGTGTCTTTGGGGCTCTGCTCTAAGTTACTCACCACCACCTATAGTTTTGAAAGGAAAAGGCCTCCTGAAAGCCCAAAGTTCCTTTTGTCTCCTACCAGACAGGTAGACACTCACCTGAGTCCAGTAGAAAGCTAAAAGCCCATAAGAAATGACAAGCATGTCAGGAAATTTGATTTGATCTTTTTTTTTTTTTTTTTTTAAGATTTTATTTATTTATTTGACAGACAGAGATCACAAGTAGACAGAGAGGCAGGCAGAGAGAGAGAGGGAAGCAGGCTCCCTGATGAGCAGAGAGCCCGATGCGGGACTCGATCCCAGGACCCTGAGATCATGACCTGAGCCGAAGGCAGCGGCTTAACCCACTGAGCCACCCAGGCGCCCCGTGATTTGATCTCTTTAGCAGTGTTAAGAAGGTAGAGGGAACTCTAAAAAAAAAAAAAAAAAAAAAACTCCAGGGAACAGGGAAACACTTGTTAAGAGGGTTTCTATATTCCTGGGCTTCTGCTTCCAGGAATATAGAACAGAGGTAGTTTTTTCCTATTCTTCTCATTAAGTGCAACTAAAACCCCTCTACATTATATATAAAACGAAATTAGAAAACTCTGAATGGCAGACAAAGGACAAACCCACTAGGGACCTGAGGACCCAAGAAACAACATGGTAGCGATTTCCTGGTGGCAGTAGTTTTGCCTCATGTATCCTGGTGTTGGAGTTGAAGAAGCCAGAGATGAGGAAATGCCAATGGGGGTGGGGAGCCTGCTCTCTTTAGCTGAAGAACAAGGAAAGGGGCAACCTAGCAAAACAGACACTTTTAGACAAAACTCTTCCAGCCAAACACCATAGAAAACATTATGGCCTTACCCCACCAACAATGATCCTGTGGGGAGACTAGATTTCTACCTTCATCAGACTATGAGGCATCCCAGCACACCCCCCCCACACACATACACAAAATGGGTGGTATCAGAGAAGGCCAAGTAGAGAGCCAGGACTTTCATTCCCCACTGGGTGGTAATAAGACCTCACCTCCAGTGCTCATGGTGCCAGTGGAGACTATGTTGGGAACAGTAAGAAGTTGTTCCCATCTTCCAAGTCAGGGAGGTGTCAGTGGAGGTCTAATGGGGAGCTGGCATTCCCCAGTCCCCTTCCTCTATTAGTGCAATATGAGAGGAAGCCAGCTGAAACAGAAGATTTAAAAAAAGATCTGGAGGCTCAAAACATAATTTCCCAGATCCTCAAGTTTCAATTAAAATTCACTTTTATTAAGAACTAGAAAGATATTAAACTGAATGAAAAAAAGGAATCAATAGATGCCAACATTGAGATGCCAGAGATGTTAGAATTGTCTGACAAAGATTTTGAAGTAGCCATCATAAAAATACTTCAAGGAGCAGTTATGAACACACTTGAAAGAGATGAGAAAAAAGAAAGAAAAGAAAAGAAAATCCCAGCAAAGCAGTGGAAGACATAGAGAAGAACCAAATGGAAATTTTGGAACTGAAAAATATGATAACTGAAATTAAAAAGAAAAAAAAAACTCAGTGGATGTGCTTAACCGCAATCTAAAGGCAACAAAGGAAGGAATATTTGAACTGGAATATAAGACAAAAAATTTATCTAATCAGGTTATCTAATCTGAATAACAAAAAATAAACTTAAAAGCATAAACCTTCAGTGGGGTGCCTGGGTGGCTCCATGGGTTAAAGCCTCTGCCTTCAGCTCGGGTTATGATCCCAGGGTCCTGGAATCGAGCCCCGCATCAGGCTCTCTGCTTAGCAGGGAGCCTGCTTCCCTTCCTCTGCCTGCCTACCTCTCTGCCTACTTGTGATCTCTGTCTGTCAAATAAATAAATAAAAATCTTAAAAAAAAAAAAAAGAATAAACCTTCAGATACCTGTGGGACTGTAGCAAAAGATCTAATATTTATGTCATTGAACTCCTAGAAAAAGATGAGAAAGGGAGTGGGGGCTGGAAAAGTACCCAAAGAAACAGTGGCGGAAAACTCCCCAAATCTGGCAAAAAAAAAAAAAAAAAACCACCAACCAGCCAACAACAAAAACAACAAACAACAAACCCTTATAAACATAAGAAGACAAAACGTAACATAAGAAGGCAAAAAGATTCATGAGGCTGAGAAAACGCTAAAGAAAATAAACACTTTCAGTATAATTTATGAAGCCAGTATTACCCCAGTATGAAAACCACACATTAGCACAACAAATAAAAACTATGAGCCAGCATCCCTCATGAATACATATATGAAAATCCTTCACAAAACATTACCAAATAGAATTCAGCAATATATAAAAACAATTATGCCTCAGAACCCAATAGGGTTTACTCTAGGAATGCAAGGTTGGTTCAACATTCGAAAATCAATTAATATAATCCACCATGTTAATGGGCTAAAGAAGAAAAATCACATGATCATATCCATCAATGCAGGAAGCATTTGATGAAATTCAATACCCATTCATAATACAATGCTCAGAAAAATAGGAATAGAGAATTTCCTCAACTTGATGAAGAACATCTGTTTAAAAACTACAGCTGACACGATACTTAATGACCAAAAACCAAAGGCTTTCCACTAAAACTGGGAACAAATCAAGGCAATCAGCTCTGACCATTACATTCAAACAGTGCTAGGCAATCTCACCAGGGCATTAAAACAAGAAAAGGCACACAGATTGGAAAAGAAGAAATAAAACTGTCCCTATGTGCAGATAACTTCGTTGTCTAATAAAAAAAAAATCCCAGAATCTACAGAACAAACAAAACAAAACCCTCCCAGAACTAGTAACCAAGTTCAGTAAGGTCACAGGAAACAAAATAAACATGCAAAAAAAAAAATCATTGTATCTGTATAGTAGCAAAGAACATGTGGACACCAGAATGAAAAATACAGTGCCATTTACAATTACACAAAAAATATATAGGGTAAATTTAAGACATATGCATAAGATTTTTATGCCAAAAACTACAAAATACTGATGAGGAAGATCTAAATGAATGAAGTGGCCATAGTGTGTTCATGGAGCCAAAGACTCAAGTTAGTAAAGATGTCAGTTCTGTGCAGTTGCTACCAAAGTCCCAGCAAAATTTTTGTAAATGTGGAAAAGATTATTCTAAAAATTATGTGGAAAGGCAAAGAAGCTAGAAGAGCTGAAACAGTTTTGAAAAAGAAGAATAAAATGAGAATAATTCTACTTCATTTCAAGACTTATCTAGAAACCAAGGCTGTGTGGTATTGACAGCGATGATGCATAGATTAATGCAATGGAATAGAGGATCCAGAAATAGACGCATCCAACCGACCAATATTTGACAAAGGTACAAAGCAATTCAGTGGAAGAAAGGTAATAACCTTTTCAAAAAGTAATGTTGAAGTGGTGCACCTGGGTGGCGCAGTCAGTTAAATATCTAAATGAATAAATAAAATGTTTAAAAAAGTTAAAAAAAAATAAAATGAAAATTCTCATTTATAAAAATAATAACATTAATAATGTTGAAGCAAAGTGGGTATCTCTGGGCAAACACCACGACCAACAAAAAATCTACCCAAGTCTCACACCTTACACAAAAATTGGCTCAAATGGATCATAGACTTCAATATAGAATATAAACTACAAAATTTTTAAGAAAAAAATTAAAAGGAAAATCTTCAGCTCAGACTTGATCCGAAAAGCATGATCCATGAAAAAATAAAAAATAAAGAGATAAAGTGGACTTCACCAAAATTAAAAGCTTGTGTGCTACAAAACATTCTTTCAAGAGAACAAAAAGACAAGCTACAGGCTGGGAGAAAATATTTGCAAATTACTGAATCTGACAAAGTACCAGTATCTGACCAAAACAAACAAACAAAATCAAAACAAAAAAATACCTCTCAAAACTCAACTGTTAAAAAAAATTAACAATCTAATTGGAAAATGGGCAAAAGTCTCAAAGAGACATTTCTCCAAAGAGGATGTGCAGGTGACAAATAAGCACATGACAAGATGTTCAACATCATTAGCCAATAAAGAATGCACGTTAAAACCACAATGAGATATTACCCACCTGTCAGAATGGCAAAAATGCTGACCAGGAGGCAGAAATATTGAATCATTCATACGCTGCTCGTGGGAATATAAAATGGCACACAGCCCCTCTAGAAAACAGTTTGGATATTTCTTTTAAACACACACACACACACACACACACACATACAACTACATATGCAACTACCATGCAACCCAACAATTGTACTCTCGGGCATTTATCCCAAATAAATGAAAATTTACATTCACACAAACACCCTGAACAGAAATATTTATAGTAGTTTCAGTCATCATAGCCCAAAACTGGAAATAACCCAGATGTCCTTTACCAGATAAATGGATAAACAAACTGTGGTCCCTTCATATCATGGAGTGAACTATCGATACACACAGAACCTGATGAATCTCTAGAGAACTGGGCTGAGTGAAGAAAGCCAGTCCCCAAAGGTTACATGTTGTATGGTTCCATTTACAGAACACCGTTGAAAGATCAATATTATAGAGATGGAGAACAGAATCATGATTTCCAGGAGTCAGGGATGAAGTCAGGGAGGGAGGAGATATGACTATAAAGGAGTGGCCCAAGGAAGTTGTGCTGGTGAACAGATCTATATCTTGAGTGTGATGGTGCTTAGAGAAAACTGCAAAGTGATCATATTGCATAGACCTACATACACACACACACACACACACACACACACACACACAGGTACATGTAACACTGGTGAAATCTAAATTATCTCCATGGATTGTACTAATGTCACAGACCTGGTTTTGAGAGTACACTCTAGTGCGAGATGTGAACTCTCCCATGTCAGCTGGGAGAAGGTGCCCAGGACATCCCTGAACACTGGCATCACTGGGGGAAGGTGCATGAGACCCCCCCTATACATTCCTTTACAACTTGCTTTGAATGAATAATTATTTCAAAATAGAAGGGACCCCTGGGTGGCTCAGTCATTAAGTGTCTGACTTAGGCTCAGGTCATGATCCCAGGGACCCACATCCGGCTCCCTGCTCAGCGGGAAGCCTACTTCTCCCCCTGGTTCTGTTCCCTCTGTCGCGGTGTCTCTCTCTGCCAAATAAATAAAATCTTTTTTTAAAAAATAGGAAGTTTAAAAAAATTTTTTTAAAACATTAAAAAAATAGAAAGTTACAGGTAAAGAAATGGAACCTGACATTGAAGAGCCATTTAGCATCCATTCTCTTCTGCTGCTATTTAAGAAACACTTCTAGAAGCTAAGGCCTTTACACATATTATACTTCAGTTACTCCTCTCAAAAATCCTGAATAATAGGTATTATTATCTCTATCCTGCAGATGGAGAAGCAGACTCAGAAACAAAGCCACTTGCCCAAGGGTCTCTGTCAAGAGCACACACTTGTGCCCACTCTGCACCACTCCTACCCTTGAAGGTCACACCAGCGAGCTAATGGATTATCCCATCTGACACCCTGCCAGGGCTGGACTTGCTCCCCCTACCCACAGGAAGGTCTTGATGAGGAAGTCCAGGGGTGGGTACCTGGAGGGCAAGATCAGCTCCTGGGAGGTAGTTGGGGAACTGGGCCACTCCTGCTTTTCTTCGTTCTGCACCCACCCCTGATGTTGGCCCTGGCCCACACCCAGTGCAGGCACACAGGGGATACTCTGCAGCACTATTCCCTCCCTATTCTTTCCTGACTGGCTCCTTATCAGATCACCCACCCCTAACCAATGCCATCTCCCCTTTTCCAGAGCTGAACTTCATCACCCAGTCCCCAGAGCCAGCAAGACATGGGCCCCATTTTCCAAATCCTGACGCTTCTCATTTAACCTGAAGACTTGGAGGGGTGAGTTGGAAATGGGTTGGGCTGGGGCTGGGGGGTGGGATGGATATGGAAGAAAGCACTGTTTGGGGGCTGCTGATGGAGGGTCAGCTGAGCAGGAAAGCAGAGTTTGAGAGCAGCTCCCTTCCCTCTTGCAACCTCAGAGAAGGCACATGAATTATTTATGCACCATTGTTTTGATTTGGGAAAACTGCCCTACATTCCTTTTGCATTTAAATAGGGATTATGGCCTAAAATTCAGAGAAGGAAGGCAGCACCTCACCTGGTGAGCTGAGTCTCAGTTCCCTCATATGTAAAACAGGGATAATGGCAGCATCTTTGTCTTATGAAGGCCAAGCAAAGATGATCCATGTAAAGTCCTTAGCACGGTAGCTGGAACCTAGTAGGGGCTCAATAAATGCTTGTTGACTGAAGAGACGTACTGGGTGCCTAATGCATGTTAGCTAAATGGGGCAGCCCTCTCTCTGGGGTCACAGTGCCACCCTGCATTCCAGAGCCAGCCCATGTGGCAGTTCTGTAAGATTTCTCCAGCTCCTTCCTGGGAAGCATGTCTTCCTCTGTCCTCTTGAAGCTCTTCTTTGGGTCTCTGTTACTGTCTGGCTCAGTCCACTTTGCATTATATACCATGAACCTCAAAGTCCAGGGGTGCACCCCTAATCTCACCCCTCTTAGGGACCAGAGCTGGCACGGCTCATCTTTCAGCATCAGACCCAACTTACCTTCAGAAAGAACATCCTCTGAGCCAGAGCTCAGAGACCTCATCTCATCTGACCTTACCAGGGGGCCTCCTTACCCTTTCACAGATGGAAAGACAGTAACTGCCCAGACAGGAGCAGGGAGAACCAGGTGATGCCTCCAAGATTCTCAGTTCACTTCCTATTACCCCACCCTTCGTATGCCAAGGAAGATGAGTAACTCCGGACAGAAGTGGGGAGGGCCAGACAGGCCACACATCTCTGTCCCCACCTCCCAGATCACCCAGACTTCTGGCTTTGCTCAAGTTTTGCTTCTCGCCCCAGCACTTTGTGGCTAACCAGATTGTTTCCAAACATGTTACATAATTGCTCACATATTTATTTATGCCATCTCTTGAATATTAAACGATTGATAATATGGAACAGAAACATGGGCGTTTAAACCCAGCAGCTTTTGACAGGCGTGGGTGGGGAAGGAGGTTGAGGAGAGCCATCTCTGAGCCATTTACGGGAGGAGAAGGTGACATCTCCCCTCTTTTCCCGAGATGGGTTGAAAGGCTTCCCAGGCCCATGGTTGGCAACCACGATGTAGTGGAATTTTCACTATGCGGTTGGGCCTCTTTTATTACATAATGAAAAAGATGCATTATCATTTCCCTAAAGGATGCCTGAAGTCAGAGCCTGGCCACCTGTTTGCTTATTCATTTATTGAGCACCCTCTGTTTGCAGTCCCTGTTAGGCTTTTATTCACCCAGAAGCGTCCTCGTGAATGAAATGAATGAGACCCCCGTCCTCATGGTACTGCCACTCCAGTGGACAGCTAAACAAATCAATAGACGGCTTCCAAGCATCACAAGCACTGTGAACAGAACAAAACAGGTGGCAGGGTAGGACTGGTCACCAGTCCCCTGAGGAGGGACATTTGACTGGAGGTCTCTGTGGTAGAAGCGGCCAGCCATGCAGAGGTCCAGGTATGGGATGAATGTTCCTGGCTGCCGGGAGGGCCCCAGGGAGTAGCCCATGGGAGGGGGCAGTTGGGGAAGAGTGAGGAGGACAGTGGGTTGGGAGGGATGAGGTGGAGCCCAGCATCAGTGATGCAGGCAGGGAGTGCCTACCCACGGTCAATTAGGCCAGGCCTGTGGGGCCTCCTGTGAGGAGTTTAAATTGTAGTCTACATGTAGTGGCAAAGCTATTGGAGGGTTCTGGTGACCTGGTGGATGTTTGGAAACCATTGCTCTGCAGTTGGGAGAGGGCTTGGCGGTGTGGGCCCGGCCAGGAAGGGCTGGGTCTGAAGTGCTGGTAGATGGGGCTCCCCCAGCCCCAACCTGATCTCCCAGCCTCTGGAGGGAATCTGCCCAGGGTGATGGTGAGTTTCTCCCAGGGCGGCTGTGGAGGTCTGGCCTGACCCAATAGGAGTCACAGTAACTCTGATATCAGCCATGAAGGTACCTGGATTTACTCAGCACCTAGACTGAGCCAGGCACTGGACCAAGCCCCCTGGGCTCACCATCACCCTGGGACACATATAGTTTTACTGTCCCCATTTTACAGAAGAGTGAACCAAGGCCCAGAGTGGTTAAGTAAAATGCTCACAGCCATCCAGGAAGTGCATAACAAAGTGGGGATATGAACCTAGCCAGTCTTTTTCCACAAATGTGAACCTCAATCCATGTTGGCTAAATGAATTAATAACAATAATAGTAAACACTTATTATAGTGCTAGCAAAGTGCCAGGTCGTGTTTTAAGTGCTTGAAAACATTCATCCCTTAGTCTTCACAACAGTTCCAGGAAGTAGGCGTGACGACTAGACCCACTTTACAAAATGAGAAACTGAAGGACAGAGGGTTGTATTATTTACCCTAGCGGGGATTCGAACCTGGAAGGTCTGGCCGAATTTGCATGTTGGAGCAATGTGTTAGGCTGCTGTCAGAACGCCCATTTACAAAGCAGCTTGGGCCTCCTTCAGATGTGGACAGTAGTACCCACAGCTGGGCAGTGCTGCGAGTGGGAGACACACGGGAATGTGCTCTGTAGAAGGTAAAAACTTGCACAAATGAGCTTGAAAGTATTTGAGGATTCTTTTAAGATTATTTATTTATTTGAGAGAGAGAACACAAGCAGGGAGCAGAGGGAGAGACAGAGGGAGAAGCAGGCTCCCCACTGAGTAAGGAGCCTGATGTGGGGCCCAATCCCAGAACCCCAGAATTACGACCTGAGCCAAAGGGAGACGCTTAACAGACTGAGCCATCCAGGGCCACCAGGACTAGAGGATTCTTAAACAACTTATCCTTTTAAGGAGTTGAAATGTTTCCCTCCATCCTGTTTTCCCCAATGAGAGAATGGAGAAAAATGTAGGCCCTGCACTGGCCAGACAGCCCCAGAGCCTGAGATATAGGAGACAGAGCAAAGAGCTGGGGTCATGCACTCAGACCCCTGGTATCAGCTTGTTAACTCGGGTAAGCTCCCTGCACATGCTACAAGTCCGGGGAGGTAGCACAGTGCTGACAGCCCAGCTGCCCGGCCCACCTCTGCTAGCATCAGGTCCTAGCAGTGCGATCCGGGGCCAGTTATTTAGACGCTCTCCCACCTCAGCTTTATATTCTTTAAAAAGGGAGTGGGAAGCCCTCCATTTTGAGCCTATTGGAAAGAGTACATGGAAGAGAAAAGCAGATGTGCCAAGCAGAGCCCAGGATGTCAACGGCACTCATCGGGTTTCTGTTCTCCTAGTGTCTCCCGTGGGAATAGTTGCCTCAGAGGGTGAGGACCCCAGGCCCTTTCTGCTGGGACCATTTCAGATTCTCCACTGCACAAGCACTGGAAACAGACAGTTCACCATCCGTATCAGTGTACTGTGGCTGCTGTAACAAAGCATCAGCTGCATGGCTGGAAGACACAGATACTTGTCACCAAGTGTCAGCTGGGTTGTTTCCTAACAAGCCCCAAGAGGGAGGATCTGATCCCAGCTCTGGTGCTTCCTTCAGGGGCAATCTTCAGCATTCCTTGGCTTGTGCATACATTACCCTGACCCCCCACCTTTGGTGTTATCATCCATGCTTGTGTGTGCCTCCAGATATCCCCTTTTCATAACGACACCAGTCCCATTGGTCAGAGCCCACCCTGACAACCTCGTCTTAACTAGCGTGCCTCTGTAAAGATCCTGTCTACAAATAAGGTCATGTCCACAGTTCCTGAGGGTTAGAACTCCAAAGTACCTTTCAGAGGAAAAGCCTAATTCAACCCCTAACGCTATCATAATTGTTTGAAGTGGATTCTGGAAGGGCCATCAGTGCATTCGTGACATTTCTTAAATAGCCTGAAAGAATATTTTACATCATTTTCCAAAAGGGCAACATCCTTCTCAAAATCACTCCTTAGCTTCCAGGAGCTTCCCATTAACTCTTGGCCTTAACAAACTCCAGCATGGGTCTCTGGGGCCATCATCTTCCATGAAGAGCAAGCAACCTTGAATCCAAGCTCTTCGTTAGCCCCGACTGTGCACCAAACTCGGCAAACACAGGAAGCTAGAGGCCTAGCCTTTGAGGCAGTCACAGGCGAGGGCCCCAAGGACAGGCTGGCAGGCAGCTTGGCTGTTATTACTGGAGAGGTGGGTGCTGGGGCCACAGGGCCCTTCCCAGCAGTGAGCCTCGGCATGAAGGAAAAGCCTTCTTTCCTACACTGCTTCTTGTCTTTGTCTCCTAAGGGGAAAATGCCCTTTCTGAGTGCTCTGAGAGCACAGGAGAAACCTCACTGGCTCTTTGTGCAGTCAAATAACTCTTCAGTCACTCACCTTTCATTCTGGGATGAGACCTATTCCAGAATCTGTCTCCATAGCAAGTCCCAAGTGCAGAGGAACCCAAACCTGCTCCACCCCCAGCTGGCATCCCCAGCTTGGCCAGGATCCCTGGAGAGGTCAGGAGTCAGTGATAGATGCGCCCTTCTTGACAGATCCTTATATTTAAAATAAACTTTCCCACCCCAAATGTTGAATGTTCTCATGTTGCTTGAGCCGAAAGCAAACAACCTGCATTTCCAATGCCTCAGTGACCATGGAGGACAGTGCACGGCATTGCACTGATTAGAGCACCCAGACTAGGCACAAGCTTACTGAGGTGCTGGGTTTGAATCCCAGGGCTGCCAGTCTGAGCTCTATGATCTGAGGTGAATCTTGTCGCTCTTCCAGTCTCCATTTCCTCAGATGCAATGTAGGGAGAGTTCCTACCACACAAGTGAGGGGTGCCTGTAGAGGACTTCGCATGGTGCTAGGTAACCAACCTGAATTGTCTGGCTTCTCTCTTTGGACCTCAGCCTCCTCCCCTGCAGATAAGGGTATGGGACTGGGTGGGTTCTGGCCAGTTCTGTGTGACCATGGGGAGCAGTCTCCAGGGAGTCTAACATCTGGCTAGGCAGAGGGAGCATCTCCTGCCCATAGGCCTGCCCGCCAGGAGCTTGCTGTGTGACCTGGGGTGGCGGCCCTCTGCCTTGCATTGGCCTCGTGGCTCCAAAGCATCTTCATGGGGACAACCCTCGGCCCCTCGCATAGACCATGTCTCCTAGTTGGCCCCAACCAATGCTTGTCAAACTGACTGCACTGCTGAGTCAACTCACCCAAACTCCAGAGGGCAGAATGTTTTACCCCTTCCAGAAGCTGGAGGCAGCAGAGGGAGGTCAGTGTCCCCAGGACACTATTTCCAAAGAGGAGTTGAGTAGAAAGTGTGCCTGAGTGAAAACCCCAGTGCACTCGTGATGGGCTGTGGGCCCCCCGGGGTCAGGAAGTGGGCCGCACTCCAATCTGTCTCCCTCTACACTTGCTGTCACAGGGGAAGATCTGAGCCCAGGCCTTGATATGATGCCGGGGCTGTTCACAGTGTCCCTGGGGGTATTCTGCTTATTGAACCGTACCCAGAGGAGGATGAAACAAAAAATTATGTAGCAAGTAGAGTGGGCTCATGGGAGGGTGCTGGGAGCAGGAACTTTGAGTTCAAACTGGGGCCTGGTTTTCCCTTCTCCGGTCCTCGGTTGGCTCATCTGGAAATAGAACAGAAACCACATTGCAGGGTGGTTTTGCCGCTGGAGGTCTCTGGTAGGCCGTGTGCCTGCCCCACCAGCTGGTCGTGAGGTAGGATGTACCCCCTCTTTCTGGGCCCTGAGCAGCATGCAGCCCCTTGGATGCCAAGAGTAGAAGCCTCTGGGCCCCAACTCTACATGCCCTGCCTTCTGGGTCTTTCCCTTCACTCGGTCTGACTTCAGTAGATGCTGGCAGCTGTGGGGGCAGAAGCCCTGTGTTCAGACATGGAGGGATCAGATGGGGCCCTTCACTGATGGGTCGGCATCAGTGTGCCTATCTATAGGCTGGGCACAACATCCCTTGCCTTGGGGGCTTCCATGAGAGTTACTGAGATAACCTATACACGCGGGCCTGGTAAGTCATTGCTCAAAACTATTTCTGAGTCCACTGGGGTCAAAGGCTCCTGGGCTCCCAGGTGTCACGGAGCTCCCTCAGGCCTGGCTCTCAGCCTTGGCCTGCCTGGATCGGTGGGAGAAGTAAGGTATCTGCCTTCCCCGTGCTAGGCCAAGTGTAAATAAAATGTGTAGGATCTTATTGTTAGAAAGAACCACAGAATTCCTGAACACCCTCACCCAATGATAGAAGCTTTCCCCCAACCCCTTGACCGGTAACTTTTTAATATTTTTCTGGTTACTAATTCCAAGGGCGGGAACCTCACTATCTGTCATGTGGCAGAGACCAGAGACAGCACACAGTTCATGCACTTCATGCCCAGGCATTTTATGCATTAAAACCCCACACTCCTCGCTCAGGGCATTGTTACTCTTACTTTAGAAACAGTTTTAACAATGAGAATGACCTGATTCCTTAAGCCAGAGATGGGAGACCCTGCTCAGGGTTCACCTCCCCCGTAACCATCCCCAACATTAACTCCACCTCCATGAAAATGAATCACTCCATCTTCCCTGTTCCTGATGCTCTTCTGATATGCCTCTGTCGTCAAACGCATCATGGGTGTTTCATTTTGTTTTTGGGTTTTGTTTTGTTTTTTTAACCTCTCTCTGTCTAGACCCTAAACTCCCCACAGAGGGAGTGGGGCAGTGGAAAGAGCTTGCTTGGGACTTAGAATCAAAGAGGTCTGACCTTCAGGCCTTATTTCCTTCTAGCCTCATGACCCAGAGGAGGTGACCTGGCCTCTCTGAGCCCATGGATCAAGGCCAGTGTCTTCCTGATCCTCTCCTTCCCTGTGCATAGAGCTGAAATCCTGCTTCTCTCTGTATCCCTAGTCCCTGACACACAGTAGGTGCTCAGAACTGGTTGAATAAAGGAGGTGCAAGGAAGCCACGGGCAGGGTACATTATGAGAGTGCAGGGGAGGGAGCTTGCTCCTGGAGGGGAACACACCACAGTCATAGAGAGCTTACAATACTGAAGCCAAGAGCAGAGATAACCAGTCAGAAAATAAGACCCATGGGTCTTATTTTGCAAACTGATAGTGGTGCAGGGCTACTTAGGGAAGGGGCAGCAGAGGGAAACACACTGACAAGAGCCTCGTGTCACCACCCAGGGGTCGCCCCCTAAACACTGCCATCCCCATGGACCCCACACGAGCTTTGTTCAACAGAAAAGTATTCATCTGGTGCCTGCATGACTGAAACCGTATTTTAAAAATATCAAAGTCTGGGAAGGGAAGGAAGATGCTGGGTTGACTAAGTAACATGTTTGCAGCATAGATGTTCTACTATTGTCGAATAGGAACTGTTGTGATTAGCACACTATCAATTCACTTAAAAGTGAAAAAAACATAGTCAGGGGTGAGTTCCTCACACCTGAAATGTTTAAAAATAAAACAGACATCAGCACACAAAGGGAGAAGTTTGCAAAAGCCAGGAAACCACTCTGTGGACAGGCTCTCCCTCCAGTCAGGTGGGAGAGAGGACCCGGTGCTCTACATCATGGGGAATAACACGTTTCCTTCCTGCGCTCTGGAAACAGAGAAAAGGGGATGGGGTATATGGGAACAAGCAAGGCTGAAGAGGCTTCCTGGAGGAGGTGAGAGCCAGGTTGTTGGGCCTAGGCCCTCCCCACCTTAACCTGGCTGGCCTGTCCCCAGCATTCACATTCACATGACCCCACTTTGTTGGAAGCCTCCATTCTTGGGTTTGGCCAGATGCACCCATGGTGGCTGCCCTCTCCTCATGGTCCCAGGGCCACTCGATACCAGCCAGCCGTACAGGGAGTCCTTGGAACAAAAGGACTTCCAGGTAACCAGGACTGGAGCCAGAGTGCCGCTGATAGGATCAGAAGCCTCAAGTGAACAGGGACCCAGAAGGAAGGCAGGGGCTCAGAGAAACACCCCACCACCCATACTGCCTCAGGCGGAGGCTACTGTTTTGCCAAGCACGGTGGAGGCCAGCCATGCTTCCCTGCCCCTCCCTACCCCACCTGCCCTCTCACTGACCACAAGGCCAGAAAGGGAGGCAAGCCTGCTGGCAGCGGGACTGGGTGCAGTGGCCACCTCACAGGGTGTAGACACTCCAGTGGCTGTCAGCACTGAAGACAAGAGGTCAGAGTAGGGATTTGTGTCCGTGGCCTGGGACTCATCAGGGACAGCAGGGGATTCACCACCATCTCCAGCCCAGGTAGGGGAGGGTAGCTGGGCCCCTTAAGGGTCTGGGTCTCAGGTAAGAGGGGGGGACCTGCAAACCTTGGAGTCCGGGGCTGGGAGGGAGGCAGGAGGGTGAGGCCTGGTCTGGACAAACCCTGCGGACACTGACAAGCAACCCCCTGGCGGGGACGGTCTCTGGCCTCCCCCAGCTCTGCAGGCACCCTTCCTCCGGAGGGTTGCTAGAACGTGCGAGAGCCTGAGCTCTGGAGTCAGATGGCCCAGGTTCAAACCCGGACACCTGTGTGACCTTGCACACTCACCTCTGCCTCTCTGTGCCTCAGTTTCCCACCCTGTAATACAGAGGTGGTGCCAACAGCCCTTATTCCCTAAGGCCTTTGTTAAGACTCGATGAGACAGTGGGGACCTTAATATAGGTCCATGCTCTGGAGCTCAGAGCATCACCCCTGCTCCCGGTCACTCCCTGACCCTGACACCATCTTTCAGAGCCGCAGTCAGTGCCTGCTGCCCCTTTCACAGGTGCAGCCGGATGGAGATGACCTGGATCCAGGGTTTGGATCCTGGGTCTGCAGACTTTATAGCTAGGAAGGTTTAGACAAGTTCTTGGCCCTCTGACCCCTATTTTTTTTCATGTAGGACATGGGAACAATTATGGGACCTACTCCTCAGGATATTCATCAGCATGAAATTACACTGCACACAAAAAGGGCTTATCCTCTACCCCATACTTCTATTGAGACTCATTTTCACCGCCATTACCACCACCATCATCACTGTTGTTGTTGTTGTTGAAAAGGAAGGCTCAGAGAGGGAAGAAGACTTGTGGCCACATAGCAAGGCAGAGGGCAAGACAAGACAACCCCCCATCCCTGCTTTCTGCTCACCTCACCATCTCACTGGCCTTCTTTGTCACCTCTGAGCACATCTTGCCAAGAGCTTGGTTTCTCCTTGCAAGAGGTCACCCTAAAGTGTCTAAGAACTGGCCTCCCCTGACCTCACCTTTCCCAGGCACGGATTTATGGGCCCCCACAGGGAAAGCCAGCATCCCCCAAGAGGTTAGGTCAGCAGAGAGCCAGGGCAGGGGGTTACCTTCTCCCCATGATTTCCACAGCACCCCTCTAAAAGCTCTTCCCCCACTGTCCACAGGAGACTTAGCCAGGGGGATGCCTGACAGGGACAGGGTGCAGCTTTGGATAACACACATCTGAAAACTGCAGAACTTCTTATAGCCCAAGGGGCTCCATTAGAAAGGGAAGAATTAGGACTCCAACTTCCAGCAAAGTTGCTTGGGACCTGGGGGACAGGTCTGGGACGTCATCCTCAGACATCTCTTGGTTCCATTAGCAGATGGACCACCTCTGCAGGCTTGTCTCTGTCTCTTTCACCTTCTGCCCATCAGAGTTTGGGCATTCCCTGGCAGGGAGGGACAGAGACACAAGAGGAGGCAGGGGAGGCAGAGGAAGGAAAGGGTGGGGTTTGCTTTAAAGGAAAAGATGAGTTATATACCTGTTTTAATAATATAAACAGTACTTGAGCAATAATAATAGTAATTGTTCCTATTTCTTGAATACTTACTATGCACCAGGCACGGCACTAAGAACTTTAAATACATCACCTCAGTTAATCTTCACTACAGCCTGATCAGGTAGAAAATATCATCGTACCCATTTTACAGATGACTACACCAGAAGAGGCTTATTTATATACCTTGTGGTGACTACAGATGCCAGGTAGATGATACAAGGGAATCATAAATTCTGCTTGGAGTGTAATAGGGAGCTCTGGGGACTGTGGCGAGTTGCAGAAAGTCACTTGGTATTGTTTTGTTTTGTTTCATTTTGACGCGTGATATACATACATTAAAGTGGTAAAGTATGCTAGCCTTAAATGTACCTCTTGATGATCTTTGCATATATTTATACATGTGCTACCAGCACCCAAATCAACATACAGAATATTTCTTGTATGCTGAAACATTCCTTCTGAGGTGCTCTAATTTAATTATATTTTTTATTTCTTTAATTCTGCAAAACTTTCAAAGTCAAGGGGAGCCCAAGGACACACAATGACTAAATATAATGTGATATCCTGTATGGGATCCTGGAACAAAAAAAGACTTTAGGTAGAAACGAAGGAAATGTGAATCAAGCATGAACTTTAGTTAATAGTAACATATCAATATTAATTCATTAATTATGAAAAATGTACCATACTAGTATAAGCTGTTAATACTAGGGGGACTAGGTGTGGGGGAGATGAGAGTTATTCTTAGCAATGTTTATTTGTAAATAGAACAGTGTTCTAAAACACAAGGTTTATTAAGAGAGAAAAAGCGCTCTGCAATTCCTCCAGCAAAATATGTCGCTAGGCCTTTAAGGATCTGGCCTCTGAGCTGCCAGTTTGTGATGTCCAGAGCTATAATGCCCTCATTGTACAGATGGGGAAATTGAGACCCAGAAAGTGGAAGCCCCCTCCAGCAGATCAGTGGCAGAGCCAGAACCAAAAGGCCACTCAAGGCTCCAGCTGCAGAATGGGGCATGGGGTGTGAGTGTGCATGTGGGGTTGCCAGTGTCTCCCCGGATCTCTGAGTCCTTTACTGAGGACGTGCCCTCCACGAAGCTGCCAGGGGCCAACCAGCTTCCCTTGACTGCTTTCTCCTGAGCTCTCCAGGGCTGTCAGTTGGAAACCAGTTCTCCCACTGGCCTCAGCCCCAGAGGGAGTGGTCATGGGCAGTTCCTGTTCTGCGAGCAGGATGTCACCTTCCCATCCCAGCCAGCCCTGATACACATTTTGGGTGTCCCCCATGCCCAGCATAGGATCTGAGTTGAGTGCTGGATGGATGTGTGAGTGAAGAATTGAAGGAGGGATAAAATAAATGGCAAGGGTGGGTAGTTAGGGGTGTGTGGAGGGAGATAAAGGGGGCCAGGAGCACAGATTCTGCAGCTAGATGGACTGGGTTGAACCCTGACTCTGCAGCTTCCAGACACATGACCTTGGACAAGTCACTTAACCTCTCTATGCCTCAATTTCTTCAATTTAAAATAGGGATAATAGCAGTATCTGTGAGGAAGGGAAGTAATAAATATAGGAAAGGGGGGAAGAGAAATAGGGAAGGGGCGATGATTTCATTTTCATATCAGGACATGGAAACTCAGACAAAGCCATACGACTGGCCACTGACCCAGAAAAGGTCAGTGGGTCAGTAGCATCCTACAGTGGTTAGAAGACAGGTCTGGGAACCAGGCTGCTGGGGTTCAAATCCCAAGGCTATCTTTTACTGGCCACGTGGCCTCAGACAAGTGAGTTAACATCTTTGTGGCTCAGTGTCCTCACTTGTAAAATGGATGTGGTAACAATCGTATTTACTTCATGAGATTTCATGAGGGCTAAGTAATTGATTGGTATGTGTATAGTGCTTAGGACTATTCCTGGCATGTTTTAAACAGCCCCTGGCATATAAGGAGTGTTTATTAAATGGAGGAAAAGTCTTATGCCAGAAGCCCTCTCTCTTCCCTGACGGGGCACCAACTTCTAGGAGAGATCGAGGTCCAGGCACTGTAAACTCACCCACTGAATCCAGGTGAGAACCTGCCTTAATGAAGTCACATGGGGAGAGGGTAGAACTGGTGACCAGCTGCCCATCTCTATGGCCTCACCCACCTCCAGCCAACCCCAAGATAGGCAGCACTTCTAGTATTTTAAGAGTAGCCAGAAATCCGGATTCTTATCCACAATTTCTCAATTTTTAAACATTGGCACTTAGTTCAATTTTATTTTAAGCTCTTAGCAAAACAAACAAATTTATTTTAAGCTGGCTGCTTTCCCAAGTGACTGGTTTGCAGGCTCTACCCCAGTCCAGTCCTGCCAGTTTGCTTTCTTTAACTTTTCTCCTGCATATTAGAGGAAAGGAAACTGAGGCCCAGAGAGAAATATTTGAATCCGTTGTGTCTGACCACTTAGTGGAGTCAACAGGCAGTCTGCTAGTTCCCCTCTCCTGGCTGCAAGCCACAGGTTTCCCCAGGTAATCAGACTTTGGACCAGGTAAGGGATGAGAACTCGAAAGGGAATTTTCCCTTCAGCCCAAGGTTCTTGCAGGAGCATATTTGAAATATGACGTTTGTTAACTAAGTATCGTTTGCACAGTGCATCCCGGCTACAGCTGAGTGTGAAGCAGGAACTACCCCTGCTTCCAAAGCCATAACAGAGATTTGCAGTGTATGATGCTCCAACTTCACTCCCAGCCCTGGCTCAGCGGGTAGGGGGCCAGGATTCCAGGACGTTCATTCCTAAATCTCACCATTTGCCACTCCGTCGTTACTAAAGGAGCAGCCAGTGGTAAGCTCTGTTGTAAAGGAGGTCACTAAGCAGGAGCTAGAGGGGTTTAGAAAAAAGGGGAGGCGTGTTCTGGAGAGAAGTTTTAGAGGAATATTGTTGGGGAAGAGAGTTAATTTATAGGCTTGTCATGCTCCGAACTTGAGTTGTTTTCTCTTTCTTGTTGAAAAAGCGCCCTTTGGTTCTCACTGATTTAACCAGACTGTGCCGCCATTGCCAGATGAGGCAATTTTACAGATGAGTAAAATGGGGTAAATATTGTACTTGCTTCCCGCCACTGGCGATGAGGGGGAAATGAGACGACCTGTGCAGAGGATTAAACAATACAAAACAGCCTTGGTTCTCATTGTCAGCAGCAGCCAGCCTGCCTGCATGCACAAGTGACAGCTGGAGAACCTTCCACTCTTGGGCTTTCTTTACCCTGTCTATGTGATGGTGACCTTCACTTTGTCTGGAGAGTCAGGGCATCTGCTAGCTGTGGAGCACTTCTTGTGGGTCAGGTTCTGTGCTAGACCCTTCTGTCTCTTTTCTTTTCTTTAACCCTCAGAGCAACCCTGGGAAACCAATGCCATTATCATCTTTTCAGATGAAGTACCTGAAGCTCTGGGAGGAATGTGACTTATCCAAAGTCACCCCCAGGTGGGGACACAACCTTGAGCAAGTCCCATTACCCTCCTGAGCTTTCAGCTTCCTCATTTGTAAAAGGAGGTTCAGGACACCCATCCCAGGGCTGCTGTGGGGATCTAGGAGGTAATGACTTGGAAAGTGCACCATCAGCTGCAAATCCCAGCCAAATGGACAGCATCAGTGTGAGTTTTGCAGAGACCTGTTCCCCTTTGGGGCTCAGTGCATTTTAGCAGCAAAAGTTATAGGGAAAAGTTATTTCAAGTGTCTGTTTCTTGGGTGGTTTCCAAAATGTGTCTCCTCCCTCTGCTAACAAGTGTAAAGCTGGCTTCAGCAGAGGCTCTGCTCAGAGCAAGTCACTTTCAGTGGAGTGATCTGGGAGGTAGAAAGGAAATGGGCAGGATGGTCACAGGGGAGACAGGAACACAGAGAGGGCCTCAGGCTGTGGAGTCAGAGAGATATGAGATCAAATCCTGGCTCTTCCACCTACTAGTTCTGTGACCCTAAGCCAGCTAGTTGACCTCTCTGATCCTCACACAGAAAATTGTTATGATGAAGGGGGTGAGCAAGGCAGCTGAGAAGCAAAGCATGGGCATCCACAAACATCCAGTGAGACCAGTTCCAAGTCCAAGACTGGAGCTGCAGACATTGCTGGGGTTGGGGAATAGGATAGAAACCAGTCCAGAGTCTGGAGAGAAGGGGCCCAGGGGAGAAGGGCCAGCTGCTAAGGTAGGGAAGACTGGTCAAGTTGGGCTTAGCAGTACACGTACACTGGGAAGGAAGACTGGTCAAGTAGGGCTTAGCAGTACACGTACACCGGAAAGGAAGTCTGGTCAAGTAGGGCTTAGCTATGCACGTACACTGGACCACAAGCAGCTGGAGGACAGGCATTCCATCCTCTTCATCTCAGTTGCCTGGTTCACAGCAGGTGCACAGCATACATGTAAAACCCTGAACTTTATATCCACTTTCCTTTCTGCCCCATGCTCACCCATTTAATCCTCTGTAACCCTTGATCTCCAGCCCTACCACCCCACCTCTGAACAGTATGGGAAAACACAGGCTGTGGTATCTGACAGACTCAGATTCAAGTCCAAACTCTGCCCTTTCTAGCTGGGTAGCATTGAGCAGATTACCTCCCCTCCACAACCCTCTTTTCTTTTCTGTAAATGGGCTGATCCTGCCTCCCTAGCAGAGTTATTGTAGGAGTAAGAGAGGATACATGTGAAAACACCTAGCATGGGCCCTGACACGTAGGAGGCATTCTGAAGGTGGCATCAGGAAGTGAGGCTGCTCCTTACCAGAGTAGCCCGTGGCCACCTCCAACTTCTGCACATACCCACAGACCGAATTCCTGAAGGCACTCAGTGTGTCTTTATATCTTAGGGGACACAAGCACCTGGGTTGGGGACATGGATGCACTGCTACCTCTTTTCCCACAGTCTCTTTACACAGTTTCCATGCTGGTCCTATATTGACTGGCCATGGTGGGGCTAACGATGTCCACAGAACACCTCAAAAATGAGCATCAGTAGGCAGATCACTGATCAGGATTAAAGCACCTGTCCATATTCACTAAGCCATCCTCTGGCTGTGAGTATGGTAGTGTCTGTGAAAGTTCTCAGGTGGTAAGTATATGAATGAAGGGCTTCCTGGTCCCAGATCCCATGTCTTATTCTTGAGGGTAGCCTGTGAGCTCTGTGCCATTGCTGGACTGATGATTGATGGGTCCTTCTCTGGTACCTTGAGCTCAGGCTGAAGTCCTGAAAGATGGGACTGGCTCTGCTTCCCTACAAGGACCTCTGGGGACAGGTACAGCACTTGGAAGGAAACCCACGATGCTGCGGCCAGTAGGGCTGGGGGCCCATAGAGGGGTAACCTGCCCATTTGGGATGTGTGTGCTCTTGAAGTTTAGCTGACAAGGGTTTCAGGACAGAGCTTGCCTATGTCTGGCTATCATACCCTTACCCTACATGTAGTGCAGGCCCCGTTCAAAATCTGGGAGCCAGGTTTGCCCTGCTGTTAACTGGGAAAATGCTGCTTTAATGCCTGGCGCCATTGGAGGAGCTCCATAGCCATCCACGAGGGACTTGAAGAGCTTATCTGCAGCAATTTAGCCTCCATGCCCCCCTCTGAACCCATGGTGACAGATCATCTACAGAAGTCACATAGTTTGGTCCAATACAAGTCAAAATGTCAAGGCACAATCTCTAAGCTCACTCTTGCCCCCACCCCCTGAACCCAGCCTCCTTCTCTTGCTATGCATTTATTTAGGATATCTCTCTACCCACCTGCCCTGGGCAGCAGAGGGTTGGCCCATCCTCCATTACCTGCCAAGACTGGGAGTCTGAGCTTAGAACTAGCCCCCACCCTACCCCCACCCCTTACCACCTGCTCCTGTGCTGACTCCCACACCCAGCCTCTCCCTCCGGGCCCCCGAGCTAATTACAGGCTTCCCTAAATCATTGGAAGGAAAAGCTAATTAAATCAGAGTCGGCCATCCGTTTTCTGGCTAAGGACAGGCAGCCCGACACCTTTCTTCCAGTCCAGGATCCGGAAACCATGGCTTGCAGCTTCATTTGAGTTGAGAACAGGTTTTTAATCTCTTAGGGCTGATTTCAGGAAGAGCAGCAAGATGGGACGTTTCCTCACTGCTCCTTTGCACCATGTCAGAGTGACCATATGGGATCAGATTGAGGGCCTGGAAAACTGAGGTGTACCCAGATCTGCACAGCTGGGCAAGAATGTGTGAGGAGCCAAAGTAGGTGATAGTTTGACCTTGGAAATCCCGCAGCGCGCCGATGCCCCACACCCACTGTTTCAGATGGTGTGGAGTGAAGGGCCTTGCCTTCAATCCCAGGCCTGCTGCTTGCTGGACCAGTGTCCCCCGCTGGCATTCTCCCCCTCTCTGAGCCTGAGTAATAACAGCGCCTACCTCACAGAGTTGCTGAGAATTAAATGAGATGACATATCAGTCAGCCAGTGTGAAGCAGGTGCTTTCCATGTTTGTGGAATGAATGAGTGACTACAAAGTGCCACACCCAGAGTGAACACCCAAGCAATGTTAGTTCTCTCATCCACCTTGGAATCCCCATGTGTTTGTTACTATAAATACTTATGGGACTCATTGACATAAAACCTGTAGGTAAATAAATTTATTTCATGTTTTCCCCCTTTGAGATGTAGGAGACAAAGGACTCACAGGTGGGAGGGTATGGGGTGTGGAAACTGAGGGCTCCCTTCCCACAGCCCGCCCTCCCATTTGCCCCTAGATGCCAGCCTGCTTTTCCTTTTTTCTGGGCCTCAAACCCCTCGATATAAAGAGCGGTGCCTTGACAGAAGTTCCAGCTCTGATTCTCAGCCCCTTCCTTCTCTGTTCCCTCATGAGCCATGTCCTCACCAACTTCCTCAAAGGCCAGCATGTGGTTGTCCCAGCCACTTTTTTACAGAGAAGGGGTGACAAGCTCAACTAAGTAAGGAGATCCCCAAAGCAGGCAACCAATGGGGGAGAGTCCTCTGTAGGGATGAGGACCAACTCTGTGAGACAAGTCTGCAGCCTGCTTTGAATTCCAGCTAGCTGTGTGGCCTCCAAAAAAAATCACCCAGCTTTTCTGTGCTTCAGTTTCCTCCTTTGCAAAATGGGCATGAGAATAATCGTATATTCCTCTAGGGTTGTTATAAGAGTTAAATTAATTCCTAGGGGCCAGGAGCTTGGGAGATGGCCTGGTCTGTAGTTAGCACTCCACAAGCATTAATCGTTCCTGGTATTTCTGAACCAGACTCTCAGAGACCCCTCATCACAGCCAGCCCAGCCCGCTGGCCTGATGCCTTCCCTCTTATGGATGGAATCTGGAGAGGAGAAGCCACTGGGCCACTGTCACTCAGAATGAACCTCCTGCTCCACTCCTCTCTCAAAGAGGAGAGTCTGCCAGTGCCTGTCAGGACAAGGAGGGCTCAGGGCAGGGCGGGGGAAGCTACGAAGGCCCAGAGAGGCTCTAGCGGAGTTGGGAGGTGGCTATAAATATGAGAGGCGAGGGGCTTTCTAACTAGGCCAGGAATGTGTGTTAGTCATTGAGGTCAGAGCAGGCCGCAGAAGCTCTTGGCTGGGAAAAGAGTATATCCAGGAGTGAGCTCTCCCGGGCTCAGGGGAAGCCAGAGAGCTGAGGTGCAGAAGGAGGGTGACGAGCAGAGCTCAGCTCGGGCCATGCTGCCTCCCCAGAACCTTGGTCAGAGGGGCCCAGGAAGGTCCCTCCTGCCTCCTCTAATCTCTGAGAAGTCCTACCTCAACCCCAATCAATCAGCCACCTATAACCACCCGCAGGCTGAGGCCATGCTGTGGCTCCCAAAGGGCACTCAGGCCACCATTCTGCAGAGTGAACAAGGGCATCCTTTCTATTTTAATAGCTGTGCACTTATTTTAATGTGTTGGGAGAAAAATACAACTGGCAAAGCAAATCCATGATCTCATGGCTATAAATGCTTAAGATAATACCAGGTAGGTGTATACATTTTTTAAAGAGGGAGTTGATTTTTTTTTTTTTTAATGTATACTCGTGGAACTGAACCACCATTACTTAGGATTGGGGGATTCTAGACTACAGGCAAAATGCTAATTTCCTTGCCATGGAGCTCCAGCTATCTTCTGTGCCTCCAGTCCCACATCCCAGCCCTGCCTTTCCCCAACATCCCTGCCCTTGCTCCTGACCTCTGCTCCACTCTCACGGTGCTCACTGCCTGGAATGCTTTTCCCCTCCAGCTTTCCACTGTGAGCACCAGGTGAAATGAACTACTCACAGGTGCCTCCATAGGCCCATCCAGAGGCCTCCTCCTCCTTCTCCAGGCTGCCCCAGGCCCTTGTCCCTCTGCCACCACTCCCCACACTTTGTGAGAGTCTCCATAGCTCTGGCTGGTTGCCTTCCTTCCTGCTATTATCAGCGCTGTACTGGGGGCTGAGCACATGCCTAGGAGACAGACCCAGTCACTTTCTGGAGCCATCCTTGCCTGGCGTTGGCTGGCACACATTCAGCCTCGCCCTCAGGGCTCTGCCCCCTCCCTCATCTGTCAGATGGGGATGCTAAGTTTCCTCTCCCCAGGTGGGTGTGTGGGGTCAGTAAGTTTACTTCACCTAAAGCTGTCTAAAGGCATGTGTCTCACATGTCATCAGGACTCCACAAATCCTGGTTCTGCTCTTTTGAATTATCAAGGCTATTATCATTATCAGGGACCAATGGATATTCAGTAAGTGGGGCAGAGTGGAGGGGAGGGAATGAGACTAGAGCACCTTTGCATTTAGGATCAGGAGAAAGTTCTCAGTGCCTATTTACTCCACCCCTCTCATTCTGAATGGGAAAACTGAGGCCCACACTGCACCCCTAGAACCGGGGCCTGGGCCTCCTGTCCTTCAATCTACCATTGTCCCACCACCTCCGTCCTCCCTAGGCTGGGGGAAGAGGACTCCAGGACTCACCTGCCCAGAGAGACAGGCAGACCTACCTGAGCTTCTCTACCAACCCCCTCGCCCCAGTCTTTGGAATGGGCCAGAGAGACCTGGGGAGGAAATCCAGAGGCTGTGGCCAGCAGGAGAGCTCTCACTTCCCCAAGTCAGTGAATCAAAAGCTTCATTCTTTGTAGATTCCTCCGATAGGTAGGAGCAGACATGACCTTTGTCATTTGTTATTTTTAGCTGAGCAGGCAAGGAATAATAAAAACCTGTATGGGAGCTGACTATAAATAACATAGCTGTGGCATTAAACACACACACACACACACACACACACACGCACGCACACACGCGTGCGCGCATGCCCCTAAAACCTGTCGATCTAAAGCAGCATTGCCCTTTCAAATGGAATAAGAGCATTAGCATGGCACTCTAGCGTCAGTGAGCCCATCTCACAAAAGCTTTTGCTTGCGATCACCACGCAGTTCCCTGAGGGGAGATGCTTTTATTGTCCCCATTCTTCAGATGAGGAAATGAGGAATGAGATTGGCCAGTGAGGCCACGGGCTCTGAGCCTGACAGATGCCAGGAACCTGACATCTATCACTGTCCCTATTGTAGAGTGTCTGAGAGGTGATGCAGCTTTGCCGAGTGCCACCGAGGGAGGGAGAGAGAGGGAGAGAAGCAGGACCAGAACCGCCTCAGGTCACCTGTCTCCAAATGCAGTAGTCTGCCAGCTGCTAGTGGCCTTGCAGGGCTGGAGGAAGGAGAGGTGGGCATGGACAGGTGAGAGGAGTGGCCACGGGCGTTGTGGACCCCTCAGGACGGGAGTTGGAGTGAGAAGGTGATGGCTGGGGTGCTAGAGGTGGAGAGGAGGCAGTCTGGGAAGGGCTCAGCACTGAGAGCGGCAAGGGGGACAGGGCAAGAGAAGGGAATTGGCCAATCGTGTTCCAGGGCGGGGCCACACCAGGCTCACCCGGTCTGACATTGAAATCACTTTGGGCAGGGCGGCCATGCTGGCCAGCCCACGGCCAGAGAATAGGAAAAAAGTCCCAAGAGCAGGTTACCAGGGCTGGGATAGACAAGGACAGTCAGAGGAGCAGGCTCAAAGACACCAGAGCAGAAATGCATCCCCAGGACTTAAAGGAAACAGACTCCAGACAGCAGTGTTGAGCCCCTGCCCCTGGCGCAGTTGTGTGCTGGTGTGCATTTCATGATCAGCTCTCAGGCAGATAGGTGCCCGGCTTTGTAGTGTCCGCCAGGTTCTGTGGTGAAAGGTTCCCACCCCTGGCAGATCACCGCTACCAGCATGCCATCCCTTGTGTGCACCGTTAGTTCTCAGGACACCACCACACCAAGCCACCCAGGGGGCGATGCCTGTGTCCTGCTTGCTTCAAAGGAAGAGAGGAGGGGCTTGCAGGCCATTTTAAGCTATTATTAATTGTGCATGTAACACACAAGAGGCAGAATCTCAATTAATTCTCAGTACCATCCTCTGAGGTAGACATTATCGCTAGCTTCCTGATAAAGAAACGGAGGCTCCAAGAGTTAAAGTGACTTGCTCAAGGTAGCGTACCTTGTGGCAGCACCGGAATCTGAAGCCAGGTGTGTGTGAGTTCGGAGTCCCCACCCCAGCCATATACCATCCAGCCTCCAGCCGGGGTAGTTCTGGGACCGGAGCCGGGGCTGGATCTTCAGGCAGGGGTTCATGGGTGGGTTCCTCTGTGGGGCTAGAGCTGAAACGCCTGACCAAGTCCCAGAGGAAATGGTCACCACCCTTGAGAGAAGCCCTAAGAGGTTTGAGACAACCCCCACATGGGGAGGGCATGGAGCAGGAGTACCACCTTCCCCTCCCACCAGGGCAGAGGCACTGCATGGCACCCCACAGGGCTCTCCCAACCTTCCCCCGCTCCTTCCCTTGTTCATGACCGAGTCTCCTCCTCCAAAGCCCAGTTCCAGGAACCAGTGCCCTCACTGCCAGACACATAGTAGGTGCTCAATTAATGAGGAGGAAATGAACCAATCACACCTTCCTATTCTCTCCCATTTTGTTGGAAATCAAAGACCAGATCAATTATATTATTATTATTCCCAGTTCACAGATAGAGAAACTGAGGTAGATTCCAATTGGCGAAATGACTAGCTCAAGGCCACGCAATAGTAAATGGCAGAGCCAGGGTTCAATCCCCTACCTCTGTAACCCCCTCAGCACCCTACTCTTCTCTACTGTGCTGTGTGCCCCCAGAAAGAAATTAGCACCTTGTATCTGAGAAGCTCCTTATGCTTTGTCAAGACACTTGCATTTCCTTCTTATGCTTCACTATTGCATGTTGGCCTCAGAATGCCAGTGCAGGGAGGCTGGGGGACAGCAAGGAGGACTTGAGAGAGCAGGGGACATTGTAGTGAGAGAGTTGGCCCAGCCTGAAGGGCAGCCCTGTCCACAGAAGCCCTGGAAATCCCCACTGATGCAGGACCTCCTTGGAGGGTGGCATGGCGCCTGTGTCGGGACTCTTTGGAGCCATATCTTACAGACAGGTTCAGAGCAAGGTGGCCCCACAATGTGATGGGAGCAAGGGATTCTGATGGGGTGAAGGGGCTGCCATGGAGCCACCCCGGGCCTCCCAGCCCCAGCGGACCATGATTCCATATAAACCAGCTTCATGGGCAGATCCCAAAGGGAATTTCCTCTGGGGAGAAAGTGGATCACCCCCACAGGGATGCCCTTGAAGGCCACTGAGGCGGCATCAGTCCTGCCTGTATTCCAAGGGCAGAAAGCTCATCTGCTCATCCTCCCTCCTCAGGCCCAGCTCCAGCTTCACATCCCACTTCTACCCTGCTCCCTTTGGCCACTTGTTGGACACCCTGGTGGGGCCCAGACATTCCCCATACTTACAGCAGGGTAGGGAAGAAAGTGTGTGTCTGAATCCCAACACCCCTGCCAAAGGGACAGTTTTGTTCCAGGTATGTGGCCTCTCTGGGCCTCCATTTCACCGTCTATAAAATGGGGATGGTAAGAACTCCTTAAAGGGTAGGAATTAACTGAGCCACAACATGAAAAGTTCTTAGAACAATCAGTACCCGGCATGTGGTAATTGTCCAGGCCACGCCACCCCTCGGTACTACTATTGGTAACGCAGACCAATCCCATCTCTTCTGCCTAGCAGCTCTCAAGGGGAGCTACCCCTGTGGCAGTCTAGGGTCTGGAAGGGAGCACTGGATTTAGAGTCCTGAACCCACAGCTATCTCTTAATCACCCCTGACCCTCAGAGGCAGGGGTCCTTCACCTTTCCTGGCCTACGTGTCCCCTTCTATCCGGTGGCCCCCCTCGGTTCCCAGCTCATTTGAGACTCTGTAAATGTCCACTGGATGTTTTTCTGTTTGCAGCCATGGTCCAGTGCCAGCAGGCCCCTTTCCTCTTTGCCAATATGTCTCCGGCTCAGGGTCTGCCCCAGTCATGGTTTGCTGAATGAACGTGTTACCTGTGGCACATGCACAGGTTATATGTGTGACGTTACTGTGGTATGGTGGTCTAACAACATGGAATTCTGTCATGTGGTAGGCACCTCGCCAAAGGCTTCATCATCCTCATTCTGTTTAATTCTTAAAATCCTTCTAAGTTTCCTCCTGCTCCTGGGATAAGGACAGAAATCTGGAGGGTGGTCTCTAAGACCCGACGCCTTTTCTGCCCCTTGAGCACACTCTTCCTCTCTAGGCATTCAGACCCCCTTTCAGTTTCAGGAAAATCGCTGAGCTCTTTCTAGCCTCAGGGGCTTTGCCAGGGAAACCACCTCTCCTACCTGGTGAGGCCCCGCTCAGACTTCTGAGCCCAGCTCAGCGACCAGCCCCCTTGGAGAAACCTTCTGCGACTCCCCACTGTGCTCCTACAGTGGGAATGGCCGGGTCCTCCAGCTGAATGTGCCCATGGCCTCTGCCCCTTCATCTTATACCCCTTTCTCCATGTATGTGGGTCTGTGCATACATTTCACATCTGCCTCTGAATCCTCTCGAGAGTGGACAACATGAGTTTTCCTACCGCATCCTCAGCACCTAGCACAGAACCTGGGAAGTGGCAGATGTCAGTGGGTACTTGCTGAAGAAATGACCTGACAGAGAAGCAGGAAGTAGTTGTTGCCATGCATGTTGCACAGATGAGAAGCCTGAGGCCTGAGATAGAGAGACTTGCCCCAAATCACACAGCCCATCAGGGTGGAGCAGGATTTGAGCTAGTCCATGGGGCTCCAGCTCCCAAGCTTTTGGACCCACCCCACTCCCTTGCCACCTTTGGGTACAGTGGAGGACTGAGCCAGAGAAGCTCCCAGAGGAAGAGGGCTTGCATGACAGGGCAAGGGCTGCTGTCCCTCTCAGAGGCCTGGCTGCTTGGAAACCTTATCAGAGGTGAGCCCACAACTTGCTGCTCCTCTGTGAGCCTCCAGGAAAGATATGCATTCTAATTCTGCCTCTAGTTATATAATCCTGGGCTTGTCCCCTCTACTCTCCAGATCTCAGTTTCCTTGTCAGTAAAACGGGAGTGAGACTATCCACAAAGCCGGTTAATTGTGTGCATTAGCACACAAAGAATGCTCCCAGCAATGACAGCTGATGTGGTCCCTGCAACCTCCAACCCATTTTAAGGATACAATGGCAGTGGGATGGCCACGTTTCAGTCCCTGAGTCCTTATTGCTTCCAAAATCGCAGCAGCATCCAGCCATCCAGTCAGCAGGTGGGTCTTTCGGCTTGCGGTATTCTCAATCGTCACACCTCAGCTCCTATCCTCTCTGGGAACCTTCTCCCCCGGCTGGGCCCTACAGCCTCCTCAGCAAGAGGACATCCAGAGAAATGGCAGGCTGTGGTGCAGACTGTGATAGGTTTGAATGTTCACTCCTATACCACAGAGCTGTGTTCCCCTAAGCAAGCCACTCCCCCTCTCTGAGCTTGTTCCTCACCTCTAAATTGAGGGTTGATAACACTGAACTTGGAGATTATGAGGAGGAGTAAATACTACTAAGTGCCTGGCGCAGAGTAGGCACTCAGCAAGTGACAAATTCCCTTCTCTCTTCTCCTGAAAGTCCTGAGTACATTGTCCCTATTCCTTCTGTTTTCTCCTTCCTTCTCCTCTTCTCTCTCCAGGGAGTCAGCCTTCCATCAAGAGTGAAAACACACACATACATACACACAAATGTTCACTAGGAACCCCAGCACAGTACCTCACATTCAGTGAGAGCTAAGTAAATATTTGTAGACTGAATAATCCAAAGAAATGAATTACTGATGGTAAAAGTTCAGGCTATAAGTAGCTGGCAGGGAGAATTTAGGGATAGGGGCTCCTCCCTGGGTGTTCAACTCACCTTGCATTCAGCCCTGGTCTCAAGCATTCTGGCCCCAGTTGAGACATCACTGAGGGACATCGGAGTGGAGTTCAGGTCTTCCTTTTCCCTTCACAAAGTAGTCATGCAGAGAGAGCCCCACTCATTGACAGGCTCAGGAAATAGCAGCTCTTGAAACAGGACCTCCAGCAAGTGCAAAGAATATTTCCAGAGCCACAGAGGGATGCAAATACCAGTTCAAAACCTCCAGGGAATTGCTTTTTCATTCAACAAACTTGTACTCATCGGTTCAATCAATATTTATTGAGGTTCTGTGCTCAGTGCTGAGGATATAATAAGCAAATGAGATCCATTCCCTATCCCCAAGGATTCCCCTAGCCTGAAGGACATGACAGAGATGTACATAAAGAGGTTAATAGCAACAAATTTTTCTTGGGGGTTGGAGATGATGGAGGGGAAATCAGGGAAGGCTTCAGAGAAGTGGGGTTGCTGGACCTGAGATTTGAAGGATAAGTAGGACTTCTCCAGGCAGAAGAGTGGGAAGGGAAGTCATCCCAGGCAGAGTGGATGGTGCATGCAAAAACACAGAGGCATGGAAATGCGAGTGTGTGTGAGGAGCAGGAAAGGCTTAGTGTGGGGAAAGTAGATGGAGGATAATGGGAGGGGTCTGGAATAGTCATCTGGCTCTCATGAGCTCTGGAAGGAGTTTAGGTTTTATGCTAAGAGCACAGGGAAGCCAAAAAAGGTTTAGAGGAGTTGAGAAAGCTCTCTAAGGTGCAGGGGATGGGCAAATAGGGGGAGGATAGCAGGAGAAGAAGCAGGGAGACCAAGGGGAGGAGGTAGGATTGACAGATGGGTGTGGGCAGTGTGTTTGCATGTGCATTAACCAAAGGGATAGTGTGGATGAAACCATGTTTCCCAGGCCTGGAAAAGGCAACCTCCCCCAGGGAGTCCTCCCAGAATAGTTCTTGATTCCCCAGGCTCTGTGTTCTTCCAGGAGAGAAAGTACCTGCTTCCTAATTGGCCCCTAACCTCTGGCCTCACATACAGGGGGCGGCAGAGTCAGCCATCGCCACACACTGGCCCTGCCCCACTAGAAAGCTGGGCTAGACCTTCTGCACCCAGGTTTTCTGACTTATGGGAAAATAAGTTCCATGGTTCCCTGGACCTAGGTTCACACCCACCTCCGTTGGGGTCCCTGGGTCCAGTGTGGGGCCTCATGTAGTCCTGGTTTCAAGCCCCAGTTCCCCTACTCACTGTATGGCCTTGGGCAACATCATTTACCCTCTCTGTACTTCACTTTCCTCATTAGTAAAATGAGAATGAAAAACAGGACCTCCCTCCCAGAATGTTATGAAGCTCGTACGGTGAAACGCACAGTAGGCTGTTGATAGGAATGGCGACAGAAGTTAGACATCAGCCTGAACCCCTCCTCACTGGGGGAGCAAGAACCGGTGGAAGTAGCCAGGAATGGGGGACTGGGTTTGCATGTCAGCGGGTTGCCCTGGACTATCAGGATCTTAAAGGCCCGCCCTGCCCAAGCTCCACAGGGGCCGGGGTCTGAGAACCATCATCCAGCAGGATAAGGGGCTGGAAGAGACCCACTGCCCTGTTCCCCAGGGCCCTTCTGGAGAATCTCACCCTCTGTGTTTATCCTATTAATACCAACTGCCATTCTCCGTCAGCCTGTGACTCTGCCAAATAGGTATTATTGTCCCCAATTTGCAGATGAGAAAACTCAGGGAAGTTGAGTCATTTGCCCAAGTATTGACAGGAAATGAAAGAGGAGGGCTTTGATCCCAGATCTGTCTGACTGGCCACAAAACCTCAGCCCAAGGTTGGGTGGGTTGAGGATGTTTGGGACCTTGGTAGGAATGGGTGTAGTGCCCCAAGGTAGCTGGGAGACTTGGAACAAGCTGGGCCACCTGGTCCCCAGACACCATTCTATGGCCCCTCAAGGTCATGGTCCTAGAGGAGCCTAGCCATGTGCCTCAAATTTGAGGATCTTTAGGCAGGGACAGAGGGAAAGGTCTAAAGTTCAAGTGGGTCAGATCTGGGCTCAGATCTCGACCTTGGGCTTCACTGGCTCTGTGCCTCCAAAGCAAGTCACCAAGGCCTCTCTCATTTTCTCTTCTATAAAATGGGAAGAAGCCCAATCTCTCCAAGAGTGATTTGTGAAGGTCAGACAAGGCAGGGAGGGGAGGGGCCTTTGGAAATAACTTCTCAGCCTCAGAGGGGTCCAGCCAGCAGCATTTTGTGACAGCAATTAACCTGCTTAGATGTGAGAAGACCCTGAGCTGGGCAAGGCAAGGGCAGATGTAGTCCTCATTCCTCTTTCCCTTCAGGAGGGGGAGCAAAAGAGAACCTATGTCTCCTGGAGAGGACACAGCTGGTCTCTGATTGCATTTGATTCTGCCTCCCTCAGACCCGTCTGGACCTACCTCATCTGTCTCCCTTATGCAAATTGCCTTCATCAGACGACCTCATCCCCACCCTCATACCTAGCTACTAACCCTCTACTCCCAATCCTCTCTGGTCCTGGGATTTGTTCCCCCAAACATGGTCTGGACAACTGAAGACTGTGTGAAAATCGGACTGGGCTGGCTCTCCCCTCACCCCTGCCCTATTTCTCATACCTCCCCCCAACCCTGACCCTCAATCCATGTTTACCATAAGCCAAATCATGCTGGAGGCAGAAGTTGTCAGTAATCCTCCTGGCCTGCCTCCTGCCTCTCTCCCCCTCTTCCCCATGGGTCACCCTGACTTGTCATTTCCAGCCTTCCCGGAGTTTCAACACTAACACCATTGTTTGTTAGATTTTGCAACACCTCTGCCTGTCCAATACCCCCTGCCCCACAACATATCCTGGAAAGACAGGCCAGATGCCCTAGGTATGTCTGCTGCAGTAAGGGGAGGTATAGGGGGCAGGGCAGGGGACGAATGTCTGTGGCCAGATGACTTTGGGCAAGCCACTTACATCCGTTCTTGAGGCCTTAGTTTGCTCAACTGTAAGATGGGAGAATTGGATTGGAGTCCTTCAAGTCCTTCAAATCTTCAACTCCTCTGGTTCTGACATTTGATAAATCCAAATCACAGAGCAGCAGATTCATTCAGGCCTTTATTGGGGCACCTACCACATGCTGGGAGCTGGGGCTCTAGAAAGAGAGCTGATGTGGTCACAGCTCAGTGAGGGAGACAGATGTGTAGACCATCACCATACCATGTGGTCAGAGCCAGGCTGGACACAGGAATTGATTCTCTCAGTGGAATCAGGAAGAACTATTTGAGAAAGCAGCGGTTGAGCTGGACTTTGAAGGATGAAGAGGAGTTCAGGGGCCAAACATAATGAAAAACTTTCAGACTCTGCTGGTCAGCATTTAGGCTGTCTCAGAAGTTAGGGGATATCCTATCATTGGGTTGTGGATGTGGATGCTGAAATATAACAGATCTGAAATGCCGAGGAGATGGGAGCTTAGCCAGGTGTCAGTTCTAGTCTTAGATTCTGGGAACCCAAATTCCATGAGCTCCTGAAAATTTAGTGTTTGCAGGTAACAACAGCACAGCCCACCCCAGGCAGGGGCCAGTGAGCAGGCAGGACTCCGAACTTTCAGCAGATGAGTGTTGGGGCTCCCAACCAGCCCACACCATGCTGGCATTCACAGGGAGGGAGCTGTGGGCTTGGAGTCCTCAAGCTGAGATCAGGGGTTTGACTGACCCCCTCCTGGCTTGAAACACTGTGTCCTGGTCACCGCACACAAATTCCTCACTGTCATTCAGGTGCTCACAGAAGTCATTCTAGTGGTAGGATCAAACAACTCACTGTTTTGCAGTGGCCTTTGCAAACTATGAAGTGTGCTGGACACAGAAAGTATTATTACTGTGGAAATGGTGGCTCATAACCAGCCCCTTCTGGGGCTCTTTGTTCTATAATCAGGAAAATCAGTTTGCTATCCTCCCCAAAGCCCCTGTTGTCACAGAAATGACAGTGGGATTCCTGGCACAGACATGTCTGCCCCAACCACATGTGAGCTTCAATGGGCCTTTCACCCTCTGCCCTTTTGTGCCCACCCTCACCCTGGCCATCTCAGAGTGCTTTTCTGTAACCCTGTGTTGGGGGACAGGGGCTGCCTCTAGACCCTGGGGAAGGGATAAGGGACTCCTGGCTTGGCCCCTCCTGTGGTAGGGTCTAACTTAGAACTCTGCCTGGAAGAGGACCAGTGGAACCCCCCCCCCATCTATACCCCCAAGAAGGGGTCAACGTGGCAACTCCCTCTCCCGGGCTTTTGGGGTAGAGGGTAAGAGCCTCTCTGAGCTGTGTCCTGGCTGCTCTGTCAGAACCCCAGCCGGGAGTCTTCCCTGCCTGGCACCGTGGAGCACAGGGCCACCCAGCACTCAGCATCCTTAGCGTCTCAGCATCCTCTGCACATCTCACTTTGCCTGGCCAGGAGCATAAGGGGACCCCTTGGTGGGCTTAAGGGCTAAAAAGCAAGGGGGAGCAACATGGCCCACTGACAGAGGCCCGGCCGCTGGTGCTCACTCCCAGCTCTCTGCCTCCCGTGGCCCCTCTGCCCGGCCAGGTTCTGATTTTGGTGCAGTGCAGACTTTCAGCTTCACGAGACAAATTGATATTCTGTGCCAGCCCAGGGATGGAGAGGCAGCTCGGGACGCTCAGGCTCAGGCAGGCAGCTCAGAACCGGGCAGGGGGTAGGGACAGGGGAAAGGAGGCAGCTTCCATCTGGAGCTGCCTTCTGGGGCCACCCCCAACCCTGCTCTCCCCCAACATGTGCCCCCAGCACATTGACAGCTACCCTGAGATAGCAGTCCTGAAGGTCCTTCCACCTTCGGTGCCCTCCTCCTAACCAGGGCACTCCTCCTGGGGGGGACAGAGCAGTGGAGAGCGAGGCCTCAGAACCCAAGAGAAGCCCCTTCACCTACTGTGCCCTCCTAACCTTGCTCCCAGGTCTGTCCTCCCACCAGTCTGGATTTAAAGGGGCAGCAGGTCTGGACTTAAATGGGTAACAGACAAGGCAGAAAGAAATGGGTAAATTGGCTGGGAGGATTGCATTCCTGCAGATTCTTCCCCAGGGGTCCCTGGAGTCTCTGGACATGGTCAGCGCCCCCCAATATGATCAGCCTCTCAACTCCTCACAGATGTCCCTGTAGATGATGTGGATACGGGAGACATATGGAGACACCCCTGCCAGTGGGCATCTGTGAGCAGATAAGCAGCCTCTTGAGGGGGTCTTCTGAGAGAACAGTAGCCCCCCAGGCAGGTGGGGGTACCCCTGGGTGGGGCTGCTGGGCCACAGGGGTAGTGTTTAGATGGCAGTAGGGAGCTTAGTGCGGTCTCTGTCATATTGGACTTGCAACCACAAATGTGTTTAGTCTGTGTTGAGTCCATTGCTACCCCTATGTGACCTTTGCCCCACCCGTCTGAGGGGTGTCCTGACCAAAAGGAGAAGGAAACCAGAGCCTGCACAGCCAAAGGAGGCCCCCAGAAAGTGGGGGATGATTTGGGGCCATTTGAGCAAAATCTTCCCCTCTCCTCTATTACTCTCCCCCCACCACCATCAGTCGCAGGATGCCCTCCAATCCGACTCAGCCCCAACCCTACCCTCACCATGCCCTTGACATTCCCTCCTACTTCGGGGGAGCGGGCATATTCCTGGGACTCTGCCAGCTTCAGTTCCTCATGATCCCACGGGAGGAATTAAAACCGCAAACAACACCGTGGTGGTTCGGTCCACACACCCCTGCCCCCACTCTCCTCCCCCAGTCCCCCCCACCAGAACAAGCCCTCCCCGCGTCCCTCCCTCGTCCTCGGTCCTCCGCCCCCTCCCCCAGCCTCCGGCAGCGCAGCGGCTGGGGCGGCCTCTGCCTCCCCCGAGATTGCATTTTGCCAACGAGATGCTCTCCTAGAAGCCGGCGCCGGCGCCCCCCCCCCCCCCCCCGCCCCCCCACCTGCTCGGGCAGGATGGTACAGTCTGCAGAGGGACCCGGGCACGCTGGCTGGGCTCAGCCGCGGCACCAGCTGCCGCACCGCGATTACGGGGCTGCCCGCCTGGAAACCGTGCCGGATTTGTGGTGATTTTCGTAGCCAAGTAAGTACCGGCATCCCCCAGCATGAGAAAATAAAAAATAAAAAGCGCCCCACTCCGTTCTCCCCTTCCTCCCTCACCCATTTTATTTTGTTTCATTTCATTTGATTTTTTTCAGTGCTGATGGTGGTGGCGGCAGCGTTGGGGGGGGGGAGCAGGGCTTGTTTATCTGGCAGCAGCTGAGGCTGCATTGGGAGCCGCTGCCGAGGGAGACACTAGTATGAGGGTCCGTGTGCTGGGGGATAGGACTGGGGTGCTGGGGACTTGAGCAGGGGGATCTCGGACAAGCGGATGCCCAGGGTCTCAGGTAGATGCCGGCATCCTCTGCTCATTAGATGCCCCTGGATGGATGTTATGCAAGGACCGGCAAGCCGGTAGCAGGGGGCAAGGTCCTCTTCCCTCTGAGCTTCGTCCCAGGGAGACGCAGAGGACTAGAGGGTGCCTCCTGCCCGGCCCCCACTGGGTTCCAGGACAGAAGCAGAGGGAGGCTCCCACAGTGGGTCCCCCTGGCAGGTGGGCTGCTGCATGCCAGGACCACCAGGTCAGGCCAGCCAAGGCATGTGGTGGCAGGGATGAGTCCCCAGGTCCCCGAGATGGCCAGAAAGGGGGCAGGAGCGGGATGGCCAGGCCATTTTGCAGCAGTCATGCTGGGTGGTGGAGTTGGCACTTTCAGCCCAGAAGCCCAGTTCACCCTGGTTGGGGTGGCTTCTGGCTGAGAGCTAGGTACCTGGGGCTCCTCCCTGCCCCCTGCAGGGTCAGGATTGGGAAACCCACCAGCAGGTCTCTGTACTCCCCATGGGTGGGCTGCTGCGGACAACCATCCTTTCTAGCCAAGAGGCCATTCCATGGCTGTCCTCTGTTCACCTAGGTTGTATGGGAAGGGATCTCTGTGGCTGGACTGCCCCAGTCAGGGAAGAGCCCCTAGGGGTCTCAGAGCCCCCACGCAGAGGCCCAGCCAGGCTCGACCTTCAGAAGGGTAAGCTAAGTAGGTGAGCTCAGCCCCAGAGGGTCTGGGTGTGACGCTGAGTGCCCCTCGCCCATCACAGAGTGGGCTCCCCTCCTTGCCTGCATTGCTCTCCAAATCGCTGGGAAGAGGCAGAGCTGACGTTTGGGGCATTTCCAGGAGCTGCAGGCGCCATCCGGAGAAATTCTCCTTTGACGTGTGCAGTAGGAGGGGGCTTGGAGCGCAGGCCAACTTCGCTGAAGGGGCAGTGGCAGGGAGGGGCTGCCACAGCTCCGGGGGAGCCCTGTAGGGGGAGTCCAGGAGAGATACAAATGGCCCATGCTATTTAGCTACCTTTGTACCCCCAGTCCCATTCTCATCAGGGCATACACACAACCACAGATCTGCACAGATGCACACACACAAATATAGTATACGTAGTAGTGTATTGTATATGTTCATAGATCATATGCACATAGACTTCCTGTGCCCATAGACACACCTCAGCACATGGGACTACAACTCCTATCCCTGAACACCACCTGCTCACCTGCATGCTACAGCAGGCACACGATTGTCTCATGCACACACGCACACATATACCTGTGAACGCGGCATACCCACACATGCCTGTAGCTCTAACAGGAATGCAGTAGGCTGCATGGGGACTAACCAGCCTGCACACAGTGCCGGGCAGCAGCCACAAATGTGGCATGTGGTCTCGTGTGGGCTGGACCCCATGTGGAAATGACAAGCACACATATGTGGTGTCCCGAATGCCATCTGCATGCCTGTCTGTGCATTAGTGGGCACCCAGTATGCTGGAACGTGGCCACAGGTGAACGAATGCAGGTTGCATATGCATGGAAATGGCCCAGGCACACAGATGCAGCTCCTCTGTGGATGCCGCAGGCTCACATACACCCCTAAGCTTCCAGGCATTTTCTGTGGCAGTGAAGGTGCCTCTGTGGGCACTGGGGAGAGGCTGGCCCTCGGGGCTACCTGTGAGGACAGAGGGACACTGGCCAGGCAAGAGACAGCCCAGATTCCCGGGGAACTGTGATTGGGCTCAGCAAAAGCCATCTTGGATTCTTGATGTGTGGCAGAGAAGGTTGCCTAGAGTTAGAAAGGGGAGAGAGGAGGGGGCAGGAGGAGCTGCTGCCCATGGCCCAGACTCCCGGGAGTCTGGACTGGCCCCACCACTCCTGTTCTCTGGCCTGAGGAAATCAGCACTCTGATATGGAGTCTTGGGAGCTGGCGTCCAGGGTACTGCCAGCAGCCCTCAGAGTCCTCTCCAGACCACAGAAAAGCTGCCTGTGGCTTATGCTGTAAAGAGACTCAAATGTGGGGCCCCTCATTCTCTTCTCTCCCCACCTAGTACAGGTATGGGTCAGGAGACTTGGGTAAATAATAATATGCCAGCTAGCACTTACCAAGCTTATTGCTCTGCATCCATCCCTTCGGCAGGGCCTCCCATAGCCATGTTATTCCCATGCCATAGATGAGGAAGCTGTGCAGAGAAGTGGAGATGCTTATCCAAGGTCACACAGCTGGAACATGGCAGAGACAGGATGGAAGCTAGGCCATTAGCTTCCCTGTCTGCCCTCTTAGACCCTCCCCTCCCTGCCTCTATGAGGTCAGCTCCAGTTTGGGGTACCAACATCTTGAGAAGCAACAGTCCAAGAACTTGGAATGTGTGGGTGATGCTCCAAGAAAGGGTCCAGAGAGTCTCCTGAGGGTAAGAGCAGAGTCCTTCCCAGACACGTGTGCCCCTGTCCTACACAGCTGTGCCACCCTCTTACCTGGTAGAACTGAAGGCACCTAGAAAGCCAGAGCAAATGTGTGCATTCTAAAAAGTTACCTGGCAGACCCATTCATAACAGGGAAACTGAGGCCCAGCCAGGAGCAGGAATTTGTCCAAGGTCACGCTGTGCTTGCTGGAGAGTAGAGTACCTTACCAACTCACTTGGGTCCCAGGTATGAAGTAGCAGGGACCTGTTTGACCCCTGGTTTTTCCCAGATGTTTGATTCTAAGGTAAAATGATGAGCACATCAGGTTCAGCCTCTACTTCTGACCAGCTGTATGACCTTGGGCAAGTTGCTTTGTCCCCTCTGCACCTCAGTCTCCTCTGTGCCCAGGACATGCCTATTCCTGCCCTGCCTTACCCCACTGCTGTCCGAGAGCCTAGAGCACTGTAGAAGGCTGTGCAGAGACGTATGATTGGCACCAGGGGCTGGAGTCCAAGCAGGGGAGCACCTTGCTGCTGCAGTTGACCAAGGTCAGGAGGGGAAGAAAGAAGGGAACTCTCTAGGCTGGTAGGACTCAAGCATTAGTGGACCTAAAAAATCACCTGGTAGAGGACAAATTTCTGGATCCCCCTACCCAGTGATTCATGAGGTCCTGAGAACTGCATTTTCACAGGTGTCTCAGGGCTCTCATCTCTATAGCTTTGTACCTGGGGGAGACGAGGCCATTGAGAATAGGTTTGGGGGAGCTCAGAGGCTCTCAGAACTGGGGGTAACTTGGGCACTATGCTTTTGGCCGGCTTCTGCCACATCTGGGGAAACTGAGGTCCCCTGGCAATCAGAAGCCAGAGTGAGACTGACCTTCACGTCTCCAGCCCTCCAGTTCCCATCCCACTGCCAGGCTCTGGTGGCATCCTTCATAGCTAAATCCGGCCCTTCTGTGGGCCGGTGAAGCTTCATATGGCAAACAAGGCCATCTTTCTCAGCAGTGTGGCTGGGGGTTGCTCCTCAGAGACTCACCGAGCCTTGGGGTTGAGTCGTGGCAATGGGTATCCCCAGCTCTGTGACAGTGAGGGAAATGGCTTATTTTCTGTAAACCTCAATTTTCTCCTCTCTAGAAGGGGAACAGATTTAAAGCAGTGCTGTGGGGAAGATTCTAAGTAATGTGTGTGAGGCAGTTGGCACATTTTAGGTGCAGGATGAAGGTGCAGGCTGCGGGGGACCCTGAGGTGCAGGGGCATGGTTCCCTCAATCCCTCTTAGTTTCTAGGGTCTGCAGCAGAGCGGTCTGGGGTACAAGTGCCGGACGCCACAGGCATACACACTTTGTGGGGGGTGGGCAGGCTCCCTCCCCAACCCCTCCTAGATCACACAGAACAGTGTGGGAGGCAGCAGTGGTTTTCCTGCCTGGAATCTGGTCCACCTGGCCCACCCTGCACTCTCCAAGGCCAGAGCACTGAACATCCAGTAATCATTTCTCCCTTCCAGTGGGAGCCTCAAACAAGAAAATATTCAGGGAGAATATGCCTCTGGACCGGGACAGTCAGTGGTGGTAGGAGATGGGGAAGATGGCTCTGGAGTTCAAGGTAGGAAGTAGGGTGGAGCCTCAGTCCCCCCGTCTGTGGAACTGTTGGTAAGAGTATGCACCTTTCAGGCCGTTGCACGGGGCAAGTGAGGAAAGTGGTGGACATAGAGGGCTGGGCTCGGGGTGGGATCCACAGGGGCAGCTCCGTGAACAGACGTCATGGTGTTTGAGAATCAGTCTGGACTAAGAATCAGAAGGTGTGAGTTTGAAACCTCGGCTGTTTAAGAATTTGACCTTTGAGTTAGTCACTTTGCCTCTTCCAGCCCTGGTGTTTGATCTGTAGAATGGGAATCAGTGCCCACTTCAGCAGGCAGCTGTAGGATGACCATACAGAAGAGCTGATGCTTGCAGCAAGCCCTGGGAACCTGCTGGACACCAGGGAATGTGCTGAGAGCTTCACCCTAATCTGCCGTAGGGAGCCCTGCGTGGACAGAGGGCTGTTTTCAAGGCCTGAGACACATCCTGTGCAATCCGGTAAAGGCCTACAGGGTCCAAGGAGTGGAAGGCAAGACGGCCCAGCCTGCTAGAGGCAAGGGAAGGTGGCCAGGGCTGCAGTCTCCAAGACTCCGGAGGTTGCCAGGTCTGGGAGAGGAGGCCTGGGTTCAAGAGGCAGGAGAGCCAGGTTCTAGGCCCAGGTCAGTCAGGGACAGGTGACCTCAGGCAAGTCCTGTCAGCCCCCTGGCCTCTTGCTTTCCCCTAGAAAGAGGGGGTGCTGATCCTGCCTGCTCTGTGTCCTCAGTGAGGGCAGATTCTCCTGCCAGCTGGCCCTCGGGGGAAGGGTCTAGACCTGCAAGGCTGAGGTATGAGCTGCCGTCGTCGCAGTTTGTTTCCTGTAGCTGCCTGAGCAAATGGCCGCAACCCGGGTGGCTTAAAACTCCAGAAATGTCTCTCACAGTTCTGGAGGCTGGACGTCTGACCAAGGGAGACTGCACACACCCTGCCTCAACCCCAGCTTCCCGGGCTCGCCAGCGGTCCCTGGCCTTCTATGGCTCGTGGCTGTGTCTCTGCGAGCTCCATCTCTATCTTCGTCCTTACATCCCCTTCTTCTCTGTGTATCTCCCTGTCCTCTGTTTTGTTTATAAGGATACCAGTCACTGGACATAGGGCCCATCTCTCCAGTATGATTTTGTCTTAAGATCTTTAAATACATCTGCAAAGACCCATTTCCAAATAGGGCCACATTTCGAAGTTGCAGGTGGACATGAATTTGGGGAGAGACACTTGGGCCCACTACAATCCCTAATATTCTACTAGTTTACTGCTAGGAAGTCCTTTGTACAGTGTTTCATTTCTTCCTCACAAACATCCATTCTACAGATAAAGAAACTAAGGCCTAGGGAAGTTAAGAACTTGCTGGAGTTACATAGCAAATGAGAGGAACAGCTGTGATTTAAACCTAGGTCTCGGGTGCTCTTTCTCCTTTCCATCATTTTAGAGCTGGCTGGGGACTGTCCATAGCCAGAAACCCATGGGGCAGGAATTCCAGCCAGTCCTGGGCAGACCCAATGCTCATGAGCTCCAGAAAGGAGAGCTGGAAGTGGACAAGGGAGTTTGGAGGGGGCTATGCTAGGCCCAGGAGACCTGCATAGCAGAGGGTTGAGAGCCCACAGTGCCTTCTTATCTCTTCCACTCATGCTCTGGCAACCTTGTGGTTCTCATCTGGAGAATGGGGACAGCAACACCAACCTGGTGGGGTAATCACCAAGTTCTAAAATGCTAATCATAATAGTCATTACTAATAGCTAAAATGTATCCTCGACCATTTTACAAATGTTCATTTGTTCATTTCAGGTGTGAGAGGATAGTTGCTTATTCCAAGCCTCACCCAAGTGGCTCTACCATTAGATAGCCATATGTGGTCGAACTACTGACTTAACCTCAGTTTTATTCTCCATAAAAGTACCCACCTTCCCAGATGTCATGGGAGGCAAGTGGGATTCTGCTGAAGTGCCTGGCCTGGGTTATGGGCCCCTTGAAGTCTCAGAGGATGTTTCTTCATCTGTAAAATGGGAATGACAATAGTGTTATTATCATCATAGTGTTATTTGTTGTGTAAGGATTGAGTAAAGTAATGCAAAGGGAGCACTTGGCTCAGGTCCTGTCCAGAGATGGATATTAAAACGGCCTCCTCCTGTGCCATCAGAAAGAGTTGCATTTAAATCCTAACACCCGTGTTTACTGCTGTGACCTTGAGCCAGTAGCTTTGCCCTGCTGAGGTTGGTGCTCTGACATGTAAAGTGGGGTTGAAGCGACCTGCCTAACAAGACAGTGTGTAACGTGATGGAGAGAAGGCTGCCCCATATGCAGCCCCGGTCATGCCAGACATTCAGAAACGTTGAGCTTCTGTCCTGCTTCTGGAAGAAGGTCCCCAGAGGGCTTCCTCAAAAGATGGCCTCAAAGGGGAAAGTCTGAGTCCCAGAGGAGACAGGCAGGTGGATTTAATTTTTGCAAAGGCCGGGGGACGTTTTGCTATGGTGGAGTATGGGGTTGGAAGAGCCTGTGGGGAGAAGCCAGACATGAATGACCCTGTTTTGGGTCCAGGAGCCATATAGCTTCAAAGAAAGGAAGCAGGTCTCTGTGGGGCTCCTATGCCCACCTTGAGAGCAGTTTTCTGTAAAGCAGTGGCATTCCCCACATTGGCTTGGGCTGCTCCACTTGGCCATGTCTGGCCACCCCAGGGACTGCTTTGCATGGGGACGTGGGGAATGTCATCTAGAGAAGCTCATTCCAGCCTGGCTCCCTCAAACCCCTGCCTCACTGGGCTGGAGCAAGAGCTCAATTGTGGTCCGGGAGGCTGAACCATCACATTTTCCCATCAAGGTTGTGGAGCAGTGGGGATCCATTTTGGGGTATCCCCCAGTCTGGCTGAGGCCTCTGCCCTGGGTGAAGGCCAAAACCTCATCCGGAGCAAAGTGGGCTTCCACCGCCTGAGTCTTCTCAGCGTTCTCACCTATGCCCGAGGGTGGGGGTGCGTATCCCACGTGGGCCCAGGGCCCAGTTAGCAGTGTTGTAGCAGGTGGTTCAGGACCAGGTCTGGGCCGAGCCTGCATAGCATCAAATCCAAAACCTGGGCGCTGAGCCTTGGTTCCCTAGTTGTAAAATAGGGACAGTAGTGACCACCTTATAGGGTTGTTGTGAATACAGCTGATTCCCACATGCACATTTTGACATCTCTGAAAGGGGTGCCTGTTACAAGTGGTGGCATGTCACAGGAGAACAAGTCGTGCCCTTTTCTTTCTTAAGTATATATAAAGCAGCCTCGCATCTTACAATGGACGTACCTTAGAGTCAGTGAAATACAGTAAATAAGATAAAACCTATAAAGGACCTGCCTCCCCAGCTCGGTTACTGTGGGACCTTGGACATTTTGATGCACCACACAGGAGCCTTTGTTTCCTCTTCCGCTCAGGGCTATTGTGAGAAGTCAACAAGGGTCAACAATCACATACCCAGCAGAGTGCTCATATACAGTAGGTGCTCAGTAATTGGCAGCTCAAAACAAACAACAAAGACTGTAGTACAGGGAGGAGTTTAAAACACAGATTCTAGGATTCTAATTCCTGCTCTACCATTTCCTTGCTGTGTGATCTAGTGCAAGTTTCTTAACTTCTCTGTGCTTTAGTCCCACCATCTATAAAATGGAATAACGAAAGTCTCCAGTTCATAGGATTGCTAGGAGAATTAAGTAAAATTAAAGTGCTTAGGGCAATGCTTGGCAGAAGTGAAGGCAATTGTTTTTTGATGAACTTCTAATGGGTCTCTTTTAGTTCAATAAATGGCAGCTGAAATAGACACTGGGCTCAATAAAATAATAACAATACAGACAGCACTTGTTTCACAGATGGGGCACCTGAGGCCAAGAGGCATGTGGGTATGCCCAAGGTCAAACAGCTGCCTCTCCCCGGTGTCTAGGCCTCAGCTCAGTATTGCTGTCCTTCCTCAGGACTCTGATTCTTATGGAGGAGGGGTGGGCAGGGGGTAGTCCTTGCCCAGGAGGGCAGTTTCTAGAAGTAGCAGCCAGATACGGCATCCTCTGTGCCGGGGCTCACTTCAGAAATGGTTTCCTTCTCCCTTCACATTTTTGCTTGTTCACACAGCACAGGGGAAGGGGCTGAGCTGGGCCATGCCCAAGGTCAGCAGAGCCTGCCAGCCAACGTGCCCACCTACCGGCCAGCACTTCCTGAACTTCTCGGTGGCTACTGCAGAGTTGACACAGCAGAACTCCCTCCTGGAGAGAGCAAAAGCCCTGGCTAACCAAGTGGTCTAGCCCCCGGGGAAGAACCAGGGCCACAGAATGGATTTGAGTGGGAGTGGGGAAGGAGATACCTGGGTGCAGCCTAGCCTGACAAACACCCCAAGTGACCTTGGATTCATCACAGTCCCTCCCTGGGTACCAGTTTCCATCTTTAAAACAAGGATTTTCGGGCCAGATGTGCCCACTAGGACTTTAAATGTCTAAGATGCAAGATTGCTCAGGCATTGCTGCTACTCAAGGTCATGGGTAAGGGACAGAGCTGGAGGGAAGGAGCTCATGGCTGTGCGTGCGCACACCCATGTGGATCTAGTTCTTAGGAGCAAGCTTGAGAGAGCAGCAACCCCTGTTCAGCCCAGAGAAATTCTGTAGAGAAGGTTCCCTTAGTAGGGTCTAGCAGACTCATGAGGGGGTCCCAGGCGGGGCACAGTCCCGGGGACAGTGTCCACGCTGACACATGTGCATTTGTAATGCAAAAATTGTCAAGAACCAGTCTCTTCTAGCAACTATCTGAAGGCAGGAGATCAAGAGCTCTTTAGGCCACTTCTAAATTTGTCAACTTACATGACTCACTTCAGATTAAAATGAGGCCTTTCTCCCCATCCACCTCCAGCCAATTTCAAGTTTCCAAGTTCGGAGGATCTTGAAGAAAGGAGAGAGTGTAAATCAATATAACCAATATTGGCTGAGTAGCTGGTCTGTGCCAGGCCGTGTGCCAAGCTCCTGGCCAAACCCGGAGATGAATCAGCTCCAGAGACGGCTGTCACTGAGGAGCCGGGCAGCCCCAGGTGCGAGGTGGTAGCTGAGAGCTAATGCCCAGCTTGGGGACTAGACCATGAGTAACCTCTGTGTCCAAGACTTTGCACCACCACCCACAGTCCTTGGATCTCACAGGGCCTCAGTTTCCTCATCTATAAAATGGGGGCCAATAGAGGAAGAAGTCTGGGGACTCTGCCACCCCTTTCTCATGCCCGATGTCCTGAGCTTTCAAATCCAAGGCTGTGGAGTCTACCTTGGGGTCCCAATCTGCCCTGAAGCCCTCAAGAGAAGGGAATTCCATCAGCTTCCTTTGCCCTGGGACCTCCAAAACCTTCTCCAGGGAATCTCTCTGAACTCCAGGGTCAAACCTCTGTAATGGGACCACAGCAGCTAAAAATGAACACAAACACCAGTGTTGGAAAGTGGCTGACCAGCCTTCACACGGTGAGCTCCCCTGAGCCCCACTGCAGCCTTGTGGGACACCTGGAGTAATAACAGCCACTGTCGTTAAGCGAGACCTTGTTGTGCTAGGTGCTCCGAGCATACCTTCCTTTACCTTTCCCAAGTGCCACTGGTCCCATTTAGAGAAGAGGAGAGCCGGTCTTGGAGACGTGCTTTGGTTTGGGCAGACTCTCAAAGCTGGGAGGAAAGCCCAGCTCCTTATCCTCCTGCTGTGCCCTTTGGATTCAAGGGGAAACTGAGGCCCGGAGCAGTGTTGCCTGAGGTGGCAGAGAGCCCAGAAGCCCGGGACTCCATCATGATATTGGCTGCCACCCCTCAAAGTTCACATACCCCCACAACCCTCCAGGAGAAAGGGCAAGGCCTTGGGCCAGACCCCAAGCCGGGAACAGGGCTGTTCATACCTACCCCATGTCCCCAACACAGCTGCACGCAGGAGCAAGTTCAGGATACCTTTGAGGCTGACCCCTTAGCAGAGACAGAGCTGGGCCCCAGGAATCAGCCACATCCTTGCTCTTCATCCTCACTCCCCGAAAGATACCCCAGTAACCCCTCAGAGGGTTAGAGTCACACAAATTTGAGGAGAGAAGTCTTCAGTGCCTCAAGCGTCTCCTAGACCCTACTGAGGGAGCTGCAATTCCGATCCCAGCTCTGCCAAATTGTGTTTCTGTGGGTGTTATTGCTCCTTTCTGAGCCTCAGTGTTTTCACCTGTGGGGGGGGGTGGCGGGGATGGCGGTCGCCCTTGTGGAGATGATGCAAGTTGGGAGTCAAGGACCCTGCCCAGCCCTTGCTCCATGCCTGGTGGCTACAGTGGTGACCATGCCAGTGGTCACACAGTTCTCATGTCCATCCCGTGAGAATAGCATTCTATCCTCACTCTGCCGCTCCCTCACAGAGGATCAGGGACTTGCCCCTGGTCACCTGGTTAGCAACTGTGCTGTGAGGGGGAGGTGGCCAGTTTGTGTCTGTGGAAGGACCTATTGCTGAATTCTTAGGGCTTCAGAGGACAGCCAAAGGCACTGTCAGGGAGTGGTTCTTTCTGTCAAGGAGACAAAATTCCAGGATGCAGAATTGTGGGGCCTAAAATGGAGAAGACAGCACAGGGCAGATGTTAAGAGCAGATACTGGAGGCTGGGAGCTTGGGCTTGATTCCCAGCCCCAGTGCTTCCTCGCTGTGTGACCTTAAGCAAATGATCTACTCTGTCTGTGCCTCAGTTACCTTGCCTGTAAATGGGAATAAGTACCTATTCCATAGGGTTCTCGTGCAGATTAAATAATTTAATAGGTGTAAGGATCTTAGAACAGTGCTTGTTGCTCTTCACAGGAAGCTCTATGAAGTATCTGTTGTTAGTATGACTAGTATTACTATTCATAGAATCAGAATGGGAAGACCAGCCTGTGCTCACCTTCATCCTCTCTACCTGTATTTTGCCTTAGCCCCCTTCATGGCTACCAGGGACACCCTCAGAATGCCCATTTGTCCTGCCACTCTCTGGTCAGGGCCTTCAGTGTTCCCCACTGCCAAACTCCTCAACCCCCGTCTGTAATTTTTCCCCCACCGACCCTTCCAGTATCTTCCATGCTTCACCTTCATACCACTTTTTGTCAGTGAATTACTTCGTGCACTAAGTCGGTCAGGAATTTAGCCAATTATAGAGATTGGAGGACAGCCCCCACTCACAGTGACCTTTTCCATCACCTCTGAGGCTTTGCCCAAGCCATATCCACCCCTGGAACACCCCATAGCCATCCTTCAAGACCCCACTGTAATGTCTCCTTGTTCAGAAGACCTTCCTGCCTCTCCTCTTACTGCCAATGCCCACGCAGCAGACCCTGGACCTCTGGAGACAGGCTCTAGCTGATGAGTTTTGTTTGTTTTTATTTTTGTGTTTTTCAGAAATTTCATTAAAACATTGTTGAATAAACACATGTTGAATAAATGAAAGGGTGACCTCCCTCACTGGTTCCCCCATCTTCTCTTGTACCCTTCCTCCCATCATCTGTTCTCCCTAAGTGGCCAGATGGACTCCTTTAACAATATGAATCAGACAGTGGTGCTCCCTGCTTCAAACTCTGCAGTCTTCCCCATGAGGCACAGATAAAACCCAGCCTCTCTAGCTGGTCATCCCACCCCTCTCTCCTCACTCACTCTTCTCTAGCTTACTGGCTTCCTTTCCATTCCTCAAACTCATCAGCCCCTTTCCTATCTCAAGGCCTTTGCATATGCTGTTTCACCATCTAGATGCTTTTTCTCCTTCTTTCTTTAGGATAGGTTCCTTCTCATCAGGCTAAGTGGCAATTCCCCACTGAGGCCATCCCTCATCTAGAAAGAACATTCCCTGTCATGGCACTTGTGTTTTCACAGCATTTATCATATTAACATTCTTTTCTCTATTTATTCCCTTGTTTGTTGTCTGTCTCCCCTCTAGACAATCAGCTCCTTGAGGACAGGAAGCTTGTCTAGTCTGGTTTTGACTGTTGCATTCAAGGGCCTAGCCCTGGGGGAGGCCGTCTGTTTCATGCAACCTCATTCTTGACCTAGTATCTACAGGAGGGTCTGGAAATGATTGTGGGCAGTTGCCCAGGAACCCCACAGTCAAACTCCCTGACATCTTTGTGCAGCGAGGTCATCTGCGGTCTCCCACCCTTTATAGTCTAGCTGGACAGAGGGCAGTAAAGGACAGATGGACAGATGAGTCTAGAGGTCCTATAGCATGTTGTGAGGCAGAATAAAGCATAGAAAGGTCTAGGGGGAAGAGCTCTCAGCTGTCCTGTTCCCTGGGAAATTGGGCTTTGTCACATTGTTTGTGGTTGGTCCACCGTAGACTTTAAGCTTGAAGAGCCCTTAATGATGGGTTTGGGGGCCAGGCCTTAATAAAGGGAAATTTCTGCTGATTAGACCCACACAGACCGAGCTCTGGAAAGAGTGTGCCTGGCGCTTACCTGCCCTCCCCCAACACAAGTCCCCAGCGGGGCACCCAAAGCTGCCAATTACTGTGTCCCCAGGCCAGGAGGTGGCCAGAAAGGAAACCAGGCAGCTACCGCTTGGAAAACCCTGTTTTCCTTTTTTAAACTGCAGTCATTTGAATTACAAAACTAAGGGCCTGCTTCTTGAAACAAATGGCCTGATACAGAAGGGTCCATTGCAACAGGACCTCTCTTCCTCTCCCCACATCCCCTAGTGACCTGATGTAACCACTGTCAATACTCTGTTTTGTTCATATGAGGATGCACATTTTTTCCACACGGTCACATTCCCGTGTCCAGGGTACATCTTACAGCTGGCGGCACCTCCTGGTTTTATTGGAAGTGCTTTTTTTTTCTTAGTGGTATGTAAAATCTGGTGCCACTCGCAATTCAACTTAGAGTCATCCAAACCTGGCAATTTGCTGTTTCCTTCTTCTGTTTGTTCTTTCACTCACAGGCAGATAGAAATTCTGAGGGGTTTTGTTTCTTCTCTGTGGGATCTTTGTACTCACACCAGTGACTTTACTCTGTCCTAGTACTTTGGCCAGCCTGGTGGCTCAGCAGTCTTTGAATGAGAGGCCGTGGAGGCTAGTGCAGAGGGCATGGGCCTGGGAGCGTGGGCTCTGCTGTCTCTGGGCTGGGGTGTGCCCTCTCCGTGCCCTCATTACCACAGCCAGGCATCAGCGCACACACAGTGCCTGGTGCAGTCTGGCCCTGGGGGTGCATGGGGAGGGGGCAGGCACTCGGATGGCAGTAGGCGTACGTCATCACCCTCTCCCCAACCAAGTAGCCCTGAGACCTAGAGGAGGGGAAGGGAGTCTGGCTCCAGGAAAAAGGTTGGATGCAAAAGGTCGACTAAAAAAAGCCATGCTCAAACCAGGCCAGGAGGTGAAGTCAGAGAACAGGCTCAAAGGTCAGAAGAGAAAACAAAAGGGAAGAAAACATGAACCTGAAAAGATGCTTCCTTTACCCACAAAGCAAAGATGTATTTTAAAATATCAACTGAAGCAAACTGACGCTTCTTAGGAAGGAGAAAATCACAGGGAGGCCAAGGTAATTAGCTGTCCCTCTGACCCAGCCCAGCACACAGGCCCAGCACACAGGAGGAGGCCCTGGGGGTGGGGTGGGGGGGGGCACCAGCCGGGCAGCCAGTTGCACCTACAGGTCAGAGCCCCCCTCCCCCGCCCAGCCCCCCCAGGGCTCCTTCCCTGGGCCAGTATCTGAATCACGATGCGGGTGAGAATGGTGTACACAGGTGCTATTTCAGGGCCCTGCAAAACTCACGGAATACAACATGCCTCTGGCCAGTCTTATCCCTATTTTACGCATGAGAAAACTGAGGCTCTGAGACAGTGAGCTGCCCAAGGGCACCCAGCCAGCAGCCTGACTCCAAAGCCTGACCATGATGACAGTCGCTTCACAGTCCCAGAGTCCCAGGTCTGGCAGGGAGACAAGTCATTGCAAATTGCAAACCAGTGTGCTATCAGCCAGGCTGGGGGAAGCTGGGCGGCGGGAGTAGGGGGTGGGCAGAGCCCAGAGGAGGCACCACCCGCCAGCCCTTTGCTGGGCTTTTAGGAAACCACCTGAAGGGGTCCTCACAGGGCAGCAGAGTGAAGGATAAATAAGAGCTAGCCAACTGGAAGGAAGGTAGGAAGTGGAAAGGGTGCCCCAGGCGAAAGCGCAGCTTGAGCGGGGGAGGAAGCCACCACCAGCCGCCCAGAGCAGAAGGCGCTAGGCAGGGGCTGGGAGTACTGCGCTGGGGAGCTAGCCAGGCCAAGCCAAGGGCAGTGGGCTGAATGGTTCTAAGCTGGGCACTGATGTGACCAGGCTGGCTTGTTTGGAAGATCCCGTGGCCCCAGTGAGGGTAACGGGTTGGAAGGATGAGGCTGGAAGCTCATGAGGAAGCTGGTCAGGCCTCCAGGTGAACAAGAACAGAAGAGAGGAGCAGGTGGCCATGAAATGGGCGACGGGCAAGCTGACAGGGCATTGGGACTGATGGGGGGCATCGAGGGAGAGGCCGTGTGAAGTCCCAGCAGGTGTGCGGGCCCTTTAGAAAGGGCCAGAGATGGTAAGAGGGGAAGCAGGTTGGGGCGAGCCTATGAATCTGATGCTGGGGAAGGGTCTGCAAATCTGTTTAATGAGAGACCAAAGGGATGATTACAAACAGACCCTTGGGAACCACTGACTGAAGGAATGTGGAAGTCCTTCAGAGGAAGAAAATAACCACCATAGCTAAGGAATGAAACAGTGGTGGTGGGGGGGGGGGTTCATTCATTCTAGGAACAGCGCCCTGCTGAGGGCCTACTGTGCTCCAGGCACTAAGGACATCACACTAAGTGCAGGGAGCCAGTTCACTGCCTCACGGCTTTGCAGTCAAGGAGCTGGAGATCGACAACATGCAAAGTCATAAGTGGTGGCATGTCAAGGAGTATGGAGAAAAATAAGGCAGAGGAAGGAAGATGAAAAGAGTTGTTTCAAAGAGAGGGTCAGGTATGGCCTCCCTGGGAAGGGATCATTTGGGCAGAGACCTGAGGGAGCCACATAGCTGTCTTGAGAAGAGGGTTCTCTGTAGAAGGAGCAGTCACTATAAAGGCCCAGAGGCAGATGCATTTTCACTGGATTCAAGGAATGGTGAGGAGGCAAGTGTGGTGGAGGGAAGTGAGTGAGGGGGAGGTTAGGAGAGTTCAGAGAGGTATCAGGGTGGGGAGCACAAAGTATGCTTGACTTCTGGGCCATTGTAGGGACTTTGGCTTCTCCTGGAGAATGACAAGACCAACAGGATTCTGGACAGAAGAGGGACTTGATTTGCCTCTGGCTATGCGTGGAGAACAGATGGAAGGGTGGGGGGTGAGAGTCAGAGAGCCCAGGCAGGAGGCTTTTGCAGTAAGCCTGGTGAGAAGCTAGTGGCTTGGGCCAGGGCAGAGACTGTGGAGGTGGTAAGAAATAACCACATTGTTTGTATGTTTTGAAGGTAGGGCTGACAGGATTTGACATGGATATTTCGTGAGATAAATTATTATAGAAGTGAAGAGCTGAATTGATCCCAGCACCTAGCACATTGTCTAGAACCTGGTGAGGACTGAGTGAATATTGCATGAGAGAATGGGTGGGTGGATGGATGGAGGGATGGAGGGATGGATGAATGGATGAAAGCAAAGTCGCAGGGAGGCAGGGAGAGAGGAAAGGAGGCAGGCCTTGAATGCCAGACAACAGAATCCAAACTTTTTCTCAGAGGCAGTGGGAGCCATTACAGGTTATTGAGTGGGAGCATGATAGGATGTATTATTGGAGGTACTCTTGGTTGGTGGCATTGAGCAGTACTTGGCACCATGTCCCAAGCTGGTGACTTCCATGGATACTAGTGGCCAGTCCCCTCTGCTTTTGCTATCCAACCCAACCCTCATTCACTTATTCATTAACAAGCATTCAGTGAGCACTTACTCTGAGTTGAAAGCATCGGATATGGTGTGAATGAAGCAGACCAGTCCTTACCCTCAGGACATGTTCCTCACCATCTCCCACCCACAAGGCTGAAGAACCAGAGACAGAATCCAGGTTCTTCCCAGGGCTCAGTGGCCCACCAGCTTCATGCTGAGAAGTGAGGGATTGCCCTGCGCCCCTTCCAGTGACCCAGACTTCTTATAGCCTCAAGTAAGCCAGGCGGAGCCTTACAACTGGTTTTGGACCCAGTGACCAGTGAACTGGTCTTGTGAACCTAGTGACCCCTAGCATCCCCTTCCTAGCACAGGGCTTTCTTGTTTGGGGTTTGGTCTTTGGTTTCATTTGGGGATTTATTTTGGTCGTGTGTGTTTGTGTGCATGTATGTATGTATGTGTGCATGCCCGTGCGTGAGCATGCACACCCATGTGCTAGCCGGGGCGCAGGGAGGTGGGGGCTGCCAGGAAGGAAGCTGCACTGGGAATGGATAATAAAAGAGGGACCCACATGCATTTAAAGCCCACTATGTTTCAGATTCATTATATATTTATTTGCTCATTTAACAAATATTTCTTGAACTCTTGGTACCCAGGCGCCATGTGAGGCAGTGGGGATTAGTAAGACAGAGGAGGTCTCACTAACAAATAAAATAAGTAATTCCAGGCAATAGTGATTGTTACAAGGAAAAAAATTGAACAGGAGGGCTAGAGGGGCTTCCCAGGACAGCCTGAGTAGGGATAGGATAGTCAAGGAGAGGAGGAGATGGCGTTTGGGTGGTGAGAATACCAGACTATGTCACCGTCTGGGGGGGGAGAGCGATCCCAGCAAAGGGGTCAACATGTGCAAAGGCCCTGAGTGGAAAAGAGCAAGGCTTGTTCAAAGATCAGAGGCCAGTGTGTCTGGGGTACAATGCGCTAAGGAGAGAGAAGTACAAGAGGCAGAAATGGTGAGGGGCCACATCACGTGGGGCTTTGTAGGTCACATATGGTGTTTGGATTTGATCCTGACATTGAAGGGTCCTAAGTAGGGGTGAGACATCCACAGAGCCCTCTGGCTGCTGTGTGGAAAGGGAATGTCATCTCATTCCATCCCTGCACATTTCTGGCCAATTGGTGGTAAAAATCCCATTTTGCAAGTAAAGAAACTGAGTGGTGTAGATAATAAGTGGCTGAGCGGGGTTTTAATTCACTTTGTGTGATGAGATCCTGCATGTGCTCAATGGGTACCTATGGAAGGACCTTGGACCAGAAGATGATGTGGTGCTCGTGGGGTTGCAGGATGCTAACATGGCCGTCAGGTTTGGCTCCTGCCTGGAGCGTCTCCACACCCTGAGGCCAGACGGTCCCTCATCTCACTCACCACCCCTCAGCTGTAGGTTCCAGATATGCTGGCTTATTCCATGATGCCCTGGACCTGTGCCCACTTGGGGCCATTTTGAGGTGGGTACTGGGAGCATGGATTTCGCCAGAAGCTTCTACAAAAGCTTTTTCCTGCCATTAACACACAGAGTGAACCTCCCTGACTCCCAGGCTCTAGGGGCTGAGTCCCGGCCAGGGGGGCAGCCAGGGCAGGCAAGCCCCTGCCAAGCCACACAAAAGACCAGGACAGCTAGCGCTCAGTATTGGCCTTTGTGATTCTCTGTGGAGGCGAGCGGTGGGGATGGACATGGTTCTCCCCAACACCATTCTACCCCCACCACCTGCCCTCGTCTCTGGAGAAAATTTGGACACAGATAAAGTAATCACCCCCATCACCTCCTCTTCCAGTTTTTCTTGCCACTCCCCTGCTCCCTTCCTGTGCTCTCACCCAGGGCAAAGCTCAGGGGAATGGTCCTTAGCGGAGTTCCTCATCAGCCAAGGGACCTCACCCCTCTGAACCTTAGTTTCAACAGTTGTAAAATAAGGTAATAAACATTCCCGGGCAGCTCCTCAGTGAGGAAGCCACAAGAAGTCTTTACCTTGGGGCCTGACATGTCATCAGTGCTCAGTTAAAAAAAAAAGCAGATGCTGCTTTTACAATGATAGTAGTGACAGTGGCTCCCTAGCCTTCGAAATCTTCCTTCCCCTCTAGCCCTGCCCTGTCTCCCTCCCACCCATTAAACCGAAGCCTCACCCACTCCCTTTCACAGAGAGGGTCCAACTCACGTCAGGCCTACCCAGGGTCTGCTTCTGAAAGGACTCTGTGCCCAGGACTTCTCCCTTATCCTCCTGTTACCCTCATGACAACAGTGTAAGTGATAGGGCCTCATCTCCATTTCATGGCTGAGGAAACTGAGGCTTAGAGCTGTGAAGGAGTCTGCACAGAAAGTGAGGAGCTGGGGCTCCAACCCAAGTCTACATAGGCAGTTACCTCTTTTCCTGACCTGCAGGGCATTCTTCTTGGGCTCTTGGGTACAGCCATACTCTGGTGGGCCTCTGATGTGTAAGGGGGTTTTCCTGCATTGGGAGGAGAGGTGTTAGGTGAAGGGAGAGGTGTGGTCCTGGGTCAAGGCCCTGGTTTTGGCTCTGCCGTAGCTGGGGAGTGAGGGGCATTGGGCCCCTGCTGGGCATTCCACAGACAGTGTCCAAGCTGGGATGCGCAGAGACCAGCCTGGCTCAGGAGTGAAGACAGCCTGGGCTATGGCAGGCTGGGGACAGATGGTGAGGAAGCAACAGAGGCAGGAGCACTGGTGGGCATTAGAGAGTTCCGAATGCCAGAGAGAACCCCAGAGCTAGGAGCAGTGGGATGGCTGTGGGGGCAAAGGGGGGTGCTGTGGGGGCATCCCAGGACCCTAACCTGCGTCTCCCTCCCCCCATGGAGAGGCTTCTGGGGGCACCACATGCCCATGGGAGAGGCAGCTAGAGGCCAGGCAGTGAGGAGGCTGCCTGTCCCACCCCTGACTAGCACCTTCCAGGACCTGAAGGGCGTTCAGGTCACTTTCTCCCTCCCAGGAAGCCTCTGGTCCCTCCAGCTGCCTCCAGAGTTCCCAGGAACTCCATTTCTCCGCACCCTCTCTGGCTTCAGTCTCTGGAACTGAGGAGACTGAAAGTCAGAGCCAGCACTCATCACTGATGCTTAGACCTTCAGATTAGCATCCCGGCCAACTCCCTTCTTTCAGAAGGGAGCAGCTGAGCTCAGAGAAGTCTAGGAACTACTTAAGGTCACACAGTGAGCAAATGGCAGAGAAATGGACTCCAAGCTGGGACTCCCTCCCAGAAGAGCACCTTCCTTGTTCTTTCACACTTCCCTCCAGGAGAGAGAGGGGTTCCCATTTTCCTTTATCCGTGGGCCTCTGGGTGCCCAGCTCTGTGGCAGGAGGCTGATGTCAATGCGTAGACCACAGAACCCTGCTGTAGGCCACTCCAGCATCCTTCTCGGCTGCAGGGGAAATTCCTTTTCAAAGTCTTTCCAGGGCAGCATTTGGAGGTCAGCCAGCAGGTCTTTAACACCTCCATGGAAATTTCCGACAACAGTATTATTCAAACCTCCTATGGCCCTTCTCCCACTCCACTTCATTATGAAAAACAGCCAGCCCCTTGGTGGCCAGGCAGGGGACTTAGCAGCTGTGATCCCAGAATGAAACTTGCAGAGAATTCCCCAGTGAGAGGCTCCCAAGGGGATTGCTAAGGGGACCCAGGGGATCCTGGTGTGGAATCCAAGAGGCCTCTCAGGAAGGGATTTCCAGCTGCCCCAGGCCAGGAGCCAGGGCTACCTTAGGAGCCCAGAATTTCCTTCTGCCACCAGTGCTCCCAGTGGCATTGGCAATGTGGGCTAGGCCTCACACCTCCATGCCTCTCAGTAAATGCTGGTTGGTTGTTAGGCAGGTACACAGGTAGGTTCATAGGAAGGAGGGAGGGCGGGGGTGAGTCTCATCCTAGCCCCATGCATGACCTTGGTCAGTCTCCTCACTCCTGTGCCATCCAGCTTTCTCATCTATAAATTGGAGACGAGTACACCTACCACACAATGTGTTTTGAAACAAGAATGAATGCAGAACCGGCTCCATGAACAGTAGCTACTTTGGTCATCTCCATCATCACCCTTGCCAGCAAGATGAGGGAAAATAGAGAACATGTGAGCTTGAGAGATGGCCCTGAACCATCTGTGGGATCCCCCCACCTTAGGAGCAGCGTCACCTTGGCCAAGTGACTATACCTCTCCGGGCCTCGGTTTCCCCAGAGAGCCCTTTCCCTGGACTGAGGAGGGAAGAGTGTTTTCCTTTAGGCCCTGTAGGTGGGTGGAATACAGGCTTTCTCCAGCTCAGTCACAGGAGTTAGGGTGGGCTGAAAAGGTGGCTGTGACTGATAAGACCTCAGGGGGACCTGGAGCTGGTGGAGCCCCAGGTCTGTGCTTCTCAGGGGATGTGGCCTCCACACTCTGGGGTTCCATCTTTTGTGCCACTTGGCTCCAGCCCTGGACTGCCCTCTCTTCCTCTCCCTTCACCACCAGCCTGGCCAGAAACGGGCTGCCCACGAGCTGGTTTTGACCCACCCGGGTGGACAAAAGTGAGAGGTGGGCTTCTCTCAACGCAGTTGTTGCTGTTGAGTTGACAGGGGTTGGTGGTTACTTGGCATGAGCAAAGCAGGTATAACTGGGAAGTATACACTGGATCTGTTAAGAATTTGACTTCTGTGGCTGGCAGAGCTGGGATTTAGTCCTGCTTCCCCAGCCATGGTCAGGGGTATAGGATGAAGGAGGGAAGCTGCCACATCCCAGGCTCCCATCTGTAAAGTGGGTATAACCATAGGGCTCACCTCCCAGGCCAGCTGTCAGCGTGGAATGAAACAGAAATAGTGAATGGCACCCCTGGGCTAGGGCCTGCATTCATTTACACCCTCAGCTATATAGCAAACATCTGCCATGTGCCAGCACTGGCCTGGGCAGTGGGATTTTATGGTAAACAAATAAGGCAGTCTAAGGTGATCAACTTATCCTGGTTTGCTGGGACATTCCTGGTTTTAGCCTCTAAAGTCCCACATCCCAGAAAACCCCTCAGTCTGAGGCAAACCAGGACAGTGGGTCATCCTCACACAATCCCTGCCTTCATGGAGTTTAAAGTTTAGTGGAGGGAGACAGAAATAAGTAAATGTATAATATGTGTGGTTAAAGTATTATTTTAAAAATAATGCAGAGTGAGGTGGTAGGGGGTGAGGAAGCTTGTTATTTTTAAGGGGGTGGTCAGGGCAGGCCTCCCTGAGGAAGTGACGTTTGAGTAGGGACCTCACGAGGTTAGAGAATGAGACATGTAGATATATGGGGAAAGAGTACTGCCAGTCAAGGGAACAGCATGGACAAAGGCCCTGAGGTGGGAACTGGCATGCTGGAGGAAGAGAAAAAGGGATGGTGTGGGTGAGCAAGGGTTTGCCAGTTGAATTAATTGGAAGCAAGTACTAACTGCCACCTCAAGTTTGCTTACAAAAAAGAAAAAAAGATGCAGGGGTGCCTGGGTGGCTCAGTTAGTTGAGTGTCCAACTCTTGGTTTTGGCTCAGGTCACAATCTCACGGTCATGGGATTGAGCCCTGTATCTTAAGTAAATAAGTAAGTAAGTAAATAAATAAACATTTGTGCTAGGCCTTAGCAGTACAATAGTAACAAAATCCCAACACAGTCCTACCCTCAGTGATCTAGTGTTGAACATGAATCCAACAGTCCCACAAATACATGTAAAATACAACCATAGTGAATGTGACAATAGGGAGTATTGGGTAGTGAATCAGGGAAGGCCTCCCTGAGGAGCTGGGCCTAAGTTGAGAATAGGGGAGGTTGAGGAGGACATTACTAGGTGATGATGGGGAGAGAACAGCATTAGCATTCCAGGAAGAGGGAATAGAACAGATGAAGGCCTAGTGGGGAAAGTGAGCAGTGTGGCTAGACCAGAAAGAATGAGGAGAATGGGGTGTTGGGTGGTGCTGGTGGAGCCTGGGCAGGCCACCCAGGGCTTAGAAGATCACATAATGGAGTTTTGTCTTTATCCCAAGAGCATGACTAATCAGGGGAGATTATGATATGATTGAAATTACTTTCCCCTGTAGCAGCAAGGAAGCCAGATAGGTAGTTACTACCATCATCCAGGCGAGAGATGAGAAAAATAGGGAGAGGGGCTACAAAGATACTGGGAGATGAGCAATTTTAAGGGATGCAGAAAGAGCACAATCAACAGGACATGGATGTTGAAGAGGAAAGTGACCGTGGTGACTTGTTTTCTAAGCCATCCACCTAGAGAGAAGATAAGGTCTTTTAAATGACAGTGAACCCCAGGGAAAAATGAAGTGGGGTGGGAAAACTCAAGGGTTAGATTTCAGTCAGGGTAAATTTGAACCCTTACCTCACACCATACACAAATCAAATTGAGGTAGAAGAAAACAGAGGGAGAAAGCCTCATGGCATTGGATTTGGCATTGATTTCTTAGATATGACAACAAAAGCACAAGCAACAAAAGAAAGAATAGATAAACTGGACTTCTTCAAACGTGAAAACTTTTTACATCAAAGGATACTATCAACAGAAGCCCATAGAATGGGAGAAAATACCTGCGAATCATATATCCAAATAATATAATATATAATATACCCCCAAAAAATTAAACATAGAATTACCATAAGATCCAGCAATTCCATGTCTGGGCATATAACCAAAAGAACTTAAAACAGGGACTCAAACAGATATTTGTACACCCAAGTGCATAGCAGCATTATTCCCAGTAGCTAAAAGGGGAGCGAAACTCAGATGTCTATCAACAGATGAATGGATAAACCAAATGTGGTCTATACGTACAATGGAATATTATTCGGCTTTTAAAAGGAAGGAAGTTCTGACACGTTACATGGATGAACCTTGGAGGCTAAGGTGTGATAAACCAGTCACAAAAGGACACATACATACTGTAAGATTCCACTTATGTGAGGTCCCTAGAGTAGTCAGACTCACAGAGACAAGTAGAATGGTGGCTGCCAGGCTCCCACTGCAGGGAGGGGAATGGGGAGTTTGTGTTTAACGGGGACAGAGTTTCAGTCTGGGAAGATGGAAGAGTTCTAGAGACGGATGGTGCGGACGGTTGCACAACAGTGTGAATATGCTTCATGCTACTGGATTGTACACTTAAAAATGGTAAAAAAAAAAAAAAAAAAAAAAGGTCAATTTTAGGTTACATAGATTTGACCACAAAAAAGAAGTAGATGAAAAAAATTAAATTGGGACCACTCGTAGATCTGAATGTAAAAGCTACAACTATAAAACTTCTAGAAGAAAATATAGAATATCTTCACAACTAGAAGAAATTATTTTTTCAGAGAAAATATAAAAGACCCTTAACATTTTAAAGAAAAACCTGTCAAGTTGAACTTGTGATCTGTTGAGTATGCGGTGTGGGGATATTCAGGTAGATAGGCCAGGTAGGATGCTGGTGTCTGTCGCTCATGGTGAGGTCTGGGCTGGAGGAACCACACTTGAGGCTCCCATAGTCAGCTGACATGTCAGGCTACAATCTGTGCCTTTAGGGCCCACAGTGGCGCCTCCTGCCTTATGACCCACCCAACTAGACTAAGAGATTTTGGGCCACTTCTGGAATGAGTTTAGTTGGGGATGTCTGAGCAGATGATCCCTGAGTGTTTTCCCAAGCTACTTGCTCTAGTTAGCATCTCGCTGGGGTGTGACTTAGACCATCTGTCTATTTCTCTGGCCAGACTTGGGGTGCACTATGATAACTGCTCTCTGCCCAGCTCTGTCGCCTTCACTCCTGTCCCCAGGACTAATGGAGAGTCAGGTGAAATCTAATTTCCTCTCAACTGGAGGCTGATCAGTTACAGTTATAGGAACTTGCCTTCTGGAGAAAAACAGCTTTGCATTTTGCATGGGAGGGCACAGCACCCAAGTTCTTTCTTCTTGGCCACGCTGGCATGGAGAGGAGTTGGTCACTACAGGATTCGGAGCCACCGGACCACAGGAAAGCTGTGGCGTGAGAGGTGATTTGCGAGTGACCTTGCTTTACTGAGGGTCTCCAAGCAAGTGGTTTCAGCCTTGAACCTTGCTCTCTCTAACTGTCCGCCGGCCCCTCGATTTCCTGGCTCTACCACCTCAATGCCGTTCTTATACAGCATTCATTGGAAAGCAGGGAGTTGGCTTGGTCCTGCTCCACAGTAATGCTTAGTCTTTGTGGAGTGAGGGTCAGAGACTGCTTGGAGCAGCTGGTGAAAGTCACAGACTTCCTTTGCAGAAAAATATAAATCTACACAAACCGCTACAATGGGCCTTTCCATGGGCCTCAGCTAAAGACAGAGTGGTTGGGGCTCCCCATAATAGCACTCCCCATAATAGCAGGACACCCAAAGTGCCTTCCTGCTTTGTCTCTGGCTATCTTCTGGGTGAGATAGGATTATGCCAGTTTTGCAGATGGAAAAACTGAGGCTCAGAGGGATAACCCAACCTGCCTGCCTTGTCCTGAAAGAAGTAACTGGACCTGTGAGTTTGGGATTCCCAAACACTTAACTTCTCTGAGTGGGAGAAGGGGTCATGAAGCAGTCAGTGGTGGGAAGCCCTGGCCGTTGGAGGGTACAACTTTAGTCTGAACCATCTTTGAATACCCATGTGGAAGCTCCTACCCAAGGCCCTAGGATCAACCATATGAATGACAAGTAAGAGTGTGTGCATGAGGTGGGGGGTCGGGGGGTGGGCACCTGGGTGACTCAGCTGGTTAAGCGTTGGACTCTGGATTTCAGTTCAGGTCCTGATCTCGGGGCTGTGAAATCGGGCCCCTCATCAGGCTCCACCCTGCGCACAGGTCCTGCTTAAGATTCTCTCTCTGCCCCTCGCCCCCCTCCATTTCTAAAGAAAAAAAAAAAGGGGTGTATGCTTGGGGGCATTGCAGACAGGAAAGGCCTTTGGCTTCAGAGGAAGAAATGCTCTAAGATATCAGCTCTGTTCATCCTAGCACTGGTCTGGTCCTCTCTGAGCCTCAGTTTCCTTGTCTGTAAAGTGGCACCATGCTCTGTTTCACAGGCACTGGTCGCACTTCCACAATTCCTAGAAGTCATGTGTAATAGCCCCATCTCAGAGATTAAGAAATTGAGGCTCAGAGCAAGCCAGTGACCTGCCCAAGGCCTTGTGGCCAGTAACAGAGCTGGAATCAGGTTGCAGGCCTGCCTACCCTCAGTCTGTACCCTTGACTAAATGCAGGGAGTCCAACACCTAGTAGGTGCTTCATAGATGGACAAGGTGCCCCTCTCCAGTCCCCCCAGCCAGAGGGGCTTCCTGCAGGAGGCTGCAGGTGGTGCCATCAAACATAAGACCAAGTAAAAGTAATTGGGGAGGATGCAGGAGCTTTGACATGACCCCTTCAGGCCAGGTCCCCTGCTCCCCAGTGAGCTCTTTGATTTCCTACACAATGAAGTCTCTTGTCATGAGCATGGGACAGGAGTGAGGGAAAATGAACTTGGTTGCTCTTTTTTCTCTGCTTTTGTCTTTTTACTTTTTTCTCCTCTTGCTGCAGTGGCAAGTGGGAGGCCCAGCAAATGCCCAGTGTGGCCAGCCCTCATTCTCATGCCCACGCTTCTCCTCCCTCCGTTAACCTCCCTCTTTGAGTCTGTTCAGAGTAGCAGCCCAGGCTCAAACCAGGAGGGGTGAAGTCTGCATCCGCAGCCCACCCCAGATCTGATGATGCACTTCAGTCTAGTGGGTGACATGGGGACAGACACTGCATGCATGAGGGCTCCACCATGAGCCACAGGTGTGCTGGGCCCAGGACGCACATGTGCATCAGCCGCCCCTCCCAAGGAGCTCCCAGGAAGACAGTGACAGTGTGGTGTATCCAGAAGGCCATAGAAGCAGAGATGGGTGCGGCAAATCTGCCGAGCTTGGAGAAAGCTTTAGAAGAGGAAGAGTTGGAAGTAGCCTTTTCCTATGAGGGGGCACTTCGGGCAGGGGCAGCTTCCTGGGCAGATACCTGGAGGTGTGGAAGCTCACAAAGGGGTTGAGCATGATTGTAAAGACACAAGGAAGGGGCCGGAGGACATGAGACTGGAGAAGTAGGCAGGGCCAGTGCATGAGGCTCTGGATTTTGAACCCCGTTCTGAGATGAGCAGGAAGCCACCTAATCAGGCCTTGCCAGTGTGGCTGCTTCTCTCTCTCTGCCTGACCTCAACTCTGAGCCTCTTCCCTTCCCTTTCTTCTCTCTCTTTCGATGATCTCACCCTATCCTATGGCTTTAAATACCATCCTTAAGCTGCTGATTCCCATATTTATATCTTTAGCCAGAGCCTCTCTTCTGCACCTCCAACTCGGCATCCAACTGGCCACTTGGCATCTCTACTTGGATTTCTCACAAGCATCTCAATGTTAACAAGTCCAAAACGGGATTGTTGATCATGTCCACCCACCCCCAAAACCCGCTCCCTCCCCGACTTGCCATCCCAGGAAGTGGCGCCACCATCATCCACCCTGCTGCTGAAGGCAGAGCCTTTATCATCCATGCCTTCCCCGCCCCCACGCCCAGCCCCGCCCGCTCACCCTCTTCATTCTACTTCCTAACTCCCACCCGCCCACACCTCCTCAACACCACAGCCACCCTGTCCACACTCTCCTCTGTGACGCAGTAGCTGCCTTTCTCCCACTCTCCCTCTCACCCCCGGACAGTCCATTCTCCAGTGAGTGATGGGTCTTTAAACAAACAGCGCTGTGCTAGTTTGCCACCTAAAGCTCTTTAGAGACCTCCCTCTGTACGTGGAGTCAAATCCAGATTTCCTCGCTGTGGCTGTGAAGGTTTGCACAGTCTGGCCACTGCCCACCTCCGAGTTGGCCTCTGCTCACTGCCCCTCACTTACAAGCCCCAGCCACACTGGCCCTCTTTGGATCATTAAAACCACCCCCAGCTCCTTCCCACCACCGGGCCTTTGCCCTTGCTGTTCCTTTGACCTGAAACACACTGGCCTCAGCTCTCTGCACATCCACCTGGCGAAATAGGTCCCCAAGCAGCTGGTCATAATGTCTTATTCTCTTCACAGTGCTTTGCACAATCCATCTTTCCTAGCAGAGCAAGCACAGTGCGCCTGTCACGCAGTAAAGGCTCACTAAATAGCCACGGAGTGGATAAACCTGGGAACAGCAGAAGGGGCCCTAGAAGCAGGAGATCATGGAAGGGAGAAGGACAGCTGACCGGCCAGCAGACAGGGACATTAGAGGACCAGGGGTGGTGTTTGGATTTCATCTGAGAGGCACTGGGGAGCCTTCAAGAGTTCTGAAACAGAGAAGTGGAAGCAATCATTAGAGTGGGGAGGCTGTATGTCTGGTGGTCACAGGACTGGATTCTGGAATCAGACTGCCTTGGGTCAGGTCTTGCTTCAACAGCTCCCCAGCAGAGACCGTGGCCAAACCATGTAGCCTGTCTGAGCCTCAGTGTTGTCCTTTGTAAAATGGGATTTACATCCCACATCCCCACCTACTGCTTAGATCCCCTGGGGACCACCAGCTCACTAAGCCTACACATAGGGTTATTGAGATGGTTAAGGAGGAGAGGGTACATGGAGAGTAGTCAGGACCTTGTCAGTGCTCAATAAACGGTGGCCAACACAGCTACTTCAGGGGTCTTGGTGCTACTCAGTAAGACCGTGAGTGGCAGACATCACACGTGATGCCAGGGAAACAGCCCTCCCAGTCCTTTAGCTCAGAATCTGATGGGGGAGATGGGCACATGGCTCTGCCAGTGGTTCCCTGGGACAAGGACTGAGCTGAAGGTCTAAGCCAGGCCCTGTGTGAGCAGAACAGTAAGTCTAGGGAGAGTCTGGGAAGGCCTCTTAGAAGTGACATTGGATTTGGGGGAGACAGTTTCCTTGAGAGAATATTTTGAGTCAGCAGCTACTGGCCCAGGAACAAGAGAGGAGGGAGGTGTGTTCTGGCTGCTCAGCTCCCAAAATAACCCGGATCCGAGGGCGGACAGCCCAGCAAGCCCCAGGAGCTGCCACGGTGCCTTTCCTGGCCAGGTTCCGGTGACCTTGGAGCAGTCCTTGCCCTGCCCTGTGCCCCTAGGTGGCAAGAGGGACTGAAGGCGGAAGGCCCTGGACCAGAGCTCCAAGCCCTGGCCAAGGGGGCTGGGTAGACCAGCACAGGCACCAGGCATAGCCCCTTCTCTCCTCCTGTGCACAGGCCCCTGAGCTACCCTGTGACCAAGTCATGCTTACATTTTGGCTTCTGAACCGGTGGCTTGACCTCCAGGGCCAAAGAGCTCTGTCCCTCCCTCTTCCTCTCCCTGTGTGTCTGTTTCAGTCTCCATGCCTTTCCTCCTGTTTCTCTGGCTCTTTGTCCCTATATCCCTCTCCCTCATTTCTTCTCTCTCCCCCTCTCCATCCCTCTCTTCCCTCTTTCTATCTACCTTTCTCTCCCTCTTCTCTCTCTCCCTCCTCCACCTATTTTCCTCCCCTTCTCCCTCCCACCCCCGGCTCTCAAGTTCCCTCTGTCTTACAGCTTCTCTTTCTCCCCTTTCTCTTTCCCTCCCCCTACTCTCCCTCCCATGAGAGGCACCCCAGAACAGCCTGTTTCAGACCCTTTAAGACCAGAGCACAGGCTCCAGCACCACCAACCCCCCACCCAACACATATATACTGGCCCAGCCTGGCCGGGAACACCGGGATGAGGGCAGGATTGGCCAGAGAGGTGGATGCTGACAATAATGCAGATTGTGGGGGATGGAGGGAAGGTCCTGTGCTCCCCGCCACCCTACCCCCACCTTCCTTCATCCTCATGTCAGAGCTGGGGGCCAGAAGGAAGTCCCTGTGCCATTTCCTCCCCTCTGTGCAGCTGCTGGGCTCCCCGGGCGGTCAGACAGCAGGTCGGGTCACTGGGCCCATTCAGCAGAATTATAAATAGCAGCTTGTGCCCAGCCTGGCCCACAGAGCAACCACGGCCGCCGCAGGGCACCCCAGGCCCCCTGTTCTCCACCCCTCCAGCCATCCCTCTGAGGCAAGTCCTGCCCCTCCCCTGTGCTGCCAGCGGGTCCCCAGGTCAGTATCCGATGTGCTGTCGCCATGGTAACCTGCATGTCCCCAGCAGGTTCAGGTTGCGGGAGGTGGGGGGTGTGGGCAACCCGGTAAGAGGTCCAGTGGCCTGGAATCAAAGGTCACTGCTCTATGCTGGGGCTTGCTGGCTCTCTTGGGGACTGGGGAGTGGGGCCCTATCCCCCAGAAATATTATCCTGCTAAGGGACATGGAGCAGAGTTGTCTGACCCTGGGAGGCCTAGCAGAGGGGCACTGCCCCAGACCTCTGCCAGTGAACTGGGCACAGTGGATCAGCCCAGGACTTAATTTTAGAGAGATGTGGGTTCAAATCCTACATCCCCACCTACTGCTTAGATCCCCTGGGGACCACCATTTAACCCTCTGAGGGCAGCATCCTCAGTGTTGAGACAGGAAGCATAATACCCTCCCCTTGCTGAAGAGATCAAAGACAACCAGCTATGAGGTCCTTCAGTGCTCAACTCATACACTTTTTGTCCCTGGGGCCACTTCAGGGCCAGGGTGGGTCTTACAGACTTAAGAGTCACACTGACCTTGGTTCCTGTCCAGTCTCTGCTGTTCACCAGCTAGATGATCTGAAGCAGGTTGCACAATCTCTCTGAGCCTCAGTTTCTCCATCTATAAAATGGGCATAAAGTCAGCGTCTACACCTCACTGCATTGTTCTGAGGATGAGTTGGGCTTCGGAGGGAGGAGTTGTTGGCACAGTGTTGGGCACAAAGCCAGTGTCCTGCACGTGGCAGCTACACTTGCCATCATTTTCTGGACTGTTACTTCTCTTCCAACCTTCCCAGCAGAGATGCCCCTGCTTCTTCACTACCACTGGTCACATCAGGCCACTCCCCTTCCCTCCCAGGTCTGTCTCCCCATCTGCGAAATGACAGCAGGACCACTCAGGCCCTGCCTGTGTCTGAGATTGGTATATCTTGAGCAGCCCCGCTGGGCTGGGCTGTATCTATTATTACTTACTGACACCCTCACCCAGTCCTGTCCTCAACACCCGAAACTTGAGCTGTCTAGTTGCCTGGGAACCAAGGTGCCAGCTTGGGAGGCTTGGGTGTCAGGGTGTCCAGCTGCAGACCCCTCCCCGAAGACTGGAGGTCCATCCTTGGGCAGCCAGGGAGTGGGAGGGCTCTGGGCAGGGGCCCTTCCTTGAGCTAGCCCACAGGGGACCTCCTCTTCCCCTCCTCCCTGCCCAGGTCCAGCCTGTCTCTGAGCCTACTCTCTCAGAGTAAAGGGGGCCATCAGCCTGGGATATTTTTATAGGTGGGGCACGTGGTCAGGCTCAGAGACAGAGAAATTGGAGCCTACTCACCCTGCGAACTGATATGGGCAGCTGTCACTGTCACCCTCTTCCTGGAAGCCGGCAGCCCAAGTTTGCCCAAAAGTATGAAGAATTCCCTGACCCTGTCCTAGCACTATCCCCAGGAAGCCTGATGCTACATCCTGGCCTCTAAGTGTGGCCTCTTTTCATGGCCACACTTAACAAATCCTGTCACCCTCCTGTTTACTTGGATGATAACCTGTATGCCCTCTTCTGTTTTCATTCATTCACCCAGCAGTTTTTTACTAAGCATTCATCCCAGCTCTACAGTGTCCTGCTTGAGTGACCTGGGGCAGCTTCACCTGTCTGCCTCAGTTTTCTTTTCTGATAAATGGGGGTAACAAGAATACCTGCCTCATAGAGTTGTGGTGTGGATCCAGCAAGACAAAATATACAAATGTGATGTGCCGATGCTTAGCATGAGCGTGGCACGTAGAAAACGCTCTGTGAATGTTAGCTTATCGTGATCATTTTTATTGAATTGTTATAAAGCATAGGCACTGTTCCACACACGGAGGGAACAAGGCAAAGCTTTTTGAGCACAGGGCTGGGTCTGGTTCCCCACTGCCCACATTGCATCTCATAGGACCTAGCACAGCAGACTCTCAGCAAAAGTTTGCCAAATGAGTGAAGGTGAGAAGTGAACTCTTTCCCTTGGAATCCTCTGCTGCTCAGGGCTCTAAGAGCAGAGACATCGACTTTAAATACCTTTACAACTCCAGGTATTCCTTAGGATCTGTTGTGGCTGTTTCATCCACAATATTACCAGAATGGGTTTGGAATCTTTTTGTAGCTTTTCAGTGTCTGCCCCATGTTTGGGGTGGGGCTGGGGAAGGCAGGTATAGGGATAATCGTGGTGGGCTTAAATAACAGGGCAGACAACTGGCGACAGGGTGGGGATTCAGCATCTATAGGAACCTGAGAGTCAGTGCCTCCTCGCATTGTGCACCCTGGGTGTCCCACATGCCTCACTGTAGCCTCAGTCTCCTTGACTTTAAAATGAGCCACCTGGGTGGCTCAGTAGGCTAGGTGTCTGACTCTTGATTTTAGCTCGGGTCATGACCTCAGGGTTGTGAGATTGAGCCCCATATCAGACTCTGTGCTCAGCGGTCTGCTTGAGATTCTCTCTCTCCCTCTCCCTCTGCCCCTCCCCCCACTCTGCCTCTGAAATAATAAAGAAAATAAATAACATAAAATGGGCACCCTGCTCCCTCTGCCCCAGGGTCACAGATGAGACAAAAAGGGCCAAACTGTGAAGAACACTTTCTGATAACCATCCTTAGTTACAACAGCATAGCCATCCTACCCATAGAAAGGGGCTGGGCTGATGGTCCTGTCTCCCCAGGCCTACCGCTCATCAGCAAAACCATGCTGGATGGCTGCCAGCCCTCTGAAATGGGGGCCATTTCTAACAGCAGGTGATGCAGCAGGCTGATGGCTCCAGGATTTCACTCTTGACTTCTTCCAAACACAGGAAGGGGCTGCCATCTGCTTCCCCCCCTCACACCCAGGCTGCCAGGGCAGCCAAAGCCCCCACCTCACACCTGTCAGCAGTGTAGGGGAGGAGAATCCCACTGGGGTTTCCTTAGTGGATGCTAAAGATGGCAAAATCCTGGGAACCTCCTCCCAGCCCCCAGCCTCCTTGGATGTCCAACACTATTCCTCCACCTTGAATAGGAGGACCACAGGGGCTTTCTCAGTCCCCCCGGAACATGACATTTCACTCTTGTGGTGTCCCCACCACAGGGCAGCTCTTGGTTTAGAAATCTGTTGAGTGCCAACATCAAGAGCACAGCCTTGGGACTCTGACCTTGATGTGACCTTGGGCAGTCACCCCCACCTTGCAAACCTGTTTCCACATCTAAAATGAAGAAAATTAGAGCATCTACCTCGAAAACTGTTATGGGTATGAGCAAGATCATGGGTGGAGAATCTGCATGTAAGGAGTGACACTTGGTAGTAATAAAACTTAGCCACTCTTGATTATTTTTATTACTGTTACTGCTCCCCACTTGTAGTTACTACCACGGCCACATGCCTGCTGGAAATGTTATCATGTTTCCTAGCTCGCTCACAACTTCCTTCCCTCCTGGAGGCCAGTGCTGAGTACACAATAGTTAGTCAATGCATGCTCTCTGCTTTCGTATTCAAACCAAGAACTTGTTGAAGTATTTAAGTCCGTGAGCCATGCAATCTTTCTCTCCGCTCCTGAGGTGAAACTATGTGTTCCTAGAACCACTGGACAAATTTCTGTCAGGCACCAACTGTGCCCCCTTCCCTCTAAGGCATGAACAGTCAAGCCTCGTGGAGCAATCCGTTGACTCTGGAGAGTGGGGCCAGCATAGGATTCATGAAGGAGCAGCCCTCTGAGCTGGCTCCTGCTCAGAATGCATAAAGGTGAATAAGAGTCCCCCAGGCAAAGAATCAAGAAGGGAGGGAACAGTTTGTGCTAAGGCATGACTGGTGGTCCACAAGGCAGCTCTGAGTTGCTTTTTTATTATTAAAACAGGAAAATTTCCCCTCATAGATGTCTCCGGTCCCAGAAGGTGACTGTGGCTGATCCAAGGGCAAACCCATGCCCGTCAGGGTCGGGGTGTTAGGAGCCAGAGACCCCTCTTCCCTGGGCCTGATCCAGCGTCCAGGACTTATCACAAGTCAGCAAATGAAGGTCTCTTAGAGACCATCTAGTCTGACCTCCTCATTTTACAGATGGAGAAAGTGAGACCCGAAGAAGGAAGACAGTTGAGCAGGGCAGATAATGGCAGACCTTAGGCAGGCTTGCCCAAGACCTGTCCACCCTCGGCTGGGGGTGACCAGCCCTGGAGTTACATGTTCTTGCAAGATCCCCAACTCACAGATTGCCCTCTAGAGATATTTTCTGTAGGACCTACCACAGGCCCCTGAATCTGTAATCTTAGTTTCCTACTTGGGAAATGGAAATTATCAATGGGTTCTTTATGAACTTTGAACTAAAGAGCATTTTATGTACATTCATAAAATGCCACTTTGTCATTGCCGTCATTTTGTTCAGGATGAAACCTAATGGCAGAGTTACCTGAGAGCTGAAGTCATCTGTGGCATGATTTGGGGGTTCAAATTTCAGAGCCACCCTGTAGACAGCCTCAGAAAGAGTGACAAGGCATCTGCTACAGGTTGGCTTTCTATTGTGTTCTAGAGGCTCTGTGGGTACCCTCTCTTGCTACCCACCTACCCCCCAAACTGGGAGACCAAGATAGTCTCAAGAAAGTAATAAAACTCTTTGCCATGACCTGTGGCTTCACAAAACCTGCCTACACACACGTGGTCTAGAGTCTTATTTCTGAAATACATACACTTTTTGCACACCTCAACACATACCCTGCTCAGATATGCTCAAGGAGACTTATACACATGTCCTATGCAGCCACAGGCATGCTCCACCCTGCTCTGACACGTACAGACACACATCTGTACATACATGTCTGATTGCACAGCCATGCACACACATACACAAACACACACACACACGCTTACATACATGCACCTATGCAGTCATGGTCATGAACTTCCAGTAACGAAGAGGGAACAGAGTTATTCTGCGTGAGTCAGAAAATGTCCATTAACTGTAAAACTAAAATAGTTGGCAAGAAGAAAATTGGAGGTCAACCTAAAGAACTTTGTAACCACCAACATTGGCACAGATTATCATAGAATAAGAGAGTAAGCTCCCTGTCAAGAGAGGCATGCAAGAATAGGCAGGACTTGGCACAGGTATTATAAAGGGGCTTGGGCATCAGGTTTTTTGACTTCTTAAGTCCCTTCTAGTCTCTGGATTCAAGTGAGCTCAGGGACTCTGAACCTCTTCTCACTTTTCTGTCAAGTTTTGCAAATAATGGTGCCCCTTTGGTGGTCTCTGCTCTGGGTATAGTCTTCCTGGGGTATCCCTACAGTAGAATACAGCATGGCTAGGGATCAGCTCCAGGTAGACCTGATGTCATGGGGTATCAGCCTCTAGAGATGAGCACACCAGAGACCCCAAAACCTGGCACCCATTTCATGCCAGGTCTGACCCTACAGAAGGGAAGATGGTAGCTCTGGCCTTGTCGGTCCCTTGTAACAAGGAGGCCAGGGTAGCAGAAGCCCTCCTCATTTGGGCATTGCAAAGCAGAGGTGTCGGAGACTGAAATATCTAGAGAAGCTGGGAATGAGTAGGGTGGGCTGGAGAAAGACCCCTTAACTTGGAGTTGTGTAAGACTTGAACCTAGCTTCTGACTGCATCTGAAACCCAAACCCAACTCCCTTGGATTACACCACTACACAGAGGCCTCAGAGACTGTACATGAGGCATAGAATACAGGCCTGGATCCCTCTCCTCTTCAGGAAGCTCCTCAGAGCCATTAGGAACCCCAGGAGAGAAAGAGCAGAAGGGGCCAGAGAAGGACCTTTGAAAGGCAGATTAAGATGATAGAAGGGCTGGTCCATGCCTCACTGGAGGAGAGGGCAGCAGGCCCCCAGCCCCTACAAGTTGCCCCAACATCAGACCTAAGGAGGAGAGCAGATGGCAAGTCTAGAAAAGCAGAGGGAGGAGAGTCTTTGCAGGCCAATGTGGGAGGTCTCTTGGATGTGGATACCTTCAGGGTCTTCCGGGGCCTTGGAAGCACTTTGGCTTTTGAGCTCTTTAACTTTCTGATAGGACTTGAACCTTCTTGAGAAACTAGAGGACATAGGCCAGGGCTCAGGAAAGAGGAGGCCCAGGGCAAAAATGGGGAGGCTTCAGGGGGTCTTTTAGGCCTCCCAGCCCAGCTCCTGGGGTTGGAGAAGGGAATGGCACTCAGGGAAAATCCTTCCCAAGGATTTAGGTGAGATTCATCCCTGGAGCATCCTTGGATCAAAGGGCTGGCTCAGGTGGGTAGGGCCTGAACCCAGATCAGCCAGCACTCGTTCTGTGGCCTTGCATGGTACCTTACACCTCAGAGCGTCCATTCCCCCATGTGGAAGTCATTATCACTCTAATTGATTCTGTGTCCCTCACTGGCCAGGCTCTGGGCTGAGTCCTGTGCCTTGCATGAACTCACATTATCTTCCCAACAACCTTGTAAGTTGGGGGTGATTATCATCTCCATTTTAAAGATGCAGCAACTGAGGCCAGAGAGCTGCTTTGGTTTACCCACAGTCACTCAGTGATGGCAGAATGAGGGTTCTAACCCAGATCTCCCTGACTCTAAGCACCAGAGGGGTTCTAACCCTAATAAGTATGAGACAAATGAAAAGTGACTTAAGAATCCATAGAAGGGGGCACCTGGGTGGCTCAGTCGATTAGGCATCTGCCTTCAGCTCGAGTCATGATCTCAGGGTCCTGGGATCGAGCCCCATATCAGGCTCCCTGCTCAGTGGGGAGACTCCTTCTCCCTCTCCTCCCTGCTTATTCTTTCTCTTGCTATATCTCTCTCTCTCTCAAATAAATAAATAAAATCTTAATAAAAGAATCCATAGAAGGAAGGAGATTTGGAGGATAGGAGGAAATTCACAGGAGGAGATGGCCCTAGAGATTGTGGGTCTAGGGACCCAGACATGGGGTAGGATGCAACAGGCAAGGAAGAGAGGACATTCCAGGTAGGGATTCCATCCATGCGACATGTGCAGGTAGGACTGCTGGGGCAGTTGCGATGATGGGGGTAGAGGAAAGCTAAGCTATACACACCTGCCATGGCCTTGCTTAATTTCATTTCGGGGCTCGGAGCATCGGCAGTAGGCCTGTGGCCCTACACAGCTTCAGTGAGGCTGGAGTCCCCTGGGCCTCTGTCCCCCGGGAGGCTGCATTTGCATCTGTCCAAGTGGAGATGGTTGGTGAGTGCAGCTAGCAGCCCCCACCCCCACCAGCACCCCCTTCTGTCACTGGGACTAGGCTGCTCGGGGAGCGTGGTGCAGCATTATTTTTAGAAGTGGCACCATCTGTTCAAGGTGCCGGGCGGATTCTGTTCATCTCTGCAGTGGCCAGGACAGCCATGCCAAGTCAGGGGAAGAGCTGCAGAGCTGGCCGGCTGGGATGGTCACTAATCAGCATGCTGGCCTGCTTGGATGTAGGAGCCAAAGAGATTCTGCAGGCCCTTGGGGTGTGAGATTCTGGGATCTGGGATCTGGGGCTGCCAGTGTGGGTGTTCTGGAGCCAGAGCAGCCAACACAGAGGAAAAGCTCAGCATAGAGGGGTTTCCAGTACCCCCATGTACCCCACATGATCCCTAGGCCAACTTCCTGGCAAATTCTGGATGTCCTACCCTGACCTTCTCTCTGACCTCCCGCTTTGTGTGGAGAACAGCCAGATGACAGGGACCCTCTGGGAGACCTAACATTGGTGTGGGAGAGAACACAGGCTTGACCAGTGTAATCCAGAACCCAGACACTTCAATGTATCCCACTGCCTAAGCCGCCACTACCCAGAGCTTCTGAGTCATTGCAGAAAGGAGTTAGGCTGTTGATTCAGAGCAGGGATTCTGATGGCAGACTTCCTGAGTTTAGATCCAACAGTTATGTGACCTTGGGCAACCTCCTTAACCTGGCATAACCTCTGTTTGTTCATCTGTAAAATGGGATGCTAGTAACAGCTATTTCATAGGGTTTGCTGCAGATATGTCAATTTGATGCCTGTAAGCCTATGGCATGCTGTCTGGATGCATTCAGCATCAGTTCTCCCTACCATCTAGATGACAAGTTTCTACTTCTCAAATGCAACCTGCATTCTAACATTCATTGTCCCCAGTGTCTTTCCATAGTTAGATTGATTTCTCAGTAGTGGAGCCAACATTCATGGAGATTGGTCCTGTGCTGGGGGTTGGAGAGGCCCCGTTCTCAGGGAGTTCATGGTCTAGCAAGGGAGGCAAGCTGGCAAAACCATCCCAAGATAGAGTATGATGGATAGAGTACAAAGTCAAGGAACAAACTGCAAGTGATGGGCTGGCAGTGGTAAGGGGACTGAAATTTGAAGCAGAAGATTTGGAGAGAACTTCATGAAGAAGTTGGCATAGGGTTGTGCCTTTAAGAGGAAAGTTTGGATTAATGGAAAAGCAGATGCAAACAATTCAAGATAGAGGGTAGTGTTTGCACAGGGTGGGAGGTAGGTGCATGTATTAGTTGTTCAGGAAATGCAGGGTCCACTTAGACCAGAGCCCAGGGAAGCTGGCTCCAAGCCAATCAGGCAGGATCCTGGATGCCATGATCATGAATATGTTTTTCAAATAAGTACCAGGAGGGTCGCCTGGGTGGCTCTGTCAGTTGAGCATCTGACTCTTAATTTCAGCTCATGTCATAATCAAGCCCTGCATAGGGCTCCAGGCTCAGCAAGGAGTTTGCTTCCCAATCTCTGCCCTTCTTGCTCTGCCCTTCCCCTTGTTCATGCTCCTCTCTCTAAAACAGATAAATAAATCTTTAAAAAAAAAAATAGGTGCCAGGACCCAACAACGGTTTTTAATCCAAAGAGTGGTGTGCTCAAATCTAAGAGGCAACGTCTTGTGGTGGTTTTAGAGACAGGTCCCAATTCTACTCCTTGTTCTGCCACTCAGCTGTGTGACCCTGGGCACGATGTTATTTTACCTCTCTGAGCCTTAGTTTCCCATCTGTAAAATAAGAATAATTATGCCTGCCTCTGGGGTTATTTGGGTTTTATACATTCAGAGCCAGCACAACTCCTGACATATGGAAGCTGCTCAGTAAATGAGAGTCATCACCAGCATCATTTGGGGGAGACTGAAGGACAGGGAGTGAGAGGCCAGGTGGGAGGCTGTGGATGAGAACCTTGAACCAGAGTCAGGAACCCTGGTGGCAAGGAAGGGGAGGGAGCCAGAGCCCTGGCCTCACTGCTCTCTGGGTCTAGGTACCTGCTTGGTCAAGAGTCAAGGGTGACCCTGATAGTCAATTCTGGGACCTAGGAAGGTGCTTATATGTCACAAGTGACTCAGGGTTCACAGAAGGATGAGAACATTAGGAGAAGACCTGAAGGACCTTCAGAGGATACATTTGGCAGTCAGAGAAGGTTTGTTCTAGAGCTTGAGAGAAAGGGCAGGGTGGAAATGTAGGTTTGGGAACTACTTATATTAGGATGAAAGTTGATACCAGGTGGGTGGCATTGCCCAGGGAGTGTGGTTCATTAAAGAAGGTCAGAGCAGGACCATAGGAAAAGGTTACAGTCTATAGTTGGCCCAAAACAGAGAAGTCATGCAGACCCCTGGGCAGAATTGGTCACAGAAACCATAGGAGTTTGGGAAGAAGGGGTGAGGGCCATAAAGATGGCAAGGGTTTGAAGACTGAAAAGGGCACTGGAACTGGCTGGTTGGAGTTGTCCCCAGAAACCACCTAGCAGGAAATGGCATTTGGAAGGGCAAAGACAGGAACCAGGGGTGATTTTGAGCCAGAGCCTGGGCCACAAGAACAGAGTAGGGTTCTAGAACCCAGAACTGGAGGAGTATTGATTATAAAAGGAAGAGAACTGAAAGAAAGGCTGGCATGAGAACCCCAAAGTGCTAGGGCAGTGTGATTCCACCACCAGGCTAACTCATCTTTGCAGGCTTAGACCTAGGGATCTATGCCCCAGAGTGATACCAACACAGGTGGCCCTGAGGGAACCACACATGGAGCAGCCCTCTTCTGGGGTCCCCCAAGATCCACCCAGAGAGGCCTTTACCAAAAGAGGAAGGAGGGGAAACCTTGGCCACAGGAGAGGCAGCTCCTTCTTTCAACCGCTCCTCTGGCTTCCTGGCCTTTTGATTCACCCCCTTCAGTTCTGAGGCCAAATCAGTGTCCTGACAGATTTCTAGCTCTCTACCAGGGAGACTCCAAGGGGGATAACCTGGGCTAAGACAAGGAAGCCAGTGAGTGTACAGTCACCAAACTGGAGCAGTTCTGCTTCAGCCTAGAAGACTGGCCATGATACTAAGACACAGAATCTTAAAAACACCCCCCACACACACACCCACACATATACCACTCCCTGCAAGTGACTGCATCATTCTGATTCCCCTCCTCCTTTGAATTCAGAAGTCCTTCTTTATGATTCTTTTTCACCCCTCTCTTAGTTCTGTCTCCTGGTCTCTGCATTCTCAGGCCACACAGAATGACTTTCTTGCTAGCTTTAGTTTCCTTATTCTCTGATCTAGACCCCCAAAGGGCTCATGCGGCTATTCCATAATCTCCCAACTTAGACTCATCCCCTGGAAGGTCTGTGGATGAATACCGCACTCTGCAGAAGAGAGAAATTTAACAGAGTCAGACTGAGATGCCACCTCTTAAATATAGTCACAGAAGGAACCAGAACTAGAAGACCATGCACAATGCAAACAAATGAATGAAACAAACAAATGAATCACTAATGCTGAGATTTCTGCCATCAGTGACAGATGGCACTGATGAGCCAAGGTGGGTCTTCTGCATGTGCACATAAATGGTCCCCGAGTGGCCCTTTGCACAGTATCATTTTATTGGCTCAGACCTATCTCAGGACACCCCATTGCCTTAGAACCTGGCTTTATACATCAGCACCAAATCACTGGGGTTACCTCCTCATGCTTGTTCACAGAACTCATGGAAAAAGCCCTGTGCCCTCCCTGCTGCACCCACACCCAGAACCTCGGGCTCCCCAATCCTGCACTCCATTGGTCAGCACTAGAGTCCTGGAGAGGTCCTAGGGACACGTATAACACTTTGCTCTGTGTCAGCACCATATTGTATGGACAGCTCCTTGGCACGTGGTCCTAAAAGCCCCCCCCAAATACTCAGTCAGCACCATTGCCTCAGGGACAGCTCCCAATGGAGACAGTTCCTCTGTGCCTGCCTCTTTGTCAGCCCCTGGTATGGGGGTGGGGGAGGTGCTGTCAGCACCATGACCACACAGACAGCACTCACCCCTGGTCAGCCAGCAGGAGAGGAGGGCCTGGGGTTCTCAAGTTTCCTGACCTCACCCACTCAATCCCTCCCAGGCACCTACCTCTGTCCAACCATCAATACTTCATCCCCAGAGACAGCTCCCTGGGCCCCATTACTCCACAGCCAGAGCACTGAACAAGCAAAACCCTGTGCTTCATTATAGGAAGCCAAAGAAAAGGGCAGGAGCCTGGTCTGGTGGAGAGAAGGGTGTTAGTGAGGGGGCCAGGCTTAAGAGGGTCTGCATGTATATGTTTGAGATCTGGCCCTACCACCCCCCAACCAAGGACCTTATACCAGTAACTGTAGTCTCTTTCTCTGTTTTCTCCCCTGTAAAATGGGAGTGCCAGCAGCCCCTGTGTCATATGGTTGTTGTGAAGGACTAAACAAGATACCAAACATTAAGTGCATAGGAGAGCTTGGCATGTAGTAGGTATGACCCAAGTGTTGGCATGTAGTAGGTATGATCGAAGTGTTGCTGTTATCATGATTTTTTTTGTCCTTCCTTCAGGCCTCTGCTTATAATGCATGGGAACAGAGCAGGGTGTGAGAGGGAATGAGGCAGATAAAAACAGGAGAGGACACTGTCACTATAGCTAGTTAGGACCTAGGCAGTCAGGGCTGCAAAAAGGGCCTTAAGGAGTTCAGTGTAACTGTAGGGAGAGTTGTACACGGTGAGAGATGAGGCTGGGGAGGTGGCCAAAGCATTTTGCTAAAACCAGAAAATGCTGTCCAAAGTAGCTGATCTGCCTGATCCCAGGCAGAGTCTCCATCCCCAGCCTTCTCACTGCATGTCCCCTCTTGCAGCCCAAATCTCACCTAACACATTTTTGCCTCTTCTAGGCTTTCTTGCCTCCATCTGCTAGTGACTTTACTGTTTTAGCTTCATCAGAAAACTCTCAAAGTTTTTTTTTAAGGAAAGAATTCTAAACAAGGAGCACATAAAGGCTATAAATCTTAAAAGGCAGACACTGCCATGCAGAGGTCCAGGGTGGGACAGGAGATGTCAAAGGTAGCAGATGAATTCTGATCAGCTTGTGATTCCCAGGTTCCAGAGCATTTCTCTTTCCTTTTGTCTCCACCCAAGCAGGACTTGGCCTACAACTGGGTGATGCTAAAATGGTCCTCTGAGACTGAGCATCTGTCCAACCTACCCACTTACTTTATAGAAAACAAAACTGAGGCACAGAAGAGAAAGCACTGGTCCAAGGCCATACTGTGAATTTGGTGAAAGGTAATGGGACACAGAGAAAAAAAACAAAGGCTTTGGACTTGAACAAACAAATTTAAACTATGCCAGATGCTATCCAGATAGCTTTGGCCATCTAAAACATCTCTGAGCTCCGGTTTTCTTACCTGTAAGGTAGGAACAGTGACACCGCACAACCCAGGGAAGCACTTGCTAGTAATCCCTATTTTTTTTAAGATTTTATTTATTTGAGAGAGACTGTGTGTGCACAGAGATAGAGGGAGAAACAGACTTCCTGCTGAGATGAGAGCTCGATGGGGCTCAAACCCAGGACCCTGAGATCATGACCCGAACTGAAGGCAGATGCTTAAATGACCGAGCCACCCAGGTGCCCCACAATCACTGTTAATAGTAATGGTCAAGCCAAGATTGGGATCCAGAAGATCTGGCAAGAGTCACTTGGGTTACATCATCCCAAAATCTGAAGCAAAATTGTAAGGATCATTTGACTCAGGCTGCAGATTCTGATCATGAGGTTATTGGGGCTTTTTGTGGCAGAGTGAGCAGATCTCAAATGTCAGGAAGAAGGGTCAGAGCACCTCTCTTACTCTCCTCAGAATCCTAGTGCCCAGGACAGGCCCTGAGATGCACCTTTTCAGGTTTATTCGGTGGGTAGAGGATGGAAAGATGGAAGGTTGGAGAAGTAGACGGATAGACAGATGGATGGACAGCTGAAGAATGAATGGCTTGATGGATGGATGGATGGAAGGGTGGGAGGGTAGATGAGAGAGTACATGAGGAGCCTATAGGACCAGAAATGGGGTTTTTCCTACTATCTACCATTGACAGCTCCTCTGGAGAGTGGGGGATAGTGCAGGGAGTTGACCCTGGTGGGCAGCTAATAGCTGAACTGACCCTCAGTCAGGCCAGACAGGAGGGTGAGAAGCTATGCCAGAAACCCTAGATCTCTCACAGCCCACCCCCTGGCCCTGATTCTGCCATCTGTGCCTTCAAGGCTGATGCGTGGTTGTTTCTGTGGGATTTTTTTTTTTTTTTTTTTTTTTTTTTTTTAGATTTTCCTTTTCTGGTTAACAGGATAGGAGTTTTCTAAAAATAGCACTAAATTCGCTTCTGAGGTATTCATTTTCAATTCCCTTCCTCTTTCTTCATTCTCTCTCCCCAACTGTGAGAATTCCAAACCGAAATTGTCATTGTCAACTTCGATGCACACCCATGAGTGCATGCACACACACACACACATACTGTGGGGCTTGCACACTAACAGACATGGATGCAAACATCTCTGCCTCACTCACACTCACAGACACACACTCATGCTGACTCCAGTAGACCTGTAGAGCAAGCCATGTCTTTCAGGGTTACTTACACCAAGCACATATGTGCTGACACTTCGCAGGGACCCCCTAACACACCCATGAACATAAAGTCTCTTCTGGGCCCAACCCAGCGCTGGCATTTTCACACTCCTTTTGACTCAGGTGTGCCCCAGACTACATACTGGCTGTGCTGAATGTCCACCATAACACACTCAAACAGACCCTCATACCCACACTGACATGCATACCCACACTCCCATAATCACTCCAGATCCACCAGGCTCTCTCTTTCTCATATACATGCACACACCTAAAGGATATTCCCTCTCTGAGAGGGACCATGATTTTCCAGGTGAGGCTGAAGGAGAAGCAATTGTCTCTCTGCCCCCAGCTGCCTGGCCGAGTTTACCCATTTCCCTGGATCAGCACCAAGGAGGAAGGTTCCCATCACCAGGACAGAAGGCCCTACTGAAAAAGAAAGGCCAGAATTTACATCCAGGAGAAAAAAGGAAATGTCCTGCCCCAAGGAAACTAGTTAGTTGGGACCAGAACAGAAGGGAGATTTCCTTGTATGTTGTGCCACACAAGCTAGGACCCTCCCCAGCCTTCAGACAGGTGCCAGTGGCATTGTGACTTTGGTACAGTTGGCCTGAGTTCTGAACTAAGGACAGCAGTGTGGGGGTGAGCAGAGGACAGAGGCAAGAATTAAGTTAAGTTAGCAGTGTAAGAACAGTCACCATTTACCAAGTTCTTCCTCTGTGCCAGGAACTGGGCTAAGCTCTATCTTAATTAGTCCTCCCAAAACCCTATGAAGTAGGCTGTCCAGTTGGCTTTGTTCAGGAGGAGGAAATTGAGGCACAGAGAGACATTAAGAGCCTTGCCTAAGCTACAAAACTATCAAATAGCAGCACCAGGCATCACCCAAGATCTCCAGATGGGACCTGTGTCCCTCACATCTGTCATTGGTACTACTGACAATTCAGAGGAAAGAGAACTTTAAAAATACATATTAAGGTGGCATTTAAATTCAGCACATCTTAAAACAGAAGGGTTCTGCATCCGAAAGTTATTTTTAGCGCATATTTCATTTGTAATTGTCCCAGCTCCCATCCTTCAGTTAGGATTGAAAAAGCTGTTGGTTTGGGGTTTTGGTGGGGTTTTTTTAATGCTTCCTTCAAAAGACAAATTCCTTCTTTGTTAAATTAACTCCAAAAAAACATTGCTCCTTCCTCTGCCAGCATCCCTCCTGGCAAAGACTTTTTATTAAAGCGTCCCTAACCTATTCCTGAGTCATTGAAATGTAACAATACAGTCATTTAAATGCTAATAAGATGAAATGAAATGCATAAATCTAATATTATCAGAACCTTCTCCTGGATTCTGAAGGGCCTTGCCACATCAAAGCCTAAAAGGACCCCAGAGAACACATCCAATTCCTTCACTTTCCACATGGGGAAACTGAGGCCCAGGAAGAAAAGGGCCTTGGTCAAGGTCATGCAGCTGGGGCTTAGAAAACAGAGAGGGACTTTTCAGTGGGCTCCAACCCCAGTTGGCTGTGTGACCCCTGATATGTTGCTTAACCTCTCTGGACCCTGGCTATATGCCCCACACAGGCTGATGTCTCAGTTAGCTCAGGCTGCTATAACAGAATACCATAGAACTGAGTGGCTTAAATGACAGAAAATTGTTTCTCACGTGTCTGGAGGCCAGGAAATCCAAGATTGAGATACTGGCAGATTCAGTTCCTAATGAGAGCCCTCTTCCTGGCTTGCAGATGGCTGTCTTCTCACTGTGTCCTCAAGTGGCTTAAGAAAGATGATTTCTCTCCTGTCTCCTCAGAAGAACACTAATCCCATTCAGGAGGGCTCCACCCTTATGACCTAAACCCCTCCCAAAGGCCCCACCTCTTAATACCGTCACACTGGGAATGAGGGCTTCTACCTATGAATTTGAGGGGACACATTCAGTCCGTACCAATGTACCACCTGTGTGCCCATCGTATTGGGCAGAGGTAACCATGTCAACTTGAGTGCTGGCTGCAAATGAAGTCATCATGATCATGAGATGAGAGGTACACTTGCTAATATTGGGGTGGGAGGGGGGTCAGGCAGAGGCATAGAAGCCAGTGATGCAGAATGTCCCTTCCAGGCCCAGAGCCTCACCCAGAGACCTCACACAGAGGTATCCATGAGGCCTCACAGCAACCTATAAGACAGGTAGGTCAATTCCACTTTGCAGACAAGGCCCAGCAAGGCTAGGTGACTTCTCCAAGGTCACACAGCTCATTTAATCTCTTAACCATAGAACAGTGGCTTGTGTGGTATTTCAGTGTGGCAGCAAGAAAATCAGAGTCCATTGGGCTTCGGCAAAGGAGACAGCTGCCTGCTCCATCTTTAGCCTCATACCCATGTACACAAAGAGAAACTAGGAGTGGAGGGTGGGGGGGATATCTCAAAGAAAAAATGTATAACTACTGATTCTGCTATCTTTCCAGACCCCAGCAGACCTATAACGTCAATGGGTTAGGAGTCAACTACTCCATTTGATAGATGGGGAAACTAAGATTCAATGATCTATCTAAAGTCATACCTTCCAGGGGCAGATGACCCAAGGACTGAGGCATTCATTCACCAAGCAATTATCACGTGCTTTCTGAAGGCCGGGCCCCAAACTAGGTACAAAATAGACATGGCTACTGCCCACACAGAGCCCTCCGGCTCCCAAGGAAGGGAAACAGAGAAGTAGGTCCAAGCAATAGAGTGTGAAGTGCAGGATGATACCAGAGGCATCCAGAATTGGGAGCATTTACACAGACCTGGGTGGTCAGGGAAGGCTTCCAAGTAAAGCATACTGTGCTGAACAGGACAGCCATTGTCAGGGTGGGAAAGGCACAGGTAGTGGAGAGCACTCTATGGCAGATACTGGGTGACTATGGAGTTTTCAGTCAGCTGGTGAACTCTGTACAAGCTAGCGGGTCTTCTGTTCTGCCTGCCTGGAGATCATTTGTGTGGCATCCTATAGGTTCTTCTATGCCAGTGGATTCATACTCTCAAATCAAATCTGACCAAGTCAAATCAACTACCAATGTGAACTCTGCACATTAGGACCAACCAAGATGACTAGAACAGGGGTGGTCTGCATGAGAGGCAAAGCAGGGGACTAGGGGGTGGGGTAAGGGCTGCATCAGAAGAGGTAGTTGTGATGGGAAATCTCAAAGAATGAAGTTTGATTTTGTTTTCGTTTCTTTTCAAAAAAGGAAGTTAAAGATCAATCACTACAGAGGCAGACTTCTGATTTTTAACTAATTTTGCGTCCCAGAATTGCTTCCCTCCTTACACACAGGTCCCTTCCTGCACCTTTTCCTATGCCCCTCTCAACCCTTTCGTAACAGACAGTTGTATATTTGAGTTTCTTTTCTGTTCATCTTTTGGCTTAAGTCCTGCTTAACCTACATGGGAAAGAAATATTCCCTACTCTCACTGAGAAGAAAGATCTTTCCTGATACCCTGGGCAAGATCAGATCTTCCTGCTCTGGACAGCTGTAATAGCTATCACTCCCCATTACGGCAAACTCATCATGTTATAGAAGTCACTCATTTAATTGTCCCTCCTCCACACCATCAGCTTCTGGAGAGTAGGAACTATATCTGGATCATCAAGTGCTGGGCACAGAGTAGGTGTCCGAAACACAATTATTGAATGGATGATTGGATGGATGGATGATGGATGGATGGATGGATGGATGAAGATCATTGTTTGTCTTAACGTAATAGTTAAAATCGCCAATAGCCCATTAACTCATGCCTACTATTGTTATCATAAATATAATTACTCCTAACAATTCTCACAGCTCATGCTGCCAGAGATGTAATTATCAGTGACTGTGAGACACACCACAGGTAGTATGGGGACAGATCAAACAGCGCCTTGGGTTTAGAAAATCCCTTGTGGTTTGCAAAGCACTTTTGTTCACATATGGCACTTCATTTACCCATCCTAAGAACCCCATGAGAGCGATTCACAAGGGGAGGCAGCAAAGTGTCCTGGTTATGGGTGTGGCTCTAGATGCAGACTGCCTGAGTTCAAATCCCAGGTCTGGCACTCACTAGCTATGTGAACTTGGGAATTTATCTCACCTCTCTTGGCCTCGGCTTCCTCGTGTTGCTATATGGGAATAACCAGACTACCTACCTCATAAAGTGCTTATATGGATTGGTAATAATCACAATAATTATTGAGTGCTTCTGATGTGCTTGATTTGGTTCTAAATATTTTACGTGAAATAACTCATTTAAGTCTCATAATACCTATGAAGTAGATAGTATTATTCCCCCTTCCTTTTTTGTAAGATGAAACTAAAATTGCATGCTTCCCGTTCTGCTGGGAGGTGGAGGGGCTAGAATTTGAATCCAGAGACTAGTTTCTAGAGCCCCTGCAGTTAACCTCTGTGACACCTCTACATAGGCATCCTTGGTCCCCTCCTCACTTGCTTCTCCTAGGGATGCACTGTTTGGGTCAAAACTCATGGGTTCTGGGGGTGGTACATGCTAAGATGGCCAAGGACCATGCATGCTGCTACAGGACTGGGGGTGGGATCCCCAAGCACACTCTGTCTCTGTGTCTTGTGTTTCTGCTTGCAGCATCAGGACCACTCTATAAAATAGTCATTGCTCCCAGTGTAAGAATAAAGCCTCCTGCATCCTTGAGTAAAGGTGCCATCGTGGAAGTCATGGCAGGTTTCCCCTGTGGCTCCAGCATCCCCTGACCCATGGCTGGGAAGCCCTATAACCCAGGTGGAAACACAGTGAATTTGAACATGGCTTATAATTATTTCCCAATAAATTGAGAGGTAGCAAAGGGACAGGGGACAATGATTATTATTTTACAGATGAGGAAACAAAGCCTTGGGAAAATGAAGGGAGGAGCTTGCCGAGGGTCCTAGAGCCAGGATTTGGGAGGACTTGGATTTGAACCCAGTCCTTCTGAACCCATTTTCTCTGACTCAAGAGCCTGTCTTGTTTACTGCCATCAGGCACCCGTCACCCAACCTCTGCTCTTCGGAGCGTAAGGAGGGAGCGCCCCCTAGAGGAAGGGGAAAAGGCACCCGGCTGGGAGTCCAGAGATCAGCCCACCTCTGGACTCCTCCACTCTAGCTAGCTCTGTGTGGCTCTGAACAAGTTCCTTTCCCTCTCTGAGCTTCTGGTTCCTTACTAGAAAAATGAAATTGACTCTGAAATGCCTCCAGCACTTTTTTGCAAAAGGAAAGGTTGGTGAAACAAGGAGATGGGGAAGGGGACAAGAGGAAGGAGTTGGGGCTGGGTTGGGGGCTCAGTCCTATCTTCCTTCCCTCACACCTTCCCCCTTACTGTCCCAGACCTAGGATAGCCAGCTGTCTGTGCCTACTGGGTGGGGCCAGTCCCCATGCCAGGCCCAGCCAAGCTTAGCAGAAGCCCTTTGTCACCCAACGCTTGCCGGGGACCTTGGCCATCGGTGTTGGGTGTCGGGGCAGATTGGATTCTCTCCTGGCAGCCCCGCAGATGCTACACTTCTGCAAGGGTGGCCGGGCTGGCCGGCAGGGAAAAGCCGGTGCTCTCTCCTCCTCCTCTTCCTCCTCCTGGGCTCCCCGAGGGATGTCCTAGCCGCTATCTGTGGTGCTGAACTGTGGGGGCCAACAGGTGAGGGCTCCGTGGACCCCAGCTCATGCTGGGGCCAAGTGTGGGGAGTGGGGGGCTGCTCAGGGATGTCCTGGTGAATATGCATGAGCTGATTCCTCTAGCCAGGCCAAGGGCCTTGATTAATGTGGTTGGGGACTGCGGGCGAGGGTGGGCGGATTTTTCCCATTCCCTTGCCTCTGAAACTAGAGTGGGAACCACAGTCTATCGGCAGATGTAGGTGGCATGAATGGAGGAAGCATATATGCTGGGGAGCCTGGGGGGGCGTTATTTAGGGGGTGGGGCTGTGCTCCAGACTGTGAGAGCACAGTGTGTGTGTAAACAAGACTGTGAGCACAGGTATTTTTGAGGAGAGGGGGTGGGAATGTGAAGATATATTCCTAGAAGTGCACTTACGTGGGTAGTGTTTATGGCGGGAAGGGGGGTGTCCACATGTGTGAAGTGGGATTCACGTATTAGTGTGTATGTATGGCAGTGGGCTGGGCCCTGAAAGTAGGCAGGTCAGGTGTTGCAGAACACCCCAAGTTGTGTGTCAGAGGGTGTGTGTACCAGGGTGCACGTCATGAAGTCATTGTGTTAAATAGCACAGTGGACAAATAGAGTGTGTTTTGAGGGTACATCAGTCTGTCCCTTGGGGGTGGCATATTGTAGAGTGTCCAGGTGGGCTCCAGTATGTTTGGATTTACAGTGTGAGCTGGTGTGTTATGGGGTATTGTAGGAAACACCTGTGTATATAGGTAGGGGGTGTTAGTTGGGGTGGTCTGTATGTGTGTATGTATGTGTGTGTGTTTGTATAAGCACACACAGCCTGGATCTTCCTGAGCACCTGTCCCATGAAGCTTCCACTGCCTGACCCTTGTCATAACTCTGTGCTTGTCCCCACAGGAGCCACCGCCCCTGACCATGTAGATGCCAGCTCCAGGGAACAGCATGGACCCCACTGAATGGAGACTCCTGGGTCTACAGCCCTGAGCCCCTCCGGCCCCTGGACATTGCCCCGTGCCCAGGGACACCCTTTGGAGCTCACCACCACTGTCACCAGCCCACCTCGGCCGCCCCCGCCCCCTGGGACCCAAAGTCGGCCACCAGGAGCCACAGTTATCCAGTGAGGTTGTGCTAAGGACAGCCACGTGGATCCATCGCCCAGCAACCTCTTGTCCAGTGCTGATCCTTGGGCCCATCCCAAGCAGGGACTGGAGCAAACATGGGTGACATGACCAACAGTGATTTTTACTCCAAAAACCAAAGAAATGAGTCGAGCCATGGGGGTGAGTTTGGATGCACAATGGAGGAGCTCCGCTCCCTCATGGAGCTACGGGGCACCGAGGCTGTGGTCAAGATCAAAGAGACTTATGGGGACACTGAAGCCATCTGCCGGCGCCTCAAAACCTCACCTGTCGAAGGTAAGTGTGGAAGATTTGAACACAGTGCTTGGATTTGGGATCCCACCACCCAGCCCTAGACCTCCCTTCCCCAGGCCCCAGAAACCCCCTCATTAGGCTTAGACATGGGACCACAACATTGCCACCACGCATTCAAATCCAGCTCCACAACCCATGTCACTGGCCTGGGTTGTGTCCAGTTGTCCCAAATCCAAACTCTGATGGTGGCTCCCTAGGTCTCTGGGGCAGCCATGGGCCATGGAGCTGCTAGAAGACAGGGCAGGCAGGCAGATGGGCCATTAGGGAAAGTTGAAAGATGCCTATGTGTGCCTTGCCCTAGGGATGGGAGAGGGGCTCTCTTGTAACTGCCAAAATGAGCAGACCTAGCATCTCAGGAGAAAGAGAGTTTCAGCTTCTGGGGGCTTGGCTGAAGGGGACCAGACCCAGGTCATCAGCTGTTGGACAGAAGGAAGAGAAACCAACCCAGCTTGAGCACTAGAGGGTAGAGTTTGGGTCCGCATCCCCCCAGTTACTTTCCACTTGCCATTAGGGAGAATTCCCTGCATAAACCCCAATGGTGTGGGTGTGAGGCTTTTCCCCAGCACTCCCCAGTCCTACAGATTTGTGCAAAGAGGTGTGCTGAGCTTCAGTTTCTTCCTGTGGAAGATGGAACCAATGGCTACCTCATAGCACCTACTAAAAACCTGAGCATACAACAGGTACTCAGTAAGAGGCAGCCATTATTATTCTAAGCAATGGATGACAATCCTTCCCTCAAGGTCTCTGTATCACAAGGTAGGAGGCAGACAGTATCTGAATTCTTACTCCCCTGTGACAGATGAGAAATCCAAGGCTAAAAGGCCCTCCTGTCCTGTCTCCTGACTCTAGTACCCATGCTCTGGGCACTGCTGGGCACCCAACCTCCATGCATTTCCTACAGAGGCTGCCTGGGGACTCTGGCCACTCAGCTAAGCAGTTTAGAAACACCTTCCCTTCTTGGTGGTGTTTGGTTTTGTTTGGGGCAAGAAGTAGAGTGAGAATAGAGGAAATATCCTTTCTTGACTGCATGATTCTAACTTGGAGCTTGGGAATGGCCACATGTGCCCTGGGAAGAGAACAAGCTCTACCTGGGGGCTTCTGGGCCTCTTGTGAACACAAGTATGTGGCAGAATGGTCCATGCTCACCTCCGCCATCAGGTTGGTGCCCCTAGCATGCTAGGAGGAAGCATCACCCCAGTATCTTTTCAATGGGACAAGGAGATTGTCTTGAGTCAGGAAGTCTTAAGTGTCTCTGGGTCTCAGGCTCTGCAGAGAGCCTGCTGGAAGCTGTGTTCCTTTTCCCCAGGAAAACAAAACAAAACAACAACAACACAAAAAAATACATACTATAGTTGTGGCTCACACTGTCAGCACATTTACAGAGCCCCTCAAAGCCATGCCATGGACCTTGGCATATGGACCATGGTATGGAGAAACCCGCCTCCCCTACCCCTCTGCCAGGCTCTTGGACCCTGGGAAACTGAGCGGCCAATGGCCAAGCTCCAGCTCTGTGCACGGCCATCACCATTTGGTTCACTGTTTCCCTCTGCTGTGTACTACTGGAAAAGCACGAACACACCAAAGGGCAGGAATCCTGTCCTGCTCCTCCCATACATCTAGTGCCCAGTCTGGTACCTGGCACAGAAGAGAGTGGATAGCTGCCCAGTAAAGCCCTGAGACGTGGCCACTGAGTCACTAGCCCACAGGGAGCTGCTGAGCAGCCAAAACAGCATATAATCCAGCCCAGGTGTAGCATGGACCTCAAAGCTCAGAGGAGAGGTGAGGTGGGCGGGCAGGGAAGGTCTGGGAAGGCTTCCTGGAGAAGGAGTTACTTGAACTTGGCTTAGACATGGGACCACAACAAGGAAAGGAGGAAAGAGAAGGAAAATCATGTAGCATGGCATAGAGCAGCCTTTTTTAGATGGAATTCCACAGAATGCCAGGGCACTGCAAAAAGTAGGCATTATGTGGAAAATAAAGGAAACCCAGCTTCCTCTTCTTTACAGTGGAAGGAATAATGACATTTCTGAATATTGCTTGGCTGCCTGTGAGCCGTGTGTGCTTTGGGGTCTTTGGTTTTACCTCTCTGAGCCTTGGTTTCCTAATTTTTCATGAGAATAAGATCTCTGATGGGAAAGATCTCTGAGAGAGAGGAGAAAGTCCATAGCAGGATTAACCAGAACCCCTGCTGTGTTGGTACCCAGAAGGATCTCCCAGGGTACAGGTAGAGCTGGAAGAGGTTTGGGGAAAGGCAGAAGAACATAATGCTACAGACCTCAGGCTTGGACGACCTGGTTTCAAATCCTAGCCCTACCATTTACCAGTTGTGGGATTCTGGGCAAGGTATCAACCAATCCGTGCCTTGGTTTCCTCATTTATAAATTGGGACAATAATAGTGACTATCTCATAGGGTGGTGAGGACACAGTGAAGTAGCTTAGAACAAGGCCTAGCCCATGGATACTGCTGTGTTAGGATTCAGGCCCAGAGACTAAACACCTCCATTTCCCCATCAGTGAAATAGGCTGTGCACACTGAATGAGACTAGGCCAAATGCCCAGTCTCTAAGTCTCAATAAATGTCAGCTCTTGTTGCTGTTATTTTCATTATGGTTATCATAACCCTGGAAGAAACAGGCATATTCTCTGGAAAGGGTGGAATTTGACCCTTCTGGAATGCTGGCCAATGTCTGTGAATGGTACAACACTTTTTACCAGGCTGTGCTGTGTTCTTATTACACATGTTCCTAGAAGCAGGTGTTGCTACCCCATTTCACAGGTAAGAAACATGAGGGCTCAAGGTCACCACCACTGTCCACATCAGAGCAGACTTTGAACAATTCCCAGATATGTCCTCATCCCTGAGCCAAGCATGGGCACCTGGGAACTGTCCTCTAAAGGGGCCTTCTGTCTGATGAGGGCCTCAGTACATTGGGGCCACCAAGGAACTTTTCTTTAGTCCCTCTCATGTTCAGCATTCATGCCCTATTTGGCCCTCTTCTGACTTCAAGAAATGCTGGGTCCTCCAGCCCCAGCCCCCAGCTGAAAAGCCACATGGTCTGGGGCTGTGCCAGCTGCAGACAGGGCCTCAGGTCGCCCATTCCCAACACCCTGTGCCCTTCGTCTGCTGACGTGAGCAAGGAGCTGGCCTCTGAGTCACACTACAGGAAACTGCTCCAGGCCACGCAGAAATTAGCCTTCCTCTTCACATCCAGCTAATTTTAGGCAAAAAGATCTCTGCAAGTGATAGAGTGGGGGTTGACACCGTGAGAAATCCACTCCCATCCAGGGCACCACCTGCTGCTGGCACAGACCAGGGGCTCAGCTCCCATAGCCTGGCAGTGTCGGAATTTCCTCCTGAAGGCCTGACTCTGGTGACAAATCAGGGGTAAACCTGGCTCTGTGTGAGGCCAAGGTTGGCCTCTGTCTCTGACCTGAGCTCCATTCCTTTCCTCCTCCACTGTTGGTTCCATTCCACTCTGGCAATGCCCTTCCCTCCTTGCCCTCCACTGCTTCCTTTCCTTGCACACCCTCCCAGGATAGGACAGTAGAGCCCAAGACCTAGGTTTAAATCCTGACAGGCTTACTCTTCAAGAGACATTTACTCTTCAAGAGACACACGCAGAGAATTTGGTTAACTTCTCCGAGCCTCAGTTGCCTTATCTGTGAAATGGGAGTAATAACACTAGCCACCTCACAAGATGTTGTGAATATTAAGTTAGATAATCCACACGAAGGGCTCAGTGTGGTATATGGCATACCCTAGACACTGCCAAAATGATGTTCATTATCACTGTTATTATTATAGCCAAATATTTCTTATAAAAAACAACATGCATCAGCTCTATCCCCATGAAAGAAATCAGCAATTAAATAAGATGGCACCAGGACCCCTCAGTGGCATGGTCAGCTGGGCATCTGACTCTTGGTTTCAGCTCAGGTCTGATCTTCGGGTCCTGAGATCTAGCCCTACGTCATTGAGCTCTGCATTCGGCATAAGGGGGGGTGTCTGCTTGAGTTTCTCTCTCTCCCTCTATCCCTCCCTCCCCTGTGCTAGTGCTCACTCTTTCCCTCTCTCTCCCTTTCTTTCTCATTCTCTAAAATAAATAAATAAATCTAATGAATAAATAAGATGGTACCAAACAAAGAGTTAATATGCTACCAGAGAAGGCTTCCCAGAGTAGGCTGCTTTGTGGTGAATCTGGAAAGCTGGGTGATAGGTATTGGGGTGGCCTGTGAGGCCCCAGAGGCAGGAGCTGTTTGTCACTCTTCACTGTGTCTCCTGCATCTGGTACAATGCCTGGGGGCTCAAACAAATATTCACAGAAATAAGGGAGGAAGACAGAGAGGTGGGGGATACCCCTGGGGCCCCTCTTTGTATGGGCTGGAAGGCTGCAGCAGGGGTACAGGACACGGGAGAGCCTGCATCACCCATGGGACAACTGGCTTCAATTCTCCAAGCTCTGAGAGGCCCTACCCTGAGCTGCTTGGCGTGCACACCCCTTGTCCTTCACCTCCAGCCCCCCATACCTCAGGCTGTCAAAGGGGGCAGCTCAGGTCCCTCTGGGTGCTTCCTGAATTGGGCTTCTCCTGGTGGGAGAGACAGGGGAACAAAGAAGGGGGCCAATGGGCGGGGGGTAGGGGGCGGTGGTGGTAGGAACTGGATACTGGAGTGTTGTGAAACGGAACCTCCGGTTAATTTTGTATGAATCCTACGGCCGGCCCAGGTGGAGGAGAGAGTGGGGCTGAGGGAGGAGAGGAGACTGGATCATGGGGACGGTGCCTTGTGTTGCATAAACACGATGTTAAACCAGAACGCCCCTCAGACCAGCAGGGCCTGTGTCGTCATCCACAGAGCCGCCGCCAGCTGGGCACGGGGGAGGGTGTGAAAGCAGTGTGTGTTTTAAGTGTCTCTGGGCCGCAGGGGGTCGTCTGTCTGTCGTTGTGGTGCTCTATTTCTCCATGTGTTCCATTTCCCCGAGCATCACTGGGGCCCAGAGAGGTTGATGGGGAAACCAAGGCAGCCACAGATTCAGCAGTGTCCCAGGCAGGTGAGTCTGGGAACCCCTCAGACACAGGGTCCACGTGGGGAATTCACAGCCTGGCCAGAGACGCACAAGAACACCTCTTACCGGGGTCTTCCCGTGAAGTGATCCATGCCTGGTCTTAGAACCCAGGACTCTCAGGTGTCAAGTCTGGAGGAGAAAAGTTCATCAAAATACTTAAGAGGCTGAGGAGATGTAGCTGCCTTCTCAGAGACATGCAGGGGTGGCAGAGGGGAGGGCATGTAGGCTGGAGAGGCGTTCTAGCCTCACCTCTGTCACCAAACAGGCTCCTCAGCTCTGGCAAGTTACTTAGACTCCCAGGACCTATATTCTCCTCTGTGAAATGGGAATGATCTACTTCACCCTCCACCATTTGGAGACAGGGGGCTGAAAATCCTTTGAAAGTTTTCTACAGAAGAATCATTTTCCAGTGTTCACTGAGGATTTCTATCCACCGGGATTCTCTCTGATAGAAACCCATCTCAAACTGGCTTATGCAAAAGAGGGATTTTCTGGCTTGTGCAACTGAAAGGCTCAGGGACGGTTGTAGCCTCAGGCAAGGTGGGGTCCAGGGCCTCCAGGGCCACAGGAGTGCTCTGTCCATCCCTCTCCTGCTACCTCTCACCTCCACTGTCTTCCCCATTGGCCTCATTCTCAGGCAGGCCCTCCTGTGAGCTTCAGGCTAACACCTTCCCAACCTGGCCCCCAGCCGCCAAAGGCACCACTTTCCCCACGGTCCCCTCCCCTAAGTCCCCAAACAAACTCTCATTGGACCACCTGGAATCACGTGGCCATTCTTGGCCCAATCCCTGTGGCCAGAGGATAGAGAAAGCTGATAGGGCAGACCTCGGCCACGTCCTCACCGCGGAGTGGTGCTGGTCAGTCCACCCCGACTGCATGGAGTTTGTGAGGTCAGAGAGGAGGAGGGTAGCTTCAGCGGTGTGTGCCTGTGGGCCTGCTGTGTGGAAGGCCCGTCCATGTGTTGGGGAAGGTGTGCACGAAGAGCGGGCGTGCTCTGTGCCTTTGAGGAGAGCTTGGCCTGGATGGGTAGAAAGGGTAGCTGAGGAGCGAAGGCGGGTTCAGGAGCACCAAATATGCAGTGGTCATAGCCAAACCCCAGCACTGTTACCATTCACACCCGTGTAGCAGGCATAGCTGGGACTGTCCACAGGAAGTAGTGATAGGACTAGTGTCCCCTTGGTGAAGTGGCCAACTCAGTTTCATGGTCAAATCCTGGCTGCATTTCTTATCCCTCTGTGAAACACTAGACCCTTCTGTGCCTCAGTTTCCTCATCTGTAACATGGGGCAATAATAGTTGCATAAACTCTCTTAGGGTTCCTGTGAGGATCCAAGTAACATATGTGAAGTGCTTAGTGGCTGGCAGGTGGCAGGTGCTGCATCTATATGAGCTGTTACTATTCTATGCTGAGGAGCCTCTGTGTGACTTTAGAGACAAGTTGGGTTTAAATTAACAGAGAAGTGAAAGGCCGGCTTATCTGGGCAGATCAGTGGGCTTGAGCAACACATGTGAGGCTGTGGGTTAAAAAAAAAAAAAGCCCCAAATCTGATTTGCAAAGTTTATACACCCCCCACCGCCATCACCAGGAAAAATAAATCCCTTAAAAGCACTAGCTTTCTGTGAAAGTCTGATGAATCACGTGTGGATGCTTTCCAGAATGCCACCCTCACGTCTTTCTGAATCATCAATAAAATAAACCCACATGTTGATTGATACGTGCTATCCATTTTCCCAGGCTGGGTCAGCAGAATGTGTTTGAGGCAGACAGTTCCACAGGCCTGGGGGGTGGCCAGAAGGTACAGCACAGTTAGCGGAAGTGCCCGACCCACCATTGACCGAAGGGCTTCTGGGTGTATTCCAGCAAGTCTAGACGGACTTCTTGTTCCATGAACAATGCTATTTGGCTTTGTGGGTGCATGCAGTCAGGCATCCAGAGGAGGAATGGAGGCTGCAAGCACTTGTGGGGAACATTTACAGGTGGGCCTCACACTATGCAGACCCACTGTGCAGAAAGCCCACATCCCCGAGCTACCAAGGCAACGGTAATTTACTGCATGCAAACTCATCAGGGCCAGGCCCTTGCACTGGCTTGCCTCATGTCCTCACAGCAGCCCCTTGAATGGGAAACAACACCTTTGAGAAAAAGGGGGACTTGATTTTGCCTGATTTTTGCTCTGCAGAATAAATATGCACTAAACACTAAGTGCCTACTATGTGCTCGGGAGCGTAAAGAACAAAGACTTCCAGTCCCAACTCCACCATTGAGGATTTTGAGCAAATCATTCCATCCCTCTGAGCCTCAGCATCCCTGTTTGTAAAGGGCATGATCATAATGCCCATCTACCAGAACCATGGACACAGGTGTTCAGTCAATGTCCCATTGCTTCCCCTGCTTCGGTCATGCCAAGCGGAGGTGTAGGCGGGCAAGGCCGACACACATGCTCTTGTTGAATGCATATGTACTGTGTGCTTACAATGTGCAGCTTGAGCCACTTTGCTCTTCTGGGAAGAGATGCCTGTATGCTGCTCAGAAGCAGTGTTTGTGTGGTGTGGCTGTATGCAGGACAGGTGGGAAGGCCAAGACAGGGAGAGACAGCCTTCTAGGACATTCCCTCTCCATCTTAGGATCAGGGGCAATGAGAGGGGCATGTCAGACAGGCGACAACTCCAAGGTCACAGAAGCAGGCAAGAACCAGTAGGAAAGGGCAGCCAGTGGCAGGGGCCAGGGCCTCCTTCCAGCGAGAGGGAGGAGCCCCTCCTGTAACCCCTCCCCATCCAGAGCTCCCTAAACACTTCCAGGAAAGAGGGGTGCAGAGCTGGGTTGTAAATTTCCATGCCCTGAAGACTCTCCCAGTCTAGCTACAATACCAGTTACATCTGTGATCCTAGAGGTTCCTTAACACATCTTGAGTGCTTGCAGACCAGGCTTGCTGCAGAGTGTCTGTGCTACTACCTCATTTCATCTTCGCAAACAGGAATTGTTTCTATCCACAGCTCAGAACACCACTACTAATAAGGGGCACAGCCAGGATGGGTACCCAGGCAGGCTGGCTCCTGAACATGCGCACATAATCCCTTTACTCTACTGTCTCCTGCTGACAAAAATAACTCTACAGCCAGAGGGAGTGTGCTGAAGGTCGTAGGAGGAGGCAATCCGATCCATGCCCGTTGGAGACAAATACAGGAGAGGCTTTCTTTGAGCTAGGTCGCAAAGCCCAGGGAGGAGTTGAATATGCAGAGATGGGAAGGAAATCACACTCTTAGAGAAGGAAACAGCATGAGCAAAGGCCCTGAGGTGAGACCTAGAATGTCATGGGAAGAAATGAGGAATTCCTTGTGCTTGGAGCCTAGGATGTATCTCAAAGGGCAGAGAACCCCAGCCTACAGACTAGGGATTGGTTTTTGTAGACTAGGACTTCTAGCTGGTTTGTTCATGCTGTGGGCAGGCTCCACTTTGATAATAAGTGTTTATATTTGTCTGTGCTGCCCACGAGAGTGTGAAATGGGCATGAGGTGGGATGGTGTGGGGGGCTGGGCAGGGAGAGTACAGCCCCTCTTCATGGGCCAGAAGAGGCAAAGAACTTGCTGAATGTAGGGAAATTGAGGCTTTGGAAAGGTGGTTCTTATACTGGGTTCCCTGGCATTCCACAGTGGTGCCCCAGGGGACAGGGAGATAAGTAGGTAAAGTTCTGGGCTTCCTGCCCCACCATGTACCAAAGCAGCTCCTTTTTTATCTGTTTTGCATGGTGAAGCATCTGGCAAGATTTTTTTTTAACAAAGAGTTTTTAAAAAAATAAAAGAAAAAAAATTTGAAAGCCCTTGATGAAATTGGAGAAAGGCAGTAAACTAGAGTATCTAAAAGCCTGGGTTAGCACCCGGGTTATGTAAGTTCTCAGTGCCTCAGTTTTTACATCTGTAGAATGGAGCAGGTGTCTATGGACTAGTCTATGGACTCAATAAGAAAACACACAGAGGGCCCTGCCTCAGGAGAGGATTGTCTGTCCTCATGTATTGCTCCCCCAGGGGGTGCAGGAAAAGGACACTCAGCCCACCGACCTGTGTTAGCAGACACTGAGCTAGGAAGACTTGGATGGAGACCATCCTGACTTTGACGCTTACTAACTGAGACCTTCTCAGGCCCGCCCACCTCCACCCTGCAATTCTGCCCCTCATTCTCCCCATCTGGAAAATAAGAGCATGGGTTCTGTTGTCTCTGAGACTCCTCCAGACTCAGACATTCTAGAATTCTAAACACACTGCCTCAATACCCGTAGCAGTACAGACATCAAACTGGCCAAAGGATGGCTGACTCAGAGCCAGACCCCAGTGACAGTGGCCTGGAATCTTGGGGGTGTAGCTGAGACTCGACCCTAACACGTCCACAACCATGCCTGCAGCCCTTCAACCCAGCTCCAGCCCACCCCTTCCCTACCAGGCAGCTTCCAAATCCTACACACACTGACCTCCAAAGGCCCAGGGGTATTCCCTGGCAAAAATTCTCGGGCCCCAGAAGCCCAAGGGTCTGGACACCTGTTTCTGATTATTTTGCCTCCCTGGGTCTCGATATCCTCATCTGCCAAATGGGCCAAGGAGTGAGAGATGTTGTTCAGTAACTACAGGCTGGACTGTCAGTGGTAGGTCAGCCTCAGGGGTCTGCCCAGCCTGGCTCCCACAAAGCTTGGGAGAGCTGAAGCAGGCTCTCCCTGCAGACCTGCCTGTCACACGAGAGGCCCTGACAGGGCAGGTAAGTTATCTCCACAGGCCCCCCTCACCACAAAATGATTATCTTACTCCTCCTGGCAGAACCCAGGCCCCTGCTGTAGTTTCAGACCTAGAGCTATTTATAGGCCGTGGGAATTAGCATCTCGGCTCCTGGTTCCCTAGGACCCCCCGCCAGCCTCAGCCTCTACCCCAGAGGGAGACCCCCTCTGGGGTAGAGTTTTCGTGGTTCCAGCAAATGATCCCAGGGACTACTTAGGAGCAGAAAAGACTCTGCTCTCTCTGTGTGATAGATGCCGACAAGGTGCCGTGGAGTTGAGAGGCAGAAGTGAACCCTTCTAGCTGAAGGATCTGGGAAGGTTTCATGGAGGAGGCAGTATGTGAGCACGGTGTTGAAGGATAGGCAGGGTTTGCAATGGAGAAGGGCACTCCAGAGAGGGGGAACAGTAGGGACAAAAGCACAGAGTCAAAGAAGAAGAGTGTGTAAAAGAAAGAGCCTTTCATTCTGTTTGGCTGGAGCTTGGTCGAGGGAGTGACTAGAAGTAGTGATAATAATTAGGGTTAACAGGGCACCTGGGTGGCTCAGTGGGTTAAGCCTCCACCTTCAGCTCAGGTCATGATCTCAGGGTCCTGGGATTGAGCCCTGCATTGGGCTCTCTGCTCAGCAGGGAGCCTGCTTCCCCTCTCTCTGTCTGCCTCTCTGCCTGCTTGTGATCTCTCTGTCAAATAAATAAATAAAATCTTTAAAAAAATAATTAAGGGTAACTGAGCGTTATAGATCTTCCAGATATCACCCTGAGAGCATTATATCCACCATCACCTCATTTAATCCTCCCAACAACTCTCTGAGGTAGGCACTGGGATTATCCCCATTTTTACAGATGAGGAAATGGAAACACAGAGAAGTTAAATCACTTGCTCACAGTCACACAGCTCATGGGTGCAAGAACTGGAATTCAGATGCCAACAGGCAATCCCAGAGCCCATACTAGGAGCCTCTGTCAAGGGGTCTGAATGTTACGCCAAAGGCTTGGGCGTCAATTAAGAGACAGGAGAGAGCCCTAAGGGTTCTTGAGCAGAGGAGCAGTGTGGTCAAGGCAGCTGGTCTAGACTGGAATAGGGACACAGCCCAGGGAATAAAGGCAATGCAGAGGGAGAGGACAGTCACTGAGAGAGAGGTGACAGAGTTAGACCTGGCCAGGGTGGTGGTAATGGAGAGGAGGGAGCACCGAGCAGCAGGACCCTGCCTGTGATAGATGATCAAGGAAGACTCCTTTTTTTTTTTTAAGATTTTTTATTTATTTGTCAGAGAGAGAGGGAGAGAGAGCGAGCACAGGCAGACAGAATGGCAGGCAGAGGCAGAGGGAGAAGCAGGCTCCCTGCCGAGCAAGGAGCCCGATGTGGGACTCGATCCCAGGATGCTGGGATCATGACCTGAACCAAAGGCAGCTGCTTAACCAACTGAGCCACCCAGGCGTCCCAGAAGACTCCATTTTTAAGATAGCAGCTGACTGCTCATGGATGAGACTAGGAGAGAACAGCGGCACAGAACCCAGCAGAGAGGCTAGACCTAGAGGTGAAACACCTAGATGACAGAGAAGTCATCTCCTAAGTGTGCTCATAAGTCCCGCACCTGCACAGGGGAAGGTGAGCCACAGGAGGGCAGAGATGTGGGCCTGTGCTGTTCTCTGCTATATCCTAGCACCTAGAATAGTGCCCAGCACAGAATTCACTCAATAAACATGAATGATTTCACCTGGAGCACTTGTCAAGCACAGGTCCTTAGGGAATGCCAGTTACTAAGGGAGTAGGCAGCAGGCAGAGCAGGAGATGTTGGAGATGGCATAAGGAGAGGGTCACCTGCAGGTAGGGTGTGATCAGGGTGTTTGACACTGGATAGGGAGTGTCAAACCTCGGGAGAGGTTCAAGGAGGACAGTAAAAGAACAAAAGCACTGGGGACAAACTGCTGGATGAGGTCTTGGGAAACATCTGCTGAACAGAAGAGCAAAATCGAGCATTCCCTAGAACTATCTCCCATCACCCACAACAACTCAACTGGGTGAAAGCAGATGTAACAAAGGCCTGAGTGACTCGCAGGCGCACAGGACCACAGGTCTGGAACAGTTCTCAGGGACCATCCAGCAATCCCAGGGTACACATTGGAACAGAGAGGCCCAGGAGGGAAGGGCCCTGCCCAAGCACAAAGATCCCACAACCAGGGAGCTCTTAGTAATCCCTACACATGGAAAAGGGGGCAGAGTCCACCCTCCCTGCCCCCAAAGCATGCACCCTTCTCCCCAGGCCCCCCAGTTTTCTCATCCATCCTTGTACGGCCTCTGTGCTCCTTTCCAGGGGCCACCATAACAAATGACCCAGACCAGAGGACTTAAACTATGGAAATGTGTTGTCCCACAGTTCTGGAGGCTGGAGGCCTAAGATCAAGGTGTTGGTCAGCAGGGTTGGCTCCTTTCTAGAGCCGTGAGGGAAGCCTCTGTTCAGGGCCTCTCTCCTTGCTTATGGATGGCCATACTCTCCCTGTGTCTTAACATTGTCTTCCATGCATCTCTGTGCCCACATTTAAGACACCGGTCATAGATGATTAGGCCCACTCTGACAACCTCATCTTAACTTAGTAACTAGTCACCTCTGCAATGACCCGGCCTCCGAACACGGTCACATTCGAGGCCCTGGAGTTGATGGTTGTGGAGGGACTCAGTTCAACCCAAAACATTGTCACTTGAGACAATCACTTCTGCTCTTGAAAATAGTTTCTCTCCTGTAAAAGCAGGGACATAAATGGGAACAGATGAGGCCTATGGGGGCTGGGGGGCAGACGAGCTCACTGCTGAATGGACACGTATGCCTCAGAGAGCCTGTGGCACTCTGGGCATTAGGAAGTAACGATACAGCCTAAGTGTTAAATAGCAGACGCCCCCAGGTCTGAATCCCTCCTGTGCCACTTCCGTACTCACTGTACTGTGCCAAGAAAATGACTTCACCTCTCAGAACCTGTTTACTCATCTGTGAATTAGTGCTTATTCATGGGCCCCTGTGAGGCCTACATGAGCAGGTGCGGTAAGAACACACGGCACAGAGCAGGGAGCCTGCAGGGAATGCAGACCATTATTATTATTCTCATTATCATCATCATCATTCAATAGGTTTTTGAAGGTGAAGCCCAGAGAGGGAAAAATCGTGCCCGATCTCACACAGCCATCTGGCACGAAACCAAATGAGAACTCCGGTCTTCCCATCTAGACTCTCAGCTTTTTCTTTCATTTTCTTTTATTTTATTTTACTTATTTTAGAGAGAGTGTGTGTGTGAGCACAATGAGGTGGAGTGAGGCAGAGGGAGAGGGAAAGAGAGAATCTCAGGAAGACACCCCACTGAGCACCAAGCTCAATGTGGTGATATCTGACAACCTGATATCATGCATGACCTGAGCGGACATCAAGAGCCACACTTAACCAACTGAACCACCCTGGCACCCCCCAGTCTCCACTTTTTAAACCACATCTCTGTGTGATAATTTAAAAAAAAAAAAAAAGGTAATTTCTAAATGCCCAGTATTAGGAGAACAATGAAGCCTATTTTCAGCTTCTCCATATGCCACATGGAACACTGTGGAAAATGGTAGTTGCCGAGAACAAGAAGCAGCATGAATGAGGTCTTGAAATAGGTGATAGGAAAACAGGGAGGTTTACCAGTGCCCATGGCAACAGCCTCACAAAAACAGATGCAAGGGAAGAGAAGCGTAAAGGAAGCATCCCGAAGTGGCTGGTGCTGGGGCTAAGGGGTGAGACTTAGGGGTGATGGTTTTTCTCTCAGTGTCTACTTCTGCATTTGTGGGGATGTGGTTCCAAGATGGGTCATCTGAGGACCAGCGGCCGCCCAAGCAGCGTGAGGAAGATCCCTGGTCAGAATGCTCCACATTGGAGCAAGGGCTGGAAAACCGAGCTCAGTTTTCGGGAGGGAAATTGGGACATTCATGGGACAATGGCAGGACGGACAGACCCAGAAGCTTGGGAGTTTTCCTTTGCTCCAAAACACACTGGAGCTCAGGCCCAAATAAGAGAGAGCAGGGCCAGGGTGGGACCAGGTAGACCCCTGCTCTGCCAATGACCTTGATTCTGGTTTCCTGGTCTCACTTAACTGCCTCTTTCTGGGCCGCAACATTCTCAAGGGCCTCCAGGTCTGGGCATTGTGGACTATGAAAGTGGGGCCTGAATCCCAGGCCCGGGGGTTGGAGGCTGTTTGGCAGGGCCTGGACATGGTGCACCAACTGAGGATCCAATGTCAGCAGCTCAACTCACTCACTGTGTGACCTCAGATGAATTATAGTCCCCCTCTGAGCCTCAGTTTCCTCATCTGAAAAGTGGGCTTAGATAACGCCTACCTATAGGGTTACCAGGAAAATTAAATGAGAATAATGTGTATATCAGCCTGTCCCTTTTATATCCTCTCTCCCTCCATATATTCTCCTTATCATGGCCTGAATAAGTTTAAATATGAATCTACTTGTGCCACCATTTACTCAAAACCCAGTGGTACCCACTGCTCTTAGAACAAAATTAAAATCCTTCACTGTGGCCTTCAGGCCTGGTGTGATCCAGCTGCCACCCATTGCAGAGTCCTCAAGGACAGGTTTCTAGGCCCACAGGAGATGAGAGTCCCTGGAGCTTCCTTTAAAACCACAGAACTTGCCTTTCCATTGATGTCATATTGGGATTCCAGAATAAATTAAAAATAACTGAAAATAAATAATAATAATTATAATGTTGAGACTATAGATACCCTACCCCTACTAATCCCCACCAAATTTCACACATCCTCTGGTGGAGTATGCCCCATCCTCTGGCTGAGAATGATTGCATTCATTTAATTCTTCTATCTTTTGAAGAAACATTTATTGAGTGCCTATTATGTGATGCTAGATGTTGTCCTAAGTGCTGGGGATACAGCAGTGAACACAGATACCTCCCCTCACAAAGTTTATAGGGATCAAAAAAAAAAAAACCCAGAAACAAATAAATGAACAAGAAAATGTATCAGGTGGATAAGGACTTTGAGGGCACACAGGGGAAGAGGAGATTGAGATGGGCAGTCAGAGAGGGCTTCCCTGTGGAGGTGTTACCTAACCTTAGCCTCAAATAACATGCTGCATCCCCACATTTGACTGAGGGTGAGTTCTGGTCAGGCTCTAGCTGTTCAGTGTTTTCAGATCTCCTGTGTCCTTTTCCTGGGCTCTGCCAGGCACTCTGTTAGGCACTATATAACATTTCATGATCTCTTTTTATATCATCGCTGGCCTGGGTGATAAGCATGTTCAGCCTCCCATTCTATAGTAAAGAAACTGAGGCTCAGAGAGGACTTACACAGAGTCACACAGTGATGGGTCACAGAGATGGGGCCTGTCTTTGTGTCTTCTAACTTTCCCAATCCTGTGCCCTTTCCCCCATCTCTTTTCTTGCCAGGATGTTATTTGGAAAAGTTACAGTGTCAGAAAACAAGTCCCCTAATCTGTTAGAGCCTGGAGCTACCAGCTGGGAGAGAACCAAGCCCCAGAAGGCCACTGAGTGTTCAGTAAGGTAAAGGGGTTACAAAACTGGCCCAATCCCAGAGGAATAAGCATGCAGGAAAAGTCCTAGGCAAGCCGCATTGCAGGGGAGGAAAATCCCTGCAGAGGCAAACTGTAGAACACAGAGGTTAGCGTTGTAAATTACCATACTTTGGTTTACTCCTAAAAGGAAAAAGCATTTCTCTTCCATAGAGTATCTGGTGCGTAGGCAGGCACCACCCTAGACTTTTGGATTTTATGCTTCCTGATGGCAGGGGCAGTTTCATTTGCCTCTGAAACCCCAAGTACCTCGTGAGATTCTGAGTAAGTGAAAACATGAGTGAGGATTGCATGCACATGTGCATATGTGTGGCCTGCAGGCTCCTCAGCCTGCCTCCCCGCAACCAGAACCCACCGCCCAGCTCTGCATGGGGACCACGGAAATATCAGAGACTAGCCCTAGCCAAAGGCCCCAGCAAGCCACATGCTCCCCGCTCATACCCTGGCCCGACTTCCCTGCATTCCCATTCTCTCTGATGTGGAAAGGTATGTGCCTTTCATCCCCACCCAGAGGTCGGGTCTGGGGGAAGGTACCAGCCAGGGAGGGGCTGGGATCTGACTCGGAGAGATGTGCCTCCTGCCGCCCCCTTGCTGGCCTCAAGGACGTAGGAGCTGGCACAAAGCCGCCAGCATCCTCTTGAAGTCCTGGGAGATCTAATTACCCAGACAAGGAGAAAGTGGTGAGCAAGCGAGCTCCCAGGTTTGGAATGATCAGGTTTTTGACAGTCAGCGCAGGGCCAGACTGCAAAACTGTCCCTCTGATGTTCTGCGGATAGGCCCATGAAACAGCAGACTGTTTGATCAGGAACTGCCAGCTTTTCTGTCACCCCCAAAGGCTTTCCTAAATCGTCCTAACAATTACCATCTCAGGGAGCCAGCCATGCTTCAGGCCTCAGCATGGTAATGAAAAAAGTGCAGCCACAAGATAGGAGGCTAATGGAGACCCCACTTGAGGCTGGGGTGAGTCCCCGCCTTGGGGTTTAATTCTGAGCATGGGGTGTGGCCTGGATTACTTGCTCTTTAAATACCACATCCTCATTCCAGTATGGACACCATTTTATAGATGAGGAAACTGAGGCATGGTGTGCCCGAGGTTGCTGAACAACAAGTTGCCGGGGTGACAGCTGAACCCAAGCCTGCCTGGCCCTAACCCCTGCTCTTTCAATGTGTTCCAGATGTCCTCAGATCATAGATATGTTTTCCCCATCCCTATTTTGTGTGTTAAAATTTCAGAGACTCTTGGGACGCATGATACCAGCTCTGTCCAAAAGTTTTGACCCTGAAAATTACTAGTTTTAGTAATTTTTTAGTTTATGGGCATTTTTATTTTTGCCATACATCTCTGAGAAAGAAATTCCTCCAGCAGGTGTGGGACAAAGCAGTAGGGTTTGAGGGTATCAGCTCACCTTCCTTTGCAGAGTAGAAAAGCCTGGAGTGAGACAAGGGTCAGAAAGGCTCCCTAAGCACCAGGCACAGGAAAAGAACTTCTCCTGGTTTTCCATTGATTCACCAGATGTTTCTTGAGCACTTACTATGTGCTAGATGTAGTGTAGGCCCTGGAGACAGACACAGCAATGAACAAAATAATATCACTGCTTTGGTGGGTCCTGCATTCCAATGTGGGTGACAAGCAAAATAATGAAGAAAAGAGCAAAATCATTGAGACTATCCATCATAATAAATGATCTAGAGGAAATAAGCAAGGGGTTGAGGTTGGGGATAACAGAGTGGATCCTCTGAGACCCTGGAATCAGGAGGCAGAGAAGATCTGGAAAATGAGAGGAGGCTGCATGTGTGTTGGAGGGCAGAGAGTGGGGAGTGGCCCGAGCATAGGCTGGGAGGTGGGACCTGAGAGACCAGAGAGCTAAGGGAGAAAGCAGGGACTGCACCACCGAGCCTGCTTGTGGGAGGTGCACATGGTTTCTTCTAAGGCAGGCAGCTGCTGGGGCTGGGAACAGGCTGAGAATCGGCTTTCTGGGGAGGAAGAGGCAAGGCCACTTTTTGAACCCCTACCTGGTCGAGGGCCTCTGCATCTGTCCTACCCGCTGGGGGAACCCCAGCCCCAGTCTTTAAATACAGGGCCCTGCTCCCCCACCTGCCTTGGTGCTTTGTTCTGTTCATTTTGGTTATGTGCCTCAGGCCAATTTGAACTCAACAGAATGTGACTTGAGGATTCATTGGGAACATTTTGTTTCCCCACAAAATTAAAAGCTGCTACAAGGATGTATGTTTCTTGTTGCTAGGCAGTCAGGTGTGACCTGTGAGCAGCGGGGGCTTTTTCTGGACAGAGTGACTGGTCCATCCACCCTTCTCTTTCCACAACTTTCCAAGGCCCAGACCCTCCCAGGCAGAAACCCAGGGACTCACAATGAGGGGAACAAAATACAAGGTAGACAGAAGCAGAAGAGGGTGATAATTTTAAACAAACACCGAATGGGTTCAGCCCAAAGGAAAAATAAAGAGAAGGGCCTTTTGCCAAAATTTAGGGAAAGTCCTTTGTGACCATGGTAGTGGTCCGCTCTTTTACCAGATGCTAAATTAAACCCTGTTCTGAGCACATTAACCTACATGATGAAGGTTCTTGCATAACCCCCATTTTAAAGATAGGAAAACTGAGGCACCTGGGGGTTAACATGCCCAGCCTATAAGCAGCAAGGCCATGCAGTCTGGCCCCAACCCAGCACCAAAGCAAAGGGGTGAATGGCCCAACTGAGAGATCAGATTGGGGTTGAAGAGGACAAATAGAACACGTGAGAGGTTTACTCAAAAACTGGAATGAATCAATTCAACTCTTAGTGGGGTCCTACTGTGTGCTGGACAATTTTCCTTATACAGAAATGACACAAAGACCTCCTGTTGGTGGAAAGGGAGTAGAAGCAGATGGACCCAAGCAGGCCATCATACTCTTTACCAGAGTGTGGCAGGTGCCATGAGAGAGAAGAAAAACATGCTGGGAAGGATGGCATTGAGGACAGACCCCAAAGGAAAGGTGAAGGACCCAGCCTGGAAAAGCAACCAAAGGTGGAAAAAGAGGCATTTCAAGTGTCGTTTTGTTACATTGGATTGGAGTTAATTTTTTAGGTGTCTGTCTCCACCCCAGATGAGAGCACCTCAAAGCAGAGGTCATGTGTTATTTATTTTTGTGTCCTTAGGAGACAACACATATCTGACTTTTTCCATGACAGCAATCACAAAATGTTTATTTAAAAACACATGAACAAAGCAGAAAGAAATGGAGAATGAATGAGATTGGTCTTAACTCTCAAACAGATGTTAGACTCTATATGTTCAGCATTTAGAGCCATTACAAGTTCTAGCATGGAGACTGGGCACTTATTGAGGGTCAGAGCTGCATATATGGTGGGTCAGAGGCAGTGGGGCAGGGAGGACAGAGACTCATGAAGGCACCATTGTAGGAGTAGCCAAGTGAGAGATACTGGCAGCCCAAACTCAGATGATGATCCCAAGAGTGAAAAAGAAAAGGCCAAATCTAGAAATACCAAGGAGGCTGATCAGTATGACCAGAAAGAGGAACAGATTTGAAGGAAACAATGAGCTGTGTCTTAGACTTGCTGAGTTGGAAACCTGGCCAAAACAACCAAGTGGGGCTACATTGTGAGCTCCATGAAATCCTGGTCCAAGGATCGAAAGGGAGAAGACAAGATGAGAGGTACAGCGAATACCTTAAACACAATTCTCCACTTCCAGAACCCACGTCTGTAGGTTCATCGATCCCACGCTCAACTTGAGGTAGACTCTGCTAATCAGTCATGGTTGACTTGCAAGATGAAACTTATTTATTGCCCCTGTTGGAGAAGCAGCAGCCAGGTGGTGGTGAGGGAAGCCTTCAGAGAGTCCCTCTCTGACAGTCAGAATAACAGGGAGAAGGGGGCAACGCAGGAGCAGAGGTGGGAGCAGTGAACCTTGGAAGTTAAGATCAGGGTTTAAACCATTTGAGGTCAAGGTCAGAACCATGACCTTTCCCTTCTGTACGCCTTAAACTCTTTTTTTTTTTTTTAAAGACTTTAAAGACTTACAGAGTTTAAACACTTAAACTCTTTAAGAGTTTTTTTTTTTTAAAAACAACTCTTTCTAAGTGAAAGCACCCAGCTATAATTATTCATTCATTCCAATTAGTGACAAAGCGTTCATTCTTATGAATAATAATATTCTGAGGGCACATTCAATAACTTTCTGGGTAAGCTTAACTATTCTGAACTGATTTCAGTTTTATTGTTGGTGAAGACTTTAAGGAGCGTGCTTTTCTTCTGCTGTGAGATCTGCAGCCTACCAGCCACCCATTCTGCCCATACCTGTTTATTGTGGACCTACTATGTGCTGGACTCTGTTACAGGTAACAGAACAATCTCCACCAACCTCGTCAGGGAGTTCACAGTCTGGCAAACTAGGGTAACAGCCGGCCTCAGAGCTGTCCATGGTTCCAGCAGTGGGCAGGCTCCACAACCTTCCTTCCTCTCCAGACTGTCAGCTTAACAATTAGAGAAAGAGAGAGAATGTTCTCAGTCTTCTTCCAGTTTTCAAGAAAGCATCACAGCTGACCTTCCAGCATCCCTGCCTTCAACCTGGCAAGAGCAGGGACATGGCCGGTCAGCTGAGTAACTGTCTCTTCTCTCCCAGAGGAGGATGGACTTGCCTCCCAACAGAAATGTCCCCCAAGGAGTAGACTAGAAACTCAGGCATCCCAGGAACTGGATTCTTAAGGCCAGACACATGAATCTTGTCTAATGCTTGGATTTGGCAAAACTTCAGAAACAGTTTGCTGAAGGAACCCTCTCTGCCAAAGCAACAGCCTTCACACTCAAAGGGAGAATGTGACCAGTTTCTAGGTAGGGAAGGGAGTAGCCAGCTCCCTGCCAGGCAGGAAGGATCTCTCGCATATGAAATGAAAGAGGCTTTTCTGTCCCATGGGCAGCAACGGGGAGCGCGGGGTGTGGGGGTGGTCTTTGTCAAATTATTGAAGAGACACACAGAACATCAAAGTTACAAAAGAACATCCAACAGTGTTAAGCATCAATGTGAATGACAGACACAGAATGCAAATGCCTACTGTTCCCAAAAGAGACACCCACACACGCCAGCAGCAAGGAGCAGCAGGGGCAGGAGGCTCGATGTCAAGACTTGGGTTCTAGTCCTGGCTATGCCACTGAGAGCTCAGGCTCCTCCTCCACAGAGTACAGATAAGGCTATTGGCCTCACGTAGTTTAATTCATTCAGCTGGTGACTTCAGGTAATACTTACCAAATGTCCGCTCTATGCCAAATACTGTGTGCCATGCATTGCCTCACATAATCCTCACATCAGCCTCTAGGGTCTGCAGGAGCTCCCATTTTATTACCCAAGAGGCCCAGAGAAGGTGAGTGACTCACCTCAGGCCACACAGCTTAAAAGTGGTCCCGCTGGAATCACAGTTAATCACAGGACACAATAACCACACACTTCAAAGCCCAGAAGATAAAAATTAACTGCATGTCCTACTTGCTTCCAAAAGACTTGGAGACAGCATATGGTAACAGCAACACGCAGTTAGACCTCCAGGTGGATGGAGAAGCTCCAGGGAGGGTGGGAACAGCCATTTCTGCTTAGCAGTGTACGTCCACCACTTGAGGGAGTGCCATGCCAGCACAGAGGGGCTCATGGCTGCAAGTCACTGAATGAATGAATGACCGAATGAATGAACCCAAACACTGTAGCAATTCAGAAGAGAACTCGAGCCAGCTTCCATGGGTTCAAGTCCAACTCTGCCACTTCCTGGCTGTGTGTAAAATGGGGTGACAGTAGTTCCCCACACAAGGAGTCAGTTGGAGGATGAAATGGGCTTACACAAGGCAGTGCAGTTAGCATCAAGCCTGGCCAACGAGAAATACTGGGTGTTGTCCGTGGCGATTCTGAGGATGAGTGGTTTGACCAGAGGGTTTCATACGTATGCTGTCACTGAGCACGGTTACAACCCTTCCTCCCTCCACGAGCACAGGGCATGTACCGTGTCCATCTCTAACCAAGGACACAAAATGAATGACACAGGCCTTGACTTTCGGGAGCTCAAAATTAAGTAACCAGAAGGGTCAGCTAAAATACCACGTAATAACCTCTATAGAGATAGGAGGCAGGAGCAAGGTGCCATTGGGTCAAAGTGGGGCTGGTCAAGGGTGGCTCCCTGCACCTGTTTCAGGAAGGTTGAGAGCCAGAAGGGCAGCCAGGCAGAGAGAGAATGGCATGCTGGAGGCAGGGCCAGGGGGTAAGAAGTTTGCCATCATCGACATCCCTGCTCCCTGGTGGGTCCCTCTCTGTGTGCCACACACACACACTGCACATTCATCCCTGGGCGGCACCCTCCACGAGGCAAGGAGCCCCAGTGCTGACCCAGCAGCCTTAGAAGGCCCCTCATAAAAGATTAACAGCTTCATGAATCAGTGATACGGTTATGAGAGAAGCGTGCAGGAGGATCTGGGAATGGGTGAGCAACAAGGGCCCTTCCAGAGCCAATGCAAGCCCCCCAGTGGAAAGGAAGCAGGGGCATGGCCACTGATTGGAGGAAGCCAGATCCCAGGGCCTGTCTCAAGCACTCGTCAAGCAGGTCTCACTGACCTGTCTTCTTTTTTGGGGTTCCCCCAGGACAGAGTGTGAGTTGAGGATGGGGTGCAGGTGGTATATTTGGGAGCGATCCCAGGAGTGAGAGATGGAGGGAGACAACAGGGAAGAGAGGAATGCCCACATGAGATCTGCTAGGGACTGCTTACAGCTTTCACGGGGAGTTACCCTCAGCTTTCTGGGGTCTTTGTGCATTCTCTGCTTGGCTTTATAGCTGTCACACTACCATCTTTCTCCTCACCTCCCCCACTCCATTCCCCTCCTCCCCAGAATTCTTTCATCCCGAGGGAGAATCTATTTCTAGGGGATGTCTCTTAGTCCTCAAAGAAGCTGCCGTTTTTAACAACAGAGAGAAGCTGCTGTCACAAAGCAGAAGGCCTCTACCTTCCTGGTTCTGTCTGATGTGAAATCTCACCAAATGGTTTCTCCAGCCATCACTTCAGACCCCTGAAGTGGCAAGTGTGAGGGACGCCTCAGGTTGACGCTGCACATGGGTGTTTCCCGCAAGTCCTTTGTGAGGCTGGCTGGGGCCTTCTCCATCCCTCCCATCAGCAACAAAGAGGAGGCCACAGAGGTGATTACAATGCGTCCTTGGACATGGTGGGGGTGACTTGAGGAGACCCCAGGTTTCTCCCAGGCCCCTCAATCCTCAGCCTGAAAGTGTCTAAGAGCAGGTGTTGTCTTGGAATTACACAGTGCCCCATCTTTACCTCCTTTCTCCCCATGCAAGTGTCTAGGAGAGGCCCCATATTTATTGAATATCTATCAACTGAGTATCAGACCAAGACAGATGCACTTGCTGCCCCCATGGAGCTTAGAGTTAGCAGGGACTCACACATTAAGAAAAACTAATTACATTATTAATTATTAAAATCATGATAAAAATGAAAGAGATTTTCAGAGAGTTGTGAGAACTTTCAAAATGAGTTCCCACGTAGGGGCAGGGAGAGGGATAGATTTGGCCAAAGGAAATGCTCAGTTAGGTGCAAAGAGGGAAAGGGCATTCCAAACAGAAGGAACAGCATGTGCAAAGACCCTGTGGCAGTAAAGCACTTCTGCTGAAACCACAGAGAAGAGGCTAGTGTCACTGAAGCATAGTGGTCGGAGGAAACAATGAGTCTTCAGAAGAAAGTGAAGACCATACTGTACAGGACCTTTCAGAATTGGCAAGGAGCATAGATTTTCCCAGTATGCTGTGGAAGCCACTGGAGCATTTTAAGCAAGGGCCTGACATTAACACCATGTGTTTATACTTTTGAAACATCCCTCTGGCTGCTGGGTGAAGAATATTGAGAGTGGGAGCGGGGAGACTGGGAAGACCAAAGCTACCCAGGACAGCAGTGATGGTGGCCTAGACCAATATGAAGGCTGTGGAGGGGAGTGAGCAGAGCTGAGACAATCATCTCTTTGGTGTAGGAGGTCCACTGCATGGACAAATAGGGTTGGAGCAGGAAAGGACCCTGATGGGAGATGAGGACAGGACTCAGGGGAAAGAGGAGATGATGGGCATTGTGCATATAACACCTACTATGTATCTGGCATGTCACTCTCGCTTCCTCCTTTTAATCTGCACAACCAGACTCTGGGCTAGACACCACAGCCCATGCAACAGACGAGGTGAAATGACTTGCTCAACAACACACAGGTAGTAAGTAGAGAAGCCAAGGTTTTACTCCAGAATATCAGCCCCCAAGCCCACTCCTCCCAAAGGTTATGTGGAGACAAACCTTTAATTTCCTACAGTACATATTGATTTCCCCTTTATTTTTTTTTAAGATTGATTTATTTGAGAGTGAGAGAGCAGGGTGGGGGTGGGTAGAGGGAGAAGAGAATCTTAAGCAGCCTTCATGCTGAGTGTGGACCCCAATACGGGGCTCGATCTCATGACCCTAAGATCACAGCCTGAGCTGAAACCAAGAGTCAGACATTTAACCAACTGTGCCACCCAGGGACCCCTGATTTCCCCTTTAAATCAAATTTTGAATTCTTCAAATAAAACATGAGCACACTCTCCTACTTAAAATATTTCTCTCAAAAAGAGGGTCCCCTTGACCACCAGAACCTGCCGTAGTACCTTTTTCCCTCCCCAGAGGTTCCACCTTCATGAATTTGGAGCAGCTCCTTGCAGACCTTCTGCTACATGGTTGCCTATATAGGTACTCACAGGAAATATAAGCTATTGTTTTGTTAAGTTTTCTGTTTTACATGTATGGAATCAGATTTTACATGTTGCCCTGCAACTTGGTTTTTCTCGCTCAACAGTTTGTCTTGGAGAGCCTTCTGTGTGAGTACTTATGAATGCATCTTATTTTTTTTAACTGTTGCATAGTATTTTATGGACTGGATGTACCACAGTTTATTTAACCCGTTTGCTTTCCAAAGACAGAAATGCATTTTTCTATAAATGTTGTAGCTTTTGAAGGGCTGGTGGATCCTTTTTTCCTTTCAAAATATCAGACTTTTATTTATGTTAATGGAGGAATCCAGACCGCAGTGACAACACAAATATTTAGTAACACCAAGCCTGGTGAGTAAGTTTTCCCATTTTCCTTCAGGTGCTTGGCATCCCTGGAAGCTATCCCTTGTCCATTGCCAAGTCTCTGTTTATAGCAAAAGCCTGTCTCAAGAGCAACAGGAGAATGGTAGCATCGTTGGCTTTGATTTCAGTGCCGTGTCCAGAAGCAGGCAGCCTGGCACAGCAGGGAAGGGGTTCAGCTGTGGACCCTCGAAGATCAGGATTCAAATCCTAGCTTTAGCTCTGTGACCCTGGGCAAGTTACTTTACCTCTCTGAGCCTTGGATTGTCCATCCATAAAATGGATAAAACCCATAAAATGTCCAGAAGAAGTAAATGCAAGGCACATATACAAAGGAATGATTATATAAGAATACATACTTGGGGGCACCTGGGTGGCTCAGTTGGTTGAGCGACTGCCTTCAGCTCAGGTCATGATCCTGGAGTACCAGGATCAAGTCCTGCTTTGGGCTCCCAGCTTCACGGGGAGTCTGCTTCTCCCTCTGACCTTCTCCCCTCTCATGCTCTCTCTCACTGTCTCTCTCTCAAATAAATAAATACAATCTTTAAAAAAAGAATACATACTTGGGCTCTGTCAGCAGTATCAGTATAGTGGGGGTAATGGGGTACAGGGAGTCCCCTCTGGGACTAAAGGGGCCACATGTGATCACAGAACAATGAGAAGGTATAAATACTCTGTGCCACTCTGGTGTGTCATATGGGGGTGGGGTTTGAGTTCAAAGGGAAGAAAGGGGTATTCCGGCCAGATTCTTGGCATCGGCTGTGTGCCAGGCACTTCCAACATGCCTCCTCCTTTTAACTTCACCCCAGAGGACAGAGCTAGGTTATCCCTCTGCACCAGTTTGTGGAAGAGGAAACTGAGGCTCAGAGAGGGGGTGCCATTTATCCAGGGTCTCAGTAAGTGGTCAAGACGCACTCTGCGCCTTCCTCCTCCGGACCCAAGAAACTGCGGGCAGCCGCTGTGCAGAGCTCCCCCTCCTGGAGAGATAGAGAAGCTCCTCTCATGATAAGCTCTCCCATATCCAGGTTCAACCAAGACTGTCAAAGAAGAGAAAAATGGATTTTCTGACGTCCATTTTTCCAAGGGGATGAGATAAAAGCTTCTCAAAGGTCACCTCAGGACAGTCTGAATCACATCTCTTAAGTGAGATTGACACAGAGCGAGAATATGAAATGGCCACCATTTTGGTGTGTTCAATCAAGCTCAATTCTTTGAAGCTCAGCATTCCTTAAGCAAAATAAGCATCCCCTCCCTTGGTGAAAAGGGCCTGCCCCAGGAATCAGGAGTCCAGCGCAGTGCTGCTGCTGAATCACCCTGTATCTGGGCCACAGCGCTTTCCCGTCTCTGGGCCTTAGTTTCCCTCCTCCTCGAACGGGAGGGTGAGACTGGCGGGCCACAGACTTGTCCCACTCCAACAGCAGGAGAAGCCAGAGGAGGGGACTGGCGGACCCTGAGGGGTAGGGTTGCCAGAATTAACAAAGAAAACTGCAGGACGTCCAGTTACATTTGAATTGCAGATAAACAAAAAATAATTAATGCTTTTATTAGTAGTATGTCCCAAATATTATACGGGACAGAACTTAACCTTTAAAAAATATTTGCTGTTTATCTGAAATTCACATTTAATTGGGTGTCCTGTATTTTATCTGACAACCCTACTCAGGGTTCATAGCTTCAAGATGAGCCCCTGGCCACCTACCTCCCAACCAGATCCCTACCACCCACTCCCACACCACACCCCCGACATCCCCACTGCCCTATCCAGATAGAGATTCTGGAGCCATGAGCTGAGAGGTGTTACAGGTGTAAGATTCCTACAGTGGAGTAGAGGGGTGGAAACATGGCCCGATGGGGGAAAAGACAGCCGGTGAATTTAAATCAGTAGAGAAGTTCGTGTCCGCATGCGTGTCAAGGTGGTTAGAGGGACACAACGTATGGGTTGCTCACAAGCTCCGGTTCCCTTCCATGTCGTGTCCACGTGTGTACACACAAGCTAATGGCCATTGCATTTGTGTGTTCTGGAGAAAGAGGCCAGTGCTAAGGCCATGTGCATTCACACCGTGTCTGTGTGCCTGTGTGTGGCTAGAGGCCAGCTCTGTGTGTGCTCCCATGAACTGGTAAACGGCCGCCTCCACATCACCACCCATAATCACTAGAGACCCTGTATCCGGAGAAGATCCCAGCCGGGGACATGACATGTCAGAGAGACACCCCTCACCCTGCACCTGTCCATCAGGAACCCAGGCATCATGCACGTGCCAGCCATGGGCATGGTCAAAGAGCCGTCAGATCTATTCAAAGCCTATAGCGGCTTACAGACAGAAGCAAGTGCAGCCTCTGGGGCTCCCCACGGCATGGGCTGTTGTTCTGCAGAGGGGTTGTTGAGCCCAGGTTTGTTAAGTGGCTCTTACAGGTGGCCTGTAGCCACTTGTGTGTGCAGAGCCCTCTAGGCAGCCTCAGCACCCACATCCCCACGTCAGGGCCCCAGAGAGGCAGGAGAGGGAGGGAAGTTTCAGAAAAGCCTACTATGCCAGACGTAGACAGTCCTCCTCCAGGGGGTGCTGGAATCAGAATCTAGAAGACAGTGGCAGCAAGGGGTGGGTCTCAGCTGGCCCTGGACCTCAGGGCCAAAACCTGACACAGAAGAGATGTCCAGTAAGTGTGTTAGTGAGTGACCTGGGTGACAAACGCTTTCAGGGAAGGACAAGAAGGATGGATTGCTCTTGGTGGGCAAATCAAGGAAGGCTTTCAAGAGGTAGTAGTAAACTTTCATCTGGGTCTCAGAAGACTAAATAGCTCAACAGAGGGGAGGGGTGGGCCTTCTGGGCTAGGAGCCAGATGAGCCAAGACAGAGCAGGCAAATGCCAGACCTATTTCAGAGCTTGGCAACACAGTGGGATAAACATAGGACTGAGAGTGAGGCAGGACGAGTCCTTTGGGACAACCTCAAAGAAGCCACCATGAGCACAGGAGTTGGTCACAGTCATGAATGGGGAGCCATGGAAGGTTGTAGAGCAGGGCAGGGCAACCTTCAGCATGAACTCTTGGTCTAATCTCCTTTTCTGGTCTCTTTCCCTCCTCACCTTGTTTCTAGTTTTTCTCTGGGCTCCTTCAGCCACCAGTGGGAGACAGAGGGTCTGACTATGGCCTCCATGTCCCCCTTGGCTTCAAGTCTGGCTCTCAGCCTCTCAAACCACAGCACTCCTTCCTGCCTCTGCTGCCTCAAGGCAGATTGTGAGTCTAACATGCATGTGCAGCTTTCAGGGAGAGAGACCAGCCCTGAGGGAGCTGGCACTGCTGCTGAAGAAAGCAAAAGATAGACAAGGCGGGCCCAGGCTCTGTCCCCCACCTGTCGTGGGACCTGGACAAGCTGCTGCCCTCTCAGAGCCTCGGCAGAAACCCCCGCATGCCAGGGTTGCTCATGAGGCTCAAGGGCAGGGCTGTGCCTAAAGCCCCTAGCTTGTTAGTTACATCCTCCGCTCCCTCTCCCCCACTCCACCCTGTCCCCAGAGGAGGGCTGTCACAACGCACATGCCTGAGCCCCACTCCCAGAGTAGCTGAGTCAGGTCTGAGTGGGCCTCAGAATTCGCATTTCTCACATGCTCGAAGGTGAGGCCGAAGCTGCTGGTCTGGAAACCACCAAGTCGTCCACCGGCACTCCCAAGGCCCAGGGCCTCGTGCCAGCCCATTTCAGTCAGAATCTCTAGGTTTGGGGCCTAGACATTAATATGTTTTTTAAGCTCCTTGGTGATGCCAATGTACCACCAAGTTAGGAGCTGGTTAGGAGGTAGTTAGGAGCTGGTTAGGAGCTAGGGGCTTGCAGCAACAGTAGCAGGTACTACTTATCAAGCCTTTACCCCAAGCCAGGCGCATGTCCAACCAAGCACATTCTCAGTGCACTCTGTCCCCGCAGTGGCTGCATGAGGTGGTGCTAGCCTCATCCCCAAGTTGTGTGCCAGGAACTTGCTGCTGAGACCCATAGAGGTCACTGCCCAAGGTCACAGAACTGGGAGGTAGTCTTGGGCAAGGCTCAAAGTTAGGTCTTTCCTGCCATTTCACCATTTTGTTTTGAACATTGTGAATTCCCAAACATCCCAGCAGGGGTTCCTTTGTAAGCGGCCTGCTCTCCCTGGCCTCTGACAGATGGGAAGCACGTGATCTCTCCCTACTGTGTGAAGCCCAGGCCACTCATCTGCACATGGACACACAGCCATACCCTTGAGTGGGCACGCACCTGCACAGACTGCCTCTCTCACCTACTAAGTCACACACCTGTCTTCTGAGTGCATCCCCTCGTCCGAACCCTTTCTGGTTTTTAAATGCACATAAGGACCATGAAGCCACCTTTGGCCTTCCTAGGAGAGCACTCACCATTTGTTTCATCTGAAATTTCCTAAGCACCCCAGAGCCGACAGGATCAGGCTTATGCAAGCCGATGACTTATGTTGGCTTAATCAGGTAAGGTCACTGTGGGGCACTTGTTCTGTGTCTACAGCCACCCTCAACTAGATCAGGCTGGAGCAGGGCAGGTGTGACCCCTGGGCGCTGTGGCAAGGGGCCTGACTCAGTTACCTTCCCAGCAGAAGGACTCTGTGCCTCAATGTACATAAGTGTGTTATGGGGCGATCGCAATAGAGGAAGAAGAACTTCACAGTTCACAGAGCATTGTCAGAGTCTTGTTTGATCCTCAAGCAAAATAACCTGAGGGTCCCCCAGAGAGGGAGAGTGATCTATTCATGGTCACACAGCAAGTAAAGACCCATCCAAACCAAGTCTCGGGACAGAGGTAGGAGTGTGGTGTGGCGGCCTTAGTGGGTCCAGACACAGTCTCACACAATAGCAATGCTGACAGAAATACTCAGGAAGCACATTCCAGCCCCAGAGGAATAGTAGTGGTGGGAGCATGGTAGTTAGTGGTAGCGTGGTTGTTAGTTAGTAGTAGCATGGTAGTTAGTAGTAGTGTGGTTGTTAGATAGTTGTAGCATGGTAGGTAGTGGTAACAGCTGCATCTATGGTTTATGGGGGCCAGTAAGGACCATGTACCAGCATCTGGGGGAGCAGTTTGTTTTGGCACCAGCACCCAACAACAGATGGAAAGTTACTTTTTACTTGTGATCATGTGCGCAGACAGCAGGCAGGTTCACTCAGCCAGACAATGTCCCCCCTCCCACAAATATCAGCCAGATACAATGGGCAGGTTTCGTTACAGCACCAAAACTTCTCTGGTGCCCCTTTGCTGACAACAGGGATGCTCAACCTTGTGGAGGTCTCAGAACAGGAAAGAAGAACTGAGACATCATCTGGATGGCTCAGAACACTCCCCCTGAGCCCCTCCTGACGGCCAGAGGCCCCTACTTTTGACAAAGCCCAGCCTGTTGGCATGGAGCGCCTTGTTTCAACGCCCCACACCCAGGAAAAGCAGAGCTCTGCCCCCAGTTACCTGGCCCCAAAGTCAGTCAGATTTTATACGCCCCATTTCATTATCTTGCTCCTTCATTTTGACCTCTGAGTGTCTACAACTTTACTTGCTTCAATTCTCCCTTTTTATCCTAATGAATTATGCATGTCCTACCTCCAAAGTAGCTTATAAAAGTTTGTCTCATACAAAAAGATTTTAAGAGACTGAAGTAAGGAAATTCAGACAAAGGGAAGAAAGGAGGACTAAGATTATGATTTACAGGCACAACACGTGGCCCTCAGCCATCCATGCAGCTCCAAGAGGTGAACTGCAAATTCACTGCTTAGCTACCAGGCAGGCCAGGGGAAGAAGGCAACAAGAGGAGTGCCGTGATCCAGAGTCTTCATTTGATAACCCGCACATCACATGATGATGACCCGTGTGGCCCCAAACAGATGTGTGCTCTCCGTGGAGACCATCTGCCCCCTCTCTGGAGGGGCACACCAGGGATGCTCCAGCCACATCAGCCTTTTCCAAGCCCTTTGGGATTTCTTCTGCCTCTGTCAACCCCTCTTCCCCCACCCCAACCCATTCACCTGATTAACCCTCACTCCTTCCGATTACACTTCCTCCAGGAAACCCTTCCTGGCATGGTGGTCTACCTCAGTGCAGTGTCTCCACCATGCAGTGCAATGTTTGGCTTATAGTAGGTGCTCAATAAGTATTTGTTGACTAAATAAGCAAGTGGATGATTGGATGCACACTATCTAATAGGATCCTAACTACTTTCTCTATCTTGAGAAGGGTTGAGAAGGGGTGGGGAAACTTAAGCCTCTTTAGATAGAAGGAACCAGAGTCCCTCAGGCCCTGGCATCTAGGGACAGGACACCATGGCAGGTTGGCCAGCCTCTGAGTGTGTTCTCCCTTCTCCCCTCCCTAGACATCCTTGCACTTCAGCCCACTGGTGAGAAAGTGCTGCCCTCCAAGAAAGCCAGGACCCCTCCCTGCAATTCCTCTTCCTGGTCCCTGGGTCTGCACTCTGGTCCAGACAATGCCAAGGCTCCCTCTACTCCTGGAAGAACTTCAGCTGGTACTCACTGTCCCCCTGAGCTTTCCTTAATAGGAAACATGTCCCCAGAGCCACCATGAGGTCAGTGTTTGGGTCAGAGAGCTCTTAGTCACAAGTTCCATCTCCCTGGGGTCCGTGCACAGATCCTTGCCTGAGCCACACATTGGGATTTTTATGTGGTATCACCTGAGTTTTTAATGTCTACGACGGATTATCATTCTGTTAACAGGTGTAGGTGCGCAACTGACCAAACAAGGCCTCTCTGAGGCCTGAGGCTGCCGTTTGTGGCACTCAGGGCTGGGTCCAAAAGAGCTAGGAAGGAAAAGGTATTCCAGGCAAAGGAATGAGGACTAACAGGGGCAAGGGCTCAGAGGCTGTGGGCTGGGGGCAGGGGGGGGGCGGGGGGGTATCCAGTTGTGTCCAGGACAGCTGGATACAGAGGAAGTTTGGGGTGAAGGTTGTTCCAATAGTCAATGATAGCAAGTAGCCATTACAACAAATAATTCCTGTACAACCAAATTTCCCCTGCTCTGCACTTGGCTTTCTCCTATTACGTGCCTAATAGAACACACAAATTTCGATTCTGGTAGAAGGATTTGCACAAGTGCTGGAGGTTTTTCACCATGAAGGCACAATGACTGTGCCTATACAATTTACAGAGAGATTTTGCACACGTTCCTCTGTGTATGGCTCACCACCGTCTAGGGGTTATTTTGCTCTCATTTTATTGATGAGGAAATTGAGTCTCCTAGGGTTGAAATTACTGGCCAAGTTCATCCACAAACCTGACTCCTCACTCAGTACTCTGTCCTCTGCCTCTTGTGCAAAAAGACATTCACATTGGAAACCCCCAACCCCACACAGATTCTGATATCAATTCCCCAGCACTGTGTTTCTGAATTTTCACAGCCTTGATGGTTTTGTCTGGCGATATTTGACACAGAATGTTAACTTTTAATATGCTAAATGGTGAGATGATCTTTAATCTAAATTGAATCTCCAACACCATTCATCTCTCACATCACCTTCTGTTGTTTCTGCTCCCCAAAATAGGCATGTTAATTTTCAGTCAGAAGATGGGGAGACTACACGATTCCACTCCTAGGAGGAGTGTGATAAGTGGATTGGACAGTGGAATATCCCACCTGTAGGTCTTTAAAACCAGTATCTTGGATACAAGGTACCAGAGCCACCAGTCTTCAGTCAGGCCACTCCTTCATGTCACATGTGGGGAAACTAAGGCCTAGAGAGGATAAGTGGCTTTTCCACACTCATATGGCCCTTCCACTGTTCCTGCCCTCACCTTGACCGTCTCCTCCCTATCTTACTGAAATCCCACCTGTCCAAAGTCTTCCTCCTCTCGGAGGTCATGATTACCACCCACACCACCTAAAACTGGGTAATAATAGCACAAAATCCTCATTGGGTACCAGACACAGCACTGGGAACCTTCCACGAGCCATTTTGCCAGAGCTTCACCCAGCCCCGTGAAATAGGCCCTGCTGTTCCTTGAAGTTTACAGATGGGGAAACCAAAGAACTGAGCAGTGAAGTCTCTTGCCCAGAGTCACTCAGAGCCAGGATTTGAACCCATGACATCTGCATTCAAACCCCGCCTGAGTTCTTGGGAGGCTTAGTATCCCCAGCTCCAGCTCGGCACACCTTCCCCTGAGAGGAAGAGGGTGAACAAGATGTTACGGTCCCCATCTGTCACCTCAGTCACCCCATGTGAACTGCAACACTCGAGGTTCCCATCTTGGGTTATACACCAGGGTATTGGTTGTGGGGAAACTGCCTCAGTTTCCAGGTGAGACTGGCTCTACAGAACACACAAATTTTTTTATTCTGTGAGCTTTATTTCTGAAAAACGGAGGGGATCTCAGAACCTGTGGGGAGCAGGGAAGAACATGGTGCTGGGGAGGAGGAAACCCCAGAAAGAGGAGGAAGAGACAGAGAGGCTGTTCTGCTCTGGCCCCTCCCCTCTCCATGTTCCCCACCCCATAGCCTTGAGGGTCTTGCACCAGCAACCCCAGGGCTGAATCTAGCTCACAGCTATGTTGTATTTGGTCCTGAACTGTTCCTAATGGGGAAATTTTACATGAAATTCCAAATGTCCAGCTTCTCTTGGAAGACTGACAGATCTGCCACTCTGGGTCAACATTCTCCCACAGGAACTTTGCCCCAGTCGCCACTACTCCATGTTGCCTCCTACCCATCTACTTCGTGCATTCACAAAACCTGCTTCGTCCTCCAGCTATGCATTGCCACCCTTGCAATGTGCTCTGACCCAGGACCCAGAATCTCAGTGCCAGCTTGTGAATCCCTAGACAACAGAACCCCTGAACCATGAGCAAACTCCCAGAACACCCACATTTTCAACTGGTCACCCTGTAGACTCCAGAACATTTGAATCACAGACCCTCAGAAGACTCACCTCTCTCTGAATCAATCAAGATAGGCCCAGGAGATAGGCTGGCCCCAACATTGCCGAGCTGCTTCTACAGGAAGCCCTTGTTTACCAAACCTATGAAGAGCCCCCAGATATAAACAGACCACAGCAGGACCACTTCAGGACCTGTAGACCTTAGAACCCCTGGGATCCTCAGGGCCCACCCATCCTATTGAACTCCTGTACTATCAAGATGGGGAAACGGAGGCTCAGAGAAAGGAACTGACTAGTCAAAGCCCAGCAAACTGTCATCACAGGCCAGTGTTGACTGGTCATAACCCCTTTCTTCAGAGGCCCACCACTCTCCCCAGTTCTCCCTTCTTCCCTTTATCAAAACCCACTCCCAGGAAAAAACCTAAACTCATTTATACCATGGTGGCCAGAACTGATGATGGCTTCCCTTTTCCAGGGACTCTAAAGGAATCAGAGCTTTTATTTAAAGGATTGGGCCTAAGTAGAATAATTTCAAATGTTGACTCTAGATAGAATTGAACAAAGGCGGGAAGACACGGAAACTTCCTAAAGTTCCTAGAGTCATACTGTATCATGCCTGCTTGCTCTCTATGTGGAGAGCCTAGATGGCCACTCCAGCATCGAAGGGTAGAGGCAACACCTCCATGGGCTTAGGCAGGGCTGACTTGAGTTCTCAGGGCCTGGAAGCCGCTCCACACAGCAGATTGGTCTCATGATGGCCTCAGTTTTCCCATCTATAAAATGGGCATAACCTAGCTCTGGAAGCCCTCATCCTTATTGCACAGGCAGAACAGTGGATCTCCAGAGCTTACCTGTACTGCTAGGCTGGTGTGGGATCTCCCCCAGAACAAGCCCCTCTGTCCCCAGGCTTTCCCCACAGGGTCTCATTCAGCCTGGCTCTTGGAGGCTGGCAATGGAGGTCTCACTGTTAGCATCAGAGGAGGCTCAGTGCCTAGAATCCAGACAGGGGACATGCCTGCCTCCCTGTACCCCTGACCATAGGTTGTTGGACTCCCAGGACCATTGAACTCTTATGTCCATGAGCTTCTGGGCTGTTCCCTTCATATCATTCTTCCCAGCATGCAGCACCCAGCACCAAGCTGGGCTCACAGGTGGAGGCCTGAGAAACACAGGTTGAATGAGTGAATGAATGGATAAGTTAAGGAATGACTATTAGAACCCTAAAACCATCTGATATTGAACCACCGGACCCTCGGGACACCTGGATGGCTCAGTTGGTTATGTGTCTGCCTTCAGCTCAGGTCATGATCCCAGGATCCTGGGATTGAGCCCCAGCTTCGGGCTCCCTGCTTAGCAGGGAGTCTACTTCTCCCTCTGCCCCTCCCCTGCTCATGCTCATTCCCTCTCTTTCTCTCTAATAAATAAATAAAAATAAAATAAAATAAACCACTAGACCCTCATAATGGTAGCAGCAGAATGTTCCAGGACTCTGACCCCAGCAGGTTAGTGGTACTGTTCTGTGGATCCCTCCGGATTCCCCCTTCTCTGGAATAGACTGAGGCTAGAATTCTGAAGGGGGTATGCCTCCCCCCAACTCCTCCATGCCCACCCTCCAGGTATCCTCATTAAGCCACAGGTGAGCTGGGGTTAGGCTGGCGTCAGAGATAGGACAGACACTGCCCACCTGTGGGGGACCGTTTGTGCTGTGTTCCTCATGATGACACCCCATGCCAGACTCAGAACACTTGGGCATGTCACCTGCATTTGGTGGGTAAGGAGGATTCTAAGGTGCTTGGTGGCCTCAGTGCCAGGACGTGAGGGACAGGAAGCAGACCAGTCCGTGCACCCAGGACACCACGGCCCAGATGGGACACAGATCTAGTGACCAGGTCAGCCTTGCTGCTGAAGGCCACCTAGGGGTGAGGGCAGGGGGCTGCTGTCTGCTTGGGGTGGAGGGGAGTTCTTATCAGCAGAGGCACCCAGAGAAGATGGAAGGCAGGCATCTTTGTCAGGCTGTGAACAGTGTGAGTAAGGCAGGAAGTATGCTGGGGCACTTGTTGTGGAAAAAGTAAAGGTACATCAGTGACTTGGGGTGATACAGAGTGGCATCGAAGGAAGGAGAGAAGCAAGGAGAAGTGCTGGCCTCCGAGGGAGCCCAGGAGCCCGTGAGCCTGTCCTTTCTCTATCACACACCTGAATCCCATCATGACGGCTGATCTTTCAGGCTCCTCTTCAAAGGCACAAAGGCTGCAGGGTGATTTGCCAAGGTTTTGGTCATTCACCCCTTGGCGCCAGTGAGTGTGGGAGAGGACTTACGGACAGGCACATCGAGCAGGGCAGAGGGCAGGGGAAGGCCACACTGACAACATGAGCCATGCCGACAGAGGGACTGGCCTGGTGTGGCTGGGGGTGGGCCAAGGGGTGGAAATACGCCTGCACGCGAGGCTTGGGGTCAGATCAAGGGGCCAGAGCACCAGGCTGGGAGAGGTGGACTTCATTCTAGAAGCCATAAGGAGCCTCCTAGTGTTGCTGAGCAGGGACTGGGGATCAGACTGGCAAGTCAGGGAGAATTACCTGGAAGTGAAGAAATGGTGGGTTGGAAGCAGACCACTGTGTCCCAACCCTGTATGACGAGGACTGCGCTCCAGCCTCCTGGTCCACAAGATGGGCTAGGACTGCTGGCCTCCACTGAGTGTCTGCCACCCCCCCAGATGCCACCTGAGCATGTCACGTGTGTCTTCTGTGTGGCCAGCTGCTCCAGGAGGGCGCTCTGCCTGTCTCCCTCACTGCTCTTGCCCAGTGTCTGGAACAGGGTTAGGCACATAGTAGGTGCTCAACAAACACTGATCTTGTGGGTTATCTCATGAGATGCTCATAGCCACTCATGGGCTAGCAACAGTCACCATCGCCATCCCGGAGGAGGACACCAAGTCTCAGAGAGCTGGAGGCACAGCCTGGGTTTTGAACCCAGGCAGAGGTTTCCAAGTCTGTGCTCAGCGGGGAGGGCAGGGGGAAATGCAGAGCAGGAGCAAGAGTGCGGTGCAAGGTGGGCCTGGTGCTGTGTATTTGCTTCCTGTGGCCACCGTAACAAGTGACCACAAACTGGGCGGCTTTGAACAAGGGCACTTAATTCCCTCACAGCTCCAGAGACAAGAAGTCTGGAGGAGAGGTGTCGGCAGGGCTGTGCTGCCTCCAGAACTCTAGAGCACCTTCCCTTCCTAGCTTCTTTGGGCTTCTTCGTGGCTCTGGCATTGCTTGGCTTCTGGATGCCTCTTGCCATCTCTACTTCTGTCTTCACAGAGCCTGTGCCCTCTGGGTCTAGGTCTTCTTGCTCTGTCTCTTGAAAGGACATTTGTCCTTAGTTTCAGGGCTCACCTGCATAATCCAGGGCGATCTCATCCCCAGATCCTTAACTTTATGACATCAGCAAAGACCACTTTCCTAATGAAGTTCTCATTCACAGTTTCCAGGGATGAGGATGTGGACATATCATTTGGGGGTGGGGTTACTATTCACCCCACTGCGGGGTGTCTCTGGCATTTCCCAGAAGCGCACTGCGGGCCGGAAGTGAGTGTTAGCGCCGGGCTCCCGACTGGTGCCTGCAAGTTTCCTGCTTTGTGTTACCCTTTTCTCTGTGCTTCGCCACGGGGCCGTCCCCACTTGGGACAATTCCCTGAAACCCAAGCATCTCTCCCAGGCCTCCCAAGCCAACCTTTCTGCATTCTGTCCCCAGGTTTGCCGGGCACCGCTCCAGATCTGGAAAAGAGAAAGCAGATTTTTGGGCAAAACTTTATACCTCCAAAGAAGCCAAAAACCTTCCTGCAGCTGGTGTGGGAGGCACTACAAGACGTGACGCTGATCATCCTGGAAATCGCGGCCATCATCTCCCTGGGTCTGTCCTTTTACCATCCACCTGGCGAGAGCAATGAAGGTAAGACCCCTGTTCCCCACCCAGCAACAAGCAGCCTGGCCACATCCCAGGGCACCCAAGTGAGGGAACATAGGCCCAGGAGGCAGGGCCTCTCCCAGAGTCCCTGGCCCCCAGTTTTCCCTCATGTGAGATATAAGGATTGCACTGACAGTGAGAATAACCACAGTGAGCATTTATTGAGCACTTATAGTCCATCGAGCTCTGGGCTGAGATGTCATCTTCCTAAGACACCATGAGACAAAGGCCATGATTATGCCCATTTTAAAGATGAGGAAAACAAGGTATAAGGCACTAACTCGCTCAAGGTCACTGAGTAGGTGCTGGATCAGCTACCGCCTTGCGTGTGGCTGCCCCAGGCGTCCTCCTCCCAGTCTCCCCTTGGATTGCATCTTTTGCACAGTGCATGAGAAGGACTCAACACCCGTGCCACTCCTCCTGTTTCACGGTCCTGTCCCAGGGTTGGTTCAGTATCATGCACACACTCACGGGGCTGATGCTGAATAGGTTTCCCAAGTGAGGAGGCCCGATCTTAAGAGGGCCTCCCAAAATGTGTCCCTGCATTCTGAATGGAGACACTGCTCTGTGGACCGAGGAAGCACTGTCCCATTCATCCAGAGAGGGTCCTGCAGGAGACCCACTCTTCTCGAAGTCAGAACTCAGACTCCTAATGGGAAACTTCAACTTTCTCTCATCCTTTCATTCCAGAAACCGAGCACCTGCTCTGGGCAAGGACTTTATCAATTCAATGACTCTTTCCTTTACGATGGCAAAGTCGTTCAAACCTATGTCACACAATAGAGGAAGAGAGACAGACAGACACACACACACACACACACACACATACTATGGGATAAAAGGGCTCCCATAAAATATATTGTTTTGTTAGATTTTTATAATCTGCTTTTTCATTAGTAGGATATTATAAACACTTGTTATTAATTATGATTCAGCATTTTCCTAATTAATGCACTGCCTAAAGAGATAATCCTACTATGTTCATTACTTCAATCAAGCAAATAAAAAGTGATAGCTTATAAGAAATAACCATCATGGGCCTCATTTCCCCAGACAAGGAGGTGGTCTCTGAAATTCCTTGAACATCTGTCCTCTCACCCTCTCCCAAGCCTGAGTTGCTCATGAAATGAGATTAACAAGTCTATTAGGCCAACTACCTCAATTTTATAAGTAATATTACTAAGTTGCTTTTTATCCTGCATGACCTCTTTCCAGAGAGCGTTTTAAGACACAAGAAAGACAGATTTCACAAGACAAAGTCAAATAGGAAGTCAGATAGGAAAGGAATTGAAGTGAATAAACCAGCTATATTTGCTACTGTGTTTGAGATTTAAATTTGACTTTGAGCTTCCTGGCAGCCATGACAGGAAGGGAATTAGGATGGCTCGCATAGCACAAGCTTCCACAAGGAGGGATAACAGTGCTTTAGAAAGACAGCATGTCCCCTGATGGTGAATTCTTTTTTTTTTTTTAAGATTTTATTTATTTATTTGACAGAGAGAGATCATAAGTAGGCAGAGAGGGAGGCAGAGAAAGAGAGGAGGAAGCAGGCTCCCTGCCAAGCAGAGAGCCCGATGCGGTACCTGATCCCAGGACCCTGAGATCATGACCCGAGCCGAAGGCAGAGGCTTAACCCACTGAGCCACCCAGGTGCCCCTGATGGTGAATTCTGGGATGAACTTTCAATTAGGACATTATAGGAGCTACATATTAGGAAGCAGTCTTTGCTGCTTTTCATAGAACATGTAGAAGAAGATTGTACATGGGTACTTGAATAAGCCTGAAACTAAGCTAAGGGTGCAACACACAGCATAACAATAATGATAATTCTTCTTACTATTTTTATAGCCACCACTAGTTAGGAGCATTTACAGTAGAGATTCGTTTGATCTTCCCAACAACCCTGTGGGTAGCTGCTGTTATCATCCAGGAACCAAAGTGCTGAGACAGTAAATGACTTGCTAGGTCACACTCTAGGAAGCAGCAGAACCATGACTCAGACCCAGACATTCTAGCTTCAGAGCCCACACTCCCATCCCTCAGCTGAGTTTCCTTAGGAAGGGATGGGACTGAGTTAGTGCCACCCAAGTAAGTGGCTTCCTGTGACCCAGTTTAGCATGAGATTAGAAGTCAGAGGGCAGATGGTGGAGGGGGTGTGGTGGGAGCAGGAATCAAGGTCCTAGTGTGCACCAGAAGGAGCCGCCCCACAGATAGGCCTCCTAACAGATGGCTACAACCTCTTCCATTCTAGAGAGGTGGAAACCCAGGCCCCGAACGGGGAAGGACTTGCCCAAGGTCACACAGCTTGTTAGGCAGTGGGACTAGATAAACCCATGTCTTCTGGTGCTTTCCACGGCCCCTCCCTGCCTCCAGCTGAGACACTAGCTCAGGCCAGGATCTGGGTGGATGAGGGTAGCTGCATATATTCCAGCCCCACAGAGTAAACTTCCTGTACTCTCCAGTGCCCAGACCCGCACATGAGCTCTGAGTTCTGGACCTTCCATGTTGCCAGGACCACCGCCCTGCCAAGTCAGACTCAAACTTCATCAGTTATATCCAAAATGAGGCTAGTGATGGACTTGGAAGCTGTAGAAACTTGAAGCACCCACAGCCCTTTCCTGTTCGCTTTCTTGGCTCAGAGACCTCCAGATACTTGTCAGAGGTACACCCATGTACATGCTAATCCCAGGCGTGGGATTAGCACACTCAGTGCTCCCAACTCCCTACCTGTGACAGCTGCCCTAGTGTCAGAATTCCAGCCAAGTGACAGGCACATAGTAGGTGCTTAGAAAATATTTGTGTCTCTCCAGTTTCAAGGACTCTTCTTTGATGCCAGGGCCCAGTCACCATCTAGGAAGCAGCTTCCCCATTTTACTGATGGACAAGTAGAGATAGACCCAGAGAGGTCCAACAGTTTCCCTGAGCTCAGATGGACAAAAACCAAACCCTATAAATCCCCAGGTCCAGAGAGAACAGCCACAGGCTCCCAGACCCTGTGGCTACAATCTTTAGATCCAGTCTGAAGGGTCTGCCCAGAAGAGACCTCAGCAGGCCTGTTCAGAGCCCCCTTCCTTCCCTTTCCTTATCTCTTCCCCCCAGCTGCACCAGGGGCAGTGGGCTTGTTCCCAGGGTCCAGAAGCTCCTGGCAGCTGAAGGCCTAAGCCAGCAATCCACAGCCCCACTTTCTGGCCATTCCAAGGCACTGTGTGACCATCAGACAGTTCTTAGAAGGAAGCAAAAACTGATGGGCTTTTGCTGACAGAGTGCCCTCAGGACCCAAAGGGCTCCTTGGTATTGAATAGGCAAAGGCAACAGGCAGGGTTGGGAGTCAAGGAAACAAAGTGAATCCTGCTCAAACACCATACCCTTGGCTTCCAGAAGCCAGTCCAAGGAGAGTAGCTCATGAAAGTGGAGAGAAGACCCACATTTATCGTGTATCCAATATAGGCCAGCTCCTTACTGGGCTCTGGGCTCACAAAGTCATCCCACATTACAGCTGTCCAAACTGACACTCAGAGAGGCCAAGTCACTTAACCAAGGTCACACAGCAGAGCCTGGATTTGAAGTCAGGTCTTAATAGTTCCAGAATCCAAATTTCTGTGGTCTTGAGCTATCTGTGAGTGTCCTAAATGCTCCAGTAACTGCTGTGATATGTAATGGGGAGGCCCATCAATGAAGCACACAAGAGTCTTCCCATTTACAAAGCAAGTAGCAGAGGCAGAGGGTAACAAAAGTCCTGTAAAGCAAAGCACCGGGGCTCTATATCTCAAGTCACTATGCAAAGCCCAAAAGAGCACATTTCCGTGGACTGGGTTTCTGTTTAGCAAGGTTCATCCGAGTTCCCCAGTCTCTGGGGCTTCCACTGGTGTCAGTTATGATGGAGAAAGGGCACCCTGGTTCCCCGCTCCCGGTCATCACTTGGTGCTGAGCTGGATGTCCAAGGTTCCCTTCCAGCCTGGCTGTGGAGCTCAAATGCATTTACACATCCCATTCACCAGGCAACAAGGAACAGCAGCCTTCACTCCGTGTGCTCAGTGAGGTGAGGGCTTTATGTAAACAGTCTCTCCCTCTGTCCTCTCAGCCACCTACAATGGAGTGCCGGTCCTCACCCCCATTTCCAGATGAAAAAACTGAGGCACAGAGGTTAAATAGCTAGGTCAGAGGCATGCAGCAGTGAAGTAGCGCAACTGGAATTCAAAGCCAAGGCTGGCCTGATGTCAGTTAGCATAAGCACAACTATAATGATCATTAGCACTAAAGGCTGGTTCAGCTAAACAATTTAAAATTATTGGAGAAGCCTGAAATTCCAAAAGAAAGAGTGGCAACTAAGACCTTGTGCAATGAGGTGGTTATTTACTAGCCTGCAAGGAGTGATTGTTTCAGTGAAAGCCATGGAATTTTCCAATGACATATTGCCGAGCCTCATGATTCTGGACCAACCCAAGCTTAGGCCCACCAGCTAGCCTTGACCTCCACCCCTCTGAGCGCTGGAAAACATTATCTGACACCACTTGGCCTTTTTGTCATGTTGCCTTTGACCCCTGGCTTCCCAGAAGCTCCTGCCAGGATCTCTTGAAACTGTTTCTCTTCCTTGGGACTGAATTGGGCTTCCAATCAGCCATGGGTCTTCGGCAACATGAGGCCAGCACATGGCAGAGGAGGCCACTGGGCTCAGGGACAATGGGAAGGCTAAGTCCAGTGTCAGATTTCAGGCCTGGATTCAAACCCCAGATCTGCTGTCTGACCCCAGGTAAGTAGCCACCCCTCTCTGAACCACTTCTCTTGGCCGGTTTGAGAATTAAAATGAACACTTGGTGCAAGTGATTTGTGAATGGTCCAGTCCTCTGCCCAGCCACCTTGAAAGGGAACCTCTTGAGTTTTCCAGGGATGGATAATAGTCGGAGGATGCTGCTCGGGGTCACTTTCCATGGAGAAGGCTGTTCACCATCTTCTGGTGGGAGAAAGGGCCTGGGCTAGTCCTGGCTGCACCACCCACCTTGGCTGTCCCCTCCCTTCTCTGAGCCTCAGTTTCCTCATCTGTAAGTGGAGGTAATAATTCTCCCTCCCTGTATCCTTGTGGGGATGTGGGAGGCAGGGTGTGTGGAGGAGTTTGGAGAGGCCCTAGGACTCAGCACCCCATGGGCAGGATGTGAGGCCTTTGTATCAGATGTGTCTGCTCTTTTCTGTTCACAAGGTGAGACTGGCAAGTCTCCAGCAGTCTGGGGAACCGGAATGAGAGGTTCAGTGGTGTGAGGTTGTGGGATACAGTGTCACTGTAGGACAGATAAGCAGCCCACAGCCTGGACTGTGGGTGTCCTTGCTGTGTAGTGGGAGGGCATAAATGTCATACCCTGAGTTCTGGCTTGGGCTTTCACCGTCCTCTCCTGGAACCTGGAAGGAGGTCTCAGTGACTCCCATTTTGCAAAGAACACTACAGCTCAGGGAGGACAGGGAGTTACCTAGGATCGTACAGGGGCAGTGGCAGAATTCTTACCAGCCCATTGGACATGGCTAGAGCTGTGGTTCCTGCCCCCCCCCTCCCCACTCCCAGGCCTGCTCTCTGGAGACTAGCCTCACAGTTGCTGGAAGCACGGAAGGAAAGCGCATCATCAAAACTGCCCTCGAGGTCCTAAAGCACGTGCAGAACTGATCATCTTCATTCTGTTACATCCTCACTCCTCTTTTCTCATGAATCAGGCCTCTCCCCCTATGCCGGGTCTATGCTAGAGCCACCACGGACCTCACTTTGACATTCAACCCTCACAATAGGTCCCCCAGACAAAGAATATTTGTCCCTTTTTACAGAGGTGAAAACTGAGGTTCCAAAGGTGAAGTCATTTGCCCAAGATCTCACACCTAGAATGAAAGCAGGAACCTGAAGGCGTTGCCACCCAGACACATTGAATAAACTTAATAATGCTCATCTAATTACCACCGTTTTTTAACTCAGCCAAGCTGGGATTTAATTCCAGACCTGTAGGCTCCTCCTGCTTGGCTGACCCCATCCTGCCGGCTTCCCTCTGCTCTCTGCAGGATGTGCGACGGCCCAGGGCGGGGCAGAGGATGAAGGGGAGGCAGAGGCTGGCTGGATCGAGGGGGCGGCCATCCTCCTCTCAGTCATCTGTGTGGTCCTGGTTACGGCCTTCAATGACTGGAGCAAAGAGAAGCAGTTCCGGGGCCTGCAGAGCCGCATCGAGCAAGAGCAGAAGTTCACCGTGGTTCGGGCTGGCCAGGTGGTCCAGATCCCTGTGGCCGAGATTGTTGTTGGGGACATCGCCCAGGTCAAATATGGTAAGTGTCCCAGCCACAGGGCCAGGTTTTAGAGCTCAAGTCTGGGCAGAGGTGGAACAGGATAGACAGGCCCAGAGAGGCTGGCCCAGGGAAGGGGGTCAGTCCCTGAAGGCTAATCCTGAGCCAGGATGTCTTCTGAAATCCTTTGGGAAGTAGAAGGCTACTTCCTAGAGGAGGTAGGATTCCAGAATCTATGTAAAGTCAGAAATGGCAAATACAGGGCACGTGTGCTACTTTTCTCCCAATCTACACCTGTAGCAGACATTACTAATCAATCACAGCTCGGAGTTTAGACACAAAAGTCTTCCCAACACAGTACTCCAAGGACCACTAACACTCAGAATGGGTTTATGAGATGATATCCATTTCCTATATCCGATTGGGCTATTCTTGGTTGGCTTGGAGGTTTGAGAAGGTGTTGTAGGGAATGGATGTAGATGAGCAAACATTCTAGGCCTATAATACTGCCATTGAGAAAGTGGTCAGGCTGGCTGGCACCAAAGGAGGTTTAGGCAAGATGTGTCCTAGGTAAGTAGAGGCAGAACATGGGGGAGAGATTGCCATGCCCTCTTCACTCTACCTGAGGGAGCTTGGTTTCCTCTGATAATGTGCCTGTCTTAGGGTCTCCTCAGCATAGTCAGGACAGACCCGTCCCTCCCAAAACAATTTCCCAAACTATAGTTGAGACAGAGAAGTATGAATCATTGAGGAAACTCGACCCCAAATCCACACCAGGCCAAGAGAAGCACTTTATAAACCGAAGTACATGCCCACTCAAGCTAGGGCATGTACTTGTTCTTGGCCCAGCCTCTGCCCTCTAGGCCTTGTGCCATCCACCTTGGCTCCACGTTTCAGTTGCCTATTGCCTGTGATGAGCACCATCTTAGTTCCACACTCCAGGACCTCCAGGCAACAGGTCCCCAGTGGTGAACTTGACCTTGCAATCACACCTTTAAGGGAATGTTCCAAAACCCTCCAGCCACCTGAGACCCTGCTGAGTCTGTTGCCCTTCCCCCCACCAGGTGACCTCCTCCCAGCCGACGGCCTCTTCATCCAGGGAAATGACCTCAAGATTGATGAAAGCTCCCTGACTGGGGAGTCTGACCAGGTGCGCAAGTCCGTGGACAAGGACCCCATGCTGCTGTCAGGTGAGATGTGGCCCAACGGCGGGCTCACTCCCATTGCCAGTTCCCACCTCAATGCTGTGGGGCCATCTGTGTCCCTGTCATGAGGCTGGAAGTTCTCAGAGATTTGTTCCTTGGCTCCAGACAACAAACAAACATACTTTGAGCCTACTGTGCACTCGGCACTGCTCCAGGCCCTGGGGATAGTACAGTAAATAACGTCAACAGAGAATCCCTGCCCTCACAGAACTTACTTTCTAGTGACATGGCCTTCTGGAAAGTCAGACACCAAAGTCTGTTCTTGTCAGGGATAGGTAAGATTCCCTCAGGTAACAGTTATTTTGGGCACCTACCATGGGCCAGGCACTGGGCTTGGTGTAGGGATACAGCAGGGAGTGAGGCTGATGAAACCACAGCTAGAGAAGCTTGTGGTGTAGTGAGAGGAGATGGGCATTGCAAAGCCCCCAGAGGGTGGTAGGTATATGATGGAAATAAAGCAGAACAATGGGAGGCAGGTGGCCGGGGCGTCAGGGAAGGCCATGTTTGAGTTGTGTTGTGAATGAGGAGAGAGAGCTGGCTTTGTAACTTGAGGGTGAAATGTATACCAGACGGAGGGAACAGCAAGTGCAAAGACACTCAAGCAGGAAGATTGTGAGCAAAATGGAGATGGTGGAGGGCCCAGATGTCATGGGCCATGGTCGGGAGCTTGGAAATTTTCTAAGAGTCATGAGAATCATCTGAAATAGTTTTCAGCAGTGAACTGGTCACACGTACATTTTTAAAATCTGCCTCTGGCTGCTGCAGGGGGAAAGAGAGGAGAGAGAGAGACCTTACAGAGGTGAGTCCCCCCTGGATGAGACACCCCCCTAACAGGGACACACAAAGGGTCTCCTTGTCCAGCACTGCTCAGCAAACATCCTCTGAGCAGCAGCTGTGCTGGGCCAGGCCCTGTGCTGAGCACTGGACCCAGGATGACTCAGAGCCTCCCCTGGCCTTGAGAGCCCCCGGCTCACAAAGGCTGGGGGAAGCAAACCTGCAAACAGATCATCCACAGTAGAAGAGGAAGACAGAGGTGAGAAAGCCAAAAAAAGGAGAAGAACTACCCAAAGGGGGATTGCCCAGGGTTCTAAAGAGTAGGAACTCACCCGAAGTGAGGAGAAAGGGCCTCTTAGTGGAGACAAATGTGTGCAAAGACACAGAGACCTGAAGGAATATGGGATGTCCTTGCAATACAAAGAGAAAGATCAACAGGTCTGCAGGGTAGGATGGTAAAAAGAAATGAGAATCAGAGCTGGGGCATTTATTTATTCAGAATTTATTTGATGAATATTTATTTAGTAGCTACTGTGTGCCAGTGGTTGGTGGGACAAATAATGTCCATGCCATCCTGAAGGTTAGAATTTAGACAATAAAGGAACAAGCAAGCAAATATATAAGGTAATTTCAAATATTAAGATGAAGACATTAATTATAATGAAATAGAAACTCTGAAGAAAGGGACAGGAACCCTGCTGGTCAGGGAAGGCCTGTCTGAGGAGGTTGCTTTAGAGCTGAAACCAGCACAATGAGAAGAAAGAACATTCCAGGTGGAGGGACAGCAAGTGCAAAGGCCCTGGAGTCTAAGAAATCATAGAAAGCCTTGAATGCCTTCTTGGAATTTAGGGCCACATGAGGGTTCTGTAAATTGTCATGGCCCTGTGGCCCTGGTTCTGACCCCCAAGCTGAAGTGGTTAGCAGAGAGGCAGTCATCCCTGGGAGAAGTGGCCCAGTGGTCGTCTGAATCAGTAGAAGTCAGGTGGAGCCCCTGAGCCTGAATGAATGGGTGACAAATGTTCTAGACAGTTTGGAGAAGGGAAAGGAGGGTACCTTGCAGGAGGCTGAGGAGAGAAAATGTTTGTTCATAATCACTGATTTGATATACCCCAGACCAGCCAAGGAGATGGGCACTGTTGCAAGGAGACTCTGGAAGAGACTTGGACGGGGCAGAGATAGATGGGAAGTCAGCTAGCCAGCCCAAGCCAAACAAACTTTTTTAGTCTTAATCTTTACTTCTAGCTGGAAGCCCAAGCAAATAGTGTGGACCCCGGGCCTCTGGATGTCAGGAGACAGCAGCCAGGGTCCTTTGCGAAGTCCTTGTGTGCAAGAGAAAGCAGGATGTGCTAGAGCCTGGGAGATTCTGGTGGGTTTGTACTGATTCTTGGATTGCTGTTAATCCAGTGGTCTTCACTGGAGCTCTATCCTGTTTCAGTATGGAAAGTGTGCCCGCCAACTTTGCAGAGACCATGAGTGCAGGGAGGATGACAAAAAGAAACCAAGAGGCAGGACCCACCAAGATTGCCAGAGTGCAGGGTGAGCTAGACTGGAGAAAGTGACCCTTGGCCGTGAACTGCAACACTGGTGTTCAGAAGCACAATTGCATGGGGCTGGGAGGGGCAAGTGGCTTAGCCCAGGCTCACGGAGAGATGTGGCGGAAGGGGGAGGGGATAGAGTCAGCCCAATAGAAGGCAGTCTAATTAGGAATAGAAGAATTCTGAGGAATTCTGTAATAGTTTGAGCCATTCTAGACAAAAGAGGCTGCCAAAAGGTAGTGAGTTCCTGTAGTCTCACAATCAGTGAGACTGATTGTGTGTGAGCAGAACCTCGACAGGCTGTGGAGTGCTGGGGGTTTTGTAGGGTAGACCCAAGCCCTGGATGGCCAGTGCATTCAGTGCCCTCCCAGGCATACATATCACATATTCATCACACCCACCATTGCCCTGCACCTCTGCTGGAGATGCACCTTACTTTGTTCCCTCCGCCCTGCCCCAGCTGAGGCTGCCCCCTCCTCCTAGATGGCCCTCTCCCTTCCTTGTTACACATTTAACTCAGGTGCATTTGCTCAGGCCCACCTCCTCCAAAAAGCCTTCTTTGCCCACCACTGCCCTTGGACAGTCACCCCCAGATGGCTTGGGACTCCCATTTCATCCCATGGCACCCACGCTGTGCTTGGTCCATTTGAGCACAGCCCCCTAACGTGGGCTGAGTTTGGCTGAGTGCAGACTGTCTCAGATAAATTGAAGAGAAGAATGCATCCAGTCCCACCACCCAAAGAGATCTACTGGTCTCACTTGTATGGGTCCCATCCAGCCTTGGCCATATGCAGATGGACAGACACCATCATCGTTGCAATGCACCTGTAACTCCTCCTCTCACAGAGAGCCGTCCAGCTGCTGGAAGCCCTGAGCGTGAAGCTACCAGGAGCTCCGTCCCTGGGCCCCGCACGGCACAGCAGCTCAAGCACCATCTGCCAGAGAGAGGAGGGAGGCTGAGGCTGTTGTAGAAAAGGCCAGGTTGGGCTAGACTGAGGCAGATCTGGGCTTGGGAATGAACTCACTGTGTGGCCTTGGGCATGCTGCACCCCTTCTCTTGACCTGTGAGGACTGTGGGGAGGCCCCAGTGTGTGATGTAGGGGAAGCCGCTCCCTAGCCCTGTGAGAGCTGACAGATGCCCATGACAGATTGGTTCCCTCCCCATTCCTTAGGTGGAGCCTGGACTTGGGTATTGAAACAGGTCTGGGTTCAAGTCCCTACTGTCTTGTTTGCTGGGAGACCCTGGACAGGCTTCTTACCCTTTCTGAGCTTCTGGTTCCTCACTTATAAAATGAGGTGACCCCCAGCTGATGAGGTTGTGTCAAAGTGTCCATTTCTCCCTCTCTTCTCTCATCCTGATTATCTTCCCTTTTCCCTTCTCTGAGCTTCCCCCATCCAGCTCCTCCCCTCCTTCAGCCTGTATGAGCCCGCCTCCTCCAGAGGGTTTTCCTTGATTGTTCTCTTCCCCAGCGCTCTGAACTCTGGATAACTGCCATCTGGATGCTTGTTTTTGTGCATGACAGACACGTTGGACCTTTCCCTGGGCGGGGAGGCCTTGCTGGGCCTTCCAGTTGAATGCCCCCTGGGGGAGAGAAAGGGACCAGGCTAGGGGCACCTGCGGGGTCCTCATGGTTGTGCAGAAACCCCCTTGGGGTGTCTGGCACACTGGTGCACCTTACAGGAAGGCAAAGAACACTCTGGCGCTGGGGGCAGTGGGCCCAAGCATGCCTAGCCTGTGACCCTGGACAGGTCCATTTACCTCCCTGAGCCCCCATGTTGGTGTCTGTGCAGTGGAGGAGTTGCTGGGGGCCCTTCCCTCCTGCCTACCCCACAGGGCTGTTGTGGGGACCCCATGCATGGATGGATGTCATGTCCTTTGTAAATGGTACTGCCGTGAGGGGCTGTATGGTGTGGAGCAAGCACAGCATTTGGAGGCAGAACACCCAGGTCCCAAACCTCTGTCAGCTCCAGCCGTGACCTCTGCCCCTCAGGTCCTCAGTCTCCCCATCTGACAAACGGGCACAGACCAGCCTTCAGATAGACTTGGATATGCCCAGGGACCAGGGCACAAAGAAAATCCCAAAGGCCGGGAGCTCATCTCCCAGGATGGGCAGGCAGACACAGGCCAGGCAGAGTAGAATGTTCAGGAGGTACAAGGTCGCCCCTGCATGGGCTCAGCAGGGAGAGCACAGCACCAAACCAAGAACATGACTGCTTCTCACTGCTGCCCGCAGAAGCCCCGGCCCCAGTGTGGCCGCAGCGTTCACAGTGCAAGGGGAGCCAGAACCCACATTTCATGTTCACTCTCCCAGTGTTTAACTGTTGGCGAGAAATCCCCATTTGTTTAAAAGGCCGTGTGGATCAAGCAGCATGTAGGTGAGCCCTGGAGGGCAAACTCTGACCTGGGCATGGTTGTTTTTTTTTTTCAGTTTTCTATTTTAAGACCATTTCAAACTTTCAGGAGAGTTGCAAGGCAAGTGCAAAGAACACCTGAATGTCCTTCCTTCTGATTCAGCTGTTGCTACCATTTTGTCCCATTTGTTCCCAGGAGCCTCGCTATATCATGCAGTCATGATGGCCCTTTGCCCCCTGACGCTTCAGGTGTATCTCTAAAGAAATGTGTGACCACAGCACAGCTAACCACTCAGGAAGCTCAGCATTGATGCAATACCGTTACCAGAAGGTTCTATATAGATTCACATCCATCGACTGTCCCCACAGCATCCTCCAGGCCAGGACCCACTGCAGGACCTGTATGGCCTGCCCTTACCCCTCTTTTCATGGAAGGCCAGTAGTTTCTGATGCCCTGGGTTCCTGAATCCCCTGAGAGTCCTATGGAAGTAGTGGTCCCTCTTGTGAGAAAGAAATGCTCCAACTTGTGACTTGGCAGCCTTCCAGGACATTTGTAGTTCCCTGGAGAACCCTGGTCTGGTCTCAATTTGCAGCTGGGGAAACTGAGGCCCGGAGCAGGAGTGTAAAGCACCCTAGAAGGCAGGGCCAGAGCAAGACCCCAGCCCTCCAGCCTCCCAACCCCGAGCTCTCCCTGCAGCCTCTGTGTGCAAGCTCACCTCTGAGGACCCTGGGACTTAATGACCCAGCAGCAAGGCCCGTTTGGAGCATTTATACTAAATTCCATTGGGAAACCAAACTAGGCGACCTCTGTGTGGCCAGGGAAAGGACAGGGGCCAGGGGGCCGGGGTGGGGGGTGTCCCCAAAAGCAGCAGGGCCTAGCTCTAGCAGGCCCATTGGCTCCACCCCTGGCAGGACCCCCACCCACCTCCACCACCCCTGGAGCCAGAGCGTTAACAGCAGGAAGTTGCACAGGACATCGGCAGACCCTCTCAGGCCTGCTGCCCACCCTACCCAAGCGGAGGCCAGGCATGGAGAGCCGGACCTGCCACCACTGCCACCGCCTCCAGGGAGCCTGGGACGACACCGTGACTGCAGGAAGGCCCAGTCTGCTGCTCGGCCCGCGCTCTCTCCATTACACTACCCTGCCTCTTCTCCATGAGAGGCAGCGGGGTGTAGTGGATAGAGCACGGGTTCAAGTCCCGGCTCCACCACTCACAGCTGTGTGATCCTGAGCCATTACTCGACCTCTCTGAGCCAGAGAGGCCACGGGGAGGGGAGGGGCTTGGGGTTGTACTTGCACCAAACCTACCTCACAGGGCTGTTGTGAGGAGGACAGGCTTTGGGGCGCTGAAATGCTTTGCCAACTGTCTGGTGCTCTGCAAGCATGTGTTATTACTGTTATTAACTGTGTTGATAACAATAATGATGAAGGAACCACTCCAGGCTGGGAACTGCATTGGCTTTCCTTGGTGCTTGGGCCTGGAGGCAGATGAGAATTCCCAAATGGCCTTTATCCCTTCTTCACATCTCTGCCCCCAGAAAGAGGCCTGTCCCCTCTCCCATCCAGAAAGAGGCCTGGGAATTCAAAACCAGGAGAGCCCTAGGTTCAAGCCCCAATCTGTGCCTCGTGCTGTGCAACCTCAGTCAGCCATTTGCCCTCTCTGGGCTCCGAAGCTTCCTTCTGTAAAACTAGCACCCCCCACCCAGCTCTGCCACTGGTGGCTCAGACTACCCCACTTGCCACTGCATGGGGCTTTGGGTCCGAGACTGCTGGCATCTGGACCAGGTGGGGGCTATCTCCTGCTGCTCAGAGCCAGTCTAAGGCAGAGCTGGCCTTTGAGCCAACCTTCGAGAAGGTTCTGGCCCAACCTCTGCTGCCAGATCAAAAGCCAGGCGACTCCCCTGTGGGGAAAAGAGAGGAAGGTTCAGGTGGGACAGGTCAGCTGGTTGGTGGGAGCCAGTGTTCCCTGGGCCCAAGCTCCTCTCTCTATCATGCGTGGATGGCTGTTGGGTGGCTGACATAGCTCCCCCTCTGTTCCCTGCTTCCATCTCACTCCTCAGAGTGGTCCCAGACAGCTCTGCCTCCAGCTTCTCCACAAGCTTTCCCAGCAAGATGGAAAGAGCTGGTGCCACATCCCTGGTCCACGCCTGTGCCACCCTCCCATGACGGATGCAGCCATGACCTCTCCAGGCTGCTTCCTGTCCAAAATGGGAGTGACGATGGTCACTCACAGGGTGATTATGACAGCCCCATGGAGAAAGTAGCTCAGACAATACTTAGCACATAGGGACCACTCACTAAATGTTCCTGCTCTCCCTCCTTGACCCATAAATACTCCCAGTTGCTTCCAACTGAACACCAAGAAGACCCCTAGCTCTGCAGCCTTCCACTCCAGTCTTGCCACGATGCAGCATCTCTCCTGCTCTGCCCCTCACAGCCCTGAGCCTCAGCCCAGTGTATCTGCTGCCATCACACTGGTCCACCTCCCTGCCCTTGCCTGGGCTGTGTCCCCCCATCAGTTCACTGGGCCCCCCCATCTGCCGTCTTGTGTTGTGGTTGATCTGTGTTCCGGTCTGCGCCCTTTGACCTTAGCTACACTGTGAGCTCCTGGAGGGCAGGGACGTCCCTTTGGGCCCCAGGACCTGGCACAGAGTTGGCATTCTACCACATCTGTCCATCAAGTGAAGAATTGTGACCGTGGGCAGGTAACGCCACACTCAGTCTGTCCACACAGGCCTCTACTGGCCCCATCCGAACCAAGATCCAAACTCCTGAGATGCAGCATTTTCATGGAGACTGCCCTATGCCCCCAGGAGTGGCCCTATCTCTCTGGGACCCTTGGTGCCCAGACTTCATCGCTGAGAGGTGGTGGCATAAGTTAGACCTCCCCGTTGTCCTCAGGAGAGGGCTGGCCTCAGATCACACAGCAAATCAGAAGAAGACAGCAGACTGGTTCCCGGGTCCCACACGCCCCTCGGCTCAGAGTGCTGTCTATCTACCCGCCCACTGTGCTTGCGTATTCTGAGGGGCTCCATGAGACTAGAGGAAGTAGAGGCTACAGGATGGTGCCAGGAGACCATGGACATGGAGGTCCTGGTGCAAAGCCCTGCCAGCTGCCCCCCCACCATCCAAAGTGTTCTCACCTCTGCCACTACCCAGAGACCCTGCAAGGTTCCTTTGGGAGATCTAGTCAACTGACCTTGACTTGGTTCCACCATTAGAGCTGCAGCCCTTGAGGTCAAATATTGCCCTTTGAGGAGTAATCTGGAGCTGGGGTACAATTGCCACAGGGGGTGACCTGTTCCATTCAGTTCTTCCTTTGCTAGGAGGGGCAGCAAGCTCTGAGGTCCTGGTAGGGGGAAGGCATGGCCCAGTGAGGGGTAAGGAAGAGTGCGAGGCTGGGATCTATCTGACCCTTTGCAAAACCATAAGGATGGCCTCTGAAGGGTGTGGAGATTCTCCATCCTAAATGTAATATGTAGCCACCAGGGTAAGTACCAAAAAAGGAGGCAGCAGTTTAAAAAAAAAAAAAAAAGTGCTGGGGTCCCAGCTACAAGCTGGTCTCTGCTACGGGGAGACTCCCCCTCAGAACCACCCTCAGGAAGCTCACAGTCTGCGGGGTGGGGGGGGCCAGGACTGGAAGCGCCCCCAGGGGAAACTGCGGGGGAGGGCAGTTCAGAGGAGAAGGATGAAGTGGAGGTCAGGGAAGGCCACCTAAGACGGGCCTTCATCCTGAGCCTCGAGGAGGAGGTTTGGGGCCAGAGGAGGGAGAAGGGCACTCGGGAGGGGTAACTGAGCCAAGGTGAGGGACTGAACACTAATCCCTAGTGACTTGCATGCTCCCAGGGCAGAGGCCACAGGGCAGGAATTGGTGGTTAAGGGTCAGAAGCAGACTGGGGTCTCACCCAGTGCACGCTGAGATGCTACTGAGGGTGTCTGGGCTCAGGGACAGTGGTGAGAGCCATGGCGGAGGCAGGGCATGCAGCTGGAACACAGCTCCCCAGCCCATTTAATGCTGGGTCTGGAGGACCACCCTGAGGCTCATCTGAGACTGAGCAGGGCATGTGCTGCACCTTCACCCTGTGTCCCCTTGTCCCCGTGTCCCACGCTGTGGCCACAGGCTGCCTCCTTGGCTTCCTCCTCCCTTCTCCCGGCCTCCCAGGGCAGAGCTGCCGACTCCCTGCTGTGATGGGACTGATTAGATTAGAAGGTGATTTCGGTCTGATTATCTAAGGTGGAAATTGGCCCCCTGTGTATTTTTCCATCCTGCTTAGGGCCGAGGAGGTGGGGACTGGCCCCCCCCCCCATTACCACCCGGGCAGAGCAAACATTTTCCGAATGTGTTTGAGACAAGGGTACAAGGGCCTGGCTTCCTGAAGTGGGGACTGCTATGAGACAAAGACAGTCCATTCGAGAGAGAGGGGGCTGTTCAAATCCTGGCTCTGCCCCCACCAGCCAGTGACCCTGAAGGCACCCCACCAGCAAGCCCCTTCTCCCTGAACCTCAGTTTCTCCTCTGTAATCGCAGGGCCACGGTGAGGACTGATGAGATGAGGGCCTGTGAAGGGTTAGTTTGATGCCTGGCGCACAGGAGGTGGCCTGTGGAGGTCAGGGCTGGCCATGGCCACAGCCATCTGCATTCTGAGACAGTGCAGTGTGTTACTCCCTTGAAAGACCTGGAGACGTCCCCTGCCATGTGACCTACTTGGACCCCCCCCAACTCCTCATCTGTCTAATACTGCCAATATTTCACGGTGCCCGCCCACTGCACACTAGGTGAGCCAGCGCACAGAAATCTTGTCAGCAAGTTAAAATTACCGAGTCCTGTCAGTGTGCCTTGGTTCTCCCGGTTTTGTGCCCCTTGGGCGAGTAGACAGGCTCCGGGGTCTGCCTGAGCTGCTCAGCCTGCCACCAGTGTCCGAAGTCATCCTGTGGTCCCTTCTATTCCCTGCTCAGAGACACAAGATTACTGTCCTTCTGTCCTGGGAATGAACAACGAGTCAGCTGAAGAGCTCACCATCTGAACATCTGGGCTCCGTTTCAGCTCACTTGGCTTCATGCCCTGTGTGGGAGCCTGCATGACTTGGTTTACCCATGCACAGATAGACAGACTGACCTTTACCTGCCATGAAGGAACTCACTGGAGAGTGTCCATCTGTCTGTAAAGCATTTTTGAGATCATGAGATGTTAGAGGACAAGGGGCTAGAACACACACATACACCCATGTGCACACGTCTGCCTTTGGCTCAGGTCATGATCCCAGGGTTCTGGAATCAAGCCCCACATCAGGCTTCCTGCTCGGTGGGGAGTCTGCTTCTCCCTCTCCCACTCCCCCTGCTTGTGTTCTCTGTCTCTCTCAAATAAATAAGTAAGACCTTTATTAAAAAAAAAAAAAAAAGTCATCAGGGCCTTTTAGCCCTCAACCCCAGTCTGCTGCTTCCTGAGCAGCCTGACGATGGCCTGAGACACTCCCCTCTCTGCTGGGAAAGGAAATACGCACTGCATTGAAGAGAGCTTTCTACCCAGGGGAGTAAAAGTTTAAATTTAAAATAAAAAATGGGTGCCTGGAGGTGCAAACTGCACTTACACAGGTTCTTGACTAAACAGTGGGGCCACTGGCAGGCCGAGGGGCCCTCCCCAGGGGTGCCCAGAGCCTGCTGCAGGGACAGCATGCAGGCCAACCCTATGAGTAGCCTGTGGGTCTGTGAGAGCTCCTAGGGCACAGTGACACGTCCCCTGCACCAGCCTGAGGACAGAGGGTCAGCTCTGCCTGCATCTTCTCTGTTGGGACCAGGCCACAGTAGCAGTGAGCTATGTCCCGGGCTGGGTCCCAGCCGCCCCCCACCCCACCCCAGCCTCACCTGTTTCCCAATTAAGGCCACGGCTTCAGCGGGTTTGCTTTTTTTTCCCAACTCTTTTATCATGGTAAAATACATATAAAATGTCCCATGTTGAGCATCATTAAGGGTACAGGTCTGTGGCATTGTGGACCTTCATGCCATTGTGCCACCGTCACCACTGTCCACCTCTGGCACTCCTCATATTGCAAAACCAAACCTCCAGAGCCACTGAACAGCAGCCCCCTGGAAGTCCCCCTCCCCGGCCCCTGACAACCACCACTCCATTCTCTGTCCCTGCAACTTTGACTGCTCCACGGAGCTCCTGCGGCAGAATCCACAGCAGCTGGCCTTCTGTATCTGGTATCTTGCACAGAGCATAATGTCCTCAAGGCTGATCGTGTGGTAGCTTGTGTCATAATTTCCTTCCCTTGGAAGGCCAAATAGTATTCCACTCCGTGTATATAGCACAGTTTTCGGCAGCTTTACCATTCGTTTTATCCTCACTCCAGCACGAACCCCCCCAAGTGAACCTTGGACCAGCTGCCCTCTGTACCTGCAGGTCGTGGGGGGGGGGCGTCTCTATCACACAGCAGCTGACACAGAAACCCCAGGGATGAATAAAAGTGGAGCCACTCTAACCAGAGGACCCCTTTGCCCCCCTGTGGCTGACCCTCCCGCCCTTCAAAACAATTCCAGGGTCCTTTAAACCCCAGTTTGAAAATCCTAATGTTCTACAAAAGAGGTTTTCTTGGAGCCTGGGGAGGTCTAGTGTCATCACGTGCCACCCTTACTCAGAATAAAGCTTTAAAATCCACAAAATAGGGGCGCCTGTGTGGCTCACTCAGTTAAGCATCTGCCTTCAGGTCCAGGTCATGATCTCAGGGTCCTGGGATTGAGCCCCGCATCAGGATCCTTGCTCAGTGGACAGCCTACTTCTCCCTCTCCCTCTGCCAACCACTCCCCCTGTTTGTGCTCTCTTTCTCTCTCTCTCTCTCTCCCAAATAAATTAATAAAATCTGTAAAAAATAAAAAAAAAATTTAAAACTGCATAAAACAGAATGCACTGGATCACAGAGGAAGTCCATTATACTGAAATAGTTCACAGAATAAACAACTCGTGATAGAGTAACAAGTGTGCTTCTTTGTCAGCACCCTAATAAGTAGGTAGTCCAATAACCTCTGTACTTGTAAAATCATACTTGTAAAATAAATGATTGCAACAACTACAGAGTCATAGGACAGAGAACCTGTGGTCTTTGTAACACGGGTAATGGCATTGTGAGCCACTAGCACTCCAGGGGTTGGTTGCCTATGCTCATGGCTGGTGGAAATGCTGAATTTCAGTTAGACATTTGTTAAAAGAAAGATACCATTGTCTTCCCTTCCAAGTTCCTAGTGCCCTGAGTTCTTCCCCAGATCTTTAGAAGGGCTTTTTTAAGAGGTGCTGTCGGACAGGGTAGGGAGGTGACTCTCTGGAAGAAGGTAGTAGGTGGTAGGCCTGAGAAGTAAGGGATGGCAATATTCCAGTCCCAGGCCCACTGCAGCTCTGTCCCGAAGTGAAATTCTCTTCAAAGGACCCGCCATACGTACATAGTTTGAACCCGGACCATGGGGGGCACCCCAGGGGTTTGGCAGGCAAAGAGCCAGGAGCTTTCTGGGACCCAGTTCCTTCCACTCCTTTGGGGAGGGGGTTTGGGCCCATGCAACGGTAACTTGGCTTTCGTCTCCTTCCCCAGGGACCCATGTGATGGAGGGCTCTGGACGGATGGTAGTGACTGCCGTGGGTGTGAATTCTCAGACAGGCATCATCTTCACCCTGCTGGGGGCTGGTGGTGAGGAGGAAGAGAAGAAAGACAAGAAAGGTAAGCACGACCCCTTTACGGACCAGGAGAGGAGCTCTTCAGATCACTTTTTTTGTTGTTTATTCATTCCCTCCACAAAATGGTTATTGAGTGCCTTCTATGTCCACGCCTTGTGCCAACGGCTGCCTCCTGCATCCCGGAGGCCCTGCTTGGGCCGTGACAGTCTGTCGGTTCCATCTCCAGGGTCTTGTCCCAGTCTCTGTCTGTCCGGTCATGTCATGGAGGACCCTCCCCCCACAGGCCAGGCTCAGGGTGCTGAGCACTTGGCTGGTTCTCCAGCCTCTAGTTGGACCTGGTCCCTTCATCAGCCCCGGTAGGGAGTAGAAAGCCCCACCTGCGCTCACTCCTACCACTATTCTCAACTCCACAGAGCAGAGCTGTAAACCACCCCCAGCATAGACTCGACCTAGATGGGGGCAAAGGAGATTCTAGGAAAGGAGGCCAAACTTTTGGTTCCCTTTCTCACTCCCCAACACCCCGTCCCCAGAGCTGCCACCTTGCCTGGCTCCTGGCTCCTCCTTCACCTTTGAAACAAGCTTCCTACTCCCTGGGCTCCCTCTCAGCACAGCAGGCTGGTAGCCTGGTATACCGGGGCCTCTCAGAGAAGAGGGAGGGATGCCCATCTGGCCAGGCCCCAATCCAAAGGCCCAGGCCTCTGGCTCTAGCACAGCTAGCTCTTTCCCCAACACCTACACTCAGTCTCAGGGACAGACCCCTCGCACATCTTCAGTCTTTTGTCATGTCTCCTTCCCCAAGCTCCAAAAGGAGGTCTCCAACAGCCAGACCATCTGGGGTCCAGGAGAAGGAAATGAGAAAGTCTATGGCCCCTCCTTGGGGTACAGGGGAAGCCTTGCTACCTCTTGCTCTCTGCAGCCAGCCAGGCACAGAGCCTGGGTCATAACCAAAGGTTACTGGCTCCTAAGGGCAATACCCCATTTTCTAGAGGGGTCCCCCTAAGATTATGGCAGCCCTGCCAGCAGGAACAGTGGAGCTGAGCTGTCCTCAGGGAAGTCCAGAAGCTGGAGAGAACCAGGAGACAGCTGAGGTTGAAAATATTAAGGAGACAGTCCTGGTCAAAAGGCCCGGAGGGTATCAGGACAGCATCCACACAGTGAGGTAGAGGTTGTGGCCGGCTCTGACCCCAGGGTGCAGACAGTCGGGCAGATAGGGGCAGTAGGCAGGGTACGGCAGGTTGAAGCAGACTTTGCCCCTTTTCTTGGCCTCACTGGGGCCTGAGTGAGGGAAGCCGGATCTATGTTCCTATGTACCTGTGTACCTATGTTCCTATGTTCCTGAAGATTTCGGCAGGAAGACAGGCCTGTCTTGCCCTGAAGCACAGGTCAGAGTCCTTCACTGAACACACACCTGCACCCCAGTGAGGTGGGGGTCTGTGTAGAGAGAAGAAGTGGGATGTTGGGGGGGCCACAGCAGAGGAAGATAAGGGGTAGCCCAGCCTCTCAGGCGCCTGTGAGCAACATGGACGGGGACTGGGCCCCCTCTGCACTCCCATCCCTTCACCTCCACCTCCATCGCGGCCCCATGTCAGGATGAGCACCGGTGTGCAGCCGTGTGTGCGTGTGTGTGTGTGTGCACGTGTGTGTGGGGGCATGCAGGTGAGGCTGTATGTGCTTCTCCTTCATTAACATGTCTCAAAAATCATCACACAGGTGTGAAGAAGGGGGATGGCCTTCAGCTACCAGGTACAGTAAGACCCCCCTCAGGGTAGATGGGGCTTTTAGAAATAGCAGCAGCCTTTGACCCCCAGACCATGGCCCTAGACCCCCAACACACCGTTGGAGGAGGCCCCCTGACATTGGGACCCTCCACTGGGCCCCCACGTGATGCCGGCCCCACTGGAGGAACCAGCCCCTCACTCTACCTATTTGCCCCTCAGTGCTTTTCCCTGCCCTCCGATGCACACGACGCCACCACCATCTCCACGCCAACCCCACACAGCCCTCCACCCCAACGCCAGTGTGTGGTGCCCCACTCATCATCACACGACCCCACAGCCCTGCTCTCATGTGCACACCCCGCAGAGCCCAGCCCGGCTGCCCCTCACTGCACAGCATGGGCATCTAACCCACCTCACCTTACCCTCTCCTTCCCACACAATCCATCTCCCCCCACCCCAAGAAAGAACAACCAGAGTGCATCTGACCATCTCACGTCATTTTTAATTGCTAAACTAAGGAAAACTGGCTAGTACCTTTCTGTCTCATGCGCAAAGTACAACATGCTGGATGTCACCTCTTCAACGATGGGGCATCTTGTATGGGGGTAACCAAGGCGATCTTTAGAGTGCTGGTTAGGAAGGAGGAGGTGGCTGTGGGCAGTGGCCTGAGTCCAGGGCTCGAATCCTGAGTGACTGCCACCGCTGGACAGTCCCTCTGGGACACAGAGATGGTGGTCACAGCAAGTACCTGATCAGAATGGCGGGTACCTGCACCATGCTGGTTGCTGAATGTTTTGAAATGACTCCTGGCCATGGGTCCCTCTGGCCCTGATGGGCAGCCAGATGCCTTCTCCTAGAAGCTTCTCTGATAGGAACCTGCCTGATTGGCATGGCCAGAGCGGTACATCGGTCCAGACCTTAGTACAGAACGGTGCCATGCTACCTAACCACATTTATCATCTGCCATGTTTTATTTCAAAGACCCTCCATGTCTGAGTTTTTTTTTTCCCCTGATTTTTATGACATTTCTATGGGAACGTTCCACCCCCACCCTCCTAAATTTGAGTTTCCTGATTTCCAACAGAGATTTTTTTTTTTTTAAGAATGTAGTCATGTTATTTCCCGCAAGTTGGTTCATGTCTATTGTTGTTGCTGTTCTGCATTGTTGCTTTTCTCCATTGTGACACACTGCATTTTCCATCCCTCCCACCCCCGCAGCGGCCGATGGTGCAGCAGGTTCAAATGCTGCTGATAGTGCAAATACCAGCCTAGTCAATGGTACGTCTCCGATGGCGAGCTCTCGGTCTCGGTTGGATGGGCGTCTCTCTCCCCCACCCCCAACTCTGGGCTTGCCTCTCCCTGTTCTGGACCACACAGATCTTGGATGTGCATGGGCAGCTCTGGGACAATCATCCTCCCACGTGGGGCAGGCGCTTAAGAGAGAAGCCACCAACAGGGAATCAGCTCCGCGCCTGCTTACGGCGACCCAAATGGCACTGGCTCCTATGGGGCCTTAACCCCCAGTGGAGCCCAGAAGAGGGACATACCCTGGGCTTCAGATTTGGCTCCCAAGAAGCAGCATCCCACCCGTCGTGGCCCTCTCCTAAGCACACTCCTGGCCCCCGCTTGGGGAAGAAGGCCTGGGGTCAGGACCTGGGCTGAAGCTGGCGTCTGGGTCCCTAGTGAAGTCTCCAGTCCTCGACTTGAAAATTTCCTCGAGGCAGGGGGACCCAGGCCGGGGTTCAGCTCTTTGGCCCCACCCCACAGCATGGCTGAGCCACTGATAAACATTTCTTCCTCTTCTTTTTCTCGGAGTGAACGGGCAGGGGGCTCGCTTGGGCGCAGGCCTGGTTCTGTCCCTTGGAAGTGGACTGGTGTTTCCTGCTGTTGCCTGTGCTAGAGCATTTGTCCTGAGTCTCTGCATTCTTATGGGCCCCCTCGGGGCTGAGGGGTGGTGGTGGTGGGGCAACCACGGTACCCTGGGATCTGCATTTTGACCTCCTTACCCACAGGCAAGAAGGAATTCCATTCACTTGCCTCCAGACCTTTAGAGGATTTCTTATTTCTGTACCCTCCCATCTTCAGAGTGATGAGGCTTCTGTGTACTCAGATAGGTCCCCTGTCCCCAGATTAGGTAGCATGATAGTCACCCAAGCTGAGAGCTATAGGGCTTGATCATAAAACAGTTGCCCTGGGGAACTGAGGAAGGGAAAAGCCTTTCTTGCAGCATTGCTACACACAAGGCACTGGGCTGCGGGTTTCTCATCCATTATATCATTTCCTCCTCACCACTCCTGGAAGATGTGGAGGTCTTGTCCTACCTCATACTCCCATCCCCTGCCCCAGACCTCTGGCTGGGCCACCTGCATTCAAAATGACCAATGATGGAAGCACCTTGTAGATGTCAGGAGCCAAGAAAGACACTTCTGTGAGCTGCGCCTTGCTAATTTGGGTGTGGGTCTATTTCAGGCACCGAAGGAGAAAGGAGAACAGCTTGGGGTGTGGGAGGTGTCATGCGTCAGGGAGGGGTGGCGAGGGATGACAGGGAGAACCAATATAGGCAAACCCAGGCAGGAGGAGAAGGAAACAGGAGCTGGCATCCTGCTTCCCACAGATCAGTGAGCCCACTGGGCTCAGTGAACATACAGACTGCATCCAGGCTGGTCCATCCTAAAAAAAGTCTGCTTCACTTCCAAACTGTAGCAGAAAACTCCTGGTATCCTGAGAAAAACTGCAGGAAAGATGGGGAACTTGACTACCTACTGTATGCCAGGCATTTTGCAAACATTTCCTGCTCATGGCCTCATTTGATCCTCATGACAACCCTGTGATACAGAGTTTATTGTCCCCACTTTAAAGATTGGGAGACTGAGGCTCAGAGAGATCAAGACACTAGCCTAAGATCACAGAACAAGAAAGAAGCAGACCTAGGATTCAAACCCAGGCCTGCTGGCTCTAAAGTGCATATTCCACTTCCTGATCCAGGGTTTCCTGAAAGAGTGTGTCTTGTAAACGTCACAGGAATATTAATAGGTCCTGCCCCCAAGAAAAAGATCCTGTGGTCAGAGATGTTTAAGAACCATGGGACAGAATTGGTCTCTTCCTTATTGCAGGACTTCTCAGAGCCTTGAATATGCTGGTATATAGTGGAAAGTTAGCCATAGAGGGCTTCCCAGGCTGATGTGGCTGCAAGACATTTTCTGGCTGAATCTTGTGGGATTGGTTTGTCTCTGTAATATACTTAGGGAAATAGTGCTCTAAGCCATTGCTACTCAAAATGTAACCAGAGGACCAGAAGCCTGGACATCTCCTAGGAGCCTGTTGGAAATGCAGAATCTCAGGCCCAACCCCAGACCCACTGAACTAAAACCTGCATTCATATAAACTCTCCAGTCTAGGGCCATACCACACTGAATGTGCCTGATCTCATCTAATGAGCTTTCCAGGCTCCAGACCAGAGTGTATTAAAGGTTGAGAGGTGCCTGGCTGAGCCTTGGTCAATGAGAGAATTAACCATTCTTTTTCTTCCTTCCTCTGAGCCAAATCAGGATGATTGGCTATAGAAAACACACTTAGCTGGCAGTAGTCCCTCTGAGACCACCCCCACCAAGTCCCCTCCCAGCTGAAAGCGGGTGTGTTCCATTCATCTTGGAGCCATTATGATGGCCATTATCATTTTATTATTTCATTTACACTGATTAACGTACCACTGTTCAATACATTGCTTGTAATCACAGTTAGTAAATACACCACTCTGAACTCCAGACATTAACAGGGCACTTTGTGATGCTTTTCCTAAGCATCACTTTGGTCGACATTGTCACATGTCACAGAGGAAGAGTTGGAAGCACAGGCAAGAGAAGTAACATCTCCCAGTTCACCTCATTAGTGCTCCATCTCCCCAAAGCTTGTTTACCAGGTCACCTCACCATCGAGCCTCCACACACACACTTTTCACACCCATGGCCCATAACAGACCCATTTGTCAAAGCTGTGTCTGCATCTGATGTGGGGTGGGGAGGTCTCCGAGTCTCTGCCCAAGTTCCCCACCCCAGCTTCCCTGCAACAGCCCCCTCTCCCGGGTCATGCACGGAGCCAGGTCTGGCTGTCCACCCATAGTTCCAGGGGCCAGGCGAGCTCCACTTTGGCTGAGAAAAGCCCTTGGCTTCTGAGAAACCAGGCCATGTGCGCAGAAGCACCCCCACAACACTGCTCCCTCCCTTGAACATATGCACTAGTGATTATCTTTCTGGCCACGTGATCACTACGGAAATAAAAGAGGAAATTGCTAGCTTGGTTAATGGGCGCACACATGGGCTATTGCATTTGATAATATGCAATGCAAATAAGGCCCCTTTGTGTCTTCTAGAACCAAGTATGGAAGAGGAGTCCTCCCATGCCCTTTAGCCCAGTTAGTAAAATTATTTTTAAAAATAAAGATAATTATTGTAGTTCATTCCTGTTGGCTCTAAAAAGGTTTTTTCTGTTTTGTTTTTAATCCAGCAAAAAGAACTTTGCAATAGAGCAATGGGGGCCTTCTCTTTCCGCCCCCAGGGTGGGTCCCTGACCATTTGCCGTGAGAGGCAGTGGGAACAGCCCAACATTTCCCCTGGAGAGGTAGCACGGGGCTGGGATCCAGGAAAGCCACTTCTCCCCTCCGAGTCACTTTCAGCATGATCTGGTGTGGGTGAGGACAGTGTTGTGGAACCAGTAAGGCAGCCACAGGGTTATCATCAGGACACTCCAGAAATGAGAGCTGTCTCTGAACCTCTCTTGGCCTCAGTTTTCTCATCTGTAAAATGGGAGTGCTTAGACTCCCTCCCATCCCACCCACAGGGTATTGGAGAGATGAGCAAGAGAGGAACCCTACAAACTGCAGAATGCTAAATGGGCAAGTGGTTATGACTAAGGCCACTGTCAGGTGCTCCAGAAGCTGAATGTTGCTTCCCTATTTTACAGAGGTGGATGTTGAGACTGGGAGAGGTAAAGCCACACAGCTAGTTCATGTCCAAACAGGGGCACACAACCACCTTGATGACCCTCCTCTGGATTCAGATTAGCTGAGAGCTAGCTGCCTTCTTCTCAGCTGGGGTGGAAACATAGATGGGGCCAGCTCTCCGTTAACCCTGGGGACTGGGGCAGGTCATCTGTCTCTCTGAGCCTCAGTTTGTCATCTGGAAGTGGGTGCAGGGCAGGAGTGCCCTTGTAGGGATGTGATGTGGGTTAGATGAAATCATGGAGGTTCTATATGCACCTGGCACGTGGTGGGTTCTCACAGAACGTGAGCTGTGAGAATCACCTTCACAGCAAATGGCCAAGGGCGGCTGACCTCCACAGACTCCTCCCAAGGTAGCAAGGCCTGTGGGCAGAGCTCTGAGTGAGCTCAGAGGACAGGCCAAGGGGACAGGAGGAAACCTCCTCTCTGTAGTGCCAGCAGTAAAGGCAGGTGTCTCAGCTGCCAACGAGGGGCTGCCAGTACGGCCCACGCTGCAAACCCAGCCCACAAGACTCTGGCCGAGACTGGAGCAGGCTGGGGGGACTCCCAGGCCGCCCTGATTAGGAGGTGAGCAGCCCCAGACTCAGCCCTTTCCCCAGCACTGGCATGCAGGGCCAGGGCAGGGGGGCACCCGGAGGAGCCCACCAGCCCTACTTGCCTGTCTGCTAGGGCCCAGGCTGGTCAGCCTCAGAATAAAGAGCATACACCCAAGTGGAGGGAGGGGTCGGCAACTCCCCAGTGGGGGCAGTGCTTGGGGCCCCTCAAAGCCTCCCACTAGGGAGCTCTTGCTCACCCTTGGCATGGGTCACTCTCAGTGGAGCTGGGGGTGGGGGGGTCGTCCTTGCTGTGGCTTCACACTCCTCCAGATGGACAAGGAGAAAGCAAAATTCTACATACATCACTCCTGGAGCCAGGAACTTAGGAACACATTGACCAAAGTCCTCCCCTTTCTAGAATGTGTGTGTGTGTGTGTGTGTGTGTCTTTCATTTCCTTTGCCTCCTCTCAGCCCACCAAAGCACTGACCAAATTAATCACTGGGGACCTGAGGACCTCTCTGCTTCCTGCCAGTCAGCTCCGGTCCTTTTACCCTCAAAAGCAGTCATTTACTCAGTACCCTCAGGGCTGAAATAACTCCCACTGAAGCTCTCTCTCCAAGCCCCCAGAGAATCAGGACAGAGCCTGCAGCTAGTGCAGTGGCCAGGTTTCTTCTTGTCTCAGGCCACCCCAGCGTCCCCGTGTGGAGGGACGGAGTCGGCCCGGCCCTTCCTCCATCTGTGACATGAATGTCGGTGGCCCTGTTGCGTCTGTGATGATCGACGTGTGTTGTCTGTTCTCTGTTGTCTGTTAAAATTCTTTGTCGTGTAGGTAAAATGCAGGATGGCAATGTGGACGCCAGCCAGAGCAAAGGTAACCCTTTTGTATTCACCGGCTTCTGGGGTCCCTGCTGCCCCTCCCCCACTGGCTCTGAGAGCCAGGCTAGAAGCAGTCAGGTCTGTGCCTGCAGGTGCCTGGCATTGGGGGGGAGGGGTCGGGGAGGGGGTGGCTGTGATTCACATGGTAGCAGGCCCACTGGAGACATCACCCATGAGGACAGGGGCCACCTGTGAGCCAGCTCTTCCCCAGCCTTTGAGCTAGGCTACCCATTTTGCTGAAGACTTGAAGCTGGTTCTTTGGAATCCTGAGGGGCTAAGGGGTAAGGCCCCAGACCCACCAGTCAGTCCTTCACCGAAGGAAGAGGAGGCTTGGCACCCAAGGATAAGGACACTTTCTTTTATCTTTTAAGCCCCCTTTGTGTCCCTCTTCTCTGGTGACTATTAATATCCCAACAACATACTCAAGAACCCCCTGGGGAAGGCCATGGCTATCTGTTTTGTCTAAATGTGGCGAAAGCTGAGGGGCCATTTGGGGAAGGATCTCTGGGCTTCTTCAGGCCCAGTGGGGACCCCAGCCTACACCTGCTGGGAACCCAAGAACTGTGTCACTCCCTATTCATACTTGGATTCCAGGTTCAAGGCAGTCCCTGGCCCTGGGACTAGGGTCTCCAGCTGGAAGAAGCAGACCCCGTATCACAGGGTGTCTGTGCCAGCCATGCAGGGGTCCAGACAAGGGAGTGAGTGTCTCAGCACACTCCCCTGGGCAGGCAGGGTGGGTGCCAGTATGCCCACCCTGCAGGCTGACCTGGCTGTGTGCGCGTGTGCGTGTGTGCGTGCATGTGTGTGCGTGTGTGCGTGCATGTGCATACTCTGCCCCCTACAGCCAAACAGCAGGATGGGGCCGCCGCCATGGAGATGCAGCCCCTCAAGAGTGCGGAGGGCGGCGACGCTGATGACAAAAAAAAGGCCAACATGCACAAGAAGGAGAAATCCGTGCTGCAGGGCAAGCTCACCAAGCTGGCTGTGCAGATCGGCAAGGCAGGTAAGCATGCAGCCTCCGTGGACAGTGCACAAGGGGACATGGGGTACACAGAGGGACCCCAGCCAGGGCCCCGCTCCGAGCTGGCTCTCAGTTGCCTCATCTGCAGAGTGGGGGCTGTATTAGGGCTCTTGACTGGCCCCCCGACCCCGGCTGCCATGCAAAGGAAAGATTGAAGAGGTTGAGGGCCATGCTAGAAGCCCAGTGAGAAGCCTCCTATCTGAGCCTCAACACAAGCCTGATCCCCACCAAGCTGGGAGCTCCAGGTGATGGCTGGTGGTGGCCCCTCCAGCCCAGGAAGCTGAGCTCAGCTGCAAGACCAGCCCTGCCCGTCTGACATGGCCTTGGCCTCTCATCCTGCATGAGGACACGCAAACACCAAGGCCTCCCCACCTGGCTGTCTCCCGGCTCTAATTATAGGCACCACAGTGTGGAGAAGGGAGGCAAATTACAGGCTTGGCTGTCTATATTTAAACTAGGGGCCTGGTGATAGCTCCCGGCTGCTGGGAGCTTGGCTTCCCACCCCTGCGACTGTCAGATGGGGATAGAGCCCGCTCTGAAGTCCCACAGCTGGAGATGGGATCGGGGGAGCGATGGGCCCAGGGATTTCCTCCAGCCTTGGCATACAGCAGACTCTGCAGAGCCACAGTACCGCCACTGGGGGGCAGGGAAAGGAGCGATGAGAACCACCCACAGCCTTCAAAGCCCTTGCTCACCCCCCTCCCCCTCCTCAGCCTTGCCAAGAATGGAGTTCGGGGTCAAACACTTCTAGGTTCACATCCCACCTCTGCTTCCCTCTTGGGCTGAATTCCCTGAAGCAGAGTCTGAGGTGGATCGGTGCAGGATTTTTAGGGGCAAGGGTGCTCTCCTGTGAGACCTGTAAAGGGTAAGAGACTCAATAGGGCCACAGAACAAGCCAGATACTTCCTGGAGAAATCCCCGTCTCTGCCTACCTCTGCAGGGTCTGTCTGGTCTCGCAGCAAGGGGTCTGGGCTGTTGGACCCTCCACCTGAGCCATTGAATACTGGCCATCAGATTGGGGTGGGGTGCCGTCCCAGATATGTCCTGACAGGAGACAGTGCTCTCTGAAGTGTGGACTTCCTCTGGCAGAGTCCGCAGCTGTGCACAGCCTCTGCAGCACCTGCACAGTGCCTACAGCTCCCCGAACGGGCCAGGGGGTCTCAGGGGATCCGAGCAGATAGCCACCCACATCTCCTAACTCTGTAGTGTTCTCGGGCCTGTGACCTTGGACAGGTCCCTTCCCTCGCTGACCTCAGTGTCCTCAGCTGAAAGAGGGCTCCCTGCTCTTTCCTCCATCCAAAACACTCTTTCTGCACGTCACCCTCTGGCTGATCCTTCTCATCATTCCCCATCTACTCAAGTATCACCTCCTCCAGGAAGTCTTCCCTGAACACCCTCGCTAAAATAGTCCCTCCCCACCAGCCCGTGTTGTTCTGTTTTCTTTTTTGAAGCTTGATTGAAGTACAATCAATATGCAAAAAATTATACACATGTAATGTACATCTTGATGAATTTGGACATGGGCGTACACCCATGATGCCATCACCACAAGCAAGGTATGAAACATATCCCCCAACTCCCAGAATTCCTGTGTTCTTTCCTGGGTTTTTCTGTTTTCCTTTGTTTGGGGTCAGAACACTGAAGAAGAAATCTAGCCTCTTACCCGTTTTTGAAGTTCACAATACCATATTGTTCACTGTTGGCCCCGTGGTGTCAAGCAGAGCTCTAGAACTTCTTTATCTTGCATAGCTGAAACTCTATACCCATTGAAAAACAACCCTCTCTCTCCCCCTCCCCACAGCCCCTGGCAACCAACCTTCCACTCTCTGCTTCTATGAGTTTGACTATTTCTATTCCTCATGTAAGCCCTTCTGTGTCTGCCTTCTCTCATCTAGCATCATGTCCTCCAGGCTCATCCATGGGGTTGCAAGTGGCAGGACTTCCTTCTTTTTTAAGGCTGAGTCATACTCTGCTGTGTGTCTGTGCCATGTTTTCTTGACCCATTGGTCTGCCGAGGGACACGTGGGTTGTTTTCTTACCGGTAGCCTGTGGGGCTCTCTGTCACATCGTCCTGCAGTTCTACACACCATTATCCCTACGTGGACAATCTTGTTCATGAGCTTTTTGCTTCTTGTCTGCCTCCCCCTCTGAAGTCTCAGCTTCTCAAGGGCAGGGAGTCTGTCCTCTCTAGGGCTGTGTCCCTTGTTCCTGAGTTAGGAGCTACTTGGTGCCTGGGCGGGTGAGTTGATAAATGGTACTAACTGCACATGAACGTGTGTGAGAACTATGCAGGGAGTTCAAACCGATTCCCATGGTCTCAGCACATATTTCCTGATCACCCGCAAGGTGTCGGGCACTGTGCAAGGGGCTTTACATGCATCCATCACTTTTGATCTTTGCAAAACCGTGTGAAATAAGCATGTATCCCCATTGCACAGAGGAGGAGACTGAGGCTCTGTAAGGCTCAAGGACATGCCCCAGGCCATAAAGCTATGAGATGTGGGTTAGGGTCCACCTAGCTAAGTGTTTGGTCCCCATCTCACTTCCCAGGGCCCCCACCCTCAGAAGAGCCCCTGAGCAGATCTGCCCCCCAACCCGTGTTACAGGTCTGGTGATGTCAGCCATCACAGTCATCATCCTGGTGCTCTACTTCACCGTGGACACCTTCGTGGTCAACAAGAAGCCGTGGCTACCTGAGTGCACGCCCGTCTACGTGCAGTACTTTGTCAAGTTCTTCATCATCGGTGTGACAGTGCTGGTGGTCGCCGTGCCAGAGGGGCTCCCTCTGGCCGTCACCATTTCACTGGCCTACTCGGTGAAGGTGAGAATGAGAGGACCGGCCGGCATAGCTTGGATCAGCTGCCCCCAGCCAGGGCTCTAGGGGTGGCCTGAGGGGCAAGCGCTGGGGCTGTGAGTAGAGCTAAGAAGAAGGAAGGGAGCACCCTGGAAGCTGGGAGATGAGACATATGTGGGAACCCAGAGCTCACATGTCCTCAGGGAGGCCTATAGCAGCCCAGAGGGCCACACCCTGGCTCCCGGGACAGCCATCATTCACCCCAGCCAAGTGTTGCCTTGCAGATACGGCCCCCCTGCATTGCCCACTCTTCACATTTTTTCCAGAGAAGCCAGAAAGCTGGACTTAATATAAGCTCTCTAGATTTTTAAACATTGATCATCAACTCCACTTTAAAAAAGAAAAAAAAAAAACATAAAAAGCAGACCCAAACCCAACCCCATCACACCAAATGTAAGGAGAAGTCTGAGGTCAAAGTCCCATGGAAGCTGTGATACTTCTGCAACTCGTCTCAGAGGTTGCTCCCTGAAGTTGGGAAGAGATGAGCCTAAAGCCAAAAGAAATCTGATTTAAGGAAACCCCCTCCACTCCGGGGATGGGCTGAAAAGGGAAGAGGTTTTAAAAGCAGTTTCATGAAGGGTGGTAAGTCCATGAAAGCTGACTGTGGACACTTGGGTCGGGGGGTGGGGTGGGTATTCCTAGTGCTCCCCAGATGGCAGAGCCCTGCCGCCCCCTGCTCCCAGGCCAAGGCCAACCATGGAGTCCGAACACTGGGCTGCGCATCTCAGTGGGTGCCTCAAGCTTGGGGCCTCATTCTCTGCTGTTGGCCGCATGGTTTTCCCACCTCGGAGGCCAGGGCTCTGCACTCCTGGTCCCCAGTGCCCCAACGCCAGGATGTTCCTACAAGAATGGAGCCCTGGGCATGTTTATAAACAAGGCATTGGCTCTGAGACATTGGCAGAGCTGCCGGAGGGCACGGCGGTGTCAGTTTCCAACTTGGAATTTGGACTGGGCTTGCCGATGTAATTTCATACAGAAAAGAGATCTCCAGGCAGATGCCAGAAAGTGGCAGCTCTGGGTAAAGGATATGGCCCTTATCACCTCCTTGTTTTAGGGTTCTTGAAGAAACTCCATCTCACAGACCAAAGACCAAACGGGTCACAACACAATGCTGCTTGGGGGTTTGGGCCCCAAAGATGGTGATTCTCATTAAGCCATGAGAGGGGACCCCCACGGCCACCCAGCCGAGCTCAGGGTGTCTTGAAAGTCACACAGAGGTAGTTTGGGGTGACCACATACAGAGCTTTTTAGGTCTCTGCACCTTCTGCCATTCACATCTCTGGCATCTGGTACCTTCAGCTGTCTTAGGTCATGTTACTTTTATAGTCACTTGATAAACTGAGTATAGCCCCAACCCAGGAGAGGCAAACACTCCCCTCTCTGAGCCTGGCATACCCACCCTGGGAGCCGACATCGAAAGAACAGAGATGACTCAGAGATGCAACGTGAGCCGTATGTGTGATTTTTAAATTCCCTCACAGCCATGTTCAAAGGAAAGAGTAAAAACAAAGAGGTGACGTTAATTTTAATAATATAATTTACTTCACCTTTAGTAATATAATTTCACCTTTATGTCCAAACATATTATGTTAGTAATCCAACATATAATCGATATACAAATAGCTAGTGAGATGTCTTTCATTGCCGTTTTCCTAATAAGTCTTCAAAAACCAACACATATTTTTACACGTACAGCGCATTTCACGTCAGACCAGCCACACTTCCAGGGCAGAGCAGCCGCCTATATATTCATTCTTAAGCCCAACAGACGAACCCTGTTCCGGCAGTACAGATGGGCAGGGGCACGATGGAATGACCCAGGCTGTGAAGTTAAACAGAGCCGGGCTCCAGTCTCAGCATTAACCCATATTAGGTATGTGATCCTGGTCAGATCACTTGGCTGTGGCTTTTCCATTGGCCAACGTGGAGGATCACCATCCCCAAAGGTTTCACAGGCCTCCTGTACCATCAGACTAGAAAATGAACCAGGAAGAACTTCGCCAGCCGTAAAGCGTATGGCAAATTCCTATTGCTACTGCTCCTGCATTCAACATACATGAGGTGTCACTATTATCGCAGGTTATAATAAGATTGCAATAGCATATAATTCTACCAATACTCATTTCTTCGTAACATGAACTGCTATTAAAACTATTCTAATGGTGCTCTTTTTTTACCCTTTTTATGAAGAGTTAGGATGGGGAGCAAGAACAAAGGAAACCAGATTACTAGGAACAGATGAGAACTTTGTCTGATTCAGCCTCTAGCAGCTTCTCTTGTCCCCCCCCCCTTGCCAGATAGGGTAACTGGGTCTGCAGGATCTATCTTAAGCATGACACTTGCTTGAGAATTACTTCATTTGCATGAGTTTGCTTGAGAACCTCGAAGAAGCTAGGAGTGAAGCTGGGAAGACAGAGAGGACGCGAATACCAGAAAATTCATAATAATATGTATGGTGGGATTTCATTTTTGCTATAAATTTAAGAAGAAAAGATGTCTATACATAAGATGTATCCGTTCTGGGTGATGGCATGAAGATGGATTTGTTTTCTTTTTTGTGTTTGTATATTGAAAAGAAATTTGTGACTTTTGTTATACAAGGTATAATATATATGCGATGCAGAAAAAAATCTGTAGATTTTTTTTAGAATCTATAGATTTTTTTAAAAGAAGGCAGTAAAAATCTCCTGTCATTCTACCATGCAGAAATAATAACCCTAAAATTTTGACATTTTTTCCAGATACTGTCCTATGTCTATAAACACATATATGTATCCTAAATTTATTTATTTTTGGTGGGACCAAAAATGACAATGAAAACCAGGCACCAGCAAAAGATTTGGGGAAAACAAAACAAAACAAAACAAAACAAAACAAAAAACCCGTAACCAAATAAAGGATGGCTACTTCTGTTAGGGTATAAGAGAAAAATATTTGAGGTCATTTTAAAAGACCCAACATTAATTTATCACCATTTTTTCTATCTTTTCCATAAGGAATACAGATTCTAAAAAAAAAAAAAAAAAAAGGTCAATTAATCAGATCTTTTAAGTGGTTTAATAAGGAAAGCGAATTAAAAGGCTGCACATACACAGATCTCCAATTCCACATCTTTGCACATGCGGGAAACCACGGGGCAGATGGCAGCAGCTCTGCACCTCTTACTGCATGCTTTCCCAGTGCCTACAACCCACTCCCTGGCCCCCCAGCTCCCTCTCCTCACTGTCACCCTCTCACCTGCCCCTGCCCCCAGAAAATGATGAAAGACAACAATCTGGTACGCCACCTGGATGCCTGTGAGACCATGGGCAATGCCACCGCCATCTGCTCGGACAAGACGGGCACACTGACCACCAATCGCATGACAGTTGTGCAGGCCTATGTCGGCGATGTCCACTACAAGGAGATCCCTGACCCCAGCTCTATCAACACCAAGACCTTGGAGCTGCTCGTCAATGCCATTGCCATCAACAGCGCCTACACCACCAAGATTCTGGTGAGTGGTGCAGCCTCCACTGGAGGAACCAAGGTCTGCGGGGTGACGCAGAGACACCAGGCAGATTGAATGATGTGTTTCCTATTTTTGAATCCTGCTGATGTATTTGGGGTGGTCATATAGCAAGCAACTTGTTTCTTTTTGATTTAGCAATGATGTTTATATGAGCCCCCAAAAATGTTAATTGCGTTTTTTAGATCCTGTCATTGTCCTCCTTGCAAAAACAAAACACTATTAGTTGGCTTTTGCTACATAACCACAGTAGTTCCCCTTTCAGTTACGGGTGGTCAGCCTCAGCCTATAGCAGCTGACCCTCCTTCTGACATATCGTCCGAAGGTCAAGAGTAGCCTCATGATTTATGGCACAGGCTGTACCCTTCTCCACTTCAGCTCAGCACATAGGCACTTTATCATCTCCCAGTAGCACGAGAAGGGTGAGTACAATACAGTAAGATATCTAGAGAGCGACCACATTCACATAACTTTTACTACAGTATATTGTAATAATTGTTCTATTTTATTATCAGTTCTTAATCAGTTGTTAATCTCTTACTGTGTCTAATTTATAAATTAAACTTTATCACGAAGATACATGTCTAGGACAAAACATAGTATATATAGGGTTTGGTACGATCCACAGATTTGGGCATCCCCTGGGGGTCTTGAAACATATCCCCCCAAAATAAGCAGGGACTACTGGACTCCAAAACTTTGTGGCTCCAAAACCAAACTGTATTTAGTGCACAATTCTGTGGGTGGGCTCTTCCACTGTCCATGGGACTCCCTCTCACATCTGCAGCTGTGGTGGCTCAGGTGGACAGCTCTGCTGATCTCAGCAGCACGGTAGGCTGGGCTGGGATGGCCTCAGCTGGGATGGTTCATCTTGGCTCCGTGTGGTCCCAGCTCTTCCAGCAGGCTGGTCTGGGCTGGTTTACAGTGTCATCTTGGTGCATCCTGTTGGCCAAGGCAAGCCAAGAGGCTAGTGCAGATTCAGGGAATGGAGAAATAGACTCCATCTCTTAATGGGAGGAACTACAAGATCACACTGCAAAAGGCATGGATTTAGAGAGGGAACTAATTTGGCCATTTTCAGAAAGGATCTACCACCAATGACATTGTTGTTGTTAGTAATAGTAGCAGTATCACAAATTCCGATAAGAATTCTCACATTCCTCTCTCAGCTAAGCTGTGTAGACTCATCTTGCTGTGATCCCTATTTGGTTTAGAAGCACAGATGGCCTTTTTGTAATTAACCAATATTTATTTGGATGAAGAGAAACACGGAATTGTCCATCCAGAGGTCAGTCGGCAGCCAGATGTAGGACATCTGTAGTGGGAGCATCTAGGTGAGCGGCTGGGCTTTTTTCCTTGCCTCCCAAATGTGCCCTAGCCCTGACCTCTCCCTTCTGTCCCAGAGCCAGCTTGAAGCATCATGGTCAGGCTGGGTTGTGGGAGCCGCCAGGAGTTTATCCAAATGGGGAGGAGAGTGTGACTCAGCAGCAAGGGGCTGAGGGCTGGTGGGAGAAAGGGGAGGAGGCAGCTTCTGCCTCCAGACACTGGGACTGCAAGGTCTGCACTGTCCAGGGCCGAACAGCCACCCACATCACCCCAGAACTGCAGGCTGAGGGAGGCCCCCAGAGGAGAGGAGAAAGTAGGTCGGGAGGACGCATATGGAGGGGTGACCAAGAGCCCCTGGGGTAATGCCAGAAATGATGACGTTTTGTCTTCTTCCCACCCCACCCCACCCTAATTTGGGAATCAAGGGAACTCAGCAGTGTTTTATTCTGTTCCCCAGGCCTTCCTAAAATAACCGAGATGCTGTTAATGATCTTGTCCTGCAGATGTGGCAGAGAAGGGAGCAGGGCAATTCCCAGAGCAGGCTTCGGAGGATGGGGTGGCTGCAGGGGCACAGCCCTGCCAGGTGGGCTTGGATTGAGATGTAGGTTATGTAATCACATTAAAAAAAAAAAAAAAAAGCTGTTTTGGGGTCTGCCAGGAGAGCTGAGGAGACATCTCAATTAGATGTGTTGCATGGCACTGGAGGCAAAGCTAGAATCTCATTTCCAGATGTTGGTCGGGTCCATGTGGCTTAAAGGACAGGGGTCAGTCCGTCTACCTGGGGAGGTATAGCTGCTGAGACTGGAGAGGTCAGGCACCCAGGAATTGGAATCCTTGGTTTGTAATCAGGCTGTCACTTACCTCTCAGGCACCAGTGTTGCCTGATGTGCTTTGAACCCTAGCATTCCAGGACTCCTGTATCTCTTCTATCCGGATCTTTACTGAAAACCCCCTAGCCACATGGCTGTCCTTGCTGGGTTCTGATGGTCCTCCATGTAGAAGGGACAGCAGAGTCCCCTGGTATGACAAGGTAGTTAAACTCATCCTCTGGAGCCAGGCAGCCTGGGTTCAAATCCCTCTGTAGCTACAAGAATGCAAACAAGTTCCTTAACCTCTCTGTGCCTCAGTTTCCTGGGGGAAATGATAGGATTTTTGTGAGGATGAAATGAGTTAGTAGGTGAAAAGTGCTTCGCACAATGCCTGGCTCGTATTCAGCACCATGTATGGTTAGTGTTGTCATTATTCAGCAACAAGATCACCCTTTGAAAGGGGAATCCATCTATAGCAATGCTGAGGCTAACAATAATTAACAGAAGCATCAGAGCTTCAGAGGAAAATGATCTTACCCAGAGTCACGCAGCCAACTAGGGACAAAGCCAACTTATAGATACTCCAAAGCCAGCTGTTGAGTAGGGTGCCAGACCGGGCTCTTGGTCACTGAGACCAGTCCTGCAGCACCTTTATCATAAGGTGGTCTCAGAAAAGAAGGCCTGGGGTCCAGATTCACAGCCAGAGACTGCCAGCCATATAGGACAAATGTTCTCTGAGGGACTGTCCTCCCAGGCCCAGAGGACTCCTGAGAAAAATCAGGGGCTACTTAGTCCAGAGTGGAAGTCCAGCCACCCTCCAAACCAGGCTAGGAAATCTAGACAATAGCACTTCCTAAAGCACACAAGGCAGGTAAAGGCAGACAGTGTCCTCCCCACACCCCCTATCCATCAACTTTGGTAAGGAAATGAACCTGGTCTGAGAAAATCAGACAGGGCTGTGTTTCCTCCCCTGTGAGAGCACTGACTCTCCCATGTCTTCTTATTCTCTGACATAGACAACGTGGGCTCGTTGAGAGGGAGAAACACATTTGTGTCATCTCTGTTCCCCCAGGCATGGCTCCTGGGAAGTACAGGTTGGGTGGGTGAGGTAAGTGAATTGATCAGTGAATAAATGTATAGATATATAATCAATGAGATGAGCTTTACGTAGGGAGATGGATGGATGGGTGATGGATGGGTAGATGGATGGATGGGTGGATGGTTAAATGGATGAGTGGATAAGTAGATGAGTAGATGAGTGTGTGGGCAGTGGATGGGTGAATATGAATTAATAAAATCCTCAGGACAGGACTATCCCTATGTTCTACTTTCCTGTTCTTGTGGCAGCAAGAGGTAGGAGTTGGCCCCCTCTCTGTCCCATGGCCAACACCAGTGCTCTGTCGCTTCCTCCAGCATACTGAGCTTCTTCTGCAGCTGCCCCCAGCTCTCTAGTCTATACTAATCTAGAGACCTCCCAATTAGCTAGCACCTTTCATTCTTAAAAAGCAAATACAGAAAAACAACCTACTTGAGTATTTCTAGTGTAGTTTGTATGAGCATCATCTCCATGGACTCACAGGTCTTAGAGACCCTCTGGTCCAGCCCCCTCACTTTACTCTGAGACCCAGAATTAGGAAGGGACTTGTCCCAAATTTCCCCGTGGGCAACTGAAGCTGGAATGCAGATGTCCTGACACCTAGTCCAAGAATCTGTAAGGTTTGGCTCTGAAGTCCAGCAAAACAAGGTTCAAACCTCATCTCCAGCACTTACCACCTGTGTGACCCCAAGCAAGTTACTTAACTCCTTTGAGCTTCTGCTTCCCAATCTGCAAATCTGTAAAGTGAATATATAATTAATTCTAGTTGCTAACATTCACTTAGCCAGGCTCCATGCTAAGAACTTACCCCCATGTAGCCCTTGTACAATGATCCCACGAAGTAGGTGACCTCACATGTCTAATTCATAGATCAGACACCGAAGCTGGGAGAAGTGAAAAACCATGCTTGGAGTTCCAGAGCAGATAAGAGGCTGAGCCAGGATTAGAACCCAGCCCAGAGCCCATGCAGCTCACCAGCCTTTCCTGCCCAACTCATGTGTCTGCACCTTTGCCTGGAGACAGCTTCAGAGCCACTGTGAAGGTCAGATGAGAAAATATGTATGTCCTCGCACAGCGCCTGACAGGTAGCAAGCACTCAGGCCACGTTAGTTATTTCTCTTATAACTTCTATTATTATTCCCAAGCCATATCCTCTGTTGTTTATTTTGCCAGTCCCTGTCTTGCCTGACCCTCCACCTCCCTTCCAGGGAATCAGGGCAAATAGGACCATTCCCATCTTGCAGCTAAAAACACTGAGTGTAGAAATATCAAGAAAGCTGCTCAGGATTGCTCCTGACCGCCAAGAGGCTGATTTGGACCCAGAGAATTCCAGAGGAGTTTACCAAGCAGGCAAGGGCATTCCAGGCAGGGGCACTTTGCTGCCAAGGCCTGGAGACCTGACGATGTTTGGCTCATTCAGGTGATCTGTGGCCTGAGCACTTCTCTGGGGCTGGAATAATGAGAGCCAGGACTGGGGGGGCGTGGGGGACAACTAGGTGGCACCTGATAAGCCCTTAAAAGGATTCTGCTCACGGCACTCAGGAAAAGCAGCCCAGGCACATGTGGAGAGTGGTGTGAGGCCGAGGCTGCTGGCCAGGAGGCCTGGTAAAGCGGCCCAGGAACCCCATGCTCCATCCTTTCTGAGGATGACAAAACTTTCTTCCCTGTCTTATTTCAAATCATTAGGAACTAAACTTGCCCTCTGAGAGAAGTTATGTGAATCATCCTTGAGTCAGAAATTGCTCCCCTGCCACAGAAATCCTGGCACACCCTCAGATTTGCTCTGTTGTCTCCGACCCTTTGAACATCAGGACTTCTGCTCGCTCCTTCCCATCGCCCTGCTGCTTCTCAGAACCACAGCTGCGCTTTAAGGTGGAAGGACCTCCTTCCTCACTTGTGAGGCCTTGTGCTTTTTCGGGAAAGCATTCTCCTTTCCCAACCGTGTATGTTCTGCCTGCTGAACTCACCCAAGCAGACCTTAAGTTCATGTTTTGCGAGACCTCTTTCGAAGTAGGTTGACACTGCAGTTAACATCTGAATTATTAAGCTGAGGATAGGGACTTGTGGAGCAGAATTATTGGAAGTTCATGGCATATTTCTGAACACATACACTGTTGAGAGAAAAACAAGTCTCTCTGGAGCAGTTCAGGAGGAAGGAGCAAAAATGGGTTTCCTGGCAGGATGGTCTTCCTGAATAAGTCAGCCACACTTCACCTAATTAGAAGCCCCAGGCCCTCAGGGCACCTCATTCCTAAGCTGAGGTGGCCGTGATGCCACCTTACCCCAGGGAGCCCCAGTAGTCCTCAAAGGCAGGAAGGAGCTACTTAATTGTATTTCCCATGTCTTAGAACTTGGGCACTTAGAGAAGGACTCCAGGAAGCAGAGACCAACCTTGAACCCAGATCTCCCGTCTCTAAACCAGGGCTCCATTGAATATCCCAATGAGCCTCAAAGTCCCCAAGTCAAACCACACTCTGAGAGTGGGCTCCGGCCAAGCCAGGGCAGCCAAAAAGTGTGGAAAACTCAGGAGGTGACTTTGCGGGGTGCTAAGATGGGAAGGTGGGGTGGGCTATGGTTCTGGTAGGTGAAATGGCAGGGGCCCATGTGTTGAACTCAACAACTATTTCAGTTGTTTTGGTTTGTGTTGTTTTTGCAAACACCATCTCTGGGAGAAGAATTAGAAGCTAATAGTCCCAAATGGGAAATTTGGATTTTTAACAGAGCTGTTAATCCCTACATCACACCCTGTCACCCCACATATGTCCAGGCACACACACACCACACACACCGCACACACCACATTCACACCATGCACATGCCACATACCACACACCATCACACACATGGCATGAATATACACACACACCTGCACACACACCACACATCCAATTAATTACACACACCACACACACCATGCATTACACCTACCACACCATGCACACCACACACATGCACTGAACACACCACACACACACCATGTACACGCCACACACCACTACACACACCATGCACATACACACATATGCGTACACACAACACACATACAATTGCATACACACGTCATACAACTGCAGTCACACACCATACACACACACACCACACACAACTGCATATATATGCACACCACACACATACAACTGCACACATACCACACATACAATTACACATACCACACACATATACAGTTACATACACACACCATACAACTGCACACACACACCATATATAAACACACACACACAACTGCATATATATACACACCATACACATACAACTGGACACACTATGCACATACATACCACGTGTGTTTACAGCTGTACATATACACAGCTACACTCACACACATCACACACATACAGCCACACACACACACTACACATACAATTACCCATAAAACTGCACACACCACACACAGACACAGCTGCACTGCTGAGCCTGGGAAGGTCCACAAGGAGTCTGCTTTCTGGGAGTAGGTCTCCCCAGGGCGTCTCAGCCAGTCCTGCTGTCCTGGCCACTCACACTGATCTGCCTTCCCAGCCTCTGGGAAAGAACCCAGGGCTCTGCTGCCTCATGTACCTTGGGAGGCCTAGCACCGAGAAGCTCCTGGGGAGACAGGCCTTTAGAGGAGAATTCTGGAAGCCAAAGATCCACCCTGTCTGGCCTTCCACGGGCAGCCCCCCACATGGACAAGCACAGAATTACTCATGTATTGTTTCCACAAATATTCACTTGTTACCGCATAGTGGGAGACAGACACATTTCCCCCCATCCCCTTGGACTCTAAATCAATCATCAACCAGTTCACTAGTTAACCAGAGATCTCCAGGGCTAGTGGAGACAGGAAGGACTCTGGGGAGAGCATGTGCTGTGGGCTCAGAGCTGAGAACATGGGGGTCAAATCCTAGATGGGCCGCTGACTAGCGGTGTGAGCTCACCTCTCTGGGCCTCCCCGCACACAGCTGTGAAGTGGGAGCACTCTCGCTGGCCTACCCGGGCGCTGAGGGGGCACACCCCGACCACGCATGTGACAAGCCCGATAAAGGACAGGGCTGATCGACATTCAAACAGTGGCCACTGCTGCTGGGGTTAAGTTGGTTGGTGGTTCATCCGGGCACGGGGGTGGGGGCAGTGCCTGTTGAGGGGTGAGGAGGAGCGGGCTAGGCCACCAGAGAGGGCCAATTGGCAGTGGCAGAAAGTTGTTTTCTATCCGCTCCTAGAAGCATCATCATATGGCACGTGCTACAGTTTACTATGCTGGGTTGTTTGGAGGGACTTTCTGGAGGTTTCTAAGCAGTAAAACACCTGTAACATCAAATGAACCATCTAAACTGTTTTTAAGTGGCATTAAGTACATTCTGGTTGTGCGACCATCCCCACCATCCATCCCAGAACCTTTCATCATTCCAAACTGAAACTCTGTCCCATCAAAAACGAACTCCCCATCCCCCCCCCAACAACCAGCCCCTGGTCCCCACCATCCTACTTTCTGTTTCTCTGAGTCTGACTCTTCTAGGCAGATAGTACATGTGGAATTCTACAGTGTCTGTCCATCTGTGACTGGCTTATTTCACTTGTAATGTTCTCAGGGTTTATCCATGTGGTCACATGTGTTAGAATTTCCTTCCGTTTTAAGGCTGGTTAATACTCCCTTGTATGTCTGGACCACTCTTTATTTATCCATTTATTTGTCTATGGACACATGGATTGCCCCCACCTCTTGGCTTTTGTGAGTAATGGCGTCATGAACATGGGTATACAAATGTCTTTTGAAGTTCCTGCTGCCAATTCTTTCAGGGTGGGTGTGTATATATATATCCAGAAGTGGAATGCTGGATTATATGGGAATTCCATGTTTAATCTTTTGAGGAACTACCATCCTGTTTTCCACAGCGGCTGCACCTTGTCACCTTCCTACCAACAGCACACAGAGCTGCGATTTCTTTACACGCTCACCAACACTTGTTTTCTGCTTTGGCTTTTTCTAGTAGCCATCCAAATGAATGTGAGGTGGTACAGGCTAGTTATGCTTCTTTTTTTTCTTTTTATTTTTCTTTTTCATTTTTTTTTGAAATTTTTTTTTTAAGATTTTAGTTATTCAGTTGACAGACAGAGATCACAAGTAGGCAGAGAGGCAGGCAGAGAGAGAGGGAGAAGCAGGCTCCCCGCTGAGCAGAGAGCCCGATGCAGGGCTTGATCCCAGGACCCTGAGATCATGACCTAAGCCAAAGACAGTGGCTTAACCCACTGAGCCACCCAGGCGCCTCTCTTTTTCTTTTTTTTAACTAGGCTTCCCACCAGCATTGAGCCCAATGTGGGGTTTGAACTCATGACCCTGAGAGCAAAATCTGAGCTGAGATCAACAGTTGGAGGCTGGGGTGCCTGGGTGGCTCAGTGGGTTAAGCCTCTGCCTTCGGCTCAGGTCATGATCCCAGGGGCCTGGGATCGAGTCCCGCATTGAGCTCTCTGCTCAGCGGGGAGCCTGCTTCTCCTCATCTCTCTCTGTCTGTCTCTCTGCCTACTTGTGATCTCTCTCTCTGTCAAATAAATAAATAAAATCTTAAAAAAAAAAAAAGAGTTGGAGGCTTAACCAACTGAGCCACCAGGCATCCCTAGCTGCACTTTGTTTTCATCTCATTTTTGCAGATGTTGTTTATAACTTGTAGTTCTTCTAGTCATCATTCCTTCCTCTTGGCTCTATTTACCCCCCCCCCAGAACCGCAAACAAGAACATGAATTTTCCTCTCAAAATTATGCCTAGTGGCAGCATCCAGCATTCCCAAAGGGCTCCATACAACAGGGAAATGTGTTGAATGAAGCTCTGCGCTAGGAGCCAGGGGCCTGGGGACAGCCCCAGATCTGCCCCTTTGTAGGTCTGTGACCATGAGCAAGTCACTTCCCTGCCAGGCCTGCTTCCTGGCCATGAAAATGGAAACAATACCAAGGCCTTAACTTCCTTACAGAATCAGAGCCCTAGAGATAAAAAGGCTCACGGAAAGTCTACAGCAATAGCAAAACTTCCGGGTTTGTCAAGATCTAGGAAAAAAAAAAATCAAAAGAGAAAAGGGGTGGGCCCCTGCTTCATAGTATACACGTAGGCGATCTCGGAGCTCAAGTTCATGGAAACAAATTGAATTAACGTAGGAAGCAGCTCTGCCCCTTGCAACCATAGATTGTTTGAAATCCTTTTAGAGGAAAATTAAAATATTTCATAGAGGGTAATAAAATGCCGGGTATTTTGAAGGCATAACTGCTCAGCTCTCTTGGGCTAATAAGTAATTAGGCATTTTTATTTAAGTCCTCCATGTTGTCATTTTCTTTCATTAGTGGAGAGGGGACAAAAACTGTTGTGGAAAAGACATAAAATTCTGGAAATCACCAGAAGGTTAATTATAAAAATGTAGAAAAAGTTCAATGTAAGTAAAGAGGGGGTGCTGGATGGCTCAGTCCGTTGAGCGTCCAGCTCTCATTTCAGCTCAGGTCATGCTCTCAGGGTGGTGGGATCGAGGCCCACAATAGGCTTCTCACTGGGCGTGGAACCTGCTTAAGATTCATTCTCTCCCTCTCCCTCTGCCCCTCACCACTGCTCTCTTGCTTTCTCTGAAGTAAAAAAATAATAAATAAATCTTTAAAAATTAAAAAACAAACACATGAATTATGATAATAATTCATGCCCCTTTTAAGACAGAGATTCTTTCTGGGACAAGGGGTGGATTCTGCAGACAAGGAGGGATACACAGGGGGACTCACTTTTATCTGTCATGTTTCCCTTCTCCAGAAAGAAAAATCTGAAGCAAATAGGGCGTACTGCTCAGGTCCTACAAAGCTGAATGGAGGGTACACGAGTGTTTCTTTTCTCATTCTCTATCCAGCTTGTAGGTGTTGAAAGAGTTCATAATTTTTAAAAAGCTGATCTTGCTTAATTGCTTTCATCCAGAGCCAGGACTGGGTCTGGGATGGAGAGGGCTGAGGGTGCGGGTGGCAGGAAAGGGGGCAGGCTGGCCCCGGGGTCTGAGAGGCAACCCCATGTGAGCCTCCCTGGCCTCTCTCCCCGCAGCCCCCAGAGAAGGAAGGAGCCCTGCCTCGGCAGGTGGGCAACAAGACAGAGTGTGGCCTGCTGGGCTTCGTGCTGGACCTGAAGCAGGACTACGAGCCCGTGCGCATCCAGATGCCGGAGGAGAAGCTGTACAAGGTGTACACCTTCAACTCCGTGCGCAAGTCCATGAGCACGGTCATCAAGCTGCCCGACGAGAGCTTCCGCATGTACAGCAAGGGCGCTTCCGAGATCGTGCTCAAGAAGTAAGCTCCACATGGCAGGGCTGGGCAGGGGGGACAGGACAGGGAGCCGGGGATCACCAGGTCGTGCCGTGCAGGCTGTCCTTCCGGCTGGGCTGGAGGGCCATCTGGCACCCAGAGGTGCCCTTCCCAATGTCCCGCAGCAGGACCATCTCCAGGAGCTTCCTCCACTATTTCCTCTTGAAACTCTATAGAGACCCCTCCCCTTCTCGTGCCTACATCACAGGATCACCAGGAAGTTCCACCTGCTGTCCCTGTTAAATCTCCCTCATTCCCTCAGCACAGAAATGGTTGACGATAGTGACGTTCATTGTTAGCCAGTCAACTCTGGCTCCAGGTGCCAGAGAAAAGCCTGGGGAGCTAAGCAAGTCACTCCTGGTCCCTGGACCTCAGTTTCCCCACTCAAACCTTGATGAGATTGGTCTAGCCCAGTGGTTCTCAATCCTGGATACACATTGGAATCATCCCAGGGAGCTTTTAAAAAACCACTGATACAGGGCGCCTGGGTGGCTCAGTTACTTAAGTGTCCAATTCTTGATTTCCACTTAGGTCATGATCTCAGGGTCGTGAGATCAAGCCCTGCATTGGGCTCTGTACTGGGTGTGGAACCTGTTAAAAATTCTCTCTCTCCCTCAGCCCCTCTCCCCCAAAATAATAAAAATAAATTGGAACCTTTGGGGTAGGGCTCACACATGGGTCTTTATTTATTCGGTGTTCCCCCTAAGCCATTCTAATGTGTGAACAAGGTCCAGAACCACTAGCCTAGGTTTCATGCCCTCTGAAAACCATTTTAGCTGTGGAACTATTTTTTCAGATGAAATCTCATGAATATAAGACAGATCAAAGTAGATGTGCTCTTGCTGAATGGACTGGGGCAGATATGGCAAGAAGGCTGCCTGGTTTCTTTTTGGCTGGTCCTGATTTCATCCCTGCGTGGGGCCCAGGGGCCTGGACCAGCCCTGAAGCATTATGGGAGATGAAGTGGATGGATGCTGGATGACCAACCACAGCCAGCTGGGCATCACTGGGGACGGGGAGGGGAGTGAGAGCTGGTCAGACGGAGGACCCTTGGGCCCTTGGCTGGACCTTACCCAGCTCTCCCCTCGTCTGCCCCCAGATGCTGCAAAATTCTCAATGGGGCAGGGGAGCCCCGGGTCTTCCGGCCCCGCGACCGGGACGAGATGGTGAAGAAAGTGATTGAGCCCATGGCCTGCGATGGGCTGCGCACCATCTGTGTGGCCTACCGTGACTTCGCCAGCAGCCCTGAGCCCGACTGGGACAATGAGAATGACATCCTCAATGACCTAACCTGCATCTGCGTGGTGGGCATCGAGGACCCCGTGCGGCCCGAGGTAAGCCCCCTACCAGCAGGCTTGGAGGCGCTGGGAGTCCAGTCTGCTGGCAAGCTAGTATAAGTTGCCTCACCTCCCTGAGCCTCCATTTCCCGGTAGCATCCACAAGGCTTTCTCTTTACCTACTCCTAAACCCTCAGACTCCTGAGACCAGCGTAGGCCACGTTGGCATCGGTCTGCTCAGGACATCAGGCAGCCAGCAGGCAGGCGCTGCTTTGCCACGGGAGCAGCCCCAGAGCCATCCACCCAACCAGAAACCTCCCCTTGATCCCAAGGGATAAGCATGGGGGCTGCCCTGCCTTAGCAGCCTCTTGCCCCACAGGAGCCAGGATCTCCTATAGCACAACCATAGGCCTAGGTTCCAGGGTCCCCATAAAGGAGACACCCAGAAACTAAGTCACTGGTGTTCAGGAAAACCCCCAGTGTGATGTCACACCAGCAGGCAGAGTTCTGTCCATTCGGATCCAGTTTCCCAATCAATGTAGCCTAGCGGGCTTGCACAGTGACACAGCCCACAATCTCCCACTCTCAGATCTCCAGGGCACAGGGCCAGGAAGTTATCCAAAGGTCAGACTCCCAGGCGGAAGAGAAGAGGGATGATAGCAAACTACCCCCCCCGCCCCCCGCTGCCAAGAAGGACCCAGGAAGGTGAAATAGAAAGTGCACCTAAAGGAGTGCTCAGATCACACAGGTGTTCAGTCTCCTTTAGCTGCATCTGCCCCGGGCGGGAAGACGGAATTCAGTGCTGGAGTTCACAGGGTTGGGGGAGGATGGACATGGGTGCTCAGTCAGACTGCCCAGGCTGGAAAGGCTGTGGGAAGAAGAGAGGGCAGCCTCGAATCTCCAAAACGTTGCTGTGGGCAGGCAGAGTGAGTCCTCACCCTGGGGGGCCCCAGAGGGCAGAGCCCAGGGCAGGCTGGCCTCCACATCATCAGAGGACTAACACAGCTGCTGGGTCCAGGGCTGATTCCCAGGCCGGCGGGGACTGGGCCCACCTTGGTCTTGGCTGTGGAATTCGGTGATGGGGCCTCTCAGGGCCACCTTCCTCCACTGGAGGCAACTTCACTGTCCCCACTTGTCCTGATACCATTCTCTAGGGGTCTCTCGTTGTTCCCTGCTCCTTATGGAGCCTCCACTTCCACTTCTTTCCAGTGAAAAGGGGTAGACAAGTGTTTTCCAAATTCCTAGTCCTGATGTTGTAAGAGTCTGTGTTCCAAAGACCAAATGAAACTAGAATGTCACAGATGTGGACTTTCACGTTTTTGTAGCAACAAGAGGTGTCGTCGAGAGTGTGAGCTCAGGCCTCAAACAGACCTGGGATCCTGAGTCTCAGCATTACTGGCTATGTGACCTTGGGCCAGTTACATAACCTCTCTGAGCCTCTGTTTCCTCATCTATAGACTGGGGATAATAATAGTATTCACACATACACTTCCCAGGATACTATGAGGTGTCCGATCGTGCACATACCACAAACAGTCAGTGTCTGGCATGAGGTGCATGGCCCTTAAATCGGGTTCCCTTCCTCTTTGCCCGTCCCCAGTAGTTCAGAACTCTGGACCCAGTGACAGGTAATAGCCCCTAACACAGAGCCCGGCTTATGGATTCATTCATTCCACACAATTAAGTGTGGAGTGAATGAATGAGAATGAACAGGACTTGAATACCAGTCTTCCAATACTATGCCTGGTACTCATCTCACATGCTCACACCCTCCATAGACCTCCACAGACCTCTTCACTCCCACCCAGAGCCTAAAGCATCAAAGGCGATTTGTTGCCCAGGTGCTTGGCCCTGGAACCATATGTGTTTTCCTGCAGACTGTGTCTTTCCCTGGATAGACAGGCCATTTAGCAACCTCCCCACGGGATGCCCACTCATGACCTGCCACCAGTGGGTTCAGGCTTCCCATGACAGGCTATCCCCTTACCGGCACCAGGGACTAGTCTCCACATAGCAGACGGGGCCAGCCTGCGGCTCCCCTGTCCTTCTCATCCCCAGAGCTACTTGCCCATCACTGCGCCTCAGAACCATCCCCAAAGTGGGGTGGAAAGCAGCATCAGACACATACCTTTTTTTGGTCATGACCTGTGCTAATAAGAAACATATTTTATATCATGACTCAGTAAGCACATACACTTAACAAAAATAAGGATGTCACAAAGTAACGTGATGCCCTTGTATTTTCTATTCTCTTCTATTTCTCTCTTTTTTTTTAATGCTAGTCACCACCTCCTAAACTGATTTGACAATGCACTAAAGGGGTTGAGCTGCTGCTGACCTAGACCAAATGCCTCCCCCGGCCCCAGTGTGCAGGTGAAAACACTGAGGATAATCAGGGACAGTGAGTTTCCAGAAGTCTCGCTGTAAGTGGCTGAGCTAATCCAGATTAGAACAGGTTTTCTGCCTTCCTGCCCCAGGCCTTGCTCCTAGGTACCACAGAAATGAAAGGGCAAGGGGTTCTAAGTCAGGAGGGTGAGGAGAGGGAGGACAGGGCCTGAGAAGGGCTGAGCTGGGTCCTGGAATATTCCACTAATAGCATGATCATCCAGAGAAGCAGGCTTCAGGCACAGACTCCCAGCAGGGCTGGTAGCACTTTCATCCTAGAGAGCCCTGCCTTGGAGAAAGGGGGCCTGGATACAAGCCCCAACTGTGCCACTCACAAGCCACTTCCTCCTCTCTGTGCCTTGGTCTTCTCATCTGTAAAATGGGAGGTTGACCCAGATGCTCTTCAGATCCCTGCCAAGCTCCAACATTCTGAGCTGGCTGACGGGTAAATCTCATCCTGACACCTTTCTTTGCTTCCGTCAAGTAAGTGCATCCTTGTTGGTAACCTCCTCTCTGCCCTGGGCTCTCTCCCAGGATGTAGATTTCGATGTCATAAGCTGTCTTGGGGAGCAGGAACTTACTAGGCTGACACAGTAGGGTCAAGACACATGGGTTCTAATCCCGCCCCAGCCACTCCCTCACAGAAGGCTTCAGGCGCCTCTCCTCCCTGGGTCTCAGTTTCCCCATCCGAACAATGAAAGAGTTGGACATTCCCAAGTGAGAGACACCAGCACGGTTGCTGGTGACGCTACTCGAAAGTATAAAAGCTCTGACCTGTCAATTCACCATTTCCTAGTGGGGTGGGGATGGCTTTTGATTTATTTGGGTTTTAAGCTGATGGATTTATACACATGGAGCCAAATTCCAGCGGTTCAACAGACAAGGTGAAATAGCCTCCCATGCTCCCCTCCCCAGGGCCCCTGACTCCCGCCTCACAGGCAGCCACCGTCACTAGCTTCTGGGATGACCTTAGGGCAGTGTCTGTGCCTGCGGTTCAGGGCAGGCTCTCCCAGGCAATCCTGAGGCTGGCCAGAGCACAAAGGTCAGCCTGGGCCATTTGCGGGCTCCTACAAACATTTGCAGCAACTGCTGGAACACACACTACCCCCTCAGTTTCCCCATCTGTCGAGGGAATAAATGACGTTGCCTTCCTCCCTTGAGAAGACAGAAGACAGAACAGATCAAAACAGGCTTGCCGATCACCCCCAGACACATACACGTTTCTTGCTGGGTACGTTTTCCGACGCCGCTTGAAGACACCGCGGATGAAGCCATGAGAAGAGCAGCAGCCTGGGATTCACCGGGTTATCCGGGGGTGTTTGGAACCCTTGGAGTCACAGACAACGGGTGTCACCAGAAACAACAGATGTTTAAAAGCCTTTATTTAATGAAAACAGGAAGCGCCCATTTTCTGGCTGGTTTTCCTCCGTGAGAAAAATCTTGGATAATTTTAGCGAAAGAAGGAATTTTTTGTTCATTTTACAGTAATTTTGTCTATGTGGAAAGTATATTTCAGCCAGATCGGTGCCTCGGTGGCTTGGGTCTTAATCATCCCTGGCTCCTCAGTGTCCAGACCAGTGAGAAGTTCAGTAGCTGTTTGTCAAATGAATGACCCAGTGAGCAGTACAAGGAGAGGCTGAGTGTAGTTTAAGGAAGCACCCCATTGGGCTGGAGGAATCCAGAATGGTTTTATGAATAGGGGCATTTCACCTGAAAGGGGGAGAGACTCCCAAATTAAGGGAGAGAGGGCATTCTAGGTGGAGGGTACAGCTCGGGCAAACGCAGACAGGTGAAATTCTAGTGAATACCATGGACTTACGAGAGAAATGGGAAGGAGGGGAGCCTGGAGCTAAATTGGGAAGAGTAGGCATGTCCCCACCCAAATCCATTCACCAGGCCAGGCTTTGAGGGATTTCAGCAGAGAGATGTTTCATGATGACCCGTGTGCCCTGTGCCAGGCCCCTGGATGTGACCTGAGCAGTCGGCGGTCCCTGCCTTCCAGAGCCCACAGCCTAGTGAAATGCCCAGTAAAAGGGGACGAGTAAGTAGACCCATAGCATGTGAGAGTGTAAAGCCAGACTGAAGTACAACAAAGACGTCTGGCTACAGGGTCCACTGCCCAGTAAGGGAGGTGGCTGAGGCGGCCCTCAGGGGTGTCCAGGTCCATCTGGAATCCCCCCTACAGGCAGGTCACAGGCCTCTAAGGTACCTGACCCAGGAATCGTGGTGGCATGGCCACACCATTCCTCCACCCCAAACAAATGGCTGCCCCTCCCTGTCCCCAGATGCCAGGTGTGCCCCACCCCCCACTACATCTGTATCCACACCCTCGACATCCCTCCCCATCTCCTGGAGCAGAAAGAACAAGGAAGACAGACCATGGTCAAGTGCATTGCCAGCCATCCTACCCCCACCACCAGCATCTACTGTCCCCAGGCTTGGTACCATTTGCCCCTGCCACAGCATCACCTAGCCTCATCCCCACTTTACAAGCCAACACTCAGGTGGATCCCCAGGGCAAAGCCCAACCCAGGCTTTTGGTCCCTAAACCCTCTCTCCCAGGGGCAGAGAAACCTCCACCACACAGAGGAAAGTGTGGGAGCCAGAAAAATTAGCTGCCTCTTTTTTCTCCCTGAGCCAGCTTGTTTTGGGGAGCCCTAGAGGGTGGGGATTCCAAGCAGGCAGATTTCAGCTCCCTGAGACAGCCTTGAAAGCATTAGTCTTTATAGAACAGGGTTCCAGTCACCTCATTCCCAGCTCAGAACTTATCATGGCTCCCAGGCCTAGTACTGAGCCCCTGATTCCCAGCACCTTCTGACTGCAGGTCCTTCTCCAGCTTCATGCTTCCTGGCTCCTGCCCCACATCCTCCTCAGCCTCACCCCCTCCAGATCACCTGCCATGTCCTTTCTACAGCACCCTTCCCAACTTCTCTGCCAGTGCCTCTCATGGGGCACTTCTCTGTGGCCCAGGCCACAATGAAGCAGTCATCTGTGTAGCCCCAGCCTGGGCAGAGTGCCAGGCACCAGAGCCTCAGTTAGTGCTGACTGAACAGAAGAAACTCAAACATCCCCCTCTCCAGGAAGCTTTCCCAGATTTCTCCTCTCCCTCTACTTCCTTCTGAAGGAATGGCACCCTCCTCTGTGCTCCCAGAGCCCTTTGTACAGAGATCTTTACCAAAGACCCTGCCTCCTATAAGAGTATAGGCCAGACCCAGAGCACCTGCTCTCATCTGAAAGAAGAATGATTATGTGAAAGGATATGATAGACTTGTTCCCCTATGGAGTGGTCAGCCTTGGAAGGAGTGAGTACCCCAGGATCAGAAGCCTGCAAGCAAAGGCTGGCTGGCCATTTGTGGGATGCCTAGCCGGAGATCTGGGCAATGAAAAGAGTCAGAGTCATGACCTGAAGTCCCTTCCAACTCTAAGAGCCCAAGTATCTTTGAATCAAACATAACCTGAATTACTCCTTTGAAGGCAGGACCCACTCTCTCTGGGTCTGTAAAAAGAGGTCACATTTGCCTGTGTGAGCCGCTGCTGTGGCATGAAGCAGAGGCCTTGCTCACGTGGTCCCCAAGCCCCAAGTGGGCACCAGAAGCCTCTTCGGGCCCCAGAAATGCACCCAGAGGAGACCTGTGGTCAGCTTATCCTGCTCCAGCCCTCGTAACACAGAAATCACTACCTGTCACCACAGCTGGTCTCTGATACAGTTCTGGGAGCCAGAGGGGCCTCCTGGCCTTACTTAGCCTAGAGCTGACCTCTTCATGGCATTTGTTCCTTGCTCTGCCATGAGATGGCCATGCTCAGGAGTCTTGATTTTCTCTACAAGCAGCAGGGGGGAGCCCCTGAAGGAGAGTGACACCCAGGCTGAACTTTAGGCAGGTCGCCCACTGGTGGTCAGGTAGGAGAATGATGGAAGAGGGGCAAGGCCAGAGGGAGGGAGACTGAGGAGGGGCTGGGCGGTGACCCCGTGTCGGAATGGTGGTTCTCTGTGCTCCCAGAACAGCAGGGTATGGGAGGGGGCGGGAAGAGGCTAGAGATTTTCAAGATCAATCCTTGTTTTTAAAATTCCCAAGAGCAGGAAGGGGACCAGTGGGCAGGTGTTGTCCACAATCAGGTTATGAACCAATGTTCTAATTATTTATTTGAGTTTGCTGGGCTGCCATAATGAAGTAGCACAGATTAGGGGCCTCCAACAACAGAACTGGACTGCCTCACAGTTCTGGAGGCTGGAAGTCCAAGATCAGGGTGTTGGCAGGGTTGGTTTCTTCTGAGGGTTGTGAGGAAGAATCTGCTTCAGACCTTTTCCCCACCCCCAGTGCCCCCCTCCAAGCTTACAGGGGTTTGCTGGGAATCTTCAGCATTTCTTGACTTTTGGCAGCAACACCCAATCTCTGCCTTCACACTCATGTAGCATTCTCCCTGTATGTGTGTCTGGGTCCAAATATCCCCTCTTCATAAAAACCCCAGTCACATTGGTCTAGGGTTACTCTACCGACCTCATCTTGATTACCTTTATAAACAGCCTATCTCCCAGTAAGGTCACATTCACAGGCAGTGGGGGGTTAAGACTTAAATATATGTGGGGGGGTGCAGGGGGGTAGGGCATGGCCATAGTTCAGCCTATAACAGTCTTCAGACCCTCTCAGCAGTGGCTTGGCAGAGTAGGAATGGGAGTGAGCTCCCCAGGCACTGTGAAATGCAAGAGGAGTGGTAGTCAGACTCCACCTTTCCAAGCCTGAGATTCTAAAGTGCTTTGGTCTTCTTGTACAACTGGATTTTCTGCCCTTCATATGTCTTCTTCCACCCAAAGACATTTTGCAGCAAATAGCAAATATTACCTTATTATTTTATCTTTGGTCACTGCGCATGGGTCAGAATCCCTTGTTCAGTTGGTCTGTGTTGTGTGTGAAGACCTGCAGCAGCTCCAGGCTGGTTTCTGCATCTTAATCACTGAGCAAATAAATCCACAGCTCTGCATAGGAGCGGGGGGATGGGGGGTGCTGTGCAGGGCTTACCCTCTCCTGACTGGCTGCATCTGCTCTGGCCTGATTGGCCCAGGCATCCGTCTATCATTCATTACAAGCAGAGAGGACAGGAGGCAGTCCTTACTCTCTCATGTCAAGGTCCTATTTTACATTACGTATAATCATTTGTATTTATTCAAAGCCAGTGTCACATTTTGTAAATGAAATTCTCCCAAATGCAGTGCCCCCACGCCCCCAGCCAAAACAAACAAACAAACAAACAAACAAAACAAAACAAAAAACCTGAAAATGTGTGAACATATTTCTCACTGAGTTCACAGGAACTGTGCATGTGAATAAAGTAGGGACACATTCCTCTGTATAACAGTGTTCTAACCCCACCTGGGGTGTTACTGAGGACTTTCTCAGAGTCCTTGCCCCTAAGTCAGGATAGCCCGTGGTTTCATCTCAGAAGAGACCATCATAGTGTTAGGTGGTAGCTGCCTGGGACTCTGCTGAGAACTCTGAGACCACATCAGGGTTTAATCAGCAGATTCTGGGATTGATTAACAATGCCTGCCATGGACACAGGATGGAAGAAGAGGGTCTACATGCCATATGTGCTGTCAGCATCTCACAGTCATCAAGGCCCCTTCCACTAGAGCTGCCCATGAACAGGGCTCACTCTGGAATCCATAAGGGCAGTGAGGGCCTGCCCCAGGGGTGCTCACCTCCACTGCTCCTGCCCCCCCACGGCTAGGTCCCAGAAGCCATCCGCAAGTGCCAGCGGGCAGGCATCACCGTCCGCATGGTGACTGGTGACAATATCAACACGGCCCGGGCCATCGCCATCAAGTGTGGCATCATCCATCCTGGGGAGGACTTTCTGTGCCTGGAGGGCAAGGAGTTCAACCGGAGAATCCGCAACGAGAAGGGGGAGGTACTTGCCCAGCACATCTGTCAGAGGGATGAACTGGGGGGTGGAGGGTGCTGCCTGGGAGGCGTGGGGGCTGCATGACTGTACAGAGGTCAGCCAATGTGCCACTCAGAGCCCCGTGACTTTGGGTGAGCCCCCTCCCTTCTCCAGACCTCATTTCTCTCTCTGACCCTCTCCGCATCCCTCTCCAGATTGAACAGGAGCGAATTGACAAGATCTGGCCAAAGCTCCGGGTGCTGGCTCGCTCCTCCCCAACAGATAAGCATACCCTCGTCAAAGGTAAGACTTGGGGGGCAGTAAGGCCAGGATCCCCTCCTCTCCTGGTGCCTGCAGCTTCTTTCCAGGAGAGAGGGCTTTTGCATGGGGCTCCCCACACCTGGCAACACCCTTGTCTCACCCTCACTGCTGTCCTGGGAGGCCCTCTAAGAGCCCTAGTGATCTGGAGAGGTTGTGAGTCTTCTCTCTAGTTTCCGCTTCTAGGAAGCAATGGGACTGGGTCTGTCTATGTCCAAAACTCTTAGCCTAAGGGTCGGATAGGACCCACAGACATGTTGTGGTTGGCTGGTATAGTACCTTTTTTATGTTGAATTTAGATGACTTTGAACAGACTCTCCCCTCACATTCGAATCAGTCTTCCCTGCTCCCCAATGTCTGCCATCCAGGTGACTTCACTTCTTTATGTTCTCGGTCTGCCCCCAGAGCTTGTGGATTTGAGACCCTTGGTCTGCCTGGTGTCTGAGGACCCCAACCAGCATCTGTAATGGGGACCCGCAGGGTGGGCTATCCTGGGAATAGCAGCCTGAGATATGAGGCCAAAAGCTAGCATCCTTCTCCTTCCTTGTCTTCCTCCAGAGAGAAGGCGTACCACCTGTTGAGCCCATGTAGGTGGCCAGGTGCTGGGCATTTTTAGAGTCATACAGGCCTGGCTTCAAGTCCTGGCGTGCTGCTAACCTGTTGTATAGACTTCGGCAAGTTTCTCCTCTCCTGGAACTCAGTTTCTCCATCTTTAAGATGGCCACCAAAGGGCAGGTTTCTGGCTGAGGTCATCCCTGGGGCATCTTGATTCCTCTCCCAAAATGCTGCCCAGGACATTAGTGGAGGCAGATCTGTCTTGGGGACAGAAACACAGCACCCCAGAATCACAGATACCAGAGCAGGAGGCACCCCCAACCCACCTCCATTTCTTCTTCAATGACTCATTCATTCAATTACTCATTCTCTTGATACGTGTTTTTGAAGTACCTACTAAGTGCCAGGCCCTGCTCTTGGCAAACATGGTCCTTCCCTCTTGGAATTCATGGTCCAGATTCCACCCAGCAGACATTAAATAGATTTCCTTGCACAGACCTAGAGGTTGTATTGGTGGAAGAGAAGGGTGCGGCCCTCTGTTGGCCTCTTATTCAGGCTAGGGATGGATGTCACATCATAGGCCATCGAAGGTGGGTTGAGGGTCCAGGAGAAAGGGCCTGTGTTTCAGGCGGGGCAGAGAACTGCACTGTGAAAGACCAGAGGCAAAGATTTCCAGACACCTTCAAGAAGTAGAAAGAAGCTCACTTGGCCAGGCAGGAGGAAAACTCAGCGCCTTCTCTGCTCTGGAGGAGCATGTAGGAAAGTGGAGGGAACCAGGGGGAACAAAGGCATCAAATGCCCAGTAGACAGAGACTGGAGGCTGAGTGTTGACCAGGAACTTGGACTGCTGCCAGCCAGGGGGAGCAGCCCAGGATGACTCCCAGAGCACATGGCCTTGGAGCTAGGCCTGAAGAGGGTGGAACTTGGACACATACAAAGGGCTAGGGGAATGGTTGGCGGCTACAAAGTCTTCTCAATTTGGGGACATTTCCCTCATCCCACAGATGTTACTTGCAACACAGAATAGGGAGAGACACATACCGGAGCTACAGTGATCTGATTAGGGCAGGTGAGGGTCCTCAGGGAGTCACAAAGACTTCCCCAGGAGAAGTGGCATCTAAGCTGAGACTACAGTTGTGGGACAGGCACAGCTAGCCGAGGGAAGAGCCCGGGCAGACGGGTGAGGGAGCCGGCTTTGCAGATAGTCATTCCTGTGACTGGAGCACAGATTGAGAGTGGCCAGAGACAAGAGAAAATCAGAGAATGGGTGAAGCCTGACCACCAGGGATTTCAAACTTTCTGATTAGAGCTAAGAACATGGATGTCACCCTAGGCCAGTGTGGGTAGTGATAGAATGACTTTCAGCTCGGGGGGAAGGGACAGGTCAGTCCTGGGGGTGGGGGGTCGAGAGAAATCCCAGCACTGCTGTGCAGAATGGACGGGTAGCTGGGGAGCAGGGGGGATGCTGTTGGCACAGGGGGTCGGGACAGAGAAAAATGAAATTGTTCCTGTGGGATCTTGGAGCGGAATCTGCAGACATCAGTGACAGATGTGAGGTGTGGGGTAAGAGAGGCTCATGTCAAGAGTGACATTCAAATCTCTGTCCTGTGCATTAATATATCTTCTCAAACTCCACATGTGCCCAATGATGACACCCTTCACCTACTCTTTTCCACTCCCAGCTCAGTGACCGGGCCACGTGCCGTCTGTTTATTCTATTTGTTGAATATTTTCTTTTTATTTATTTTTTCTTTTTTTAAAGATTTTATTTATTTGAGAGAGAGAATGAGAGACAGAGAATGGGGTGGGGGTGGAGAGGAGCAGAGGGAGAGGGAGAAGCAGGCTCCCCCCTGAGCAGAAAGCCCTATGCGGGACTCCGTCCCAGGACCCCAGGGTCATGACCTGAGCTGAAGGCAGATGGTTAATCGACTGAGCCACCCAGGCTCTCCTGAATATTTTATTGAGGGTGAATGTCTGGAGAGAGGTCAAGGCCAGATGATGGATTGGGGGCCATTGGCAAATGGGACAGCCCAGGCCTCCTCAAGAGCAACTGAACCCCCAGGTAGAAGGTGCTGAAGGAGCAGATGGTGGGAGAAGGGAGGAGCTCCTGGAACCCAGGCAGAGAGAGAGGCGTTTCCAGCTGGGATGGCCACCCGTGTGGCCAAGGGCTGCAGAGAGTGAAGAGGGTGCTGGAGAGACCATCAGGGCCCAGACCACAGAGGACCACCAGCCAGCATGGGGCTCAGGTGCCCAACATCCCCAGCAGGTGCCGGCAGCTGTGGGCAAGCCTGGAGCTGGGAAGAGCCACAAGAGGGGGGAGGTAGGGCAGGGGCCAGAGAGGAGGCTGGGCCCGGCCTGGGGTCCTCCCAACAATCAGGGCCAGCCCCAGGCTGCCTCTGGCCCACAGAGTGTCCCAGAGCCCTGACACACTGCTGCCCTGCCCCACAGGCATCATCGATAGCACGCACACCGAGCAGCGGCAGGTGGTGGCCGTGACCGGGGACGGCACCAATGACGGGCCTGCACTCAAGAAGGCTGATGTGGGCTTCGCCATGGTAGGGGCAGCTGGCAGCGGGCCCCAGGGTGGGGACTGGCAGGAGCTCCCAGGCAGGGGGTGTAGGCAACACAGCCTCAGACTGGCTGTGTGGGACCACCGGTTCACACTCCGCTCACCCACCATCTACCTCACATGCCCAGTGCTCTCCAGGCTCAGCCTGGCCCCCAGGGTCTTCCTGGAAGGGTGGAAGAGGGCTCCCTGCCATGATGGCTGTGGGAGAGGACGGGCTATGGAAAGGCTTCCTGAGAGCAGAGTTGGCCTCAGGGCGCTGGGGCTGGGAGGAGAACATGCACACACCCTGTGTGGTCTGGCCGCGCTGGGCAGCTGAGAGAATGCATGTGCGTATAGGACTGAGGGTGTGCAGGGCATGAGAACAGCATTGCTTGAGCTGTGTACCACCACCCAGCCGCCGCACACAGGCTCCTGTCCCCACAGGGCATCGCAGGCACGGACGTGGCCAAGGAGGCCTCAGACATCATCCTAACAGATGACAACTTCAGCAGCATCGTCAAGGCAGTGATGTGGGGCCGCAACGTCTACGACAGCATCTCCAAATTCCTGCAGTTCCAGCTGACGGTCAACGTGGTGGCTGTGATCGTGGCCTTCACGGGTGCCTGCATCACGCAGGTGGGTCCTCCGGGGCAGGGGGGAGCGGGCGTGGGGGTAGGCGGGCAGGATGGGGCATACCAAAGCCTGGGGGAGCCCCTACCAAGGACCAGGAGTTGCATCACAGACCTCCAGCGCAAGCACCAGCCCAAGGAAATGAAGCTCAGCTAGGTGAGGGGCTGGCCCAGGGTCATCTGGCAAATAGGAGATGTCAATCCTCACCCACATGGCTGCCTGACCCAGTCAAAGACCTGGTCCTCCCTCCAGGAGGCAGAAGAGGTCGTCCTCGAAGAAAGGCAGAGCCCCCAAAGGGAGGCAGGGGCCAGGCAGGGCCCATGAGGGGATCAGGCTACCAGCTGGGGGCAAGGGACCAGCAGGGCCCTTGGGGGGCTTAGTTCCGTCAGGAGTGTGGCAGGAGACGCCTGTTTCCTTGGAGCTCTGAGGCCAGGTTGGGGCTCTTTGTCACTGGGAGAGGTAGTTGTCTGTCAAGATCACCATCTGGGGCCCCATCCCAAGCTCAGGGGAAGCCAGCCAGCAGGCCTGAATGTCTTCAGCCTCACTGTTTCCTTGCCCAGCCCCATGAGGCAGAAAATATGGTAATCCCCATTTTACAGAAGCAGAAACTGAGGCTCAGAGACTAGACCAACCAGGGACCTGCCATTGTTCCTGCAGCCTCCTGCTTTCCCCTCTGGGCTGACAGCCTGGCCTGGGGAGGAAAGGGCCAGTATTCTAAGGCCTCCTGGCAATCACATGGGTAGACAAGCTCCTATGCAGAGAGGAGCCCCAAAAGTCCAGAAGGCAGCACTTCCCCAGAGAGCTTTGTGGCCTTAGGAATGTTGCTCCCCTCTGCTGCATTCTGAGCCACTGGGGCTGCATGTGGCAGCACCCAGTACCATATTCTGAGAGTCAGAGCTGTGAGGTGGCTGGTGGGTTCCTCTGCTGAAAGGATCCACTCCTGGTCTGTGGATGAGAGACTCCCTCTAGTGGTGGCTAGGGAACACTCCCACAGCACCCTCGCTCCTGCAAGGCTCCTTGGGGGACCCCACTGATGCCAGATGGGGAAACAGGTTCAAAGAAGACTACCAGTTTGCCTGAGGCTTTAGATTGAGTTGGTGGCAGGGCCATGCAGGACTTGATGGGAGATGGGGGGCCCTGACCCCAAGGCACATGTCAACAGAGAAGGCTGATGAGCAGGAAAAAGGTGCAGGACACGGGGAAGGTGACTGCTCTGGGGCACAGGTGGAAGAGGCAGCCTGGAGGAAGGGGCTCTGATGAATCCAGGAGGTGAGTGAGTGTATGGGGAGCAGGCAGAGTGGGCCTCGGGGGCTGCACTAAGAAATGATAGAGGGGTGAAGAACTGCTTAGTTTAGGCTACTAGGCTTACAGGGTCAGTGGGCTTCCTGAAGGAGGTGTTCCACCACGGATGAAGCTAACACCAGAGGGGGAGGCCTGGGCTGGAGAGAGGGTGACACTAGGGAGAGGTGGGCAATGCAAGCCAGGGGACAGGTGTAGAGAGGAAAGCAGGCCTAAGGAAGGGGCCGTGGAGGGCACAGAGTTAAAAGACTGGGGAAGAGGAACCCTGAGGGAGAGGGAAATGGAATGTTCAAGGAGGAGGAGGAGGGCCAGGAGAGTGGGGTCAGGGGCCAGGAGGAAACTGTGGCCAAGCGAGGCAGGGAGGTCAGCGAGAGGGGGCTGGAAAATGTATCTCTCGACTGGTGACAGGAAAGGTGCTGGTGACCTTGGAGAAGGGGATTCAGGGGACATGGACAGGCCAAAGTCTGGCTGCCAAGGACAAGATACTTGGGGGTACAAGGGGACAGTTGATCAGCTCCTCGAGGCAGTGTGCCCCACATGATATGATTGTGCACTGAGCTGTATGACCATATGATCCCAGTCTCAGCCAGAGAGAGACATGGAAGGATCCACACCAGAATGTGAATGGTGGTCGCCTGTAAGTCACAAGATCACTGACGAGTTTCAGCTTCCTCTGTTATTCCCTACTAACCTGAATTTTCTACCATGGATGTATGTTATTTCTGGAATCATAGATACACACAATAATTGCTTAAGGTAAAGTGGGATGATGAGGTAAGAAGGAACTGGGTGGTAGTAACAAGGGGACAGGTGTCATAGGCACTGTTGGTGGGACAGCAGAGACCAGAGCCACGGATAGTGGAGGGGAAAGCAGCAGCGGGAGGCTGAGAAGACAGGATGTGTGCTGAAGACAGGAGAGAGCTTGGCCTTAGCCAGGAGAGATGTGTCCATGGGGGCTGAAGGGACGGACAGCACATGGTGGGGAAGTGGGTGAATTTACCAGAAGGCAAGGAGCTGCTGACCATCAGGCCTGGAAGACTCAATTTTCTCCTTGGGGGAGAATGGCGCTCAGGTCTAGGCTGTTCTTCAGGGAAGGGAAGGCCCAGCAGACCTGCGGGGGCCTGTTCAGGAGCCCAGCGGACAGGCCAGCTGAAGGCAGACCCACTGGGCAGAGCCAGCTCAAGACACCAGCAAGAAGCTGCTGAGGCCCACACTGGGCCCTTGGTAGCAGCAGGTGTGGCTGGCCTCCCCTGTGACAGCCTCCCCCACCACTGCTGTCCCCAGGACTCCCCTCTGAAGGCCGTGCAGATGCTCTGGGTAAACCTCATCATGGACACGTTCGCCTCGCTGGCACTGGCCACGGAGCCACCCACTGAGACGCTGCTTCTGCGGAAGCCATATGGCCGCAACAAGCCCCTCATCTCACGGACCATGATGAAGAACATCCTGGGCCACGCCGTCTACCAGCTCACCCTCATCTTCACCCTGCTCTTTGTTGGTGAGTCCTCCACCAGCCCACCTGGGATGCCCCAGACTGGACCCGGCGTTCTGGAGTCACACCCGCCCTCTTCTCTGCCGGTGAAGTCATAGGGGCCCGGTGCCATGCAGTGAGTTGCTCAAGCTCACATAGCAAGTCTTGCGCAGAGCCGGGCCCTGTCTCAGATCTGGCCAACCCCAAAGCCAGGGCTCTTCCACTGATGACAGCTCCAGGCACAGAGTACACACTAGGCAAGATGGCACCCAGGTGCTGCTATCTGCCCCTCACAACTGCCCTGGAGGGGCCTGAGGCTCTGGCCCCTTCCCTGACTCATTCCTGCACTTCTCTGGGCCCCGTGCGGGCACCCTCACTGACCCCTCCTCGGGGAGGGAACAAACACCTGCAGAGCCGCCCATGATTTCCATAGCATTTTCCTTTAGGCTGCTTGCTTCGTTTAGGTCTTCCCTGCACTCAGCCAGGCAGGCGCCTGTCCCCATCATGCGTTACAGGGAGTGCCTGGAGGCACACAGTGGTGAGGGGACCTGCCGCCAGACTGAGGAGCCTGGGTAAAGACTGGGCCTGGATCCCTCGGGTGTTTCAGAGAGGACGCAGGCAAAGCCTACCCCTGGGTCACAGAGAGGCCCAGCGTGGGAAGGGGCTGGCTCAGTCACACAGGGAGTCGGGGCCAGCCAAGAGTTCCCAGTCTGGGCAGGGCCCCTCCAGGTGAAAAGCTGGGCTTTCAATGCCAACGGGCACTTGTCCTCAAGGTCTAGGGTACAGATGTGGGTTGGGCATGGATCCTATGGCTTAAAGGGAAGTCCTCTTACATAAATTTGGAAGGAGATACATTGGCAGGACTATTGTCAAGGTTATCTTTAGAGTCTTCAAAGAAGCCGTGTGAATGCAAAACTAGGAGAGAAGGCTGCCGGGTAGGGGAGGAAAGGGGGCCAAGTTCCTGGTTTATTTGCTGGCTTCCCCCTTGAGCACCTACTCTCAGCAGCCTTGAATTCAACTAGACACCTCACACTCAGAAAACCCCAGAAGGCCTCCTGGCACCTGCTGAGACAGCTTTGCTAAGAGACATAGAATAGCCTCGGGCCTGTCATCAGTGCGTATCCACACAGCAACCCAGGGGCTACTCTCCACCCATCCTGTGATAACTCAAATACAAGAGAACGAGGCCATGGGACTGGAGCCAGCCTGGCCTAGAAGCCCCAGCCTCCACATAGCAATCAATATATCCTAGAAGAGCTCCAGAAGCTTCCAGGGGTCGCAGCAAGGGCCACAGTCAGTTACAAGAACCATCACTTACAGGGGAGCCCAAGGCCATGGCCTCCCACCAGGGATTCTGGTTCACAACCCATTCTCCCAGTCTTCCCAGTCCAGATGAGTTTGCCAGCTGGAGGTCACTTTCATAAATAGCGTCACCTGACAGGACAGGTTAAGGCATTCCACTTTTAACAGGTTTCCACAGAAAAGCAGAATAAAGTTCACCCGACGTCTCTCTCCCTAGAGAAGAAAGGGCTTTGTCATCCCTCCACGCACACTCAGGACCACCCAACAGTGCAGCCCCCCACCCCGGTATCCAGAGCGCCGCCTGTCTCCACCTGACCCACCAGTCTGTGCAGAGGAGGCCCCCACTCAGGGCCCAGCGTCTCCCCCAGCGAGGCCCTCAGCCCCGCTCCCACCCTCTCGGCTTGGCAGGTGAGAAGATGTTCCAGATCGACAGTGGGAGGAATGCACCCCTGCACTCACCGCCCTCAGAGCACTACACCATCATCTTCAACACCTTCGTCATGATGCAGCTCTTCAATGAGATCAACGCCCGCAAGATCCACGGCGAGCGGAATGTCTTTGATGGAATCTTCCGGAACCCTATTTTCTGCACCATTGTGCTGGGCACTTTTGCCATCCAGGTAGCCAGGCCCCCACCCAACCTGGGCCGGGGTGGGCAATGAGCAGCCAGAGCCCCTTGGCTGTGCCCTGCGAGCCCAGACCCCTGAGTTGGCCCCTGACTCACTCTCTGTGTCTCTCCCCATCTCTCTCTGTCCCTGTGCGCCCCTTTGACCTCCAGATAGTGATTGTGCAGTTTGGGGGGAAGCCGTTCAGCTGCTCTCCCCTGCAGCTGGACCAGTGGATGTGGTGCATATTCATCGGACTGGGAGAGCTTGTCTGGGGCCAGGTAAGCTCCAGGGGGGTTGTAGGAGCTGGACCAGGAATCCTCCAGTCCCAAGAATGGGTCCTGACTCTGCTATGGACTCGGTGTCTGACCCTAAACGAGGCCCCCCCCATCTCTGGGCATCTGAGCAACGGGGGTTGGCCCAGGTCCCTGGTCTTTCGGGTACCACCACTATGATTTTTGCCTTCTGTCTATTATTTGTTTGAAAGTTTCTTTCAATCAAACCAGTTTTTTTTATTGGAATTTGTTTCAAAAGGTAGCTTTATATTATTAACATGATTAGAAAATCAGTATCATTTACCATAAAGAGAAGCTAACAAAATAAAATAATAACATAATGAGAGCAATGTTATTAAACTCACACTCGATGTCATGGCCTGCAAAGGCTCAGAGCCTAAAGCCAGCTTGTTGTTTAAGAGGATAATTAGTAAGTGATATGACACCAAGCAGATTCCTTAAGAGAGCTCCGAGGAAATGTAGGAGGAGTGAGCTCTGCCTTGGCTCTGAGTGACGCAGTGCTGGGTCTGATATCCTCTCCCACTTGGGGGAACCGTGGGCTGGATGCTCTGTGGGGGCCCTTCCAGCTATGACCCAGAACATTCTCCCACCAGTTCCCTTCGCTACTTTTGCCCAAATCCTAGGCATGTGTGCACACACGTGCACGTACACACACACACACACACACACACACCCCTTGCCAGCACTCACTACTTGCAGGCTGACCAGCATGCAGTGCTTGTTAGAAGTACCTGGAGCCAGATCTGGGTCAAAGGGTCTCTATTTCCAAGATGCTCCATCTTCCAGCTAGTGGGAGCCCCAAATGGCCTGAGACATTGTCCTTGTCTTCAAGCTGTTCCAGGCTTGAGTGGAAAGTTGCAGTAGCAGAAATTAACTAGAAGATAGGAAGAAATTTTAGTTTCATCCAAAAGGTCCTTCTTGAAACTTTGGAGCTTCTTTGGAAAGTTGATAAACTAGATTTGACTTAGAGAGCCCATTCCCTGGGCACCCTCAGAGCCAGGCCATCTTTATCTGCCTGACACCCACACCTTCAGGGAGCTCTTGGCATCCGGGACAGCAGACTGCTAATGCCCGAGGATGATGCCAGGGGGCAATGCTGAAACCTCCAGGGAACCCATGAGTCTGTATGCAGGCCAGCCCTCATCTGTCCCTACAGGATATGAAAGGAGCCTCTGATCTCTGCCACCTCAACCTCCCCATGGGGCCTCGCTTTCACACCTCAGCCCCATGGACAAGCCCTTTGGAGGGCAATTAAGGGTAAAAGCATATCCCCTACTCATACTTCCTCCCATTTCTGGGAGGGCAACCATTCCCTGAGTCCCAGGACTAGCTGACCCCATAGTACCCAGGCCCTGCACCTCTGTTGCCCATACTCAGGTATCACAGGACCCAGTGATCAGCAGGAAGGAGCCCAGGGACCTGTGGGCCAGCTGTGGGCCAGGTTCATGCGCAGCAACTTAGACACACCATCTTGCTTAATCCTCAAACTCTGAGACTCACCCCCAGCTTTACAGATGGGAAAACCACAGCTCAGAGAAGTTAAATGACTTACCCAAGGTCACATGACCTAGAAGGTCTGGGGTATTCAAGGTCACACCTGTCCAGCTCCTATAGACCAAGATTTTCCACTGTGCCCCCAAACCCTGGATGACTGAGTGAATTACAAAGCAAATCAATAAGAATTATAAAAGGCGGAATTGAGAAACAGGTAGGATGAGTTAAGGCGCGAGCCGAGCATAACTAAGTGGGAAGGGGTGGCAGGTTGGGGAGGAGGCCACCTGAGGGACAGCCCCCATCACCCTGACGCTGGACCCCCTGCAGGTCATCGCTACCATCCCGACCAGCAGGCTCAAGTTCCTAAAGGAGGCGGGCAGGCTCACACAGAAGGAGGAGATCCCAGAGGAGGAGCTCAATGAGGATGTGGAAGAGATAGACCACGCTGAGAGGGAGCTGCGGCGAGGCCAGATCCTGTGGTTCCGAGGCCTTAATCGGATCCAGACCCAGGTACAGGAGGCTCCTGGGGCTGGGTCACACCTAGCCAGGGTGGGCGGGGGATGGAGGTGGGCGTGCTCCGTGCCACCCCACAGGCCTGCAGAGACGGAGCTCTGGCTCTGCTCTCTCACCTCGCCAGCCTTCGGTACACCCTTGCTCCCTACATGCACGCTCCCGTGACTGCTAAAGAAGCTGCAGCCTCCTTAGGAAACTTCCATCTCACCCCCCAGACCAGTGAGGGCTCAGCCCGGGGGTCACACCTGCCATGGGTTTCCGGGGGAATGACCCTCAGTGGGGAGGGGGCCTGAGTGCTGAGGTGAGTGCGGGGCTCCGGTCAGGGGTGTGGGGCAGCCACCAGGAGGGGCGGTGCAGGGCTGGACACGAGTCGATGTGAGGCCAAGGCCAACCCCAGAGTCTCCCAGGCCCGGGCATCAGCCTGCGAGATCCGGGCATCTCTGCACATGTGGACATATTCCCCACCAGGGCCTTCAGACACTGCCCTCCAAGCCTCTGCCACAGGGTCACAGCCACTCTGGGTTTTCCCCATGCCTACACAGACACGTACGTGCGCAGCAAGGGCACACATGCCAAGCACATGTGGGATGGGTTTCTTCCCAGCGCCCCCACACACAGGCCACACGCTGTCACATAGCCCTCTGCCCAGGCTGGAGTTCTAATCCAGGTTGTGTGTTCACAGCCCTGTGGGATGAGGGACACAGGGGACTAGGAAAGTAAGAGAGGGTGGGCCTCTTGCCCAGACCACACTTAGGTAACCAAGAGTAGATCGCCTGGGCTGCTTCACGCCCACAGGGCGCTCCTGAACATTTCCTCATTGGCATTCACAGCGCCCCCCTCCCCGGTTTTAGGGGTGACCGAGGTTCAGGAGACAGCCCTCTCGGAGAGCTGGGGTGGGGGGCAGGGGAGGTGTCCCACCCAGAGCCTCCTGACACAGCCAGGATTCTCCTCCTGCAATGAAAACCCCAGCGCACAGCCCTCATGGCCAGCCCTGCCCGGCACTCTGGGGCCTACAGAGGGGCCTGGCGCCGAGCAGATGTCTTTCAGAGCCTTTGAGTGTGTCTGGTAGTCTTTGTTTGATTTAAGTCACGTTGTCGTTGTCACCATGGCTGCGGCTGTGCTCGTGCCGTTGCGCCTGTCAATCGTGTAGCTGTGTGTCCGTTCTTCTCGCAACTTGTCTCGTTCTCTCCTCCGTTGCAGATTGAAGTAGTCAATACTTTCAAGAGCGGGGCCTCCTTTCAGGGGGCCCTGCGGAGACAGTCCTCCGTCACCAGCCAGAGCCAGGACGTAGCCAATCTCTCTAGCCCTAGTCGCGTGTCGTTGTCCAATGCTCTTTCCTCTCCGACCAGCCTTCCTCCTGCTGCAGCTGGGCGTGAGTGTGAATCCTTACTGCCTCGGGCGCCACCGACGCCAGTGCTGGGCGGGCAGGGGCCGGGGCACCAAGGACATGGGGGGCAGTCGGTCATGGCGAGGCCCAGGGGGCTGAGGGGACACCATCATTGAGGAGGGTCCCCGTTGGTCAGGAGAGCATAGCCAGTCATGGGGTGGCCGTCCCTTGGTGGGCCAGGGTTGGCTGGGGTCAGGGTCAGGGACTTAACCATTCAGTTTGTGGGTCATGAAGGTCAAAAGTGGCCAAAAAGGTCTGGGTCAGTCAAGGATTGGCATCTGGTGGGGAGTTTACAGTGAGTGAGTTTACAGTTTACATGCTCTAGCCCACCAGAGGGTCACAGTGGCCAAGGGGGGGCAGTCAGCCAGGACAGCAAGGAGTATGCCAATTGGTCTAGTGCCATACTCAGACAGGAAAAGCCTGGCCTATAAGGCCAAGGTCAGAGTTGGCCAGGATATCAGAGTCTCACAGTTAGTTAGGTGAAGGGTTACCATGGGTCAAGGCCATCAGGGATCCCAGTCCGTCACAGTGAGGTCCAGCCAAGTGAGGGGTCACTATTGATCAGAGGTCCCAGTCAGGGAGGAGTCCCAGGCCACCAAGGAGTTCACAGACTGAAGGCCCCAGCCACGGTAGTTCAGAACCCTGTGCCTTCTTCCCTTACACATCCAATGGCATTAACTGCCTTACACACTACTACCCTGCCCACTGAAGGTCTGACCCCTTCCTAGAGAGGACGGGGCTTCTTACCCATTCAGCTTGACCTCAGGCAGAAAACAGTGAACAGGCTTCACTTCTTGGCTGGGTGTCAGCAATCCCTGGGGGATCTGGTCCAACCCATGGTTTCCTGCCCTTCCTCATCCGAGGGGTAGTGGGGACTCTGGCCCCCTCCATCTTCTCCCTCCTGCCAAGCTCACCTCCCCATGCCACCACTTCTGACCTGGATCTCTCATCTCTGGCCTATCTAGATCTTTCCGAACCCCTCCATAGCTTCTGGCCCCAGGGGGAATAAGAAGTCTCTATTTACCCCCTACCTTCCTTACCTTGTCTCCAGTCAGCCCCTCCCAAACAGCAGGTGAGCGCCTAGTCCTGGTCTTCTCAGATTGCCACAATGTATATGTCCCAGCCCTCAAGCTTTTCATGAGGAAGGAGCTCTGGGTTTCATCTCTCCATACTTTATACAGTGCCTGTACCCCTATCCAAACACAGTACACCCACTGCACACACCCCTCCCACTGAACAGGAGAGGACCTGCATGCCAGGTGGGAACTGGGCCACCTGAGCCCTCTGACGGGAAACACGAGCCACAGAGAGCCTATTGCTGGTCTATGCTCATGTCCCGTGATTGTTCAGGGAATGCAGCCCTGCCAGGTAGGCAGGGTAACAGGGACATGGCAGAAAAGGGAAGAAATGCCCTTCTGGGTCCATTCATAGCACAAACACCCAGGGATGGGGAGACCAGGCAACCCAAGGTGAAATGGAGATCTGTTTGAGCAGACAGGGTCCAGTCACTAGGAAGGCACTGCCAGGTTTTCTCAGGGCAGGAAACACTTTGGTCCCATCCTGCCCCTACCCCCTGCAGCAGAGAGGCTTACTGAGCTGACCTCCTCCTGCATCCACTTAGCCCTGGCTTTGCTCAGCACCACCAACTGTCTTGAAGTCCAAAGACCAAGTGTTCCAGTCTGGAGGTGCCTGGCTGGCTCAGCTGGTAGAGCACACAACACGATCCTGGTTTGAGTATAGAGATCACTTTAAAAAGGGGGGTGGTTCCAGTCTGGAGAGCCTCTGGGGAAAGAAACCGTTTCTTTGGGTTCCTGCCATCCCTCCTGGTGACTCCCACATCCCTCTGGCTGGATCTGACCTCTTTGAAGCACGGTGCTTCACACTGGCCACAGCCAAAGCCTGCCTGGCATTTCTAGGCATGCAGGCAGACTTTGGAAGTCTTCCCATGGCTTAGCCCCACATCTTAGTTCTCACAGCCTAGAGAAGGAGCTCGGTCACCTCAAACCTGGGCAACATCATTCTCACCTTTTCTTCTGTCCTTTATAAAACCATTCAATGAGGCCAGTCAAGTAACACCCAGTTCTCAACACTCCTTCTTCAGAGACTACATCCATATCTGCCCACCCTCCATTCTCTCTGAGGCCCCAAAAGGGCTGGCCAGGCATGACCCCCTCATCCAGCTGCCACCTTGACTCCTTGAGTATCTCATATTCCTACCCTCTACTGGAGAATCTAGACTGTAATTTGGGGTGTATTGTGGGAGCCTGACCATCCCCGTAGCCAAGAGTACTGGTTCCAAAGGGGAATCCCCCCAAATAGCTTCAACACGCACATTTTGATCAAGACGGTCACAGTGTGAACTCTCAATAAAAACTCCCAGTTCCTCCCTCACCTGAATATTTGCTATAACAACAGCATCTCCTCTGTTCTCCAAGGATTCTGAAGGCCCTCTAGTTACCAGGCAGGGTCTCTTCAGGAGTCAAAGGCTTTTTTTCCCACAGAGAGGTGTGACACCAGTAGCCGGGAGTCAGAGAAGGGGTTCTGGATTGGGTGGGCTGGAGAGGTAGGCTGCCTCCCATCTCCTCTGAGCAGGAAGAGACTTCTTCCTAGGGATTCTCCAGCAGAGGAGGGTGGCCCTGTGCATGCTGAACCCAAAATACCTGGGATCTTATACCCTAGAAGGAGTTAGACCACCGTCCCCTGGGTTGCCAAGAGTTGACCACCAAGGCCTGTGGTGGGCCACTGTCTGCTTGGGGCAGACTTCTGACCCATGACCTTGGGGTGAGGAGCCCCCAACCATCCCTCCCCTGGTACCACTATGAGGTGGAGGGCCCCAGGCGGACAGGTGCATGCGGTGATGTGACAGGCAGGTCAGACTTGCATCCAGAATGTTTGGGAGGGAACTCTGCTCCACACTCTTGCTTTCTTCTTCTGACTGATGCAAAAGTGAGTTTGTTTTTTCCCCCCTAAACTTAAAGACACACGCCTGAGGCCTTATACTTGAGCCCCACTCAACATTTTCCAAAGTAGTTCCCCCATCCTTCACTTCACATATGCCTCACCAGGGAAATAGGAGAGAGATCTGCCAATACACCCATTTCACTGAGAAAGGCTCTGAGGCTCAGAGGACTGGACTGACTTGGCCGCGATCACACAAGTGAGTGGCAAGGGGTCTGGCTTCGAGGTGCCTCATTTTCCCTACCGTCCCACACCACTTTCCAGACAAGCCTATAGCCCTGGAGCTTCCAGGGGTTGAATTCCATTCCAGAACCAGTACCCATGCCTACAGCCTCACAAAGTGGAAAGGGATCCATCCTCGGGGCTCTAGAAGGCCAAGAAAGCTGTTTCTCTGCTGGAGTCTCTGCCAGCCTGGCCCGGACTGGGGAGAAGGGCACCTTCCGGCTCTGTAACCCGAAGCCAAGCCCCCTGCCACTCCTGCTTATACCCCTCAAGCAACTAACGCCTCTCAAACCATTTTTGTATTTAGCAAGTTTGTAGCAGGCTGTGTTGGTCAGCGAAGGTCGTCCTCCTTCGAACCAACCAGGCCAAGCAAGCACCAGAGACTCCTAACTCAGAACCGGCCACTTCCTGGCCACTACCACCCAGGGGGCATCTCCGGCTGCCATGCCCCCTTTCCCCTCCTGATTCCAAGACGGCTAGGGCAAGGAGTGCACATCTCTTAAGGGGAGAGATGAAGAAGGAAAGAAAAGAAAGCTGTGCCTCTCGTTAGTGTTTTGGTAACGAACTTAGTGCAATCTTGGGTTGGCGAGAAAATGGCTTGCTTCTGGGGTGGGGCCTAGACCTCTCCACTGTCTGAATATTCCATGTGTTTGTTTCCCTAGAGGGCTAGAGAACCCTGGAGACAGAGTTCAGCAAGAGAGAGTGAAATTAAAAGAGGTTGTGAGTCTTTAACCTTGAGCCTGAAATGAATGTGAATCAATCCCAGACTCTTGGCTTCCCTGAAGCCGGGTAAACATTCGAGTATGTCGAACCGTCCCAGCCTGTCCCAGCCCAGGGCCGACGCATTCCCTTAGAGCCCTCCAAGAGGGGCGTGGGTCTCCTGCTCCCTTTGTGCTGATGAAACCACAATGTCGGAACTCCCACAGGCCGGGTCCTTTCCCCTCTCCCATCCCCCCATACCCAAGTGCAGCTTCTGCCCCAAAATCTCACTTTAGGGTAGGCAGGGATGGGAGGCGGAAGAGCTTTTTTTTCTTCCCGTATTTTTTTCATTTCAGCCTCGGAGAGAACCGAAGTGGACACTTGAGATGACCGTGGCGGGGTGTCCCGAAAAGTCTTGTCCCCACAGTCTTGTCCAGAGTAGTTCATTCTTTCTGTTGTCTCCATGCCAGGGGGAGGGCAAGGGGCCTGCATCTCATTGTGTGTCGTCCCCTCTGCATTTTCAGTCACATGATAGGGTCCCACCACCATCCCTCCTCCTCCTACCACCTTATTGCAATTCAGCCTCAGAACACACCGGATACTAGGCTGGACAGTTCCAGTGGCGATGCTTCCCATTTGACAGATAAGAAAGATGAAGCCCATGACACCTTTTTTGTTGGTTTCACTTAATCAAGGGTGTAATGGCCTGCTCATCAGGAGATCAGAATATTTAATCATCTCTACAGAGCCACGAACAGGGAATCCAGGGAGAACGAGACCTCCGAGCAGTCAAATGGCTATCACGGTAGTCTGCTGGCTCTCGCTTGGCGCCTGATGCCTCTTATTTAAAGCATGATTCCAACAAGCAGGGTCCCCTGGAGTCCCCATCCCATAGCACATAAGAGGGAAAAGGGACAGAGGTGCTTTTGAGCAAACAAGGAAAAGTCAGAATGAGTAATGATGGCTGACAAAGAGAGAAACTATATATATATATCTCAAAACTCTGGGGTCTTCCAGAAGACCAAAAGGATTACTGACCAACTTAAAGTTAAATTCTTCTCTGTGTACACTAAATCAAAAGGCACTCCTGTGCTGTAGAAACACTTCCCATGGAAAGAGTACAATAAGCCCCATGCCAGGACACTTAAAACCATCAGCCACAGCCATCTAGAAAATTCACTTCCATGGACAGGGCTTTCCCCACTGTGCCCCACCAACAAGACACCCCTGGGTTTAGCTGAGAGGTCCACAGATCCTGGTACCACAAGGGCCTCCCCACAAGAACCCCACTGGTTCTCTGCCCCCCCCCCCATCCCAACCCACCCCACCCCTGCCTCAGGCCTGTGGTGTGGAGGTTCCCACTGCTCTACAGGGAGGGCCGTGAGCACACCCTCCACTCCACAGCCAACTTGGCTGAGGCTCTGCTCCTTGGAGGCACTGATGCTGCCTCGTATTCCCCCCGCCACCACCTCCACTCTGAGTTGGGGCTAGGAAGAGAGGAGGAAATACCTTTGTCCCAAATCCCATCTGCCTCTTGATGACCGGCATGGCTTCCCCCTCCCAGGAGTCTGGAGAAAGGGACCCCTCTCTCCAACACGAGGGTCTTGTTCCTCTGCACCCCGTGAGGCAGGGCAGAGGACAACCAGTGAGGCAGCATGTCTTGCCCGTGGTTAAAGCATCAAAAGTGGCAGAGCCAGGACTCAGACTCAGGTCTCCCTATGAGTCCAGTGCTCTTTCTGCTAGTCTGGAAGACCTGATGTCCAACCTCCTTTCACTCTTCAGAAAACCATGGGTTCAAACTAAGACACAGAAAATGAAAGAATGTACTTTTTTGTGCCTCGGGTCCACAGCCTCTAGAATCCCACCCAGGGCTGGGTTTGGCCATCTGATTCTGGCCTCCTTTGGGGGGGGGGTTGTGTTTTCAAAGCACAAACAAATAAAATGCTTCAGGAAATAAGAGACCCCCAAAGTCAACTCCAATGACTGGCCAAGGCTTTGAGTCTATACTCGAGTGTTTACCTCCCAAATGCATGAAGGAAAGAAACGTTGGGTACAAAGACCTCCGTTCACATTGTCCAGGCTTCCAAGTGTAGCTGTGTGTCTGTCTGTGTGTGCCGTGTGGTTCCTGACCCCTCACCGTGGCATGCTCCCGCCCCTGAATGTCATCAGTCTGCCGGCTCCTCCGTGCTTTCTGGCTGCCTCTGCTCTGCACCCCAGAAAGCCCTGAGTTGGCTTTGGTTTGCTTTGCTGCCTTCGGTTTGATGTTCCTGTTCTCTGGCCCTCGTGTATCTTCTCCCATCCCAGTTCATCCCGCTGTCTCTCCTTTCCGTTCCTCTTCTGTTCATGACATGTTATCTGTTCCATGTTCTATGGTTTCTTAACTGCGTGTGGTTTTCTTAAGATTAATGTTCTAAAACGAGCTTCTCCTCCTTCCTCCTTTATTCCCACCTGGTCCCGATCCCCTTCTGCATGGTTGAACTTCTGCTTTAAAGTTAACAAGGCTCAGTCTCTCACTAGGTCTGGGTGCCCGCCGGAGTGGACTATGCTTCCTCTAACCTCTGTTTCCCACTATCTCTGTGATGGGGCTTGATTCCTCCTGTCCTAATATTGTAGTTCTGACCAAAACCAAAGCAGTTTTTAAAACCTCATGGATGCATATAACCTGAGCCCCTCTCCCATTCTTCCCCCTCCTGCCCGTGCTCATAACACCCAGCGACTGTGGATTCCAGCCGCCTGCTGTGCCCTAACCCCTCCCCATAACCCTTCCTCTGACCCCCCCCCCAGCTTGGCTGCTGCCCCTCACTCCAGGACAGTGCTTCTCACCCCTGTGCTTCCCTTGCAGATTCGCGTCGTGAAGGCGTTCCGTAGCTCTCTCTATGAAGGTCTAGAAAAGCCTGAGTCTCGAACCTCCATCCATAATTTCATGGCTCACCCCGAATTCCGGATCGAAGATTCACAACCCCACATCCCCCTCATTGATGACACCGACCTGGAAGAAGATGCCGCACTCAAGCAGAACTCGAGCCCGCCGTCATCGCTCAACAAGAACAACAGCGCCATCGACAGCGGGATCAACCTGACGACCGACACAAGCAAATCAGCTACCTCTTCAAGTCCAGGGAGCCCCATCCACAGCCTGGAGACGTCGCTTTAGCTGAGGACCCCGCTGCCACCGACCCACCCCTCCCCGGGCCCCATCCATCCAGGCATCCAGCTCACCCAAACAGCAACGAGCAACAACAGGAAACCAAATACTGGCGAGAAAACCAACATTTCCACCCAACAGACCCTTTTTCTGGCTGCGATGCTGTTTGAACTCTTTTTCACTTTGAGGCAAGGGGCGGGATCTGCTCGGGGAGGGGGGCTTATGGAAGTGAGCAATTTTCCGAGAACCAGCCCTTCCCGGCTCCCACCCAGACATGGACCAGCCATGCACCCGCCAGGCCACCATGTCCCCTGCATGAATGTACTGGACACTTCCAGTCCTCCCCTTGTTTGGTTTTGGGGGGGTCGGGGAGGGTTTTTTGTTTGTTTTCTTAGGCGGGAACTGCAAACAGACTCTTTTCTGAGACTATTTATCCAATCCACTGGTCTGTGAGTTTTTGAAATGCTTGTGCAGCATGGTCTCAGTTGTATAGGTTAATTTAACAACTTTTTGAAACTGCAGAGCTTAACTCGCCTAGTAAATTTGCACCAACCGAACCGAAGAACTTCATAGACACTCACGAGGTTATATCCATTTCTTTGTATCTATATCAACGTATACCTTTCCAAGACTGTATACGTCCATATAGATATGTGTGTGTATATATATATATATATGTGTGTGTGTATATGTATATATATATACACACATACACACACACACACACACACACACACGGATATATAAAGTTTTTTTGCCGGCATGTTGCCTTGTTTCCGCTTAAATTGCTCTATTTTAACTTATTTATGTCCTAAAACAAGAATGTAATTTGTTTACAATCCTGTAGATAACGTCCTTGGCTATTTGTATGGTTTAAGAACACTGGTGGCTGAGATGCTATAGAAAACAGCTCAGCCCAACAGACACTTCCCTGGATTGCACCCTCGGTGTTTCCCAATAGCCATGCTCTGATTTTTGCCTGCTGTTTCCGTTCAATCATGTCACTACCGCGGGAGGCTCAGGCAGAAGCCAAACGCGATCGAAGAGGAGTCTCCATCTGGAAGGGGGTTAACACAGTGCTCCGTGCTCCGTAGACACAGGGAGAGGAGGAGAGAAGGCTTCCTAGGTTCACAGCACTAACGGCGGGCCCGGCCCGAGGATGACAGGGTCCACCCCGCTCTGGTCGAAGACTTTTCTCTCGATGAAACTCACTTGAGTTTACTAAGAGCATTTCAAAAGGAGGTTCTCTTTGGCACTGTCTGGACAAGGTTGAGGTAGTGTCGCAATATTATAAATGCTACTGTGTTGATTTTTTTTAAGTAATTTAGAGGTTTATTTACTTATAAATTGCAGCATATGAGCTGTTGGCATACTGGATGAGGATCATGATGGCTTGCTGCTTTTATTTTTATTTTTGAAGAAGAATAGCCTTTTTCTCTGCACTATTTAGATCCGAACGAACCTTATGATGTGTATATTGAGATGTATTCAGTGTGATTTTTAAACCAAATTGTCTTCCTGTAGTCGCAATATATACTGTAGCCTTTTGACAGCAAGTCTTGCTTTCCCAGACAGAAAGCCATTCTGAAACCCTACAGTATCACAGGTGAGAAAAGGTGGTTATTTTTCCCCCAAGACAATAACAGCACTAGTAATCCCACTTAATGAAAGCTTATTTAATTGTACGTCAGCCTCTTAACTGCTAAGCACTTTGTGGGTATCAGCTTTTTTCATAAAAGAACTTTTGTATTTAATACAAAGTTTGCTTTGAGACTTTTCAGCATACGATCTTTTTCCATAAACTTGTACAGTGCAAAAGACATTTTGAATACCATGATCGATGACGTCCCATGCTTCGAGGAAAACCAAACACTTTCCACCTCGCTTGCGAAATTCATTCCTCATACTGACCCCTTCCCACAGTTGCTCTGTGTCAGCTCAGCCCTTCCCTTCTCCAGGCCCAGAGAATTCTTCCACAAACAAGATGAGAGCCACTCGGGAAAAGAGCCATAGTCAGCTGGGAGGGCCTACGGCTGGGTGGCTGTTGCAGGAACCTGAGGCTTTGGGATCCCAAGTCAGCCCATCCCACCTGGCAAAACCATCCCGGAAGGAGGACTTTCTGTGTGTGAGAGCATCACCTGAATGTCGTGAGGGAATCTCTCTGAATGGACCTAGCAGAGAAAACTGCATCCCCAAGGGGGTGACCAGCCCTCAGATGTGCTTATTGGATTCCCATACAAACACCGCCAAAAGCCAGCCTGCTGTTCTCCTGCCGAGAAAGTGAAGACCTCCACATGTGACAAAACCTGGAGCAGCTTTGGAACATGGTGTTTTTTTGTAGTTTCCTTTCTCAAGGTTTTCCATCACCCCACCTTCTTCTTGGTTCCAATCCTGTGTCCATGACCTCATTCCCCGATAGCAGGAAAGCCGCACTTGCCCCCCATGGTCCCTGTTCGTTTGGAGCCGGGACACTGGGAAGACAGGAGGGCTTTCTTTGAGCAGAGCCTAGCTTGGGGAACAGGGAGCCGTGGAAGTGACCGAGGACACCCGACATCAGTGTTGGTCTTTTCTTGTCAGGGATGATGGATGCACACACACACATACACACGCACACACACAGAGGAAATGATTGGTTTGTCAAAACTCACTGTAGTACATAAAGCTTGCACTCTGCGTCCTATATCTTAGCAGCATGGGGTACGTTTGGCAGTTCACCCCATTAGGGGGTCAATAATTTATGACCATTCATCTGTTTTTATGAATTTTTTTATCTAGACAATAATTGTAAATAAAGAACTCACCGTCTCTGTTCATTTAATACTATGCAATGGTTATGCTTTCAATTGCTGACTCTTCTTACTCCCACAGTGTGGTTCTGAAATGTCTGTGGTTTAAAAAAAAAAAAGGCAAAAAACTAACATCAAACAGAACACAGTAAATATATACTCTGTAATGTACATTTTTTTTCCAGTTTGGGACTGCACCATCCACTTAGCTGCTTCTCTGTCCTCTGGACAAGGGCTCTAGGAGAAGATAGCCGATTCCTTCTTAGGTCTAAGCTCAGCCAATTTGTCTCCCCTCAACAGATGAGAGAAGAGCAGGGAGCCCATTCAGTGACCCTTGGGGCTGGAGAATCACCCACCTTTGGAGGTGGGCAGGGAAGAATGTTTCCTCCCTGCGACTCGGGCCAGAGCTTTGCCTAACTCTGAAGCAGCCTCCAATGCTCCCACTAGCCCCTCACCATGGCCCCTTGCCCCTTGTCCCCACCAGAACACAGAGTAGACAAGAGAGAGGGTGTCCCGCTTTTGAGACCAGACCAGTGTTAATGATGGTACTGGGCCAAGGATTCTGGACCCGTCTCAGCCTGGGTAGCCTACTCACTGAATAGCTGCTCTTTTCCCAATCATGCCGAAATGCCACCTGTACCACATACTGATAACTTGTATAGATTTGGGTCTATTTCTGGAATTTCTCTTCTGTTCCCTTATCTGAGTGGCTCATCAGGCACCAGCCATACAGTTCTAATTACTGTTGCTTCAGATAATGTTTTACCATGCAGAAGGATAAGTTTTCTCTTTTTCAACAAAATGTCCTGGTCATTGTCTCACAGCTATTCTTTTAAGTAAGCTTTCAAATATTGCCAAGTCTTCCACCCCGAGCACTTCCCCCACTGCCATTCGATGTGCAAAGGCCTTCCTTCCTGCCATCGTAAATACTGTTCACTCAGGGTCACTAGATAGAGTGTCCCGTGAGGAGAAGCAAAAAGAGCATCCTAAATTTGGGGGAAAGCCATATGTTCCTCCCACCATCTCACCTGTATCCTAAGTCAGGATGTCACCAGGAGAGGCCACCAAGCCCCCCACCCCAACCTCAGTTTGGGACCCAAAGTCACCCACCTTGATTGTCCTGGGGGTGGACCCTGCATCTGCCCCAGGCCAGAGGAGGAAGAGGGCTCTCTTCCACACCTGGAACTACCAGAATTCATGGCCCAGTTGCTTTTATTTCTAACTCTCCTCATGAAGAAACATTTATTCCCATCTCCCTTTCTGAACTTTTTTTTTTTTTTTTTTTTTTTTTTTTTTTTTTGCCAGGAGTGGAAGGGGTCGCTTCTTGTTCTTTATTCAAAGCTTTTTCGGCGGTTGTGTGATAGGTCCTTTGGGATGCAGCAATTTCTTTTCTGGACCCTCACACCACGCAGACTCCCCCTATGCATTCGTGCTCCACTTAAGGGAGGCTGTCAGCTGGGTGTACCGCGACATGCCTTCCACCCTAAACTCTCTCCATAGTGTCTGAAATCCCATTAGAAGATGGTTGGGGTGCGTTTCTTGAAGGCTTTGGGTCTTCCAGAGCCAAGTCCTATCAAACAATAGCAGAAAACCCCCAGGTCTTTTCCAAGTTCCAAGACAAGCTCTCCTGATTGTGATATAGAGATCCTACTCAACCAAGTAGAGGGAAGGGGATCCCAGGCCCTGGGCACCAGCCATCACCCCCTCCACCAAAAACAAGACCTTTGAGGCTGCTCTGGGACCTTCTCAGCCCCCTAAGTCTGTTTTGTAATGCCTGTGGTGCTCTCCCTCCGGACCTTTCCTCTTGGGGGTCGCCACACTTTGCTAACTCTTGTGTGCACATATTTTATAACAGAGTAGCGAGGAAATGGTGCCGCTCCAGCTTCCACAAGCTGCCCGGGCTCTGGGGGGCTCTGGGACAATCGGGGCTGGGAAGTGACTGTGCTCTTATTGTACACTCTTTATTTCTCTGTATCTCTGGCTTGTGCTCTTTGTAATTAATGGGATTTGTCTGCCTTTTCAACACTATCCTGAGCAATAACAATAAATGCACACGTGGAAACGCAGACACGGTACACATCACAAGGCCTTTTTCCGCAGGACAGCTGGGTCCCCGCCCTCTGTGGATTTGGACTCGGGGGGAAATGGAGTCCCTGGGAGGGAAAGTCACTTTGTCCAAGGGTGCACAACTCGGTGGGCAGTCTCTCTCCTTCCACCACATCACACCTTTCAAACTTCCACCATTTAAGGGAGCAAGTTTAACCTGCCATTAAGTCATTAACCTTCCATGAGCAACAGTGGACAGTCCCAGTGAGCAAGACTTTGGGGGAAGAGGTCTTGGGAGAAGAAAGAGATTTGGAGACAGAGGGTCTGGGAGGTAGGGGCACATACTGGGGAAAGTTAAGAATGGCCTGATTTGGGGTCTAGGATCAAATGCAGGGAGGTGATGGGACAAAAGATGTGGGTGGCACCCCTCACTGGGGAGAGGGGAAGCAGAGGGAGCCTGGCGCCCCAAGAATCTGAACTTTGCAAACCTCTGCTGAGCATCAGCAGAAAACAAGAATGTGGCCAGACCAAGAGATGATCTCAGTGTTGGCTCAAATGTTGAGGGTTGCACATGTGCACTTACACACACACACACACACACACACACACAACACTAAAGGTCAGCCCTTGTCAGGGAAAACTGATCTTCAGATCAGGCACCGTAGAGGCCCATCCAAGTTCTAAACAGTTTCACCTCCCAGGGTCAAATTACTCCCAACATCAATGGTGCTTCAGTGTAGGTATTTTAATTTCCACTTAACAGAAGAGGAAACAGCAGCTCAGAGAGAAGAAGGGTAGGCCCAGCTAGAAAGGATAAGATAAAGTAGTGCTCCTAGCAGTCTTGATGCCAGAATTGGCCCCTGAAACCTCTATATTACAGTGCCTTTCAGTCCGACTAGTAAATAGCTTAATGAATGAGATACAGTTGCATTGCTTGTCCCAAATCCCCAATCTCTCCGTCAGTGCCTATACCAGGGAATTCCTTGAATAACAACTATGCCCCATGCATTATATTTGCATTATGCCTTAAATGTCACTGTCCCTGTTTTCTACTTGAGAAAAGCAAGGCTCAGATGCACCAGAGAATCAATGGTGCAGCTAGAGATGGAAGGCCAGGGCTTGTCCCTTGAAGAACAGGAGACCCAAGAGCCCCACCCACTTTGTCTCCAGCTCCACCTTAAGTGCTGCTCCCCCCGCCTCCATCCTTGCAATATTTCTCCATTAGAGAGGAATAATCTTGAAAGCTGGGGTGGGGGTGGAAGGGTGGGCTGCTGTCTGGAGACCCAGCCCTTAACTCTGTAAGAACCCACACCCTTACTCCCTCTCCTAAGCTCCTTGATGGCCTAGGTCTATCACACTCTCTGAACCTTAACATCATCTCTTCAGCAGTGACCATCTCCAGCTAGGGATCTTCCGTCCAATGTCAAGAGAGAAACTGAGTGATTGTGACTTACTCATGGAGAGCCTAGGCTCCATCCTAGGTCCCTGGACTCCTTAACACCAGGAGGGGTCTAGGTCTGCCAGACCATGCATGTATGGCTGAGGGGAGCTCCCAGGCCCCACCCAGGAGCACAGCATTCTCCATGTGCTTGCGGGAAGCCCGGGACCTAGGGGCTGGGGCCACTGGGGTTTGGGGTCTCGGTTCTAGTTGCAGGAGCCTAGCTAAGATCCCACCCTGTCTGGGGTTTCTACCTCACAGGACCCCAGGACTGTGGGGAAGGGGCAGTGTGAAGACATTGGTTCTCGCGGCTTGGAGAGGGCAGAGTGAGAGGGCTTAGCCTCTGGTAGCTGGCATTCCCTGGCCTTCTCTGCCCCTAGTTCCCGCTTTGGGTGCTGAGGAGGGACTAACAACAAGGAAGCAGTAGATCCGGTCAGTCTACCCACTACCCCAAAAATTACTCATCCGACAATGCTCATCCTAAGGCCGGTCGCACCCAGAACCGCAGGGAGGCGGGTGAAGCTATAGCTTTGACTCCTTCCTTTCATGTATAGATCTCAGCAAAAAGGAAGGTCTGGTCAGGACAGAAGATGGGCGATGCCCAGGATCAGTGTTGCCGCGGAAACGAGAGCCCCGCCCCTTTGGTCTCACTGGTACAGCGCACAGAAGGGGAGGGGCATCGGGAGGGCTGGGGCACCGCCCCGGGAGGGCGGGGCGCTGCCCCGGAGAGGCTCGGAACGTTTGTGCGAACGGACCGCGTTGCCACCCGGCCGCTCCAGCGCCACGGCCGGACCGCCCACCAGCCCGGCGCCGGAAGTGAGCTGTTCGGGGGGGCCGCCGGTAGCTGCCACGTCCGAGAGCAGGAGCTGCTGTGTTCGCAGCCATGGTGAGTGTGGGGACCGGGGACGCGGCCCTCTCCCGGGTTCCTTGACCCTGCCAAGGTTCAAGCCCCGGGCTGGGGCCGTTCAGGTTCCCTCCGCCGATTTGGGTTTTGCGGGGTTCTGGCCTTGCCCCTCGGAACCTTTCGGAATGGGAGGCCGGAGGGAGGAACCTCTTGGAACACTGCGGGCCATGCCGCTCCCGCATCTCTCGCTCCTTTTCTTCCTCTTCCCCCAACAATTGAAAACAAAACCCAGAACATCGTACGAGCTAGTGTATCCCGAGCCCTTAGTAAGTTCTAGACGTTGTTCATAATCTCAGCCTGCTAACAGCCCCGCAAAACAGGTGCTTCTGTTATCGACACTTTACAAATGAGGAAGCTTGAGCTTCGGAGAGGTGAAGTCTCTTACACTACTAGTTAAGTGGCAGAGCTGAGATTCGAACCCACGTAACCACTCCCTTCTTCCACCTACCACCTCTCCCACCGGAGATCTATGTGGGCATAGATGTAGGGCTCCGAAGTTAATGGGCAGTTCTAGACACTGATGTAAGGATGAGCTAAAATTACTCTCTGAAGGTAGGGACTCGGGTTTTAAATCTCTGCGGTATGCAGTGTACAGTCATTCCACATTTACTCGTTGAGTGAATGCCTGAATGGTAACGAATGAATAAAAGTGCGTCGCTGGAGCCTGGCACAGAGCCCCCACTCTGAACCCCCCCCAGGTTCAGGTATCCAGTGCGCTCAGGAAAATGGGTGTGCCTGGGGTTCTGAGGGAACTTGGGTGAACCAGAAGTCAGGACACTGGGTTTAGTTCTTCTATAAAAGAACCCATGAGTGACGTAGAACAGAAATTTTCAGAGACAATCTATAGAAACAAAGACTTCAGAGGCAACATGATAGCAATAAAAACTTATCTTTCAATAATCACTCTCAACGTGAACAGCCTAAATGCTCCCATTAAACGGCATAGTGTTACAGACTTGATAAAAAGACAGGACCTGTCCATATGCTGTCTATAAATACAAGAATCTAAAGATACTTCCAGACTGTTAGCGAAGGAATGGGGAACCATCTTTCATGCCAATGGGCCTCAAAAGAAAGCTGGGGTAGTGATTCTCATACCAGATAAATTAGATTTTAAGCTAAAGACCATAGTCAGATACAGAAGGACACTATATCATTCTTAAAGGGTCTAACCACCAAGAATTACAAATTTACAATTATAAATATTTATGCCCCCAACATGGGAGCAGCCAACTACATAAGCAAACTGTTAATCAAAATAAAGAGTCATATTGATATGAATACATTAATTGTAGGGGATCTTAACACACCACTCTCAACAATTAACAGATCATCTAAGCAGAAAATCAATAAAGAAACAAGAGCTTTGAATGACACATTGAACCTAATGGACCTCATAGATATATACAGAACATTCCACCCTAAAACAGAATACTCATTTTTCTCGAGTGCACATGGAACTTTCTCCAGAACAGACCACATACTGGGTCACAAATCAGGGCTCAACCCACACCAAAAGACTGAGATTATTCCCTGCAAGTTCTCAGATCACAACGCTTTGAAACTGGAATTCAAGCACAAGAAAAAGTTTGGAAGGAATTCAAACACTTGGAAGCTAAAGACCACCCTGTTTAATAATATTTGGATTAACCAGGAAATCAAAGAAGAACTTAAACAATTCATGAAAACCAATGAGAATGAAGACACTTCGGTCCAAAACCTATCGGATACGGCAAAGGTGGTCCTAAGGGGAGAATACATAGCCATCCATGCCTCACTCAAAAAAACTGAAAAATCCCACATACACCAGCTCTCTTTACACCAAAGAACTGGAAGATCAACAACAAATTAAGCCAACCCCATGAACAAGAAGGGAAATAATTTAGAGCAGAGATCAATGAGTTAGAAACTAAAGATACAGTAGAACACACCAATGAAACTAGAAGCTGGTTCTTTGAAAGAATCAGTAAGATCAATAAACCACTGGCTAAACTAATTCGAAAGAAAAGAGAGAGGACCCAAATTAATAAAATTATGAATGAAAGGGGAGAGATCACAACACCAAGGAAATAGAAACAATTATCAGAAATTATCATCAACAGTTATATGCCAGTAAGTTAAGGAACCTAGAAGAAATGGCTGCATTCCTGGAAACCTATAAACTTCCCAGACTGAAACAGGAAGAAGCTGACAACCTGAATAGACCAATATCTAGTAACAAGATCGAAGCAGTGATCAAAAACCTCCAAAAAAAAAAAAAAAAAAAAGAGAGAGAGAGTCTAGGATCTGAAGGATTCCCTGGAGAATTCCACCAAACATTCAAAGAAGAAATAACACCTATTTTCCTGAAGCTGTTTCAAAAATTAGAAACAGAAGGAGAACTTCCAGGCTCTTTCTATGAAGGCAGCATTGCCTCGATCCCCAAACCAGGCAAAGATCCCATCAAAAAGGAGAATTTCAGACCAATATCCTTGATGAATATGGATGCCAAGATTCTCAACAAGAACTTAGTTAATAGGATCCAAAATACATTAAAAAGATTATCCACCTTACCAGGTGGGATTTATCCCTGGGATGCAAGGGTGGTTCAACATTTGAAAATCAATCAATGTGACAGAACAGATCAGTAAGAGAAGAACCACACGGGGTCCTCTCAATTGATGCAGAAACAGCTTTTGACAAAATACAGCATCTGTTCCTCATTAAAACTCTTCAAAGTATAGGGATATAGGGAACATTCCTCAACTTCATAAAATCTATCTATGAAAAACCCAAAGTGAATATCATTCTCAATGGGGAAAAACTGACAGCGTTCCCATTGAGATCAGGAACATGATAATGATGCCCACTCCTGCCACTGTTGCTCAACATAGTATTAGAAGTCCTAGCAACAGCAATCAGACAACAAAAAGAAATAAAAGGTATTCAAATTGGCAAAGAAGTCAAACTCTTTAATCATAGATGAAATGATACTTTATATGGAAAACCCAAAAGACTCTACCTCCAAACTACTAGAACTCATACAGCAATTCAGTAACGTGGCAGGATGCAAAATCAATGCACAGAAGTTAGTTGCTTTCTTATACACTAACAATGAAAATATAGAAAGGGAAATTAGAGAATCGATTCCATTTACTATAGCACCAAGAACCATAAAATACTGCGGAATAAACCTAACCAAAGAGGTAAAGGATATGTACTCGAGGAACTACAGAACACTCATTAAAGAAATTGAAGACACAGAAAGATGGAAAAGCAATCCAGACTCATGGATTGGAAGAATAAACATTGTTAAAATGTCTATACTGCCCAGAGCAATCTATACTTTCAATGCCATCCTGATCAAAATTCCACTGACATTTTTCAAAGTGGTAGAACAAATAATCCTAAAATTGGTATGGAACCAGAAAAGACCCCAAATCGCTCAGGAAATGTTGAAAAAGAAAAAGCTGGGGGCATCACATTGTCTGATTTCAAGCTTTACTACAAAGCTGTGATCACCAAGACAGCATGGTACTGGCACAAAAGCAGACACATAGACCAATGGAACAGAGTAGAGAGTCCAGATATGGACCCTCAACTCTAAGGTCAAATAATCTTTGACAAAGCAGGAAAAAATATCCAGTGGAAAAAAGACAAGTCTCTTCAATAAATGGTGCTGGGAAAATTGGACCACTGAAACTTGACCATTCTCTTACACCATACAAGATAAACTCAAAATGGTTTAAAAACCTCAATGTGAGGCAGGAATCTATCAAAATCCTAGAGGACAACACAGGCAGTAACTTCTTAGACATTGGCCACTGCAACTTCTTTCAAGATATGTCTCCAAAGGCAAGGAAACAAAAGCGAAAATGAACTTTTGGGACTTCATCAAGATAAAAAGCATCTGCACAACAAAAGAAACAATCAAAACAAAGAGGCAACCCACAGAATGGGAGAAGATATTTGCAAATGACACTACAGACAAAGGGCTGATACCCAAGATCTATAAAGAACTCCTAAAACTCAACACCCAAAAAACAGATAATCACATCAAAAAATAGGAAAAAGACATGAACAGACACTTCTCCAAAAAAGACATACAAATGGCTGACAGACACATGAAAAAATATTCATCATCATTAGCCATCAGGGAGATTCAAATCAAAATTTGAATGGAGATACCACCTTACACCAGTTAGAATGGCAAAAATTAACAGGACAGGAACAACAAGTGTTGGAGAGGATGTGGAGAAAGGGGAACCCTCTTACACTGTGATACAAGTTGGTACAGCCACTTTGGAAAACAGTATGGAGATTCCTCAAAAAATTAAAAATAGAGCTACCCTATGACCCTGCAATTGTGCTACTGGGTATTTACCCAAAGATACAGATGTAGTGAAAAGAAGGGTCATATGTACCCCAATGTTCATAGCAGCAATGGCCACAATCACCAAACTGTGGAAAAGAGCCAAGATGTCCTTCAACAGATGAATGGACAAAGAATACACGGTCCATACATGCAATGGAATATTAAGCAGCCATCAGAAAGGATGAATACCCAACTTCTGTATCAACATGGATGGGACTGGAGGAGATTATGCTGAGTGAAATAAGTCAAGCAGAGAGAGTCAATTATCATATGGTTTCACTTACTAGTGGAGCGTAAGGAATAACATGGAGGACATTAGGAGAAGGAAAGGAAAAGTGAATTGGGGTAAAGCAGAGGGTGAGACAAAGCATGAGAGACTGGACTCTGAGAAACAAATTGAGGGTTTTGGAGGGGAGGGGGTTGGGTGATGGGTGAGGGGATGGGTGAGGCTGGTGGTGGGTATTAAGGAGGGCACATATTGCATGGAGCACTAGGTGTGGTGCATAAACAATCTTGGAACACTTAAAAAAATAAAATTAAGTTAAAAAAAAAAAAAAGGAATACTTACAATCATGTCCTCATGGGAGGTGTCCACAGTGTTAATTACTGACACCTAGAACCAAAGATACGGTTGGTGAATGAACAGATGGCAGTTAGAATGCAATCATCTTATTAAAACTATCGTTCATTATCAAGGTTCTTGACTGCATTTGTTTGTTCACTCATTAAACATTTACTTTAAGTACCTTCTTTTTGCTAAGCACCATGCCAGAGACTAGAGATATAGATACAAATAAGTGTTCTTGCCCCCCCCCCGAAAATCTTGTACATAAGTAACTCTACCATGGAAAGGTAAGTACTTTAACAGCAGTTTACATGTACTATAGCCACCTGAGGAGCTGATGGTGGTAGACATGAACTGGGGCTTAGATGAGGAGGAATTTGCCAAGCGGCACAGGGGGAAAAAATTACAGTCCAAGCAGAGGGAGTAACATGAGCAAAGAGGGGAGAATGGCAACCAGTCTTCACCACTCTGAGGGTGAAGAGGGACACTGGGGGATCTATGGCTATTGTTCCCTTCCTGGATCACAGAGCTTCTGATCTCACAGGCAGTTTGGGGCATATGAGAGTTAATACCCAACACATGGAGAAATGATTCAAGGTAGACTGCTCTCTGGTCCACCACCTATGACAGATCCTAGGCTGTCATCTACTGGGATCCAGGATTGAGCAGCTCATGGGGCTGGAACACAGATGTCATGGTCATCACTCTCCCACTCATTCTCTGAGGTCCAGCTCAAATTATGCCCCCCTTCTTGAAGATTCCCAGATTCCCCAACCAGCTGGACTCCTCTGAATATCTGAAGCACTGAACGTCTACAACACTTTATACCCTTTGTTCTCACAACCAGAAGGTGAGCTCCTTGGACCGAGGGTCTGTATCATCCACAGTATTGAAACTTTTCAAATCACCCTACACAGTGTTTTGCAACCAAAAGGAACCCAGTGACGGCTTCCTGAATGAATAAGTAAATGAATAAAAGTAGTTTTACTTTGCTTCCAGGGATAGAAAAAGGTTGAAAGGGAGGTTTCAGTTTGGAACTGGTATTTTTTATCACTTTCCCCATTTCATCTTTTTCCAGCACAAGCCCTGCAGGTATAAAGTCTGACTTGACTTTTCAGAAAGGTGGACACTGGAGGTGGACAGGTGCAAAGCAGTTCAAAGGTATTTACCAAGTAAGCACATTAAATTCAAGACTCCCTAATAAGCGGGCCTTCAACATCTGCAGAGGCAAGTAAGAAAGAGAAGCGTCTCCTACTCTTGCCAAGCTGTCTGGGTTACAAAGTGCTTTCACATGTGCACTGGGAAGGGCAAAGGGCAGAATTAATTGGAGCAGTCTGATAACTAGGGAACCGAAGGAGTCCAGAAAGGAGGGAGCACTTGAAATCACAGAGGTGGTTACAGGCGGAGCTGGAAAAAGAGCCCCCACCTGTTAATTCCCAGCTCACAAAGCTTTCCACTCAAATAGGCTGCCTATCTGGAACATAAAGTAGCTGTTACACTGAATTCCCTAAATCAAAGGCTGAGGGCTAAGGACAGTAAGAAGAGAAGTTTCCTAGTAGTTTCATGAGGTCACCAAAGGGCCTTAAGCTTAACAAGCATGTATTTTTAGCCACTCTCACCCACCAGCCAGGATGGTGAACATAATTCTGAACAAGAGTGTGTTTTTTAATTATTTTTAAAGCTCCTTTCTAAAAAAATCCTCCCTCCTAAGCACCTTAGGTGGTCTGGTCCTTGTTAAGTAGTAAGAGGCAGCCCTTAAAACAATTCAGCTCCACAGAATTCGTTGAAGAGTTAAAATTTCATTTAGGGAGAGAGCTGAGTATCAGAGCACAAGGGATTCTACTCAGCAGCTGAAGAATCAGGGGCCTCAAAAGATTAGTAATCTCAAACCCTGTAGGGCAAGAACTAAACCCAGTGTCCCTCAGAACCCCAGGCACACCCATTTTCCTGAGCGCACTGGATACCTGAACCCCCCCACTCTGTGCCAGGCTCCAGCGACGCACTTTTATTCATTCGTTACCATTCAGGCATTCACTCAACGAGTAAATGTGGAATGACTGTACACTGCATACCGCAGAGATTTAAAACCCGAGTCCCTACCTTCAGAGAGTAATTTTAGCTCATCCTTACATCAGTGTCTAGAACTGCCCATTAACTTCGGAGCCCTACATCTATGCCCACATAGATCTCCGGTGGGAGAGGTGGTAGGTGGAAGAAGGGAGTGGTTACGTGGGTTCGAATCTCAGCTCTGCCACTTAACTAGTAGTGTAAGAGACTTCACCTCTCCGAAGCTCAAGCTTCCTCATTTGTAAAGTGTCGATAACAGAAGCACCTGTTTTGCGGGGCTGTTAGCAGGCTGAGATTATGAACAACGTCTAGAACTTACTAAGGGCTCGGGATACACTAGCTCGTACGATGTTCTGGGTTTTGTTTTCAATTGTTGGGGGAAGAGGAAGAAAAGGAGCGAGAGACGCGGTAGCGGCGTGGCCCGCAGAGTTCCAAGAGGTTCCTCCCTCTGGCCTCCCATTCCGAAAGGTTCCGAGGGGCAAGGCCAGAACCCCGCAAAACCCAAATCGGCGGAGGGAACCTGAATGGCCCCAGCCCGGGGCTTGAACCTTGGCACGGTCAGTATTTCTTGTAGTCCCACCTTGGTGGTCGCATAATCTTTTAACCTTGCCAGTCTTGGAAGCTCTCTCTCTCTCCATCCATTCTGAATTTCAGCCTTGCTGGATAAAGTATTCTTGGCTGCATGTTCTTCTCATTTAGTGCCCTGAATATGTCTTGCCAACCCTTTCTGTCTTGCCAGGTTTCGGTGGACAGGTCTGACGTTATTCTGATGGTCCTTCCTCTGTACTAAGGAATCTCTTCCCCCTAGCTGCCCTTAAAACATCCTCTCTGAACTTATATCTCATGAATTTTACAATTATGTCTCTTTCTAGACTCGTTGATCTTGGAGGGTGTCCTCTTTGCCTCTAGGACACGAAGACTTATTCCATTCCCCAGGTTGGGGAAATTTTCATCTAATATTTGTTCAGCTATATCTTCTAGTCTTCTTTCTCCTCCCCCTCAGGGATCCCAATAATTCTGATATTGGAACGTTTTTTGACGTCCTTTACTTCCCTAATTCTGTTTTCATGTTATCTAAGCTGTTTGTTCCAGACCTCCTCCTAATCTTTCTTTTCTATCAGATAGTATTCTAGATCGCTAATTTGAAATTCTGGATCTTCTGCCTCATTTACCCTAGCTGTTAGAGTATTTAGATTAGATTGGATCTCATGATAGCATTTTTAAGTTCTGCCAGATCAGATCTCATTTCTGCCCTTAGAGATTCTATGTTACCAGTAATGGTCTTCTCCAACCTAGCCATTGGCTGGATAATTGTTACCCTGAATTCCATTTCTGACATATTATTTATGTCGATATCCAATAGTTCTGTGGCAGAGGGCACAGTCTCTGAATTTTTCCTCTCTTGGGTGTTCCTTCTCCTAGTCATTTTGGAGAGAGGTCGTTGAGGGATGTATAGCTGAATATATCCACTATGATCCAGTCAAGATGCACCTCTCCACTGATGATCTTCTGCCACCATAGAGCTCCAGAAGTGTATAATCTTACATCTCAGGCTGATCTCATGGGTGTTCAGTGTGTTCTGGTAGATATTTAGCTCAATTCAGGGGACCAGTTGAAACAGGACCTTGTACTTTTCTGCCATCTTGCCTCTCCTCCCACTTGTAAGTATTCCTTTAGCCTTCCCTTACATACTATAGATGTGGGCATTTCAGTGCAGGGCGAGCATTTCTGTTGATCATTCCTGAATCCAGTGTGGCTTTGCACCCTTGAGTCAGGCTGTAGCCTCGGCATATGGTCAGTCTCCCAGCAGTGCCTGCCATGTTGGCAGGGCTATGGCATTCTGGTCACTCTCTGGTGGGAGGAACCTAGGAATGGTTTATAGCTCAAGGCCCTCAGTCTTCAGGCCAACAAAGTAACCTGCTCTGGGATGGAGGCTAAGCTGGTGTGAAAGTTTGACAATAGTCTTTCCACCTGCCTTCCCCGTGCTGCCACTGCTTAACCCCTTCGGAAGGGGGGTTGAAGGAAGAAAGAATGGGAAAATGACTCAGTACAAGGCCAGAGAGCAAGCACAGTGAAAGCCCAAAACAGAGCCAGATAGGACCACCACAGATAGTGGGCCAGGCAAAGCCCTTTGAACCAGAAGTCATTAACTCAGGGTGTTTCCTGAGAGACAAACACGGGGCAGTATCAGAGGACAGAGCTGTGGGAGAAGGTCCACAGGTTAAAGTCTCCAGCAACAAAGATGCAAACTGTGCTTCATGCAGGGCCAGGCAATCCAGGCAGACTTTGAGCAAGTCTCTCTGGTCAGTCAGCTTACAGTATTTCATCTCAGGGCTCCTGCCTACTAGCGGATGCTTTTCATCTTCTGATAGGTTGCCTGGTCTCACAGTTGTATATGTTTCCTGAATGCAGTCATTTAACCACATCTTCTTGGAGACAGTGTGGTACCTTGGGTATGAAAATCCAATCTGAGACTCCCTAGCCCATTTCTTTCTTTTCTTTTCTTTTTTTTTTTTTTTTTAAGATTTTATTTATTTATTTGACAGAGCGAGAGATCACAAGTAGGCAGACAGGCAGGCAGAGAGAGAGGAGGAAGCAGGCTCCCTTCTGAGCAGAAAGCCTGATGCGGGACTCGATCCCAGGACCCTGAGATCATGACCTGAGCCGAAGGCAGTGGCTTAACCCACTGAGCCACCCAGGCACCCTCCCTAGCCCATTTCTTAACTCTTCTGAGCTAGCCTTGATTTCCTCACAGCTAAAATGGGAAAAATAACGTATATGCTACCTACTTGTGTAGTTTGGGTTTGAGAAACAGGTGAGGCAAAATAGCAATGGCTGGTGTCTGCATGTTCACTGTCAGACCCCATGCCCTACCCTTTTCATTCAGTGTCTCATTGGACCTTCATAGCAACCCCTAAAGCATATGCCACCATTGGCTATCGTGATAGCCATAGTGGTAGCCATAATGATGCCACCATTAGCCCCATTTAAAGAGAAGGAAACTGAGGTTCAAGGAAATCAATGTAATTTTTTTCTGAATAACAGGTAAGGTCAGGAGATGTATTTAAATCTTTAAAGGACTATCCCCTTCTTCCTCCCGAAGTGTGTGATAGCACTCTGCAGAAGTACCTGAGAAGTCTAAACACTTGCAATGCCTGTCTTCCAAAAAGCCAAGACCTAGAGTAGTGGAGGGGGTTGGCTTCTGAGGAAGAATCAGAATGTTTTTCTCAGGGAGGTGAGGAAGGAATGTTGAAGCAAACAGAATAACCACTTCTGTTGAAAGGATATTAATTGTTCCTGAATACAGTAAGAGTGACGGCTAATAGTTCCTAAAAGCCCTAGCGTGAGACAGCTGAAGAAGGTGCTCTCTGTTGGAAGAGGCAGCAAACAGGAAGGGCCAGGATGTTCAGTGGGACAGCAGGCATTGCAGCTCAGAGGAAAAAGACGAGAGCTATAGGCAGGGACCAGCCCTAGGATTGCATGGCCAGTCAGAATCGAGAAGGTTGGTTCATCAGTGGTGGAACTATTGACATTTAAGGCATGGGTGGAGAGTCTGGGGTTCTAGGCATACTACTAGGAAAAAGGTCTAGTAAAAATCCAGGAACAAAGGTCCACAAAGGATCTAGGGCCATAATGGGGGAAGGAGCCCTAATGTCTGAATAGAACCTTGTGTCTAGGCCAGATGTGCATTATGGAGGATCTCACTAGGGCCCTACAGGTACTCAGAGGCTACTCCTTTGTGTCACCATCAGCCCTGGGTTCTAGGGCTGAGCTGAAACTCTAGGCATCTTCCACAGTAGCCTACAGAGCATCAGAACATGGTGGGGCCTGAGGATGGAAGAAGAAAAGGGAGGCTAGCTAGCCACTGTTTTGTCTCCCAATGTTTTGTCTTCCAATCCTACAGAATAGGATTGGAAACGGCTTCCCCTCTCTATGTAGAGGGTCTGAAAGCAGCTGGGATTGGGGGGGGGGGGTTGTCCCTTTCAGAATGACATTCCTGTCAGAGAAATGGAATTTGGAGATGCTAGCTTGTTGCCTGAAAATGTTGCTGCTTTGGGGTTAGATTATTATCAGGTAAACTCTGGTCCATACTAGATTCTGTCCTGGTGACTACGCCACCCCACCTCACCCACCCTCCCAGCCTGCAGTCTTCTCAAGCTGTCCTCCCTTTGCAGCACGATGCCCAGATGGACTACTATGGCACCCGCCTAGCAACCTGCTCATCAGACAGGTCTGTCAAAATCTTCGATGTACGAAATGGAGGACAGATCCTCATTGCCGACCTCAGGGGGTGAGTCCAGCCAAGTCTGGGTGAGGTCTCAGAATGATTGGGCTTCTCAGACCCAGATCAGAGGAGCTCCACAGTGCATTTAGCAGAGAGGACACCCCTCCCACCCCCGCCAGTCCCAGCCAAGCAGCTGTCCTCAGCATACATTCCAGGCTGATGGATCCAGGAATGAATCCTAACTTTGCTTCCCAAAAACCCACCAGAAGACCTTGAGTAAGGGTCAGTCTACGTAGCTCTCAAAGGCTTTATCTGCTAACCCTCAAAATAGGCAGTTGCTGCCTCCTCCCAGGTAGAGCCTGTTCACAGCATGCTTTCGGTAGCTATTGCTACTTTTAAAAGTGGGAAAGAACTTTTTCGTTGTTGTTGTTTTTAAAGATCTTATTTTTTTATTCAACAGACAGAGATTACAAGTAGACAGAGGCAGGCGGGGGGTGGGGGGTGCAGGTTCCCCGCTGAGCAGAGAGCCCGATGCGGGGCTCAATCCCAGGACCCTGGGATCATGCCCTGAGCCGGAGGCAGAGGCTTAACCCACTGAGCCACCCAGGCACCCATTGTTTTTTTTTTAAGTTTAGCCGACCTGATCTAAAGTGTTACTAAAGGCAGTAATATAAGAATGATGTTAATGTAATCAAAGGAAGAATAATATTAATGTAAGAATGCATTAGTAATTACATAAGTCCTATAATTTTGCCTATTTGCGTGCCCACAGCAGATATTCAGTGAATATTTACAAATGTTTTATTTCCCCTCTCCTTACCAAGATTCTTGAGATCCTGGCTCATTTTTATGGCTACACCTGTACTGTTTTCCCTCAGTCCACTGCCTTCCAGATAAATAGGAGTTCTTAACCTGGAATCCACAGATTTCCAACGGTTCTGTGGTTAGAATTCAGGGGCTGGTGAACTAGGGCTGAGAAAAAAAATCACTTCTTTATTATCAGTGACTCAGATATTTAGCATTTCTTTCAATGATGGATGTAGGCTAGAAGCCACAGTAGTATTCAGAGCATCTGTAACTTTGTTACCAGTAGAAGACACAGCTATCTTCATATCACATTCCACTTCTAGCTGTCTCAAAATAGCACTTAGGCTTATCACTACTTTGAAATGAGAGTGGTTATTGGACCTGCCACTAGAGTTTGTTAGTTAATGTGCTAACAGAAGTACATGTGTCCCTGTATAATAAATCCATCTTTAACATTTTATCAGTGTATTTCATTATAATTGGGTTTCCTTTATAATCCTAGCTGTGTGTGTTGTATCCATTATTCTGGGTAGGGACCAAAGCCTTCAGCAGACTGCATAGGAGAAATTATGAACCCTGATGAGTAGGAGCTCAGTACAAATTAACTGAATTAAGGCATAACTAAGTAGCCACTTAGGGAAAGGGGTATAGAAGTTCCCGTCTTCCTGAATGTCAAAAATGGAGTGACTAAGGGGTCAAATACTGCTTTCCCTGGCTGTGCAGAGAGCTGCCTGCTGCTGGCACTGGTAGAGGTGGTCATATCCCCTGTCACTCGGTGCTTTCAGTCCTGTTTTTCTTACACTGAAAAGATGTGCAATATTAGAGGGATAAAATTCACACCCCCCTTCTTTCTTTCTTTCTTTTCTTTTTTTTTTTTTTTTTTTTTTTGTTTTGGCTCAGTTAAAACTATGCTAGTTATAGGACATTTTCATCTCCTCACAGTTTCCTTTGTGGCTCCTTTGTGAGGCCTAGGAATTGTCCCAGCCAGAGGGAGACAGACACTTTGCGTGTGTGCAGCCCTGGGTTGGAGGAGTGAACAGGGAACAGCAATACCAGCTGACAGGCATGAATGTTTTTTTTCTTTTCTTGTGCCCAGCACTGTTCCAGGCTTTTTACCTGAGTTATCACCTATACTTCCCCTCCTGAGCACACCAAAAACGTTTCTGATATTTCCATTAGGAAACTAAGCCATAGGAAGGACATGGCCCTTGCCTAAAGTCAAAAAGCTAGAGTGAATGGGGAGTGAGGGTGAATGAGCCTGGGCTGTCACCCCTCTGCCGTGTCACTTCTTGTGTACTTGGTGCCCAGCCCTTGCCTGGACCTGAGAGGTGGCCCCAGTACTGAGACCAGCACCAGGTACATGCTCAAATAAAACTCCAGGTGAATGCATAAAGATCAGAAGAGCGGAGGAGAGGCATGCCCTTGAACAAATTAAAAGAATAGTGGCAAATATGAAACAGATAGTGCTTGCTCAAAAAGTTAACCATCTGGAAGGATAAGTAGCGATTCACTCTACAAATACTTCCTGAGCACTTGGGGCAAACCCTGAATTGATCGGTGCACAGATGAATGAATAGTCTGAGAGGCTTTTCCTGAGGATGGCCGATGTAGGTGGTTCTGGCTGCAGCGTGGGTCAAGGTGGAGAGGGTTCTGTCTGGTCGGGACAGAGAGGCTGACTTGGAGTCCTGAATTGTTTTCAAAGGCTCTGGGACCTCTGGGCCTCAGGATCTTCAGTGCCCAACAAAGGTCCCTTTTGGCAGTGACTTCATATAGCTCTCCCTTAAGAAATCCTCAGGCAGCTCTGTCCCGAGATACCATATTTGCCTACCAAGAAAGCCATTCACTTTGGTGCAAAGTAGTGGGTGGCAGAGCACTGTAGGTTCCTGTGACCCATCTGACCAGCCTCTGACCCTCTCCCCTTGTAGTCACGAGGGTCCTGTGTGGCAAGTGGCCTGGGCCCACCCCATGTATGGCAACATCCTGGCATCCTGCTCCTATGACCGGAAAGTCATTATCTGGAAGGAGGAGAATGGCACCTGGGAGAAGACGCATGAGCACACAGGACACGACTCCTCAGGTACAGTGAGTGTGGTAGGGGCAGTTGGATGGGGCTTTGTACCCTGGCTGACGCTCCCATGCCCTTTCCCTTGTGATGCTCCTTGTTTGTCCCTTGGGTTTGGTTGGCTTTTCTGCTGTCTGTCCACAGCAGACATAAGGCCCTAAGACCTAAAGCAAGTCTAAAGCAAAATAAGAAAAGGAAAAAAACAATGCAGTGAGGTTTTTTTGTGTGTTTTTTTTTTAATTTTATTTATTTTATGTACTGGCCTTTATTCTTAGATTATTGTCTACTTTTTTTCCTAGTTTTAGTAATTTATTTTTATTAACATATGATGTGATACTGGTTTCAGGTATGTATTATGATTCACTATTTCTATCCATTACCCATGCTCATCACAGTAAGCATACTATTGGTCCCCTTTGTCTGTTTCACCTCACCCTACTTTTTGTTAAGGTAGGCTGTAGTTTACGAAATTACGATATTTGTAGGTGATGGGTTTTTAGAATCTTCTTATCTTCCTCCTAGTGGTCCCTGCAATTTTACTTTAAAAATATAGTAAAACAGTAAACCTGGGAAATCAAAGTCTGCTAACTATGCCTCCCTCCTTCCTGCAGTAAACTCCGTGTGCTGGGCCCCCCATGACTATGGCCTAATACTAGCCTGCGGGAGCTCAGATGGGGCCATCTCCCTGCTGACATACACCGGGGAGGGCCAGTGGGAAGTGAAGAAAATCAACAATGCTCACACAGTAAGTCCAAACCTTGCCTGTGTGTGGAGAGTAGCTCTGCTGCCTTGCTGTGTGTCTCCTGGAGACTCCCTAGAGAGGTAGGCAGGAATAGCATCACTGCTGTGCAGGGGACTCGGGAGGGAGTGATGCTCAGACATGCTTGGAGGGTCAGTTTCAAGCCTCTTTAGCTCTGAAGCCAGACAGACACTGCATGCAGGGAGACCTCCTCATTCAGCCCAGGGCAGGGAATTGGCACAGGTTCCTCCTTGAAGGTGCCCAAGTCGGAGAGGGTCAGGGCCTTAGCAAGGTGGCAGCAGCAGCCTGTGTCCCTGCTACCTTTGCTATGGGCATCTCAAGTTGACATGCTTGCAGTGGTCATTGGGCCCCCCAGAACTGAGTGGTGTTATAAATAAAGGGCATCATAGGAATACAGTCCCTTGCACTTATAGTCATTAGATGTTGAAATAGTCAAGAAAGCACCATGGATGGTGCGGGAATATCTCACAGTACTTGAGCCCCCACTGTGTGTCATGTAATCCTCACCAATGTCTATAAATGAAAGAAGAAAGTATGAAATGTACAGACTTGCAAGGTAAGTAGTCCTGTTTCCGTTTTATGATGAGACAGATGAGGTTCAGAAAAAGTAAATGACTTAGATAAGGTCCTGTACCGGCGTTAGAATTCAGAATCTGTGTGCTTTCTCACTGGACAACACTTCCAGCTTTGATGGCCCCAAATACTTCTGAAACCTACCCAGATGGAAACTTAGTAGCTCCCAAGCTTGACACTATACTTGTGAATTTCTCAAATTCAGGGGATCCACTCAGATTCCCATCTGCTGACTAACTTGCAAAAGTGAATAGGCAGAGAGGCTTCTGGGAAGATTCTGGGGAATGGCATCACAGCTTTTCAGTCTTTCCTCATCTCCATAAAAACCAGCAGAGCAGCTGGATAGCACAACCAAAACCTCAGAAACATTTACAGCAAAACTAGGTAACAAGATATCTCCACAGACTCCAAAATAGAAGCAGAGAGGAATAAACCTGCAACAACCACAAGATTGCATTGTAATGGTATCTGAGCAGGAGGGAGCAACAGGGTGCCTTCTAACAGACTTGAGAAGGGGAGTACTGCCGAAATAGCCAGCGAGGCGTCACTGGAAAGCATAGCTGGCCAGTGTTTCGTTTTGTTAGGTTTTTACTTATCTATCAGAGAGAGAGAGAGGCAGGCAGAGGGAGAAGCAGGCTCCCTGCTGAGCAAAGGGCCCAATGCGGGACTCGATCCCAGGACCCTGAGATCATGACTGAGCTGAAGGCTGATGCTTAACCAGCCGAGCCACCCAGGTGTCCCATAGCCGGCCAGTTTTAAGAACAGCAGCTGAAACTAGGAAAAGTTTGGGGGTTTCTTTTGTTTTTAACCTTTTTTTTTTTTTAATACACAATTGACTTACATAAAATTCACGCTTTTTAAAGTATACAATTCTGTAGGGTTTAGTATATTCACAAAGTTATGCAACTATCAACTGCTCATTTTCAGAACTTTTTCAACAGCCCAAAAAGAATCCTCATTAGCAGTCACTCTCTATCTTACCGCCTACCTATGCAGCTACTAATTTACTTTCTGTCTGTATGGATTTGTCTATTCAGGACATTTCCTCTGAGTGAGATCCTATAACACAGGCATACCTTAGAGGTGTTGTGGGTTTGGTTCCAGACCACTGAAAATGAAGGGAGTCAGAGGAATTTTTTGGTTTCCCAGTGCATATAAAAGTTACATTTACCCGTTTTGTAGTCTTATAGTCATAGAGTCTTATAGTCTCTTAAGTGCAGTAATAGCATTGGGTCTAAAAAATAGTGTACATGCCTTAATTAAAATTTACGTTATTGCTGAAAAATACCAAGAATTATCTGAGTGGTCATCGACTTATAATAAATACTGTTTTGCTGGCGGAGGGTCTTGCCTCAGTGTTTGGCTGCTGACTGATCGTGCAGTGGTAATTTCTTAAAATAAGACGGTACTGAGGTTTCCCACATCAGTTGACTCTTCCTTTCACAATTTCTCTGTAGCATACAATGCTGTTTGATAGCATTTTACCCGCGCTAGTACTTTCAGAATGGGAGTCAGTCCTCCCAAACCCTGCTGCTGCTTTGTTGACTGAAATGTATGTCAGATTTTAAATCTTTTGTTGTCATTCAACAGTCTTTGCAGCATCTTTAGCAGGAGTAGATTGCATCTCAAGAAACCACTTTCTTTGCTCGTTGATGAGAAGCCGTTGCTCATCTTGTCACAGTTTGATCATGAGATCGCAGCAGTTCGGGCACATCTTCAGGCTCCACTTCTAATTCTGGTCCCTTTTGCACCCCATCCACAGTTACTTATTTCATCCCCTGAAGTCTTGAACCCTTTGGGAGACTTCCATGAGGGTGTGTTCTTAATGGCATCTGGAATGGCGAATCCTTTCCAGAAGGTTTCACTTTACTTTGCCCAGATCCATCAGAGGAATCACTATGGCAGTTATAACCATATTATAATAAAACAAATAATAAGATTTAAGAGTAGAAATTACTCCTTAATCCATGGAAATTGCTGAGTGCATGTCATGTTAGCTGACATGAAAATGACATTAACCTCGTACATCTCCATCAGAGCTCTTGGGTGACCAAGAGGTGCATTGTCCACGAGCAGTAACAGTTTAAAGGAATCTTTGAGCAGGTCTCAACAGTGGCCTTAAAATATTCAGTAAACCACATTGTAAACAGATGTGCGCCATTGAGGCTTCGTTGTTCCGTTTATAGAGCACAGGCAGAGTAGATACAGCATAATTATTATTTTTTTTAAGATTTTATTTATTTATTTGACAGAGATCACAAGTAGGCAGAGAGGCAGGTGGAGGGGGTCAGTGGGGGAAGGCTCCCTGCTGAGCAGAGAGCCCGATGTGGGGCTCAATCCCAGGACTCTGGGATCATAACCTGAGCCAAAGGCAGAGGCTTAACCCTCTAAGCCACCCAGGCGCCCCGATATAGCATAATTCTTAAGGGCCCTAGGATTTTATGCATGGTAAATGAGCACTGGCTTCAACTTCACGTCGCCAGCTGCATTAGTCCCTAACAAGAGAGTCAGTCTGTCCTTTGAAGCTTTAAAGTCAGGCAAGTTGTAGATGGCATCTTCCACTAGAAGTCTGTTTCATTTATGTTGAAAGTCTGTTGTTTAGTGCAGCCGCCTTCATTCATGATCTCACCAGATCTCCTGGAGCACTTGCTGCAGCTTCTGCACCAGTACTGGCTGCTTCACTTGCTCTTTTCTGTCACGGAGACGGCTTCTCTCCTTCACCCTCATGAACCACCTCTGCCAGCTTCACACTTCTCTTCTGCAGCTTCCGCACTTCTCTTTGCCTTCACAGAATGACAGAGTTAGGACCTTGCTCTCCTTAGCTCTAAGAGAATGTTGTGGCTGGTAGTATCTTCTCTCCAGACCTCTAAAAAACCTCCATATCAGCATTCAGGTTGTTAGACTTTCTTATCATTTGTGTGTTCACTGGAATAGCGCTTTTCATTTCCCTCAAGAACTTTTCCTTTGCATTCACAACTTGGCTGTTCGATGCAAGAGGCCTAGCTTTTTTGGTCTGTCTCAGCTTATGACATATCTTTCTCGCTAAGCTAAATCATTTCTAGCTTTTGATTTAAAGTGAGAGATGTGGTACTCTTCCTTTTACTTGAACACTTAGAGCCCATTGTAGGGTTATTAATTGGCCTAATTTCAATATTGTGTTTTAGGGAATAGGGAGACCGAAGGAGAGGGCAAGAGATGGGGGAACAGTCAGTCAGTGGAGCAGTCAGAACACACACATTTATCAAATAAACTTGCCATTTTATATGAGCATAATTTATGGCAGCCCAAGACAATTGCACTAGTAACATCAAAGATTGCTGATCACCATATAATGAATATAATCATGAAAAAACTTGAAATATTGTGAGAATTAACAAAATGTGGCAGAGTCAAAGTAAGCAAATGCTGTTGGGAAAATGGCATCAATAGACATGTTTGATACAGCGTTGCCACACCTTCAGTCTGTAAAAGAGTAACCGAAGTTCGATGAAGTGAAGCACACTTGAATGAAGTATGCCTGTATATGGCCTTTTGTGACTGGCTTCTTTCACTTAACATGTTTTCAGGCTTCATGTTGTAGTATGTATTAGTACTTTATACATTTTTATGGCTGTATGGTAGTCTAGCTTGTGAATTTACATATTTTGTTGAGCCATTTATAAGTTAATGGACATCTTCAGACATTATGAATAATGCTGCTATGAAGATTCATGTATTTTTCTGAGTATATGTTTGTTTGTTTTTTAAGATTTTATTCATTTGTTTATTTGACAGAGAGAGACAGCAAGAGAGCGAACACAAGCAGGGGGAAGGGAACACAAACAGGGGAAGTGGGAGAGGGAGAAGCAGGCTACCCGCAGAGCAGGGAGCCTGATGTGGGGCTCGATCCTGGGACCCTGGGATCCTGACCTGAGCCAAAGGCAGATGCTTAACAACTGAGCCACCCCGGCGCCCCTGTGACCGTATGTTTTTCATTTTCTTGGGTATATACCTTGGAGTGGAATTACTAAGTCAGGGACGCCTGGGTGGTTCATTCAGTTAAGAATCTGCTTTGGGCTCAGGTCATGATCTCAAGGTCCTGGGATCAAGCCCCACATTAGGGTCCCCATTCAGCAGAGGATCTGCTTCTCCCTCTTCTTCTGCCTCCTCCCCCCGTTCATGCTCTCTCTCTCTCTCTCTTTTAAATAAATAAATAAAATCTTTAAAAAAAAAAAATACTAAGTCAGATGGAAAGCCTCTAACTTTTTGAGGTACCACTAAACTTTTCCAAGTTAACTATACCATTCCACATGGCTTCCAGCAATGTATAAGGGTTTCAATTTCTCCACATCCTTGCCAACTCTTAACATCTTTTTTTGTTGTTGTTCTAGCCATTCAGGTATTTGTGAAGTGGTACTTCATTGTGGCTTCAATTTTTACATTTCTTTAATGACTAATGTTGGGCACATTTTCACATGCTTACTGGCTATCTGTATTATATTTGAAGAACTCACCAGGAGGGGTTTTGTACTATATTATACCAGGTGAGTGCAAGCTGCCCAGCCTAAGAAGGATTAAAGGGTCTTGTAGAGATCTGACCCTCATAACCTGCTAAGTCTCGCTTCCACAACAGGGCCTCTTGTGAGGAGATACTGGGAGTGAAATCAACATGGAGTAGGAAGGAGACACAGAAAAAGGAAAGAGAATATAGACCAAAGTCAGGGAGGGGAACAGAGCCAAGAAATCCTGAAAGCAAGTTGTCACATTTGTCAACAAATACATTAACAAAAACTTCTTACCTTAAAAGGCATTATTGAACCTCACTTTGTCAGGAAAACTAATTTCAAATAAAAGTAACAGAAGAGGGCACCTGGGTGGCTCAGTTGGTTAAGCGACTGCCTTCGGCTCGGGTCATGATCCCGGAGTCCTGGGATCAAGTCCCGCATCAGGCTCCCAGCTCCGTGGGGAATCTGCTTCTCCCTCTAACCTTCTCCCATCTCATGTTCTCTCTCACTGTCTCTCTCTCACATAAATAAATAAAATCTTTAAAAAAAAAAAAAAAAAGAAAGGTAACAGAAGAGTATTTGAGGTGAAATCACATAAAGTTTGACTTACAAAAAAAGGAAGAGAATATAGAAACTGGTTTAGAGGCTGGTGGGCAGCAGGTTACTTCAAAAGTTTTTAATTTAAGAGGGGATGAAGTAATCAGGCTATTAAAATATTTGAGTAATTTACACTCTTCTCAGTGTATATAACGTACATTAGAAATTTTTAGGAGCTTTAACCTTAACCAGATTCCTTAGTTTTCTGAAGGTTTTAAAGATATTTCTTAGGGGGAAAAAATTGTCCAGAAGTGGGATGGGGAATGGGTGAAATAGACAGTGGGGATTAGGAAGTGCATGATGAGCACTGGGTGATGTATGGAAGTGCTGAAACACTCTGTCATATACCTGAAACTAAATATAATACTATATGTTAACTAACTAGAATTAAAAACTTAAAATTAGAAAAAAGAATACACAGAATAACATCTTGAGAAGTAGTGAAAGAAGACTTGCCCACAAAACAGAACCAGCTGTACCCACTATTTGAAATGAAGCTAAGAAACCTTTTTTAAATATTACAAGATGTGAAAAAAATACCTTAAGTCAAAATTAGGAAAACTCCAAAATGAGGTGACAGAATTTAGGAAAGAATTAGGAATAAAAAATCATTTCAGAAATAAAGACTAAATTAGAAGGAATATAAGAACAAATAAATACAACAGATAATGCCTCAAGAGAAATAAGTTGTAAAAAGAGGAGTTTGTTTGTTTTTTAAGATTTTATTTGAGAGAGCATAAGCAGGGGGAGAGGGAGAAGCAGACTCCCCACTGAGCAGGGAGCCCAACATGGTGCTTAATCCCAGGACTCTGGCTGGGATCATGTCCTGAGCTGAAGGCAGTTGCTTAAGTGACTGAGCCACCCAGGCAACTCTGGAAAGAGGAAATTTTTTAAAATCCAGAAAATAAAGATATGTAAAGAGTTTGAGAAAATGAAGACAGGCAAAGAAGAAACATGAATATGAGGAATTCCTGAAAAATAAATGCTAAAAACTAAAGAAAACTATCTAAAATTATAAAACAATATTATTTGAAACTGCATTTTGAGAGAGCATGCCCTGCACTTAATATCAACCCAGAAGGGGGCCTGGCTGGCTCAGTAGAGCATGTGACTCTTGATCTCAGGTTCATGAGTTCGAGCCTCGTGTTGGGCTTGGAGCCTACTTCAGAAATAGAATAACTAAATATATGTGTGTGTGTATATATATATATATATATTTTTTTTTTTTTAACCCAGAATCGCCAGCAGAAAAGACATAATTTTAATTACCGGCCTTAAAACAAAATTCTTCGGTCATCTAGGGGAAAAAAACCATGTGACTTATAAGGGAAACAATATTAGACTTTCATCAGACTTCTCAACAGCAATGATCCATGCATAGAAAAAGAACAAATTCACAATACTCAAGGAAAATGTGTGGGCCAAGGATATATAACTAGCAAAACTGACTTTCAAGTTCACACAAAAGATCATAGCAGCTTTAAAACCCAAACTGGAAATTAATCTACATTTTTATCAGCAAGTGAATGGATCACATTGTGGTTTGTCCATAGTATAGAAATGCTCTTGGCAATGAAAAGAAATGACTACTGATACACATAAGAAGGAGGAATTTTAAAATAATTATACAGAGTAAAAAAATCAGACCAAAAGCACCTATTATGAATTCCAATTCTCTAAAATTCTAGAAAAAGCAAACTGTAGTGACAGCAGATCAGCTAAGTTTGGGGTAAAGCAGGGCCAGAGGAGGGATCAGGAACGGGACTAGAGGAAACTTCAGGAGTGATGGATATGTTTATTTTTTGTTTGATTTTCATTAAAATATTTTTATCACCTCTATTTTTTTATTGAGGTATGATTGACATACATTCATTCAGATATATAAGTAACAACTCAGTATTTATATCCATTGCAAAATGATCAGCACAATAAGTCTAGTTAACCTCTGTCACTGTGTACAGTTACCCAAAAGAAGTTTTTCCTTGTAATAAGGACTTTTAAGATGTGCTCTCCTAGCAGCTTTCAGATAGGCAATATAGTTTTAACTGTAGTCACCAAGCTGTATATCACACCCCTGTGACTTTTTTGATACCTGAAGTTTGTATCTTTTGACTCCTTTTACTCATTTATCCCACCCCTCGCCCCCCACCTCCAGCAACTACCTGTCTGTTCTTTATGTCTAAAAGCATGGAGTTTTTTCTGTTCGTCCTTTTTAAGATTCCACAAATAAGTGAGATCATACGGTATTTGTCTTTCTCAACTTATTTCATTTAGCATAATGCCCTTAAGGTCCATCCATGTTGAGGTGCCAGAGTAGCTCAGTTGGTTAAGTGTCTGCCTTGGGATCCATCAGAATCCAGGGTCCTGGGATCGAGTCCTGCATTGGGCTCGAGTCCTGCATTGGGCTCCCTGCTTAGCAAGGTGGCTGCTTCTCCTTATCCCTTTGCCCCACCCCCTTGCTCGTGCATGCACATGCACGTGCGTGTTTTCTCTCTCTCTCTCTCCCTCCCTCCCTCCCTCTCTCCCCCTCTCTTTTTCTATCTCAGATAAAATCTTTGGAAAAGGGGTGTCCATGTTGTTGCAGATGGCACAATTTCATTATTTGTGGTTGAATAATATTCCTGTGTGTGTGTGTGTATCACATTTTCTTTTTTTATTCTTCCATCGGTGGGCACTTAGGTTGCTTCCATGTCTTAGCTATTATAAATAATGTCCAGGGAACATAGGGGTGCAGATACTGAATTAGTGTTTTTATTTTCTTTGGATAAATACCCAGGAGTGGAATTGCTGGATCATTTGGTGTATCTATTCTTAATTTTTTGAGGAAGCTCCATACTGTTTTCCATAATGGCTGTACCAGTTTACACTCCCACCAGCAGTTCGTGAGGGTTCCCTTTTTTCCCCATATACTCAGCAACACTTGTTATTTCTTGTCTTTTTGATACCATCATTCTGACGGGTGTGAGGTGATAGCTTATTGTGGTTTTGATGTGCATTTGGTTAGTGACGCTGAGCATCTTTTCATGTGTCTGTTCATCATCAGTATGTCTTTGGGAAAATGTGTATTCAGGCCCTTTGCCCATTTTTTTTTTAAGATTTTATTTATTTGTCAGAGAGAGTGTACAAGCAGGGGGAATGGGAGGTAGAGGGAGAAGCAGGCTCCGTGCTAAGCAAGGAGCCCCAGTGTGGAACTTGATCCCAGGACCCTGGGATCATGACCTGAGCCAGAGGCAGACGCTTAACCAACTGAGCCACCCAGACATCCACCTCTCCCCATTTTTAATCAGATGATTTATTTGGGGGTTGAGTTGCCAGAGTTCTTCAGGGTAATGTTGGCCCCACAGAATGAATTTGGAAGAATTCATTCCTTTTTTTTATTTTTGGAATAGTTTGAGAAGGCAGGTGTTCATTCTTTAAATGCTTGGTAGAGAGTCACCTGAGTGGAGCATGCAGCTCTTGATCTCGGGGTTGTGAGTTTGAACCCCACATTGGGTGTAGACGTTACTTAAAATCTTTTTTTAAATAAAAAAAATAAGTGTTAGGTAGAATTCACCCATGAAGCCATCTAGTCCTGGACTTTTGTTGAAGTCTTTTGATTACCAGTTCAATTTCATTACTAGTAACTGGTCTATTCAGATTTTCTGTTTCTTCATTCAGTTTTGGAACACAGTATGTTTCTAGGAATTCATTTCTTTAGGTGGTTGAATTTGTTGGCATGTAACTTTTCATAGTAGTCTCATAATCCTGTGTTTTTCCATGGTGTAGGTTGTGATTTCTCCATTTTCATTTTTTATTTGATTTGAGTCCTGCCTTGATGAGTCTGGCCAAAGATTTATCAATTTTTTTTGTCTTTTGGAAGACAGCGCTCTTTCACTGATCTTTTGTCTTGTTTCAGTCTCTGTTTCTTTTCTGATATTTATTATTTCCTTCTTTGTACTACTTTTGGGCTTTGTTGTTCTTTTTCTAGTTCTTTCAGATGTAAGGTTAGATTGAGGTTTTTCTTGTTTCTCGAGGTAGACCTGTATCACAATAAATTTCCCTCTTAGAATTCCTTTTGCTGTATCCCACAGATTGTGAACCATTGTGTTTCCATTTTCATTTTTCACCAGGTATCTTTATTTCTTCTTTGATTTCTTCATTGACCCATTGGTTGGTTAGTAGCATGTTGTTTAGTCTCCATGTATTTATATTTTTTCAACTTTTAAAAATTAATCCCTTTATCATGATGTAATGCCCTTTTTTGTCTCTTCTTATAGTCTTTGTTTTAAAGTCTATTCTTAGGGTGCCTGGGTGGCTCAGTCAGTTAAGCACCCAACTCTTGATCAGCTCATGTCTTGATCTCAGGGTCGTGAGTTCAAGCCCCACATTGGGCTCCTCACTGTGCATGGAGCTTTAAAAAAAAAAATCTACTCTGTCTGACCTAACCACTGCTACCCCCCAGCTTTCCCCCCCCATTTGCATGGAATATCTTATTCCAATTCCTTTAGTTTGTCTTTATGTGTCTTTAGGTGTGAAGTGAATCTCTTCTAGGCAGCATATAGATGGGTCTTGTTTTTTCATCCAGTCACCCTTTGTCTTTTGACTGGAGCATTTAAACCATTTACATTTAAAATAATTATTGACAGTATGTACTTAATGCCATTTTTATTAATTGTTCTCTGACTGCTTTATAGTTCCTTTCTGTTCCTTTTTTCATTTTTTTTATGGTTTGATGACTTTCTTTAGTGGTATCCTTGCTTTATGATTACTGGGAGGCTTACCTTTATTTATAACATATTTATAACAGTCTCTTTGAAGTTGATAATAACTTCTGTATGAATGCATTTTTACTCTCCACCCACATTTTACTTTTCTGAGGTCAAATTTTGCGTCTTTTATCTTGTGTATCTTAACTAATTATTGTAGTTGAAGTTGTTTTGTTTTTTGTTTTTTAAAGATCTTATTTATTCATTTGATAGAGACACAGTGAGAGAAGAAACACAGGTAGGGGGAGTGGGAGAGGAAGAAGTAGATTTCCTGCCAAGCAGGGAGCCCAATGCGGGCTCAGTCCCAGAACCCTGGGATCATGACCTGAGCCAAAGGCAGACGCCTAACAACTGAGCTACCCAGGCACCCCAGTTATAGCTGTTTTTACCACTTTTGTCTTCTGACCTTCAGCTTGATGTGTGATTGATCCAATACCTTTACTTTATATTTACCTTAATTGGTAAGTTTTTGACTTCCATGTGTTTTCTTTTTACTAACAAGCCCTTTCTTTTCAATTTACAGATGACCTTTTAGCATTTCTTATAAGGCAAACTTTAGTGGTCATGAGTTCCATTAGTGTTTGCTTGTCTGGAAAACTCTCCAATTCTGAATAACTTCCCTCAATAGAGTACTCTTGGCTGGAAGTTTTTTCTTTTAGCACCTTGAGACATGTTTGTTATCGTGATTGTAGTGGTAGTTTCACAGGGTATACCTAGGTGTGTCAGAGCCCATCATATTTTGTAGTTTATGAGCAGTGAATGTTAGTAATGCCTCAAAGCTGTTCTTAGAAATTTAATTTTGGAGTAGGAAGAACATAGTCTGTTACTGCTCTGCAGGAATTCAAGGACTGTTGTTTCCATTAGCCATTCCTGAGGTATCTGCTAGATAATAAGCTTCAGACAACAAAATTACTAGGAAGATATCAAATACAGTTAACTGTAGAGAACTAAGACTAAATGAGGGTTATAAGGCAGAGTATAGGATGTACTGGCCATATGCCCTGTTAAGGTAGCAGACCACTGATCAAAAAGTAGGCACAGCACACTGGATGGCCCAGTTGGTTAGCATCAAGAGTCTTGATTTTCAGTTCAGGTCATGATCTCAGGGTGGTGAGATTGAGCCCTACATAGGGCTCTGTGCTCAGCAGAGTCTGCTTGAGATTCTCTCTCTCACTCTTGCCCCACTTGCATGTACTAAATAAATAAATAAAATAAGTGTGTGTGTATGTGTGTGTGTGTGTGTAACACCCTCAAGATACGTAATTCTTGAGGAAGTGGCTAACCTTAGGTCTGAGGCCGAATATGTACAAGATGAGCCTGGAACATTTTGTCATATCCAGCAGAAATGATCAAAGACATACTTTCACATACCAGCGTTATTGAAGGAGCCAGTTTGAACACACACTGCAGTTTAGGTGTCAGAAATTTTTAATGAAAATAATTGCAGTGAACTGAAATCCAACAAATAACTTAAATCCATGAGTTCATAGTGATACGTAAGAGAGTGGATCAGGGGCACCTGGGTGGCTCAGTCAGTTAAGCATCTGCCTTCAGCTCAGGTCCTGTTCCCAGGGTCTTGGGATCAAGCCCCGCGTTGGGCTCTCTGCTCAGTAGGGTGTCTGCTTCCCCTCTCCCCTTCCCTTGGTTTGTGTTCTCTCTCACTTTCTCTCTCTCAAATAAATAAAATCTTTTAAAAAATAAAAGAATCAGGGGCGCCTGGGTGGCTCAGTGGCTTAAAGCCTCTGCCTTCGGCTCAGGTCATGATCCCAGGGTCCTGGGATCGAGCCCCACATCGGGCTCTCTGCTCAGCAGGGAGCCTGCTTCCTCCTCTCTCTGCCTACTTGTAATCGCTGTCTGTCAAATAAAAATCTTTAAAAAAAAAAAAAAAAAAAGAATCAGTCATCCTTAAAGAATGGCAGGGAACCAGTTCATAAAATGTGAAGCATTTATCCTGCCTTTCCTCCCTGACCTGTACCTATGGGGAGCCAAATATTAATGAGGGGAATTTCTGTCTAGATTATTATATATAATAATGAAGAAATGAATGCAATATCACCATTTTGTAATGTCAAGTGACTTAAAAGAGGCGTAAATTGTTGACAGGTGCTATCAACATAAAAAGACAACCTGAGGGACGCCTGGGTGGCTCAGTTGGTTGCACGACTGCCTTTGGCTCAGGTCATGGTCCCGGAGTCCCGGGATCAAGTCCCACATCGGGCTCTCAGCTCCACGGGGAGTCTGCTTCTCTCTCTGACCTTCTCCTTGCTCATGTTCTCTCTCAAATAAATAAAATCTTTTAAAAATAAATAAATAAATAAAAATAAATAAAAAGACAACCTGACATTATTTGCCACCCAGTGAAAAAATACTTTATTGCCTGTAATCTTAACAAAGGGGTCAGACTTGAGTCTGTTCCAGTCTGGGATCCAGCTGACAATTTTCAGGAACTCAAAGGAATTCAGAGGTCTGAGTATGAAGTAGCAAATCAGCCTGAGAGTCTGTAGGTCAGAGACTGGTCTTTCTTCAACAAAAAAAATTGTAAGGGGGGAAAAAAAAACAGAGGGGGAATCTATAAATAATGAGATGTAAAAAGACTTAAAACAGTTGAAATGGCAAGACTAAACTGTAGTACCTAAGGATGCATATTTGGGTGACAAAACTATAGAGAAAAAGGAAGGAATGAGAAGTCAGGAAAATAGTACCGAGGAGGAAGGGCTGTGATTCAGGTGGGACATGATGACAAGCCTTCTTGGGTAAGTAGCAACTTGATAATCTTGAACCGGTAGTGGTTACAGGAGTGCTTTAGAGTAATTCATTAAACTTTGCCTCCCTTCATGTTTAAAAATGTTCTGTTTCTTAAATTCCTGGGAGTCCCTAACTCCTACTTTAAACATATATTGCTGAAAAATACATGCAGTGGTAGGACTCCTTGAAGAGCTAAGCCTTAATTCATCAAAACAGCTGTCCTACATAATCCTGTCCCAGGACTTGAAGGGGATATACACTGCAGCTTTGGGTCTGCAGAAGCAGTGCTCTGTCGCAAGGCAAAAGGGCAGTCACCCCCACCCCCTCTTTACAGATTGGGTGCAATGCCGTCAGTTGGGCCCCTGCTGTTGTACCTGGAAGCTTAATAGACCAGCCATCAGGGCAGAAGCCCAACTACATCAAGAAGTTTGCATCAGGCGGCTGTGACAACCTCATCAAACTGTGGAAGTAAGTGGGGTTGCTGGACTTATGCCCAAGGGGACACTTCTTACCTACTACCTACCCTACTACCTACCCTACTACCTACTGTGACTCAGCCACAGTTCCCAAGAAACAGGATCACCTTTTCCCATCCTGCCCATAGAATACTGTTTTTAGTATGTCAGAGGACACCCTTTAAAAACAACTTGGCCTTGCTCAAACACTTTAATTCTTCACCTAATTCCCAGCCGCCGGAGCCATTGGCTGTGGGGGAACAGAGCATTTCTTAGAAGAGTCTTTTATAGCTGGGGAACTGAGTAAAAATCTTCAAGGTTAATGAATGAAATCAGAAAGATGGAATAGCTTTTTGGCGCCTGCAGAGCCCACAGGGAGGGGGTACAGTGGAGGTGTGGGAAACACAGCTGGGCTGCTACCTACTGCTGCATTCTCCCTTTTGTCTCTCCCATTAGGGAGGAGGAGGACGGCCAGTGGAAGGAGGAACAGAAGCTAGAAGCGCACAGTGACTGGGTTCGAGATGTGGCGTGGGCCCCCTCCATTGGCCTGCCCACCAGCACCATCGCCAGTTGCTCCCAGGTCAGCTCAGATCCATGAGAGCCTTCCGTGTTGTATAATCTCTTAGTAAGTCCCATCAAACCTTACAGTCCCCCTAAGGTAAAGTCTAAAAAGGTAAGAGCAGGGCAACAGGCACCTTGGGACCAGTGCAAGTAGGAGAGTGCTTTAGAGGTAGGTCATCCTATGCCGAAGGCTTGATCAGAAGGCACAAGGGGGTTGCCTCTACCGAGCCATGAGGTAGGCCAAACTCAGGACCAATTTCCCCTCCTCAGTATTACGTACCTGGGGATTAGAGCTACCCAGGTGCATCCTGAGAGTGTTCCCAAGCAGGGACCAGGAGCAGTCAGAAGTTCTAGGATCTTGGGCTTACCTACCTATTCACTCTTCACAGACAGATCACAAAGGAAAGACCAAGGACAAGCCTTTACTTCTATGCTAACCCCACCACAGACAAAGGTTAGCCAGGCTTCATTTGAATCTGTTAAGTTTGGTTCTGAATTTGAGAAAGACTTTTTCAACATGTCTCCTCTTGTTCTCTATCTTTGGTTTATAGACAGCTATACCTATTTGGTTGAGAAAATCAGAGCCAGAGGGACCCCAAAACAAGGAGGTAACTTGGCAGACATGAGGCAAACCCAGAGAAAATTTTAGAGTTAGCAATATGAGCACGAGAACCTGGGAGACTCGATCCATGTGAAATGTGCTCCTGGGGTAAAGGGATAATGCTGGGCTAGAAATTGGCTATCAGAGCTATCCACACCTAAGAGTGCTTTGGCGGTGTGTTGGGCTGAATCCCTCACCCCATTCCTGCATAAGTCCAATATGGCTTTAGATGGAGAGGATATCCCCAGCTCAAGATCCCTGCCTTACCTGCCCTTATTCTAGCCTGTCTTTTCCCAGGATGGTCGTGTGTTCATCTGGACTTGTGATGACACCTCAGGCAATACATGGTCACCCAAACTGTTGCACAAGTTCAATGACGTTGTGTGGCATGTGAGCTGGTCCATCACAGCCAACATCCTGGCTGTCTCGGGCGGAGACAATAAGGTACACTCCATTTCCATGATGTGGTGGACAAGGCCCTGTTTGTGTTTACTGTGCCCACTTCTAGTGCAGTTGGATTCTCCATGTAATGACAGGCTTGGAAGGAGCCTTAATGAGGACAGTGTTTTGAGCACATCCCATAATTACATCATTAAATCTTAATCCCCCACCCCCAGCCCCAAGGTCGTCTGTCCCCCTTTTACAAATAGGAACAAACCTTTTCAATGCTTAGCTGTTCTTCTGCCATTTACTTCAGTGTAAAAATAACATACTCATCTGTCATCATTTTCTAGCACACTTCTCAGACTTTAGTATTAAACTTGTTAACACACGGATTGCCAAGCCCACCCCCAGAGCTTTTGAACCAGTGGCTCTGGGCGAATTTTTAGTTTTCACAAGCTCCTGGTCACTACAGATGCTCTGGTCTAGAGACCACACTTTGAGAACCACCATTCTCTTCCCCTATATCCTCTCACAGAAGCTACAGCAGCTTGGTCAAAACAACATCCATGTTCACATTATTATTATGACTACTACTGCTACTATTACTGTCATTTCATGTTGTAACATTATTACAGCACTGCTCCCTCTGTTTTTCTTACTTCCTAAGGTGTTCTTTTTCCAGTTTTATTGAAGTATAATAGACGCACATCAGAAGTTGAAAGTGTATAGCATAATGGTTTGACTTAGATACACTGTGAAATGATTAGCACAGTAAGTTTAGCATCCATCATTTCATATAGATACAGTAAAAGAGAAAGCAAAAAAAAAAGTTTTTCCTTGTGATGAGAACACTCAGGATTAGTCTCTCACGGTTTTCACATAGACCATACAGCAGTGTGAGCTATATCATCCTTACATCCCTAGTACCTCTGTATCTTACAACTATAGTTTGTACCTTTCGCCCCTCCACTCCCAAGTTCAGTAACCACAAACTGAACTCTTCTTTTGTGACTGGTTTTGGGTCTTTTATGGGTGTTTTGATTTTGTTTTTAGATTCTCCATATAACTGAGATCATATAGTATTGGTCCTTCTTTCTCTTAGCATAATGCCCTCAAAGTCCACCCACACTGTCACAAATGACAGAATTTCCTTACTTTTACATGGTTGAATAACATTCCATTGTATGTATGTACTGTGGCTTCTTTATCCATTCATCTATCAGTAGACAGGTTGTTTCCATGTCTTGGCTATTGTAAATAATGCTACAGCAAAATGAGGTGCAGATATTTTTCACGATAGTGTTTTTGTTTTCTTCAGATAAATACCCAGAAGTCAAATTACTGGCTCATATAGTTCTGTGTTTAATTCTGTTGAGGGTTCTCCATACTGTTTTCCATAGCAGCGGTACCAGTTCACAGTCCCACCATCCATGTGCAGGGGTTCCGTTTTCCCCACATCCTTGCCAGCACTTGTGTTTTTGTCTTTTTGACGATGGCCATTCTAACATGTGTGAGGTGATAGCTTACTGTGGTTTTGATTTGTGTTTCCCCAGTGACGAGTTATGTTGAGCATCTTTTTTTTTTTTTAAAGATTTTTATTTATTTATTTGACAGACAGAGATCACAAGTAGACAGAGAGGCAGGCAGAGAGAGAGGAGGAAGCAGGCTCCCTGCTGAGCAGAGAGCCCGATGCGGGGCTCGATCCCAGGATTCTGGGATCATGACCTGAGCCGAAGGCAGAGGCTTTAACCCACTGAGCCACCCAGGCGCACCCTGTTGAGCATCTTTTCACGTATCTATTGACCTTTGTAGATCTTTTTTGGAGAAATGTTCTAGTGCAATCTTTTGCCTGTTTTTTCATCCAATTATTTAGCTTTCTGGTATTGATTTTTAGGAGTTCTTTGGATATTTTGGATATTAACTCCTTATCTGATGTATGATCTACAAATATTTTTCCCAGTCTGTAGGTTGTCTTTTCACGTCGTTGTTTTGCTGTGCAGATGCTTTTTAGTTTAATGCTGTCCCACTTGTTTATATTTTGTTGTTTATGCTTTAGGTGTCACATCCAAAAAATCAAGACCCATGACAAAGAGCTTGTTTCTTGTATTTTCTTCTAGGAGTATCATGGTTTAATTCATTTCAGGTTAATTTTTGTGAGTGGTATAAGTAAGGGTCTAGTTTTATTCTTTTACATGCTAATACCCAGTTTCTCCACCACCATTTATTAAAGAGACTGTCCATTCTCCACTGAGTATTCTCAGATCCCCTGCCAATTATTAGTTAACCATATATGCTTGGGCTTATTTCTGGGCTTATGATTCTGTCCCATTGATCTATTTGTCTTTTTATGCCACTACCATACCGTTTTGATTACTATCACTTTGTAGCTTAAAAAAGTGTGATGCCTCCCACTTTGTTCTTTCTCAAGGTTGCTTTGGACATTTGGGGTCTTTTGTTCCATATAAATTTTAGGATTTTTTTTTTCTACTTTTGTAAAAAATGCCATTGGAATCTTGATAGGAATTACACTGAATCTATATATGGCTTTTGGTAGTATTGACATTTTAACAATGTTAATTCTTCTAATCTATGAACAAGATACCTTTTCATTTATTTATGCCTTCAGTTTCTTTCATCCCTGAGTTTTCAGAGTAGAGCTCTTTCACCTCCTTGGTTAAGCTCATTCGTAAGTATTTTGTTATTTTTGATGCTATTATAGGGATCATTTTCTTTTTTAGATAATTCATTCTGGGTGTATAGAAATGCTACTGATTTTTGTATGTTAATTTTGTATCCTGAAGCTTTATTTCAATCTAAGCTTTTTGATGAAACCTTTAGGATTTTCTGTATATAAAATCATGTCATTTATAGAGAAAATTTCAGTTTTTCCTTACCAGTTTTGATGCCTTTTTTTTCTTCTTGCCTGACTGCTCTGGCAAGGACTTCCAATACTGTGTTGAAAAGAATTAAGTTAGCTGTGGGCTTAGCATATATAGCCTTTAAGAGTTACCACGAACAGATGTTGAATGTTGTCACGTGCTTTCTCTGCATCTACTGAGATGAAGGATTCTTCTTTCACTATTGCGAGGCATCACATTGATTCATTTGCATATGTTGAATCATCCTTGCATTCCAGGTATGAATCCTGCTTGATCATGCCAAATGATCCTTTTAATATACTGCCAAATTCAGGTTGCGTCTTTATTCATCAGGGTTATTTGTCCATAGTTTTCTGTTATGGTAGTATCCTTTTCTGGCTTTGGTATTGGGGCAATGTTAGCCCAGTAAAGTGTGTGTGTTTCCATTTTGATTTTTTTTTTTTTTTTTTTAATATTTGGAGGATTGATATTAATTCCTTAAATGTTTGGTTAAATTCACTGTGAAGCCATCTGGTCCTGGGCTTTTTCATACTAGGAGATTTTTTGATTATTGGTTCATTCTCCTTACTATTTCAGAAACTTTTTAATTTTTACAAAAGTAAAATTTTTTATTCAGATTTTATTTCTTCCTGATTCAGTCCTTGATGTTCCAGGTTTCTAAGAGTTCTTCCATTTTTTTTTCTAGGTCCAAATGGTTGACATAGTTGTATCATAGTAACATCTTTTCTTTGTAGTGCTGTAATATTTGTAATATTGTCTCCTTTTTCATTTATAATTTTATTTTGGGTTCTGGTTTTTTGTTTTTAAGACTGATTTTCTTTTAAAGATTTTATTTATTTGACAGAGAGAGAGTTCACAAGTAGAGAGAGAGGAGGAAGCAGGCTCCCTGCCTAGCAGAGAGCCTGATGTGGGTCTCAATCCCAGGACCCTGAGATCATGACCTGAGCTGAAGGCAGAGGCTTAACCCACTGAGCCACCCAGGCAGCCCCAAGACTGATTTTATTGGAGGGGTAGAGAGCACAAGCACAAGTTGAGGGCAGGGGCAAAGGGAAATACAGGCTTCCCACTGAGCAGGGAGCCTGATGTGGGGCTTGATCCCGGGACTCCAGGATTATGACCTGAGCTGAAGGCAGATGCTTAACTGACTGAGCCACCCAGGCACCCCTGGGTCCTTTTTGTTGTTGTTAGTTTAGCCAAAGTTGTGTCAGTTTTATCTTGTCAAAGAACCAACTCCTTTGGTTAATTTTTTCTATTTTCCTGTTCTGCTTCATTTATTTCTGTTCTGATATTTATTTCCTTCCTTCTGCTTGGGTGGAGTTCATCCTTTTTCTAATTCCCCAAGGCATAGAGTTAGGTTATTTATTTGGTATAGGTCTTGCTTTTTTTTTTTTTTTTTTAAGATTTTATTTATTTGACAGAGATCACAAGTAGGCAGAGAGGGGGAAGCAGGCTCCCCGCTGAGCAGAGAGCCCAATGTGGGGCTCGATTCCAGGACCCTGGGATCATGACCTGAGCCTAAGGCAGAGGCTTAACCCACTGAGCCACCCAGGTACCCCCTAGGTCTTGCTTCTTAATGTAGGCATTTACTGCTATAAACTTCTAAGAACTGCTTTTGCTGCATCCTGTAAGTTTTGGTATATTGGGTTTCTATTTTCATTTCAAACTATTTCATTTCTTCTTTGTTTTGGTTGTTTTTTTGTTTTGTTTTAGTTTTTATTTATTTATTTATTTGACAGAGATCACAAGTAGGCAGATAGGCAGGCAGAGAGAGAGAAGAGGAAGCAGGCTCCCTGCTGAGCAGAGAGCCCAATGTGGGGCTCGATCCCAGGACCCTGGGATCATGACCTGGGCCGAAGGCAGAGGCTTTAAGCCACTGAGCCACCCAGGCGCCTTGTTTTGGTTGTTTAAGAGAGTATTTGATTTGCATGTATTTGTGAATTTCTCAGTTGCCTCTTCCTCTTGATTTCTAGTTTCATATGGTTATGGTTAGAGAAGATACTTAGTTTGTTTTTAATTTGCTAAGACTTGTTTTGTGGTGCACTTATGCACTTAATGTATATTCTGCTATCAGAAGGTTCTATGTATGTTGGGCCCATTTGGTCTATACTGTTGTTCAGACCCACTGTTTACAGTATTAAAGTCCCCAACTATTTTTTTGTTACTCTGTTTAGTTAGAATTGTTACATTTTCTTGATGTGTTTGACCTCTGTCTTTTTGCTATTTTTAGTCTATTTTGTGTGATAGAAGTATAGCTACCACTGCTTTCTTTGTGATTACCATTTGCTTGAAATGTCTCTCTCCATGCCTCCTTAGTTTCTGTTTGTCTTGAAGACCTAGGGAATCTCTTGTATGAAGCATATTGTTGGATCTTGGTTTTTGTATTCATTCATTCAGGCATTTGTTTTGAGTGGAGAGTTTTGCATTTGAAAAGTAAATAAGGCCTTATACATTTGCTATATTATCATTGTTTTCTGGTTGTTTTTTGATCCATTGTTAATTGTTTCTTCTCCTTTTTGTATGCTTTGACTTGTCATGTTCTTTTGTCTAATTACTACAGGTTTTTCCTTTATGGCTGTAGGACTTACACAAAACATCTTAACTTCAATAGAATTCCTAATCTTGACTCTTTTACTTCTCCTCCCCCTTACATGCTAGGTTAGTGATGTTACAATGTACATATTTTATAATGTGTAGCTAATAATAGGTACACTACATTAATAGCAGGTATGGTTATTTTTTACTACACGTTTTAACTTGTAAAGGAGTTGTAAGTGAATTACATACCACACTCACCATATTACAGAATCCAGCCTTACGTATTTATCATTACCAGTGAGTTTTTTACAACCCACCTTGTACAATGTTAAATTTCTACTCAAAGAACTCCCGGTAGCATTTCTTTTATGGCAGGTGAAATCTGTGATGGAGTTCCCTCAGGTTTTGTTTAAGAACGTCCATCTCGTCTTTTTTTTTTTTTTTTAAGATTTTTTTTTTTTTATTCATTTGACAGAGATGACAAGTAGGCAGAGAGAGGCAGGCAGAGAGAGGAGAAAGCAGGCTCCCCGCAGAGCAGAGAACCCAATGCGGGGCTCGATCCCAGGACACTGGGATCATGACCTGAGCCAAAGGCAGAGGCTTTAACCCACTGAGCCACCCAGGTGCCCCTCGTCTTTTTTTTTTTTTTTAAAGATTTTGTTTATTTGTCAGAGAGAGAGAGATCGATCACAAGTAGGCCGAGAGGCAGGCAGAGGCAGAGGGAGAAGCAGGCTCCCTGCCAAGCAAGGAGCCCGATATGGGACTCGATCCCAGGACGCCGGGATCATGACCTGAGCCGAAGGCAGCCGCTTAACCAACTGAGCCACCCAGGCGTCCCTCGTCTTCATTTCTGAAGGACACTTGCCTGGTATAGTAGTCTTGGTTGATGGGGTTTTTTCTTCCAGTATTTTGAACAGGTCATCCCATATTTTTTTTCCTGGACTTTGAAAAGCTTGTATTGAGAAATCTGTTCATAGTCTTATCTGGAGGTTCCCTTGTATGTAACTTTTTTCTCTAGCTGCATTTAAAATTCTTTGCTTTTGACAAAATAACGTGTGTTCGTAGCCCTGTTTCAGTTCAGTCTTTTTAGGGCCTCCTGGATCTAGAGGTCTCTCTCCCCATGTTTGGGAAGTTTTCAGGCATCATTGCTTGAAATATATTTTATGTCTCTTTATCATCTTCTGGAATTCTCCTAATGCAAAATATTGCTTCTTCTGATTATATCCCATTGCAGTCTTTACTATTTTTCTTCCTCTGAGCAATTTCCAATGTCTTCCAGGTTGCTCATTATTTCTTCTGCATGGTCCACTCTGCTTTTGAAGCTCTGCTACATTTTTCAGTTACTGTGTTTTTCAGTTCTAGGGCTTCTGGTGTTTTTTTGTTGTTGTTTTATTTGACAGAGATCACAAGCAGGCAGAGAGAGAAGGGGAAGCAGAGAACCCGATGTGGGTCTCAATCCCAGGACCCTGAGATCATGACCTGAGCCGAAGGCAGAGGCTTAACCCACTGAGTCACCCAGGGGCCCCTGTTTTGTTGTTTTTTAATGGTGTCTATTTTTGTTGAACCTAATTTCATTTAGTTATCTTACATATGCTTGTAGTTCACTAAACTGGAAGATTATTCTGAATTGTTTGTCCAACAGTTCACAGATCTTTATTTCTTTAGTCAGAGTTTTATTAGTTTCCTTTGGTGTTACATATTTCCATGGTTTTCTGTGATCCTCACGTGAGGCTGGAGGATGGGCTTCACTGTTGCCTGGATTCCCTGGTTAGGCTTCCTATACAGCCAGGACTGGGCTCTCTACTCAGCAACAGATGAGTCTCTGAGTCTTCACAGTCTTGATGGGGCAGCAGGACAGGACCCAGAGCCTACACAGCTTGTCCTTTAGAGACCCAAATTAGGCACGAGTAAAGACTAAATATCCTAGTTAGGTGAGGCCACCAGTTTTGCTCTGTAAACGGAAAGCCAACTGCTCTGCACTCTATTCTAGTGCCATGGGAAGCAGGGCTGTTGGGTGGGCTCTGCAGCTTCCTACATGCTCTGCTTCGATACATTTCCTGCCCTGGCACAGTGGGAAAAACTGTAGAGTCACATTTTTTCTGGTCTCTTGACTCAAGCCTGTTTCCTGGTGAAATAAGGTCACTGGCTTTTGCTGTGAGGATCACCAGCTCTGCCCACCCCCCATCTACCTTCTCTGCCTGCTAGAGTTGCAGGGTCCTGCAATTTCCAGGTGTTGTAGTGAGCCCTTGCTGTCAGGTGGGCCTGGGGGGCCATGCTCTTCAGCTAGCTGGACTAGGACTCAACTCTGCTACCTGGGCAGCCCAACTCTAGGGACCTCTCAAATTTACCTGAACGAGTTTTCTGAATGTGAGGCACCAAAGGCAGGTAGGGGGGCCGTGACTCGGCTTTTCTGCCTTGTCTGCTAATATCCCAGTGCCAGTTCCTGGAAACTCCCCACTTAGTCACGCTCAGATTCCCAAATGTTGAGCCCCAAAAATGTGCCTGTAGTCCCCATGGGGCAGAACCCAGAGTCTGGGCTCCCACAAAGTAGCAACTTAAAATGTTGGATAACTAGATTTCACCTCCGTGCTCTTCACCTTCTGAAGGAACCACAGGTTGGACATGGTGCTATCCTGGCTTGGGTGGCGGGCCATGCAGTTGGCACATAGACTTCCCACGAAGGCTTCTGGGACAGTATCTTGGTCTCGATGGCGGAGGGCGGTGCTTCAACCTCACTTGTTGTCTCTAGGATTCTCTCAGTGGTTTCCTGTTCATGAATAGTTGTTCTTCCTGTGAGGAGGGTCTAAGTCAGGAACACCCTTTATCACCATGTTGGTGAGGTCACTCTCCTTACTCTTTTCTTTCTTAATCTGTGGGGACTTTTGTTGACTCACAAGCTTGAGTCATAGCCTTTGATGCGGGACCTCATCCTTCGATGAGGATAGCAGAAGGAGGGGTGCAGACTTGTAACAGGCTCCGTGTGCTGGCTTGCAGGTGACCCTGTGGAAGGAGTCCGTTGACGGGCAGTGGGTGTGCATCAGTGATGTCAACAAGGGCCAGGGTTCCGTGTCGGCTTCCGTCACAGAGGGCCAGCAGAATGAGCAGTGACAGGCAAGGCCAAGCTCCCCACCTGCTGACTCCAGGACTGCCCTTTCCTGGACCACCTGACCAAATAGCTGGGAAGAACAGCTTCTACACGATTACTTTCCCAGGAGTAGTTACAAATGCAACCAGATTGATCATCTGCCTTAACATGATTTGAAATGGTTTGTAGTTTACTGTCCTGCTGAAAGCATTCATGTTATGAGGAAGAAGCTACAAATGATCTTTAAATCTATTGTTTTAAAATATTTTTGGCCATTTTTACATACCTTTTGGGTTCAGGCATTATTTGGGGGGTTTTATTTCCATAATAGTTAAATAAATTCATATTGCTTATAATTCTTCCTGCATTACCCTAACCCTTCCCTAAAAAGCTTATATTCATTTGTGTGGCAACATCAGTCTACCAGAACAACGTTCGCCAAGACCCCAGTCCCTGTAGCATCGTGCACCCCCGACACCCACACACAGCTGGTCTGTCCCTGTAACATGTCCATGATTCCAGCTACACTGAAGGCGCCACACAGAGTGACATGAAAGGAACACCAGACATGGACTTCGGTGACAGGGACTGTATCCTCTGAGCACACATTCTCTTCTGGAGAATGGAATAAAAGTCGGCCTTACAGAGAAGACGCAGATGAACTACTGCATGTGGGTGACCGAGAAAATGCCATGCCAGTGGAGGGCAGTATTAACCACATACCAATAGTTAAGAGACTGACTCAGAAAGTGGGCACACTTCATTCATGTTATGGACCCTTGTCTGTGAGGGCGGGGCCTGTGCTGGAGACCATGTTTCTGGTCCTGATCAAGACTAAACCAAGTGTCACCTCTTAGCAAAGGCCCTGGGACTCTCATCTGACTCCGCAGTCACAACAGCAGCTACCATTTACCGAGACCTACTACAAGCCAGCACTCCGCTGGAGATCCCCCACACTTGGCAACACAACAGACAGGTGCAGGTGTATGTCGCCAACTTACCAATAAGGAAACTGTCACAGAAGATAGAAGACCTGCCCAGGGTGGTTCACTGCCAAGCGGTAAAGCCACTGAGTCCTGATCTGGCTCAGCTCCAGAGTGGGTGCTGTCAAAGGCAAAAGTGAGTGGGGGGTGCTCCTCAGCTGTAACCTGGGGTGATGCTCACAGCAGACATTTATGTGAGTGCATCTAGCTTTGCAGAAGTTCAGGCCACTCACCTCAGGAGGCTGTGTGCAGAAGGAAATGCGGACCCCAATGCTTCTACATGCTCATTATTTTCAGCAGTAAAACCCACGTTTTGAAATAAATATTAGATCATAATGCATAAAATGGGAAAGGGTGGAACAATTGCTTGGAGTAAGGCTATAGAGGTCAGAGCCCTTCCCCTCGGCCTCCCACATCATTCTGCACAATCCAGGCCTTTAGAGAACAGTATGGAAACTAAGCTTCTGTCCATTTATTCAGTAAGAAAAGACCCACAGACGCAACTTTGCATATACTTCTGTGGACAAAAACTACCCTTAGTTCTAGTTAGCCCCTCACATGTCTACCTTTCCTAACAAGCTTTGTGCCCCATCCCCAAGGACAGGCCTGGTCTTCCTTATGGTGCCTACTACCCTCAACAAATATGAGAAGCAACTGTGTCACACGGTTGGTGATAGGTTAGTGGGCCATATGCTGTTTGCAGTTCACACCTTCAAGGATCAGTCAGGGTAATCTGGAGATAAAGGAAATGACCACCCTTCATAGTTTATATTTACAGTGGTAATACATTAACCATTCCTGGCTTGAGAGCCCTCAAATTTGTTACCACAAAAATAGGCTTATCGAGTGGAAATACCATGTTGTGTCAATCTTCAAGGGCATTTGCCAAGCCCAAGTGATACAAATGTAAAAGTAATTTAAAAGGTATAGAGAGTTAGGGTAAGAGAGCAGTAGCAACCACAATATTTCTAATCCTTTCACAAAAACAAAGCAACTGGGATAGGAAATGAAACCTCCAGACATTAAGGTAGTCCCTCAAACCCTAGAACGTGGAGGATTAGGACCAAACCACTCGTCTATAATACCGGTGTGGGAGCAGCACAGGCAAGAAAGAGGGGAGTTTTTATGGTCCTATGGGCAGGTAACCCAAGAATGACCATCAAGTGTTCATCCACTTGGAACAGAAAACTCAGCAAGCCAATGAGACCTGTCAAAACTAGAAGATTCACAGGTCTCACAAATGAGTTCAAAAAGACAGATTTCCATTGCCACACACGAAGGAGTACTAACTCTAAGTTTCTTTTATACCACAAACAACTAGAAAACCACACAATACACCTGAAACAAATACTTAGGGGCTTAGGACAATAGGCAGTGTTTGGGTAAGGGAGACAAGTGAGGGGAGTACCAGTTGTCCCAGCTTAATGCCTAGGAGCAGCTTCCAGACCAAAGGGCAGGGAGACAATCGAGAGTCTGGTGGTCAGGTTGAAGAGAACAGAGGTCAGAGTCCAGAAAGACTAAGCTAGAACCTACCGAGCAGAATCCTGGAGGAGGAGGAGCTGCTCAGAGCAAGCTACTTAGGTCTGCGAAAGCATTTCCTATACTCTGACCAAATCCTTACTTGCGTACATGACCAGAAACCAACAGACCACACAATTCTTGAACTTACAGAGGAGTGGGAAGAGTTCATGTGCCCAAGATCCAGAATGCGACAACTTCAGAATACATAGGGCACTGGGTACAGTCCTAAGAAAGATCATGTCTTTTTTTTTTTTTAATATTTTATTTATTGATTTGACAGAGAGAGATCACAAGTAGACAGGCAGGCAGAGAGAGAGGGAAGCAGGCTCCCCGCTGAGCAGAGAGCCTGATGTGGGACTCGATCCCGGGACCTTGAGATCATGACCTGAGCCGAAGGCAGTGGCTTAACCCACTGAGCCACCCAGGCGCCCCAGAAAGATCATGTCTTAATAATACATCTTAAATTAGGTCTAGAGTAGAGGCTCCTCTGACCATAAAACCAAACCTTGAGGTCCACAATTATTTTGCTTTGTGTCAGGTCATAGCCCACCACTTTTTAAAGGAAAAAAACTAAGTACTTGAAAACCTAAAATTCACATGATGTCCAGCTTCCAATCCAAAATTACCAGGTGTGCAAAGAAGCAGGAAAATAGGACTATAACCAGAAGAGGATAAAAATTTGGTAGAGAGGGGCGCCTGGGTGGCTCAGTGGGTTAAGCCTCTGCCTTCGGCTCAGGTCATGATCCCAGGGTCCTGGGATTGAGCCCCGCATCAGGCTCTCTGCTCCACAGGGAGCCTGCTTCTGCCTGCCTCTCCACCTACTTGTGATCTCTGTCAAATAAATAAATAAAATCTTTTTTTTTTTTTTAAAGGAGACCATGGGATTAGCAGATAAAGACCTTAAATACCGCTATTTTAAATATGTTCAAAAATGTAAGGGAACAGGAACACAAGAAAAATGGTATCAAAAAGTTGCAAATGAAATTTCTGGAAGTGAAAAATACACTGGATGGGAGTAAGCAGGTAGTGCAGTACAGCAGACCAGTAAGTCTGAAGACACAGCAATAAAATTATAGAAGCTGAAGCATATAGAGAAAAAGATACTAAAATAACGAACCAATCAAAAGATTGGTGGGATACTATCGAGTAGTCTAATGTGTATACTGGAGTCCCAAGGAGAAAAAAAAATTTTTTCAGGGGAGAAGGGGACAGAAAAAAATACCTGAAGAAACAACAGTTAAAATTTCTCCAAGCTGGATTAAAATTATAACTACAGATTCAAGAAAATCAGAGAAGCACAAGCAGAACACTAAATATACATACCGACCCCCATAATAAAGTTGCTGAAATAAATAAAAATCAGAGTCAGCCAGAGAAAAAGAGACATAACTACATACAGAGGAACAAATATAAGAATGGTAGGCAGCTTCCATCAGAAATTTTGCAAGGTTTAAGAAAATAAACATCTTTGGGGTGCCTGGGTGGCTCAGTGGGTTAAAGCCTCTGCCTTCGGCTCGGGTCATGGTCTCGGGGTCCTGGGATCGAGCCCCATATCGAGCTCTCTGCTCAGCGGGGAACCTGCTTCCTCCTCTCTCTCTGCCTGCTTCTCTGCCTGCCTGTGATCTCTGTCAAGTGAATAAATAAAAATCTTTATAAGAAAAATAAACATCTTTGGGGCACCTGGGTGGCTCAGTGGGTTAAAGCCTCTGCCTTCGGCTCAGGTCATGATCCCAGGGTTCTGGGATCGAGCCCTGCATCAGGCTCTCTGCTCTGCGGAGAGCCTGCTTCCTCCTCTTTCTCTGCCTTCTTCTCTGCCTACTTGTGATCTCTGTCTGTCAAATAAATAAATAAAATCTTTAAAAAAAAAAATAAAAATAAAAATAAACATCTTTGAAGTACTGAAAGAAAAAAATTGAAAAACGACCATCAGCCTACAATTCTATAGCTAGTGAAAACATCTTTCAAAATAAAAGTGAGAATAAGGACTTTTTCAAATTAAAGCCAAAAAAAAAAAAAAAAAAAAAATCACCAGAACTGCATTACCTTAAATGTCAAAGGAAGTTCTTCAGGAAAAATGAAAATAGTATCAGATGAAAATCTGGATTTATACCAAGGAATAAGGAGCACCAGGAATAGAAAATATCTGGGTAACTATTACACTTCTTTTCTCATTTCTTTTATCTCTCAAAAAGTATTATTTTAAGTGCATTGTGGGCTTACAACTTAGGTAGAAATAAAATCAGTAGTAACAATAGCACAAATATTGGAAATGGGGAAATTGGAAGTACTCTGTTGTAAAGATCTTTTTTTTAAGATTTTTATTTATTTATTTGACAGAGATCACAAGTAGGCAGAGAGGCAGGCAGAGAGAGAGAGGGGGGAGCAGGCTCCCTGCTGAGCAGAGAGCCCGATATGGGGCTCGATCCCAGGACCCCGAGACCATGACCCGAGCCGAAGGCAGAGGCCTAACCCATGGAGCCACCCAGGCACCCCTGTTATAAAGATCTCATAGTGTCTATGAAGTGGTTATCATATCTGTTGAAGGTATACTTTACTATGTTGAAATTTTATTTTTAAATCCTAAACCACTTAAAGAATAAAGCAGAGAATATAGCTGACAAGCCAGTAGTGAAGATAGCAGGAAATCCTAAAATACATTTAATCCAAAAGTGGTTATGAAAAGAGAAAAGAAAAGGAGGAAGGAACAGATAGGGGGAGAAAAGAAAGAATAGATGGGACAAATTGAAGGCCAATAATCAGAGATGGTAGATTTAAACCAAACTTTGTAGGTCATTGTAATAAATATAAAAGGTCTAACTAAACATTCCAAATGAAAGACCCCTGATAACAGATTCTCAGAATGGACTTTGAAAAAAAAAAAAACAAAAAAAAACAGATCCAGCTATATGCTGTTTATATGCAACCCACTTTACACTTAAACACAGAAACAGTTTAAAACAAAGGACATTATATGAAAAAAAAAAAGATTATATAAACATTAATCAAAAGAAAGCTCAATTTCTATATTAATATCAGATAAAGTAGACTTTTTTTATATTTTATTTATTTGACAGAGATCACAAGTAAGCAGAGAGGTAGAGAGGGAGGGGGAAACAGGCTCCCTGATGAGCAGAGAGCCTGATGTAGGGCGTGATCCCAGGACCCTGGGATCATGACCTGAGCTGAAGGCAGAGGCTTTAACCCACTGAGCCACCCAGGCACCCCTCAGATAAAGTAGACTTTAAAAAAAGATAGAATAGACTTCAGAACAAGAAATATATTAAGACTAGAGATGGTCAGAATAATAAAAGGTTCAACTCATCAAGAAGACGTAACAGTCCTAAATATATATGCACCTAAAGTAGAGCTTCAAAATAGGCAAAACAAAATGGACAGAACTGAACAGAAGTAATCTACAATTATAGTTTGAGATTTCAACATTTCTATCTCAGTAACAAAACAAGTAGACCCCAAAACTCAGTCAAGTTACAAAATACATTGGCCAGCCAATCATCACTTAATTTGACCTAACAGAGATTCTACCCAACAAAATTTAAACTCATTCTGAGGTACTTTGGGAGCACTCATCAAGATTAGACCCAATTTCTGAACCCAAAACAAAGTTTAACAAATCTATTAGAATTGAAATCATAAAAAAACATATCCTTTGACTATAAAGAAAGTAAACTAGAAATGAGTAATAGGTATCTGGAAAAATCCTCAAACGTTTGGAAATTTAAGCAGTCCACATCTAAAAAACTAATGGGCCAAAAAAAAATCACAATAAAAATAGTTATCTATAGAGGAAAAGAAGAAAAGAGTGGATGGGACAGGGATGGAAGATGTAGTCTCTGCATCTTGTTTTATACCATTGACTTTGGAGCCGTGTAATATTTAATAATTAACTCCAAAAATATTAAGTCATAAAAGAAAAAATCCCTAATTTGAAAAAAAAAAATTAAAAGTCCATGCCATAGCCACACAGAGAAAATATTCAAGTGACTTTAAAAGCATTTTGAATGTATACCCCTAATAGGCTGCATTTAGTAGTTTTATGGTTGGTAATTGTATTCTTATTTTGAGAATATTATGTTGATATTGTAAGATGAAGTAAGTTAATGGTAATTTTATTAAGATAATTAGAAAACAGGATTATCAGGATAAAGAAAAGAAATTTAAGTATAAAACCCAGGAAATGAAAATACTGGCCTTAAATTTTATTTGCAAATAACAGTATGAACTCAGGACTTGTTTTTCTCCTTCTAAAAAGTATGTATTTCTAATCTTATGCACAGGATGAGCCCAGGATTTCTCTTTGGGAGAAAATAAGGAAGTTAAAAACTATAGAGTCATGTCAAAAATAAATGGGAATCAACACATCAAATATGAAAGCATCTAAAAGAATAATGACTATAATTGATTGAATCACTTATATAAAAAAATAATCCATCCATGCATTTATGATAGGAAGAAAACTTTGGAGGTTGCTAAGACACCAACTTTACTTTGAAAATGAGTAAACATTTTTTTTTAAATCCTGCATTTATCTTGCCTTTTCTATACAAACTGTTTATCAAAGTAACAAAATAATTGAAGGAAAAATGCTAATAAATGTAGAAAGCAGTAATAGATAGAAAATCACCATTGTGATTTCCAGGAAACAATGAGTATAGACAACAATAATTAATAGTACATAAGTCCACTAAGTGAAAAGTTCATAAGGTACTATGTGTTGAGGTGTAACTACCAGTTTAGAGAAGCAGACAGGAGAGTAACATGTCAGACAATGCCACCAGGAAGTGGTCAGCTAAGTCCAGAATGTGGGAAACTGCCGGACAAATAGCCTGCTGTATAAAATGAATGATGGGATGGAAGAGGTGAGAGGGTAGGGGACTGTTGTAGACTGAGAGACTTACAGGACTGGTCAACCAAACATGGGCTCTGGGTCGTCTGGAAAGAACAAGGCCAGAGACCTAACCAAAACAGATAGAAGTAACATGCCTGAAGGAGAATTTAAAGTGACAATCATAAGGAAACTCATTGGGTTTGAGAAAAGACATTAGTGATTCCCTTACCACAGAGATAAAAGTTAAAAAAAATCAGAGATGCAGAGTTCAGTAAATGAGATTAGAAACACACTTGAAGCAATGAACAGCAGGCTGGAAGAAGCAGAGAAACAAATTAATGACCTAGAGGACAAAGTAATGGAAAGCAATGATGCTGAGAGAAAGAAAAATTATGCAAAAAGAGAACAGATTTAGGGAACTCAGTGACACCATCAAATGTAGTAACATTCATATAGGAGTCCCAGAAGAAGAACAGAGAAAGGGGGACTGAAAATTCATTTGAAGAAATAATAGCTAAAAATCTTCCCAAATCTGGGAAAGGAAACAGACCTCCAAATCCAGGAGGCACAGAGAACTCCCATCAAAATCAACAAAAGCAGCCCATACCAGGACGTATTAAAACCAAATTTGTAAACAATAATGATTTTAAAAAATCTTAAAGCATCAAGACAGCCTTTTGGCCAGAACCGCCATCTTCCAGCAATTTGCCAAAATGACCAACACAAAGGGAAAGAGGAGAGGTACCTGTTATATATTCTCTAGGCCTTTTAGAAAACGTGGAGTTGTTCCTTTGGCCACATACATGCAAATCTACAAGAAAGGTGATATTGGGGACATCAAGGGATGGGCACTGTTCAAAAGGGAATGCCCCACAAATGTTACAATGGCAAAACTGGAAGAGTCTACAGTGTTACTCAGCATGCTGCTGGCATTGTTGTAAACAAACAAATTAAGGGGAAAGATTCTTGCCAAGAGAATTAATGTACACGTTGAGCATATTAAACATTCAAAGTGCCAAGATAGCTTCCTGAAGTGTGTGAAGGAAAATGATCAGAAAAAGAAGGAAGCCAAAGAGAAAGGTAGCTGGGTTCAACTGAAACGTCAGTCTGCTCCACCCAGAGAAGCACACTTTGTGAAAACCAACAGAAAGGAGCCCAAACTGCTAGAACCCATTCCCTATGAATTCATGGCATGATAAATGTAAAGAAAATAAAAGACCTCAAGACTATTAAAAAAAAAAAAAAGGCATCAAGTCATTAACTTGATCAAGTCATTAACTAGCTTGTAGGGGCTAGCTGGAGGCTTTTCAACAAACTTGGCAAACCAGAAGGGAGTGGCATGATCTATTCAAAGTGCTGAATGGGAAAAATCTGTGTCCAAGGATACTCTATCCAGCAACGCTATTATTCAAAATGGAGAGAGAAAAGTTTCCCAGACAGACAAAAACTAAAGGAGTTCATGACCACTAAACCAGCCCTACAAGAAATATTAAAGTTTTTTTTTTTTAAGATTTTATTTATTTGTCAGAGAGAGAGGGAAAGAGAGCGAGCACAGGCAGACAGAATGGCAGGCAGAGGCAGAGAGAGAAGCAGGCTCCCCGCTGAGCAAGGAGCCCGATGTGGGACTCGATCCCAGGACGCTGGGATCATGACCTGAGCTGAAGGCAGCCGCTTAACCAACTGAGCCACCCAGGCGTCCCCCTGCAAGAAATATTAAAGGGGACTCTCTTGAGTGGAAAGAAGAGACTAAAAGTGGAAGTATAAAGGCAGGAAACACAAAAGCAGTAAAAATGACTATTTCTCTAAAAATCAATCAAGGAACTCACACATACACACACATACATGGATATAAAATATAGTTATATCCAAAACATGGGGAGGAGAAAAGAGTGGGTTCAAACAAACAATAATCAACAGACTGCTATTTGCAAAAGAAGTTATATACAAACCTATTGGTGACTATGCATCAAAAACCACTAATAGGAGCGTGTGGGTGGTTCAGTGGGTTAAAGCCTCTGCCTTCGGCTCAGGTCATGGTCCCAGGGTTCTGGGATCAAGCCCCGAATCTGGCTCTCTGCTCAGCAGGGAGCCTGCTTCCTCCTGTCTCTCTGCCTACTTGTGATCTCTGTCTGTCAAATAAATAAATAAATAAAATCTTAAAAAAAAAATCCACTAATAAACAGGCAAAGAATAGAAAGAAATCCAAATATATCACTAAAGAAAAATCAGCAAAACATGAGAGATAAAGACAAGAAAGGATCAGAGAAAATCTCCAGAAACCATAAAACAAGTACTTAAACGGCAAAAAAATATGTATCAATAATTAATTTGAATGTAAATGGAATAAACACTCCAATCAAAAGGCATAGGGTGTCAGAATAATCAAAAAAAAAAAAAAAAGACCCATCTATATGCTGCCGACAAGAGACTCATTTAAGACCTAAAGCACCTGCAGATTGAAAGTGAGGGGATTGAGAAACATTTATCTTGCAAATGGATATCAAAAGAAAGCCAGAGTAGGAATACTTGTATCAGACAACTTATACCTTAAAACAAAGACTATAACAACAGACAGAGAAGGGCACTACTTCTAATAAAGGGGACAATTCAACAAGAATATATAACAATGGTAAATATTTATATACCAAACATGGGAGCACCCAAATATATAAAACAAGGATAAACAAACTAACTGATAACACGATAATAGTAGGAGACTTCAATACCTTATTTACCAATGGACAGATAACCTAAACAGAAAATAAACAAGGAAACAATGGGCAACACACTAGACCAGATGGGCTTAGCAGATATATTCAGAACATTCCATCCTAAAACAGCAGAATATACATTCTTCAGGTACACGTGGATCATTCCTCAGACTAGATCACATCCTAGGTCACAAAACAGGCCTTAACAAAAAAAAAAAAAAAAAAAAAGACTGAAGTCATACTATGCATGCACCTTTTCTGACCACAACTCTATGAAACTAGAAGTCAACCACAAGGAAAAATCTGGAAAGACCACAAATACTTGGACGTTAAATAATATGCTACTAAAAATGAATGGGTCAACCAGGAAATCAAAGAGGAAATTAGATACATGGAAACAAATGAAAATGAAAACGCAGTGGTCCAAAACCTTTGGGATGCAGCAAAAGCAGTCCTAAGAGGGAAAACTATAGCAGTACAGGCCTACCTCAAGAAGTGAGAAAAATCTCAAATAACCTAAACTTACACCTAAAGGAGCTAGAAAAAGAACAACTAATGATGCCTAAAGCCAGCAGAAGGAAGGAAATAACAAAGATTAGAGCAGAAATAAATGATAAAGAAACAAACCAAAAAAACGAGATCAATGAAACCAGGAGGTGGGTCTTTAAAAAAAAAAAAAAATGACAGAATTGATAAACCTCTAGCCAGACTTAACCCCCCAAAAAAAGAGAAAGGACACAAATAATATCACGAATGAGAGAGGAGAAATAACCAACACCACAGAAATAGAAAAATTAGAATACTATAAAAAACTATATGCTAACAAATTGGACAAGAAGTGGAGAAATTCCTAGATAAATTTCTACCAAAACTGAAAACAGGAACAAATAGAAATTGAACAGACCGATTACACAGCAAAGAACTTGAATCAGTAATCCAATAACTCCCAACAAACAGAAGTATAGACCAGATGGTTTCACAGGCAAATTCCACCACACAATTAAAGAAGAGTTGGTACCTATTCTTCTCAAACTATTCCAAAACATAGATAAAGAAGGAAAATTTCCAAATTCATTCTATGAGGCCAGCATTACCCTGATACAAAAATCAAAGACGCCACAAAAAAAAAGTACTATAGGCCAATATCCCTAATAAACCTAGATGCAAAAATTCTCAATAAAATACTAGCAAACCAAATTGAACAATACATTAAAATAATTACTCACCACAATCAAGCAGGATTTATCCTTGGGCTGCAAGGATGATTCAATATTTGCAAATCAATCAATGCGAGACATCACATTACTAAAGGATAAGAACCATATGATCATTTCAACAGATACAGAAAAAGCAAATGACAAAGTACAACACCCATTCATGATAAAAACCAACAAAGTACGTTTAGAGAGAACATACCTCAACATAATAAAAGTCATTTTTTTTTAATAAAACCATAGCTAATATCAACCTAAAAGGGGAAAACCTGAAAGCTTTTCCTCTACAGTCAGGAATAAGACAGGGATATCCACTCTTACCATCTTATTCAACACAGTAATGGAGTCCTCACCACAACAGGATAAAAGGCATAATAAGCAAGGAAGAAGTCAAACTTTAACTATGTGCAGATGACATGATACTCAGAAAACTCACCGAAGACTCCACCAAAATTAACTGCTAAAACTGATAAGTGAATTCAGTAAAGTCACCGGATACAAAATCAATGTACAGAAACCTAATGCGTTTCTATATACCAATAATGAAGCAGCAGAAGGAGAAGTTAAGGAATCAATCCGATGTACAACTGCACCAAAACAATAAGATATTTAGGAATAAACCTAACCAAAGAGGTGAAAGACCTGTACATCGAAAACTATACCACACTGATGAGAGAAATTTATGACATAAAGAAATGGAAAGACATTCCACACTCATGGACTGAAAGAACAAATATTATAATGTGTATACTGCCCAAAGTACATATCCAGTGCAATCCCTATCGAAGTACCAACAGCATTTGTCACAGAGCTAGAACAAACAATTCTAAAATTTGTACTGGAATCAAAAAAGACCCCAGATAGCCAAAGCAATGTTGAAAAATAAAATGTTGGAGGCATCACAATTCCAGACTTCAAGTTATTACAAAGCTGAAGTGTTCAAAATGGTATGGTACTGGCACAAAAGAAAAAAAAGACCTGTACATCGATGAAAACAAAAGAAAACCCAGAAATGAACCCACAATTATATGGTCAGTTAATCTTCAACAAACCAGGAAAAAATATCCAGAGTGGAAAGGAATGACTCTTCTACAGAAGGTGTTGGGAAAACTTGACAACAAGCAAAATAATGAACCTGGACCACCTTCTTACACCATACTTTACACGCCAAAAATAAATGCAGAATGGATAAAATGTGAGACTTGAAACCATAAACATTCTAGAGGAGAACACAGGCAGTAATTTCTCTGACATTGGCCATAGCAACTTCTTTCTAGGTATGTCTCCTGAGGCAAGGGAAACAAAATTAAAAACTATTGGTACTACATCAAAATAAAGTTTCTGCACTGTGAAGGAACTAAAAGGCAACCTACAGAATGGGAGAAGGTATCTGTAAATGACATAACTGATAAAGGATCAGTATCCAAAATAAATTAAGAACTTATTTTTAAGATTGATTTATTTAGAGAGAACAAGCGAGTAGTGGGGGTAGGGAGTGCAGAGGGAGAGAGAGAATCTTGAAGCAGACTCCCCTCTGAGCTTAGAGCCCAATGCAGGGCATGATCCCAGGGTCCTGGGAACAAGCCCCACAATGGGCTCTCTGCTCCGTGGGGAGCCTGCTTCTCCCTCTCCCTCTCCCTGCCACGACCCCTGACTGTGCTAGTGTGTGCACGCTCTGTCAAATTAATTAAAAGAACTTATAAATTCAATACCCAAAAAACAAAGGAAAATGGGCACAAGACATGAACAGACATTTTTCCAAAGAAGACATACAGATGGTCACCAGACACCGAAGATATTCATCATCACTTTCCATCAGGGAAATGTGAATCAAAACTACAGTGAGTCATCACCTCACACCAGTCAGAATAGCTAAAATCACCAACAAAGGAAACAACAGGTGTTGGTGAGGGTGGGGAGAAAGGGGAACCCTCTTACATTGTTGGTGGGAATGCAAACTGGTACAGCCACTCTGGAAAACAGTATAGAGCTTCCTCGAAAGTTAAAAATAAAAATACCCCATGACCCAGCAATAGCACTTCTGCATATTTACCCAAAGAATACAAAAATACTAATTGATAGAGATATGTGCACCCTGATGTAGCATCATCTACAATAGCCAAATTATGCAGACAGCCCAAGTATCCACTAATGAGTGAATAAAGATGTGGTATATGTGTTTGTAACATAATATTACTCAGTTATAAAAAAAAAGAATGAAATCTTGCCATTTGCCAGGACATGGATGGAACTCAAGAGTATAATGTTAAGGAAAATAAGTCCAAGAAAGACAAATATGAAGTATTTTCACTCATACGTGGAATTTAAGAAACAAATGAGCAAAGGTGGAAAAAGAGTGACAAAGCAAGAAACAGATTCTTAACTATAGAGAACAAACTGATGGTTAGCAAAGGGGAGGTGGGGGGATGGGGGAAATAGGTGATGGGGATTCAGGAGGACACTTGTGATGAGCACCAGGGGACATATGGAAGTACTGAATCACTGTATTGTACAAATGAAATGAATATTACTCTGTAAATTAACTAACTGGAATTTAAATTAAAACTTATAAAAATTCAGATTCTGGGGCCCCACTCAGTTCTAAAATCTATTACATCAGATTTAGAGGATCAGGCATTTGGAAAAACAAAAACAAAAACAAAACAGCATTCTTAATAAACTTCCCCACAATTTCAGTGCAGCCCAACACTGACCCGCACCCAACAGATGACATCAGAAGGTCTTATAAAGTCCTCAGCCAGAGATCCCCTGGCTCTCAGTGGTCCCTGAACTAGAGCTACACTGCCCGCAATGCAGGGAAAACAGCTTGAGCACAGTGGAGATGGGCGTGTACTCGAGTTCTGAGGGCCCAGAGCACACTAAGGATGGGATACAAGAAAAGGGAAAGAAGTTATGCCTAGAGGTTACATAGGGTGAGGGGAAGAGGGACCAGTGCCAAACAGGCCTTTCCAGGATTAGAGACCAAGGCATACTTTTAGGCTGAGAGCAGAAGTTGTTGGGAAGTAAGACTGAAGATAGGGGAAAAGACTCCATGATGGCAGGAGAACGGGAAGCCTCAGTGGGAAAGACCCTGCTTGGATGGCAGGAGGCATGAAAGAGCGTGGCTCAGGCCATACAAGCTGCAAAAATGACACTTGTGATTATCTACAGCTGGCTGTCCAGTGCAGTGGCCATAAGCCACATGCAGCTACTAAAGCATGTGTGTGGCTACTGTGCCTGGAGTTGTGCTGGAAAATGTAAGGTGCCCTGAATTTTGAAGATTTAGTAAAAAGAAAAGCAGTGTCTAATATCCCACTAATCACTTTTCTATTGATTACATGTCAAACTGGTATTTTGGATATATTAAATAAAGTATATTAAAATTGATTTCACTTTTTTTGTTGTTGTTTTTTAAGATTTTTTTATTTATTTGACACAGAGATCACAAGTAGGCAGAGCAGCAGGCAGAGAGAGGCAGAAGCAGGCTCCCTGCTGAGCAGAGAGCCCGATACGGGGCTCAATCCCAGGACCCTGGGATCATGACCTGAGTCAAAGGCAGAGAGCTACCCAAGCGCCCTGATTTTACATTTTTTTAATGTGACTCCTAGGAAATTTAAAATTACTTATGAGGCTCCTTGAGGCTGACTTGATATTTTCTATTGAACAATGCTGATCCAAAAGTTACAGAAGCCAGAACAAAAAAGAAACCCCACCAAAACCAAAACAAAACAAAACCCTATCTGCAACCCCATCACCAAAAAGCAAAAACCTTTCTACAATCCCAAAAATGTAGGGTTGGCCAAATTGATGAAATCAGTGCTACCGAAGCCCAACTCATTGTCAGTAGAAATGAAAGTACAGTAGAAAGTGTATAAAGATAACTGGTTCTCAGGTACCATTTACATACAGCAATTAATTCAAAGATGGTAAGTGCTTCTCACCCATTCTTAAGGCAGGCCCTCAAGGCCCCACAATGGGAAGGAAATCACCAACCAGCAGGCAGCCCAGAGGAACCAATGTGCACTGAGTACCTGCGCAATTCTGAGAAAGACACAGGACAAGGAGGGGCCAAACCAGCCTTGGTGTTATCCACACTTGAAAGGAATAAGGAGGAAAATGAGCCTGGGAAAAGTTAGTCCTTCCCCACCCCTCACCGCCCCCATCCCAGTCACACCGTCTTCCTCCAAACTCCTCTTGATTCCGATGTGCATGCATTCCCCACCCCACACCTGCCCCCACTCCCACGACTGTGAGTGGGCAGTGAGGAAAGTTCTGGGTGCCACCTGGCTCCTTCCTCAACAGTTCTGGCATCCATCAGATGTTCCTTCCTCCCCCAACCAACCTCGACTCCGTGGTATGTGGTGTCAGTCATTTCCAACACACAGGCCACCTCTCTGTTCCCCAAAGATAACAGAGCGAGCAGGGGTGTTTGCTGGCTGGCAGACTTATCTAAGATCAACACTGGCAGATCCTGTGTTCAGACGCCTCCAGGGTCAGGATTAAGTGAAGGCTTCGTGACTCAGCAGGTGCCTGGTCACCATAGTTGGCTTGGGGGGTTGGGGGGCAGGATTTATTTGGTTTTGCTTTGGGAGAAGGGGCTCTGAAAAAGCTACAAGTTTCTCTGAGAACTCCCTATTTCTCCACACCCTTGAGCCAAGAGGTCTAAGCTCAGGTGGACAGCAAGGGTAAAGGTTTCCTGGCGACACCGTTGCATTCTGCTGGGGCTAAAGGAGGAATTCCAGCCCCCACAGCAGGCTGGCGAGATGGTTTCCAGCAAGAGGTACTTCTAAGGGGCTTCGTCCAGCCCCTCCCACTGTCCCTTGTCTCAGCAAGGGCCCAGTGCCCCCCTTTAAGTTGGGTGCCCGGTCATTTGCTGGTCAGCTGTCTACTGCCTCAATATCCTAACTGGCTCCTCTGACCCCACCCACCCCACTCAGAACAGATGGATTTCCCTAGAACAGCATGTTTGCTGTGGAATCCGGATGGCCTATCAGGGAAGGCACCGGCCAGCAGCCAGGAAACTGGAAAGCCGGCACTGCCACTGAAGGTGTGTGGCTTTGAGGAGAGTAGGGCCTTTCTGGTGTTCAGGGCTCCTTCAGTGGAATCAACAGTCAGCCTCCCAGCTCTTCAAGGTCTTTCCAACTCTTGTATTCTACAGTTCTGTCACTCCTCTGTTCAAGAACCTTCAGGGGCCTCCCTCCTGCAGATAAAGCCCGAACTCCTTGGGCTAGCAGCAGCCTTCAAGGCCATGCAGAACCTGACCCTGAACCACCTTCTAGGCCCTTCCTGATGACCTCCCCCACTGACACCCTCGCCCAAGGCAGCCAGCTTTCCTATCATTGCCTCAAATGCTCTACGCCCATGCCTTCTGTTCACCTTGGCTCCTGCCGCTCTGCCTGCGGGGGTGCGCTTGCTCCATCTCCACTGTCTGCCTCTTTCATGGAGCCCTTCCTAACCTCTCAGCTCCCAGCCCCAGCTTGAAGTGAGTTCCTCCTCGGGAATGCTAAATCTCTGGGTAGACAATTCATTCAGCCCTTAGGAGTCACCGCCTGGGCATCCAATGAGACGAAGCTCTCCAGATGGGTAAGCAATGCCCCACGACGTTAATGAACTTCCATCCGAGAACATGGGACCGTGGCATATGCTTGCAAGCCCTGCGGGCCCAGATCACAAGGGGTTGTCACGTGCAGGATACCTCAGAGGTTATGAAGGATTTGCACACCATCACCTCAGGTCATCCTCAAAACCACTCTGAGGAGCCGCCCTGGCGCAAGGGGGTTTCCTGATGGCCTGCCTGGGGCCCGTCAACTTAGCAGTAGTCACCTGTGCCAGTCCTGGGCCACGGCCCCTCTGCCGCCGGGTCCAGTCTTTTCCCTCTGGGAGCCTCCCTGGGGGAAGGGGAGGCAAGCCAACTCGTGAGTTAGGAGCCCCAAGCTGGCTCAGCGAGTGCCACCCAGAAGAAATGACGGGCATAGCCGCTGCCAGAGATGAGCCCTAGCCCTGCTCCCGGGAGAGGACAAGTCAGGGACCCGAGCTGTCACCCCTCCTGGCAGACTCCTCATATGTATCGTGGGAATGCCCTGGCTGGGGCAGCAGGAGAATTACAGGAGCCAGGCCCCCTGTGAGCCCGAGAGAGCGATGGGAGCCAGAGCAGCATCAATCACAGAGAACAGCGTGTCGGGAATAGACAAGCGCTTACAACTCAAGTGGCCATCCCCTTGTTCTACCCAGGAAGGAAGGGAATTTCAGAAGGGGGAGCAAGCAGCAAAGCAGAGAGGAGCAAAGCTAGCCTAGCACCTAGCGCCGCGCACCCCCACCCAACCCCGAGCCACTAACTTCCCTCCCACCTGAACCCAGGGAGGGCCCACCTGGGGACACTGGAGCAGGTGCACCAGCCCGAGCCAACCCAGCAATCTCTCTGGGCCTTTGACCTCCACTGTTGACTTCCACCCAGAGCACACAAGCATTTTTAGTTCCCAAGGAATGTAAAGCAGCCACGAGAAGTTAGGACGGAGTTGCTACTTTAAAACAAACACAGGGCTTCCTACATAAGGACCAGGCAGCCACTGGCCACCACCCCACCAGAAGCCTCAGGTAGGCACTCTCTCTACTCTTGTGTGTGGGCTCACGGGCTTAACTTATTCTGACTGTGGGCCATTCACAGGCCCATCTCAACCAAGGGGTACGGGCACTGCAAAACTCGGGGCCGCCTGGCTGCTCAGAGACAGCTGGATTCCCCCCAAATCCCCATGAGGTTCAGCCTCATGACCTTTCATTAAGAAACCTGGCACAAGCTCCTGGGGGCCTGGGACAAATATGGGGAGTCCCACTGCTGCACAGCCTGGGAGTGCATATCCTTCATATCCTTCAATTCGCTACCTGGGGGAGGTGGGCACAAGGAGCCCCTCTAGGAGCGGTGGGACATCCTGGGGCCAAGTCCCCTCACCCCATCTGCTGGGCCCCTACCCGGGCGAGGTCTGGGCCACAGGGAGAGACAGCAGGGCACCGGGCCTGAAGACCCTCTCTCCTCCAGGCCTGCCAGACACCATGCCCTCCCTGGGGACCCTGTGCCGCCTGCTGCTCTTCAGCATGCTTTGGATGGACTTGGCCTTGGCGGGCTCCAGCTTCCTGAGCCCTGAACACCAGAAAGTCCAGGTAAAATGTCTCCCCACAAAGCCCCACATTCAGACTGGGGTCTCTTGTTCCCACCTTGCCACATCACAGCCAGCTGTGTGCTTTGTGACCTGGGCAGTGGCTCCAGGTCTCTGGGCTTCGGCTTTCTCCGAGAGTACCCGGGACACCTCTGGGTCTGACCAGAGCCTCACACCTTCCTCTGGCCCTGCAAGTCTAAGGGGCTTAGGACCCTAAGCGAATACCTCTTTCCAGCAGAGAAAGGAGTCCAAGAAGCCGCCAGCCAAAGTGCAGCCTCGAGCTCTCGAAGGTTCACTCCGCCCAGAAGATACAAGTCAAGTGGAAGGGGCAGAGGATGAGCTGGAGATCCGGGTTGGTTCCCCCTTGCAGCTCTGTTTTTGTGGCCATAGAGGGGGTGGGGAAGGCGGGGGAAGCGGAGGGGAAGCTAGGAATAGGGACCGACCCACTCACTCACTAAGAAATGTAAAATCGTATGAAGAGAGTTGACTCTGAACTGGGCTCTACCAGGTCTTTTCCCATTAAGAGGCAAGTGTCTAAGAGCAGTGACTTTGCTACAATGGAATGGGAAAGGACTGGGAGCCAAGAGCAGGGGAGAAGAGGGCTGCTAGCTAACACCGGGTAATTTCAAAAGAGAGCAAACATGGTGCCAAGAGACAGACAGCAGAGGAATAATCAGCTGATCACAGACTGAAGATGTTTCCCCACAGAAAACTGTCTGGTTGGCCCAGGGGCCTCTCTGACCTTCCCCGGGGCGGGAGCGTACCCAAACGGCACCCTGGACAGGCCAGCTACCGCTACCCTGTCTCTGGCAGCCACTCACCATCCCCAACTGTAGACAAAACAGGATCGATTGTACTTGTTTGGGCTCCAACAAATCTTGCACGGGACAAGGAGAACGTCTGGAAGTAAAGGGGGAGATTAGCGCAGAGAGGCAGTGAAGGGATTTCCTGGAAGGCTGGCTGTGGTTCAGGGAATGGCTCTGCCAAGCATTCAGGTGGCAACAGACGTCTCCATGCAGTGACACCAGAATTCCCATGGGGGAGTACTGAATAATGGTGATCCCTCTACTGCTTGTGCCCACTGACCGATACTGCATTTACAGACTGTCTTACCCTTATTATACACCATTCCGTCTCCACAACAGCCTGTGAGGTAAGGAGGTCTGACATTGTTGCCCTCACTGTATAGATGAGGATCGAAGTTCAGACAGGTGAACCCATGGGCCTGAGGGGCCACAGCCAGTGTGTGGCAGAGGTGGGGCCCAAAGTCGGGGCTGACCCCAGCTCCTGAGCCCCCCTTCCCCTCTGGCCTGCCCAACGGAGCCTACTCGGCAGCCCGAGAGCACCCCCATTTGGCTCTTCTAGTCTGAGAAGCTGAAGCGCATCCTGCCTGGCCTCCCTCCCTACCCACCAGCCTCTTCTATCGAGGACGAACTCCCAACACACGCTCTGACGCTCACCAGAACCTAGGGATGTCCTAGGTGCCTCCTCCATGCCACGTGTAAGATCCCTAACCCACCACATTCCCATTCTGAGTCCTGCAAATTCTCACACTAAAACCGGGGAATTCCCTGATAAGACTGCCAGCCCCGGGCGGCTGGCACTCGCCCCACTCGGCCTAGCTCTCGGTCTGCCCAGACAGACCTAGGGGAGAGGTGTTGCCAGCTTGGTGATGCAAGGTAAGGCTGGGACAACCAGAAGTTTCCAATTCCCAGGAAGGCTGGCCTTGGAGGAGACAGCCCCCACCACCTCCACCAGAACCCGAAGTCTGAGCTGTCTGGGAGGTGCACTGGGGTTGCCAGAGGTGGAGAGGCCTGCCCCCTCGGCTGCGAGGCTCAGGACACATTCCCTAAGCCCCTTCTGGCGCTGCGGTTCCATCTCCCCCACCCTGGGCCCTCTACCTTCCCCGAAACGTGGTCCCCCTGAAATGGACTTTCAGAGCTGGAAGACTTCTGAGACTAAGTCTTATCCCTTCCCCTGCCCCTCATCCCCAACAGAACAGATGAGGCGCTGGGGCGAAATGGGCCTTTTTGAGTCCCCAGAAGCAAACCTCTCCCCAAAAAGTTGCCAGGCTGCCTCTCCCATGCCCCTGCCACCCAGTTCTAGGGTGCTGCAACAGCCAGCAGGCCCTCAGATCGGGGCTCACGTGGTTCTCAAGAAGTCTGCGCGGGCCTCTGACTACCAGCTGCAGGGAGGAAGAAAAAGGAGTACTGGCTGATGGGAGGGAACTTAAGGGCTGGAGTTCCCTCAAAACCCAACCAGGTCATTCCCCACTCCCTCCACCTTCCCCATGGAGACAAGGAAGAAGGTAAACATTTGCAAGGGAACAGGAGCGAGCTATTTGTTTTCTTCATAACTTCTCGGAGCACTTTTGCTCACATGTGAAACAGGAATGACAGCAGTACCTGCCAGGTGGGGAGCCCCAGGAACTGTCCCCAGCGTGGAGGCAAGACCTTCGCCAGGCCCAGTGGACACAGGGCCTCCAGGCCGGGTGTTGCCATGGACCAGGACCAGAACAGGTTCCCAGATGGACAGGTGGGAGTCCTCAGTCTCATCCCCGGCCACCACCACCCTGCAGCCTCGGGCAAGTCCTCAACCTCTCCAGGCCTCCTGTCTGAGGGCAGGGGGCGGAAGGACCAATGACCGAAGGCTCCCTCCCAGCACTAAGATTCCTCAGTGACTCATTCAGACATCAGAGTGACCAGCACGCAGGTGCCAGGTGCCAAGGCAGCTACTCATCCCCGACAGAACAGATGAGCCTGAGGAGCCACTGTCTGCTACTGTCTGCCCTCCTGGGGCGAAAACCATGATGTGGCTGCAAAGAGAGCTCTTTCCCATTTTCCCAAAGCTCTGAGCATCATTAAGCCATCTCCGAGAGTGCTGAGAAAGTAAGGAAAATGGGGTGCTCTCCCTGTAGGAGGGAAGAGACAGAGGCACAGAGAGAAGAAAGCACTTGGCTCAAAGCATCTTTCCAGGGAAAGGTCGGCTTCTTATCTGACTTTCCAAGGAACAAGGAAAGGCCTGTGCCCCTGACAGGAAGAACAGCTGCGGGGGATGGGGGCGGGGGAGGCAGTGGAGGGCCAGAGACCACCACCCAGGCTAGTGCTACGACACTGGGGAGACCCACTATCCTCCCAGTCTCTACCGGACCCTGAAATTCTGCCATTGGTGACTCTACCTTATGTCTTCCAAAATTAAACAAGGCGGAGTGGGAGTAACCTAGGGAGCCCCGCAGCTTCTGTGAGCAACCTCACTAAAGGTAAGGAAAGGATACAAGCTAAGTCTCCTCAAGATGGCAGGGGCAAGGAAGAACTGACCTAAGACGGCAGGGTAAGCTGGCTGAGCTGTCCCACAGTGGTGCTCACTGGGCCACAGGCCCTGTGCCCTCCCTGCCCCATGCTGAGACCCTCAGAGCCACTGCCCTTAGGAGGACAGTGGGTTTGGGAGCATGTGACCTCTGACACCTTCTGGGTCTTCCTTGCCCTTCCTCCTAGTTCAACACTCCCTTTGATGTTGGAATCAAGCTGTCTGGGGCTCAGTACCACCAGCATGGCCAGGCGCTGGGGAAGTTTCTTCAAGACATCCTCTGGGAAGAGGCCAACGGTAAGTCCCTGCCCCAGTCAGGTCATTTCAGTTTCTCTGGAGTCCCAAATGTGAGCCCAGCCTATGGGTGACACAATAGATGTCTTCTTCCCTTACCAGTCTTAAAAAGCTTCTAATTCCTCTTTCCCAAATGTTTGCCAGAGAGCGGGCTGGTGGGATTTGTGAGTGGCTAGGAAGTGGGGTGAGCACAGCCTTTGTATTCCAGGAACACACTATTTCAAGAAGTAGCACATTAACTACCTCTGGGGCCCCAGGGAACCCCAATTTCCTAACCATAAAATGGAGCTAACACCCACTCTGATAGCATAAAATTATTTGATGTTAAGTACTTTCACTAGATAACTTTGCTTCATAAACAAAAGGAATTAGTGCTACAATTAGAATTAAGCCAAGGTTTCTAGGTTTTGTTGTGAATCCCTTCTTGGCATGTAGAAAGAAACCACCCAATCTGTTGCTGATGGGGGGGGGGGGCAAAGGAAGCACAGGACCACCTGCAAATCACGTCCCTAACCAACATGGCCCCAGCCTCCACTCCCCACCAACCACGTGAGGGAGGCAGAAGCAGGGCTTTCAAGTCGAGGTGCAGATAAGGAAACCAAGACTCAGCTTTCAGGTGACAAGCCCAAGCCACACACCGCACACTCCAAGGCCAATATCGGGCTCTCCCCCTGCACTACAACGCACCACTTCTGACATCAAAACTGGAAGCAAAGCCATCTTTGATGGCACTGGGAGGATGGCGGATGTGGAATTTTGACTTGATTTCTTGCTTTTCAGAGGCCCTGGCAGATGAGTGATCAGCCACAAGACCAGCCCCGCCTGTGTGTCCTGCAACGTTGGCAGCACTCACCTGCTTGTACACTGCTTCTGCAACAGCTCCCAGCTCTGAGTGGTAGACTAGCTTCAGAGGTGAATAAACATTCAAATCGTATGCTGAACATTCAAAGCAGAAATTTATTTCACCAAAGATGATAACTTCACGTTTCACTGAAAAAAAAAAATCTTTTCTAAACTACGGTCAAAGGAAGAGAAAAGAAGGCTATGTAGTATAAGGCAGGTATGAACGCTTAGGAAACCAAGAAAGGAAGTGGGGGTAGTGGGGGATGACAGTTCTTGTAAATATCACAGCTTCCCGAGCACAGTGGAGTTACAATGAGAGATTAGTAACCATCACCAAGGACTGTGAACCAAAAAACTTCAGGGGACCTCATCAGAGCCCACACCCACGAACTGACATTCACGATCACAGCAGGATCCTGGGAATGCCAAAGTGTGAGTCTGAGGTTATAAGTAAGTGGGGTGCTTACAATGGCTACCAGCCACTGCTAGACAGGGCTGAAATAACTACTTCTCCCTCCTCCTTGTCCACTACTGATAAGACATGGCAAAGCAGGTGCATGTGGGCAAGGCTGGGCACTGCCTTGGTGACTTAGCGATATCAGGTAGGTGTTCCTAAAGATTGCCAACTCCAGTGCACAGCTGAATTGAGCCTTGAGCCTAATGTTCCACAGCTTAGTTCCACTGAGGACACCAGCTTTCCTGGAGGAAGGTCAGTTACGAGTGATTTACACTTGAGCAAATGTGTGAACTGGTTGCTAAGAACCGGCATTGACAGATGATGGGTGAATCACTAAAGAGAAAAAAAAGACTAAGGAGGCTCCAAATAGAAGCACTACCAATCCAGACACATGAATACCTTTTAGAAATATGTAGGCCAGCCCTCAGCAGGTTGGGGTAATATGCACACTCTGGAAAAGCCTTTGTCAGAGGGCCGTAAGAGCCACATCTCTTCTCCAGTAAAATTCTGGCCGGCCACCTGGCCCTTGAGGCACAGCCCTACTGGCACTAACCACAATCACACTCGGCAGGCACACTGACACCCAGCTGCCAGCCCACGGCAAGGAATGCCATGTGGACCGTGGAACTCACCAGCATCCAAGGATCTCTTAGAGATGCAGAATCTTGGGGCGTCTGGGGGGTCTCAGTCGGTTCAATGGCCAACTCTTGGTTTTAGCTCAGCTCGTGGTGCAGGGGTGGGGGAATGGAGGCCAGGGTGGGGCTCCGCACTCCGCAGGGAGTTGGCTTCAGGATTCTCCCTCCACTTCTGCCCCTCCCCCCACGCCCAGGCTCTCACTCTCAAATAAAGAAATGCATCTTTTTAAAAAACAGAAGAAATTCAGAATCTTGGGCCCCAGCCTGGCCCTACTCTATCAGGATCAGCATTTAGCAAGATCCGCAGGCTATTAAGTGGCTTATTTAAAGTGGCTGAGAGGCAACCAGATCCTATTCAATTTGGGGCAGCTCCACACAGGGCGGAACACAATTCCCTGCCTGGCCCCGAACCAATGTCGTTCCCCACGTGAAAAAGAAACATCGGACCTGGCCAGGTGACACCCTCAACAAAACTGAGAAAACACCACTCTCACTCACCTCCTGCCATTTCTCTAGCCCCAGCCTGCTGTCAATACCACATCCACTCCTTGTCTGCCCCCTCCACACCCCTGTATCCCATATGTCCAGACACTGCCTATATGACCACACATGGACTTCGCTCACCAAGTCCTCACTTCTGAAATCAGCTACCTCTAAGACTCAGTAGTAAGACTGAAAGGTATTAACCCTTTAAAGAAGCTAATGTACTGGAGGACAGATGAACTGGGTGGGGCAAGGGAGGGAAGAGGGAGAAAGGCAGTAGAAGGGGAGGGAAAGGACCTTCCTCAGCCTCTGGACAGCCAGCACCCAGCACTGATGCAGAGACCAGCCCACCATCCTGCAGCTTAGTTAGAGCTCAGTCACTTAGTAGGGCCACAACTCCCATCATCACTAACCAGGCCCACAGCCCTCTTCTCAACAGCCAGAGAAGGATCCAAGGCCCACACATGGTCAAAGTGACCTGGGGAGGTAGCTTGTGGCCCAGTGAAGCAGCAAGCACAGACAGGGCTCTGGGCAGGATGTGTGCCAGGCCCTGAGGGGAATGCTGGTCACCTGATGCTCCCCCCAGCGAAGACGAGGACTTACTTCTCTCCAAGAACTCACCAGCACTCTGCCCCTCTTGCCTCAGTCATTCCTCTAAGAAATAAGATGCTGAGGGGCGCCTGGGTGGCTCAGTGGGTTAAGCCTCTGCCTTCGGCTCAGGTCATGATCTCAGGGTTCTGGGATCGAGCCCGCATCGGGCTCTCTGCTCAGCTGGGAGCCTGCTTCTCCCCTCTCTGCCTGCTGCTCTGCCTACTTGTGATCTCTGTCAAATAAATAAAATCTTAAAAAAAAAAAAAAAAGAAGAAAAAGAAAGAAAGAAGATGCTGAGCACCCACTCTCGACCAGGTACTCTCCCCTGGGCCAGGGAGTGTGATGGGATGGGAAGGCTAGGAGCTTCACACTCAGACCCCCATTTGAATTCCCGACCAAGACGTTGAATTCCTCAGGCTCCTCACACATCAAACACCTCCTTCCCTGGGTTACTGTCAAAACCGAACACAGTATCCCCCACACACAGACACCAGGCACGTAGGAGGCCCTCCGTTATTCTCACCACCGCGTTCCTGCTGTGCAGCGGACACTGGTCTACATACGGACATAGAACATGTACTCTGTGTTGTTTCAGGTAACCATCACAAGCCCACTGAAGAGGGAGGAAAGCGCAGTTCAGAGGAATTAAGTAACTTTCCAAAGTCACACAGCAAATACACTGTGGACTCCTATCCAGAACTACAGTATTTGAGTCCAGGCCTCAGTCACTGCTTCCCTTGCCCTGTGATCCAAGGGGCTTCTTTTCTCATTTTCCTTCCTAATACACTGGGTCAACCTAGAGTGCAGTGACTGAGAGAAAGAAAATTTAGCAAAGGAAACACTTGACAAAACATAGCATTTCAAACATGGTACTACTGTCAGTTTATTATTTTTAAAGTAGTCTCGCCCAGCATGGAGCCCAGTGTGGAGTTTGAACTCACAACCCTGAGATCAAGACTTGAGCTGAGATCAAGAGCCAGACACTTAACCGACTGAGCCACCCAGGGCTCAACTTTCTTAAACCTCCATGCATCATTTAATGATCCACTAACTTAAGTCTCTCTGAAACAGGGTGTATTTACCCCCGGGGGAGTGAGATACTTGCTGTAAAAAAATTCTCCTTATAAGAAACTCTGGTGTTTCACAATAACCCTGGTACACTGTACAGCAGCCTATATATTTATTTGATTATACGCTTATAGCTTTGTACTCAGAAATTCCTGTGACAGTGGGCAAATCGAACAATGGAGACCCATGCCCCAGTACCTTCCTAATCTGAATACACCTGGTCATCACTGACAAACAAGCACTCACTGTGACCTGGGGGGTGGGGGGGCACCAATAAACACCTGCGCCATCCCTGTCAGGGGCACTCTGTTCCATCACCTGTACCTCAGTGGCCCTGTGCTCTGATTTTATACAACTAAGTGACATAAACATCAAAGTGCTGACAATAAACAATTAGTGACTGGTCCCAAGCTTAATACAGAGAGAAAGACAGAAGCACCTAAAAAGCCGAGAGCAGCAGATTTCTAGCCACAAATAAGACCACCACAGAGCGGATGCAATCAACTGTGTATTCACCTGGGAAGGAATGGATGAGACAAAGTGACGGGATTTTGCTGAAAATATACCATCAATGACAGGGTCTCAATGACGCATCGACTCCAGTTTCAGATTTCTTTAGCATTCTTGGAACGCAGCCTTCCTTTTCCCAGTTTACTTTTAACCTGTGCACCACTGTTCATTAATACCTTAGCACAAAATGAGAGGACTGACCACAAGTAGTGACACAGGGCTTCCCCCGAAGTTTGCCCAGAGGCGTCAGAGGAGCTCACGGTCCAAAGTGCCCCCTTCAGTACAATGGATTTAGACACCACCACCCTTGGGGGCTCCATTTTTCCCAGAGCACTGCGGAAGAGGAAAGAAAAGATCCACGCACTCACTTCTGAGTTACCTGGCAATAAAATGGTCAAAGCTCAAGAGCAGCCGAACTCGTAAGAAGGTACCAATGTATTCTTACTATCGCTTTACTTATTTTTTTAGTATTTATTTGACAGAGAGAGGGAGAGAGCATAGGCAGGGGGAGGGGCAGGCAGAGGGAGAGGGAGAGAGAGAAGCAGGCTCCCCACCAAGCAGAGAGCCCGATGTGGGGCTCAATCCCAGGACTCTGGGATCATGACCTGTGCCGAAGGCAGACGCTCAACTGAGTCATCCAAGTGCCCCAATTATTACTACCACTTTAATTTTGCAGAAACACACATGTACACTCGAAAATTTCTCCAGACCTTTGGATTCTCGGGTTACAAGGATTCTCAGGTTACAACAACTTAACTGTTGTCGTCACTCTGAGAAATCTGACCAAACAAGGAGAGCACAGGAGCTGGCTGAAGACCAATCACTTTATTTACAGAAAGAGATGGCCAAAAGGGGCAGGGGGTGGGGGGAGATACAGATGCATTCCGGCAGCACAGCAAACACAATCACATCAGCCAGCCAAAAATCAAATCAAAAACAGTGCCCACCGGCTTTTGCACCCACACCAGTCATGTTTCACTGGCGACACTCAGATAAGACCATCTTAAATCCTAGAGGTGAAAGTATATAGCACCTTGTGCTTTACCTTGGCAGGGAGGCAACACAGGTTTGGGGACATCCACTCCATCCTCCCGGGAACCCTCCAGAGCAGGGCCCGTCCGCTGCCAGCATGGGCAGTACTGACGTACAGGGCTTTTGGTGAAGGGGCTGGACAGGCTGCAGTTCGTTGGGGCGACAGTAAAGCACCCTGAAATACTCAGTCCTCTGATTCCTCCAAGCAGGAGGACAAGCCCCCACTGGCAAACAAGAGGCCCAGACAACCCACGGCTGACCTGTGGAAGGTCGACCGTGAATCAAGGCCTACCTCCCAGGCCAGTGACAGGCGTGACCAGGCCAAACAGAAACACCAGATAGGAAATGTTGAGTCCGTTCCCTTTTTGCTTGCAAGGCCAGATGCACCTTCTGAAAACACCTAGAGAAATCCAGCATTAAGGGGTGGGTTTTACGATTTAAGCCTCTCGCCTCCAGGAAACAGAGAAGGGGCTCAGGGTGTCCTGTCTCACGGTGGGAGATCAGAGTAAAGGATCCTTTTAGACAAAGTGCAGAGCGTCCTCACACGTAAGCCCTGATCATGACAGCCTTCCAGGGCCTGTAACAGATACACCAGCAGGGAACAGAACAGAGCTGAAAACTTGATGACCAGACAGCTCCCAAGTCAAGGGAGAGGCTCTCACTTCCAATACGGAGAAAGGACTCAGACGAGGCAAAGGCAAGGGAGAGCCCCGGGAGGGGAGTGGAAGGCAGACCCAGGCCTGCTTGTTCTGCACAGGCTGGAGACGGGGGCTGAGCAGCCCCGGCAGAGTTTTGAAGAATTAAGTTGGTTTACCTCTCAACCTGGGTGGGCACACAGGGGGCTGTCCCATGGGGTGAAACAGAAGTATTCTTGGTCCAGTGTTCCAGGAGAATGGGGCAAAAATTGAGCAATGGGCAGCAGGGGCCCCTGACAGCAGAGCGGGAGGTCGCACCCACTGCAAACTGGACCAATCTCAGTCAAACACAAGCGAGCTGCGGCCCTGGGGGCTCCAGCAAACAGAAACCCCTTCTCTGGGGTGCTCTCCCTCGAGGCACCCAGCCCCTCCCGATCCCTGTCGGCCAGGACGTCCCCGGATACTGAGCGTCCCCCAACCCCTCTAGGCCACCGGCAGCGGAGCTGGTGAGGCCAACAGCCGAGGTCTTCCGCCCACACCAACACGGAGCAGATGGGCGATAGGACAGCCAAATTGAAGGCTCGTCCTGGGAAGGGATGGGGAGGACTTCGCGGTGGCGGGACTGTAAACCTCTGAGACGGCGCTCCAGCCAACATGCTCCAGAGGAGGTTTCCTACTTGGGAGTTCATATTCAGAACCGAGAACCACCAGGAGCCGAAGGTCAGAAAGCACAGGGATCAGGATTGGCAGATGCGCCACGCCCTCCTTTCGGCCTCTTCCTTCTCCACTGACCACCCTGGGGGTCACTCCTCACTGGCATCCCGCTCTGCTGCACGCCCGCCCTAGCCCCAAGTGGAGCCTTATGAACATCCTGTCCTGCTTTTCTCTGTTCCAGTAGGCTCTCCAGATACCTCCTTGACCTCGGACCCATCTTCTGCCAGGCCACTGGGTCATCCTGGAGGGGTGGGAAGAGAAAAGGAAGAAGGTCCCAAACCAAGTTCACTCGAGACAGATCAGGCTTAATGCTCACTCTATGTTCACATTCTCTACATTAAGAAAATGCAGAGAAACCTATTTTTGTCCTGATTTTTAAAAAACCGATAATGTGATCTTTATGACCTTTTCTAGTCTGACCTTTCTCTCCTGACCGCACTCTCTCTGCTTAAAGATTGTAGAGGCGGCTGGTGTTCTCACGCAGGGTGGCCAAGGTGTGGGAGAGCGGCTGATCTTTGACCCTCGCAATCTCTCGAACCGTATGCAAGGCCAGGCCTGGGTGAGCGTACTGGCAGAGGCTCTTGGGAACCTGGAAGACATCAAGCATTCAGAACATCACTGTGCCTTCTTTGCACAGCCATGACACAGATCCCCCTCCCTGCCCTTCCCCAGCAAGGACCTCTTTGGGGCTGCCCTGTAGAGACCCCTTTACCTGCAGGTGCAGGGAGAGTCCTAGTCATGGGGGGCTCTGGGTGAGCAGGGTCCCACGCTTCCTTGGACTACCCTCTACAGGGTAGGGCTTTGCACTGCCTGGAAGAGAGTGGTTACCCTTCAGCTTCTCAGCCCCCTAGACTTTTGGTTCTGCAGAGCCACAACAAGGAGACATCTATACAGCCAAGGAGACCTGGAAGTCACTGGGGCTCTGGCCCTGCCAACCTTGCAAAGGTGACTGGCCCCCTCCCACCCACCCTCGCCTCAGCTCAGCCTGATCACACCCCTACCTGTCGGGGCAGGAAGTAGGGAGCGTCCGTTTCCACAATGATTCTCTCCAGCGGGATCTGCTTCAGAGCGTCCCGGGCCTCCCAGGCCGAGGAGTAAGTCAGGACGGCAGTGAAGCCCACAGACATGTTGGGGAAGTGCTTCAGCAGGGGCTCGATGACCGGGTAGCTGCCGGTGAAGCAGTGCCTGGGGAGGGGAGGGGAGGGTTTCCAAGTCAGGGCCCTCTACAACAGCCCCCAACTCCCTTCTCAGTGTCTTCTGGGGACAGAGTCCCAGAAACACAAAGACTGCATCCAAGGGAAGGACTTCACAATAGCCAGACAAGACCTGGTTCCAACAAGTAAGACAAGGGAGACTCTTGGTGACTGAAGCTCTCAGCAGTCACCCCGTCAGAGCGCCCACTCCTCCACAGCCGCTTCAAGTGACCCCCACAGAGAAGAGGGAACAATCAGGGACAGGGTACGCTTACAGCACAAGGAAAGAAGCAGAATTAAAGCCTATGGCCCTGCCAAGATCACAATGACAATAGGTAAAAATTATGTTTCTGCAGTCAAATGGACTGGAAGGAAACGAAAAAGGGAAGATATTAGGGAATGGCACTATAGGGCAATCTTCTCTGAATTTGTTAACTATTTATGTTCTTAGTACACAAAATACTGTTAACCAATATGAAAATTCACGGCTTCCTCCAGCCACAACACTTCCATTGAGCCATCTTGGCCCTGGTTTACCTGCCCTGCTGTGAGACTTCCTTCAAAGCCATCCCAAAACAAAGCCATGAGAAACCAACCCACCCACCCAGAAGAGCCAAGGGATTGTACCTCATCTCTGGCCTGTGCTACCACAGTCAAGAGAGGTCGCACTCTCTGCTTGGACACCTAAAAGGCAGCAGTCTGGCCTGATAGCCCACCACCTTCCGCTGTCAACACCTGGTTTGGGTTCTAGACTCTGCTTTTTCACCCATCTTGAAAGAGCCAGCCCAGCCATCACCTCCTAGCCGCTCCCCAGCAAAGCTAAGCTAATGGCCCCTCTTCTGCCTCCCACAGCACCTTATGCCCCCCTCAGCCCTTGGATCCGCTAAAGTCACCAGATGACTTGTCTGCCTCCCACGGCTGCTCCTAGGGGCCCTGAGCCAACACCCGCAACAGGCACACAGTAGATCAAGTTCAGCACACCAAACTTAAGAGCCCCTACATACAATTAAGATTAAAAACATACTGACTTTAATGCGGGGAAAATGAACTTTCAAATTCAAAAAAGCAAAGAATTTCTTTGGGGGCACCCTGGAATGTTCTCTGTATGCTAAGTCACTGAACAACACAGTGGCCTCTCCCCAGATCAAGAGACCTCCTTTCTGAGTGCACAGACTCCATTTGTGCCTGCCACCAGGGATATGAGAGTCACGAAAGTCCCCTTCTTGCTCACCAGTGATCATGGCTATTAGCTCAAACCCTATGAAATTGCCATTTTGTAAGTAAAAAATGGTCAAAATCAGGAATTTCATATGGTTCAATCTAATACTTAAGCTTTAGAGAAGATAGTACATCACAAAGACCTAATACTATCATCTTCTCCTGAGTTTTCCTTTTTCCAACTCATGTCCTACACAGAAAGAAGTGTTCGTTCCATCTGCCCACTGAAGCTCCAGCCTTCTAACCTATGGATCTTGTAGTCTGAGGGCACAAATTTTTTCATGATGTTCAGCAGATCTTCATCAGCTTCTCGGCAGTGGATCACCAAGGGCTTCTTCAGAGATACGGCCAGCTGCAGCTGCCTCTCAAACACCTGGGAGAAGGCAAAGGGACACGTGTCAGAAGCATGTCAGGAGTCTGTTATATCCCCACAACACCCAGGTCAATGGGGAACCTCCCCCCCCCCCGCAGTCTCTAATTCTGTAGACTACGGAATTATAAGAACAGCCCACACTTACGGGGTGCTTACCATAGGAGGTGCTCAGAGCGTTTCAGATGTATTAGTAATGTAACCCTCATAAGCACCCCAAGGTAAATGACTGCTGTTAGCCCACCATGCAGTCAAGAAAAGGAGGCTCCAAGAGAGATCAAGTCATCTGTCACGGGTAAGCTGGAGCCCCACAATTCAAACACAAACCCAGCTGCTCCACATGGCAACCACCATGCCAAGCTTACGTGGGGCTGCAGGGCAGGGTTCAGGAACAGCAAGTTCAAGTTATGTGTTCTTCCCCTCACTGTCCCTACCTCTACCCCCACTCTCAAGAAGTAATCACCTTCCACACATTTTCTAAAGAGTTGTACACACACACACGCACAATACCTTGTCTCAGAAGGTGCTCAAATACTTGAAAGAATGGAAATTACATATTTTCTCCAACTTACTTTCTTTATTCAACCAAAATCAGATATCCTAGGGGAATCTGTTCTAATTACTACCTTCTTTAACTTTCTTTTCTTCCTTTTTCTATTTCTTTATTTCTTCTTAATTTTACTTTTGGGACCCCTGGGTGGCTCAGTCTGTTAAACATCTGCCTTCAGCTCAGGTCATGATCTTAGGGTCCTAGAATTGAGCCCCCGCATCAGGTTCCCTGCTCAGCGGGAAGCCTGCTTCTCCCTTTCTCTTTAACCCACCCTGCTCGTGCTCTCTTTCTCAAATAAAAATAAAATCATTTCAAAAATAAATAAATGAGATCCTTCCGATGTATTTGAACACCTGAAATTGTTTCATATGTAAATTAACTGTTAAGTCTTGCATGCCTATTGGTTGCCACAGACAACTCTATTCAAATTGGAATCTCTGTCTCCCAAAGGTGTATAAAGATCTGGAGTCTTCTGCTTTGTCAGAAGAGTACCATACCTTCTCTGAATTTTCTCTTTGGTCAAGGGAAAATTAAGAAACCTTTGCCTCAGGGCACCTGGGTGGCTCAGTGAGTTAAAGCCTCTGCCTTCGGCTCAGGTCATGATCTCAGGGTCCTGGGATTGAGCCCTACATCGGGCTCTCTGCTCAGTGGGGAGCCTGCTTCCTACGCTCTCTCTCTGTCTCTCTGCCTGCTTGTGATCTCTGTCTGTCAAATAAATAAAGTCTTTAAAAAAAAAAAAAAAAAAAAAACCTTTGCCTCTAGAAGATTCCCTCTCCTTATTCACAATTAACCATAGATGCCAGTAGCAATGGGCGGGGACAGCAGAGGCTGGCCCAGCTAGGCTGGGGACAGCGCCAAAGGGAAAGTCAGCTTGCTAGATTCTGCCCAGGCTGGCATTCACGCACCCACTCACCAGGGCCTGGAGCACAATGGGCACACAGACCCAGCCTATCATGCAGCCCCAGGAAAACTGCACACAATAAATTCTACAATAAAGGCAACCTGGCAGTCTGAGAAGTGACAAGGTGGGAGGGTCTTTCTCCTTCTCCTGCTCCTTCCCAACTCAGAAACTTATACTGAAATGCTGGAACCACCCTTCCCCTGCCAAATGTCCATGCTCAAAAAATACATAGTAAGATGGCAGTAGCTGCCATTTCTGGTGGGATGGGAAATTCTCTTCCTTTCAGTTTTGTATTTTCCAAATATTTTCTAGGGACACACTTAACTTTAAAACCATAATAAAAATACAGTTTAATTAAACAAACGTAAAACTAATTGTTTCCCAAGAAGAAAGGCAAACAAATGTCTTGCCATATATATCATTAGCCATAAGATGTCACAGAGTAACTATGCCCCTCTCCTACCTAATAAAGAGTAAAGAAATAGTTGGTGAAGCATTTGGCAAGTGACATCTTGACGGTCTGGACAAGAGCAATTTTATTTTTAAGGGTTCTAAATTCTCTGGACCCCAAAGCACAGAAACTTATTGTTAGGCTCAGCAACTGAACGAGGAATGAAACCATGTGCAAACTGAGGGCCTCATTACCTTGTGCTGTTCTGGGACAGGCGTGGTGCACTTATAAGAGTAATCCAAGCCCATTTCCCCAAACGCCACAGCCTTGGGGTGCCTCAGTGCTTGCAAAAGATTTCTCTCTTGACTCTCACTATAGTAACGTGCAAAATGAGGATGACAGCCAAAGGCTCCCCAAACCAGATCCTCTTTCAACAGCTCCTCCCACAGGCAATCTGTCAGTGTCCGAGGATCACAGAAGTCAGAGATGCAGCCCTGAAATTCCTTAGGGAAGGAGCTGCTATAAATTTTTCTGAACTTGGTAAAGGACCCTTTGAAAGACAACTTGGAATACAGCATGTCCAGGTGACAGTGGGTATCAATGAAACCCCCCTCTAGGCCTGACTCCCGATGGTTCCTTGGCAGGGAGCTAGACGCATGTCCTCCACAGGAACGAGGGGGTTCCTCCTCCTGGAGTGCTCTTTTCTCCTTCACCTCTTCTTCTGAGCTTCTGGAGAAACTAAATGAACGAGAGTTCTGGGATCTGCCCTCCTCGGTCAGCTCCTGGTCTCTGGAGGTGTTCTGGGAGCTCACTGTGGAGTGAGGGGAATAATCACTCAGGAGGCCGCGGTTACTCCTCCCAACTTGCAGTGGGTCGCCACCGCTGCTGCCCACGGACGGGTAACCAGAAGGCTTGGGGCTGCTGGTCCAATAGCTGGCGTAGTCACACCACGGACTACTGTACAGATGAGGCGGGTACATGACATAGTCCGTGGGGAAGGCAGAAGACTCCGGAACTGTGGAGAGTTTCAGCGAGCTGGGCTCCTCCTGAGAGAATCTGACTGTGGAGACCTCATCCACATCAGACCAGTCACTTCCTGAAGAGGTGTGCTCTATCACCACCTCCCTCTCTTTAGGCTGCAGAAAACAAAACCAATGGGTGAGCCTTCCTGTGTGAAGACGGCCTTTCATACATGGTCATCAGCGCAACATAAACTCTGCCTTGTTTTTCTGGCCACGGTGAAGGCTTTGCATTATCTCCTTATCTTACTCTGTTGCCTGGTTTCCTTGTAATTTCTACAATGTGAACCAGATTGCAACTTGCAACCAAACCAAACCAGATAGCTAAACTTGCAACCAAAATCTTAGAATACCATCCTTAGGGGCACTTGGGTGGCTCAGTCAGTCGAGCACCCAACTCTTGGTTTCGGCTCAGGTCATGATCTCAGGGTCATGGGATCAAGCCCTGTGCCGGGCTCTGCGCTCAGCAGGGAGTCTGCTGGAGAGTCTCTCTCTCTCTGCCTCTCCCCACCACACGCATGCCCTCTTCTCACTCTAAGATAAATGAATAAATCTTAAAAAAGAAAAAAATAAAAGTATCATCCTCAAAGGGGATGCTAAACCTGTACTCCCTTTCTAAATGATCCCTTTGGAGAAAAACTGTTCTCTAGAACACAATGTGTATTGGGGATTTTAGAGAAAAGCAGTGCCCCAACACATCTCATCTCTAACATGTCTCTATTCTAACATTTCAAATGCAAAACCACACAGTCATGGTAGGTTTAAGATATGTCTGCAAATTCTCTTTACATTACTCCACACTGAGAGGTGGGGTTTGTGAGCCCTTCCCTCCCCTTGAACCTGGGCCAATCCAATGAATCGCTTGTAGCCAACAGAACACAGCAGCTGTCAGACGGGCCAAGGGGCTTCCTCCTGGTTCTGTCAGCTTGCTCCTCACAGGGAAGCCAACCACCAGGAAGACACCAGACCTCCCTGACACCCACCATATTCTAGAGAGGTCACCTGTAGGTGCCAGCTTCAACTGCCGGCCACATGAGTGAGCATCTTGCCCGTGCAGCCCTGCCAGGCTTTTGGAGTGTCAGAAGCACCTGGGAGAATACCACCTTGACCCCGAGCAACACCTGCCCTTTCTAGACCTTTCTGAATTCCTCACTCACAAAATTGAGAGCAAAATAAAACATTTAGTTTAAGCCACTGCTGGCAATGATAAATGGATCAACCAGCTATACATTACATTAAATCAATTTAGCCCTGCTAGAACAGAAGTTTTCAAGGTCAGGAATTTTCATTTTCTTCACTCATGTCTCCCAGACACCTACAACAGTGCCTAGCATACTGCGGTCACAAATATTTGATGACTTAATTTGTAGAATAAATGGGGCAATGGCTCCTGAATTTAGTTTCACATCAGAACCAGCTGGGGGCTTTTGAAGGCTACCCCACCCTCTTCTGTGATACTGTGATTCAACAGGTCCTCAAGGACTCAGTATTTAAGTCTCCATGTTGCTTGGATACAAATCAAGTCTGAGAAATACAGTAAAAACATGGATCTCCACTCATGCAAGGAAGACTGTTTAAGGACCCTCGTTTCTTTTGATTAACAAAACCATCTACGCCCACAGAGACCAGATGGCTAGAGCAACAACTTACAAAGCTCTTTTCCTAAAAATATTTGTATATGCAAATACAATTCACATAACGAAAAATTCACTACAAAGAAGCATGATGGATAAACTGATTACCTCTTTAAAATGGGAACGAAATTTTTTGTTTCTACTGTCTGTATTAACCTTCCGTACCACACTACCTACACTCCAAAAGGAAACAAATACTGGTAACAAAAATGTTAATGAATTATAAACCTCCCATATGATACTTTCCAATTTTAGATTTTCTTCCTGCTACCCCTTTCCTAAACAACAAAAATATACAAACAAGAATCTTTCCCAGGATGCAACATAACTTAAACGGCAGCACATTTAAAACTTAATCTGAACTCCTGAAGCTGGGTGATGGGCACCTGGGGGATTTTTTAACACTAGTCTGTTTACTTGGAGTGTGTTTGAAATTTCCGATAAAAAGATTTTAGGGGTGCTTGGTTGTAACTCTTGATTTCCAGGTTGCAAGTTTAAACCTCACGTTGGACAGAGAGCTTACTTTAAACAAAAAAAGTTTTGGGGAGCCTGGGTGGCTCAGTCAGTTAAGCAACCAATTCAATGTCAACTCAGGTCATGATCTCAGGGTCCTGGGATGGAGCCCTGCATCAGGCTAAACACTCAGTTGGGGTGTCTGCTTCTCTCCCTCTTCTACCACCCACCCCCACCCCACATGTGTATGCACTCTCTAAAATAAATAAATCTTTAAAAAAGAGTTTTTTAAAAGTTAATCTCTAAGGGAGAATAATCCTTCAAAAACTATCTTAATTATGGTGGAAATTTCTACCAACCCAGAAAATTAAAAAATGCAGTATTGCCAGGACTTAACAAGATTTTTTCCCTTTTTCCAGTAAGACATACTAGAATCATTACTTTTGTATATGTACAACTCAAAGCTGAAACAATTATCACATACAGTAACATGCAACTACCATTTTTGCAATCCAGCTCTTGAAAATTCTACCGTTTTTTAAAATAACAAGTTGATCTGATTAAAATTACAGAAGGTACCCAAACAGAAAGCAAGGTTTTGTCCCCAAAAATAATCCCCCAGAAAGGAGGCATTTTTTTTTTTTAAAGATTTATTTATTTTAGACAGAGAGAAAGTTGGAGCAGGGGAAAGAAGCAGAGGGAGAGGGGGAGAGAATATCAAGCAGACTCCCTGCTGAGCGCAGAAACTGTGGCTTGATCCTAGGACCTGGAGATCAAGACCTGAGCCAAAAACTGAGAGTCCGATGCTCAACCAACTGAGCCAACCAGGTGCCCAGGAGGCATCATTTTATATTCCCATTCTTACAAAGTCTCCTGTATTAGACGATATAGGTTCTTTCATGTGAGGGCAAATGACCCCAAACAGAATTCAACCAAGCTAATGTTGGATGCTTACAGGAAGATTTCCTACTTCCCCTTTTCCCTTTTCCATGTTTTAAAGAAGGGACAGGGTTAGACAAAGAGATGTACCAGATTTATATCTGGGGGATAAGACCTCACAGTTCCAGTGGACAAACCTTTTTTTTTTTTTTAAGGTTTTATTGATTTGACAGAGAGACACAGCTAGAGAGGGAATACAAGCAGGGGGAGTGGAAGAGGGAGAAGGAGGCTTCCTGCTGAGCAGGAAGCCCAATGTGGGGCTCCATCCCAGGACCCCAGGGATCATGACCTGAGCTGAAGGCAGATGCTTATTAACCTACTGAGCCACCCAGACACCCCATTTTTAACAAATCTTTTAAAGATCACTTTTTGTTTTTTAAATTTCACTTTTAAAAAGCAACACAGGGTGCCTGGGTGGCTCAGTCAGTTAGGTGTCTGCCCTCAGCTTGGGTCCTGATCTCGGGATCCTGGGATCGAGCCCCCGGTCCCGCTCCCTACTCAGTGGGATCTGCTTCTGCCTCTCCCCCTTGACTCTTGCTCGGTGCTTGTGCTCTCTCTTAAATAAATAAAACTTTAAAATATAAATAAAAATTTAAAAATAAAAATAAAAAGCAATACAGTAGGGGCACCTGGGTGGCTCATTCAGTTATGAGTCTACCTTTAGCTCAGGTCATTATCTTGGGGTCCTGGGATCATTGAGCCCTACAGTGGACTCCCAGCCCAGGGGAGTCTGCTTCTCCTTCTCCCTCTACCCTTCCCCACCCCATTCGTGATTTCACTCTCAAATAGAATCTTAAAAATAAAAAAAATTTTTAAATGAAGCAATATGGCTAAGTGGTTATGCATAAGGAGACAGTGAGAAAATACTTGAGAAACTGAAAACTGGTATCTAAGTGGAGGAATAAGGCAACACAGCACCAGGCTAGAAAGCTACTTTTCACTAAATAACTTTTATTTTTCATTTTTGAACAATAAAAGTATTATTTATTCAGAAAGTAACCTGAAAAATAATTGGAATTTGCTTCATGGTAGCAATCCCAAAATACACTTCCAGAAAAAATGAACCACAAACTGCCTGAGTGTAACAGGAACAGCTATTGGCAACTGGGGATAAACTTCCAGAGACAGAATTAAACATGGATTCAAAAAGTGCTACATCTCATCAGCACAATCTTGGCTACAGAAAACTACAAGACAAATGTCCTATTTTTTATGACAAAAAATTGTATCACAATGGGAGGAGACAGAATCTACAGGGACTAAGAGACTTAAGATATTTAGAAATTGCCACATATGGCTCTTATTTGGATACTGTTTTAAACAAATTAAAAATATCATGAAACCAACTGGATTATTTAATCAATGACTGGACCGCTGTTATTACGGATTCTGTGTGTGTGTGTGTATGATCTAATAAAATTGTAATTATGTTTGTTTTTTTCTAAAGATCACTATATCTTAGAGATTCGCAATGAAATATTTATGGATGAAATGATAGAGTAATTGGGATTTGCTTCAAAATAATCTGTGGAGAGGGGAACCTGGCTGGCTCAGTCATAGAACATGTGATTCATCATCTCAGGGTGGTGAGTTCAAGCCCCAGGTCGGGTATGGAGGCTGTTTTTAAAAAAAAAAAAAAAAAAAAAAGTCATAGAGAAAAAAGACAAGATTAGCAGCGAATTCATTGCTGAAGATGAGTGACAGGGTATATAATTTTTTTTTTTTAAGACTTTTTTATTTGATAGAGAGACACCGCAAGAGAGGGAACACAGCAGGGGGAGTGGGAGAGGGAGAAGCAGGCTTCCCACTGAGCAGGGAGCCCGATGTGAGGCTTGATCCCAGGACCCTGGGATCATGAACTGAGCCAAAGGCTCAGGCTTAACGACTAAGCCACCCAGGCACCCCTAGATAATTTTCATAAGTGTTTTAAATTTTCCATAATAAAAAGTTAAAATAAAAATAAGTTAAAATTGCAAATCAGAAGCAAGGGTAAATGACATCCTCTAGTTGCTTCCCAAACCTATCTTCCAGGGGTATTTGTTTAAAAACACCAATTCCCACATCCCATCTCAGACCTGGGTCAGATTCTCTCATTCTTATGATCAAGGAAGTTCAATAAATCACACTACATGACTCAAAAAGGAACTCCAGGGACAACAAAGACCATGTCAAGGACATGTGACGTTTCCACAAAATTATTAATGATATGTGAGAGTGGGGAAAAAAGGCAGAGTGGTGAAAAAATATGAAATTAAAAATGCACATGTAACTAAAAATACATACCATAAAAAGACTTATAATTATGTCATCTAAGTCCTTGAAAGGCTTATATGGTAAAGTTGGCCAAGAAAAGGTTTTTGGATTTTTTTTATCTTTTTTTTTTTTTTTAAAGATTTTATTTATTTATTTGCCAGAGAGAGAGTGCACGAGTGCACAAGTGGGGGTAAATGGCAGGCAGAGGGAGAAGCAGACTCCCTGCTGAGCAAAGAGCCCAATGTGGGACTCGATCCCAGGACCCTGGGATTACAACCTGAGCCAAAGCCAGACACTTAACCAACTGAGACACTCAGGGGTCCCCTGGATTTTCTTTTTGAGAAAATAGGACATTACCTATGTTCATGACTACCTTACACTCTCAGCAACATGGTAAAATTTAAAGTTACATTTACTGAGGTCTTACTGTACACTTAGGAACTGAGCAAAGCATTTCCATGCATCAGTTCAGGGTTCAGCAAACTGGCCCGCAGGCTAAATCCAACGCACAGTCTACTGGTGTAAGCCATGTCTACTGGTGTAAACCAAGTCTCACTGGAACGCAGTCAGGCCCGTTCACTGAAATGCTGTCCCTGGCTGTTTTCACACTACTACAGCAGAGCTGAATAGTTACAACAGAGGCCATACAGCCCACAAAGCCAAAAATATTATCTGACCCTTTACAGAATAAGTTTGCTGATCTCTATTTAACCATAATAAGATTTCAAGAACTGTGACTTTTTACACAGAAGAAACTAGGGCTCAAAGAGGTTAAGTGGCTTTCTCATGATCACAGTTCAGGTGGCCAGGATTTCAACCCAAACTATCTGATCCCAACACCCAGTGCTTACCTACCATATCGTGCTGCCTCCCAATATATACTTAACAAAGACATTTTAAATGTCCAGCCTGGCAAACAGGAGTTTAGGTGTGTAAATTTGGAAGGTTCATCCATACAAGGGGAGTTCTAGGCAGATCATGATCAATATCAGACAGGAAACACACCCATCACAGAGTTAGCAGAAAAAGGTTACAAAACCTATTGTTCTTGGGATTTCCAGTTAAATATAACCCATGTAGTTTTTGTCCTTCCTGTCAAAAAAAAAAAAAACAAAAACAAAAAAACCTTTGAAAACTATAGGAAACGGGGGCAGCTCAGTTAAGCACCCAACTCTTGATTTTGGCTCAAGTTGCAATCTTACGGTCATGACACTGAGCCCCACACCAGGCACGACTTAAGATTCTCTCTCTCCCTCTGCCCTGTCCCTTCACCTGCTGTGTGCATGGTCTCAAAAAAAAAAATGTGTGTGTGTGTGTGTGTGTGTGTGTGTGTGTGTGTGGTGTGTATGAACCAACTTGAAAAAGCAAAAGGCATAAACCTACAAAGAGAAAGCATAAAGAAAAAAACAGAAAAGCGAATTAGATAAAAATCAGCTGCTAGAGATAGAGAGTAGACAGATGAACAGTTACTGGATAAGCAGATCACAGATGGCCAAAAGCTAAGTCTGCAGTGAGAAAAACCCAGAAACATGTTGAGTCATAGTACAAGACCCCCCAAAAGGCTCAGGAATTGGAGGTAGCAGACCTCTGAAAAGAAAGTGAAACTGGAGATGAAAACAGGAGAATGAGCTGGAAACCTGTGAAGTTAGGTCCCGAGATCCCTGCTCCCATCCTCTGCAGATGGGTCTGCCTTTTCCCCATCCAGCAAAAGACTACGGTTCACACTTGATAAAGCTGAGCCAAGGAACTTATGGAATAATCAGGAACAATGGACAATCAAGGTTGAGGGATCATCGCATGTTGGACAGTGAGAACCCAGGTACTTCTCTCAACCTGACTCTCAGAACAGCACCAGCCAGATGGTGCCTCCTAGGTGGGGGAGTTGAGCATTTTGACCAGGGACACTGAGCAGCCTCTGACAATGAAGCCGCCGATCCAGTTGAGGCCCCCACAAAACTACCCAGTGTCATCACCCTCTGTTGAAGCCAGCAGTGGATAAGCCCATCCACACACTTAGAACTTCCAATCATCTTTTGAAAGTTCCATCTTTAAATATGAATGGACAACCAACACATCCCAGGAAAGCCCTACCATAAGACAGAAACCAAAATACTTAGTAAAAAAAAAAAAAAAAAAAAAGACAAAAATCAGAAGGAAACTCAGAGAAAAAGTAGTGCAGAAAGTAGAAGAAAACTTCAAAACAAACCTGTAACATTCTCAAAGAGACCAGAGAAGGCACAATAACCTCAAAACAAGAACAGGATACTCTTTAAAAAGGAATACTCAAAACATCAGTGTTCTTAGAAATTAAGTATGTCAAAAATGAAAAAAAAGGGGGGGGGCACCTGGGTGTCTCAGTCATTAAGCATCTGCCTTCGGCTGGGGTCATGATCCCAGTGTCCCGGGATTGAGCCCCACAACTGGCTCCCTGCTCAGTGGGAGGCCTGCTTCTCCCTCTCCCACCCCCCCAGATTGTGTTCCCTGTCTCGCTGTGTTTCTCTCTGTCAAAAAAATAAAATCTTTAAAAAAAGAAAAAAATAGTATGTATTATTATATACACTCACCTTAACTACTCACAAACCAAAAATAAAAGGAAACAGGAAAAATGGGAATACTAAGGAAACAATTAAGAGAAGTACACCTCCAAGAAGAAAAATGGGACGACTTATTTTGACAACCCTGAGGAGAATTTTATGGCACCAGCAGTTTGGGGATGAATCAGTGATAGGTACAGGGAAAACTAAAGGAGAAAACATGGCAATGCTGATCTCCAAGGAAGATAAACTTTGTACAAGAGGAAATGTGCTCAGAGTTCATACCATGTTCTGCTATGAACGTGGGGATAATAAACCTTCAACAGATTTAGCCAAAAACTATAGGACAACAACATGGGGAGCTGCTAGAAACAGAGGTGACAGGTTCATGGGTATGGTGCTGCCAAAGTTAGCGTGGAAAACTAAATTCTCCTCTTCTAAGTAGGCAGTCCACAGAGGTCTGCAACTAGAAAATCAATACACAGTGCAAGATTATTTAGAAATATGGAGGTAAGTGCTGGAAGAAAGAGCTAACGAGATTCAAGGAGCTGCCACGAAGGAGATGTAAATAAAGATAAGCAGAGATGGGTACAACAGCCTTTTTGCCCAGGCATAAACTATGTTTAAAATTGCTAGTTTCCCTCCAATACCATTCTTTCCTTCAAGAGCACTACAAGTGACTTGGGGATAAGTCTTCCACATGAAAGTTTATGTTCCAGACTCCCTTGCAGCTAGGTGTTGGCCAGGTTTCTAGATTCCCATCAGTAGCTAAAAGCAAAAGTGATGTGGACTTCTGAGTCAAGCTCTTAAATGGGAGGGAGCATACTTTCCTCTTCTCTTTTCCCCTTTCTACTGCTTGGAATGCCAAGGTAATGTCCTCAGGGTCCCATCAGAGCAGCCACTCAGACCACAGATGGAGACTGGGTTGACGTAGCAGGGCAGCAAGACAGATGGCACCAGGGTCCCTCCTCCTTAAGCCAAACTTCTATTGTCTTTAAGTCACTGTTATTTTGGCCTTTGTTAGGGCAGGCAAATGCATATCCTAACAACATATAAATTCTAAGTTTAAAAAAAGGGAAAAAAAAAAAAGAGAGAGATAGCACTGAATTGAGATTTCTTAGTAACTCTGAAAGGTATTTTAGAAAAGAAGCATCAGGGCATCTGGGTGGCTCAGTTGGTTAAGTGACAGCCTTTGGCTCAGATCATAATCCTGGAGTCCCAGGACTGAGTCCCACATCAGACTCCCTGCTCAGTGGGGAGTGTGCTTCTCCCTCTGACCCTCCCCCCTCTTGTGCTCACTCTCCCTCTCATTCTCTCTCACTCTCAAAATCTTTGGGGGAAAAAAAAAGAGAGAGAAGAAAAGAACCATCAGTTTGTCCCGGAGTCCTTGGTAAGTGAAGTGCTGCTTTTAATGAGTAACACTCAGGATCAAATGAGAAAGACAACAAATACATATCATCAACAGAACTAAAAAACCCCCATGCTTGGTATAAGCTCAGCTCACCTTCTGGCTTTCTAAATTAGAGTCGGAGTCATCCAAAAACTCAAGGGCTGGAGAGTGCTTGTCAAGGACTGTCCTTCGGGCACCAGCTGTCTCCTCGCTGGGCTTCTCCTGAGGGTCTATCACCACTCTCCTGTCACAGAAGCTGCTCCTCTCCAGCTCAGCCTTTTCGTCCTCTGCTCTCACCTCCGGGGCTGACTCTTTCCCTTTCGGAGGAGGAGACACGGTGACACTCCTGACTGGCTCTTCTCCACGGCTGGGACGCTCTCCTTTGGGACGCTCTCCTTTGCTCGGCACTGGCCTCGTGGCAGCCTCTCCCTTCCTTTTTGGCATCGACTTTCCCAGGATGCCCTGGATAGCCTTCAGGTAGATCACTGTAGAGCCCTGGTCTCGAAATCGATCCCTCTTCCTTTTCTGCACCTTGTTTGGTTCCTCATTTGTATCATTCTGACCCTCTGCTTCAGCTGCAAATTCAGAGTTCGTGGAGTTACGAGAACTATCTTTTGAATCAACCTGGAAGGGGGGGGGGGGGGGGGAAATCACAGTTCGTGAAATGGTGACCCAGAAGGTACTATGTATAGGAATCAATCAGTGGCGGCTATACCAATCACAGGGAAGATGACAGTAGCTAAGGTGCCCGAGTCTCAATTTTCTAACGTGGTGGGCATTTTTTTAAAATGTCTATAGGGAGGGGCGCCTGGGTGGCTCAGTGGGTTAAAGCCTCTGCCTTCGGCTCAGGTCATGATCCCAGGGTCCTGCGATTGAGCCCCGCATCGGGTTCTCTGCTCGGCGGGGAGCCTGCTTCCTCCTCTCTCTCTGCCTGCCTCTCTGCCTACTTCTGATCTCTGTCTTCCAAAAAAAAAAAAAAAAAAATGTCTATAGGGATTATCTGGGAAAGATGATAAGCCTTTTTTAATACCTTTCCATATGACGAAATTCTAATAAACGTTAAAAACAAGCTTGAAGGCTCCCTGGGCATATCCTACAGGATACAGTCACAACTTCCCAGCCTGCTTCTCTCACTACTGCCAACCACCTGCCATCCTTGGGCATGGCCATCGTACTGTCACAGGCAAACCTAACTTCCTTTGCTTGTGACACCCTCGCCTCAGTCTCATTTTACACTTGATAAAACTCCTACTCATCCTCGAAGGCCCCAAATCCCTTCTTTGACATCTCCACCTCTGCCTGTGCGACCAGTTACCCCTGTCCTTGCCCTCCCACCCCCGCCCCAGGCCGGGCAGAGGACTACATGGGAAGACAAAGTCGACAACAAACAGAGGAGCCCCTGCGCCTTCTGCAGGGTCACAGCTCCTCACTTCAAACCAACTGCTGCTGCTTGCAAGTACAGACCCAGAGTCGTGGATTCCAGTTTTCCATATAAAACACGAGATCTCAAATTGAATTGTTTTCGATCTCAACAGCAGTTTTTGTGGCGCACTTGCTTAGCATCCATGTGAGCTTAGCATCCAACGAAACATACAAAAACACCTGCTTACTAGACTTCCTACTCTAGGTGACGAGGGAAAGGAAAACCAGAAGAAAGGCAATATATGTATGTTAGAGAGTGAGAAGTGCCAGAGAGGGAAAGAACACAGGAAAAGGCAGTAAAAGTGCGGAAGCGGAAGTGGGTCACTCAAGTCTCCAGTTCAAGGTAGAAGTGTGGGCTGGAGGCATATATTTTTAATGTGAAATCTCCAAAATACTGAATACTTTTGAGGACCTAGCAGGCCACGTTCAGCTTATGGACCATCAGTTTGCCAACCCTGGTAATGAAGGCCAGGACTGTAACTGTGGGGAGAGAAGGGTTAGAATTAGAACAACATATCTTGTGTTTCTTTTTTTTTTTTTTTTTTTTAAAGACTTTATTTATTTGACAGAGAGAAAGAGAGAGAGAGAGAGGAAGGGAGGGAAAAGCAGACTCCCCACTGAGCAGGAACCCAGATGCAGCACTCCATCCCAGGATCCTGGGATCATGACCTGAGCCAAAGGCAGACGCTTAACAAACTGAGCCACCCAGGTGCCCCCATACCTTATGTTTTCATGTGGTCTTACAATTCCCAGAGCTGCCATGGCTGTCATCCCTCCCATACAGAGAAGGAAGCTGCCACATGGAGCGTTTAAGTGGGAGAAACGGGGCAAGCGCAAGCTCCCCCTAATATCCTGGAAGCCAAGGGGGAATAGAGAAAATACGAAAATTGAGCAACAGTAGCAAAGGCTGTGCTGTCAAAGACCACAAGGACCTGAACTGGATCCAGGTCACTCAAGATTTTCAGAAGTGGAGAGGAGGCTATAAAGGCAAAGATGAGGCCTTCAGTTCAAGAGCAGAGACGAACCACCTGGCTTCAAACAGGAGAGATTTCATTTTTCGTGGCACTACTGCTTAGTGAATTATGCATCTCTGAAGGCAGGAGGGAAAGATTCAGTGGAGATGCTGTTCCTGCCCTCACCACTGACAGCCTACACCGTTTCAACGGTTCGTACCCAGCTCCCTTCCTACTCCCTCCATCCTCTCTCCACAGTGTGCGAGAGGAGTTCTAAAATCTGCCAACATCATACCTCTGCTTAAAACCCTTTAGTGCTGGGTTGCCTGGGTGGCTCAGTGGATCAAGCTTCTGCCTTTGGCTCAGGTCATGATCTCAGGGTCCTGGGATCGAGCCCCGCATCAGGCTCTCTGCTCAGCGAGGAGCCTGCTTCCGCCTCTATCTCTGCCTGCCTCTCTGCCTACTTGTGTTTCTCTGTCAAATAAATAAATAAGTAAATCTTAAAAATAAAAAATAAATAAAAAAAATAAAAACCCTTCAGTGCTTCTCCATTTGCCCACAGGAAACATCCCCAACATCTGAGCCTAACATCAGAAGCTGTTCACAGGCTGGACCCCAAGCTTCTTCTCCAGAATCATCTCCCACCTTTATCCATACACCCAGGTGCCCAGGAATGAAAAAGGGTGCTGGAGAAAAGGGAAGTGAGGACCTTCAGGAATCAGTCGTATCCCAACCACTTCAGACCAGCATTTCCTAACATATTTTGGACACACATTGTTCTGTTGCCTGAAATGTCCTCTCCTCCTCCTCCTCATCTGTCAGGAGAATTGTAAAGGCACCTCTTCTGTGAGGACTTTCTCAACATTAGTCATTCATTCCTCTGACCCTTGGTATTTAAATGCACCTGTTACAACAGTGCACACAGTGCTCAGTGATGAAGGACTATTCAGTGACTCAACCACTGCCTTCCTCTTTGCAACTACAACCCCTAGCACGGACTTCCACCCAAGCACCAGACATCTGCTGGGTGAAGACGCAGGAACCAGGATCACAGAGGAAAGCTGTCATGCAAGAGCCAAGATATACAATGGCTTCTTGTGTCTGGGCTGTGCCACCCTGCAGAGACTCCTCAAGGGAAGGATCTTGCCCTCTTTGTCTCTCCATCGCTCAGCTAACACTGGGCTAGGACAGAGCAGAGACTCAGAGAGCTGCAGAGGTAAGAATGCAGGCTTTGAAGTCCCATTGATCTGGGATAGCACAGCTTGGCCACGTACCAGCTGGATGGCCTTGGTCAAGTTACTTAACATTTCTGAGTCTCCTTTCCCTGCACCTACATATACTAGGTGCTCAAATATTTGTTAACCAATATGTAAATATTTGTTAACTGACACGTAAAGATAATATTGCCTATTTCACAAGACTCTCGAGATTATGTGAGAGCTTAAGGGTCAAACACTGAGAATCCTATTTGATCAAAGTCTATCACATCATGAATTCTCCAGTTTTCCCTTCCAGTCTTTCTTCCCTGAAGTAAAGCAGAAATGAAGGTCATACTAAAGACTAATAATGTAAGGTAGGTGAAGGTGCTCACAACAAATTTAATCTTTCTCTACAGAAGAAACGAAGATCATCAACTACCACGAGAACCTAAGAAAACCTTTCAAACAATTGTCCTAGAGGAAATAAGGAAAAAACAGTAAGAGGCTGGCCAGCAGCAATCTCTAGGGAATCCAAATTGCTCAGTGTAGCTATGGTCTGAATGGGTCCCCCCAAGTTCGTATGTTGAAATCTAACCCCAAGAGGATGGTATTAGGCCCTTTGAGAAGTGATTAGGTCATGAATGTGAAGCCCTCATGAACATGATTAGTGCTCTATCTAAAAGTCCCCACGAGAGCTCCCCTGCCCGCCCTCTGCCATGTGAGGACAGAAAGAGAAATCTACAAACCAGAAAAGAGTCCTCACTTGACCATACTGGCCCACTGATCCCAGACTTCCACCCTTCAAAACTATAAGAAATACATTTCGAAAGTATATAATATATAGTATATAATATATAATATTATATATAATAAGTATGTATTATAATATACATTATATGTATAATATATATTATATTAATATAAGTATGTAATATATAAGTATATAATATACATTTATAAGGTTATACCCATATAAGCTATATGGCGTCGTTACCAAAGCCAGAACATTCCCCTCTGAATATTCTGCGACCTAGCTGAGACCTCTGCACTAAAGCTGGAGAGCAGAAAGATAATGAGGGACCCACAAACAAAGCCAAGCATTTACCCTTCAAAATTTAAAGAGCAAATGCTGAAGAACAGGTGGATAGGTGGGTAAAAAGTAGGAATGAGGGGACCTTAGAAGGACCAAGGGGGAGAACATGCTGTTTTTGTGAGTGCCACTGGGCTGTGCTTGCTGACAAGACTTGGGACTTACTAGAAAAACGAGTTGGACATAACTCAGAGTATGAGGAAAAGATGTACAGACTGAGAGAAAAGATAAGAAAGGCATTTTGTAATTCATCAAGATGAACCAAGTACTGTACCTTGTCTTCAAACTAACAAACATCATAGGCAGAGCCCTTCGCAGTGCTAGAGAAGGACAGTTAGGATTAATGATATCAACATCCCCATATTCTACTCAACATCTGTGATCTTTCAAAAATGCACACCTGCCTTCCCTGTGTACAGAACTCTACATAACTCTCTAATGGTTTAGAATAAAATCCAAATTCCCTTAGCTACTGAAGCCTTGTTGCAATCGGCCCCTTACCTAGCTCTCCCGTCTCCATTCTGGGCTCTCATGGTGCACACAACACATCATGAGGCCGTCTTGGGACTTCTCAAGCCCTCCCACCAGGATGTGTGCTCCTTAAAAGCCATCTCAGGGTTCCAAAACCCAACAGAGTCCTTGGCACCCAGCAACCCTCTAGAGCTTACTAACTAAAAAGCAAGGCACTAACCCCACAACTTCTGAGGCAGGACCGGACTACTCACTGCTCCATGATTAACCATTAAATTGATTTTGGCAAAAAACACCCCTCAGGCCTAATAAATAAGATAAAGATGGGTCCATGACAGAATTAGACCCACCTGGATTAAAGGCTATACCTTCAAATCTTGGTTCCTGGTCTGCAGGTCAGCCTGAGCCTGGGATGCAGCACACCTGAAAGGCTAGGCAGATTCCTGCCCTTCCCGAAAGGCTTCATTCTACCTCTATTTGTCACTGAAGTCAACTGTAATCAATTGAGATTATTTCATGCTTTGCCCTAAATCAAGTGAAAAACTGTATCAAGGATTAACTACAAGATTAAATTATATGGCAAAGTCCTCTATTTACTTGATTTATCTTTGAGTCATATTCGAGATGTATTTTTATGCTAAAGACAAAGATTTTGAAATCACTGTATAAAAAAAAAAAAAATCCAGGGGTGCCTGGGTGGCTCAGTGGTTTAAGCGTCTGCCTTTAGCTCGGGTCATGATCCCGGGGTCCAGGGATCCCACGCTGAGCTCCCTGCTCAGCAGGGAGTCTGCTTCTCCCTCTGCCCCTCCCCATGCTCATACACTCTCTCTCTCAAGTTTATAAATAAAATCTTTAAAAAAAAAAAAATCCATGTGCCATACTAAGAGTTCTGTGAGGTCCACAGTGAAAACACCTGGAGCACTTCATCTAAGAGTTCCCCAGGATAAACAGCCAACAACAGCCTAGTTTCTCAGCTGCACATAATCTAACCACTCAGTAGAAGTTTCGAAACACTTTCCTTAGGGCCTTTTTTCACTGCTTTTGTAAGATCACTTTATCTGAAGGCAGACCATCTCACCCAGCTAAGGCTTTTCCTTCACTCTTCCACATATAGAACTCCTCACCTCTTAAGGCCCAGAGCTCCAAATCCAGAATGCAAACTAATTAGGCCGTGATCTCTGTTTTGTTACTGGAGAATCCCACGCAACTAGGACACTCGGGGGATGATCCAGGCCCTCAATGAATATTTGCTCAAAACCTGACTGAAAGAGTGGATGAAGCGCACACGTGCGCTAGCAACGTTAGCTAGTACTCACTCTCTCACCAGAGAAACTGCCGACTGAGAGATGAATTGCATTTGCTTCTCTTTCTCACAGGTTGAACTTCCCTCACTGGAAAAATGTCATCCCTTAAGTTCATATAAAATGAAACAGTGGACGTAATGTACCTGCTCTGAGAAACCCTCCTGCATGTTCCCAATGGGGAACTAAATGTTTGAGCTGAGCTCCAAAACACACTCTACCCTACCCACCAAGCAAAACCCCAAGGTGCCAGGAACCGTTAACTTTGGGAAAAAGCTGCACCAAGAACCAAATTCTCATTCTCAATTCTGTGACTCAGAGAAGTTCAAAGTACAAGGGCACAATGCCTTAAATTCACAACTGAAGCAAATAGGTCTGTGTCTCCTGAGGACCCCCACCTTCTACTGCAGTGAACCTCCAACCTGGCTGCCCCTTACAGTTCTACAGGAGGATTTACAAATCTGGAGACCCAGACCATCCCCCAACCCCATTAAATCGAAATGAGAAGCAGGCACAAGCGTTTTTAAAGGCTTCCAAATAGTTTTCAAGTGCTGCCAAGTATGAAAATTACCTCTCCACGGCACTGTAGCCCACCCCCCTGACCAAGCCCTTGGTCTCCCGGGTTTGCATAAGCAGACCTGTGGGAAGACCCCAAAGATCTTGAAGGACATGACCCTTTTTAGTCTCCTTCCCCCAACAGCTCAAGCCACGTGGAAGGAGCTTCACCGATTCCAAGGCGTCGCAGCCACCTACCTTAAGGCTGCAGGCCTCCTCCTCTAGAGAAGCCATTTCTTCTGGAGAGGGGCTGACAGGGCGAAGAGGGGATCCCCCTAACGAAAGGAATCCCCGTGTGCTCCGAATCAGGCAGCCTTTGACGGCAGCCCCGCCCACACCTGGATCAGAGGAATGAGAAGAGGAGGTATTTCTGCGGCAGGATGAGCCCCAGGGCAACCGCGGCGTGCAGGCCACATCGTCCTCCTTCTGGACTTTCAGGCGCTTGGGGCTGCTGGTCCCTCCTGAACGCGACGCAGAGGTAGGAGCTGGCCGACTGGAGGGGGCCACATCACTGGGCTCCCGGAGGCAGCTGCGCTTGCGGGGACACCCTTCCGAAGTGCTGCTCCAGTGGTACTTGACCTTGCGCCGCTCCGACGCCATGGGCACCTGCAAGGCAAAGAGGGGGCCTGGATTCCAATACCAGCCCTCTTCAGACTCCCGCCACCCTGGGTCCCCTGGGGGGAGGGCAAGCCAGAAGGTCAGAGTCAGGGGCCTCACTGACCTTTCCCCCTTTTTTCCACTGCCCATCACAGTTCTCAGGGTTTCGGAGATGCCAACGCGCTTCGCCTTAGTCAAAACGATCCGAGATTTACTAAGGGCGTCGGTTTGGTTTCCAAACCCAAAACGTGCTTCCGCGATCACCAAGCGCTACAGTTTGCACAGCGCTACTAGGGAGATGTCAAAGCGCTTCCGGGATTACAAAGCGCTTCGATTTAGTTTGCAGTACGGAGCCCTTTGGGGATGTCAAAGCGCTTCAAAAGATTACAAGGCGCCTTAGAGTCCACACAGGGCGACCGGACCCGCAACCTTTGGCGGGCGCTTGGCCCAGAGGCCCGGAATGCCGAGGGCGGGCCGCAGAGCAGGGCCGGACCCGGCGCGCAGCCCGCCCCGCTCCCGCGGCCCCGCGGACCAGCCCGGGGCCCGAGGGGCCGAGGCGCCCCTCAGGAGCCCGCGGTGCCGCGCTCGGCCGCCACGGGACACCCTCCGGCTCGCCCGGCTGCCCCTTCCGTCCCCGCCGCCGCAGCCCAGACGTCGACCCCGCCGCCCCCACGGCCCGAAAGTCCCGCCTCGGCAGCCTCCTGGTCTCCCGCCCCAGTCCTGCAGCCCCAGGCGGCCGCCGCCCGAGCTCCTGCCACACCGGCCTCGGCGGCGCCCGCCTCCCGGAACGAGCCCTGCGGCCCGCAGCCGGGCGTGCGGCGGGGGCGGGCCTTGCGCAGAACGGAGGGCGCCCATTGCTCGAATCTGCAGGAGGCGGGACCCCGAGCAAGACGGAGCTCGCCTGTTGGCCAGGAGGCTTGGAGGCATTGGTCGGAAGCAAGGCGGGGCGGAGCCACTCACGTGGGCCAGAAGAGCGCGAAGCTAGGCAGGGCCGCGGTTACCCCCCGCCAGCCTTCGGTGGGATTAGGGGCGTTCGCGGACCTCCATCTCTCAGTGCGGTTCCCCGCTGCTCAGCGCTTCGCCGCTTAGCCGGACGGTTTAGGTCCCGATCCCCTCCTCGAACCCGCACCAACATCGTGACCCCATTTGCAGAGCAGGAAACTGTGGATCAGAGAGACCAAGTGACACACCCAGAAAGTGGCCGAGTCGGAAGTTAGGAGCCATAGGCAAAAAAAAAGGCTACACAAAAATGTAAAATGTAAAATTTTTGCCGGGCAAAAATATCAAAGTTAAAAGACAAGGTACAAACTTAATAAAATATTCGCAACACATGACAAAGGGCTGATATCCTTACTATGAAAAAACTTTTTAAAACGTTTTATTAATACTTATTAATTTAACAGAGAGAGCGAGCGCGCGCGCGGGTGGGGAGGTGGGGAAAGGGGCAACAAAGGGAAAGGGCGAAGGAGAGTCCCCGCTGAGAAGGAAGCCTGATGCTGGACTTGATCCCAGCATCCGGGATCCTGACCTAAGCCAAAGGCATCCTCAACCTGCTGAGCCACCCAGGCACCTGATGGAAGTTTCTTAATGAGATACTCAAGTATTAAAACGTAAACATGTTTACTGGAATTAAAATAAAAACTTGAAAAAATAAAATGGAAACAGGAATGAACCAAGGGACAGACAAAAATTATGAAAGGCTCTTTAGTATGTGAAAACAAAAATGTCTCCACCTCTGTCACTTAAAAATACAAGTAAAATTATAATTTTGCACCTATTTGTCAGAGATCAAAAAGCATGTAATATTTTTTGTAGCTGAGGATGTGGGGAAATGCATTTTCCTACCTGATTCGATGTAAATTGGTACAACCTCTTTGAAAGGCTGCACATTTTGAAGTTACAAGAATGAAAAAACACCTCAAAATCCAGCATTGGGATTATGAAATATTATGGATGACAAAATATGAAATATCCTTAGAAAGGAATACCAGGCAAAAAGACTAAAGTAATCCAAAAATATTATTGAGGAAGAATGGCCAAAACAAAATGTGAACAAACATACCCACACTGAAGCCAGAAATTCCAACTGTTTTCAGCTCAAGCTAACTCACAGTTTTGATTTTCCAACGAAAATCTAATGATTGATTAGTTAAGCAAAAAGACAAATTTTCATCACCTTTGGAAGAATACCCCAAACTAGGAGCAGTGGTTGCCTGTGGGCAGAAGAAGGGAGACACTAAAATTCCAGTGGGGAAAAAGGCTTTCTTTCCCCCACATACTTGTTTGTACTACTGGATTTTTTTGGTCATATGCACTTTTTAAAAACAAAAAGGCGGTGGGGAACACCTGGGTGGCTCAGTGGGTTAAAGCCTCTGCCTTCTGCTCAGGTCATGATCCCAGGGTCCTGGGATCGAATTCCGCATAGGGCTCCTTGCTCGGCAAGGAGTCTGCTTCTCTCCACCTCTGCCTGCCACTCTGCCCGCTTGTGAGCTCTCTCTCACTCTCTGTCTCTCTCTCTCTCTGACAAATAAATAAATAAAATCTTTAAAAAAAAAAAAAAAAGTCAGGCCTTCCCTCTAAGGATTCATAGAAAAGCATCACAGTGCCCATGGGCCCCTGGAATTGATATACAGAAATGTATGTATATGTATGTATTTACAGCTTGCTGAGGGGAAAAGGTCTTTAGGTTGTCATAAGTGGTTCATTGACCTTTCTGCAAATGTATGAAGCTGTGGTCTGGAAATGAAGATATGTCTAGATGACCAGTACCCTATTGGCACTAGCCCTCTATTGCTCAAACAACCCTGAAACCACCCTACTTATAACTGTAAGGCTCTTACCACATGCCAGGTCCTATTGGGGCATATAACACACTCTAGTTGAATCCTCACAGCTACCAGAGCTTAAAATAGGGGTGTCGGTACAGATCACTGTCCACCGGGACTGGAGTCCACCCAACTTTGTTACATATCAGTACAAAGCTGATCTGGTTCCGGGACTATGGAATATTTTCATGAAGCAAGATCTTCCCCTTGCCCTGGCAAACCCATGAGACAGGTACTTTTTTTTTTTTTATCCCCATTGTATAGATGAAGAACCAGAGGCTCAGAGTAACTCCCTAACTTGACCCAAGATCACACAGCTACTAACACCAACATTTAAGCCAGCACCCAACTCTTAGACGCTCCCTGATACCCCCTTATCATGGGCCCAGAGCCCCTTCTCCAAACAAATTCATCTGGACACAAAACTAATTGCAAGAGATCTGTTGACTTTACGGATGTATCTTTATTTTACAAAAAAAAAAGTCACTACAGTAGGATTATTTAAAATAGGACACACTGAATTTAAAATAACATTTGTTTCACAAAAAGATTTGCAACATGACTTTTCAGACGAATACCCACTGCATAAACCTTAGGTACGTGGCAGAAATATATGTTTAATGTCTTTTTATTTATTTTATTAAAAAGGACAAGTGCATTTTCAAAGTACTTCTGTAACCGTGTCTCACCTGTTCCTCCCAACAAGCCAGTGAAGGAAAATGTACCGGTGTTATTTACAAGGAAACCAAGGTTCCAGAAATTAAATAATTGATTTAAATAGCAACAGAACTGAACATGAAACTAGCTCTGTTGATTCTTCATTCACCCATAAATAATACATACACTCAAAACAAAAGCTCCACTAACAAGATTAGCATTAGTGGGATGGGAGGATAAAGGTGCTGAGTGGGCATTAAATAAATATCTGTGGTTACAAGATTTCTGAGGGAGAACGTGGAAAACCTACGGAGAGCCCTTTGCCAGGTGTCTGGCATTTGTAAACTCCAGCTGAGAATCTTTCAGGCCATGGAAGTTTGCAGGTGGTTGTCGGCAAATATGACACAGAGATGTAACTTTGGAAAGTACAACTGACAGTCCTCCCTCAGTTCTCAACAGTATTGCCACACACACCCCAAAACCACATAATCACCCACATCCTGGGCCCATGGACCAGTGTTTCCGCTTCGGTCCCCTGATCCCCAGCTCTGATTGACAAATCCCAGAAAGAACGATGACTTCATGGATTTTTGTGTATTGAAAAGCTGAGGTCCCTTCTTTCCTAACTCTGGCAAGATGGAAGCTTCTCTCCCTCTTCTTTCCCATCAGGAAAGCTGATGTTTGGTGTTTCCTGGGAGATTATGATTCTGCCTCAGATCTTTTTCTTGATTTGGTGTTCATCTTTCCAATTGAGGACAAGCCGTGCTCTAGGCATCAGGGGCCAAAAAGCTCAATGCTGTCCAGTTTCCCTTCTTTGTAGAACACGATATTCTCCATCAGTTTCTTTTTGGCCTCATTGATCTCAATTTTCCATGAAGTCTCTGTAGTTGATGTTCAACAAAAAGTTTATTTTTTTTAAAGATTTTATTTATTTGACAAAGCAAAAGAGAGAGAGATCACAAGTAGGTAGAGAGGCAGGCAGAGAGAGGGGGGGGAAGCAGGATCCCCGCTGACCAGACAGCCTGACACGGGGCTCGATCCCAGGACCCTGAGATCATGACCTGAGCCAAAGGCAGAGGTTTAACCCACTGAGCTACTCACGTGCCCCTCAATAAGAAATTTAAAGAAGGAACTTCAACAAAAGGCATTTGGAAATAGTTACTATTATTATAATTCTTAGAAAGCCAGACTTGTTCAGTTTCTCACTTAAGTCAGATTTTTGAATCAGGCCCTGAGTATAATGAGCATTTTCATTGTTTCTGCCTTTGCAGTGAAGTCCTACCACCTGCCCCCACTTTTCTGAAAGGAGGGGGCTTCCATGTTCCTTCCATGGATGGGAGAGGTTGGGATGAACATTTATACCCCTCTCTGTTTTTCCTCTTCTCTCCTCCCAGTGGGAGGAGGAACAATAGGAGTGGTAGAGCCTGGGACATTTATTAAGCCATGTTTACTAGGGGAGGGGGACACTGCATTGAAAAGGCCTCCCAAATTTTTATTTCAGTAGGAAGACCAGGATATTTGGAAAGGAGAGACAGAGAAAGTAAGAGTTTTGACTTGGTCCTTAAGTACGATGGGGACCCACACAAGGGCTTTAAACAAGAGGTGGCATGAGTTGTTTTTAAAAACCACTCTGAAAATAAAAAATTAAAATAAAATAACAAAATAAAATAAAATATTAAAACAAGGAAGAGAGGACACAGGAAGGGTGTGTGGTCATCCGGCAAGAGGACAGTAGCTTAGCCAAGGGGGGCATGGGAGGCAGTACAGAGAATCAGATGGAACTGAGAGATATTTAGGCCAATGAATAGACTAGGTGAGGGACCGGACATAAGGGGCCAGAGACAGAGGGAGGTATCAAGGATGACTCCCATCCAAGGTTTCTTTTTGAGCAGTCTGCTTGTAGTGAATGGCTGAATAATCAAGGAAGGCATGAATGAGAGCGACAGAAGGAACGGGCCGAGTTAGAGACACACGAATGCGCTTGCCTATGCACTCAGATCTCCACACACTTACCATCCTGGGGAGGCTCCGGGCTGGCACAGGCCGCTGAGGAGTCTGCCTGTGCTCCCCCACAGACCTGCAGCCTGCCTTCTCCATCCTCTGTTGAAGGGAGTGAGGTGGCAGCCCCAGCCCCGGGTGCTACCCTCATGGAGTAGGAGGCATCAAGGCTGGAATTGTCCACGTCATCTGTTTCTTCTGGAGTGTTGGAGGAAGAGCCTGTGCCCTCAGAAAGGCCACTCCAAGGGAGCAGCGTCTCTTGACCTCTGAGCCGCTCGTCCACAGCGGCCACATAGCCACACACCTTGGGCAGAGGAGAGAAAAGAATTCTTTCTGAAACTGGGGCACCTGGATGGCTCAGTCAGTTAAGCATTGGACATCTGATCTCAACTCAGGTCTTGATCTCAGGGTTGTGAGTTCAAGCCCCATGTTGGGCTCCATGCTGGGCATGGAAGCCTACTTCAAAAAAAAAAAAAAAAAAAGAGGGAAAAAATGAAACAAGATGGGATCAGGAGGGAGAAAAACCATAAGAGACTCTTAATCTCAGGAAACAAACTGATATTGCCGGTGTGGGGAGAGATAGGGTGGTAGGGTTATGGACCCCGGGGAGTATATGTGCTATGGTGAGTGCTGTGAAATGTGTAAGCCTGATGATTCACAGACCTGTACCTCTGGGGCAAATAATACATTATATGTTAATAAAAAAAAAAAAAAGTAAAACAAAACTCTTCCTGAAATAAAAAATCTTACAGGTATCACAGGCCTCAGGAGAGACAATGAAGAATCAAATGTTGATTCTTTTTGCTTTGTCTGGAAGAACAGTGAAAGCCCTTTGAACAGAGCTGAACTTGCCCCCATTCACCCTAGCCATAGATGAGAGCACATGACCAAGATGGACCTATCCTATTCCTCTGACCCGGTAATGATCCAGGTTTGGGCAAGTGACCCAAGCTGACCAACTAGAACCCTTCTTTGGGATTTTTCTACCTAAAGCTTACTGAGGAAGGATTCCCAATTCCTTTCTAGTGGTTGACCCAGACTCTCCACCCACAAAGAAAACCCATTCACAGCAGGGAAAAATGAAGACCCCTGCAAAGAAAAAAGCAGAAGCAAGAGATGGAAAAGTGGGGCACAGGCACAGAGACACAGATAAATGCACCTTTGCTGGTGGAGACCCTGGGTCTAGCTGGCCTAGCAATGCCTGTCCTGTCTGCTGTTTGGTTACATGACCCAATAAATTCATTCATTCATTTATTCTTTCACTCATTTATATACTCCCTTCCAGTCTCCCTTGCTGTGTGAATATGTATGTGACACTAAGAGTTTGACCTGAGTTCTATCACTTTGAACTGGAGATGCCCTAAGTAATAAAGATATTACTTGCCTTTAAAGGTGTTTCTAATTAGGGAGGTTAGGAAATCAGAAGGAGGCAAGGAAGGAATATTTCTTCTTTACATACAAAGTATGTAAACGGCATATAAGCATACCCTTAATAACAATGATACATCTCACTTACTCAATGCCTTTGCAATTTACAAAGCACATTTGAAATATGATACACAATAAGTTTTTATAGGTAAAAAATTAAAAGATCAGAGAAGTTAAGCTCCTTGCCCAAGGCTATTTAGCCAGTAGGTAGCAGAGCTGACCACTGACCAAGGCTTACTTGTCTTCAAGTCCATGACCCAGATGACCTCTCATCTTCCTAGTCTGTTTGTGAAATACTGAAGGCAAGGACCATTTCTCATTCCTCTTTGTATATGTCAAATGCCCTATCCCCTTTACTTCACACAGCAAATACCTCCTCATCCTTCAAGGTCCAGTTCAAATATCACCTCTTGAGACAAATCTTCACAGTATATGCCCAATAAATATTTGTCAAGCTAAAAGCTACATTCCCTTGTAGCTATGTGTGGCCATGTCACTAGATTATGGCCTGTGGAGTGTGAGAAAAAGTGATGTGTGCATTTCCAGGTCACACATTTAAAAGGCAGGGAGTAGGGACACCTAGGTGACTCAGTTGGTTAACTGTCTATCTTCAGCTCAGGTCATGATCCCAGGGTCCTTGCTCAGCAGGGAGACTGCTTCTCCCTCTGCCTACCACTTCCCCTGCTTGTGCTCTCTCTCTGACAAATAAACAAACAAAATCTTTAAAAAAAAAAAAAAAAGGTAGGGAGTGTGTTCTTCTCTTAACCCCCTTTCAGTGGCTGGAATGCAGATGTGATGGCCTGAGCTAGAGCAGCCATCCTGGACTCTGAATTGGAATCCACATAGTAAGGATAGCAGAGCAACAATACAAAGGGAGCCTGGCGTCCCCAATAAAGTGGCACTGTCACATCAGCTCTAAACTGCCTACAGTCAAGTGTTTAAGCTAAAGAGAATAAACTATCTCATTTAAAACACTGGATTCTGGTCTCCTCAATTATAGCAGCTTCTTCAAGTGATACAATGAAGAGAAGAATAAAATAAATGAAGAGATGAAAGCCTGAAAAAAGAAATAAGTGGTTCAGGGAGAGAGATCTTTTCAAAACACCAATCTGATTATGTCCTGCCCCTGGTTCAAACCCCTAGTGTTTTCGTCAAAATCCTACCTGAGCGTGCAAAGCCCTCAACTACTGGGCTCCTCCTTCCTCAGCAGCTCCACCATAACCCACTCTTCCCCAAGTACTATTTGTTCTAGCCACTCTGACCCTTCAGACCCTTGACCAAACCAGGCGTTCTCTCTCCTTAAGCCATTTGCATGAGCTGTTCCTTCTGCTTGGATTGCCCTTTGCTCACACATCACTTCCTTGGGGAAAGTCCCCCTGGGTGGGGCCCCATCACTCACTATCCCAATGCTCCCCACCCAGATGATTCCTGTGCATTGTCTGAGAGCTCCAGGAAAGTAGAACTGGGCCTGCCTTCTTCACGGATTTATCCTCCAGGACCCCGCACACAAGTGCTGACTGACTGAACACTGTTACCACTCAGGCACTTGGGGAACAGCCCAGGTGAAGAACAATGACGAGGGTCTTGAGTCGTGGGTCTCTAGTTCCTGCCACATCATGGTGCAAGACGGTGAACAAGGGAAGTCCAGAGAGCTCTGACAGAAGTTCACTCTGTGGCCTCCTCTTCTCCTCTCTAGACCTTTACTTCCTATAAAATGACAGGCTTGGGCTATAGCAGTGGTGTTTGAAGACTTTTTTTTTTCAGCTGCTAAAACCTTCCCTCAGATAAATTACTTAGAATTCAATGTGATTCTGTGAAGTGAACGGGGGTGTCTGGTGGTAGTCATGGGTGGGGCCTGCAGCTCTCCATGCCCTCTTGCTGCCGAAAGCAATTCCTGAGGTAACTTCAAGGAGCCCCTCTCTGCCAGGCACCACTGGAAAATCACTCAGCCAGATGGTCTCAAAGAGTCCTCTCAGGCAGCTATTTGGTCCTTAGAAATACCTAGCAGAGGTCCCCAAATTTATACCTGTTACCATGGAAACCACCACTATATATCACATCCATAGGAAAATATTTTGCTCCTAATGTGGTTGATTTCTGGGGTATCTGCTTAAGCCCAGCGGCTAAAGATGCTCCTTTCTTCTGGGATCAGCCTTTTTCACCTTCCTGGGGTGGGCCCCGTGATCACCAGGTTTATAAACAGGACCCCACTCCCCTCACCTTACCAGATTGGCCAACAGGTACACTTCTGACTGAAGGGAAGCCAAACAGGCTCTCTCACTGAGAATTGGGACCTGGAGACTTGATCTCTCAGTGGTGTAGAACTATAACATATAAGCAAGACAGACAGCCATATCCCCTGGCCAAGAGGATAGAGGCAAGGAAAAGGGAGTCTATAGACAAGAGAGGAGGAATCAAGGAGATTCAGAGAAAGCAGTGTTCTGTTAACATCTGAGCCTGGGATCCTGCCCCCCACCCCGGCCCCCAGCACACCACCCTCAGGCTCCTGAGCTACCCTTATCCATTTGATTCTCTCCTTTGCTTCTATGAGCTCCAATACGATCTTTGCAACCAAATACAGCACTGGTTTATGAAATAACATCTAAGTAAAGGCCTCAATCCCGAGCCATGCCCCAGTTCCTGGTAAAGCAGAACTGTGAGGCCACCCAGGTCAGGGGCCCATGGCCATGGGGAAAAGGCTGAGAGTGAGGCTCACCTCAGCCAAGCTGGCATTCCGCCTCCTCAGGCAGAGGCAGGTGGCCATGGCCAAGGCCTCAGCACAGTCCTCTGGCAGCCTCCCAGCTCTCTTCTCCAGGTACTTCTGGCAGATCTCCATAGCCATCACCTTTTCCACGTCCGTCTTTCTGCAGCACAGCGAGGTGGTGCTGCTTGGGATTTCACTGAGGAGTAAATCCTTCTGTGGGAAGAAGAAGATAAACACCCCCATGTGAGCTGCAGGGATATGGGATTCCACCGCATGGGCCCCAGCATCCCCTACAACTGCACCAGACCTGCAAAACTTCAAAGAAAACAGGATTTTAAAAAATAAATGCAAAGATCCAAGAAACAAGTGAAAAAGCCAGAACTGGAGAATTGTTAAATTCCCTACACATATGGGGCATTCCATAGTACACTCCACAAAGGCAGGGGCTTATCCTAGGCCTCAGTTGCTCCATTAGGAAAATAGGGATAATAAGACTAACACAAAGATTAAAAGATATAATGCATCTAGGGGCACCCAGGTGGCTCAGTCAGTTAAGTGTCTGCCTTTGGGCTCACATCATGATCTCAGGGTCTTGGGATCCAGCCCCAGGTAGGGCTCCCTGTTCAGCAGGGAGTCTGCTTCACCCTCTCCCTCTGCCCCTCCTCCCCCCACAACCCCACAGCTGGTGCTCACGGGCTCTCTCTCTGAAATAAATTAAAAAAAAAAAAGATACTATACATCTGAAGCATAAAGTATGATACTCAACATAGAATAAAGATTCAATAGTCTCTCAATAATAAAAATTAATAATAATAATTAATAGCCACCATTTCTATACTACTACATGTTGGGCACTTTACCTATATTAATAACTTAATCTTAGTAGCAATTACAGGTGAGCTCTTTTATGATATGAAATACACATTTTAGGATGCAGGTTCTGACCCATACATATTTATTTATTTATCAAAGTTTGAGAAGCATCATTTTTTTTAAAGTTTTATTTATTTAAGTAATTTCTATACAAGGTGGGTCTGGAACTCATGACACTGAAATCAAGAGTTGCATGCTCTTCCAAATGAGCCAGCCGGGCACCCCAAACCCCTATTTATTTAATAGGAGGTCTACTATATAAACATTATATACATCTATATATTTTATAAATTTTGTATTTACATATAAGTTTTATAACATTTTATACTATATAGAAAGCAGGAATTTGAACTATGCATATAACAGAAGATATATTTTGCAAAAATACATAGCACATTTATATAGTATAAATTGATCATAATATTTCATAAGTATATATTTACATATTTACAAATATATGTTACAATATATTAAATACATTGATTAAATATAAGAAAATATGTAATTATGTATAATATTGATTGGTATAATATATAGTGCATTAATCTATTATATTTACATTAACATGAAACATTTACATTTATGTATTTATATTTGTGATATATTTATTGTATAAATAATAAAACATCTATATATAAATTTTCCACGTATATTCTATGTATTTTATATAAATTTTGTTTTTTGTCTTGGTTTTTTGTTGTTTTTTTTTTTTGAGAGTGAGAGAGCATAAACGAGAGCACTAATGAGAGAGCACAAGCAAGGGAGAGAGGGAGAATCAGACCCCCTACTGAGCTTGGAGCCTGATGTGGGGCTCGATCCCAGGACTCCAGGATTGTGACCTGAGCTGAAAGTAGACACCCAACCAAGTCACCCAGGTGCCCAAGGTCCTGTACTTACTAAATGTTCTAACAAGCCTGTCTTGCATTTATAATTAGAAATATTAAAATTAAGAGTTTTTGTTTGTGTCATTTTTAATGTCAAGAGTTCCCACTTTCCCATCTATAAATATGGCCATCAGAAACCCCAGATTTTGTGACAGTCTGGCACCTGCTGGCTGTCCTTTCCTATCTTGTCTCCTCCCACTGTGACTCACTGAACTCAGTCACTCTGGCTTCTAGCTATTTTTGGAAGCTCCTAAACTCATCCTGCCCCAGGGCCTTTGCATTGCTGCTCCCTCTGCCTAGAATGCTCCTCCTTTAAGTCTCACCACGTCCTAGTACCTGACGTCCTAGTACATCTCTGCTCAGATGCCACCTTCTCCAAGCCTTCCCTGACCTAAAATATCCCTTTCCCTGCTCCTCCACTCTATCCTCTAACCTTATTTCACATTTCTTTTTTTTTTTTTTTAGGATTTTATTTATTTATTTTTGAGAGAGAGATCGCACAAGGCAGGAGCCCGACATGGGACTTGATCCCAGAACTCCAGGACCATGACCGGAACTAAAGGCAGACACCAAATTGAGCCATCCAGGCACCTTTTATTTCACATTTCCTAATAGCACACATCACTGGCCTGGAATTATATACATTTTAATTTACTTGAATATGGTGTGCTCTCCTCCACTAGAATGAAAGTATCAGGAGGGAACTCTTGCTCACCTTTGTATCCTCAACCCCAAGAACAGTGTCTGGCACATAGTAAGTACCTCACAAATGTTTTCACAAGTTGTACATACTAACTTATTTTTTGGCTAAGTTTCTTCTCTTCTTTTTTATGTAATTTTATTATTTTTAACAGAAGTCAATCGTTAAATGTAAAACTAAATTTATTTTTATTACTTTATGCAGATTTTCATAAAAATGCATTTACAACTCTGGGGAACAAAAGATTAACAGAGATTATCAGGCATGGGCTGTGATATTTGTTTCAAAAACAAAAGAAGACAGTCCCCACTATACCTCAGTTTCCCCAGCCAGAAAATGGGTCATCTGAGGATTCAGCAATACCTACTTGGCTGACACCGTGAGGACTTCACTTCCTGGAAACTAAAAACCTCCAGCTGGCAAGGGCTGCTTTTATGAATGCCCTTTTGCACAATTCTCTCATGTGAGCTCTGCCTTTTAAATATGTTTTTCTACGGGGTATCATGGTGTTTAAAGTCCCAAACAGAGTCTGCACTGAGTATGGATCCCAACATGGAGCAAGATCCCGACCTGAGCTAAAACCAAAGTCATACGCTTAACTGACTCTGCCACCCAGGCACCCCTTTTTCATTTTTTAAACATATTTATTAGAAATATAATTAATGGTAACATGTGGACTTTGTGTTAGTTTCAAACAAACCAAATTTAAAAAGCAATTTTTGAGACAACTTGGGAAATTTAAACATGGAATGGGCCTTAAATGATATTAAGGAATTAAGAAAATTATTTTATGGGTAGAATAACATAATATCTGGCACATGCTTTAAAACACACACACACACACACACACACACACACACAGAGGTTTTTTGGTTCCAAAAGAAATAAGAATAATGTTGATAACTATTGGGAAGCATGTATGGAGATTCCTTATAATCTTCTCTTTACTTTTGTGCATATTTGAAATTGTCCATAACAAAAACGGTTTTCAAAAACTGACTATGCCTGAGGCCAGGAAAGGGGAGGAGAGAGCATGGTACCGCTACCCTGTGTGGGTGGGTTTTCTGAACCAAGTACACAGATTATCACCTTATTTTCACTCACCAAAGGTAATACCCACCTATGGTTCAGATTATGTTACCCAAGACCTTCTGCTAAGAAGTCTATAGCTATATCACTTTGGTTACATATTTTTATATATATATATATATATATATATATTTATTTATTTATTTATTTATATATATAAAATAATTATTACAGTAGCAAGAAACTGCTTAAGGGGTATTAAAATAACAGTAATAGGGGCACCTGGGTGGCTCAGTTGGTTAAGCGTCTGCCTTTGGCTCAGGTGATGATTCCAGGGTCTTGGAATCAAGTTCATCAGGCTCCTTGCTCAGCAGGGAGCCTGCTTCTTCCTCTGCCTGCCACCCCCCCTGCTTGTGCTCTCTCTCTGACAAATAAATAAATAAAACCTTAAAAAAAAAATAAGTGCTCGCTTTGGCAGCACATATACTAAAACTGGAAGGATACAGAGAAGATTAGCATGGCCCCTGCACAAGGATGACACACAAATTTGTGAAGTGTTCCATATTTTTTTTTTAAGATTTTTATTTATTGATTTGACAGACAGAGATCACAAGTAGACAGAGAGGCAGGTAGAGAGAGAGAGAGGGAAGCAGGCTCCCTGCTGAGCAGAGAGCCCGATGCGGGACTCGATCCCAGGACCCTGAGATCATGACCTGAGCCGAAGGCAGCGGCTTAACCCACTGAGCCACCCAGGCGCCCCAAGTGTTCCATATTTTTATCTCACAAAACAAACTGAGGGTTGCTGGGGGGTGGGGAGGTAGGGATAGGGTGCCTGGGTTATGGACATTGGGGAGGGTATGTGCTATAGTGAATGCTGTGAATTGTTTAAGACTGAAGATTCACAGACCTGTACCCCTAAGGTAAATAATACATTATATGTTAATAAACAACAGAAATTTATATCCCCCAAAACAAACAAATAGCAGTAATAATAGTAATAGCTAACACATATAGTTCTTACTATGTTCTAGTTACTGTTTATGGTCCTGTTTTGTTTTGGTTTTTTTTTAGTTTGTTGTTGTTGTTGTTGTTGTTGTTTTTGACAGACAGAGATCACAAGTAGTCAGAGAGGCAGAGAGAGGAGGAAGCAGGCTCCCCGCTGAGCAGAGAGCCCTATGCGGGGCTCTATCCCAGGACCCTGAGATCATGACCTGAACCGAAGGCTGAGGCTTTAACCCATTGAGCCACCCAGGCACCCCTGGTCCTGTTTTAGGTACATACTCCTTAATGTTCACTAAATCCTCTTGGGTACTCTTAGGTACTATCATTATCCCCAATTTAAAAACAAGAAAATATAGGACACAACTTTTTTCATTTGTCCATCTATTTATTACCAAAGATGGGATTGAACTATATACTGTTCTGAACCTGCTTTTTCACTTAGAAATAGTTCCTTGTCAGAACATACATGTTTTTCTCATTTTTTTAAAAGATTATTTATTTATTTATTTATTTGACAGAGAGTGAGAGAGAGAGCACAAGTAGGCAGAGAGGCAGGCAGAGAGAGGGGGAAGCAGGCTTACTGCCGAGCAGAGAGCCCGATGCGGGGCTCGATCCCAGGACCCTGATATCATGACCTGAGCCGAAGGCAGAGGCTTAACCCACTGAGCCACCCAGGTGCCCCTTTTTCTCATTTTTTTAAATAAGAACATTTATGTTAGCTTTATTTAGAAAGACCAAAACCTGGAAGCATCCCAAATGTCCAACAACTGATGGATAAACAAATGGTCATACATCCATACAGTGAAATACTCCTCAACGATAAAAGGAATGATGACTAGAATGCACAGTAACAAGGATGAATCTCAAAACACAACACAAAGTGAAAGAAGCCTGAAACAAACAGGTATATACTCTAAGATTCCATCTACCTGGTACTCCAAAAAAGAACTATATGGACAGAAATTAGTCAGGAGGAGAGCCTGGGTGGCTCAGTCAATTAAGCATCTGCCTTCAGCTCCAGTCATGATCCTGGGGTCCTAGGATGGACCCCCACATCAGGCTTCCCTGCTCAGCGGGGAACCTTCTTCTCCTTCTACCTCTGCCTGCTGCTCCCCCTGCTTGTGTGCACTCGCTCTCTGTCAAATAAATATATATATATATATATATATATATATATATATATATATATATATATTTTTTTTTTTTTTTTTTTTTTTTTTTTTAGGAAATTAGATCAGGAAGCAGGGAGAAGGGATAAATTTGCCCAAGGGAATTTTCTGGAATGATGAAAAATATTCCATATCTTGATTATAGTGGTCTTGGTTACATAACTGTCCACACTTTCCAAACTGTGTACCATTCTGTATACCTCATAAGTGTGACTTACACATCAACGGAAATGAATGCACATGTCCACAGTGAGACCCACACAGAAAAGTACCTAGCAGCTATAGGGGTATACTGGAGACACACCAAATGTCCATCAACAGGTGAGTGGACACACGGTGGCACAACCTTGCCTTGGAAAATTACTCAGCAAAAAGAAATGAACTATGGACTCACACAAAGAGCATGGGACGTATCTCAGAATAACCATGCTGAGTGGAAAAATCCGGGCACCAAAAGAGCCAGCTCTCTCTGATTTCATTTATTATGAAAGTCCAGAGAGTGGAACTTTGTGCAGTGACAGAAAGCAGATCAGTGGCGGCGGGGGATGGCGAGGCATGGGACAGGTGGGAGGGGAGGATTACCAAGGAGAAGAGGTAACTTCCAGGGTAGAAGGCAGGTCATGAACGTGACCTGGTGACCATTTCACAGATATATACATGTGTCAAAATTAATCACGTTATACACTTCATTCTTATTACTTATAAACAACATAAACTTACTTACAAATAACTTCATGGAATTACCATGGTATGTAATTATACTGTAATTTCCTTCACCACACCCCAACTGACAGATATTTTACTTGTTTGCAGCTATTTACTAACATAAATAACCCTATAATGAGAAGGCCGTGTCCATCTGTCTTTTCTCCCTTGTATGTATGTGTCCCATTGTACAAGTGAAATTACTGCATCAGAAGGCGCACCCATGTAGAATTTTGATGGAAAACCCCCAATGACCTTTGGAAAACACTGTGGCCACAAACGCTCCCCCAAGGGTGGAAGAGAGGCCTACTTCCTCCTACCATGGACCACACTAGGTGCTAGCAGGTTTCACCTCTGATTTGAATCTTAAAAGCATGCTCAATCTTAATTTTTTAAATTAAGATTTTTTAAAAAATTATATTCTCCACATTTTTTTAAAGTAAACTCTATGAGTTTACTCACGACCCCAGGATCAAGAGTCGCATGCTCCACTGACTGAGCCAGCCAGGCGTCCCTTCCTCCACATTTTTAGAAAACATTAACAAAAACGTCTTCTGGAAAATTTCACAAAAGTATCTCAAAAGACTTCTTCTCCTGCAACATTCATCCAGGGAGACCCAGAGAACTGTTAGGAAATTCACCTCAAGAAAACTGTCAGAATATGAGAAACCACCTCAAACTGCCCCGAACCACTTCTGAGGTGCTGAAACCCACCTCTTGGTAATAACTGGGGCCCCAGTCTCCAAAAGTGGAATGGCTTTCTGTGGGTAAGAAGGCCTTCAGCTCCCCACCCCAGGGCCCAGGGGATGTTTTGGGAGCCCAGTCACCAAAAAAAGCCAGCTGTTCTAATGGCCTCAACATCAAGCCAGGAAAGGTGCTTCTTCTCAAACTGAGGAAAAGGAGTGGAGCTTTCACAGGATTTGGAACTCTGCAGAAGACATGGGTTCAAATCCCAGTTCACCACTGATCTCACTGTAGGACATAAGTGTCTTTACCTTGGCCTTAGTTTTCCCATCTGCAAAATGGGGGTGATGATAATCCTGAATTCATATGGTTGGACTGTCATGAGAATTAAACAATCAGCAGAGTGCCGGGGTTAAGAACTCAGGATCTGCAGTCCAGAAGACCTGACGTGGAAGTCCGGCTCTGACACTGAGTAAAGCCGAAATCTCGGGGGAACCTCAGAGACTGCTTTTCTCAAGGGCAGGTGAACGTCATGACCCTATCAATCTCAGTGGGATTTTGTGATGACTGAGAAAGATAATATATATAAAATGCCAAACAGAGTCTGGCTCCACTGTTACATTTTGAAACGACTCTGTATGTGTACATATGTGAAAGATAAACTTTTAAACCTACAAAATGAAAACTATTGCTTTTATTACAGGAACCTGCTTAAGAGGACTGACTTTTACCAACTTGAAGACAAATCCTACATCATTGCCAGATGCATAGAGAGAAGAAAACTATTGCTTTTATTACAGGAACCTGTTTAAGAGGACTGACTTTTACCAAACTCAAGACAAATCCTACATCATTGCCAGATGCATAGAGAGAAGAAACGGGTTTCCCCTAAACATTTTAAGTTCTCTTATCATGAAAAAGTGACCATGGGCTGGTTGGTAAGGGAGGGGAGAGGTTAAGGTTACTTTGCAAATCAAGCTGTAGACTGAGACCTCATAACCATCTGTAAAATGGTTACTGTGGAGGTTCTTGCCCTCCTGAGCACCCCCCACAACCCCCAGTAGCTGTGAGCCAGAAGTGACTGGTTCCCTTACCAGGTAAACGGGGCTTCGGTTGTTATCCATTGCAGGGATGCCGGTGAGGACCTCAGCTAGCACCTGGAGAGAATATGCAGTTAGCATGGTTCAGACACTCAAGCAAAGGTTCAGGCTAGAGATAGAGGCCAAGAGCAATGACTCTTCTTAGTAACAAAGGCAGGGAGCTCCAGGCCCGACTCTGCCATTTGTCACTATAAACACTTGCCCAAAGTCAGGAACATGGGAATATTACTAAATACCTCCTCCAACTAAACATATCATCCAGCTGCTAATAGAAGCTTTGAATGAACAGCAAGTCAGGTAAGATGGAAACCAAACGTGTGCCTATTACCATCAGTTTTATATGTATATGTGTAGCCATATAAATATATAAAGTATATGTTTATATATGCATACTGTATATTTATATTAAAATACCTATGTATATATAAATAATGCATGTGTAAATATGTATATTTACATACATATACTATATACTTATATATACATGTGTATTATACACACACACATTTTTGTATATATACATGTATCTACACACACACTATATTTTAAAGATCATTTCATTTAAAAACCCATCAGAAATGGTAAGCAAGCATTGCTACGTCAGTTGCAGGAAAGGAGGAATCCATGTACATAAGTCTATTCTACACAGAAAGTCTCAGTGACATCTAGAGCATGTTTCATCCCAGGCCTTTATTAACATGACCTGTTCATTAATTCACCCACTCACAGAATGAGCAGAGCTCTACACCAGTGTGAGACACCACAACACTGACAAACCATGATGTGTGTCTTCATAAAGGGGAAACCTGCTTTGAACAGAACTTCTCAGCAGACCATAGTGGTTAAGGGCTCTCTACAGTCAGGCCTTCCTGGGCTCAAATTCTGACTCTCTTCCCTAATCGCTAAAGGGCTAAAATCTGAGCCTGCATCCCTACCTGGTAAATGGTGATCTGCTGGTTGTGAATATAAGGAAGTGAGTACCCCACGCTGAGTTTCAAATCTCTCTCCCACAACCTCCCTCCAAACAAGTCAGAATAGTCACATTTACTGCCAAGAAATCCTTCGTCCTCAGAGGAAGGACCTTGGGTTAGTCAGACCGGCAGTGGCCAGCAGGGGGCAGCAGAGGGCAACCGAGCAAGCTGAAAAGGGCTTCCCCAACCAGCTCCTGCCAGGAAGGGAGGGAAGAACAAGGGGTAATGAATACACAGACATTCCCTTCTGCCTCTTCCACAGGCAGGCTCTGTGCTGAACCTTTTAGAGAGGCCATTTAATGCTCACAAAACAACAACAACAAGAACACTGAGAAATGCAGTGTTCCCAACCGGAAGGATCAGAGTTCAGAATCATACTGTCAGTTAGTGGCAGAGCTGAGAAAAAAAGAGATGAAGGGAGCCAGTGGGCACAGAATGCATAAACTAATTTTTAAAAATTGTTGCATCGGGGCGCCTGGGTAGCTCCGTGGATTAAGCTGCTGCCTTCCGCTCAGGTCATGGTCTCAGGGTCCTGGGATGGAGCCCCGCATCTGCCTCAGCATCCCTGCTGAGCAGAGAGCCTGCTTCCCCCTCTCTCTCTGCCTGACTCTGCCTACTTGTGATCTCCCTCTCTCTGTCAAATAAATAAATAAAATCTTTAAAAATAAATAAATAAAATAAAATAAAATAAAATAAAATCTTAAAAAAAAAATTGTTGCATCAACAGCTGAATTAAAAAGTCGAGGGTTGAGACGCCTGGATGGCTCAGTTGGTTGAGCATCCGAATCTTGATTTCAGCTGGGGTCATGATTTCAGGGGTGTGTAATGGAGCCCACATTGGGCTAAGGGCTCAGCATTCAGCACAGAATCTGCTTGGGATTCTCTCTCTCCTTTCCCTCTGCCCACTCACACTCTCCCTCTTAAAAAAGAAAAAAAAAAAGAGGGGCAAACAAAAATCAGAAATGAGGGTGTGAAAGTAGGAATACCAACTACCACCACAATAATCCTCTTGATAAGTGTAGGGTACCTGCTAACTATTTGCATTATCGTATTAGTCGCCATATTTGTCACTAACCCCTTTCACAGAGGACAAAACAGGCCCAGAGTTACAGGTCAGGTACCCAGGGTCACACAGCTGAAAGTAACTAAGCTGGGACTCAAACCCACACTCTCACACTCTACCCTGGATTGCCTGGCAGCCTCAGGGTTCAGTCCCGCTGGTTTTTAGAAGAGCAAGAGCCTTGGCTGGCCCCAATGAGCTCCAATGAGCCACTCACAGTGGAGTTGATGGGGGCAAGGAAACCGGAAGAGCCCATGGGAGATAGAAGGAAGCAGAATCTGGCATCTAGAGGTCAGGATCAGAGCAGAAGGTGGCTCAGGAAGGGCACGAGTGGGAGAGGTGGATGGACAAGAGATGGGGCAGAGAAAGAGGATGCACAGAGTTCGAGGCTAGAGAGGAGAGAGAAGTCACAGTCTGAGAGGCAGCTATTTGCTCCTGACAAAGGCCAACCAGAGACTGTCACTTTCCTCAGCCAGCATTTCCCAGACTTGGTTCCATGGGACACTGGTATGGAGAGAGACTGAGGAAACAAGGTTCCATAGTCAAATGATTTTGGGAAATGCTGCATACCATTTGCCCAGCTATGGTGAATTCACAACTGAATTAGATTAAAGGCTCATTACCGTATTAAAGTCTCTGATTAATTTTATGGTAAAGAAATCTGCTTGACTCTGCTTAACCCAGCATTGGTCATACCTCTTTGGCCACAAAACCCTTTAAATACATCAAACCTACAGAGACCTCAAGGGTGTTCCACAGAAATATACTTTGGAGACTGCTATACTCAGACCATGAGCTCCTGAGGGAAGGACTGTGTTTGAGTTACGTTTTTATTCCCAGTGCCTGGCACACAGTGATGACAGACAGGACAGCGGTGTGAGGAGGGAGTAAGGATACACAGGTGGATACTAAATGGATAGGTGGCTGTTGAATGGATGGCTATTGGAGGGACAGTTGAATGGATGACTGGACAGATGGATGGACAATGTGAGTCAACGGGATAGACCGTTAGATGGCTGGCTGGCTGGGAAAGAGAGAAGGAAAGAGCCTCACAGAACCTGGACGCTCATGAGTAACAATACTTCAAGGGCTGGCAAATTTTTTCTATAACAGGGCTAGATTGTAAGTATTTTAGGCTTTGTGGGCCACAAACCAAATTTCTATCATATACTCTTTTTTTTTTTTAAGATTTCATTTATTTATTTGAGAGAGAGCACAAGCAGGGGGCAGGGGCAGAGGGAGAGGGAGAAGCAGACTCCCCAAGGAGCAGGGAGCCCCACATGGGGCTCAATCCCAGGACCCCAAGATCATGACCTGAGCTGACGCCAGACACTTAACCGACTGAGCCACCCAGGCGCCCCACATATTCTTCTTTTATTAGCATCTTTTATAAATGTACTATTCTTAGCTACAGGCTGCACAAAATACGCCCCAGGCCATAGTTTGCCAGCCCTTACTTTACTTCAGTGGAATATATCTAGGGGGCTCTATTACATCTTCTGCTTACAAAGGAGCTGTGGGAAGGACAAATGAGGACAGGCCCAAGGCCAGGCCGAGAAGGGAGCTCTTACGATTCCACAGCTGAAGATGTCTACTCGTTTTGTCAGCTGCCCCACCCTGATGAAATCTTCCGGCAGATATGCAGCTGAGGCCTGGAAAAGATGAGTCTTCATCATGGTGTATCTTGACCTTTTGTTGTCAGGACACAGGTGAGCCATTGGATGAGCCAGCTTGGGGGTGAAGGTTTGGTCTAGCAAAACATTGGAGCTGTGGAAAAGAAAGCAGAGAGAACTTTCTCACTTGGAGCTGGACAGGAAGAGGTTGCCATGGAGACCCTTTCAGAGAACAACTTCACAATAAGCAGCAGTGGCCCTGGCAAGTTAAGAGTCGCTTTAGACCCTCTGCCTGGATTTTCTGAGCTGGTCCCGGTGAGGGAAGGGGGTGGAAACACACTTCCACCAGCAAAGGAGGACAGAGCTGAGATTAGTTGTGCTGCCCCAGGAATGGCCTTTGGGGTGGTCAGCAAGGTGCGGCCCCCCGATCCCCACAGATGTCAAACCCTCATCAACCTCAGCTTGCCTAGATGGTGGGCTATGCAGGCTTGAGCCCCTCTGACACTGTTGTGAGCCCTGGCTCTGGCCTGACTGACTCGAGTCTAAATGCCACGATCCCTTGTGATTGGTCCTGCCCAGATCATGGGACTATGAAGAACAATAAAAACATTCTTGGACCTGGGCATCTGACCTGTGGGAGTCAACACTCTCAGAAGCTACTTCAAAGGGAAAAACAAGAAAACAAATTACATGGATAAAAATAATCAAACTAACCCTAAACAGTTGTTTAAAAAATAGACATCAGGGGTGCCTGGGTGGCACAGTCAGTTAAGCGTCTGACTCTTGGTTTCAGCTCAGGTCATGATCTCAGGGCTGTGGGACTGAGCCCCCCACTGGGCTCCACGCTCTTGGGATTCTCTCTCCCTCTCCCTCAGCCCCTCCCCTACCCACAAAATAAATAAATCTTAAAAAAAAAAAAAAAAAAAACGGGGCGCCTGGGTGGCTCAGTGGGTTAAAGCCTCTGCCTTCTGCTCAGGTCATGATCTCAGGGTCCTGGGATCGAGCCCCACGTCGGGCTCTGCTCAGCGGGGAGCCTGCTTCCTCCTCTGTCTCTGCCTGCCTCTCCGCCTACTTGTAACCTCTGTCTGTCAAATAAATAAATAAAAAATCTTAAAAAAAAAAAAAAAACAGACATCAATTCCAATATCCCCTATTAGGGGTAGTTAAGTAAATTATGGGCCAATCCCTTCAACAGAAAACTAAGAAGTCACTAAAAATGATGGCATGCCACATGAGGAAAGATTTGCCTTGTTTAAATAAAGGGGTAAGAAAGAAAACATGAATTGGTAAGCAGACACAGTGCCCCCTTAGGGTTAGGACTTCTGTGTGGGCAACGGTTGAAGAAGTCAGGGCACCAGGGCCAGAATGATCTCTCACCCTCTCACCCTTTCATTTCCTTTCTTGCTATTACAATTGTCTGTGTAATCAAGCAAGAATCAGGGAGGAAAAAAGAGGACAAGGCTTCCACTTGCCAAATGGAAAACTTGGAGGAAACCATGAGTTCTATGGTTTCAAGGTCAGTTATGCCAGATTTTCTGGTATTTTCTGGAGTCTCTCCATGCTGCCAGTCCCCAGACAGGACTCTTGTTCTTGGGAGCATGGTGCTAAGATACTGGGTTGCACACCTACCCTGCAGGAAGCTTCCCTGACATGAGTTGCTTTTACCAACAGATACATAAGCAGGGGGTGGGTGTCCAGGAAGATGCTGAGTGAGGAGCTCAAAATCCTAGAGGCCTTGGCCCAAAGCTCCAGGATCAGGTCCAGACCAGCTGCTGGGTTGGAAGTAAAAGGCATCAGGGATGTGGGGTATGCGCTGGGAAAACACCAGCTCAAAAAGACAAGCACAGTGACAGGGAGGCAGTGTGTAGGGACAGCAGAAACCCTGAGTTTTGAGGGAATAACAAAGAAAGAGAGAGAGAAGAGACCCAGGAGAGGTGGGGTGGGAGGAGCCATCCAAGGGCAAGAGAGACCGAGGGAGAGGAAGGGGCGCAGGAATGTGTGCGGCTGGACCCCCCGCAGCGCAGGCCCACGGCAAGGTCCTGAGAGACCCCCTCCCCCACCTCTTGACATTGCCATGGATGATCTCCAAGCTGTGCAGGTGCCCCACAGCACGAAGCAGCCCAGAGCAGATGCTGGCACGCTGGGGCCAGAGGAGGGCGTCTGTGCCTCCCTAAGTTAAAGAAAAAGAGGGAGAGAATCAGTCACACCTCTGCCTTTTCTTTCCAAGTCCCAACGAGCTCCCAGCTCCCGTCTCTCCTCCAGACCATCACATCCTCTGTGAGGGGGCTCAACCAGCACGGTGTACTGGCAGGGTACCATTCTGACATCAGGAGACCTCGATGTAAATCCCAGCTCAGATACGCACTAGTTGTGTGACTCTGGGAAAGACGCTCGATGTCCCTGGGCCTTGATTTCTGCTTTAGCTATAAAATGAAAGTGTTAACCCCATGCCTCTCTAGGGTTGCTCTAAGGACTCAGAGGACGATATGGTAGGGGGTATATGGTATATGAGTATATGGTACGCCCCTAGCATGGTGCCCGCCACACAGTGGGTGCTCACTAACCTGCAGCTGTTTTTATCACGACTATACAGTGGCAGGTCTGGAATTTTCCTCTAGGAGGGGGATCCTGGGAGAGGGGATGAGGAGCTTGTGTTAGCACACTAAGCACATGGGCCTAATGGCAATTTTATGTGTATTTGGGGAGACTTCATGAGGGCTGATGGGGATTGCAGGGTGAGCTAAAACTCTCGCCATCCCCCAGGCACTGTTGTTCTAGGACTGAAACTCCAGGCTCAATCACTACTTATTTTTTAAGCCCCATCATAGGTCCCATATTCTCTAAGAGCTGGCCTTGCTCACTGATTCCTTCTCAAAAACTCTGGAATTTATAGCCACATGAACCCTGTTTAAATTCCAGCCCTGAGGGGCGCCTGGGTGGCTCAGTGGGTTAAAGCCTCTGCCTTCAGCTCAGGTCATGATCTCAGGGTTCTGGGATCGAGCCCCGCATCGGGCCCTCTGTTCAGAGGGGAGCCTGCCTCCTCCTCTCTCTCTCTGCCTGCCTCTCTGCCTACTTGTGATCTCTGTCAAATAAAAAAATAAAATTTAAAAAAAAATAAATAAATAAATAAATTCCAGCCCTGACACCTGTCAGCTGTGTTCCTTTGGGCAGGTTGCTTTGCCTCTCTGCGCCAGAAACTCCTTTTTTTGGAAAACGGGGGATACCTCTTGAGTTGTAGCTAGGCCTGAAGGGGACAAGTGTAAAACCTTTATCGTGGTGTTTTGCACACAGCAAGAGTGTAGCAAACCTAAAAATCATTATTATACCATGAATAACCGTTTTGTCTGGTCTCTGTTAAGGGAAGCAGTAATTCTCTTGTGGAATAAATCTTCCTCCTATTTGAGGATTTTATGGGAGGGAGATTGTTTTTAAAATTGTAGTTTTAGGGGCGCCTGTGTGGCTCAGTGGGTTAAAGCCTCTGCCTTCGGCTCAGGTCATGATCTCAGGGTTCTGGGATCAAGCCCTGCATTGGGCTCTCTGCTCATCAGGGAGCCTGCTTCCCTCCCCCTACCCCCACTCCACACCCTGCCTCCTTGTGATCTCTCTGTCAAATAAATAAATAAAATCTTTTTAAAAATTGTAGTTTTAGTTGGTATTATGCTCACATGCTGTAACATGCAAAAGGTACTAAAGGGCATAGAGTAAAAATTCCTCTCCCATGCCCTAGCTACCTAGCTCACTTCCTCAGAGGCAGCCAAGGTACCAGTTTTTTGTATCTTTCCAGAGATAGCCCATAAGGACACAAGCAAATAGCTATATAATAGAATGGCATTTTTAATTTTTAAATTTTTTTTAAGATTTATTTATTTGACAGAGAGAGATCACAAGTAGGCAGAGAGGCAGAGGAGGAAGCAGGCTCCCTGCAGAGCAGCGAGCCCGATGCAGGACTCGATCCCAGGACCCTGAGATCATGACCTGAGCCGAAGGCAGAGGCTTAACACATTGAGCCATCCAGGCGCCCCTAGAATGGCATTTTTAGTAAATAAAAATTTGCATCTATTTCTCCATACTCTGTATCTCTTAATTATTTTTCTTGTCCTATTGCCTTGACTAGCACCCCCAGAACAATGTTAAATAAAATTAGTACTATGGGATACCTTTGTCTTGCTCTTGTCAAATAATTTTTTCATAGGTTTTTACCTGAAGATGTTTAGCCAGATCTTATCTATCCCAACCTAACTTCTCTCTAGATGTCCCCTCTCCCCTCCGGAAGTCCTTAAACCTTGAGTCCCTAACTGGATACTATCTGGTCCTGTTCTCTGACCATGACCCAGCCCCTTACCTGACCCTGGAGTCTGTCCTGTAAAGAGCCATTTGCCATGTACGGGTAGATCAGGCTGCAAAGCTGATTTCCAGTGCAGAAGCCCAGCAAAGGTAAGACGTTGGGGTGGCAGCATCTGAAATCACATATTAGTGCAGAGGTGAGGAGTCAGACAGAAAGAATAAACAAGGACTGCTCTAATTCCTCACCTCCCACCCCTCTTCTGCCCCCTCTACCCATGAGGTCACCAGTGACTTCCCAGATACCAAATGCTCTGATCCCTGAAGACCCAGTACCAGGGTAGAAAGATGAAAACTGCCTGCCTTCAACAAGTGTGAAGTCAAGGAGCTCAGACTTACCCTACCTCACTGCTCTGCTGCACAGATCACCCTAACTAGTCCATCTTCTAGAAACAGAGGCTTAGAGGTTAAGGAACTTGCTCACGGTCATGACCAGCATGCAGGGAAGGCAGGATCAGATCGCAGGGCTGTTGGGACTCCCGGGACTGGGTTCTTCCCTGAAATCCTCTTCTCCTAGGTTCTGAGTCACTGCTCCCTCCTGACTCTCTTCATACCTCTCTGACTGTTTTCCCCTGGCTTTTCTCACCAAGATTCTCCTCCCTTGCCTTCCTCTGAAAGCTCAGTACCCCCGGCTCAGCTCATCATCTTGTTTGATCAGCTATATCTCCAGGTATCTCCTACGTCTATGGGGAATGCTCCCCAAAATCTCTCATTGCAGCCCCTTCCTAAGCTCTAGAACTGAATGTCTGTTTGCATTCTGATGCTCAGGTGAAGAACTTCGACTCAACAGGTCCCAAACCCACTCTGTGCCCAGTTATTATCCCAAAAAGGCAACTATGCAGTCTCCATGAAGTTTCCTGGAAACCTCCTTACCTCCCCATCTAACTGGTCAGCATTCATGGTCATAGACAGTTTTCCAACTGTCCCATTCATTCACCCCTCCTCCACCCTGAGTCAGACCCTGATGGATGCTCCCCAGGACTATTGTAATGGACTCCTGGTCAATCCCTCCTGCCCTCCTCCACTCCCCCCAGGCCATCATACTGCACTTTTCATACTCAGGAGAGTCATTTACACTCAAACCCTTCTGGACCATAAACATTCCCAAGGCAGGGACTGTGTATCTTCCCTAGGACCAAAAAAGGCCTTTGCAACCCACAGCTGCCCAGTCAATGAATGGGATGTCTGTCAACTCAGGGAAGTACTTTGCAAAAATGGAAAGGGGAATTATACTTTCATTTTTTGATTAAATATGTGTGTGCTTATTCATTCATTCAGAAGTAGTCATTTATAGGTGCTACGGAAAACAGGTGACTCTTATTTTCTTATTTATTATTTTCTTTATCTCTTAAGACACTCCACATTAATCACACATTCCTCGCCCAAGGCTGTGTGTTGGCAGAGGAAACCCAGAGAGCGACTTGCCAAGGTTGAATGACAGCGGGTGTCCAGCACCTGACGGGAGCCGGACAGGCATTTGTTAAATTCATCAGTCAGTGATGGCAGAGCCAGAACAAGTCTCCCCATGTCCTTCCTGTTCTTTTTGCCAGTCCCCTGCCAGCTCTGGGACAGGCAGGCTCACTTCCCTTCTCAGCCTCAGTTTCCCCATCTGTAAAATGAGCAGGTTTGAGGAGGGCTTTTTGAAGATCTTTATTGCTCAAGACTTTATGGCTCAAAATTTCTCTGTCGGGACACCTGCGTGGCGCAGTCGGTTGAACATCAGACTCTAGTTTCCCCTTCGGTAGTGATCTCGCTCCACGCAGAGTCTGCTGGAGACTCTCTCTCCCTCCCTCTCTTCCCCTCCCTGCTCTCTCTCAAAATAAAGAAATAAATCTTTTTTAAAAAGTCTCTACCAAAAGAACAAATAATCCAATCAAGAAATGGGCAGAGGACATGAATAGACATTTCTGCAAAGAAGACATCCAGATGGCCAACAGACACATGAAAAAGTGCTCCGTATCACTCGGCATCAGGGAAATACAAATCAAAACCACAATGAGATACCACCTCACACCAGTCAGAATGGCTAAAATTAACAAGTCAGGATATGACACATGCTGGCGAGGATGCGGAAAAAGGGGAACCCTCCTACACTGTTGGGAATGCAAGCTGGTGCAACCACTCTGGAAAACAGCATAGAGGTTCCTCAAAATGTTGAAAATAGAACTACCCTATGACCCAGCAATTGCACTACTGGGTATTTACCCTAAAGATACAAACATAGTGATCCGAAGGGGCACATGCACCCGAATGTTTATAGCAGCAATGTCTACAATAGCCAAACTATGGAAAGAACCTAGATGTCCATCAACAGACGAATGGATAAAGAAGATGTGGTATATATACACAATGGAATACTATGCAGCCATCAAAAGAAATGAAATCTTGCCATTTGCGACGACGTGGAAGGAACTAGAGGGTATCATGCTTAGCAAAGTAAGTCAATCGGAGAAAGACAATTATCATATGATCTCCCTGATATGAGGGAGAGGAGATGCAACATGGGGGGTTAATGGGGTAGGAGAAGAGTAAATGAAACAAGTTGGGATTGGGAGGGAGACAAACCATAAGTGACTCTTAATCTCACAAAACAAACTGAGGGTTGATGGGGGGAGGGGGGTTGAGAGAAGGGGGGTGGCGTTATGGACATTGGGGAGTGTATGTGCTATGGTGAGTGCTGTGAAATGTGTAAACCTGGCGATTCACAGACCTGTACCCCTGGGGATAAAAATATATTATATGTTTAAAAAAATAATAAAATTTATTTAAAAAAAAAAGTCTCTACCAAAGGCTAGACAGTAAATATCTTAGACTTTGTAGGCCAATATGGTCTCTGCAGCAACTACTCAACAGTGCACTATCCCACACAAACAGCCAGAGAGAAGACAGAGATATGTAAGTGTGGCTGTGTTCCAATAAAACTTTATCATGGACATGGAAATCTGAATTTCATATACTTTTCACATATCATGAAATCTTCTTCTTATAATTATAATGGAGAACCCATTCTTAGCAATCAGACTACACACACACAGGCATGGCCTGATCTGGCCCACCGGGCATCATTTGCTAAGTCCTACTCTGGGGCAATACCATTTTGAGATGGATTTGCCATTGGAGTTGGAAACAGTAAATCTCTGACCATCTCAAAAAAATGGGATAGAAACAGATTTCTTGGAAGGAAAGAGCTGGACCAAGCGAGCCAAGACAATTTGATAATTCTAATCTATGCATATAGGTGCTTCATAGAAAAAGCATGGACTATGAAGCCAGACCAACCTAGGTTCAAATTCTAGCTCTGCTACTTACTAGCTGTGTGATCTTGGACAAGACACTTAACCTCTCTGGGCCTCAATTTGCACATGTACAAAACAATGCTGATAGGAGCAGCAATGTTACAAGGTTCTTATGAGGAATCAATGAATTTTTACATATGGAATTTTAAGGCATGCCTGGCACACAGGAAGCACTATATCAAGGTTAGCCATCATCATTAAGTAAAGTATTTTCCAAAGGGGAGGCTTACCTGCGACAAATTTGTACCTCTGCCTGGAAGAATTTTTCAACTGATCCTGGACCTGAGTAGGCCACCTGTGGGAAAAGACAATGAAACATGAAAATCCAGGCTCACCAGTAGATGTTCCACCCCTTACTTGAAACCAAGAAGTGCTCGCCTCTCTGAGCTTCTTGAAGACAAATGGCGTGCCATGCCTTTGCCCTTTGTAGATGTCAGCAAAGGTCCCCTCACTGATTTTGTGGTTTTGGTTGAAGTTATCAGTTGCCTGGACCACGTCTGCCTCGCTCCAGAAAAGGCTGTCTTCAGCTCGGCTCACAAGTGTTTCCTGCTTAGGAATGGAGGTATTAAAGCCCTGGGAATGCAGACAGAAGAGATGGAGATTAGTATGGGATTAATATGGAAACTATTTTTTCCCTACTACCTCAGGGAATCTTAGCTCATCAAAGCTGAAGAGGTAGGGGAGTTCATCTTGTCCAGTGAGGAGAAACGGTCCTTTATAAGACATGGATAGGGCCCGCTCAAATCCCAGCTCTGCCTCTAACTGGCTCTGTGACCTTGGGTAAGCAGCTTAACCTCTCTGAACCTTAGTTTTCAGAGCAGCAAAAATGAAGATAACCATAGTACTCTGGAGGGTAATCCTGCAAATCAATTAAAATGTGAATATTCCTCGCACGTGGTACGGTTTTTGCTTTGTCTTTTTCCCCAGTTTACAAAAGTGAGAATCAAGGAGGTCAGAGAGCTAAGGTGAGGTCACACAGCTGGTCAGCAGCTGAACTGGTGCCCCAGGTCCTACACATGGTATACATGCTGGGAAGCAGGATCTAAGTTCACACAAACAAATGCAATTCTGTGTGAGTCTCTGAAAAGAAGCTCTCCCTCAGTCACGTACCTTCTTAAAAATAGGTGTACAGGGGTTTAACTTTTTTTTAAGTTATCTATGCTCTTACAGACAGTTTTTGAAAATTAGAGGGTGAATACCATCCACGATCCCATTATCCACTGAACTGTTATGAGAGTTTAAAGTACTTCTTATAAATTAGATACACAGGATTTCTTTTTTTTTTTTTTAAGATTTTATTTATTTATTTGACAGAGAGAGAGAGAGAGATCACAAGCAGGCAGAGAGGCAGACAGAGACAGAGAGGGAAGCAGGCTCCCTGCAAAGCAGAAAGCCCAATGCGGGGCTCGATCCCAGGACTCTGAGACCATGACCTGAGCCAAAGGCAGAGGCTTAACCCACTGAGCCACCCAGGCACCCCAGGATTTCTTTTTAAAATCAGGATCAGGGACGCCTGGATGGCTCAGTGGGTTAAGCCGCTGCCTTCGGCTCAGGTCATGATCTCAGGATCCTGGGATTGAGTCCCACATCGGGCTCTCTGCTCAGTGGGGAGCCTGCCTCCCTCGCTCTCTCTCTCTCTGCCTGTCTCTGTCTACTGTGATCTCTCTCTGTCAAATAAATAAAATAAAATCTTTAAAAAAAAATGAAATACACAGACCTGTACCCCTGGGGGAAAAAATATATATATATATATGTTTATAAAAAATAAAATTATAAAAAGACAAAAAAAAAAATGAAATAAAATAAAATCAGGATCATGCCATACACATAGTTTTGACTTCTGGTGATTTCACTTAACACTATACCATGATCAGTCCACCAATTAGTAAATTATCTTTGAAGATTAGTAATTATGTATTTAGAAAAAAACAAAACAAAACATGCTTAAGTGCTCGTCTCCTTTATGGAAGAGTCTCATTAACCAGACCCATGTAGCACTGGCTTTTCTGCTAGGCACCCTGCCCAGGATACTTTTAGAGGCCCACAAAAATGTTCTGATTTCTTTTAAAGCCAGAAGAATAAGAATGAACTTTTAGAGTCGAAGAAATTGTTTTAATTTTTTAATACAGCTTGGATTAGTTTCATCTTTGTGCAGTGCAATTGTAAAATATAATCCTTTTTTTTTTTTTCCATGAAGGAAAAAAAAGGCCCACAAAGGCAAAAGTGTCTAAGACCCTAAAGGTCACATGTGGTCCTGGACCCAAGTCACTGCAAATGTGGGACAATTCAGACATGTATTGGGTGGGAAAGGATTAGAAGAGAGGTGGTTTGTAAGCAAATGACTTAGTATACATGTAACCAATATATTTGTGGGGAGAAAGATACCATGTATCAGCTCCCATCAAACACAAAGAATAGAAAAGCACATTTAAAACCATGTATTCGTGTAAAGGGCATCCCCAATCCCAGGGCCCCAGGCCCTAGCTGCATTGATAGCCTGCATTTAGTCTTGGAAGCTTGGAGTAATTCCTTTCTCCCTATCCCCTCAATCCCTAGCCCCCATTTTGGTCTTTTTTTTCTTCCCATTTTATTCATTTATGTCATCTCTAAACCCAACGTAGGGCTCGAACTCATGACCCCAAGATCAAGAGCTGTAAGTTCTCCTGACTGAGCCATCCAGGAGCCCCAGCACACTGCATTTTTGAGTGGGAGCCACAAGCTGGGGCTGGGGGGAGGAAGGCGGTATTCCCAGATTTACCTTTGAATCGGATGAAACAGGAAAGTCAGTTTTTAAGGAATGAGGGGCATCTGCAGAAGGAGGCGGGAGGTTGGCTCTAGCTGGAGCAGGCCCCGAAAAGGAGGGACCATGGGTCTGGCCGTGCCCTAGAAAGGAGGAAGACAGGAGGGGTTGGTAACCAGTTCCCACACCAATTTCTCCTTCATTCCACAAACACTTTTTATCATTAATGACACCTGCTATTTCCTGACACCCCCAGGGGCCAGCCTATACGCTCCTCATGAGCCACCTTAGTGAAGCTCTGTGACAGCCCCAAAGGTTGGTTCCATATATGATTCCCACTGGGCGGGGGGAGAAGTAGAAGCACTGGAGGTGGCTACTGGCTCAGGGCCACTCAGCCAGTAAGTGGCAGAGCCAGGCTTCAGATGGACATCCACGTGACTTCCAAGCCCTACTCTGGCCCACCTCCCACACAAGGAGCAATGAAGGACACAGAGGTGATTAGCTGTGGAGGCCGCCTTCCAGAAAACTCCATTGCAGCAGCAATGGCAATAACCAGCCTCCAAGGGCAGAGGCAGCAGAGAGGCCACCCAAGCAGGTTGGGAGGCCAAGGAGGGTTTCACAGAGGATTTCAAAAAAGTGGATAGCGGGCACTGAAGAAGTAGGACTGGCTGTGGGAAGGTATGAGAGCAGGCAAGCCCAGACATGCAGAAATTACTCAGGCATGCTTAGCTAGCAAACGCCACTGTCACACAAGGCCCTGCTCTAAATGCGTCAGTGTGTTAAGTCTCTTAATCATGAAAACAATCCTAGGAGACAGGTACTATTACCATGTTCTCTTTATAGATGGTGAAACTGAGGCAGAGAGAGGTGAAGAAACCTTTCTAAGGGCACACAGTCAGTGGCTCTAGAGTCCATGGTTTTATTGTTTTGTTTTGTTTTGTTTTTAGGCAGGCTCCATGCAGGGCACCCAGTGCAGGGCATGGAGCCCAAGGCAGGGCTTGAACTCACAGCCCTGAGATCAAGACCTGAGCTCAAATCAAGAGTTGGCAGCTCAACCGACTGAGTCAATCCAGCATCCCTGGAATCCGTGCTCTTAATCCCTTAGAGAATGAAGAAGATTCGGGAGAGAGAGGGCTTGAAGAGTAGTTTGGGGTCACGTAAAGGCCAGGTTAAAGAGGTGACATTTCTTCGAGGGGTACCAGAAAAGGATTAACCTGAACACTAACAAGGCAGTTTGGAGTCTGATGAATTAGAGTGGGTGCAAGCCAGGGTGGAGATGGCATGAGGGACGAGCTGTGGTGGCCATCCACATAGGAGCAGGCCTTGGCCAGAAGCCAGAAGCTTCAGATGTCATCATCTGGAAGCTCCCAGGTGGCCCCAGGACTGGGATGGCCTCTGCGTAACTGGGCACCAGCCCTCGAAGGGAACCTGGCCTTGACCCCAGGGTTGCTGGCCCAAGCCTCCTGTTTCAGGTATTTCTGGTTTATAACATCAGAAAATGAGGGATTAATCTGGAATTTTGGCCATAAAAAAGAAAATTAATTCGGAAGACTGAAAATAGCACCCTGATGAAGCTAGAATCAGGCTTACTAAACTATCAGCCGAGGCAACTGATAAAACAAAGCTCACCTAACGCCGGCTAAGCCTCTTTCATCCTCACAGAGCCCAAGAGGAGGGGTGGCCTAAGCCTCTCTCCAAGTCCATGGTTCTAGACCTCTAGACAGCTGAGAGCCCCACCACACTCTCAAATCCACGCCCACATCCGCCCAAGCTTCCCAGGGGCTGCTCCCCTATGACTAAGTATGGAGGGGACAAGAAGGGGAGATCCAGGGCCCTGCTCTCCCTAAAGACACCAGGGGAGCCTGCCTTAGACACTCCCACCCAACCTGCCCACCTTCTCTCCTTCACCCAGACCCCAAGCCTCCTCCAGCTTCACCCAGCTCCTTCCCTATTTTCTCTCAGGCCTTTGTCCTGTGAAAATCCTCCTGCTTCTCAGGTGATCTTGTCCAATACAAGCCTCTGCTGGCCGGCCCAGAGACCTCTGCTAACAGGCCACTGCTGCCTCTAGCCACACCCTGCCTTCTCTCGGTCTCAGCTCAGTACCCTTGGCTTGGGTCCCCAAACTGTGGTCATGTTCATCCCTCTCCTAATTGTTAGCTGTGTCTCTGTGCCACCTCACTGTGAGTGACTTGATGTTTTTCTTTCAATCTGCTTTAATTCACACATGATGTATTTAGCCTTGAAATCCCCAGAGATTTTTACGCTTGAGATATTCATCTTTTCTAATATCCGAGCTCTCTTGAACCACGGGGATCCAGCCTCCATGCCCTGGGGACTGCTGCTCTAGGTTGCTCTATTTCCCTCCCACTTCCCTCCTCAAATTCTGCCCTATGCTGGCCCCACCCAGAGCTGGCCTCAGGACGGGGTTCTCACTGTGCGGATGGTCCCTCTCCCTTTGCCCATTAACTCGCAGGCCAGCACTGGCTTCACATAAATCATGACTTTCTGGGCTGGCTTGATGCCTGGGATTCTCCTGAGGTTGGGAGGGTGTCACCGAGGTCTGCTCTTATGACATATGAGGGCTACTAGTTGAAGGAGGGGCTCTTTATCCCTGTGGTTTTGGGGAGAAAATGAATGGGATTGGAGCCAATGCCGCAAAGCTGACAAATCAGACAAATCAGATAGACTTCAGTTCAGCAAGAACTAGACTTGCTTTGTAAATGTTTGGTGGAAGCCCTGGGTCAGGGAAGACACTCAGCCTCACATATGTCCTTTCCAAAGCACTCACCCTCCATGTGCCAAAACTTTCACTAAGAAAAACATTTCCTACGGAAGTCTTTCTGGAATGTCAGCTTTCCCAAGCAGAATACACAGACTCTTGTTCTGCTGGGCTGGGTCATTACAGGCATGAGTCAAGAACACCAGGGAGGGAGGTTGCTGCATCCTGCCCTGGAGCTCCCCAACCCCTTTGTCCCTATCAGTGCAAAGCCCTCTCCAGATGAGGCTGGTTTCTGCAGTAGCCCTACATAAGGAACACCAGAGTTGGTAACCCCTATCCCCTCCTCCATCTGGGCCAGCATTCCCCTAGAATTTCCCTGATTTACTGTAATTTTTCCCTTTGGCCATCAACCAGTATCACCTTTGCTTGAGGACCACTTTCCTTTATCTTTAACTGCTGATCATAGTTCTGCCCTGGTTTTTGTTTTTTATCTTTAGCTACAGTTAACCGTTCAGACTTCCTGGCCTAGAATTATTTTCCCAGCTTCAGCCTATCTGGGGTGTCCAGAACACTGCTAATATTAACTAACATTTGATGGGCACCTAATGGTAGCAACACTGACATGTTGCCATAGCAACTATGACATGTTGACATAGGCTTTCGTTACTGTGCCTGATTTTTTTAAGATTTTACTTATTCATTTAGAGAGAGACAGCACACGTGAGTGGGGAGAGGGGCATAGGCAGAGGGAGAGAGACAATCTCAAACAGACTCTGCACTGAGTGAGGAGCCCAATGTGGGACTCAATCTCACAGCCCCAAGATCATGACTCCCTGAAATCAAGAGTCGGTCGCCCAACCAACTGAGCTACCCAGACACCCCTTTATCATTTTAGATAAAGAAACCGAGGTACAGAGAAGCTAAGCAATTCTCCTGCCAGAAACTGAGAGGTGGGATTCAAATACAGGTTTGTCTAATGCACACACCCAGGTGCACTCCTCTAGGCCAATGCTGACCCCGGCTTCAGGAACAGCATCAATGAACTGAGATTTCTTGGATTTGGGAGCTTCAGCTCCCAACTCGGAGCCTACAGCAGAGCAGAAGGGAGGCCAGGCACTCGGGGAGAGGTGGTGAGAAGGGACACACAGGTGCAAATAGTGTGAATAATGGTACCCCTCCCCCGAGCCCCCCCCAACACTGCCCCAGGGAAGCCATCCTCAGGCTGAGTCCTTCCATCATTTGACAAACTGTCCCTGAACCCTTCCCTGGGCACAAGGGGGTGGGAGCCCAATCTGAAGTGGTCTGAAAGGCTCTGGGACGGCAGTGTGGTTGGTGTTAAGGACAGAGGCATTTAAACCGCAATACTCAGATGCGACTTTCTACTTTCGTGACCTTGAGCAAATCACCTCAGGTGCCGTGGAACAAAGCAACAGATGTGTGAGGGGCAGAGGAGAGGAAGGTGGGGAGGTGGGCAGGCAGCACCAGTCATCACCCAGCACACACAGCTGCCATGGGCAGTACAGGGTGGAGAGGTCATCAGGTTCTCAGCTGGAACCAGCAGCAGGACCCACCTGTGCTCAGGACTCAGGAAACCACAGGGAAAATACCTGGGTCCCAGAGCATGTGACCTTAGTGGGCTGTGTAACTTCTCTATGCCTCAATTTCCTCATCTGTAAAATGGAATCAGCATACCTAACTTGTACAGCTAACTGAGGATTACGTAGGCATCTCTGACGTGCTTAGAACAGTGTCTGAAACAGAGAGAGCCCTCAATTTCAGAGCTATCCTTTTTCTTCCTATAAAAATGGTAATAAGCAGGGGCACCTGGGTGGCTCAATGGGTTAAGCCTCTGTCTTCAGCTCAGGTCATGGTCTCAGGGTCCTGGGATTGAGCCCCACATCGGGCTCTCTGCTCGGCAGGGAGCCTGCTTCCCCCTCTCTCTCTGCCTGCCTCTCTGCCTACTTGTGATCTCTCTCTGTATCAAATAAATAAGTAAAATCTTTAAAAAACAAAAACAAAAACCAGTAATGAGCAGTTTATATTCTGTTGGTATCTTTTTTTACTTTTTTTTTAAAAGATTTTATTTATTTATTTGACAGAGAGTAGGCAGAGAGGCAGGCAGAGAGAGGGGAAGCAGGCTCCCCACTGAGCAGAGAGCCGGATGGGGGCGCTCAATCCCAGAACCCTGGATCATGACCTGAGCCGAAGGCAGAGGCTTTAACCCACTGAGCTACCCAGGTGCCCCATTTTTTTACTTTTTAAATTCAATATATTGTGAGCATGTCTCCATGTATGTATACATATCCACAACATTTTTAACAGTATTGTATTGTTTTGACTGACTGTCATTAACTTTACCATCCTCCTTGTTATTTTCAATTTTTTGCTATTATATGCTGAGCTGAATATCCTGATAGATAAAACATTTCCTTAAATACATTTTCTTTAAATTAAAAAATTTAATTTAGTTTAAAATACCTGGGCCTGGAAAGGAGACTGGCCCCACAGACGGCCCCTTTTCCTGTTCTTCTTCAGTGTTTCTTACAGAAGCTGCCAATGGCCCTCCTGGCTTCGCAGAGTCTGGGAGGTCTGGGAAAAAAGACTTGATTTCAGGAACTGGTTTCCATGAAACAAGATAGAAAGACAAAAAGCAGCTATTACTCAGTGAAGTGGGAAAGCCATCAAGAGGTGGGGTCTACAAGTCAGAGATCTGGGCTCTGTTCCTGGCTCCATCTTGAATTCACTGTGGCCGGGTAAGTTCTTCCCCTCCTGGCCTCAGCCTCCCCATGTATGTACTGGGGGGACATGACAATTTCCTGTGATGGGTCCGGCTCTGACATTGAGTCACCCAAAACTAGCTTCCAATCCTACCAGCGCTGTGAACTTAGACAAGACCCTCTCCTCTGAGCCTGTTTCTTCAGCTATAAAGTAGAGAAGGTTGGGATGCCTGTGTAGGTCAGTGGGTTAAGCATCTGCCTTTGGCTCAGGTCATGATCCCAGGGTCCTGGGATTGAGCCTCACATCAGGCTCCCTGTTCAGCGGGGTGTCTGCTTCTCCCTCTACCCCTTCCCCCCACCACGCTCTTTCTCGCTCACTCGCTTGCTCACTTGCTCTAGCTCTATCTCAAATAAATAGCTCTAGCTCTATCTCTATCTCAAATAAATAGCTCTAGCTCTATCTCAAATAAATAAGTAAATAATCTGGAGAGGGTGCCTGTCCAAAAGGGCTGTTAAGAGGAAGGTAATGGGAACATAGATGTGGAAGGGCTTTTCATCAACTATACATTTCCCCGAACATGGGAGGAAGTTACACATCTTCACCCCATCAAGTCCCTAGGGGAGCCCCTACATAAGAAAGTCTGGTGGTCCTACAGCTTCCCCTTCCACGAGCATGGAATCATGTCTTACAGATGGGGACCCTGCAAAGAGCCCCAAAGAACGCTAAGCATGCCACACCCAGCTGTGCAGCCTTCAAATCCTCACAAGCTGTTTGCATTTCATCCCCACTAGAAATGAGGAAACTGAGGCCTGAGCAGGTTAAGTGACTGGCCAAAGATCACATGGCCTGGACAGGCAGGACTGGCCAAAGAAGTCTGGCTGGAGGTTCCCTGGTTCTTGAGAAGAATCCCTTCCCCTTTGCACCAAGGTGAGAAACCCCAAAGGTGGTGTGAGGGCATATCTACACCAGCTCCCGACCAGCTCCTCAGAGCCCAGATGTAGTCTGTGACACAGCTTCCTCTCGCCTCCCCCACCGCTGTCCTGGCATCGTCTTCACCGGCCAGCAGCCACCTCCATCTGGGGCAGCCTCCAGACCCCTGCCCAGGCCACATCTTGCTAAAATACAACTCTTGTCTCTTCACTTCCCTGTTTAAAGCCTTTATGAACTCCCACAGTTCAGATGAAGCACACACTTTTCTCCCAGATCCTTGTATCTCCCCATTAACTTCCAGACAAAACCCAAAGTCCAGAGCCCTGCATTCAAGGCCCTTCACCATCGGGTGGTCTGGGGTGGACCCATATTTGAGAACCACAGAAACAGGGGCCCTGGAATTCTAGGGCCAGCCTCCATCTTGCTCGCACATGCATCAGGTGGGGCTAGGATGAAACATCTCCAGCCTTTGAGTCTCCCTCCAGTAGCAATTCCTCTAACAGGTAAACTGTGTCTCTCTCGAAACAAAACCCATTGTTACCAAGAGGCAAAGCTTTTCAAACCCAAGCTTTAGGACTAGAACTATAATGCCGGGCACCTGGGTGGCTCAGGGGGTTAAGCCTCTGCCTTTGGCTCAGGTCCTGGATTGAGCCCTGCATCGGGCTCTCTGCTCAGCGGGGAGGCTGCTTCCCCTCTCTCTCTGCCTGCCTCTCTGCCTGCTTGTGATCTCTCTCCCTCTGTCTCTCTGTCAAATAAATAAATAAAATATTAGAAAAAAAAAAAGAACAATAATGCCGAAGAATACATGGTACTACACTTGTAAGGAACCACAGAGACTGATTTTCACAATAATCTCTGGTGGCTGACAGAATTGTCTGCATTTTATTTTTAAGCACATTGAGCTTCAGATAGGTGAAATGATTTATCTCCAATCAAACAACTGGTAAGATTCAAAGCTAGGGCTGGTTTCACCACCCCCACTGGACTGGCTCAGCAGAAGTACTGGGATACCAGTGTTGTGCCTTCCCCACAGCCCCCCAAGGCCCCTCTGTAGGTGGCACCAACCCGGAGGCTGCCTGCACAAGTAGAAGAAGAGGGTGGAAACATAAGAAAAAAGGCTACAGGGAATGCACTAAAGTAGTGAGGAGGCTGAGTGGAAGATGATGGGTGACTTTCTCCTTCCCTGACAATGACTTACAATGATCTCTTAAATGACTGAGCCACCCAGGCACCCCTTATTATTATATCTTAAATAAAATTGGGGTATCTGGGTGGCTCAGTGGGTTAAGCCTCTGCCTTCAGTTCAAATCATGATCTCAGGGTAGGGATTGAGCCCCATGTGGGACTCTCTGCTTAGTAGGGAGCCTGCTTCCCCCTCTCCCTCCGCCTGCCTCTCTGTCTACTTGTGCTCTCTCTCTGTGTGTGTCAAATAAATAAATAAAATCTTTTAAATAAATATAAAAATAAAATTATGTTATGAATGAAGTAGCAGGGCCATCTGACTGGCTCAGCTGGTGGAGCGTGGATCTCTTGATCTTGGGATGAGTCTGAGACCCAGGGTGGGTATAGAGCTTCCTTAAAAATAAAATCTTTTTTTTTTAAGATCTTATTCATTTATTTGAGAGAAAGAGTGAGCAAGAAAGAGCGAATGCACAAGTTGGGGCGGGGACGCGCAGAGGGAGAAGCAGGCTCCCTACTGAGCAGAGAGCCCAATGTGGGGCTCAATCCCAGGTCTCCAGGATCATGACCAGAGCCAAGGGCAGACACCCAACTGACTGAGCTACCCAGGTGCCCTAACAATAAAATATTAAAAAAAGAAGTAGCAGGGAGCCTAGGTGGCTCAGTGGGTTAAGCCTCTGCCTTCAGCTCGAGTCATGGTCTCAGTGTCCTGGGATCCAGCCCCAGATCAGGCTCTCTGCTCAGCAGGGAGACTTCTTCCCCCTTTCTCTGCCTGCCTCTCTGCCTACTTGTGATCTCTGTCAAATAAGTAAATAAAATCTTAAAAAAAAAAAAAAGAGGTAGCAGAGCTGAGCTGTTTAGAGTTCAGGTTCTGGAATGGAAACCAGCTCTGTTGATCTCATACCCCTTTCCCTAGGATTAAGTGACACAGTGTGTATGACCTGCTCAGCTCTAACACGGGAACATCCTTGTTGCTATTATAATTTTAAAGTATCAGTTATCTCTTCAACAGCCCACATATTGAGTGTAAGGAGGGTAGGACGGGAGTCTTTAACACAACTTTGAATCATTCACACTGTTTTTAAATAATTTATTTTATATATTTTTTTTATTGTGGTAAAATACACATGACATAAAATTTACCACCTATGCCATTTTTTTAAAGATTTTATTTATTTATTTGACAGACAGATCACAAGTAGACAGAGAGGCAGGCAGAGAGAGAGAGGGGGAAGCAGGCTCCCCGCTGAGCAGAGAGCCCGATGTGGGGCTCGATCCCAGCATCCTGAGATCATGACCTGAGCCGAAGGCAGAGGCTTAACCCACTGAGCCACCCAGGTGCCCCCCACCTGTGCCATTTTTAAGCCCACAGTTCAGCGGCATTACGTCCATTCAGATTGTTGTACAACCATCACTGCCACCCACCTCCAGAACCTTTCCGCTTTCCCAAACTGAACTCTGTCCCCATTAAAAACCAACTTCCCGGGATGTCTGGGTGGCTCAGTCAGTTCAGCGTCTGCCTTCGGCTCAGGTCATGATCCCAGGGTTCTGGATCGAGTCTCACATTGGGCTCCCTGGTCAGCAGGGAGCCTGCTTCTCCCTCTGCCTCTTCCTGTGCTCCCCCTGCTTGTGCTCACTCATGTGCTCTCTCTCTCTCTGACATATAAATAAATAAAATCTTAAAAAAAAAAAAAAAGAAAAAGAAAACTTCCCATCCCTTCCCCCACAACCCCTGGCACCCACCTTCTATTTTCTGTCTCTAGAAATGTGACTGCTCATTTAAGTTTTTTAATTTGTGTAGGTGTTGGGTTTTTTTTTTTTCTCACTTTAACAGCAACTAAAAAAATATCTGTGTCTACCCTACCCATTGACATGGAAAGGTATTACTACACCATTGAGTGACAACAGAGCTTACAGAATATGTAGCCAGTTTTCGGTAAAATATGTGTAACGGTATAGAAGACATCTGTGTATGAACAGAAAAAGAAAATGAAGAACATACATAAAATGTGAACAGTGATTATTTCTGGGTAATGTGATTATCAGTGATTTTACACTACGGGTGGGTTGGTAGGTGGGTTGGCTTTCTGTTTATTCACACGGTAGAATTTTTCAACAATGACGATGCACTGGTTGCAAAGTAAAGTACGTTTCCTAAGGACAAAAAAATCAGGAAGCAAGCTAGCTTGCTGCAGTAATGACCAGCACTGGGTCTTTCGAGCTAGAGTGAGTAGCTGTTTGCTCTGGGGAATCCATCTGACCCAGATTAGCAAGCAGGCCATCTCTACATTCAGATCTGACTCACTTCTGTTTCTTGCCACCCACTGTTTACGATGTGTTCTTGATATTTTCACTACAAGTATTCTCACCACAACCCTGGAAGTAGCAAGGAAGGGACCCGCCCGAGGAAGAAGGTAGAAGAAAGGAGCACTGAGGCAGGAAGGTGGGGGAGGCCAGGGCTGTGGGCAGGACTCCACCCACAGAGGGGACCCCCAGGAGAACACACGCTTTATTACTTCCCATCTGGGGTCCCCAGTCCCTCAGAGGGTTGTCCATGGGCCAAGCTGCCCCCATCCCATCCCCCAGGCCAAGGTCCTTTTGGCCAAAACTGAGAGCCTGTGGGGGGTGGGGGAGTCCTCCCCAGCAGCAGCCATGCAGGTGGGACCCATGGAGTCACACACCTTTGCCTTTTGTGGTATCATTCCATTTGTTTCACAGGCCCTTGTGCAAAATGACATAGTAAGCGAGCACCAGCTGTGAAAGCGAATTGGTGAGCAGATTGGGGACAGAGCCACCTACTCCCAGGTGGTATGACATGAACCCTGTGCCCCTGTCCCCAAGAGGAAGGGACCACCCCATGCCACTCAGAGTCTCCTCTCTCTGGCCTGGGGCCTCTTCCAACATCCTCTATCCACAAACCACCCTGGGGTGAGGGGACAATCCTGTGTTCCTCAAAGGGCCACCTCAGTGGTGTCCCAAGATATTTGTGTATGGAGCAGAAGGGCCAAGGAGGCTCCTCCATGCAAGGCCAGTGACAGTGACAGCCCCAGCTCCCCTCGCACTGGGTGGGCCAGGCCTGCTGCTGAAGGGGACCTCAGACTGCAACTTCCCATAGAGGCCAGGCCCCAACTGAAGGAATGCTCCCAGCTGCACCACTTCCTGGAGGTCCCACCTGCACCCTGACCTGTCTGTGAGCCCAGAAGCACCAGCACCTTCCCCTGAGGCCTGGCTGAGCCCTGGTTTCCTCATTGAGGGGACAGAGGGAGGTGGAGGGTGAACATCCTGGCCTGACCTCACCACAGCAGAGACCTACTACTGCTGGGGACTTTTTTTTACTTCTCTTTCTGCGCAAATCTTTGCCTGTCAGGACGTATGTGGCAGGAACACTGAGGCCACCAGCCCACCTGTGGCTGATCTCTAGGGCCTCCATCCATGTGGGACATAAAAGACCTCATTATGTCTTCATCCTAAGGAAGAGTTCAGCTTTTCTCTTTGCTTTTCTTGTTCTTTCGCAGTGACACACAGTGGGCCTACAGCTGGCACAGTGGGTCATGTGCCAGCACTCAGGGGTGGGGGACCCCACATGGGAAGGGGAGAACTGTCCTGTGGCCTCAGCAGGGGCTACCGCTAGCACATTCCAGTCTGACACCTACCCTCCCACCTAGTCAACCTCTCAGGGTCATATGCGCCACAGAGGTCAGCTGACAGAGTCCCACGTCAGGCCCACGGTAACAATCCGATGACAAATTTCAGTTTCCAGTGAAACCCCCTGTCTCAGCAAACTGGGACCTTTCAGATGTATTTGAGGTATTGACAATAAATAAGAGGTACAGGGATGCCTGGGGGGGCTCAGTCGGTTGAGTGTCTGCCTTCGGCTCAGGTCACGATCCCAGGTTCCTGGGATAAAGCCCACTGTGGTGGGCTCCCTGCTCAGCAGAGAGCCTGCTTCTCCTTCTATCCCTCCCCCTTCTAGTGCTCTCTGGTTTGCTCACTATCTCAGATAGATAAAAGTCTCTAATAAATAAATAAATAAGAGGCAAAACATCTCCACTTCTCTTCTTGCGTTGCTGATGCCTCATCCAAGTCAGAAGGTGGGCAGTGGGCCTGGGTGGGCCTCCCTTCCCACCATCAACCCAGAGAGGGAGACAATGTGGCTTCTCTACCTTTCATGCCTGGCGACCTGATCTCTCATGGCTGGCCGGATATGACGCCCACTCTTCAGGCTGCCACACCCGCGTGCTTATTGAAGTAAAAATAGAATATCGATGACAGGATGAGGCAAAACGTTAGTGAGAAAGGGCTGTCACAAACATTAAATCTCCCCCGCAGGTTTCCCGTCTGCCAAGGGGAGGCTGGCACCATGCTGGGTGATGTCACTCCTACGACCGAGCTCTAAGTGCAGTTTTGTGCTTTTATCCCTGAGATTATATTCTCGGAAAGTGATTCTACACACGTCACGTTGATTCCACAGCATCATGAGATCCAAAAATATAAATTGTAATCATAGAGTAGAACCGAGCATAAGGGTGGGGAAGCTCCCCTCAGTTTCCAGGTCCAGCCACTACTGCTCCCACCTTGTGCCGAGGGCTAGTTTTTTAACCCTGAGAATCATTTGCATCTATCTGTGGAGTCCTGTCCCAGGACTGCCTCGGACTCAGTGGGATAAGATAGGTAAACCTGGCCAGCCCAAGGACGGGGACAGGGCACAGACTATGCAAACAGCCATCCTCTGCCCTCTGTCCCTGCCCAAAGTGTGCAGAGAAAGAACCTCTGACTCCCAACTTAGGGGCTGTGAAGGAAGCATTTGGAGTGAATGGCTATGGTCAGCAATTTTTTTTTAAGATTTTATTTATTTATTTGACAGACAGAGATATCACAAGTAGGCAGAGAGGCAGGCAGAGAGAGAGGGGAAAGCAGGCTCCCTGCTGAGCAGAGAGCCAAATGCAGGGCTCGCGCCCAGGACCCTGGGATCATGACCTGAGCCGAAGGCAGAGGCTTTAACCCACTGAGCCACCCAGGTGCCCTGGGCAGCATTTTAAACGCTTGAATGGAAACTGTGACTGTCAGCAGGCAGTGGTACGGTCTCGGAAGGCACCGTGGCTATGGGGCAAAGTAATAGGGGAACCCAGCGGGAAGAGAGGTGCAACCTGCTTCTGCCTGCCTGTGCCATCAGCAGCCAACCTTGTCACACACGAGAGGACAGGTAGCTTGGGGTCCCCTCTGCCAAGACTCCCAGGGATGGGGAGGGGTTGCCAGGGTCTGAAGGAAGAGTTTCAGTGGCTGTGAGCAATGAGGGATGGACATATATGTTCTCAGAAAAATTAAATCAGAGTCTGGATGTTTTCAAAAGTTCCCTGGAGGAACTTTCCAGAGGGATGGGTTTCAGGCTTAAGTGTTTGGTTTCTGGCTTTGTCACAGCATTTCACATGCTTCCCATCAGTCGGGGTTGGGCTCCCTGGCCAGGTAACCATTCTGTCTCATGCGACAAGTGAGATGAGGACCCAAATCCCAACTCCCATAGAGCAGCCGTGAGGATGAAATGAGCAAGCATGAGACAGTGAAAAGCTATTATTCTTATTTCCTGCGGCTATCACCACCTTCCGCAACCACAGGTCAGGCTCTGTCCTAAGTGCTTTCTCATATGCATGACCTGTTTTTTTCTAAAGATTTTATTTTCAAGTAATCTCTGCATGTAACACAAGACTCAAATTTATAACCCTGAGATCAAGAGTCACATGTTCTAAGGACTGAGCCAGCCAGGCGCCTCTATGCATGGCATATTTAATTCAGGAAACACTTGAGCAAACTAACTGTCAATGAGCTCTTTCCTCAGTGAGCACAACCTGGAAATCCCTCCCTCCCTTCACAGCCCTCATGATAAATAGTGATGTAATAATTATATGTGCATTCTTACTCTTCAGCTGACTCATGAGGCTGAAATGGATCCTTCTAGAACAGATAAAAGTGACTCAGCCATAACTAAAGAACCCTGGTGCCAGCTGGCATATCAGTGACAAACATAGTTTTCTGGGCCCTCTTTTTTCCTTCCCCTTTTAATCTCTGGGCTGGACCTTCCTGGATATCCAAAGTCCAACACCGATACACACACACACACACACACACACACACACACACACACGAACACAGAGTACTCAAAGCTCCCAACTCAAGCTAGATAAAAATTAAGTAACTCTGAGGGAATAACCTCCTAATGGACCTTCCTAATTGCTCTATCTCTGGTTCTCCGTTGGACCTGTACTCTACCAGCTGCTAAAATGATTTACCCTTCCTCATTCATTAATTTATTCATTCAGTCATTGTATTAGGCTCTGAGGATGCCATCCATTAACAAAACTGACATGATCCCAACATTAAACTAGTTAAATAAGAGATTTCTAATTATCAACTGGGAGAAGTTCTCTGGTGAAAACTAATACGCACACAGGGAGGGGTACCCGACAGACTGATTTATACGGCTTAGCCAGGGAAGGCTTCTGTGGGCAAAAACCATTTCAGCAGAGACTCAAATGATGGGATGAATTAGCCATGGGAAGATACAAAAGAGTCAGGGAGGAATGAGCCTTCTCAGGAGAACATATGCAAAGGTCCTAAGGCAGAAAACAGCTTGGTGTATCTCCTCAAATGAAGAATGACTCTAGTGGCTGAGCTGAATGAATGAAGGGGAAAGTGGCACAGATGAGATGAAAGTGCTGGGCAAGGGTTAGACTATGTGAGACCCCGCAGGCCGTGATTAGGTAGAACCTCATCATCAACTCCCGTGAACTGAAGTAACCTATAGGCAAGACGTTGCTTACCAAACAGTCCTTTTCTCCCTCTCATACCCAGCCTCCCTTGCAAGTAAGCTGGGGCCACATGACTGGTTCTGGCCAATGGGTTTTAAGCGGAAATGCTACCATCACTTTCTGGAGGAAGCAATGAAGAGCCAGTGAGTCTCCTTTCAGGTCTCTCTTCCCCAGTCACACTGACCCTGGAAGCCGTGTGTTCGAGAAGACAGAGCCAGCTCCAAGAACGCAGGAGGCAGTACTGGACTTTCAGAAATTAGTCCGTGTAGGGGGCGCCTGGGTGGCTCAGTGGGTTAAGCCTCTGCCTTCAGCTCAGGTCATGATCTCAGAGTCCTGGGATGGAGCCCCACATCGGGCTCTCTGCTCAGCAGAGAGCCTGCTTCCCCCTCTCTCTCTGCCTGCCTCTCTGCCTACTTGTGATCTCTCTCTCTGTCAAATTAATTAATTAATTAATTTTAAAAAAAAAAGAAATTAGTCTGTGTTGTGTTGAATAACGGAGATTTCAGGCTTTATCTGTGACTGCAACATAACGTAGCCTATCCTGGTTAATGGATGATCTCAATGTGTGTTCAAAACTTGCAACCCACAGGAGCCTAATTACACTAGCTTAGCACTGAACAGGGGTTCAGCCAAAGGGCAGCTCCTTTCATTCCAGCTCTCACCTTCCCTCTCTAAAAAATTGGGGACTGATTTAGATGCATTTCACATATGTTCTGTTCATTCTCACACAACCCCCCAACATCCCCACAGTGATTAAAGCCTCACTGTGTTCCAGTGGAGTAACTAATGTGTGGAAGGAAAGGCAGGTGACCTGTCCTGAGCCACCAGCACTAACTTTTTTTTTTTTTAAGATTTTATTTAGTTATTTGACAGAGAGAGCCCAAGTAGGCAGAGTGGCAGGCAAAGGGGAGGGAAAAGCTCAGCTCCCCACTGAGCAGAGCCCGACATAGGGCTTGATCCCAGAATCCTGGGATCATGACCTGAGCCAAAGGCAGCCACTTAACTGACTGAGCCACCTGGGTGCCCCCATCAGCACTAACTTTTTAAAACCCTCACAACCTCTTGTGTTTTGCAGCTTCCCAGTTTATAAGAATAGACAGGGCAATATGTGTACCTATTTTACAGAGGGGAAAAGTGAGACCTGATGCCATCCAGTGACCTACACCAGTAGGGTTTCAGGTCAAGTAGAGCTAGGTCCACACCCCAGCCCATTACTTACTAACAAGGAGGCTTTCATCATGTTAGTTAATCTCTGAGCCTCAGTTTCCACATCTATAAAAGGGGAATAATAAGATTTATGAGGTAAGATGTCTACCTGGCACATATTTAGCACATATTAGATGCTAAATACAAGTTATAACTAGAACCAAATAGACAGACTCCTGGCCTGGGGGGTCTTGGCCAAACATACTGCCACCTCCAGGGCAATTCTCCAGTCGCCCTGAATTCTAGCCATTCATTGTCATTCCCTAGCTTGAAAAGGGGCAGATATTGGGAAGCCTTCCAAGAGAGCAAAAGCACCAGCCCAATCTGGCCCTTGCAACAGCTCAGGCTCTTTGGGAAAGAGAAAAATTATCTTGTTTCCCTTTAGGCGACAGCCAAAAATTCCCCATTCAGTGACAGCCCAGCTCCAGGAAGGAAATGACTCTGGCTGAGACACCAAACCAAACGTTAGAAAACATCAAGGTTGCACAACCGAATGAGACTGTGTGAAAACTGCAAAAGTCAAAAGAAAACTCTCAGGAAGATGGTAGCAGCAGGAGGAAAGATAAAACCCTGGTCACCTCCCAATCCCTTCAGAACCTCAGAACCTCGCAGGCCCTTATTCCACACAGTGGCCAGAACAATGGGCATACTTCAGGCACAAGCCCTCCAAGATCTTCCCTTTCCTCCCTGAGAAAGCAGCCCCTTGATTGCGGCCTGCAAGGCCTTGGGTGACCTGACTCTGCACCCTGTCCTCTCCCCAGGCTCAGCCTGCCGCACAGCCCTCCTGCTGAGGCCCCCGTGGCCTCCATCTGGGTCCTCAAACATCACCCCTTCTCACCTCTGGGCTTTGCATGTGCTGTGCCCTCTGCCTAGAAATGATCAGTGGTCCCTCACTCTCTAGTATCACTTGTACATCTACCAGAGGTTCAGGTTTTTGCCCTCAGGGAAACTTCCCCATTAAGATCAAATTCTGCCCTCTTCCAGCTCACCACAGCCCTCACCCAGCCCTGTGGGTGGTTACGGTCTCCATGTCACTCTCCTGTCAGGATGTGTCTCCCACAGTAGACTGCAGGCTCCCTGAGGTCCAGGAGCTTGTCTGTATTTTCACTGCCATGTCCCTAGTACCTAGCAAGTAGGCACTTGAAAAATATGTCTTTAGATCATCATTTACTCTCTGGCCCAGCTCCCATGCATCTAACACGCTGTGGGGAGGAAGGGAGCAGAGTTTTATCTCACAGGTTAGGCACAGCTGGTTCTCAGCTAGAGACATCTGATCCTCACCATCGGCAGGCTCGGTTCCTAGACCTGCCTTTGGTGTCATTTCATGAGCTCTACATCTCAGTAGTGACGATAGCTGACCTGCCTCTGGCTGGGAGCCACAGTTCTGAGACTATGGCCTCTGCCTTGATTCCTGCTCCTGCATGTACAAGATCCTAAAACTTAGGCTCTGGAGCCTGGCACATAGTCCCCTCCTAAGCCAGGTAGTCTGGAAAAGTCCCTTTCAGGAGTAGGACCTTCATGTTTTAAGCCCCAGGGTGATGGTTAGTCCTGGTCCCCTGCGTTAGACTCATCTGATGCTGAATGCTGGCCTGACCCTAAAAATCTGTCCCCGATCCCCCAATCTCTCCATCACGAAGCTCCCTTGAAATGCCCAGCAATGTCACTATGGTCACCATTTCACTAGAGCAGTGATTCCCAGAGTGTGTTGGTTGGTTCTGTGGGACTATTTATAAGCATCAAATGAAAAGGGGTTCCACAATCAAATGGAATCAAATGGAAAACACTGGCCCAAATAGATCTCTTCGCTGCAGGACTTCTCAGAGCCTTAATACAACGGTTTGCATTACGAATCTCCAAGGGTAGGGGGCACTGATAGAGCATACAGGATCTCCCAAGTTTAGTTATTCATGAACCCTTTGTAGGGGGCATATCTTGCTGGAGCACTCTTCTGAGGCACATGGTTTGGGAAACGCTCCTATAGACTATGATTCGCCCTGCAGATGCCTTAAACACACATTACTTTCCCCATAGCAAGACATCTGTCAACCAGGACACAGAGACAGCATTCCCCTTCCCGTCCTGATCCAGAGATTAGGGTTTCATCCAAGACCCAGTTCTTCCCTGTGGGTTTAGCATAGCCTAGAGTTGTGACAACATTCACGGAGGAATACTTTACACCTGGTCTTCGCCCAAAGCTGGAGGATGAAAGTAGAGAGAATGGGGTAAAAAAGGGCCAGAGAAAGGACAACATCATCTTACAAAGGGGGAGAATCAATAGGCATTGCCTAGAGCTGAATGGAAAAAGAATCAGAAATGTAAGGATGTTAGTTCAATATTGCAAAAGCAATCTACAGAGGAACTAAAAATTGTGATACAAATGTACTAGAAAGGGAGAGGAACTGTGTATAAGCTGAGTCCTCTTCTTCTAGGAAATTAGTGGATAATATTCAAATTAATAAATATGAAAAGGACAGTATAAGCACCTTATTTAGAGGTAGTACTAGTATGGCAGAAAATACCCATTGCCCCCATCTTCCCACATTCTAGAAGTTTTAGCTAGACATATGGCTGCCTAACTAAAAAACTATATTTTCAAGACCAGCAGGAAGTAGACTGTGAAAGCCCAGGCGCCCTCTCTAAGGACAGCCTCTCTTCAGTTCCCACTTCAGATGAGGCCACAGAGAAAGCTACCTCTGCCTCAAAGCCTGCCCCCACCCCTCACCCCACATGTTAAAACACAGACCTAGGACCCCACTGCCCCCGGAGTTTCTGAATCAACAGATGAGGCGAGACCCAAGAATTTGCATCTCTAATAAGCTCAAGATGATGCTGATGCTTAGAAGTCTGGGGACTGCACTTTGAGAATCCTTGATCTACTGAGAACAAGGGGGTACAGACGGATGGAGCAAACAGCTTACTCCCCTGGCCGGGAGGGACCTTGACAACTTCTGCCCAGCCAGATCTGTCAACTGTCAACATGAGTGACTACAGCATGTTTCTCATTTCAAATGGGAGAGTTCTGATTGTGGCTTCCTGTTCAGATACCAGCACAAGGTTCTGGGTGTGCTGGGGGAAGGGTAGCAGATAAGTTCTCTTTGATGGAGAGGTACTGGACCATAGGGGGCTGATCCCGAAGACAACATGTCACCCCAGATCCTGGGCCTTTACCTAAAGGAAGAAACTGATTAGGACCTCTGGCCTGCCTCCCTTGAGGAAAGGATGAGAATGTTTTAGGCGTGAGAAGACAGCTGTATGTGGATATTTGGGTGGCCCAAAGGGAGAATTATAAGGGGACTCTTGTCCCTCCAATATTTATTCCCTCCTCCTCTAGTATAATAGAAGCTTTTGTTGTGCACATAATACCGCAGCTACAGATTACATTTCCCAGCCTCCCCTGCAACTAGGTGCTATCACGTGACTAGGTCCTGGCCAATGGCTTAGAAGGCAAGTTAGGCTTGCAACTCGCCTTCCAAGTCTTCTGTTCCAACTGGAGATGCATGTGAGGCTCAGAGTAGTCTTGTCAGGTGGGAGGGGCAGCCAGGGGTCGAAGACAGCAGAGCATTACAAAAAAACAAAACAAAACCAAAAAAATCTGATCCTTGATACCATGATGCTGCCCATTCAGTCTTGGGCAGTTTGGACTGTCAGGAGAGGGAAATAAAGCTCTGTCTCATCTAAAATGTCACTGCCATCTTCCCTTAGTAACAGTAGTGAAACAAAAATGTTAATACAGACAAGTGCCAAGCAATGGCTCAAAGAATAAAAAGGGGTTGACCCTGGCACACAGATATGCCAGAGGAATGGGTGTTTGGGTAGTAAGCCTTTCTGTGCTAATTTATTCTAATTCCTGTAACATCTCATGTTAGTAGTGTGACAAACAGAGTAACAGTGGTCTTGGCAATGAGGCCCAAGAAAATAGGAACAGACACCCACAGACCTGACTCTTTACGCAACCGCGCCAGTAGCCAGCCCCAGGACTTGATTTCAAGAGACCAGACACAGTGTGGTCCCTAGCGGATCCCACACCCCACCTTTCAGCTCAGACACTGTCTTCAGATGGCCTCTGTCAAATGCAAATATAGTATCTGGAGATGCAAGTCTCCGAGGAAGCCAGTTTATATCTAGGACCTCTGGTGTGTGTGGTTTTCAAGCACAGTTCTATCCAATCTCTCTTTTTTTTCAATTATTTAAAGGCAATTAATTAACATCTAGTGTATTATCAGCTTCAGAGGTAGAGTTCAGTGAGTCATCAGTTGTATATAATACCCAGTGCTCATTCCATCCCGTGCCCTCCTTAATGCCCATCACCCTGGTATCCCTTCTGCCCACCCATCTTCTCCATCAAATCTATCCTTAAAGCTCTTTAGGAAGTGGTAGGCAGGGGCACCTGGTTGGCTCATTCAGTTGGGCCTCTGCCTTCGGCTCACACCATAATCCCTTGGTTCTTGGATCAAGCTCCAAGTTGGGCCCCCTGCTTGGCGGGAAGCCTGCTTCTCCCTCTCTCACTCCCCCTCCCCCAGCCTATGTTCCCTCTCTCACTGTCTCTCTGTCAAATAAATAGAATCTTTAACCAAAAAAAAAAAAAGAAGAAGAAGAAGGAGAAAAAGAAGAAGCAGTAGGCAGAAGTCGGGTTCTCAAACTGGAAGCAGCTGAGCGAGTTCATAAACGATCTTCTACAAGTTAATGAAAAATAAGGTTTAAGTAATGTTACAATGAAGGAAGCGGAAACAGCTTTGAGTAGTTGGACTACAGAAACTGAAAATCCTTCCACAAAGGGGCAGAGATATATGGTATTTTTTTTTTTAAACTAAGGAAAACAACAAGCTACAGAAAGGGGAAGTGTCCTGCATGGGGACAGAAAGCAATAGTAAGAACACAACCAGGCTCTCAGAAGAACAGCCAGGGGATTTGTGGATGTGGGAACAAGCCTCAGTCTCTCTTCCTCAGGCAAATTTAATCAGCAGGGGTGGGGGTGTTGGGGGGTGGAGAGGTTTGGGGAACAAAGGTAGACTCGCATAGGCCTGACCGGTTGGAGGCTGCTGGACCAGGACAGCAGGGATCTAAAATGAGAAGGTGACAGAAAAACTATCACTGTTGTCTGGAAGCCCAAAGAGGTTTCTGTGAGAAAGGCTAAGAACGAGGGTGCTGGATCCAGACACACCTGGAAGCACCCTCCATCTCTACACGTGACCAGACTTGCACCCTTGGGGGAGTCATGGAGCCATTTTTGGCCTCCATCTCCTCCTTAAAGTGCCCACCTCAAGGCGCTGTTGGGAAAAGACTGGCACATTGAAAGTGCTCAGTCACTTCAAGCTTAAAACCAAGTGTCACGCTGCCATGAGTGTGTCTCTTTGAAGTTGGCACTGTACTGTTTGTTGACCTCAAATCGTTAAGAACATGTTCCAGATTAGTCAACTGCCAGGTTTTGACGTCAACGGCAAGTTGCTATGTCCAACCAGAAGCCTTTCCCAATCCCTGGTACTTGTCTGCTTTTGGAGCTTGGGACATCCCTTCAGCATCCCATCCCAGCCACCCAGGAAGAGACCAAACCAGGGTGTGCTGTAGACCCTGACCCGCCTGCCCAGTCCCCCAAACAGATCGGGCTGGAAAGCTGGGCCCCTGGATCCTACTGCATTTGTTCCTGTGGCATTACTCCTCCCCCTCCAGCAGCCCCCTCCCTCCTTGCCTCTTTTCCAGCCCATTAGGAGTCTATCATTAATTCTCAAAATGTGAAAAATATTTGGGGTTTGATGCTAATTGTCTCTCCCCATCTTCCAGTACCAGGCTCTGGGGAGGCAGAGACACCAGGGGTCTGCACACGGCTAAACGGGGCAGCTCCCGGTCACACCAGCCGACAAGGTACAAGGGATGATGGGGGGGCCACAGCACCATGAGTGTCCAGAGGGGGCTCTGATGTCACCCCGCCCGCCTCCAGTGAACAAGGAGGGGAGACGGAAGTCCAGGGAAAGGGAGGGACCTTCCAGGTAACAGCAGAGGGCTGAGCCATGCCACCTCACCATGTTCTGGAAAAACCACAGGCACCCTCAGCTGTCCCGGGCACCCCCAGCTGACCAGGATGAGGACCTGGCCTCAGGGGGAGATGTGACGGGAGGGATGCTGTCTGACAGGACTGAAGGGAACCCTCTCGGGACAGAAGGGCTGGTGGGGTAGAGAGGGGTTTCAGGAAGTTCCAGCGTGGTGGGGGCACTGGGGGCTGAGCAGACCATCCCTCCCCCGTATGAGAATACAGTGAGCTTGGGGAGGCAGCCAGGCAGGAAGAGACGCTGCAGAAGTTCAGGGGTGGTCCTGTCTGGAGATGTGCCCACTCTTGACTTAGAGATTACACTGCTGGGGTTGCAGGGGTCAGCCCGAGTCTCACACCAATGCGTCACTCCCCTCCGTGTAAACAGGATCCTCCTTCCCCACAACCTGCCCCCAGACACAGACTCTTACCACCAGAGGAACTGTCCTTCATCTAATGAGATGGTGGCGTGGGGGGGAAAGCCTGGCGTCCCCGGATACCCTAAATCCCAGACAGTAGCTAAGTGGCTAAGGGCAAGAGGCAGTCCTGCTGCTGCATTGGCCTTCTATGCCCAATGTGATCTATCCTATGGTGCCCCTGAAAGCCTGGTTTGGATTTCATCTCTAGATCCTCCCACCTGCAGAGCCACCCCAATGGCTCCTGTTCTCCTGACATCTCTGAGAGGGGAGCCCTCTAAGCCATCTCTCAGTTCCTTGCTTTAGATCCTACCACCCCTCCTCCTGGAAGCCCTCCATGATTCCAAAAGGCCTGAGGAACAATCAGGAAAGTGCTGAATCTGGGTCTATTGATTCAACCATGTTATTCCCAGCTCAGGAATCTCAGACAAAACAACACCAGGGCTTACACTGGATCTTCTTCAGGTCTCCAGGGCTCAGAATGTACTGCTCTCTACCTCCCACACTAGCTCTATGCTGATTCCATCAAAGCCCCAAGCTTCCCTGGGCTCTCTTACCTCAACTCTTCACATGGCTGTCTTCTTTCCATTCCTCCGATTTCACCTCCTCAAACTGCCCTTCTGTAAGTAACATGTTCTAGGAGGTTCTCCTACCTGGTTCCTCCAACCCATTATTCTTATTTATTTTCTGGTCTACTGACGATACCTTCATAAGACTATCTCCTCCATGAAGGCAAAGGGCCTTTTGCTTTATCCATCACTGTATTCTAGAAACAAGGACAGCACCAGACACTGGGCAAGTGTTTAGAAAGTACCTAAGAAAAGACACGCTTGCCGCCCCCCTACTGAAGGGGTCTTTTTGCGGGAAGGGAGGCCTAGGTGGGAGTAACCCTAACCCACCCTACCTTCTGCTGAGCACTGGCTGAACACCAAGCACTTGACATAACTCCAGTTCTGCAGCTTTACAGCCTCTCCTCATGGTAGCGAGCAATTAGTACCTGCTAGATATGTTCCCACCATTGTTGTAAAAGTGATAGGAGCATAACTTAGTAATACTTATACTGATATTAGTTAAAACTTCAAATACACAAACTTTCAACCCTGCTATTCCAATGCTAAAAAAAATTATCATCCAACTAGACTCATATAGTGCAAAGACGGTGCATACGTCTAAGGGTACAACACTGTGTCAATGAGAAAACTAAGAAGCAAGCTAAACACCTACCAGCAGCGCTGAGGTAAATAAATCAGGGCATGTCTGTCAAAGGAACACAATGCAGTTGTTAAAGAATGTTCTAATGAGGCACCTGGGTGGCTCAGTTAAGCATCCAACTCTTGGTTTCAGCTCAGGTCATGATCTCAGGGTCCTGAGACAGAGCCCCACAACAGGCTACACACTGGGCATGTAGCCCGCTTATAATTCTCTCTCTCTCTCTCTCTGTCCTCCTGCCCCTCTCCCTCTCTAAACAATAAATAAATAAATAAATAAATAAATAAATAATCATTTTTATCATAGAGTTTTTGGGATTTTTTATGTAGAGCTTTTTTTTCATCATTATTTCTTTCTTTATTTTTGGAAGAGAGAAGCAGAATCAAAAAGGTAAGAGAGAACTCAGAGTCAAGTCTGTCACCAACAGCTTGATCTGTGGCCACGAAGCCCCTCTCCCATAGGGAACCACCGTTACAGATTTCTTAGTTAGATAGTAAATTCTTTCATTTAAATTTTTTTCTAAGATGAAGATAAGTTTCAAGGAGCCAGAACAGCTCAGGCTGAAACCGGCTCCTGGGCAGCTGCCCCCGGGGCCACCGTGGTTACTCACAGTTCAGAACGATCTGGGCGGCACGGTAGAGCTGCAGGCGGCACAGGAGGTCCACCAGCTGCTGGACGGTGGCCTGCCGCATGCCCCACCACCACAGCAGCTCCCGCGTGATGCTCACGCCCTGCACCCGCTCCATTGACTTGATCTTCCGCAGCTGCGTCAGGTCTGTGATCACGTAGGAGGCTGGAAGGCAATTCAGAGCTCTGCTTAGCATCAGGAAGGCAGTGCCTCCACCAGAGGGTCCCCAGGCTGGCTGGCTTCCTCTGCAGTACCTTCTCCCTCACCCCCTCATCACACCTGAAATTCCACCTTTAGCAGCCCAAGGTAGGTTGCTGATTCCACCTAATACCGTGGGACTGGCACATCAGCTACACTTACTTCACGGCCACACGAAACAGGAGAAAGCCCACTGGACCACAGGGTCAGGGCCTGGCAGCTTTAGCTGCTTATTAGCTATGGGTAAGGCATTTCACCCGTGGGAGCCTCAGTTTCCTCGACTGTAGGTGGAGAGGGAATGAATTTCTCTTCCCTCCCCTCCGAGACTAGAAGCTCTATGTGGACAGGGAGTTTTATCTGTCTGTCCACTGGTAGGTCCCCAGAACGGAGATCAGCACCTGGCACAGAGTGGGGGCAAGGCCAGGCCCAGGGCGAAGTAAAGGAGGCACTCAGGAGGCAAAATTTAAGGAGGTTCTCACTCTCAGGGCTGATCCTGCACTCTCAGAAGCTGGAGAGTAGGTGCCTCCTTAAATTCTGCCCTGGGCATCTCATTCTCCCCACCCCTAGGTCCTAGTCCTTGCTGGGGGAAATGAATGAATGAATGAATGAATGAACAAACGAATGAACTAATGAACAAACGCAGGAACCCACAGCCCAGCATCCTCACAGAACTGTTACAGGCATCAAGAGAGCCCATGTATCTAAAAGCGCTTTGCCAAATCTGAAACACTATGAGATTTGCAGGGGGCTCCCGCTGGCAATACTAAATACAATACATTCGTCCTTTGCATTTTTCATTATAAAATGAATGGTTGTTCGCTAAAGAAAACTTGGAAAAATGAAGGGGAGAAAACTCCAGTAAAGCAAGTTACACAGCATCCCACCAGGGTACTTTCCCTTGCCCAAACTCTCCTCTCCCCTCCACAGAGCATCGGTTCTGGGCACAGCTGTTTCCACCGTGAGCTTCTGCGGCCTGCTCTCATTTATTAACGTTATACCAGAAGCATTCCCGAGTTGTTACTGCTCTTCCTAAATGGCATTTTGAATGGTCACGTGCGTCCCACTGAATTTACTGAAATGAAGGAGACTTTTTTTTTCTTAACTAGGAATAAAAGAATCACACTTCAGATCCAGAATTTCAGAAATCATGAAACAGGAATCCATGTGAACATCAAGTCATTCATTCATTCAGCAGAATAGTTACTAGCACTTCTGTGCTCGAGGCTGTCACAAGCCTAGAGGTACTGCGGCAGGTAAGCCAGAAACCCATGGAGATTTCTGTTTGAAAAATACAAATGTGGGGCGCCTGGGTGGCTCAGTGGGTTAAAGCCTCTGCCTTTGGCTTGGGTCATGATCCTAGGGTCCTGGGATCGAGCCCCACATCAAGCCCCGCATCCAGGCTCTCTGCTCAGCAGGAAGTCTGCTTCCCACCCTCTCTCTGCCTGCCTCTCTACTTGTAATCTGTCTGTCAAATAAATAAATAAAATCTAAAAAAAGAAAAATACAAACGTAAGTTAACAGAGTGGGGAAGAGAAGGCAAGTGATCAAGCCTAGGACTGTATCACAAAGGGCCTCAAAGGCCAGGCTATAGCCTTTGGACTCGCTCCTAAAGGCCATAGATACTACGGAAGAGCTCAGAGCCAGAGAGTGACAGGATCCCATTGTCTAAGCCCCACCCTCTGGAGAAATGGGGACCACTGGGACAGCCTCCTGAATAGAGAAAGCCTGTTAGGAATGGAAAGTTCTCAGTTACAACTTTAGTCACTGGAAACCCCAGGCCAGATTCCTGGTCAGTGGGAAGTGATGTCAGCAGGGTCAGGGGCTGCTTCCAGCAGCTGAGAGAAAAGAGTGGAAGGAAAAGGAAGGCACACCTCCCCCGCACCCTCTCCCTACACCCCTTCTCTGCACGCCAGGCTGCTCACTGGCACACTTCCCACACTTCAGAGACAGAGTGAGGTAATGGGAAAAACAGAAGCTCTGGTGTGATGTTCCACCCACAGTGTTGTGGGAACGTGCTCTCCTTATAGGCGACAGGACAGGAGAGAAGTAGGAACTAAGCCCTGAGGTGCTTCGTGGTTCATGTACTCCCATGACAGCGATGTAGCTTAAGGCAGCAACCCACCAACATTTAACCAGACCCTTAAAACAGGGTCAAGACAAGACAGAGATCTGGAAGGAATGAGTCACTGCCACGGACACTGCGAAGTTCCTAATTCTTTTCTCAACACACACAAGAAATACCTGATGATCACAGAAGATCTAACAGGACAAAAATCAAAGTCCCCATGATCATCCCACTTGGAAGAACTCAAGACAAGCACTGGTCATACTTTTTCTTCTATTCTTTCAGGCTTTTCTACAGATGTAAAAATACATATTTAATGGGACGCCTGGGTGGGTCAGTTGGTTAAGCGTCTGCCTTTGGCTCAGGTCACGATTCGAGGGTCCTGGAATTGAGTCCCACATTGAGCTCCTTTCTCAGTGGGGAGCCTGCTTCTCACTCTAACCTGCTTTGCCTGCTGTTCCCCATGCTTGTGCTCTCTCTCTCTAACAAGCAAATAAAATCTTAAAAAAAAAAAATGGTGGTTCATGACCCAGATTTTGGATTCTGGGTTCAAATCCTATTCTGCTACTTACTTGCTGTGTACTTGGGGAGGGCCCTTCACCATTCCCTATGCCTCATTGTCCTTATCTGCCAATGAGGATAACAACTGAACCTCAGAAGTTGTTGTGAGGATCCGACTGGTTACATATACAGGTGTACTTGGAATAGTGCTTCGTACATAGGAAGTGTCACATAATCATTAGCAGTAATTATTAAGCCAACTTCACTCTATGAAAACACTGTTTTTGTCCCTTGTGGTTTCCACGATGTGGGACCATCCCTCCAGGCCTGAGTCCCTGAATCCTGCATGAGCTCACCTGAGAGTAGAAAATCTTGCCCATGTTCAAAGCCTTCTGGAACAGACACAGCCTCCTGAAATAACCCACCCTATGGCCAAATGACCCTTGTCAGGACTAATGGGTCTCCTCCCTGGCTAAGAGAAAGAGAAAACACTAAGAACTTCCACACATCATGTCCCCTAAGCCTCTCAGCAACTCACTCCTATTTTATAGATGAGGACATGAAAGGCTCAGAGAGAGGCAGTCACTTGCCCAAAATCACACAGCCTGACAGGGACAAAGCAGGGCTATGCACAAAGGCTAGCACAATAAAGGAACCTCTTCATCCCCTGGAATACACCTGGGTGGCGGAAGCTGTAGGGAGCCCGTTTTCCCCCAGGGGCAAAACGGATGCAGCTGTGATCAGAGGGAAATGAGTGGGAAGCAGCCATGGTATCTGCCAACAGCTGTCAGATCCAAAGAGCACATGTATGTGTAGCCATGTGATTTTCTAAATCACTTGAAGAAGGATCTTCCCACCCCAAAAATAACTCACAGAAGCAGAGACTCTTTAGATGGACAATGGCAATCACCAGTTCCGATGGAGAGAAAGCCAGACAGTGTTGTGGCTTGGCAAGAAGCAGCTGAATGGGGTTCATGGCTGACTCCCAGCCCAGCAAGCCCCAGCCCAGCAAGAAGAGCTGACTGACCATGGGCTCAAAGCCATCTCAATGGGGGAGAAGGGCACACGCCTCAAGCCCTTAACACTCCTACAGCCTTTAGCTCACCATTTATTCAAGCACTTACTGAGGGTCTGCACACTGGCCAGGTGCTGTGCTAGGCTCTGGGAACACAGGCATGAAGTAGATGGGTGGTCCCTGCCCTCACGGTGCTTACATTCTCCAGGGAAAGAGAGACATAAATAAATAAATAAGGAACAAGGTAATATCAAAGTTTGTTAGGTGGAACAGCGGAAACAAAACAGTGGTGGTACAGACAGAAACAGGGTGACAGGGGAGGCCTCTAGAATAGGGGAAGTATGAACGGACACCTGAACAACTATGGACCTCCAAAGATGTCAGTGTCCCCAAAACCCGAAAACCCCTGGGGCGCCTGGGTGGCTCAGTGGGTTGGTGCCTCTGCCTTTGGCTTGGGTCGTGATCCCAGGGTCCTGGGATCGAGCCCCATGTCGGGCTCTCTGCTCGGCGGGGAGCCTGCTTCCTCCCCTCTCTCCCTGCCTCTCTGCCTGCTTGTGATCTCTGTCTGTCAAATAAATAAATAAAATCTTAAAAAAAAAAAAAACCGAAAACCCATGACTATGGGACCTTACATGACAAAAAGGACCTTGGAGATAAGCTTACATTAAGGGTCCTGAGATATGATTATCCTGAATTACCTGAGTGGGCCTATGTAATTCCAAGGGTCCTTATAAAAGGGAAGCAGCAGTATCAGATTCAAAGTTATTATAACAGAAGCAGAGGTCAGAGAGAGATTTGAGGATCTTATGCGGTTGGCTTTGAAGGTGGAGGAAGGGGCCGTGAGCCAAGGGATGTAGGCAGCCTGTAGAACCTGAAAAATTTAGGCAAGAAAATGGACTCTACCCTAGAGCATACAAAAGGAATGCAACCCTGCTGACACCTTGATTTTAGGACTTCTGACGTCCAGAATTGTAACATGATAAGTGTGTGCTGTTTTTAAGCCATTAAATTTGTGGTAATTTGTTACAGCAGCAAGAGGAATCTAATGCAGACTAGAAAGCCAGCTATGGTGAGCACTGGGAGAAGAATGTCCCAGGCAGATGGGATAGCAAGGAGGCCAGTGTGGCTGGAGCAGGGTGAGCAAGAGTGGGTGTGGAAGAAGAGGTCAGAAGTCAGTGAAGTGAGATTGTGACAGACTGGGAAGGCCTGGTGGAATGTGGAATCTATCCTAAATAATCCCTGGAAGTCTTTGAAGAGTCTGAGAAATTGTGGTGTCTCCAGGGCTTAAAAAGTCAGAGGTATTCCCCCAAAGAGGATGTACATGGTGCCAATAAGCACATAAAAAGATACTCAACACCATGAGTCATTAGGAAAATGCAAATCACAATTACAGAGAGATACCACTTCACGCATGCTCAGATGGCTAGAATTGAAAAGGCAGACAAAAACAAGGGTCGGGGAGGATGTAGAGAAATTGGAACCCTCGTGTACTACTGGAGGGAATGTAAAGAAGTGCAGCCAACATGAAGAACAATCTGGCACTTCCTCAAAATGTTAACTATAGCGTGACCATATGACTCAGTAATTCCACTCCTAGCTGTCTACACAAGGGAAATGAAAACTTGCATCTGCATAAAAACTTAGACACAAATGCGCATAGAAGCATTATTCATAATAGCTAAAAATGGAAAGAACCCAAATGTTCATCAACTGTTAAGTGCATACATAAAATGTGGCCCACCCATAGAGTGCAATATTATTTGGTAATAAAGAGAAATTAAGCACTGATACATGGTACCACATGGGTGAAACCTGAAAACTAAGGAAAGAAGGAAAGAAGCCAATCACAAAGGACTCCATATGATAGGATTCCATTTATAGGAAATGTCCAGAATAGGCAACGCCTAAAGATGAGGAAAATGGGAGGCATGTGTTGGAATGTTGGGAGTGACAGTGAAGGGGTCAGGTTTCTTCTAGGGGGTGATGAATGTTTCCAAGTTTGACTGTGGAGATACTCTGCATATACTAAAAGCCATTGAATTGTACACTTTATTTTATTTTTTTAAGATTTTATTTATTTATTTGACAGAGATCACAAGTAGACAGAGAGGCAGGCAGAGAGAGAGAGACAGAGGAGGAAGCAGGCTCCCCGCCGAGCAGAGAGCCCGATGTGGGGCTCGATCCCAGAACCCCGGGATCATGACCTGAGCCGAAGGCAGAGGCTTTAACCCACTGAGCCACCCAGGTGCCCGAACTGTACACTTTAAATGGATGAATTATGAGGTGCCTGGGTGGCTCAGTGGGTTAAATCCTCTGCCTTCGGCTCAGGTCGTGATCTCGGGGTCCTGGGATCGAGCCCCACATCGGGCTCTCTGCTCGGTGGGGAGCCTGCTTCCTCCTCTCTCTCTGCCTGCCTCTCTGCCAACTTGTGATCTCTGTCAAATAAATAAAATCTTTAAGAAAAAAATGGATGAATTATATGCTATGGAGATTATCTCTTAATAAAGCTGCTTTTACAAAGTCACAGGTGTGCCTTCTAAATATGTTAGGAACAGAAGTTGCTCTGGTGTTTACAGTCAAGACCAACTTAAAAAAAAAAAACAAAAACAAACCTAGAGGGGGTCTCTTATACAAAATTTGTCCACTGCTCAGGAAACATTCAAAGTAGAGAAGACACAAGTCATCGGAACAAAGGAACACAGTGCAGTGTAGAAATCCAGGTGGTAACAGACATTCTCAGAGATGCCCTGACATCTTACCAGTGACTGCCTCTGGGGAGAGGACCAGGGAGTCTAAAGACCAGGAAGAGGAAAGACATTTACCTTCCTCTCTACCCCTGGTATATTATTTACATTTGTAAATGCATGTGTTGCTTTTCTCCATTAAAAATCATTCACAAGGGCACCTGGGTGGCTCAGTGGGTTAAGCCGCTGCCTTCATCTCAGGTCATGATCTCAGGGTCCTGGGACCGAGTCCTGCATTGGGGGGGGTCTCTGCTCAGCAGGGAGCCTGCTTCCGTCTCTCTCTCTCTGCCTGCCTCTCTGCCTACTTGCGATCTCTCTCTGTCAAATAAATAAATAAAATCTTTAAAAATTTTTTTAAAAAATCGTTAACAAAAATACACAGTAAAAATAAAAACCTAAATCCATGTTGCTAAAGAACACTGTTTGGCGAGGAGAAAAAATTGTGAAAATTTTAAATGAAAAAAAAGCAAGCTATTAGAGTGTACTGATGTGATTTGTGAAAAATGCATACACATAAATGTTTATTATTATGTACTAGGAGGTATAAACTACAGAGCTGTCTGCTAGCACATACTAAGGAGACAGTAACTGTTAGCTGCTGTTGCTGTTGTTCATTATTATTACTGGCATCCAAATAAGAATGGTTATCCCTGGGGGTGCCTGGGTGGCTCAGTGGGTTAAGCCTCTGCCTTCAGCTCAGGTCATGGTCTCAGGGTCCTGGATGGAGCCCCGCATTGGGCTCTCTGCTCAGCAGGGAGCCTGCTTCCCCCATCTCTGCTCAGCAGGGAGCCTGCTTCCTCCTCTCTCCCTGCCTTCCTCTCTGCCTACTGGTGATCTCTCTGTCAAATAAATAAATAAAATCTATAAAAAAAGTAATGTTTATCCATGTGTAGTGGAATTTGAGCTAGTCTTTGTTTCCCATAGCGTTTTTCAATAAGCATGTATTGTTTTGTTACTGGTCTAAAGCAGGATTTCTGAATCTGAGCACTACTGACACTTTGGACCAGACAATTCTATGTGGAGGGGCTGTCCTGGGCATCTCTGGGCATTTAGCAGCATCTCTAGCTTTTACTTTAGTCTCTGCATGCTCCCAAGTTGTGACAATCAAAAATGTCTCCAGACATTTGCTCCCTAGGGGACAAAATCGCCCCTGGTTGAGAATCACTAGGTTAAAAATGTATATTATTTGCTCAAACTGGATGGATAACCCATACATGTTCATTTTATTATTTTTTTCAACTGTACATATATATCACATACTATACATATATATCATATACTCCTGTATATACAGGAGTACATATATATGCATATCATAATCTAAATTCTCAAGAACATATAGAGGTTATTTTTTAAATAAAGTGGCACCAGCTACACTGAACTCGAACAAAAAAATAATAATCGTTACTATTCCCTTATTACTTACTAGAACCTGACAGTTACGTGTCAGGTGCCTCTTAGACAACTGTCATTACTCACAAGAACTTCCAGTTCACAGATTAAGCTAAGGCTCAGAGAGGTTAAGCAACCCGTCCAAAGTCACCAGCTGGGAGGAGATCTGGAATGAAGACCTCTGCTTGGGAACCCTAGGACCACATGCGCAGCGGCCCCCAGATGCAGGGACTTCACAGCTGATGGTCAGGCGCGAACAAACAAAACACACCAAGGACTTAGGACGTCCCGTTGGAGTCAGACACCAAGTTCAAATCCCACTCTGCCACTTGGCAATGCCACGCCCTCAGGCAAGTTACTCTACGTCTCCCAGCCCGTTTCCCCGTCTGTACAACGGGGGAAGAGAAACACGCACTTCACAGGCCCTTGTGGGAACGCGGAAGATAATCCGTGTCAAGTGCCTCCATCAGGGCCCCAAAGCACAGTAACGGCTCAGCGGCTCAGCAGCTGCTGAGAGTTTATTATGATGAGCTTTAGTGTAAACAGTAAAGTCGAAAGTCGAACCGCTCACTACCTAGGAACAGACTAACTTAACAGAAACTCCAAAGATGACCTAACACCTTCCAGACCATCCCCTGGAGGGGGCAGGAGGGCTCCAAACGGGGGGTCGGTTGACGCCCTGAGGACACACGGCGAGCCCGCGGTCCGGAATGGCAGCACAAAGAGCCCCTCGATTCGGGACCCACTTAAACAGAAGTGAGCGGGGGGGCTTAGCGGCGGGGTCGCCGAGGGGCACCGCTCACCGAACTGCATCCAGTCCCACTCGCTGAGCGTGTCCATGTTGCGGCACAGGTCGTCCAGCACCCAGGCGGGCAGCTGGTAGATGTAGCAGGACATGGCTGGGTTCCGGGGGCCGGCGGGCAGGCGCGCGGACAACTGGGGCAGCTGCGCCTGGGACAGGCTTCTATATTCCGTGAGCGGGCGGGTCCCACCCGGCCACCGCCTCTGGGGGGAAGTGGGCGGGGCGGGACGCTGGACGACACCGCCCCCCAGCGGCCACGCGTAGCGAAAGCAAGGTCCGAGCCGGGAGGGGAAACTGAGACCTGACGTGCGGAGAGAAGGCGTTTAGGGACACACGAAAGAGTTCAGTGTGAACTGACTCCACACCCAGCGCTTTTGACGCTCCGCCACATAAAATTCATTCAACAAATATTCTATTAACCACCTACTATATGTCAGGCAAAGTGTTCAAGGTGTTGGAGATACATGAGTGGAAAAAACCTACAAACCTTGCTTTCATGGGATTTACAATCTAGATGGTGGAGGGAGAAAATTCATTATAAGTAATAAAAGTACTTAATAAAAGGGGCGCTTGGGTGGCTCAGTAGTTAAGCGACTGCCTTTGGCTCAGATCATGATCCCAGAGTCCTAGGCTCAAGCCACACAATGGGCTCCTTGCTCAGTGGGGAATCTGCTTCTCCCTCTCCTGCTCCCTTTGCTTCTGTTCCCTCTCTCGCTGTGTCGCTCTCTGTCAAATAAATAAATATTTTTAAAGTACTTAATAAATAAGTTAGGTGGCGTGTTAAAAGGTGCTCAATGCTATTGCACAAAAGAAAAAGGTAAGGTGGTTAAGGGGAATTAGGAATTCAGAGCAAGCATCAGGAGGACTCTTAAATAGAGGAATCGAGATACTTTATCATAATAATGGCAACATTTATTGAGCAGCTACTTCGTGCCAGGCACTATTCTAAATGATCCAAATATCTCTGAGGAAAAAAAAGACAAAATCCATGCCCTGCAGGGAGACAGATGATAAGCAGTAAATAACTTAGCACTACAGAAGATGATAGGTAACATTCCAGAATAAAAGTGGAGTGTGAGAGGGGTGCCTGGGTGGCACAGTTGGTGAAGCTTCCAACTCTTGCTTTTGGATACGGTAGTGATTTCACTGTTATGAGATGGAGCCCCAATTCCGGCTCCCACTCAGTGCTGCGTCAGCCTCAGATTTTTTCTCTCCCTCTCCCTCTGCCCCTCCTGCTCATGTGGGAAAATAAAAGATAATATAAAAATAAAAATAAATAAATCTTAAAAAAATAAGCAGGCTCTATTAGGTATGTGTGCCCCAATCTACAGATGAGGAAACCAAAGCACAGAGAGGTTGAGTAATTTGCCTAACATCATACAGGTACAAGTGACAGAGCTGGGATTTGAACCCAAACAGTCTGACCACTGGCTACAAACTGCCTCTTTATTATAATAACTGGGATTTATCTATACCTACAATGTGCTTTGCATAAATTATTTGCTGTAATTCTCATAAGTCTAAGCTATAGATAGTATTTTCTCTTTTTTTATACATTAATAGAGGAGTTGCAAGAAATTAGGCATCGTCACTGAGGGTAGATGAACTGGAGTTCCATTTTGTGGCCATAAACAGCTAAGGAGTATGGCTGCAGAAGAAGGAAACGGAAATTAAAGTGGGAAGTCCTGGGGGCAAGTCCTGGTTCTGCCACCAACAGGCTTTGTGACCCTGAACAACCCATTTCACTTCTCAAACCTTGTTTTCCACATCTGTAAAAAGACACTAATTATTTCTATTGCCTAGAGTCAAGAGCTAGGGAAGTGGATTAAATCAATTTATACAGCCCATATAAAATGCCTACTACAGGGTCTTTCTTGTACAGAGAAGAGGCTTAAAGAATGGTAGCTGCCATACTGAAAAAAACTCCAGGCAGAGTGCTCCCCTAATCCTTCAAAGGACAGGGGCACCTGGGTGGTTCAGTGGTTAAAGCCTCTGCCTTCGGCCCAGGGTCCTGGGATTGAGCCCCAAGTCGGGCTCTCTGCTCAGCAGGGAGCCTGTTTCCCTTCCCCTCTCTCTTCCTGCCTCTCTGCCTACTTGTGATCTGTCTGTCAAATAAATAAATTTAAAAAAAATTTTTTAAATCCTTCAAAGGACAAAGGATCAAAGGACATCAAAATCATTTTTTAAAGAAAAGAAAAGAGGGGCACCCGGGTGGCTCAGACTGGGTTGTCTGCCTTTGGCTCAGGTCATGATCCCAGGGTTCTGGGATCAAGGCCCGCATCATCGCGAAGCCTGCTTCTCCCACTGCTTGTGTTCCCTCTCTCGCTGTCTCTCTTTGTCAAATAAATAAATAAAATCCTTAAGAGAAAGAAAGAAAAGAAAAAGTCACCCACCACCTTAGAATTCTATAGGGATACAGGCCCTACTTCAGTCGCTGTCTGGCTCTTCATCCTGGAGCAAATTTGCAGTTTTCTCTTTTGTAAATTGAATATCCTACCTTAGCCACTTTGAAGGATTGGGGTGAAGCTGACATGGATAAACGGTAGAGTTCTTAGCCCAATAAAGTGTTGCTTATATGCAAGTCCACCCCTTTGATGTTGGAAAAGAGGTCTATTTCCGTGCTCTGTGACTGTTTTTCAGAGGAAGTCTTGTGTTTCAGCAGTGGTTGAAGGTGGAATTGAAGGAGAAATCACCTACATCCCAGGACAAACATCCCCTTCTTTCATTTTTTTCTACTTACAGAGTCTTCTGCCTGCGTCTCTCTCTCTTCTGCAAGTACAGAGCAGCTGTCTTTGTAGGATTATTCCCTTAGTGGCATGGGACCTCTTCCCCTTGATGGGGCTTGGAGACTACAGGAGATTTGCATTCAGCCTTGGCCAGTCCAGGATAGACAAGTCACAACTCCTCTCTCTGCTATCTCCTTGGGCTCTTGGCAAGTTTCCTTTTCACCCGATCCTCAGGGCTTGGAATCTGAGTCCCAGGATTTTCTCCTCTGGGGAGACCTAAGTAGTTCAGGCCCTAAGCAGGTCATCTTAGGAGCACATCTTGGTCCAAATTTTTAGAATAAATTCTTCAAAGTTAGATCATTGTTATTACGAGTTAATAGTGCTGCCACTCACCTACCCAGGACCAAGCATTCAGCATACATTATCTGGGATCCTCACAACAACCCTACGAGGTAGGTTTATTGTTGTCATCCTACAGATGAGAAAAGTGAGGCATAACTCCAAACTGGCCAAGGTACAGGATTCAACCCAAACCTGACCCCAAAGGAAGTGCTCTTTCTACTTGATTATACTGCCTCACCACAAAGAGAAATTTCCTTTGATCCTGCACAGTTCATTTTTCCCCTAATTGGCTGCTTTCCATGGCTAACACCCTCCCTACCACAATCAACTAGAAACAATTATTGAGCTTGAATGTAACTAGTTATACAGTTGTATCATTTTGATCTATTCACATTTAATTACCTTGAAATTATAGTCAGTGGATTGCACTCCAGCTGCACTTTAGCAAGTTTTAACAAACTATACATGACCAACCTGACCTCCACAGATCCAGACTCAATTGTAGGTGGGTTTGGGGTGGGGCTCAGGCCCTGGCATTTTTATTTTTTTCAGAGCCTCTCCTCTTTTCTTTAAAGTTTTTATTTATTTATTTTTGTTATTTTTTTGTTTTTAGAGAGAGTGGGGGAAAGGGCAGAGGAGGAGGAGAGAGAATCTTTTTTTTTTTTTTTAAGATTTTATTTATTTATTTATTTGATAGACAGAGAGAGATCACAGTAGGCAGAGAGGCAGGCATAGAGAGAGAGGAGGAAGCAGGCTCCCCGCTGAGCGGAGAGATTGTGACCTGAGCTGAAGGCAGAGGCTTAACCCACTGAGCCACCCAGGCGCCCCAGGGGGAGAGAGAATCTTAACCAGGCTCCACGCCCAGTGGAAAGCCCAGTGTGGGGCTTGATCTGACAACTCTGAGGTCATGACCTGAGCTGAAATCAAGAGTCAGATGCTTAAACGACTGAGCCACCCAGATGTTCCTTAAGTTTTTATTTTAACCACCCAGTGTTCATAACAACAAGGCACTGACATTTTAAAAAGCTTCCTGCATTTGGGGCACCTGGATGGCTCAGTTAAGTGTCTGCCTTCTGCTCAGGTCATGATCCCAGGGTCCTGGAATCAAGTCCTGCATCGGGCTCCTTTCTCAGCAGGGAGCCTGCTTCTCCTTCTGCCTGTTGCTCCCCCAGCTTGTGCGGTCTCTCTCTCTCTCTCTGACAAGTAAATAAATAAAATCTTTTTAAAAAATAATAAATTAAAAATTTAAAAATATCTTCATTTTTTTTTGAGTACATGATAATTATAAAAAAAACGGGTAGTTAACCTTAAAAATAAAGCTGTCAGTTATTTTACCAGCAAAAATTGATTTATTCAGGAATAGCACAGAATTATGAATCAAGACACGAGATACTACAAAACCATAGACAAGTCACAGAACAAAAAACAGGAAGGCTCCTTTACAGAGGAAAGAGCGGAGTTGGGAGCGCTGTCAAAAACAAAGTCCATTAGAACAAACTGGGAGTTCAAAGTATGGTAGCTTTTCATTGGCTGAGTTGTCTCATTGGCTAGGCTGTTGCTGGGAAAAGAGGAACCTTTTTTCCTCCCACTGGGATAGCAGTGTCCACCTACAGTGTCCCTCTCTTCCTGTTGGGGTCTACAACTGATAAGGAGTGGTAGGCCGCGAGAGCTCCCCCTGCTGGCCTCCTGACTCCACTTCAGTGAGTTTTCACAGAGTGAATTAAGAAAAAACTCAGTCCTAGTCTTTCCTCCTCCTGTGTCGGAAAAAAATCCAGTTCTACCTTCTCCTGTATTTTTCTCCTTGACCCTACACAGAACACAAGTTTTGACAATTCTGGTCACCAGATGTTGGTGGGGGGAGCTATTTATTCCCCACAACAAGCAATTATCTGCAACACCAGTTGGTATTCTACAGCTTCACTTACTTCTAACACTGGCTATCTGGAAAATAGTGTCAGATTCCACAGATCCCATCTCCCAGAGAAAATTCTATCTCCCAGTCCCAATCTATGGTGAGGGGAAGCCCCAGGGAAATGTTTGGTTGGGGCAGGGAGTTCAGGTGTGCCAACAAAAGGGAAATACTGAAGGGGTATCAGGCAGCCCAGTGACTGGCATACAGTAGGAGTGAGGTGGTAAGAATGGGATACAGAAACCTCGCGTGAAATTATCTGAAAGTTCACACTGGTGCTCACATGTCAAGAGTACAAAACACTGACACCTATTTCATACCCTCAGTGTGCTGATTTATGGGACAGTGCCTGTCCTTTTATCACCTTCTCAGTATATAAGCGCTGATAAAATGGAAACAACCTACCTTCTTTTTTTTTTAATAGACTTTAAGATCACAGCATAAGTAAGAGGAAGGTACAGGTATTTCCCATATACCTCCTGCCCCCACACATGCAAAGCTTCCCCCATGATCAACATCCCCATTCAAATAGTACATTTGTTACAACTGATGAACATTCACTGACACACCATTATCACCCCAAGACAGCAGTTTACTTTAAGGTTCATTCTTGGTGTTGTATAATTTGTGTTTTACAAACTCACAGATCTACCATTATAGTATCATACAGAAGAGCTTCATTGCCCTAAAATAATCCCATGCTCTGCCTATTCATCCCACCCTCCCTTCCATACCTTGGCAACCATTATCTTTTTACTCCATAGTTTGGCCTTTTCCAGAAATGTCATAGAGCTGAAATCATACACTATGTGACCTTTATAGATTGGCTTCCTTCACTTAAGAATATGCATTAAAGGGACGCCTGGGTGGCTCAGTGGGTTAAGCGGCTGCCTTCGGCTCAGGTCATGATCCCAGCATCCTGGGATCGAGTCCCACATCGGGCTCCTTTCTCCACGGGGAGCCTGCTTCTCCCTCTGCCACTCTGTCTGCCTGTGCTCTCTCTCTCTGACAAATAAATAAATAAAATCTTTAAAAAAAAAAAAAAGAATATGCATTAAAGTTTCCTCCATGTCTTTTCATGGTCGAGAGCTCATTTCTGCTTAATGCTGAATAGTATTCTGGGTCTGGAACTGTTTATTTATACATTCACCTACTAAAGGACACCCTGATTCCTTCTAAGTTTTGCCAATTATAAATGAGGCTGCTATAAATATCCAAGTTTTTAACTCCTTTGGGTAAACATCAAGGAGCACGATTACTGAAATATATGATAAGAGAATATTTACTTTGTAAGAAACTGCCAAATTGGGGGCGCCTGGGTGGCTGTGGGTTAAGCCTTGCCTTCAGCTCAGGTCATGATCTCTGGGTCCTGGGATCGAGCCCCTCATTGGGCTCTCTGCTCAGCCAGGAGCCTGCTTCCCTTCCTCTCTCTCTGCCTGCCTTCCTACTTGTGATCTCTCTCTGTCAAATAAATAAATAAAAATCTTTAAAAAAAAAAAAAAAGAAAGAAAGAAAAAGAAAAGAAAAGAAACTGCCAAACTGAAAGTGGCTGCACCATTCTGCATTCCCACCAGCACTGAGAATTCCTATTGCTGGTATTCTTGCCAGCATTTGTTGGCCTCCTCCAGATTTTGGCCACTCTAACAGGTGTGCACTGGTATCTCATTATTTTTAAGTAGACTCCATACCCAGTGTGGAGCCTAATACGGGTGGGTGCTTGAAATCATGACCCTGAGATCAAGACCTGAGCTGAGAGTCAGATGTTTAACTGACTGAGCCACCCAGGTGCCCCTCTCCTTGTTTTAATGTGCTATTTCCCTGGTGATATATGATGTGGCACATCTTTTCATATGCTTACTTGCCAACTGTATAATTTCTTCAGTAAGGTGTCTGTTAAGGTTGGTTCTGTTTATGTGGGGAAAAAAAAAACTCCTCATTGTGAGTACTTTTCTTAATGCTTTTATACAGTGTTTAATTTTTTCACAGTGGTATTTCATTTTTACATGAAAAATGAAGCTAAAAGAATGTTCTAAAAAAAAAACCCAAACAAACAAACATGGGGTGGCTGGGTGGCTCAGTGGGTTAAGCCTCTGCCTTTGGCTCAGGTCATGATCTCAGGGTCCTGGGATTGAGCCCTGCATCGGGCTCTCTGCTCAGCGGGGAGCCTGCTTCCCCCTCTCTCTCTGCCTGCCTCTCTGCCTACTTGTGATCTCTCTCTGTGAAATAAATAAAATCTTAAAAAAAAAAACAAAAACAGGATGAGGAGGGGCACTTTAGTGGCTCAGTTGGTTAAATGTCCCACGCTTGGGGTGCCTGGGTGGCTCATTTGGTTAAGCAACTGCCTTTGGCTCAGGTCATAATCCCGGAGTCTCTGGATCAAGTCTCGCATGGGGCTCTCTGCTCAGCAGGGAGTCTGCTTCTCCCTCTGACCTTCTCCCCTCTCATGCTCTCTCTTACTTGCTCACTCAAATAAATAAATAAAATCTTAAAAAAAAAAAAAAAGTGTCCCAAGCTTGGTTTTAGCTCAGGTCCTTTCTCAGGGGCATGTGACAGAGCCCTGCACTGGGCTCCAGGCTCAGCACAGTCTGCTTGAGATCCTCTCTCTCCCTTTATCCCTCCCCTCACTTGTGTTCTCTCTAAATAAATAAATAAATAAATAAAACCTAAAAAAAAAAACAAAAACACAAGGTGAAAAAGAAAAAAAATTTAAAAAAATACATACACACATATATACATACACAAAACCAGGGTGGGGTGCCTGGCTGGCTCAGTAGAGCACACAACTCTTTATCTTGGGGTTGTGAGTTTGCACCCCATGTTAGGTATAGAGATTACTTAAGGAAATAAAAAAGTAAAAAACAAAAAATGAAAGAAACCCAAGGTTGGAAAGAAAAGGGCCTGAGCATGAAGACAGTTGCTTGAGTCTGCAATGTCCCTTCCCACTTAAGCCTTTACAGAAACACAGGTGTCTCACAACAGAGCCACACAGAGACATACCAAACCTATTTCCTTAGCTCAGCACCATTTAACGTATTCAAGAACAGCTTTTTGGGTTTTTTTTTAACTCAAAATAGGAAACATCACAGTCTCTTAGGAGCAATACATTTAATACAGTCATAAAATCTCAAATGAAATACATATATTATCCATGCTACAGGTTTTCAATCTTCCTTGAACAACACACAAAAAAACACAGTACTCAAACTGCAGTTTTCACAGGATGAACACGAATCTCATCTGGACACAAAGACAGGTTAAAAAAATATTTAAACCAATGTTGAACAAATCCAGCAACAGCAGAGTTCCTGACATCCCCCATCCCATCCCACCCTCGAATACACACTGCTGCCTGCTCCCCAGCATTTCTTCCTTCCCACCTAGCAGCTCAGTAACACGTCAGACACAGAGACGTGTGTCACTGATTACTACAGCATGCCTAAAAAACAAAGGCCAATTTATTAACTGAATGTTGAAAGAGGGGATTAAGACAAGGTGAAACAAAAATCTAGGGGAAACTGTGGGGCACTGTCTTATTTCACGGTGATTTCAGAGCACAGGAATTGTGCTAACTCAAAGGTTAATATAGGAACTAAAGATACCAAGAAATATCCCACTGTTCATAAAAGGAAGACTGCACTAATGTCTACAAAGAGCTTATAATACCATGGGAAGATATTTAAATTATAAAATTATAACTAAGAAGGTAGAATACAAAACTGTATATTCAGTACGATCTCTACTATGTAAAACCAAATCAACCACAGCATGCCCTAAAAAGGCCAAAAATTCAAAATGTTTTGGGACTCTATTCAAGTAGTATAGCTACAGTGATCTTTTTTTCCTTTTACTTTATTGTCTTTACCAAAATTTTCTTTACTGGGGGGATTTTTTTTTTTTTAACTATCAGTTACCAAAAAAGAAAGCCTGATAGAAGTATTGAATTTGAGTTAAACAATTTAAGTCCAGCCTATAAGAAAGGATTTGTACATTTATAAAATTATAAAACATTTCAGGCTACTCCCTGAATCCACTGTGTGTTATGAGTAACTTCCAAGAGGTGGAGGGCTTCTGCCCCTTCTCCAGCCAGGTGCAAAGTGTCACCAGATCCTGCCTGATGAAAAATGCTGAAATAGGACCCTTGCAAGTCCAGATGAGCCTGTAAGTGACTCCCCTTAGTGGTCCCCTCTGCCCCAACACCACTGGCCCATGGTTAAAACACCGGCAGCATTAAAAAAAAAACAAAACAAAACACTAAGCCAAACAGAAATGTAGTGGATTTACCAAAAAGTAACAGAAATACCCACACTTAGCAAAAATCTATTTACAGTACAGTAGCAGCTCCTTAACACTAGAACTAAACAAAAGGATAGCTATTCTCTCCTATCCTCTGTGCAGATGTCAAGTTTCAGAAAGCAATCATCACAATAACTGTAGAAAGCTATTCCTGGTTTAGAAACAAATAAAATAGAACTAAAACAACAGTGGACAGAGAAAAGCACAAAATTTAGAAAGTTATAAAAAGTGCTTTCTATAAAAGTGATTCCCTTTAAAACATTTGTTTACTGTATATAATGTAAGGTCCCCACTTCCCCACCCCCCAAAAAAGGGCAAAACCTCCAAACACTTTCTACCAAAGTATCTACTGGTTTGTTCATTCAACAAACAGTGACTGAAGGCTCATAATGCATGAGGCACTGGGGTCTCAAAGAGGAGACAGACTTGTCCCTGCCTCAAGGACATCTCTGTCTTCTCAAAGTGGGAGGTGGACACATCACCAACCACAACACAGCAATTAAAAGCAGATGCCACTGCTTTCTTACAATTAAAGACTATGTTGCAATTCTTACTGAATTACTTACACAAAAGTCCTTATATAGAAACTTTCCTGACTCACTAGGAGGCAAAAATGCAACTACTTGATGAATACTTCTAGAAGGGGCAGGCATTAAATTACATTTTGTGATATTTGTCCCTAAACATCACAATGCCTACTGAAGTCAGTTAACTTTCCTATAAGCAATGGAGGATTTTTTACTCTGAGAATGAGACACCTTGAATCTGAGAATAAGTGACCAGTCCTAAATGTAGATCAAGACTAGTTAGTACCATCAAAGGCTGAAACTCAGGAGTGCAAATTTCATTTAAAATCCTCGGTCTCCCCTTCCAGCCGTTGATTTTCAATATGCTCCTGTGTCAGCCGCTCCAGGTCTTTCCTTACATTCGGGTGGTCCTCCAGATCTTCATAGAGTGATCTCACGATGTCCAGTCTCCTGTAATTCTCGGGCTTGACTAGGCTTCGGACAACCTGGAGGCACCGCTCTTTCAGCGTATACACTGTAAATGCAGAAAACCAAATCCTCAGCGGCAGACACAAGCCTTGGGACAAGGAAGGAGCAAGAGGCTTTGCCAACCACAGCAATTCCATTTACTATATACAGACCTCACTTTGGGCTAAAAAAGTGAGGGCCTGTGTGTCGCAGAGTGTAACATGATGGCCCTAATGCACATCTCCATGGTATGCAGGACTTCGTGTAGTAACTTCCCCTTACAAGTGTGTTGTTTGTGATGTGCTTTAAATAAATGTGGGTGACGTTAACAGACACTGTGCCAATTCTGAACCTAACATTTAAGAAGCCCTGGCAACTTCCACTTTTACGCTCTCAGGAGTCCTGAGCTACCCTACACAAGAGGAACAAGCCCTGAGAATGCATAGGAGAGAGGCCCAGCCACCAGCCAACCTGCCAGCAGTCAGCCACACCAACGACCACAAATGAGCAGAATGACCACCTGCCTGAGCTCAGCCTAGACTGCAGAATTATGAATAAGAAAGAAGTTCTTAGTTTGGGGGTAGCTGTCACAAAGCAATAGATAACCAAAACAGTTTGTAACTGGATTTTGAGGAACTCCAGTTCTATTTTAAACTCACTGGGGAATTTACTCTTTAAGGGCATCCTATAAGCCAAAAGTTATATTTATCAATTTAACTTATCAACTCATCAATTTTTGTACACCTGCTTCCTTAAAACAGGATCCACATATATGTATCAGTTTGAACCTTATGAAGCTATAGGCATTTGGGTTTGTTTTTAAGATTTTATTTTTAAATAATCTCTATACCCAACTTGGGGCTCAAACTCACAAGCCTGAGATCAATAGCTGCATGCTTCTGGGTACCCTTGTATTTGGGGTTTTTTAATCCACAAGAACATCAGTTTCTTTAGGTTCAACCTAATAAAATCAACTGAGTTTTAAACAAATAGTAAACTATGTAGTTAGTGTTCAATTTGGTGATTTTTTTTTAACCTGTTTGGCACTAAGCTTGAGTGGGTTAAATAACATTAAAAGATACAACACTAGGGGCACCTGGGTGGCTCAGTTGGTTAAGCATCTGCTTTCAGTTCAGGTCATGATCCAAGGGTCCTAGGATCGAGCCCCACATCGGGCTCTCTGCTCAACGGGGAGCCTGCTTCCTCCTCTCTCTCTCTCTCTCTCTCTCTATCTGCCTCTCTGCCTGCTTGTGATCTCTGTCAAATAAGTAAATAAAATCTTTTAAAAAAAAATTTAAAAAGCATACAAATAAATTTGTTCCATTTTATTTGTGGTGGAGGACAGGACACAGAAAGGTTGGATAACTCAGCTAGAATCCAGTAAAAGCCAATAAAGGTTTGGCTCCTTCAAATGGCTTATTCTCTACTTACTACAACAGCCTTATCTTTTTATTTATTCTTTTTACTTATTTATATTAATTTTTAAGTAATCTCTATACCCAACATGGGGCTTAAACTCATGACCCTGAGATCAAGAGTCACATGTTCTACTGACTGCCTTTGGCTTGGGTCATGATCCCAGGGTCCTAGGAGCCTGCTCTTGCTCAGCAGGGAGCCTGCTTCTCCCTCTGCCACTCCCCATGCCTGTGCTCTTTCTCTCTGACAAATAAATAAAATCTTAAAAAAAGAAAAAAGTAAGATGGAACATCAGTACCTGGCAGTGTGATGTTGGCAAAAATAGGCTGTCCATCAACATTGAGAGATGGCACAAAGAGCTCAGTCTGGTTAACCAGAAGGCCATCATATGTCCCTGCATCTCTGAAGAGCCAAAGGTGACCTGTTAAAACAAGCAGAGGCTGTTATGTAGCCACACACCCACTTCCTTCATCTTCCGGGATTGGCACTGAAGTACTTGACTCTCATTCTGCTTAAATATCAGACAAAGCCCTTCCAATAATATTATCTTACTAAATCATCACCAAAAAAAGGCCAAGCAACTTGCTCAAGGAAACAGCGACAGTAAGGGAAAAAGAGCATGTACTTGAGGCTCCAAATACCATGCCTTTCCTGCTACCCCATGGTCAAAAAGCAAAGTTCATGAATTGCAAATCACACCAAACACGGCAAACTAAAAGAAAGAACTTCACCAACTCCTTATATCTGTGCTTCTCAAGAACAAGAAGGTGCAAAAACATCATGTTAACAAAAAGAAACCAGACAGAAAAGGGTACATTCTGTAGGAAAAGATGCAGCTAATCTATGGTGTGAAAAACCAGAATGACTGCCTCTGGAAGAGAGGGGATTGAGTGGAAAGGGGCAGGAGGGAACTTTCTAAAGTGATGGAAATGTTCTAATCTAGAATTAGATCTAGGTGTTGCTATATTTGTCAAAAACACATCAAACTCTAAGATCTGTGCATTTAACTGCATGTGTATTATACCTGAATTTAAGAAACAAATACATCATACTGGGGGGGGGGGGAGAGAGCGGGGGAAGGAGGGAGCCCACCTACCCCCACCTAACTTTCTATTAAGGGAGGTAGAGACTGTCTGAATAAACACATCATTAAAAATGAATTAATTAGCTAATTAATTAAATAATCATGTGTTCCTGGGGCATAAACTTACTTGATTTGCTGGGAAAACTTAAGAAATGTAAACTGGTAAATAATTTTTTTTATTATGGTAAAACATACAGTTTTACAGTTTACATACAGTTCAGTGACATTAAGTAGATTCACAGAGTAATTTTTTAAAAAATTTTATATTAAACCAGGCACAGATAAGTTTTGGAGAATACAAAATTCACAATTTCTTGGATAAAATAGGACACTACAGAAATGTTAGCCCCCAGAAGAATTGTGTTCTCCCTCTTTTAATATCAAGGTAAGTCTGGTGTAAAAATTTGGAGATTTCTGAGTAGGCTCCTCTCAAGGCAAAAGGATCTACTGGGATCCTGCCAGGATGGCTGTGAAAATTAACCAAGTACGATTTCTCTTTTTTGAAAGCTATGGGAAGATTACTGCCTCCTTATTACAACAGCCTCTTTAACTGGCTCCTCAGCAGCAGTCTTCCCTCTCCAAACCACTGTGCAACTCGGGGGAGCTTTTCGGTATTAAAATCTGTCACTGTCATTTCCATGCTTAAAAATTCCATGGCCCCTCTCTCCCCAGGGGAAAAACCGTCTTTCAGGTTTCCCCTCCCGAGACTGCAGGTGTTGTTAGCCCCCGCGGTTCCCTCTGGCTACAACTCTCAACTCCTCTGTCTTGGGTCGGTCAGCCCCTCTGCACCCGGCGGGCTTCCATTTCTTCTGCTCTGGGGTGCTCGAAGTGAAACAACACACGCCGTCCCTTCATCGGGCAGGAGCCTGCTCCAAGCCCCCACCTTCCGCCGTGCTCCGTCCCTCTAGCAGCCGCTGGGACACTGGGTAGTTAGCTGTGTGCGCACTCGCCCGTCCCCGCCCCCGGACTGTGTTCTCCCTGAAGGCAGGGACCCTACGCGGAACTGGCCCACTGGGGACATTAGAGAACCTGAGACTCTCCCATTCACGGACTGAACTAATGGGCATTAGATAGGGAGCATTTTTAGTAGTAAATACGCGTGTAAGGGGGAAAAGTCACCTCAGGAAAATTACTCAGTACTAAAGAGAATAAGGTGCCACTCACTAGCAGCGTCAACCTGGATCTGTCACAGCCTGTCGGGGCTCTAGCAGGCGCTCGCTGCGCCCTGGGACAAAGCGGGAGGCGCGGTCCGCCTGGGCCCGCCCGGCCAGGGAGACCCCAGTCCGCCTACCTCGGTAGCTATGGATGCGGCGGCCCGTGCCCGGCGGCAGCGTCGGGTAGGGCTGTGGCTCGCCGTCGAAGTTGAGCCACACCGGCAGCACGACGCGCGGGCTGCGGTTGCAGAAGATGACCTGCGACGGTTCGCAGGAGTTCACCGAGCGCAGCACCGGACGCGGCTGCACGGCCTCCATCTCCTCCTGGGCGCCCGGCTCCTCCCGATCAGACTCTTCCGGCCCGGACTCCTCCGCGCCCGACTCCTCCCCGCTGTCCTCTTCAGGACCCACCTCCTCGGCGCCCACCTCCTCCGCACCCGCCTCGGCCTCTTCCACGTTCCCTGCCTTCCGGGGCATTGCCTACCGGAGATTAGACAACCCCAACCTCGCCGACTCCGGATTTGCGGGCCTCACGGGGCGGAGCTGGGCGTGCGCGCGCGCGCGTCCCCGTATGCGTGCGTGCGCGTCCCCGCAAGAGCGCGAGCTGTTTTCGCGCGTTCTCGGTCAGGGACGGAATACTGTGGCAGAAATGGCGGGTTTGAAACCTTGTGGCAGCGTGGGTGGCATCTCCAGCCTTTGGAACCGAGCATCCAGGAGGCGGAGCCTGGTGTCAGGCCATTTCATCGGCTCGTTTCCTCTATAAAGTGGATTTGTTCCCGTCCCCCCCACCCCGCACTAATAAGATTTTTTATTTTATTTTATTTATTTATTTGACAGAGAGATCACAAGCAAGCAGAGGCAGGCAGAGAGAGAGGGGGAAGCAGGCTCCCCGCTAAGCAGAGAGCCCGATGTGGGGCTCGATTCCCAGGACCCTGAGACCATGACCCCAACAGAAGGCAGAGACTCAACCTACTGAGCCCCACTAATAAGTTTTTTTTTAATATTTATTATTATTATTATTTATTTGACAGAGAGAGAGAGATCACAAGTAGGCAGAGAGGCAGGCAGAGAGAGATGGGGGAGGAAGCAGGCTCCCTGCGGAGCAGAGAGCCCGATGCGGGTCTCAATCCCATGATCCTGGGATCATGACCTGAGCTGAAGGCAGAGGCTTTAACCCACTGAGCCACCCAGGCGCCCCCCCCACTAATAAGTTTTTGATGCAGCCTTTCCTTAACTTCATTTGGTCTCTCTCTCTCTCTCTCTCTTTTTTTTTTAAGATTTTATTTATTTATTTGACAGATCACAAGCAGGCTCCCCACTTAAGCAGGGAGCGGGATGCCGGGCTCTATCCCAGGACTCTGGGATCATGACCTGAGCAGAAGGCAGAGGCTTTAACCCACTGAGTCACCCAGGCACCCTTCATTCGGTCTCTTGATACCTTCATTATTTTTGCCGTATTCTCCCTACCATACGAGCTATTATTTATTTAATAATTTTCTCATTCATTTTTGTTGCCATTTTGGTTGACAAAACTCGAATTTTGTATAGAAGAGTATAATAAAGTCAAAATTTCCCTCTCTCCTAGATTCCCCCAGCCACCCAGGAAAAGTCCACGGAAGCAAGTACTACCACCAATTTTTTGTACTTCCCTTTTTCTTTCTTTTTTAAAGATTTTTTTTATTTATTTGAGAGAGAATGAGAGAGAGAGAGAGCACGAGAGGAAAGCTGGAGAAGTAGACTCCCTGCTGAGCAGGAGCCCGATGTGGGTGGGACTTGATCCTGAGACTCCAGGATCATGACTGGAGCCAAAGGCAGTCGCTTAACCAACTAAGCCGCCCAGGCGCCCTATACTTCCTTTTAAATTCTGTATGCACACGAAACAGTTAAACAAGTTTAAGAAATTTTATATTACTACCGTCAGTGGACATGCGCTTTCATTTTTCACAGAAGAGTACAGTGGAACTTTAAAAGGAAACAAAACAACAGTTATTAAATTTAATCTATAGTCTATTAAAAGCCCTGAGATTGCACTTCTTTGGTTCCACCGGTTTAGCCAAGTGTTAGGTATTAAAATGCCAAGTATTAGTTGTCACACCAAGTTTTTCTGGACATAGAAAGATGAGAGGAAATTGAAAGGGGACTAACACATGACACTGCAGTGGGGGTGCCCTCTGAAATTCACACCCATGTGGGTTCTCATTCTGCTTGTAGCTTCAGATATGTATTACTGTGCAAAATTCTTTAAATTCTCTGAGACGTTGCTCATTTTTAGGAATTAAGTGACAAAATGTGGACAAGTATTAAGTGGAAAGTGGGAAGTGACTAGCACATAGTAAGCACTCAACATATAGCAGCGGTTAATATTATCAAGATAAACTAAACACACTGTCTCTGTCCTGAAAACCCTCACAGGCTACTGGGAAAGCATACAAGACATATTGTTACAGTATGATACTGGTTGTAAAAGAGAAAGGTGTAAAGTGGTTTGTTGGGCTAGGCTTCCCAGAAGAGTTATATCTGGTATGGACTATGAAGAATGGATCTAAGAGTTTTCCTTTCCCATGTCCCATCAGACAAATAAATATCCATGTTGGATGTCAAATAAGGGCTCATAGACAGATTTCCCAATCCAGTTTGCTTCTCATTGACTTTATATCCACTGCCTCCAAGCCCATGACTCCTACAGGCCTACCACTTCCTTGAAAATCCACCAGGAACCCCAAGCCAAAGAGGACATAGATTTGAGCTCAGAGCCCAGCACTATGGCCCCAACATTTAAAAGAAATGGCAGAGGGAGAAGGGACAAGTAAACTTTTTTGTTTCGTGTTTGGCTATACTCCTGGGGCAGCTGTTCTCAATCAAATCTGCAAAAACAGAAGAGGTTTAGATTTATGATTTTAGATGTACAGTGACCCATCTGAGCAACCTCATTTTGGTTTCTTTGACTGCCTGACCCGAAAGACTGATGCAAACTGCTTCACAAAACATGTTGGAAAATGCCAACCCCATTAAAGTGAGGGAAAGCTTATTTAGAATACAGAAATGAATAAAAATATAGGGGGGGAAACCTATCAAATTGTATGTGTAGTGTGATAACCTTTATGCAAAATACATGTAATTACTTCCCCACCTCCATCTTCTAGATGTAGTTTTATTACCTTTGTAATGAAAACAACTAAATCAGTTCCTCCTTGCCCCCAGGCTTATTGAGATATAACTTACCTAAGTCAATTCTCTTTTTTAAATATTTTTAAGTTTATTTACTTATTTTGAAGATTTTATTTGACAGAGAGTGCGACTGAGCGTGTGCACAAGCAGAATTACATTTTAATCTACTTTACACTTTACACTTTAATCTACTAAATCATTCTATTTTCTTTTTTTAAAACCATAATGTTTAATCCTTATAACAAAACTAAGGTATTGATAGGTTACTTATTTGGACTCAAACTGTAAGAAGACTGAGTTTCAGAGGGGTTAAATATGCCCAGATTTGCTAAATTCAGATTGTTCTCCATCATCTTGTCATAATAAAAAATTAGATGTGGGGCGCCTGGGTGGCTCAGTGGGTTAAAGCCTCTGCCTTCAGCTAGGGTCGTGATCTCGGGTCCTGGGATCGAGCCCCGCATTGGGCTCTCTGCTCAGTGGGGAGCCTGCTTCCTCCTCTCTCTCTCTCTCTCTCTGCCTGCCTCTCTGCCTGCTTGTGATCTCTGTCAAGTGAATAAATAAAATCTTAAATAAAATAAAATTAAATTAAATTAATAAAAAATTAGATGGAGTTCGTTTTCTTCTTCTGAGGTTAGACATAGGGAAGCTATCCACTGGTGCCTCTCTTCCTTTCCGATGACCAAGAAAGAATTCTTGAGATGTTTTTGGTGCAAAATGGTGGTTTATTAAACATGGAGACAGGACCCATGGGCAGGAAGAGCTACTGCCCTGGGATCTTGACAAGTGGCTGATTATATACTCAGGAGTTGGGGAGGTGAGGACAAAGGGGGTGTCCAGAAGGACTAACGAAGACTCTCAGGATACTGGAGGCCTGGTTATTGTCAAGCCAAGGCCGTTTATCCCTCTAATGAGGCACTAACATGAAGACGGTTGGAAGCTTCCTGGAGGAATGTTTACATTCCTCCTATCCCACATCCTTGTCAATGGGCTGCATGTTCAAAAGATATTCAATTTTATTTACATTTCCTCTGCCTCAGCCTCCCTCAATGTTATGGAGGGGAGGGAGATGTTAGGGCTTCAGGAAACTGAGTTATGAGTGTCTGGAAGTTAGGCTATTGATAAGCAAACTTCCTTGTAAATCATAGCACATTTGTAAACTGAGGAAGACTCAGGTCTTGCAGGATTGTGATCTCTACAAGTTAACTATTTGTTTTTCTTTTAGGGCAGCCAGGAGTGCCTGAGAAGTGTCACATATATTCCATGGGGGGGGGGGGAGTTGCAGGGTGTCAGCTTCTGCTTTGTCCTCAGCTTGCCTTCTGTTTCCTCATCATTAAGATTTCTGAAGAAGGATAATTCTGAAGGACTTTCGTATTTTCTTTTTTTTTTTTTAAGATTTTATTTATTTATTTGACAGAGAGAGAGAGAGAGAGCACAAGTAGGCAGAGAGGCAGGCAGAAGCAGGCTCCCTGCTAAGCAGAGAGCCCGATGTAGGGCTCAATCTCAGGACCCTGAGATCATGACCTGAGCTGAATGCAGAGGCTTAACCCACTGAGCCACCCAGGCACCCTAGGACTTTCGTATTTTCTAATGTGAGTGGGAAATAAGCTAAATACGACAAATCCTCTCTCAGTCAGCCATAAGAACCTTCAAGAGAACCTCTTTATTATACTTGAAAATATTTTCTACCCTGTAATTTGGTTTAATTTGCATATTTATTTTAAAAAAAACTAAAAAGTAACAGGTTTGAGCCAGTGAGCTATTAGGCATAAATGGATTACAAACGTCTTGATAATAAAGCAGTTTTCAGTCTCTTGAAAAACTAAACTTGACCTTGATTTCAGAAGCAGGAAGAAATGGGGAACTGATGTCTTTGGCATTAGAGATGTACCAACTTCTGTTATGTTGCCTTGTTACCCAGTACTTTTTTCTACCTTTATTTCATGAAACTGAAGCCATGTTTGTAAAGAGTATTTGTTACTATAGGCCACGCTGAGTGGGACAGAAAGCATCTTTTCATCTCCAGGCTCCTTTCTAACATTTGCACTCAGTTTCATACTGTTGCATACGAGAAAACATTTGCCCACTCTCTCAGGGTCCCTCTTCCAAGATGACCAAGAAAAGAAAGGAATAATGGTGGTGCCAAAAAGAGCCACGGCCACGGGCAGGCTATTTGCTACACCAACCGCGCCCTTTGTGTACCCAAGGACAAGGCCATTAAGAACTTTGTTATTCGGAACATAGTAGAGGCCGCCACGGTCAGGGACATTTCTAAAGCGAGTGTCTTCGATGCCTATGTGCTTCCCAAGCTGTATGTGAAACTATATTATTGCGTGAGTTGTGCCATTCACAGCAAGGTAGTCAGGAGTCACTCTCATGAAGCACCAAAGAATCCAGCCTAAGTCAGGGTGCCACCCTGATTTAGACCCATGGGTACTGCCCCACAACTTCTACCAAAGCCCACGTAAGGAGCTAAATCCTTAAGAACTAAAGAAAAGCTGTTCTCCGGGGTGGGGGGTGGTGGCGATTATACTTCATACAGCAAAAAAAGAAAACATTTGTTGAAACTTGGCTTTGGAGAATGTGAGTTGGGACTTAAGTTGGCAGTTTGCAGACAGCTGGTACCATCAGTAACTGTACAAAAATACAGCTGCTTTCTAAAGGCAGGTGTGGGTGTCAACTAGATCACACAACAAGAAAATCAGATTGATTTAGGACTCTCAGGTTTATTTTCTGAAGAAAAGCTAACCTGTACACGAAGTTGTCCAAAGATTAGGGTTAACTAGAAATAAGACAACTTTAAGATGAGAAAGAATTTTAGGCAGTAATCTAGTCTACTGTTGCTGTTTTAGAAATGAATAAACAAGCCTGGACAGGTTGTGTGACATTCCCACCCTCTTAGCTGGTGGCCAAGCCAAAATTAAAACCTGGGTCTCCTTAGTCCTAATCAATGAAGAGCTATTCAAGGACTCCCACATCAGTTCTCTGTTTTGTGTGCAACACTGGTCCTTTATCAGCCTCTCCTTGGATCTCACTGACAACCTGACAGAGCAAAAGGGCAACTGTTACATTTAGCTAAGTGTTACCCATTGGCATCAATGTTTGCATTGAAAAACTCTGGGTCAGGGTTTCCTTTGGTTCTTTTGGCGCCTTTGGGTTTGTTGAGATTATCAAGTATGAGACTGGTTTTGTGCTGTAATCTGCATCCCCACCCGTAACATATTTGAAAAATAATTTCATTGTGAAACAAGTTTTCAGGTTTGTAGAAATATTTTAAGAATAGTACCAAGAATGTATATATATTCATATAACATAATTTTGAATTGAGATTATTTTATCCCCCAATTTGAATTCATTTAATATGATCATCCCATTATGACTTTAAGGGTACACATGGACACATGGATGCCTGGTTGGCTCAGTCGATGGAGCATGTGACTCTTAGATCTCAGGGTTATGAGTTTGAGTCCCATGTTGGGTATAGAGATTACTTAAAAATAAAATCTTTAAAAAAAAAAGGGTACACATGGACAATAAATGCATTATAAGGGGAAACATTAATATGCCTTTTTTTAAAGTAAAATGTCAAGTTCAATAAATAATTCATTTTGACATTGACAAACATTTTGCCTCAAAAGGTAAATCATTAGCATTAAATACATTATATGTCTACTGTGCAGGAGGCAGTGGAGATATAGTAGTGAGAAACAGACACATAACTTCTACTCTGAAGCATATAACATAGTCATTAATCACTGTATCTTCCCATGCAACCCAAAGGACACAAAAATGACATTCGCATGAAAACTTCAGGGAAAAAAAGAACATAAAGGAACAATGCAGTATCAACTTATTAAATAGGAAAGATATCATAGCCCAAAATTTTATTTTATTTTATTTAAAGATTTTATTTATTTGACAGGAAGAGAGAGAGCGGCCATGAGCCAGGCGGAGAGGCAGAGAGGGAGAAGCAGGGAGCCCAACATGGAGCTTGATCCAGGAACCCTGTAATCATGACCTGAGCCGAAGGCAGACATGTAACCAACTGAGCCACCCAAGTGCCCCTCATAGGCCAAAATTTTTATTGTTTGGGGGAATCAAGTTCTTTTGTTTTTTAGTTATTTAAAAAAATTTTTAACCATTGTACAAGTAATATGATAGCATATATATATTACAGGTAAATATAAGTATATGAGAAACACTAAAAATTGGCCTGCATAAAATAACTATCAAAATTCAACAATAAGAAAGCCTAATAAATCAACAAAGGCCTCAAAGAGGATGGCAAACAGGCCCATGAAAAGGTACTCTACATTGTTGTCACTGGGGAAATACAAATCAAAACCTTAGTGAGTTACCACTGTCTAATCTATTAGAATAGCTAAAACTTTTTAAAAGAACAAAAAACCTACTAAGTGCAGGCAGGAATATGGAGCAGGTGGAGCACTCTTGCATTCCGTGAGAACGGAAAATGTTAATAGCCACCATGGTAAAGCAGTTCAGCAATGTCTCATGAAGCTGAACATACACTTACCATATGAGCCAACAATCTCACTCCTAGATGATTCTCACTTAGGAGAAATGAAAACTTTTGTTCACTCACACATACACAACACAACCTACATGCAAATGTTTATAGCAGCTTTAGTGATGATTGCTAAAATCTGGAAATAACTGCAATGTCCTTCAGTTGGTGAGTGGATAGTGGAATACCATTTCACGATGACAAGGAATAAGCTCTTGATACATACAACAGCATGGATGGATTGCAAACTGATTGTGCTAATTGAAAAGCCAGACTCAAAAAGGCTATGCACTGTATGATTCCGTTACATGACATTCCGGAATGGGCAAAACCAGGGACAGAAGACAGATCGGTGTTTGCTGAGGCTTAGGCCTAAAGGAAGGGTCTGGTCACCATGTCTTTTGGGGTTGATGGGATATTCTGTAACTTAATAGTGGTGATGGTTACATGCCTGTTTTGTCAAAACTCAGATCTATACACCAAAATGTGAATTCCTTATGTAAATTTAAAATAAATTTAGAGGAAAAAACAGAATGGCTAGAGATACACCTCCAACCCGTGATAGTCATTGCCCCTGGGGATGAAGGAGAGAAATGGGACCAGAGTGGAAGTTAAAGGGGATTTTAGACTCACCATGTATTTTCTTTAAAAAAAAGAAAAAAAAAAGTAGGGGTGCCTGGGTGGCTCAGTGGGTTAAAGCCTCTGCCTTTGGCTCAGGTCATGATCCCAGGGTCCTGGGATGAGCCCTGCATTGGGGGGGGTCTCTGCTCAGCAGGGAGCCTGCTTCCCCCTCTCTCTCTGCCTGCCTCTCTGCCTACTTGTGATCTCTGTCAAATAAATAAATAAAATCTTAAAAAAAAAAACCTTAAAAAAAAAGTAAATATGACAGCATACTACTATATTCATATGATAAAATTATCAATGTTTGGGGTGCCTGGGTTAAGGCCTATGCCTCCAGCTCAGGTCACAATTCCTGGGTCTTGGGATCGAGCCCCACATTGGGCTCTCTGCTCAGCGGGGAGCCTGCTTCCCTCTCTCTCTCTGCCTACTTGTGATTTCTGTCAGATAAATAAATAAAATCTTAAAAAAAATTATAAATGTGGGGCGCCTGGGTGGCTCAGTGGGTTAGGCCGCTGCCTTCGGCTCAGGTCATGATCTCAGGGTCCTGGGATCGAGTCCCGTCGGGCTCTCTGCTCAGCAGGGAGCCTGCTTCCCTCTCTCTCTCTCTCTGCCTGCCTCTCCATCTACTTGTGATCTCTGTCTGTCAAATAAATAAATAAAATCTTTAAAAAAAATTAAAAAAAATTATAAATGTTTGCTTTATTGTACTTCTTTGTATTTTTAATTGGCCAAAATATAAACAAGGCAAAATAGATCCACCTAAAGGAAAATTTAGAAAAAACATGAAAGTATAAGGGGAAAGAAATCACCAGTTGTATTAAAATATTTGGGTGCATTTTCTTCTCTTCATGTTTGTTTTTGCATAGTGGAAAGTGTAACATAAGAACAATACAACCTGTAGTTTTCCTTTTACTTGGTATATCCTAAATATGTTTTCCTTCCTCTTAAATGATCTTGGTGAATACTATCTGCAATGATGTAATACCCATCTTAAGGCCTGCATTTAAACAGCTGCTCTCACTTTACAGATGCAGGCATTTTTCTAACACTAAACTGGAAGCACATATGTATGTCTGCATGTGTCCTGTAAATTATGGTGTTTCCAAGGCATTATAATTTAACAGGAAGTCCTGTCTTTCCTTGGGGTTTTCCTCAAATGTTTCCATGTTTTTGATGTTCAATACAGCAGGAGGTCCGTATCCCTGCTGGTCCCTATCCTGCTGGAGGCCATATCAGGATCACCACCTCTTTGTATAACGTACTTTCAAGGAGAGCCCATGGCAAAATCACCCAGGTTCTGGTGTTCCTTTGTAGACGTTTGACTCAGATTTTTTGCCAAGGCAGTAAATGATGAACCTCTCTAATCCAGCACTCCCCTCTGACCACCCTTTTCACTATGCTTCAGTTTCTTTAATTTCAAAATGAAGATAATGACATAGCTTTAATGCATGCAGAATGCTTAGTGCAGTGCCTGGCACTTAATAGATTTGATAGATTATTTTTCTTTCTTCCTGAAGTTCATCTTTGACTAAAGAGAAACCCTCTGAACCCTGCAATTTCTGCACTGCTTCTGCCTTTAGAATTTACTCCACAAGACTGAAAGGCCTAGTTAGAATTGCAGACCATCTTCCTTGATCACCACATCTCCAGCCTTCCACAGCACCATGTGTAATTTTTTTGTGTGCGTGATTATCGTATGACCCTCATTCAAGTGCTGTCAAGGCGAGATCATGACTTCTCTGCGATATTCTCAATGCTCAGCACATCTGACACACGGTAATCCCTTAATAAGTATTTATGGAATGAATGCATGTTTATACTTTATAGTTTTAATCTCCCAGAAACAAACCTCTCATTTCCCATGTTTTCACCTTAGTGCTTTTCATACAGTAGGTCTGATGATTTTTCTCTTTTCAACAGGCATCCTTGGCTTTTAAGAATTCACTTCCAGGGGCGCCTGGGTGGCTCAGTGGGTTAAAGCCTCTGCCTTCAGGGGCACCTGGGTGGCGCAGTGGGTTAAAGCCTCTGCTTTCGGCTCAGGTCATGATCCCAGGGTCTTGGGTTTGAGCCCCGCATCGGGCTCTCTGCTCAGCAGGGAGCCTGCTTCCCCTCCTCTCTCTCTGCCTGCCTCTCTGCCTACTTGTGATCTCTGTCAAATAAATAAATAAAATATTAAAACAACAACAACAACAAAAAAATAGCCTCTGCCTTCAGCTCAGGTCATGATCCCAGGGCCCGGGGATGGAGCCCTGCATCAAGCTCTCTGCTCAGCGGGGAGCCTGCTTCCTCTTCTCTCTCTGCCTGCCCCTCTGCCTACTTGTGATCTGTCTGGCAAATAAATAAATAAAAATCTTTAAAATAAAAACAATTAAAAAAATAAAGACTAAAATCTAACATTAAAAAAAAAAATTGACTTCCATCAAGGGCATCTATCTCAGTTGGAAGAGCAAGCCCCCCTTGATCTTAGGGTCATGAGTTCAAGCCCCATGTTGGATGTAGAGATTGCTTAACAATAAATGAATAAGCAGGGCACCTGGGTAGCTCAGTGTGTTAAAGCCTCTGCTTTCAGCTCAGGTCATGATCCCAGGGTCCTGGGATAGAGTCCCGCATGAGGCTCTCTGCTCAGCAGGGAGCCTGCTTCCTCCTCTCTCTGCCTGCTTCTCTGCCTACTTGTGATCTCTGTCAAATAAATAAATAAAATCTTTAAAAATAAATAAATAAATGAATAAGAGCACCTGGGTGACTCGGTTAAGTGTCTCCCTTTGGTTCAGGTCATGATCCCAGAACCCTGAGATCAAGTTCCACATTGGGCTCCCTGCTCAGCAGGGAGTCGGCTTCTCCCTCTGCTGCTCTCCCTGCTCATGTTCTCTCAAATAAATGAAATCTTTAAAAAAAATTGTATTTAAAAATAAAATGTAAAATGTAACTTTACCATCCTCAATAAGGACAAACTGTATTTCAGAACTATTACTCCATAAGTTGAAGAACTGACACCTGGGACAAAATAAATGGTTGTTTAGCCTAACACTATGGACCGCAATGACCTGTGAGCAAAGATGTGAATGACTTAAGAGTAAAATTCCAGTTTCTGGAGCCTGGCCAGGTAAGGCCTTTCAAAAAGGGGATGTAGCTGCTTTCTTTGGCTCAACTCAAAGATAGCTAGAGGAAGTACTAGAGTGGATTAAATTCCTTAGGCAAGGCTTCCAAAAAATACAGCATAAAATTAAACCTTCAGACAAAGGAAGCTGTTAGAAGTGAAACTAGACAACATACACATGAATGCAAACAGCGTTTGCCAGACACAGCAAGAACCACCTATGAAGCCTTCTTCACAAAAGGAAGGGTGGAAACGTGTAAGACTAACAGAGCTGTGTAATTGCTTAGAGTGTCTCAGGTGAGGACAGTGAAAAGGCACTGGACTAGGAATGAAATAAATTTTAGATCTCACGCTACCACTTTCAGAATAGAAGAACGGTTAGAACCACCTGAGTTGTGCAGGTCTAAGTTCAAATTCCTTACCTTCACTTACTTCCTAGGACTTTGGACAAGTGTTAGCCTACACTAGTTCCTCACCTATTACAGGGAGATAAGAATGCCTGCTCCCTAGTGTCTGAGGATTTAATGAAATAAAATAAAGCAACTAGGACATCTACCACATGGTAACACTCAAGAAGTATAGACAACACCAGCTTCATATCCTTGTGCAAACCAGGGCCTCATTCTGTAAAGGGTGTGATAACATAGAAAAGTATTCTGACACTTTAAAGTGTCAGGTGTAATGAAGGGGTTACTACCAGCAGGCGGCTGAATTCACTTGTGGCTTACATCCAATGTTACCAGTAGTTTTCTTTACAACCATCAGGCTACCATTAGCAACAGAGTATTGGTTAGGAGACTTTTTTTTGGAAATGTTATTTTGGTATCAGTAAATTAACTGACATCTATGCAACCAGAAGGAATTTACTGAACATTTCCACGTAACTTCATTAAAGACAGGCTTTTTCCTGCTTATATTAGTTACCATCACTTTTGCCCCCATCACAATCTCATGGTATAGTCCTTGCATGTAGCAGGAACTCAATAAATGTGCTAAATTGACTGCAAAGGACCAGAAGATCTAAAACTTGAACTTTAGAAGTACTTACTTTATCCTGGAAAGGACTGAGATGTTATGAATGATGAACTCAAGTGTTTTGAGTATATGAATAATGAACTCAAGAAACTGTTAGAAGCACTCTACCACTGACAAGCTCGATAATGTTCAAAAACAACACTTCCCAAAGGAAAGGACATCAGGTTTGTCTCCACCGTAAAATCCATTTTTAAATGAAGGTTCTACTTAAAATGGTCTTCCAAAGGTCTAAGCAAAGGTTTTAAAAAGATCTGACAGTGGGAAGGAGCTTGGGCTGTAAGGTCAGTTGAATTGGTGTTTACTGACCACCTGCCTTCTGTAAGACTCCCAGCTGGGCAGTGCAGGAAAAGGTGCTCATGTATATATACTATATACTGTACTATACCATGTGGTACCAGGTATTACATCAGAGAACGGCTCGTAACACGGTCCAGTCCAGAGCGGAAGTGTAGGGTCAGCATGGCGGGATGGGAGGGACTGAGAAAAGGAAAAGGGTAGTACTGAATGAAAAAGTTGAGTCCAGGGGATCTTTCTGGAAGAGGCCTGACTTGGGCTAGCCTTGAAATAGCAAATACGATTTGAATAGGGGGAAATTTGTTTGCATGGAGTGTGACGACTTCTACATGACTAAAACAGAGATTCTATGTAAGAAATAAGCCTTTAGGGGGGCCTGGGTGGCTCAGTGGGTTAAAGCCTCTTCCTTTGGCTCAGGTCATGATCTCAGGGTCCTAGGATCGAGCCCCGCATCGGACTCTCTGCTCAGCGGGGAGTCTGCTTCCTCGTTTCTCTCTGCCTGCATCTCTGCCTACTTGCGATCTCTGTCTGTCAAATAAATAAATAAAATCTTAAAAAAAAAAAAAAGGAAGCCTTTAACAGTAGGGTGGCATAAGTTTATAGCAAGCTTTCGATGCTAGAATGCAAAGTTTTAGACTTCCATTTAAACTCTTGGCTTTTCAAAAGAAAGACCGTTAGCTTTTACTGGATAAAACTCAGTCTGCCCTGGGTTGCAGTTAAACTGTGTGGATGCTGATTTCAACAGGCTGTAAACATCATGCCTGATTCAATGTTTATCTTTTATTGGAGCATAATGCGCCTACATAGTAAGTACTAGATAAATGTCTGCTGAATAACCAAATGATTCCCAGGATGAATTAGCTCGAAGTCCAAATGGGGGTGGGGGATCCCTCCAGCTGGTAAGCCACCTAGGCTTTGATCAAAGAGATACATCTGAAAGTTTTATATTAGAATAATAATCACACATGTCCAATTTCTAGCTCTTCTCCCCATCACAATCACAGCAGTCAGATAAAGTTGAGGAGTTTATTAGAGAAATATGAGAGGCAAAGATACCCCAAGTGACAGAAAGAAAATTCTGAAAATGTCCCTTCAAGCCAAGTGGGGGCCTGGCCTTTACCTCCCCAAAAGGACAAGAAACTGGTGGGTTAGCAACAACATTCTCTGGCAGCCACCTTGCCAGGGCATAAGTGTCTCAGCCAGGACTGCCTCCCAACCCCCACCAAAGGTAAAAAGGAGACAAAGACTGTTTCTAGAATCAATGCAGAGGCAATGAGAGCTGTAAGGAAAGTCTTAGAGAAAGAGAGGTGGGGATGACCTTAACAAAGAGTCCCAGGCGTCTGGCTCTGAGCGCCTCATACACTGACGGATAGTTCTACAAAATGTTACTTCAAAGATAAAATGCCTAATGTTGATTCCAAGATTCCAAGAGCTTCCCTGGATGTCTTCCCACATGCCACATCACACACCGATGTACATGGCAGAACCCAAAGGCCACGCTTTCGAAAAAAAAAATAAAATAAAAAACAAAAACAAGAATAAGCCCTGTTGCTCTTTAAGGAGAGAGGAAGTAGCTGAGGCTGCTGGGGCCTTTCCCACGTCGGCCTGTGTTCCATGAAGCAACTTCCCAGCAGCAGCATGGCGTAGCTCTAGGTGAGGGTCTCACCTTTTGTCACCTGTCAAAGGAAACTATCAATTAGATAAATTCAGAAGTATTAAAAAAAAATCTTTTAATTTTTATTTTTTCTTTATTTATTTTTTAAAAGATTTTATTTATTTATTTGACATAGAGAGAGATCACAAGTAGGCAGAGAGGCAGGCAGAGAGAGAGGAGGAAGTAGGCTCCCTGTTGAGCAGAGAGCCCGATGTGGGGCTCGATCCTAGGACCCTGAGATCATGACCTGAGCTGGACAGAGGCTTTAACCCACTGAGCCACCCAGGCGCCCCAAAAAATCTTTTTAAAGATCCTAGATAGGTGCGCCTGGGTGGCTCAGTGGGTTAAGGCCCAGGGTCCTGGGATGGAGCCCTGCATCGGGCTCTCTGCTCAGCAGGGAGCCTGCTTCCTCCTCTCTCTCTGCCTGCCTCTCTGCCTACTTGTGATCTCGGTCAAATAAATAAATAAAATCTTTAAAAAAAAAAATAGATCATAGATAGTAGGGAGTGGTAGAAAAGACAACAGCTTTGGAGCCCCAGAAACCTGGTTCAAATCCAGGGAAGTTCATTAACTTCTAAGCCTGTTACTGCTTCCAGGTTTGTTCCAGCAACAAGGGGAAATGTGCATTCTCTCTGCACAGCCCTTGCCTAGCCTCATGAGCAAGTACCTTCTCTAACATACTCACCCGCGCTTCAATGTACTCTATTCTCCGTTCGAGGGCTGTCAATTTCTCGTTTAGTGTTGCAAGTCTTGAACGACAAGACATATCTGGTAAAAGGAGACTGATGTTCAGGATTAATGTCATTCCAAATACAGAGATAGACACACACACACGCACACACACACAGCCCCTAGCTGATACAACAGGGAGAGCACAAACGGAAGCAGGTGAGCAAAGCAAGAAAATGGAAAAGAAGTGAGTATTAGGAGCACAGCTGCTTAGAATGAATCTGTTCAACTTCCTACCAGGGTGGCAGGCAGAGAGTAACGATGGCCAAAGATGTCCATACCCTAATCCCCGATCCTGTAGGTATTTACCCTACATGACAAAAGGGACTTTGCAGATGTGATTAAGGTTAAGGACCTTGAGATCCTGAATTATCCAGATCCACATGCTCTAATAACAAATCCATAAATACAGGAAGAGAAAGACCAAGGAAAGGTGTAGGAAGAAGAAGAGATTCAAAGTGTATGAGGCGGACTCAACCTGCTATTGCTGGCTTTGAAGATGGAGGAAGGAGGCCATGAGCCAAAGGACACCGGAGACACTGAGAAGCTGGAAACGGACCTTAGCTGACAGCCAACAAGGAAAGAGATTTCAGTCCTACAGCCACAAGAAACTGAATTCTACCACCAATCCAATGAGCAAGGAAACATCCTCTCCTAGAGTCTCCAGAAAGGGAGGCAGCCTGCCAATACCTTGACTTTAGCCCAGTGAAGTGATGCTGGACTTCCAAACTACACAACTATAATATAAGAAACTATGTGACAAAAGCGGCTACATTTATGATAATTTGTTATGGCAGCAATAGAAAACTAACACACTGAAACTCTACAGGCAGATATTTAGTAACAGACAAACCAAGAGTTTAAAGAGAGAGGAAGTGACAAGAGGAAGAAAATAATCTCAAGGAAGAAAAATAGAGGCCATGAAAGCAGCAGACACTATGGAGAGGAGGGAAGGCATCTGTGTTTCTGAGCTCATGGAAACCTCATCATTGTTTTTGCTGCAGGAAGGCACTTAATGTGTCATCAGTATCTGCGCAGGCATGTCAGCATGAGAGAAAACTTGGGAGAACATCAAATACCCTGTGGAGCCCACATTCCATCTGTGGAAAACAGCAAAATTTCTTTTCTTCCTTTCCCTTTTCCAATCTTCTTTCACCATCTCACCCAAAATGAAAGCTAGATTTCCCCAAAATACCTTTTCTTTTGGAAACTTCTCTAAGAGAACCACTTGCCTACGCTTTCCCTAACCATTCTCAACAGGAGAAAAAGGTTTCTGGGCACACTCATGATTTCCTATTACTTCCTCCAACACCATTGTTTGGTCATCCTCAGTAACCTTCACTTTTTGTGTCTAAAATATCCTCTCTCCAAGACACTCTCCCACTCACAGTGATTTAACACTTAGCTCACATCTTCCTTTTCATCTCTACTCTGTTATGCAAAAGGATGTCCACATCCATTTTGACAAATCCTCCTACACCAGGCTCTTGCCTCAACTTTCACTTCTCCACACCTGCATCTTGCTTATCTTGCCTGTCTAACCATTCTCCTTCAAGGCTCCATTTAAATTGGACCTCTGAGAGGTCTCTGCCAGAGGCATATAATTCTCCTTCTGCTGTACGTTTAAGGTTAAATTTCTGGTTTATAAATTACTTATGTGCTTGGTCTTAGGTTTTTGGATACAGATTTAACAAACAAGAACATTCACCACTATTACTTAGGAATTGGTTTCATGAAGTATGGTGCACTTACGAAAGACTATTAAAATGGCCATTTAAAATTACAAGTTTGTGGGGCGCCTGGGTGGCTCAGTGGGTTAAGGCCTCTGCCTTCAGCTCGGGTCGTGATCCCAGGGTCCTGGGATCCAGTCGGGCTCTCTGCTCAGCAGGGAGCCTGCTTCATCCTCTCTCTTTCTCTGCCTGCCTCTCTGCCTACTTGTGATCTCTGTCAAATAAATAAATAAAATCTTAAAAAAAAAATAAAATAAAATTACAAGTTTATATCTTTTTAACAAGTCACTAAAAAACAAAAAATAAAGTATCTTTTTAACAACTCATCAAAAAAAAATTATGAGTTTGAATATTTAACATAGGAAATGTTCCTGCTGTCTAGACAAATGATATTTATATACTTGTAATTTATCATTTTTTTACATTTGTTATCTCACTAGAATGAATTAATCAAAGCCCACTTCACTGGGCTAAAAATCAATTAATCAAATACTGCCTCTTATTAATTTTTTTTTTTTAAAGCAAGTTTTTTTTTTTTTTTTAAGATTTTATTTATTTATGAGAGAGAGAGAGAGAGCGAGCACAGGCAGACAGAATGGCAGGCAGAGGCAGAGGGAGAAGCAGGCTCCCTGCAGAGCAAGGAGCCCGATGTGGGACTCGATCCCAGGACGCTGGGATCATGACCTGAGCCGAAGGCAGCTGCTTAACCAACTGAGCCACCCAGGCGTCCCCTCTTATTAATTTTTATAACAAGTATCTCACCTGACAAAGAGAGCTTTTTGAGAAAAAAATTATGAACTTGGTATGTTAATGAAACAAAAGACTGACTCTGGTGTGACTCCAATATTTCTTCAAGTGGGGAAACCAAGGCTCATCTTAGATAACTGATTGGACAAAACAACAGCACAGCTGAGCCCGGAGCCCAGGAGCCCTTACTGCCCAGGACAGTACTCTTCCACCACAACGTCCCACCACACAACCCTAGGCTCATCTTAGATAACTGATTGGACAAAACAACAGCACAGCTGAGCCCGGAACCCGGTGCCCTTACTGCCCAGGACAGTACTCTTCCACCACAACGTCCCACCACACAACCCTGCTACCTACCATCTTTACGAACCTCTGGGGTTATAATTTATTCCCCATATCTCTTAAAATCTGCTTATAGCTCAACTCTTCCACTTTCTGGTTCCTTTTTTTCCTTTTGTCATTCTAGATTCTTTCCTACCCATCTTCAATGCTACTCTTCAGTATTTTAAAAAAATCGCTTTATTGATATAATAATTTATATGCCATGAAGTTCACTTAATTGAAGTATACAATTCTATGGTTTTTATTTTTTTTATTTTTTATTTTTTTAAGATTTTATTTATTTATTTGACACAGAGAGAGATCAGAAGTAGGCAGAGAGGCAGGCAGAAAGAGAGGAGGAAGCAGGCTCCCTGCTGAGCAGAGAGCCCGATGCGGGGCTCGATCCCTGGACCCTGAGATCATGACCTGAGCCGAAGGCAGCGGCTTAACCCACTGAGCCACCCAGGCGCCCCAATTCTATGGTTTTTAGAATATAGTTGTGCAACCATCACCATAATCTAATTTTAGAACATCCCCAAAACCCCAAATGAAACTTTGTACCAATTAGCAGTCATTTCCCATTCAGGCTTGTCCCAACCCCTGGAAACCATTAACCCTCTCTATGGATCTACCTATTCTGGACATTCTTCGTTTTTTCTTCTTCTTCTTCTTCTTTTTTTTTTTTTTTTAAGATTTTGTTTATTTATTTGACAGAGACACATAGGGAGAGAGGGAACACAGGCAGGGGGAGTGGGAGAGGGAGAAGCAGGTTTCCTGCCGAGCAGGGAGCCAGATGCAGGGCTCAATCCCAGGACCCTGGGATCATGACCTGAGCTGAAGGCAGACACTTAACGACTGACCCGCCCAGGCACCCCCCCACCCGCCTTTTTTAAAAAAGACTTTATTTATTTATTTGGCAGAGAGAGAGAGAGATCTCAAGTAGGCGGAGAAGCAGGCAGAGAGAGAGGGGAGAAGCAGGCTTCCCGCTGAGCAGACAGCCCAATGTGGGGCTCCATCCCAGGACCCTGAGATCATGACCTGAGCTGAAGGCAGAGGCTTAACACACTGAACCACCCAGGCGCCCCTATTTTTCTTTTATTTATTTATTTTCTTAAATCTAAGGCAAAGAACTGAACCAATCTGACTTGTATTTTTTTTTTAAGATTTATTTATTTATTTGACAGACAGAGAGAGATCACAAGTAGGCAGAGAGAGAGAGGGAAGCAGGCTCCCTGCTGATCAGAAAACTTGATGTGGGGCTTGCTTCCCAGGAATCAAGGGTCCTGGGAACCTCAGACCATGACCTGAGCTGAAGGCAGAGGCTTAACCCACGGAGCAACCCAGGCACCCCTCATTTTTCTTTTAAATCATGTTGTTTATCTGCTAGTGCTGCTGCTTCTAACTCCTAGATCTAGCTTGAGTAGAAGGTACTCAGCCCCCTCCTTTTCCTAGATACACTTCCACCACCAGGACTGCCCAACAAGACCATGTCTCTTTCCATCTGGTTTTTAGAAGCTCAAAGGCACATCACATACACTATTCAGTAAGAGCATGAATGTTATCACTAACAACCTGTCATTTCCCATAAAAAGAGACATGCCAAAATTATCTGCAGGGGTGGGGTGGTGAGAGAAAGGGTTCCTTCCTGGATGGCTGTTCTATCTCTGTCAATCTGGTAATGAATCAGAATCCAAGAACAACAGTACACCACTGGCCTAAATGGATAAGCACTGTTGAGAATATAAAATGTTGAATTCCAGAAACTTTGAGCATATTTCAGATCCCAAGAAAAACACTGATTCAAGCAAAACACTGGATAAGCATTCAGCAGCTATCTGAAATCAGAGTGCATTTAAGAGTATATTATCACCAGGGGCACCTGGGTGCTCAGTGGGTTAAAGCCTCTGCTTTCGGCTCGGGTCATGATCCTGGGGTCCTGGGATCGAGCCCCACATCGGGCTCTCTGTTCCGTGGAGAGCCTGCTTCCTCCTCTCTCTCCCTGCCTGCCTCTCTTACCTACTTGTAATCTCTGTCAAATAAATAAATAAAATCTTTAAAAAAAAAAAAAGAGTATATTATCACCAGACTTCTTTTTAAATATTTTATTTATTTATTTATTTATTTGAGAGAAAGAGAGAGTGCATGCAAGCATGAGCAGGGGCCAAGGGAGAGGGAGAAGCAGGCTTCCCAATGAACAGGGAGCCTAATGCAGGGCTCCATCCCAGAATCCTGGGGTCATGACCAGAGCCGAAGGCAGATGCTTAACCAACTGAGCCACCCAGGTGCCCCTATCACCAGACTCTAAGATACTAACCATCCTTGTCAGGGTGCTTGATGGTGTGTACCCATTACCACTGCTGACAAATGCCAGTTATCAGCTCCTCTGAACTCTTAATGCCTATAATAATCAACACTCATTCTTTTGAATCGCTGCCATTAAGGCTTACTTCTCTACAGAACTCTAAATTTCTCAGGAGTGGCTACCATGTCCATTTATTCTTATTTATTCCTTTCTCAGAGGATGTGACACATAGCTGGGATCACAACAGACATGCTATACTTGTTGGCTAAGTATAAAAACTGACATTTAAAAATAACCACCACATTATTTTTGTTACACTTCTCTGCACATATTAGCTTTAGAATCAGATAAAATGGTATAAAAATTAAAAGCTACCATCTGTGACAATCTATTTTTAGAAACTTCACCAGTTCAAGGTACAGAAGAGGCCAGTGTTAGGATGTTATCACTGCCTTATGATTTGTGGGGCCTCAGGTTCAGGTGGCCCAGGAATATCATCACTCTCACCAGCTGGAATGAATCAGAGGGTAAAAGCCCTTCAGAAAGTCACTATCTTGGAAAGCCAGTTCCCTCTCCAAAGCACATGGCCTGTGGTCCGGGTAAGGACTCTAGGATTGCTGCCATTTTCAAAGAGCTCCCAGGGGCACCTGGGTGGCTTAGTTGTTAAGCATCTGCCTTCGGTCAGATCATGATCTTGGGGTTCCAGGATAGAGCCCCGCTTCAGGCTCCTTATTCAGAAGGGAGCCTGCTTCTCCCTCTGCCTGTCCTCCTGCTCGTGTTTCTTTCTCCCGCTCTTAAATAAATAAATAAATAAAATCTTTTTAAAAAAAAAAAAAAAAAGGAGAGTGAGTGATTGAGACCTGGCTACCTTCTCAAAGTAAATTCTTATTAAATCTCTGTGCCACCAAATCATATTATCATAAACTCAATATAAGCCGTACACATACACATCAGAATTGAGAAGTCACACTAAGGGCTTAGAGTGGGAAAATGTATCCCGCACATGCTCATCCTGATTCATCCAATGACAAGACAATGTCTCAAATGTTTTATGATTGATCTAGTTTCTCAGCCTGTTGGTCTTTGTTTAAACTCACAGCAGAGATATTGTCAATCTTCAAGAACTGCTAAGCTTTTAAGTTTGCTTCATAATTCCATTCTTAATTGTAATTACTGTCCTTTTCTTTAGAAGGACTAAATTAACTTCTTCAGAAACCATCTAGTAATTACTCCAAACATTAGGCTATTAGCATCACATTAAGGGAGAACAATGGCCTAAGCTAAGGAAAGCCCTTTCTTCTGGCTTTTTTTTTTTTTTTTTAAAGATTTTATTTATTTGACAGAGATCACAAGTAGGCAGAGAGGCAGGCAGAGAGGGGGGGGAAGCATGCCCTCTGCTCAGCAGGGAGCCTGATGCGGGGCTCGAACCCAGGACTCTGGGATCATGACCCAAGTCGAAGGCAGAGGCTTTACCCCACTGAGCCACCCAGGCGCCCCTCTTCTGGCTTCTTAAGATTGGAATTCTGTGTGCCTATTTTCTCAGTCTAGGGCATGTTGGAAATCTCCCAAAAGAAAAATCTTTATTCTCTATTTGTTCATAAAATGTGACTTACACATTTGATAAAATTTCAGTGCTGGTATTTCCTTGCTTACAAAGCAAGAAAAGAGACACTTCTCTGCAAATCCTAAGCTCAAACTCTTCAATTTTTGGTCAGTTCCAAGACTCAACTGCCATAAATCTAGTGACTATAATATGCCAAGATTTATGTCAAAGATCAATGTATGTGAATTAAAAGTTTATTAATACTGGGGCACCTGGGTTGTGCAAATTCTGATTTAGGGTCAGGTCATGATCTCAGGGTCCTCAGAGCCCCATGTCAGGCTCTGGGCTCAGCAGAGTCTACTTAAGGCTCTCTCTCCCTCTCTCTCTGCTCCACCCCTTCTCAATCTTGCTTGCTCTCACACAGGCACTCGCTCTTTCAAATAAATCTTTTTAAAAAAAGTTTATTAATACAATTCAGAGCTCAGAAATGAAGTTATTACATTACCTAGATCCAAATGTGGGGGGCGGAGATGCTAGATCACTTTTTTTTTTTTTAAGATTTTATTTATTTGAAAGAGAGAGACACAGCAAGAGAGAGAACATACAAGCAGAGAGAGTGGTAGAGGGAGAAGCAGGCTTCTGGACAAGCAAGGAGCCTGATGTGGGGCTCAATCCCAGGACCCTGGGATCATAACCTGAGCTGAAGGCAGACACTTAACGACTGAGCCACCCAGGGCCCCCACTAGATCACTTTTAAATTTTGAAAAAACAGCCCCGGCTTAACTTGTTATTTTATTTTTGAAAGATTTATTCGTTTATTTGAGAGAGAGAGAGAGAGAGAGCAGGCAGGAATGGGACTGGCAGAGGATACAAGAATCTCAAGTGGATTCCACACTGAGCGGGAGCCCAAATCAGGGCTCCATCTCACAACACTGAGTTCTCTACCGGAGGTGGAGCAGAAACCAAGTACAAGCTTAATCAAATGACCCACCCAGGTGCCCCCTGACTTGTTATTTTAGATGGCTTACTGATTTAACTGATGTTCTTAATACTGTACTTGGATAGTCTGTGTATTTCAGATCCTACCAGAAAATGAAGTCTTTTAATTCTGCTTTTTAATGTTAAAACTCTCCACGTTGGTGATTTTTCCAACTACTTTCCACTACCTCTCCTGACTAAGCCAAATCTCAAAGCTGTGATCTTCTCATCATGACATCCTTCCCCTAGTATGCAATATTTTGGTTTCTCTTCTCTGGCCCTTCCTCAGAAGGAATGTTACAAGCAAAGAATGCTGAGAACAACCTTCAGGAACAGTTCAGCTGTCCAGGAAAGTAGGAGAAACATTCTGAGAACTAACATCAAAAGAGTTTGCACAGAAGTTAGGAAAAGAAAAACCCTCTGATGAAACCCAGACTATCTGAATAGCAGGGTAAATAGGTTCAGTATTTCTTAATGTTTTCAGTTCACTGAAATCAATTAATCTAGTCTCAACTTCAGACTCCTGTCTCTAAATCCATCTATTTCACTAAACCATACTCCTTTACTCATAGTCCTTAAATTATTTCAGGATACTGAGATCTATGTTTGTTGACTACCATTCCCTATTACAACCTCTAAAACAAATTATGTGTGTGAATACATATCAATGACATAGATATTTATACTATTCTCTCATTAATACTACCCTCACCCTCATGCCCTGGTGAGAAAATCCATCGTAGTAAGATTACAGTCTTATACACTTTATAAGAAAATAGATTAATACAAACTCATATTCTGAAACTGTCATTATTTCTTCTTCAAGACAGAAATTCTTTGAAAGCAGGCAATGAATCTTATTTTGTGTTCTCCAGAGTGCCTGAGAGAGCCCTGTACTGAGGTCTGGTCTCTCTTGCTGATGCTTTCTAAGAAAATTCACGTTCTGTTACCTTACTTCTTGGGATGCATCAGTCCTTTGGCTGGAAAATAATTAATTCATTTTAAATCTTTTTTTAATACATCAGTTTCCCCTACTTAATCTTAATTGCTTGTTGCTGAATTAGTGGAACAGAACCATACTAGTTGAAAAAAGATTACTAGATGTCATCCTTACACCTTGTGATTACTTAAGTCAGTCTACCCGTGCCCAGTTGTTAAAGAAACACTTGGAGAAGATGGGATGGGAGTCTTTGTTACAGGCTTGCTTTCCAGAAGGATACGGAACAAAGCAGAAAGAACTGAAGACTATCACAAGCAGGCCATGCCTAGGAAAGACTTTGCTAGAAGCAGAAATAACACCTACTGTCGGCTAGATACCAGCAACACAGGGGTCTCCATGGCCTTACATAATCTGGACCTTACCTCTGACCTCCTCTCCTACCACTCTCATGGCAGCAAAAACGGGAGACAGAAATGGGCGACTAAAAGGTACAGCCCTAAAAGATTCTGAAAATGAAGAGAACCGTCAAGAAACTTACACAAGGGCAGTGACACAGCTGTGGCTGCATGAAAGCCGCACTCTGAGTGCAAAGTGGAAACTGGAATGGAGGCGGGTCACAAAGGAAGCAGGGAGGCTACCGCAGAGCAGAAAAGACGCGAATAGAGGTGCCCGAAGAGTCTGGAAAAAGGAAGGACCTGTTAATGGATCTGGGGTGATGGCAACGAAGCCGATGAACTCACAATGGCACAGGAGAACCGCACAGGGACTGCCCAGTGGAGCCTGAGGGTCAGGGAAAGAGAGGGAAGGCGGGCTCCGGGGGACGCGAAAACCAGTTGGGTCCAAGGGCTCCCGGAGAAAGCCCCTTCAAAGCTTTTCAGCACCTTCGCCAAACTGAGTGGCCTCCCACCCACCCACACGCCCCCTGCTCGCCAGCTGACCGAACGAGTTGAGAAAGTCCGCGATTTTCTTGATGCTGCTGGTGATGACCTCAATGTATTCTCGGTTCGCCCAGTCCTGGTGAATCTCCCGCTGCACCGGATCCTCTTGACCCGCCATGGCTGCCGCCTGACGACGAACCACTGCGCAGGCGCCCCGACCCTCCAGACTGCCAGTGCGCCTGCGCCGCGAAGTCCACGCCCATTCCTAGCACCCACGAATCTGCGGGCATTGTGATGCGCCTGCGCGATGTCAAGTCCTACCCTTAGTTTTTGCTCTGCTCCCACGCCCCTGAAAAAATCGCAGAAACCCCAACGGGGAAAATGGAATGCGCACGCGCCGAGGCACCCCTACCCACTACATACCCCATCGCGGGCGTTTTGGTCGTTAGGGGGCGCTTGACCACGAAATGCTCGCTGCGTTAGCTGCTCCAAACAGGTTGTGGTCTGTGTCAGTAATTAGTTCGGCGTAGCCAATTAAGCCACATTAAATATAACTCATTTTGAAAACGGCTTTCAACAACACATGATTCCCCACCTTCCACTAATCAAACAAAACGGTATTATTTTTTAACAATAATACCCAGTGATGGAGAGTCTCGGGAAATTGATAGGCCCCTAAATAGCTGGTCGCCCTGTAAACTGGCAAGTCCAAATTTCCTTAAGGAAATTTGCAAATTGAGGTGCCTGGGTGGTTCAGTCGGTTAAACGTCTCCCTTCCAGTCAGACCATGATCCCGGAGTCCTGGAATGGAGCCCTACATCGGGCTCCCTGGTCAGCAGGGAGTTGACTTCTCCCTCTCCCTCTGCCTGCCGTTCTGACTGCTGTGCTCTATCGCTGTCAAACAAATAAAATCGTTAAAAAAAAAAAAAAAGTTTCAAACTGTAGAATCGTAGATATAAAATTTTTTTAATTTGTAAATTGCCTGCAAAAACTGTTAATTCAAACTTTTTTGACCTAATCATTTCATTGAGAAAGTGAAAAAGGGGTGGGGGGCGACACTTTAAGCACAAAGGTGCTCTTTGTAACATTATCTATTTAAAAACCCAAAACAACTATAACTCCACAGTTGGGGATGGCTAAACAATGGTATAGCCACCTACTGCAATATCATGCTGTTATTTAAATAGTTATATTATTAATATATTAAATAATATATTAAACTGAAGGGGAAAACAAAATACAAAATTTTCTTTAATTGCAACTATATGAAAATTACGTCTGCTTGAGGACAAGGATATATGAAAGATGCCAATGTCTGGTTTGTTAAGGTAGTGAAATTATGGACATTTTATTTTTGTTTAAGGGAATTTTTTTCAATCTGCCTTGTGCAATACATGCCTGTCATTAAAAAAAAAATGTTCAACAGATAGGTTCTAGCAGCAGCTGGGAAGAAATCTTTACTAACAGTCTTTTACTCAGGTCGGAGATTTTACAAGCAATAAAGCACTGGATCCTCACAAACCCTGTGGAAAGGAAATAAGGAAGATGTTTTTCATTTTACAGATGAGAAAACTGAAGTTCAAGGTCACACAGTCAATTAAATGATGGACCTTTACCAGTTGATTGCAGACTCCCATATCTTTTCACTGTACCAATCTGAAAACAGATTAAGGCCTCTGAACTCTCCTACGTATTGATAGAAATGGTCACTAAAATAATTAATATCAACCCTAAACATCAAGACCCAGATATCCAGAGGACTGACTGCCATTCAAGCCCCTGCTTCCTAAGTGGTGCTGTTGTAGTATCTTGCTCACACATCACAGAGAAGTCGGATAAATCTTCTTTTCCTTTAAAGGCAGGGCATCTGAATTTCAAATCACAAGTCTACCAGAGAGGAGTCACTTCACCCCTCTGAGCTTTTTTTCTTCATGTGTAATACAGGGACAACAACATGGATGGATTAGGATTGTTGGGGGAATTCTGTAAGAAAGAATAGATAAAACACTAAGCACAGTGCCAGACTCTTCACAAGGCAGACACTCATGATCAGTTTACATTTTATTTCTATGCAGAAAGCAGAAAATTAAGTACACATATCTATCCAACATTTTTTTCTTTTTCTTTTTCTTTTTTTTAAAGCCAGAGAGATCACAGAGAGGGAGAAGCCGACTCGCCGCTGAGCAGAGAGCCTGATGTGGGGCTCCATCTCAGGACCCTGGGATCATGATCTCAGCCAAAAGCAGCTGCTTAACTGATTGAGCCACCCAGTTGCCCCAACATTTTTGTTGGGGGCGGGGGTTTGTGTTTTAAAGATTTTTAAAAAGATTTTATTTGACAGAGATCACAAGTAGGCAGAGAGGCAGGCGGAGTGGGGGGGGAAGCAGGCTCTCCGCTGAGCAAAGAGCCTGATGTGGGGCTCGATCCCAGGACCCTGAGATCATGACCCGAGCTGAAGGCAGAGGCTCAACCCACTGAGCCACCCAGGCGCCCCAACATTTTGTTTTTTCTTATTAATGGTCTTCCACGAGATAAGTCAGGCTCAGCTCTTCTCCTTTTGCTGGACTTCTTATTCCTCTGTTCTAGGATCTCCTCTGCAATTCCAAACAACTCAAGGATATGGAGCTGTCCCAGAATGAAGACTATTCCTCTGGACTTCTGGCACTTTCTCCTACATGCTTCAGGAAGCTTGCTGTCAGGCAGACCTTCAGTATGGGTTTGCCAGCATGGTAGTTCTTCACTGCAGAAATTGTTTATGATGGGTACAGAGTCAAGCTCTTTGGGAATGTTGCTGGTGCAACAAAGAGTGCTTCTGGGTGGCAGATTGCTTCAGCATAAGAAAACAAGATCCTTGACTTTAGATCTACCATGTGCTTCACAGAACTTGGGGAATCTTGTTAATGGCTCTGCATGTAATAATCAGTGTGGGATCAAATTCTTGAGGAAATGTGTCAATTGCATTAAGAATGGTCATGTGACTATGAGAGACTATGGACTCTGAAAAACAATCTGAAGGGTTTGAAGTTGGGGGGGTAGGAGGTTGGAGGAACCAGGTGGTGGGTATTAGAGAGGGCACAGACTGCATGGAGCACTGGGTGTGGTACAGAAACAATGAATACTGTTATGCTGAAAATAAATTTAAAAAATGATTAAATTAAAAAAAATAAAAAAAAAAGAATGGTCATGTGAATCTTTTTTTTCAATCATGTGCACTTGGACCATCATTTATGCAGCTAAGGATACAGCATGTGCACCATGACAATGTTGCTAGCTGCTTTGAAAGAACTGAATCATCTTTTGGCAGAGCAAACATGACTACTGTCATGGCAATCCCTGAGGAAAGTGCACACAGAATGTTGAGCACTGCATGATACAGACAAAGTTGATGTTGTAGGTCATCAGTAACGGGTAGTATGGGAGATTCTGGTTTTCCATATCTGTGTGGTAGCCATGGAACTGCAGTATCAGAGCCAGAGGTAATAGCAAATGGTATCTCCAAAAATAGCTCCCTCAAAGCTGGCAGATGGCACAGAGGACTGTGGTACAGACTGTCATAGCAGCACTAAGCCCTCTCTATCCAAGCACTTTTAATTATACAATTTTGCTTTTGGGACTTTAATTAAAAAAACACAACTGTGCAATAAAAACTGTTTGTTTGCTTTTAAAATAACAGTATCTCTTTTACTCCAGATGAAAATAAGAATAAACTCACTGGAAAACAAAGTTTTGCAATTCAAATCATTTTAGCATCTTCCAAGACTCATCACTCTACCCCTTTCCATTTTCTGACTTCGCTTCCAAACTCTCCCCTTCTCCTTCCATAGGGTGCAACACACACACACAGGCACACAGCATCTGACAATTCTCCACAAGTGCCTCAAGACCATCTGGTCTTCCAAATCGGGATCTTTAGCCTGACTCCCCCCGCCCCCCGGACCCCGCGGCCCCAATCTCTCCTGTTCAGCTTCTCCCAAGGAGCCAGACAAAAGGTGACAGCTCTTGTTTGTGCTGTGCTCTACAGCTGGCAAAGTGCAAGGGCAATTTCTGGGTGTACAATGTAAGGGCAGGTGAGGCCATTAGCTAATCCTTGCCACAAATACTTCACACTGCCAGGCTGTGGGATAGCCAGGCACTGGGGACACACGAGTCAGTTGGGTAGAGACTCCTCCCTCAGCCTTCCAAGGAAATTGTTTGCAGTGACGCTTACGAAGTTCTCAAATCACTCACTATGGTGAAATGGTCAGGTTTTCAGCTTTGTGAGAAGAGGACGGCATTGTCTTTTTTGAGATTTAACAGGAGGCAGAAAAAGATTTTTGGTCAGTTAGTCAAGGGAAGACATGTGCTTTTCTTCTTGCTCTTGAGAAGCGAGCATTTATAAATTGTCTCCTTGAGCCGGGATCATTCTAATGCAGAAATGCAAGCTTTGAGCCTGAATAATCCCCTGAGCATTGTTTAGAGTCAAGACGAACTAAAAGTCCGGGGACTTTCAAGTAGGTCCCTGACCACACCCTTTGAAGTGGGCGTGCCCGCCCGCCAGGACCAGCTCAAAAACACACAGGTGTAGCGGGGTAAGGAGGCCGCGGCGGAACAAAGAGGGATTCCAAACCGCACGCCTGAGGGTGTAGGCCTGGACCCGGCGTTCCAAGGAGGTGGGGGTGGGGAATCCGGCCCTGAAGCCTGTCAGCGGGGCGCATCGAGCCCCCACCCCCGCGGCGGCCCGGGCTCCTCCCGCGGACCTGGGTCACAAAGGCGGTTGCCAGGCGCCCGGTGGAGAAAAGATGCGGCCGGGAAACAGCGGCCGCCACTCTGGAGCGTGCGGCCCACGGAGTTCAGCAGGTGAGCCCCCGGCCCGGATGGTGGGACCGGGCCCGGGCTCCCACCGCCACCTCCGCCTCGGGCCAGAGCCGTCTGGCCCCCACCCCCGGTTAGGGACCCCCGGGGAACAAGCCCCTTCTTCCCGCTGGGAGGGGGAGCCTCCCCACTCCGGGCAGCTCCAGCCTCTCTGCATCAGGATCGCAGTTCACAATTCACGAGGACCTCAGCTGCATTTGGACGCTTACGTCCCCTTTCCCAGGTGGGGAAATCGAGGGACTCGGTTTCTTGGAACGGGAGGACCGTATGAAAGGGAAGACTTTTTGGCCAGGAGTACAAGGTGTTCCCTATTTGGGAACTATTAAAGCAGCCTGAAGACTTCCAAGGTTCAAACCCTCTTGGAGTAGAGGGCAGTGATTTCCGGGTAGTGGGAGAAGAGGGGTGAATCGTCTTGATTTAAACTTTAGGTGGAAGTGGCTTAAAGGTCTGGGGTCAGAAGCCCTCTCTCATCCCCAGGTTGGTTCTGTCCAGTAGTTAAGGCGGGACCTTTGATAAAAAGCCTTTTACCTCTGGCCCTATTTGCTCTTAGGAGGGGAGTCAGGAAAAGGATCCTGGGATTAAATAATCTTTTTGGTCATATACTGAGGAATTACACCCTTCACACACCACCTTGCCGAGGTGCTGTAGCAGAGGAGCCCTGATCTTGGATGTATTCTCAGGGTGATGATATCAAGCATCAGAAGACTTTCATAGTCTGCTTGTAATAGATAACCATCCCCTCAGTGTCAGTTTCTCATCCTAAAGCAGTCCAGATATTTGAACACAGTAAGTGAAGGAGTGTAGAGATAAGGAGAGACGTAACAGTTGAAAGAAAACAATAAATCTCCTTTATACTAACCACTGTCAGGGACAAGTCTTCTGGTTTGAAATGACATCAACTCTTTTTAAAAAATGAACTTTACTGTTTTACTGTGGTGGAGGAGTCAACTTTTCACAGCATTTCCTGGGCAATTACTGGATGGGATGGGATCAGATCTGCTGCTGTTACCTTTTGTGGGAGAAGAGAGAGGGGCAGAGAAATATACTTGGCTGGAAAGAAAAGGGAACTGCTATGCCCCTTAACATAATAGGTAGGTGCTCAAAAAATATTAGCTTCTTCTGAATTCAGTAAAACCTTTTATCTATTGGCAATTTTAAAGTAGAATGATGGAAAATCCAAATTCTACTTAAATAAATTTTTAGTTAGAAACATCTTCCCAGCCTTTTTTGCTTTTTCTTCAAAGGGGGTAAGAACCAAGATCTTAACCACTAGGTCTCCCATAACAAACCAAAAACAAGACAAAACACACCTAGGAGAATTAGGAAAATCTTTAAAAATTTTTAAGACCATCCTTTGGAAACTTTTCTTCCTACTAGTCTGGTGTAATTCCACTGAGGTAGTACATAAGTAGTTCAGGGCCCTGAGAAAGCTGTTGCCCCTGTGTCAGAAAACGGGTTTTTAGGGCCAAGAGGAGATTGTCTCCATAATTAATAATGAAAACCTAAGTTCCTTAAAAGGAATGGCGTAAGTTCTCAAACTGTGAGTGCATCAGAATCCCCTGGAGGGTTTGTTTAAATGCAGATTGCAAGCTCTACCCCCAGTTTCTGATTCTGTAGGTCTGAGGTAGGGCCCAAGAACATGCATTTCTACATTTCCAAATGACACTGAAGCTGCTAGTGCCAGGATCACATTTTGAGAACCACTGGTATAAATAAAGTACTGGGAATTAGAGTCACAAATATTTGGCAAGACATGGCTTTTCTGAGCTTCTAGCCACAAATAATGTCTCATCATGAAGTGCCAGCAGCCTCTGCCATCTCAGAGGTGTAGATTCTGTCTTTAGTAGTTATCAACACAGCATATGTCCTATTAGTGAACTGGGATATTCCGCTTGGGACAAATCCATTTCCTCACCTGTAAAATAGGTTAAGACCGACCTTCAGAGGCTTGTAATTAGATTCAATAAAGTTTCAGTACACATAGCAGTTGCCAGATTCAATACTTGTTACCAACCACTAATGATGCCCTTTATAGAATTACTAGAACCTTTAACATCTATTGGAATCTGTTAATAAGAACTACAAAGTAAGTTAAAGTCAATAATGAAACAAATGTGAATTTAAATGGCCGTGTCCTCACCAAAACCATGCTAGGGAAATTCCATGTTCTGATTCCTCTTCTTTAGGACTGTCAATGGCAGGATACCAGCTCTGGTCACCATGGACCCCACTGGATGAGAGCTTCCAATGGCTGCGGCACACAACACCTACACCTTCTTCAAAGCATCCCTTTAGGGCTTCCCCCTGCTTCCCACATACCCCTTCTGACCTTGAAGTGCAGTTGTGCTTTCAAGAGGTCACTCTAGTCCTAGACAGCCCATTTCTGGAGCCTGGGGTGAGTCCCAAGTTACCCTGCCACACATCAGAGCTCCGAACCATGAACAACAAGAAAGGCCTGGTCAGGAAGCCTCAGCCTGTCCGTCTCAGTGGAGTGGATTCCGTGTTCGGCAGGGTCATCACAGCTCAGCCACCAAAATGGACTGGGACCTTCAGAGTTTCAGACAAATCAGCCTTTTGCAAAATCATCAGCCGGGAGAACCAGTGGCCCACTGGACTTAAGGAACCTCAGATTCAGATGACAGTGACCATGTGCAAACAGATGCTGCGCTCTATCCTCTTATTGTATGCAACATACAAAAAGTGCACCTTTGCCTTGCAACACTCCAAGTAAAGGGTTCCCATCTGATTCCTGTTCCTCATACCATATCCTATGCTATGTGCCTGAAGCTTACAGAAACCTGTCCATGTAAAGGAAACTGACATCACCCGAGCCATCTTGCTTTTCTGTCAAGCAGTGGCAATTCAGGAACTCCTATGCCAACTCCCCCATCCCCCGCCCAAAGGCCAGTGACAGAGCAAAGGAGAACATTTCCACTGTAAAGCTGAATAACATTTAAAAGAGAGTCAAACTAGTGTTGACATGTACATGTGAGAAAGAACCATTAAACCATATAAACCAACGAGCCTAGTGTGAACTCACTTAAAACATCGAAGACCACAATGAGATGGGGAAACAAAGGGTGTCAAGGAAGGAGATTATGGCTTTCCATGTACATGAGGATGAAGGGGTCAAAAATATACAGACGGGTCAAGGATTAAAAAAAACACAAACCAACAAACAAAGCAAATGATCTCCCCCACCAAACCAACAACAGAAAACCCTAACCAACCACATCCTAATACCATTGGAGTACAAAAGTGGGTAGTAATATTAGCAAATATTAAAGAATATTTATAGCCTGGTAAGAAAGAACTTGGAAGCAGCAATGAAACTGGGCTTTCTGGCAGAACACAAGAGAGCTCCCCATTTTAGCACCGTTCTAACAAATCTATAGATGTAACTCAGAATAATGTGGAAATTAACATATATACAAAAGTCAACACAAGTTTGATGGTGACTTTTCCCTTTTTATCTTACAACTACATGACCAAAAAAATTTTAAAAAGCAGCCAGAATTATCCTTTTGGACTTCCTTTGGGCATTGACCAGAAATTTGTCATTCCTCCAAAAATATCACAAAGATCTTATCTCAAATAAAGATGATCTTTAGAACAGGAAACGTGATTTTAATTGGTAGAACTGATGTGTTGGCACCAGTTCCCATTACTTCTCTGCACAAATCCTAACTGAATTCCATGTAATTCTTGATTGATGAAGAAAATTCCGAGAAATGAGGTAGTTGAGGCAGAACTTAAAAAAGAATTTATTTGTAAAACTGGCACAATCCTAAATTCTTAGTTTCAAAACTAGCTCCCAAAGCCCAGAATCGTGAGTATTCCACAGCAAAGCACCACCACATTTGCCCAGACAGGTAAGTAATGCTACAGTGGAATCCTGAGCCAGGGTCTCTGATGATGTTAGATGACCTATGAAATTCACAATTAAGGTGATTCAGTAAAGCCCACTCTTGTAATGACAGAACAGGATGCTTCCAGTAAGGAGGATAGCAGATTTCAAACCCTGAACACAAAATGGGAAGAGTCTAGCAGAGATGGAGAAGGGGCACCCATCTCTCTGTGGTCTAATCGGAGTCACCATCACTCTCCTCACTATCTTGCTCCTTTTCTTCATCACTTACTTCATCTTCTTCACCATCCTAAGGGGCAAAGGTTAATTAGATATTTTAGGTCATCTAGGTGTCCCCATAAATTACAATACTGCTCCCACAGGATTTATCACTGTACTGTATCATTGTTAAAACCAATGATAGCTGTTAAGCCACTCATTGTTTCTAAAAAAAGAATTGAAACGCGCCCATTTTTCTTGTATCATGACCATGGAGGGAGGTCACTGTGATACTGACCTATGACATTCTGCAACTGAACCAAATTCACACGATTTTTAAATAAGCCATTGTCTTCCACTCAATACAGAATGAAATGTTTGCTAAATTAAGAATTCTGGTATATCTCAATAAGGAATTCAGCATAAAATCCTTTGGTTTGCAGCTCTAACCTGGGAGGTTTGCTTACCAAACTAATAGGGTACCATCGGCTTCAAAAATTTTTAATGAGAACAAGGTAGAGGTATACTATATAAATAATAAAAGTATTTTTCATGCTAAATGATCTTTCTGCATTAGCCTCAAATTGCATTATAGAGAGGCTTCACAGCAGGGGTTCTTAAATCTGAGCTTCTTGGTGTCTAAAACCCATATGAATTTAAGGAGAATTTTATAAACATAATACATTTTCCTACAGCTTTCTTCAAAGTCTTGAAAGTGGCCCAGAAAAGAATAAGGACCCTTACTCTTACTATAGTCCCCAGTGAATGCAGCTTTTGATGCATTTATATTTCTATTTTATATATTCAAACCACATATTTAAATGTTTTAACTTATTCTCAGCACTCAGAGAACACAGAACACTCAACCTTTTCTCCCCTCTAAAATTATTTCAGATATGAATTTAATATGAATAATGAAAGGGAATTTTTAACTCTGTAACATATGCCACAACTTGAGATACTCTTCTGGCCCCCAAAGAATTCATATAAAAACAGAAGTTTTTCTGGAGAGAATGGAGATGGGCACAGAAGTCTTTGATAATAAACATAAGCAGGGAGGGGTGCCTGGCTGGCTCAGTTGGAAGGACAGGTAACTTTTGATCTCAGTTCAAGCCCCAGGTACAGTGTAGAGAAAACTAAAATAAATAAGTAAACTTAAATAAAAAATTAGCAGTAAAAGTTCTATACTTTCTACTGACTCAGAATAAGTAACAAAATGCAACAAGCCACTGCACACTCTGGGGCCTTATGCAGAGATACCTCCGTTGCTTTGCTCTTGGAGACCTGGGATGCTGTATCATCCTCACTTTCCTCGGAGTTCTGGGACACAATCTCTTCACCCTAAACGTGAATGGGCCAAGACAAATGGTGGGTTATAATTATCATATTTGGGGTCTCAAGAGGAGAAAGGCTTAGTTTACAGGCAATGGGAAAGATAATATTCTAGGCATTCTAACATGGTCAAACACAGACATCAACCTGTGATCTAGCACCCAGAGAAGTGATAATCAACCCAAGTTTTCTGAGACATGTGTGGGACTAATATAATATGTAGTTTTACAACTAGTCCATTGCTGTATTCTAGTATCATACTAGATTTTACAAGGCCAGGGTATATTGGTGACTCTTTCAGTAAATGTTGAGTACGGCTGAGATTTCCCAAAGACCTTAAAGTACATGACCACCAACACACCAACTACAAATGGCCATGTTGAGGCTGAAAGACAGTATACAAAGTGGTTTAAGAACATCAGCTTTGTATCATTTCTGTTTGGACTCAAACCCTGGCAGTTCTCACTTATTGCTGAATGACTTTAGGTAAGTTACTTAACACCTTTAAGGTTTATTTTTCTCATGGAGATAACAGTATTGTTTTATTACAGTACTTTGTTTAATAGTATTGTGGAAATATCTCATAAAACAAATGTGATGAAAGGAAACTAAGTCTCCAGGGTGCTATTCTTTTCATATATAAGATTATAAGCCCCTCAGCTATTGTAAACATGAATGAGAAGGGCTTGGATTCTATATGAAAATTGCTAAAACTCGGGGCACCTGGGTGGCTCAGTCATTAAGCGTCTGCCTTCAGCTTGGGTCACAATACCAGGGTCCTGGGATCGAGCCCCATATCAGACTCCCTACTCACTGGGAAGTCTGCTTCTCCTTCTCCCTCTCTCTGCCTGCCACTCCCCCTGCTTGTGTGCTTTCTATCTCTTTCAAATAAATAAAAAAATAAAATCTTTAAGAAAAAAGAAAATTGCTAAAACTCCAAAGCAGTACTATAAGCCATAGAAGATTTCAGCCAGACAGTTCAAGGACCTTAGAAATGTTTATTTGTTAAAATTAGGCAGAGAATAATTTCAGAAATAAGACAGAGTGTTTCAGAAAAAGACCCAAAATATTTTTTAAAAAGTCTGTCCACATAAACAAATGTTATTATTATGAATCTACCTTCAGTAGTACTTACAGCAGGAGCCCACTCTGGCCGAGGAGAGAGGTTTTATTGATCTGCCTCTTCTATCTCTGAGGCCTTGTTGTTACAGTGGTATGGCTAGGAGGAGGGGTAGAACCCAAAACTAAGACCAGAAGCATGACTAAGACCCATGACTAAGACCTAATTTTAAGAGCTAAATGGCCACAGCCTTAAGAGAAAGGCAGTCTTTTAGAGAGAACAAGGCTTCACTGACCTCCTTGACATACTTCTGATGCTCTCACAAAGAGTGGGAGTAGATTATCTTGGGCTGGGCCCTAGGCTTACCTGCAAGTCCCGATTTTTGAGGTTGCCCAGCCAGAAAGCCTCCCTGCAATTGTTGAAGATAAGCATGGCTTTCACTCTGCAAACTAAAAGCTCCAGGGTCTTTTTGAGCAAGGGCACATGTTTGGTGAGTTTCGTGTCCTGGTGAATCTAAATGGAAACAAATGCACCAACTCATCGGGATTTATCATTATGCTTTCACATTCCTATATAGAAACTTCTGAGTTCCTGATATCCTGAACACTGAATAAGAGCAAAAGTCCTCCCAATATAGGCCTGAGACATGTTCCATTAAACAGTAGTTTGACAGAATACTCTGAAGAGAATGAAAGCTCTCCTTCAAGATAAAAGAGTCTAGAAGACATACTACCAACACCTTAGGTTCTTCTTCATAACCTCTTATTGACCAATTATCAATGAATTTACCTAACATATTCTTAAACATGTATTATACTGATATTAAACAACAGAGTATCCCTATTTAGCTAGGGGTCCTTAAAACTCCTCTGTTCAGCAACTTCTAGTTAGAACCAGGGAGGAAGTGAGCAATAGAAACTGGACTGAGAAAGAATTTGGTTTGCCCATGACTACAGAGCTCTATGGTTCTGTGTTTCTTCATACAAAAAGTGACAACGGTTCAACTGTATGTAGGCTTTAAGTGGAAAAATCCTCTAATGGTAAAATGTTCTCACAAGAGACAGATGTGTTCCTTGACAAGTAAATAGTACAGCTGAAAAGCTCTGAATATGGTTGGTTTTAGAACCACCTCTTGTCTCTAGCAGAGATTCATCACTTACATAATATTCCTCCCACCCAGAGTACTTTATAGAAGCAACACGTCCACCAACATTCTCTCTCTCTCACCAAAGAGAAGCTTCTAGAGGAAAGAGTGGTATGGAGTTTGAGTCAAACTTTAGATACAGAAACTGCCCTCTACATGACTGCCCAATTTCAACTAGCAACTAAGGATCTGACCACTCTGAATTAAACTGCCTTTGGACAGACGGTCTCAAAAATAAAGACTAAAGAAGGGTTAACAAGGAAGAAGGAACTGGAGCCTGTGGATCTCCTAATCACACTGCAGATTAAGCCAACAGGTGGGCTGGTGCCATGACCTACTTTCCTTCTTACCTTGGAATGCCCACACAGGTGATGAAGCAGCCTTGTATCCAGCTGGAAGGTTTCCAGTAAGCTCAGAACATCCTCCTAAAACCAACCAAATCACAAATGCCGTATTAAATGCTCTCATTTCATTTTAGATGCAACCAAGGGCTCCAAAGAGGATAAGCTCCACAGGTTCCAACTGTGTATTAGCAATCATCTCAATTTGGCCCTCGAAGCTAGGGCTAACTAGTTATCCCCCCCTTTCTCTTTCTAGATTATGAGGAACCAACACCAACAAATACTGTAAGACTGTCTTGCAAACTTGCTAAATATGTGTAAGAAATCATCACCTTTGTTACTATCCTTATTTTACTACTATAACCCTGGATCTCACTTGGCCAAAAAAACCTCTCTAGACTACATATTACAGGTAGTTACTGGCTCAGTCAGTTAAGCATCAGTTAAGCATCTGACTTTGGCTCAGGTCATGATCTCAGAGTCCTGGGATCAAGCCTTGCATCAGGCTCCCTGCTCAGTGGGGAGTCTGCTTCTCCCTCTCCATCTCTCCCTGCCACTCCCCCTGCTCGTGCTATCTCTAATGAATAAATAAAATCTTTAGGGGGCACCTGGGTGGCTAATTGGGTTAAGCCTCTGCCTTGGGCTCAGGTCATGATCTCAGGGTCCTGGGATCAAGCCCCGCATCGGGCTTTCTGCTCAGCAGGGAGCCTGCCTCCCCCTCTCTCTCTGCCTGCCTCTCTTGCCTACTTGTGATCTGTCAAATAAATAAAATCTTTAAAAAAAATTCTGCATGTTAAAAAAGACTACCCATTAAAATAGCAAAGAGTTTATGACACAAATGAGATGATTATTATTATTGTTGTTGTTATTCCTGAGGGTAGACCTAGATAAGTGCAAAGAAATAAGCAAATGACATGCTGATATGTGAGGTCCTGGGAGTTTAACAAGACAACAAAATCCAGCTAAAAGGAGCGACAACCCTCAGATCCCATATAGAAGTAGAAGGGTGGGTTTAATCAGAGTGGATCTGAAGTTCAGCCTACTTTGGAATATTCAGTCCACTATGGGCAACTCTGGTGATAGCTGAAGTGGACCAAAGGAGCCAGAGTAAAACTGTGGCCCAGAACCTGGGCAAGGGAACTGCCCACACTCCCAGCCTATGAGCCACTGTGGACAGATCTTCTAAGTAACTGTACAGAGCACATCTTTCTTCTATGCTCTCAGTTCTTACCCGGTGTTTTCTAAAACTGAAGTCGAGGAGCGGCATACACTGCTTCAGAAATGCTTCCACAAAGAGGCGCCCGTACTGAAGAAGAGGAGAGACAACTGGTGATGACCTCTACTGAGGTCTTTCACATGAAGGGCCCCTACCTCAGGAAGCAGAGCATCACCCAGCCCAGGAGTTTTATTTTCTTATTTATATATATATAAGAAATAAACTGGGAAGAGTGCAAAAGGTTAATTTGGAGAACGTAAGCTTAATGCAAAAACTAAATGGGCCTGTTAACTAAGCCTCAGAGTTAGGCAGACTTTTCTACCCTAGACACAGCCAATGGGCAGGGGCCTTGCTCAGTGTAAGAAAGGGGGCATAGAAAACAGGCGCACCAGCTGTATGAGAACCACTTACTTCCCAAAGGAAAAACTGTGTAGAGCTGAAGAAGCATATAACCAACTGCCAAATTTACCAATCAGATAAATCACTGCCCCTACTCACTCATCTTCTGTACTGGCTCCAGGGTGGAGTAAAGAAGAGAGGAGCCAGGGGTAACAAGAATGGGGAGCCATCTACTTGAAGGAACCACAAGGAGATGGAAAGACACATTCTCCTCACAACATATCCTAGCTCCTAACCCAACATCAAATCTAGGCCTAATCTGGACTCTCTCTTTGGGAGAGAAGTTGGGAGATTATCAGGATACCAGCTTCCACATTCATGAGGCCAGCCATGGGCTTTAAAAAGAGGAACTGGGGGTGCCCGGGTGGCACAGTCAGTTAAGCATCCAACTCTTGATTTCAGCTCAGGTCATGATCTCAGGGTCATGAGCTCGAACCCTGCATCAGGCCCCACACTCAGAGTGGGGTCTAATTAAAACTCTCTCCCTTTCCCTCTGCCCTTCCGCCCTGCATGTGTGCGTGCTCTTTCTCTCTCTCAAATAAATAAATCTTTAAAAATAAATAAAATAGGGGTGCCTGGGTGGCTCAGTGGGTTAAGCCTCTGCCTTTAGCTCAAGTCATGATCTTGGGGTCCTGGGATCAAGCCCCGCATTGGGGGGGGTCTCTGCTCGGCGGGGAGTCTACTTCCCCTGCCCCTGCCTGACTCTCTTCCTACTTGTGATCTCTCTCTGTCCAATAAATAAATCTTAAAAAAAAAAAAAAAAAAAAAAAAAAAATATATATATATATATATATATATATATACACACATTTTAAAAATATATAAATAAATAAAATAAAGTAAAATAATAAAAAGAGGAATCACCTACCACTCCTTCCTCCCTCTTGCCTGGGAAGGGATGGCAATGAGTGACTACTTCTCCTGAAGTCAGCTGTCCCAAAACTACTCCCCATAGTTCTCAGACTCAGACCAAAAGTTTTCAAACTCAGAGGAAAAGTTTTCCCACACTAGTCATCCCACTAGTGTGGGAAAAAACATATCCACCGTCTTTTTTAAACGACCACCTGTTAACACAGATTCTGAAAACTCTGGCTTGTAGGGCAAAGTATTAAGCAACCCCTTTCAGCTGAGGCCATTTCTAGAAAGATCCACAGAAAAATAGATACTAAAGAGGACCAGGTCAACCTCTCACCTTCAAACATACATGTAGAACAGGACGGCTATCAAATACCTGGAGACACAAAAGATAAGAAACCAAAGCTGAGGTCTGCTCCTTTCAGCACCCCCAGCCTCTTCCCCATTGTGCACAGTACAGCTCTTGGTATCATAAAGAATTCGAAAATGAAGAAGGCATGTCAACAATTAAATTAATTATGAAACAGAATAAAGTAATCACTATCACTGAGGTTCAAAAAAGGAATTAGAGATTATGCTGAGTGAAATAAGTCAAGCAGAGAGAGTCAATTATCATATGATTTCACTTATTTGTGGAGCCTAACAAATAGCATGGAGGACAAGAGGAGTTAGAGAGAAGAAGGGAGTTGGGGGAAACTGGAAGGGGAGGTGAACCATGAGAGACTATGGACTCTGAAAAACAATCTGAGGGGTTTGAAGCAGCGGGGGGTTGGGGGGGTGGGAGGTTGGGGGAACCAGGTGGTGGGTATTGGAGAGGGCACGGATTGCATGGAGTACTGGGTGTGGTGCAAAAACAAGGAATACTGTTATGCTGGGAAAAAAAAATTAAAAAAAAAAAAAAAAAAAGGAATTGGGGAAGCAAAGAAGAGTAAGAAATTGATTCTAACAGGATATTAAGAAGATGGCATTATAGGGCGCCTGGGTGGCTCAGTTGGTTAAGTGACTGCCTTTGGCTCAGGTCATGATCCTGGGGTCCTGGGATCAAGTCCCGCAGAGGGCTCCCAGTTTAGCGAGGAGTCTACTTCTCTCTGTGACCTTCTCCCCTCTCATGCTCTCTCTCTCTCTTACTCTCTCAAATAAATAAATAAATAAAACCTTTAAAAAAAAAAAAAAAGGAAGAAGAAGAAGATGGCATTATAGAAGTCCAAACCTTCCTTAACTGGCCTTAAGGAAGGTGGATGAGAAGTGGAAAGGAAAGAGAATGAAATTCTGAGTTGGGAGAATAGCCTAGCAAAATCATGGAGTGGGTTAGAGTACAGTGTGTGTTTGAGGGATAAAGAAGGCATTCAGGGTTGGAAGAAAGAGTGGGAATGTGCTTGGGTCACAGAGGACCCAAGACAAGGTGAGAGCCATTAAATAGTATTGTGGCACAGACACGGATGGTGAAAGGAAGAGAAGGAAAAAGACACCACCTAGGGATAGAAGGGGTTATCCAGGATGGGCAGAGGGTCAAGGAAAGAAGACAAGTGAGAACAGGTCCCCCAAGGAAGGGAGGGGAAACGAGCAGGGAGAGTCCATTTTGGAAGCCAGGACCCTTCTCGGTTTCTGTATTTAGCTGGCAAGGTGGGTCAAGGAGCCTACACACTCACTCACCTTTATTAGGTTGATGAGGATACTGAAGTCTCGAACAGCCATATTCCAGTAGAGGAGCTTCTCCTCATGAATCTGGGGGCAACCAAATATACAGGTACTTCTGAACCAGCCAAGTACTTCTCTTACTGTATTTCCACTAATATATGGGTCCTAGATTACATAGCTTTTCAAAGATTAATTTAAGCCAATTATTCTCTCAATGAGATGTTACCAGTGTAACCCACAAGATGGTTCTAAGGCCTGCACAGGGTGCATTATAGAGAGTTTCTAAAGAGGACTCCTCATCAATAACTGACAAGTAGGAAAAAGCCTCTGCAACATACCTGCTGGTGATTGGATTCCTGTGGCTTCTCTGATCCCTATGCTCTCAGCAGTCTAGCTCAGTCCTGGTTAGCAGGCAGTAGCACAGCATCTTAAATAAGCCTGCTCCCCTCATGCCAGCTCACAAGCAGCAAACTGCTGGGCATGGGAGGCTGCGACCAAAGACATTTTTTCCAGAGCTGGGGCTTATGGAGCAATCTGAGCCTTCCCTTGGGCAGTAGCCAGGAAATATAGAGCCCTATCCTCCCTCAAACTGGAACAAAAAGAAATTAAACCAGGAACTCTTAGAAAAAGAATTCTGAATCTAACTCAAAGGAAGTAGCTTAGAAGAAACTCTGACCCAAGAAATAAAAGATGCAGCGGCTTCCTAGTAACCAGGTCTACCTCTTGTGGTGGGAGTTTCTGACCCACCTGTTGTGAGTCTGCTGCGGTGCCAGCCTGAAGACCCTTTACTGTCTTTTCTAGTTCAGCCATCATCACACGGAAGAAAATGACAAAGGTGTGCCTAGAAGACATACACGTTTATACAACGATGACTGGTTAGAAAGAACTTCCAAGAAAGTCAAGAAATTAAAAGTCATTTCCTTCTCCTCCTCTCAGAATTTCCTTTCACTAGGGTCCACTGTTAAAGGGTGGGGGAGTGGAAAGGATTCATAAAGGAGCCCAAGAAAATGACCTGTCAAACAATGGTATTAACTTTATGAAGGGAGACCATGTAGTGGCATGGGAGAGCTGTGAGGTGGCAGTAAGAAGATCCAAGTTCAAGTTCCTAATTCCATACTTACTGTCTGTGTAAGTCTGAGTAAGTTCCCCTCTAATGCTCATTTTCCTCATCAGTACAACAGAGATAATAACACCCACCTCACAGAATTGCTGAAAGGGTTCAATAACATGGGGAATGTTGAAGGTGCTTTACCTACTTTGTATGAGACAAAACCCACTGAGATGTGTGTGACCAGATACAACCATCACTTTATCCCAAGATGGTTAACGATATTAGAGAGTCTCACTTCGAAAGGATGAAAAAACTAACATGAAATGTTTGGTGACTAAATCTTCTTTGTCTTTTAAGACTCTACTGAAAATTCAAGCCTCACTAAGGTCCTTTCACATGGGCTGGCTGAGAGTCCCTTGAAAAGAATGCACAGAAGACATTCTATGTGCTGAATGAATGACTGTTTCTACCATCTGTATCAGAATTCGATGAAGGGTGAGATAGTTATTTGGAAATATTGGACAATGTGATTCTATTCTAATTAGGGGAAAAACTGGAGGAGAGAACTCCCTTACCTGTTCAGGGTAGGGAATGTGGAAGAAGATGCATCTTTAGGAGAATTGATCAGTTCTGGGACACCAACTCCAGCAATCTCCTCTATGGCCTTCAGAACACTGTTTGTATGCTCCAGGTAAATGCTGCATTGAGAGCCACAGGAATATAAATACATGTTACAGAATTCCTAAATGAAGAATTCTTTCTTGACATATTACCAAGTACTTTGCTTTATCTATCTATTTATTATTTTAAAGATTTTATTTATTTAGAGAGCGCATGTGTAGGTGTGCCCATGCAAGCAGGGGGAGCAGCAGGAGAGAGAGAAGAGACTCCCAAGCAGACTCTGCACTGAGCATGGAGCCTGACACGGGACTCAGTCTCATTACCCTGAGATCACGACCTGAGCCGAAATCATGAGTTGGTCCCTTAACCACCCGAGCCACCCAGTTGCCTTAGCCAGTCGTTTTAGCTTTAAAAAAACTACTAGCATTTATTTTAAAAATTTTTTAAAAAGATTTTATATATTTAAGAGAGAAAGAGAGAGAGAGAGAGCATGAGCAGGGGAAGGGGCAGAGGGACAGGAGAAGGAGACTGCCAGCTGGGCAGGGAGCCCCATGAGGGGCTTGACCCCAGGACCCTGGGATCATGATCTGAGCCTAAGGCAGATGCCTGACTAACTGAGCCACCCAGGTGCCCCTACTGTAATTTATTTTTAATAAAATGAAGATTCCAGGTAATTATCAGGAGGTAAAGGAAATGGTGTTTCAATTGGATATATAGTTTGACACTTTGGAAGTGATGGATGAGTCTTGGATATATAGTAGGTAACAAATAATTACTAACTCTAACAAGGCAAAACACAACAGCAGACTCCTCCACTTCCTCCAGCTAGTCAGGAACTAACTGCCAGTATAAAATAGAACCAGTGGGGCGTCTGGGTGGCTCAGTTGGTCAAGCGTCTGCCTTCGGCTCCAGTCATAATCCTGGGGTCCTGGGATCCAACCCCACATCGGGCTCCCTGCTCAGTGGAAAGTTTGCTTCTCCCTCTCCCTCTGTTGTTCCCCTTTCTTGTGTTCTCTCTCTGTCAAATAAGTAAAATTAAAAAAATAAAATAAAATAGAACCAGAGGGTTTTATGATCCACATATTCCAAATTCTGTTAATTTATTAATTTATTCCATTTTTCTATTCAAGTATAATTAACATACCACACTATATTAGTTTCAGGTGTATAGCATGATATAATTTTTGTTTATTTCAAACCTACTTCTTTGTTTCCAAGTTCCCCTTAACCATGGCAATTTCTCAGTCTTTGACCATGTGAGAGATCCCAACAGTGGCAAAATGGTCTATTTGGTTCATGGAAAGAAACCGAGCCTCTCACCTGAGCAAAGTATGGAGCTGTTCAGTAGGGAGGCTATTCTTCTCTTTCTCCCCACTTGGCCACACCCGACAGAGGAACTGTTTGGCCAATGAAGCTGTTGAGAAATAAGACAAATACCTCTCATGCATGGAAAATTGACTATACTCTTGTTTTTCAGGTTCTTGGGGGATGATTAATGAGCAAAAGGATTTTTTTTTTTATATTTACTCTGAAGTTCCTAGTCTGACAATTTGAAAAAACCTTTCACGGGTTCCTGCTCCACTGGTCCCTCTACCAGAAATCAACCCGTTTGTCTAGGACACAATGCATCCTACAATCTCACCCTGCCCTAACAAACACACAAACATGAACTGAATAGACACACTGCTGGGCATTAGGAAAACCAATCTTGTTCCTCCTGGGCAGATCAATAAGCCATGCTCATCTTAAAGAGTCATACCAAACCCTTCCCTTTTAATCAACAGGAAATAATAAAAGGTTTGTTTTGCATTTTCTTCTTGCTTTCTGTGTGTGCTGTCAATTAGGATATATAATCAGTCAGTTGCACTCAAAGAGCTATGACAAAAAGTAGTTAAAGAAAAAGATCTGAATAGGTGGCTCAGTCAGTTAAGCATCTGCCTTCAGCTCAGGTCATGATCCCAGGATCCTGGGATTGAGCCCTGCATTGGGCTCTCCTTCTCCTCCTAGTTCACACTCTATCACCCATCTCTGTGTCTCTCTCAAATAAATAAAATCCTTTAAGAAAAGAAAAAAGAAAAAGACCAGAATCTGGGCCCAGCCTTTCTTTATACTTAATCAAATCTTCATTTCTCCTTTCTCCCATTTTACTAACCTAGCAGTTTGTGTCTCTTTTTGTCAAATGTCTCAGATAATTTACGAAAAAGGACATGAATTAACAGAAGCCAAACAGAAAATTAGCTAGACAACTGAACTAACCAAACTCAGACTAAGCAGTATCAGCAGAGATCAGTCATAGCTCCTTCTTGGGAAAATGTCCTTCTTGATATGGCAAAAGGGCACATCCACAGTTATGGGGGGTTTTACATATAAAATATACAAGGTCCTAGGAAGCCCTAAGTTTATAAGCTTGACTTAGTTATTAATCCTATTCATGAAGAAAAAATAAAAAAGAGGATCTGGGCCTATCACCAATTTTTTCTTTGTTCTGAGCAGGAGCTGTAGATTTCTCCAAAATGACCATCAGAAGTCTGATGAGATAAAGAGCACACTGGAAACTCGGAATGCTGTGAGAGAAATTCTGCAAGTAATTGAAGCTCTGTCTGTAAAGGAGACAAGAAAGAAGAGAAAAAAAAAAAAAGATATGACAAGTATTACAGATATGTCTAAATACATGAGTTGTCTAAGTTCACTTGTGTATTTATTGGTCTAACCAGAATTCTCCTCATTTTCAGGTGTTTCTGTGGGCACCTTCTATCAAGACCATGATAGCACACTGTAGCCTTGTATGACGAAAGCCAAGGCAGAACAGAGCCCAGGGTCTGGAATGCTGGCCTAAACGGGTCATGTACACCAAGATACCCAAAGAAGAGTTTACACCATGCTTACATGAGCAACCCTAGACAAATTATTTGCTCTTAAAGCCTAAGGCAACACAATGACAATAAAGTTTAAATTCTAGGTTTACAGGGACAAGTGAAAGGAAACTCTAAGACAAAGAAAGCAGAGCTTTTAATAAGTGTACCATATATAGTCAGCTTTCAATGCACTGAAATAATGGGATATAGGGAGTCAAAATTAATCCAGAACTGTAGCTAAAATAAAACTAGAGTGTACTCCCCTGATTATGGGAAGGAGGTCAAACAAATGTAAAAGCACTTTATCTAAAATGAAGTAAGGTCTTGCCCTATAGGCCGGGATGATAAGCACTAACTGCAGACCCAGAGATAGTGTAGAGAAGGAGAAAGAAAGACGAAATTACTCTGGTTGAAGCTGGGGCAGGAGGCTGGAAGCCATGCCTCTTAGATTTCCTTCTCACCTCCCTCTTCCACTGCCTTGCCCTCAGCCTAGGCTCCTCTTCTTTTAAGACAGGGAGGAAATCAGTGGTAACTACTGCTTCCTAATTACCTGATTCTATTCAGAGACAGTAGGTTTCCAGATAATCGGGAGTCACAGGTCACTAGTGTTTTTGACATCATTACCTAAAAAGACCAACTTTACAGGAGGCAGAATGCCAAAGATTTAGTTGGATTTATTCAACAGTTTCTAATGTCTCAGGATTTACTGGAATACATAGATGAAAAAGCTCATATGATTGAGGAAAAGGAGCTGAAAACATCAATTTCCCTCACTACTACTGAGAGACACCCAAGTGATTTCCAAGAAATTTTGCTAATCTTGTTTCAGTTTTTTGGGACAACACTCTGGAATATGTAGTCTGACCTACCTGAGCAATTCCTCCAAGGACTGGTCAGGCTCTCCTTGCTTCAATCGGTTTGTAAGGACCTCAAGAGCTGAGTACAGTAAATTATGATTTTCAGGCTGAAAAAATCCACTCCTAAGGGAAAGTCAAGGTAAAATGGTTGAGCTTAGTTTTAGAAAGATTGCTTAGACAGCATGTGAGGATCCCTGCCTCCAGGCTATAACATCAATAAGTCAATGGAGGCAAAAGGAGAACTACAGCACTGGAAGTACCCAGGTAACCAACTCAGTCACACACTGCAAGGTGAACGGCACCTGAAACAGTCTTTCCTTAAGGGCCTAACAGTCCTCCCTAGGTTTATTTTCAGGGAATAAAAACTCTCCTTCATTTGCTACATTTTAGAGACATCTCCGCCTTCCTCCCCAGAAAAACCAGAAATCATCAATTGTTAGTACTGATTCCGCAGAAGGTGCTCAATAAAAAACTTACTCCTTCTTCCCTAAGTCTTGGCGACTCTATCTTCAGATCTCTTTCCCACTGTCCCTTCCTTCCCAAGCTCAGGCAGTCTCTCTAACCCAGGCCCTTAGTATCATCACACATGTATGGATCACTGAGACACCTTTTGACTGGTCTTTCTGCATCCCCTTCCAATCTGTCTAGCACACTGCTGCCAAAAGGATTTTCCTAAAACACTGATTTCATTAAACCTTGCCTCTGATTATAAAACTCCAGAATTGCTTTTCTGTACAACATTCAAACTCTTTGAGCCCCTAGATTTTCTACTCCTGTAGAAACATCTCCACATCACCAGTGGTAGTCCTTCTGCCTTTCAACAAATGTATTCTGAGGGTCTATGATAGGTCAGGATTTTGGGGGGTGGGGTGGGGGAACAGCTTTATTTATTTATTTATTTTTTTATTTTTTTAAAAGATTTTATTTAGGGGCACCTGGGTGGCTCAGTGGGTTGGGGCCTCTGCCTTCGGCTCAGGTCATGATCCTGGGGTCCTGGGATCAAGCCCCGAGTTGGGCTCTCTGCTCAGTGGGGAGCCTGCTTCCTTCTCTCTCTGCCTGCTTGTGATCTCTAATAAATAAATAAAATATTTAAAAAAAAAATAAAGATTTTATTTATTTATTTGACAGAGAGAGAGATCACAAGTAGGCAGAGAGGTGTATGTCTCACTTTTTAAGGAACTGCTAAACTGTTTCAAAAGTAGGTGTACCATTTTACATTTCCATCAGCAGCACATGACAGTTCCAGGTGTTCCATGTTCTCACCAATATGGTAAGGTAAATCTTCATAATTTAGCCATGTTGTAATTTTAACTTGGAATTCCTTAATAACTAACACTACTGAACATCTTTGGATGCCATCCATATATCTCCTTGATGAGGCATCTGATCAAATCTTTTGTCAGGCACTGTTTTTAAGTCCTGGGGATAGAATAATGATTGGTTTCAGCTCCCATGGAGCTTGTGGTCCAGCAAGGAAGACAGATGAATAAATAATTACAATAAAATATGGTAAAGGCTTATTGTAAGAGGATACCAGAGTATTAGGAGAAAACTGGGAATTAGAGAGGTAGGAAGGAGGCTTAATACCTGCCTTCAGGGTCAGAGAAGATGCCTCTGAGGAACCGAAGTTTAAAGCCAGATCTCAGAGATGAGTTAGAAAAGACTGGTGATCAAGGAGGGTGGGGATCCAGGTAGAAGAATGAGTATGTGTGAAATCTTCCAGATGAAAGCAATACAGGGTACTGAAATTAATTCAGTATAGCTGGAGGGCAGAACATAAGACAAGTGAAAGAGCAGGAGCCAGATAATAAAAGGTGTTAGAAGCTAGGGGAAAGAGTCTGAACACAAGAAAAACCCAAGGACAACAAGGACCAAAGTTGGGATAGGATTTGCATTGGGAAGACCACTGACTACATGTGAAGAAAGGACTGAGGGACAGCAACTGGAGGCAGAGAACCAATTGTGAAACTAATCTCGTCCAGGTGAGAGATGATGGGAGTCTCAAAGTAGTGCAGTAGGAGAGCAACAGGTGGCTATTTAGATGTTATTTAAAAAATAAAATTAACAGGATTTGGTGATCCGATGGGGAGAGAGAAAAGGCAGTGGGTAGAGAAAGGGACAAAGAACAACTGCTTGTTTCTGGCTCAGACATTGGTGGTACCATTTATGTAGCCCGGCAAAGCTGAAGGAGCTGTGGTAAGGATGATATCACATTTTGGATATGATGTGTCTGAGGTGTCAATGACACATCTACGAAGTGTTGAGTAGGCAGCTGGATATAAATGCCTTTAACCAGAAGATAAATTTCAGCACAAATTAAATCTTGGGTGAGACTGCCCAGAAAGCCTGTACAGAAAAGAAGAGCCGGGCCTACCCTTGAGGAACAAAAGCATTTAAGGGACACAACTCCCTCATTTCTACTTTCACCCATGCCATGCCTTCCCTACCATTCCTTTACTGCCCAAAAGGTCATCTATACTTTAGGACCCCATGAAATTCCATTGCTTCCACAAAGTATTTCTAAATACCCTAATTCAAAATGTATTCATCTCTTTAACATATAATCTGGAATTTGTCTACAAGTTGTTAATGACATTTTTTTTTAAGATTTTATCTTTAAGTAATCTCTATATCCAGTGTGGGGCTCCAACTCACAACCCTGAGATCAACAGTCTCATGGTCCACTGACTAAGCCAGGCAGGTGCCCCAGTAACAATTGCTTAAGTAACACTCTCTCCAGTGTTATTATGGAAAGAAAGGCTGCCACAGCAAACCTGGCTAAGAATCAGATGGCCCAGTCTGTTACAGGTTAGCCATTATCAAGTCACCTAATTTTCAAATGAGTTAATAACCATGGCCATATAAGACACAGAGGGTACAAGATCAAATGAAATGATGCAGGAACACCCCAAAAAAACACCCCCAAAAGAACAACCACATGTTTACATAAGACATTGTGAGCTTTTTCTTTCTTTTCTCTACCTCAGTACCTTGGGGCCTATCAGATAAAACCAAGTACATACTTGATTATTTCTACCTACCACATCTTCCAAAATACTCACCAAGCAAAAAGCCCATGAAAAATCTGCAGTAGCCTCTGATAGCACGAAGACATTACGTGGTACTCCTGAACTTTCATTCTTGGGCCGTCAACTACACCTTGGTTCTCAGCAGTTAAGCACTGAAAAGGAAAAATGTTTTTAGGACCGTTGTTTTGGCAATTGCCCTAATTTTTCCTTCAATATTTCTCAGCCAAAAATGAAATCTCTTATTCACTTAGTAATTTCTAAATTTTTCCTTTTTTTTAAAGATTTATTTACCCATTTGAGAGACAGCACCTGTACGCATATGAGTTGGGGGAAGGCAGAGGGAGAGAATCTTCAAGCATATTCCCTACCAAGTGCAGAACCCTATGCAGGCCAATCCCAGGACCCATGAGATTATGACCTGAGCTGAAACCAAGAGTCAGACACTCAACCAACTGAGTGACCTAGGCATCCCAGTAATTTCTAAATTTCTATAATGTTAAGATAGGCTGCTGACCTGAAAATAGTTGTGAATGTTCTCTAGATGGTTACACATTGGAGCCAGCAGTTGAACAATATTATGAGCAACTTCTTGAGCAGATCTTTGATGGAGATGTGAGAATCCGACATTCCGGTTTCCTTTACTCTATAATAAATTCAGAATTACTAGGGAAGAAAGTGCTGGATAGCTTCTCTGAAATAGAGTTTGTTAAGGAGATTTGTCAGACCTGGGTCACAAGGCAGAAGTGGACAGAAGAAATTGGTTGCTTGCCTAAAACTCTATTCTGAGAGAGGGATCTTGCTCATCTTAAATTACCAAGAGGTTGCCTTTTATAGAGTATAAAGTATTTGATTGAGAAGTACAGACCCATAATTACTAATTATATAAAGCTCACACAAAAATAGAAATCATTTAGGCTGATAAAAACATCGAGCAAGTAGTGAATACAAAAATAATCAAGTAACTAGATATATTAATGTTTAAATGTTTACACCTAAAACTTTCATGTTCTGTTGTCAGCATCATCCCACTGCTTCAACAGATGCTACATGCACATTTGTACATTTATACACATATGAGATTCTGGCCTTCTCTAGATAGCCAACTACTACTATACTGAGGCTTGGGTACAGGCTCAGTTTGGGAGGGTTTTAAAAGCAAAACCCCAGTAAAGAACAGGATTCAGAAATGCTCAGGAAACTTGGAAATATATATCCTGTTTGAGATGGTTTTGATTTCTCTGTTTCAGAGTTTCTTTCTAAAGCAAGGTGAATGGGCTCTGGAAATGAGGCTGGCACCATCATTGTGATCCAACATGATGCCAGAGAAAGTGACAAACTTGTTCACTAGACCTCCTTGTTTCCAAATTCATTAAGGCCAGGACTTGTGCTTCTGCCTATACTAACCTTGAGGAAGGGGATTCTCCTGGCAACAGAAGGTGTCAGCATATTCTCCAGTTTTTGGGAAAGATCTTCCAGCAAGAAAAGCAGCTCAGGGGGCTGAAGCTGCACAATTTCTGTAGCCTGTTACAAGGAGGAAAGAAAGGATAATTCCAAGCATATCTTCACCATCTTTTTGAAGGAGCACATTTCAGGTTTACTCTTCCCAATGGGTGAAGAATCTAACCATTCCCCAAAAAGGGGGAAATTTCCCCACCTCATATAAATGGCTGTTGTGCTCTGTCAACAAATCAAAAAGTTAAGCACTCCCAAAGTACAACAAATTTTATTAAAATAGGAATCCAAGTGAGTATAGTTTTAGAAAACATACTTTCTTTTTTTTAAATTTTTTACTTATTTATTTGACAGAGAGAGAGAGCGAGCACAAGTAGGCAGAGAGGCAGGCAGAGATGGGGTGGGGGAGAGCAGGCTCCCCACCGAGTAGAGAGCCTGATGTGGGGCTTGATCACAGGACCCTGAAATCATAACCTGAGCCAAAGGCAGAAGCTTAACTCACTGAGTCACCCAGGCACCCCAAATACACTTTTTTTTAAGAAAAGATTTTATTTGTCAGAGAGACAGAGAGAGAGAGAGAGCTCACACAAGCAGGAGGAGGGGCAGAGGGAGAAGCAGGCCTCCTGCTAAGCAAGGAGCACGAAGCTGGACTCAATCACAGGACCCTGGGACCATGACCTGAGCTGAAGGCAGCTGCTTAACTGACTGAGCCACCCAGGTATCCCAAGTATGTGACTCTTGATCTCAAGGTCACGAGTTCAAGCCCTATGCTGGGCCTACAGTTTACTTTAAAAATAAATAAATGAATAAAAAAAAAATGTTGTTTACCTTAAAACAAAAGATGATGAGGATGATTATTCATCATTACTATCACTATATATGAAAGCTCTGGAAGCCAGAGTCCACCTTCTCTCAATGCTTTGATGCTCCTTTTACAATAAGAATAGAGCTGAGAAATTTTTTTTAAAAGATTTACTTATTTATTTGAGAGCAAGAGCAAGAGTGCACATGCATGAGAGAGCAAGTGAGTGTGCAAGCATGAGTAGGAGGGGAGCGAGAGGGAGAGCAAATCCCAAGCAGACTCTGTGCTGAGCCAGACTCAGGGCTGGATTTTATGATCCTGAGATTGCAACCCAAGCTGAAACCAAGAGTCAGATGCTTAACTAACTGCACCACCCAGGCATCCTGGGCTGAGAAACTTTCTGAAACAAGATTAAATTCTAGGATCTCAGCTCTGTGACTTACTGCAGTGTGCATTTCAGTATCTAAGATGAACTTGGTCACAAGCCCACAATGCAGAATAGAGAAGACCTCAATGTCCAGTTCTCGGAAAAAAGCATGGTAACTTTGTAGTGACACTGATGTCTTTTCTTCTTTCCCTTTGAACTCCTGGGAAGAAAGCAGCAGCAACCAACAGTATAAACAAAGATTCTATAATAACCTGATTTTCCAGAAGGACCTCAAAGTACAATTATGCATTCATTTTATGAAGATATTACCTTTTTAGCAAATTACCACCTTCCTTTCACCGAAGTCTCTAAATATTCCTGAGACAAAATCACCTAATTTAAAATTGAGATATGGTTCACATATCAAAACCCTTGGCTGACTTCCTTTTAAGTATGAACTACTGGACAAACCAAGGTGTTATGGCATGGTAGAGAAAACAATGAGTTGTGGCACCAGACCAGTCTGACTTCAAACCTTGCTCAAGCCTTATTAATTGTGTGACTGTGGGCAAGTCACTTACCATTTCTGAGTCTTAGTTTCCTTACCTATTAAACATAGATATTACTACCAATCTTGGGTTTTAGGAGATTACAGGAACTATACAAATACACAATAGTAGCCCAAAACCAGAAATAATTGGGATCCAGGTGGTTTAGGCAATTTCACAAACATATAACTTACTCTGTGATTGGTCGACTTACAGGAAAAAGGAACTACTGTTTATTGATTATCAAAAACTGTCCTAAGCATTTCATGTTATCTCAACTGATTGAGAAGTTGATAATCTGGGATTAGAGGGGGAAAGAGGCTAAAAGCAGTATATCTAAAACTAGGTCTTAAAACAAAATTTGATAAATGCTACGAGAAAGAATTCAAAGTACTGCTGGGGTATAAAAAAGGAGTGACACATTTAAGAAAATGACTAGCAAAATCAGTGTGTTGTAGTAATAAGGACTAAGAGTCTAACCCTAACTCTGCTACTGGGAGAATCACCCCAAAGCTGAGGAGAGTTCGTCTGCCTCTCTTTTCTCTAATTTCTCTCTGTAAAATGCACAATATGATGCTGGTCCCTGTTAATCTTTTTTTTTTTTTTTGTAAGATATAAAAAGAAATTTTTTTTCTTTTATTTATTTGACAGAGAGAGAAGAGCAAGAGAGGGAACACAAGCAGGGGGAGTGGGAAAGAGAAGCAGGCTCCCCACTGAGCAGGGAGCCCGACGAGGGGCTCGATCCCAGGACCCTGGGATCACAACCTGAGCAGAAGGCAGACGCTTAAAGACTGAGCCATCTAGGGGCCATCTAGGTGCCCCTCCCCTGTTAATCTTACTGTATTGTCACATGACCTTCATGGAAACCCATCATTTCAGCACCTTTTCCAGCTGGCTTCTATTAGATGGTGTAGGGTCACATTCTGAACTGTCCTCTTTTGAAAGTGTGTCAGGAGAGGATGTTTTGCTGCCATCTGTTTTCCGTTTTCCTCCTTTTGTTTCAAAAACAGAAAAGTGACTCCAGTAATCAATTATCATGTTTATTAACTATCACTGCCTTCAGGAAACAACCTGCTGAAGAGTACCTAGGGTAGAGGAGGTAATTTTATAACGCTGCATTATAGTTCATTTTATAACCGTGCCAAAGAAAGAGTTCAATGACATTATCTCTCTAGTTACTGAAGCCTTGGTGCATATGACCTCTTATGTTAATTCAGTGACCTGACCCTCCTATGGAGACTCAGAAGAAGAAGAGAACATACCTATCTTTCCTTGTTTTCTGATTTTTGCTGAAATAGCAGCAGCAGTAGGAGGTGTTACATCTAAAGTTTCCAAGTCAAAGTTTGCAAGGGGAGGAACATAGTCTGGGGTAACTGGAAAAGAGAGGAGACAGAAGTTCAATGTATACCAACCACGTTATCACTGTTAGAATATCACCTGATTGGTTAAAAATTAATTTTCAGAACTACCAAGTATGGCTGAATGTCTCCAAGATACATTCAAGTTACCTGACATTAATTGTTTTGGCATAGCAAAATGATCAGAGATCACTTACAAGAATATCACATTAAATGATTATGATGAAATAAGATAAAATCATTCTAAATAGTGATATAAAAAACATCCAAACAAGTAAGGACTAAAAATAAACTAATCCTTATTACAAATCTAAAGATATTAATATTTGGTTACACAGAAGTTTACTTTACACACAATTACATAGATGAGGTCCTGGGGGGTGGGTTCCTATTTTTCCCCAGAAAATCTATCTAGCACTTTAAAACAATAAGTTTATTTAATAGTCAGAGGTATTAAGAGACCTGTCAGCTTTACTCCTGGTTCATAACTATGTTCAGGAAAGCAAAGGGCACTGAAAGTTTGACTTCTAAAGATGAAAAGTTACTTTACAAAAGCCCAACCAATGCTTTCCATTTTTTATTTTAAGCAGCAAGATTTCTTGAAGGTAACAATGGGACGAAAATGGATGTATTCTTCCTTGTTATTGTTGTCGAGCAAATATTTTCTTGTCCTAGATGAGTAGGGGATGGCTATCAGTGAGCTTGGCTTAAAAGTAAAGTTCTCTATCTCCTCACTGCCTTCCTAGCAAAGGTACTATAATAGGACACTTTCCTTACCTGCTAAGTACTTTTCCAGGATTCTCTGAAGCTCCACAATATGTTTTAACCGGGTGAGCACCTTCCCCTTCATCTCAGGTGGTGTTTGCTGGCAGAAGGCATTTACAACCTGGAAAAGTACAAATTATATTCTCATACTTTGAATGGTTCCAATTTTGACCTTGTTTACATTATTCATCCAGAGCTTAAAAAAAGCCATTCAGTGGCCAGATCTGTGAGTTTAGTCTGTAATTTAAAGGTGTTCTCAGCAAGGTGCTATAGAGAAAAAAAAACCCTGGGCCAATACAGGAGATCTGACTTTTAATCCTAGTTTAATCCTAGTTCTACTGATTTCTGGTTAAATAACAAGTAGAATAGCACAGTGACTAGAGAGCACACACTTTGATTAAACAAATCCTACTCTGCTACTTACTGGCTGTGTGACCCTGGCCAAGTCATTATTAGCCTTTCTGAGTTTTTACTTCTTCAACTACAAAATGAGACAGCTATAAAACAAGAACGCAGTTGTTATATAGATTAAATATTATAAATAAAGAAATAAGCCCAGCATTTGGCACAATGTAAGTGCTTGATTATTTTTTTTTAAATTTTATTTATTTATTTGAGAGAGAGGGAGAAAGAGCAGGAGAACACGAGCAGGGTGAGGCAAAGAGAGGAGCAAGCTCCCCAATGAGCAGGGAGCCCGATATGGGGCTTGATCCCAGGGCTCCGGGATCACAATCCGAGCAGAAGGCAGACGCTCAACCGACTGGGCCATCCAGGTGCCCCTATTCTTTTTTTTTTTTTCTTAAGATTTTATTTATTTATTTGACAGACAGAGATCACAAGTAGGCAGAGAGGCAGGCAGAGAGGAAGGGAAGCAGGTTCCCTGCTGAGCAGAGAGCCCGACGCGGGGCTCCATCCCAGAACCCTGGGATCATGACCTGAGCCGAAGGCAGAGGTTTTAACCCACTGAGCCACCCAGGCGCCCCCCAGATGTCCCTATTCTTAACTGACTTGGTACTCTATGTATCTGCAACTGCATAGGTGTAAAACAAGGATAATACCTGTCCTATCTACATTAGAATATAATTGTGAAGATAAGAAGAGATCATTTAAGTGAACAGTCTCAGAAATAATATGCCTGATAAAGGAAGTGAGACATAAATGTAAGATGGTACTGTCATTTTCATCATATTTCATTACTGTGCATTTCATTGAGCACAATATATTCCAAAGGAAGGGGAAAACCATCATTGACTTGATCTCACCAAATCAAAACATTAAGTGGATACCTATGCAAGGGCAAACAGTATTTTCACAGTGGAGAAGGTAGTTTATTCCAGGCAAAAGGAAGAATACAACAAAAAGGCTTAGAGTAGTAAAGCATGAACAACATTAAGTGAATTCTAAGTGTTTTGATTTGGATACATCAAAGGGTACATAAAACTGGGGAGAAATGGGACATGACAGCTGGAGAAGCTTAGCGGAGACTTTTTAGAGAGTCCCATGTGTCCATGAGTACCAGGAAAGAGTTTCCTTCCAACAAGAACTATAGACAACAGGTAAAATATCCTAATAACTCTGCTTACCTCTCGGAACCAGTTAAGAGTAAGAAATATGAGTGAACACATGAACGAATGCTCTTTAACAGACATGGATTCCAACCTGTCTCCAGGATCCAAGTCAGTAAGGTATATAGGACAATCTGAAAGAGAAGAACAAACATTTCTAAGTCCCCTTATTTTAGGTCAACAGAACCTGGGTGCTACCCTTAGAGTCACCTATCTCTCGTAACTTACTTTCCCTTTAACTTGTATTTGAAGGTCAAGCTTTGATTAATCTCAAAATTACCACCATATCATATAGCAATAATTACATATAATTAAGAAGTCTCTGCAACACTAGAGGTGAGGACCAGAAAGCAACTAGAAACTACGATAATGACTGATTTGTCAACATGACAGAAATCTGTATGTATTATTTTGTCTTTGGAATTCTATTATTACTCCTATTCTACTCTGTGAAATTAGAAAATTTCTTCCAACACACATGGGGTACTGGTTTGTTCCTTCCCTAAGATTATCAAAGAAAGGCTACAAAGAAGAAAGGATCTGATAACTTCATCCTATACCTAATAAACCATCAATCTCCTCCAAGTTTCCATTATGTTGTTTCTCCACACAAAGTCTCAGTAACCGGAAATAGGGAGCCAGGCACAATGGAGACACCAATCTAGGAAGAAAAAATCCATTTCTAAACAGTACTTTATAGGCATATTAGTCCATGTTTATAAGGAACCCGACCTTATAATTAAAGAGTTTTGCCCAAAACCAGTGTCTACTTTTAAGAATACAAGACAAGGAACTTAATGGATGCTCGGCAAATAAACAATGAACTAACCCGGAGGAAGGCAGAGGCTGAGTAGAATGAATATCCATGAGTTAGGAGAAGCAGAGGTAAGATGGAAGGAAGGAGGGAGAGTGGCAGAGGCAGACAAGTATGCTCACGCGAGGGAGAAAGGAACAGAAATGAAAACAGCCTCACAGAGCACTTGTTGGCTGTCCTTAAGCAATGTAAACCCCCACCACAGGGTCCAAGAAAAAACAAGGAATCTGACCCATTCTAGCTAACCCCTCCAAATACTATGTGTCTTAGGAGAAAATCACCCCTCCTTTTAAAAAGGTATTATTTATTTACTTGAGAGAGAAAGAATGAGCTGCGGGAGGGACAAAGGGAGAAGGAGAAGCAGGCACCCCATCAAGTAGTAAGCCCAATGCAGGACTTAATCCCAGGACCCTGGGATCATGACCTGAGTCAAGGTAGATGGTTAACCGAATGAACCACCCAGGCGCCCCAGAAACCTTATCCATCAAGCTCTCAACAGACTGCAAGAAGTGTGGAATACCCCATGAACACTCAAAACAGCAAAAGAAGTTTTAGAAAAGAGGAAGTACACTGACTTTTGGTCTGATTCTTTTGAAGTCATTCTATCCCCATCTTTTGCAAAGTCTTGAGAGAACAACAGTGGCAGGAGGTTGATAACAATCCCATCATGACTACTGTATTCTTCTAGTCCATAGAGAGCTTTCACAGGAAATGGATAGTCGCTGTGGAGAGAACCCAGAATTTGATGTCCCAAGGGTATACACATCTACTTGGGAAACTGCTAGAACAAACCAATCTTCCTTCTTATGAGAAGAAATGAGAAAGAGAAAGAATAAGTTGAAGCGTTTAGGAATTCTGGAACTGGGGTGTTTGGGTGTTGGGAGGAAAGAAACTGAGGGACTGGGCCATATTTAGCCAAGGTCACGATGTCTATACCATTCTGATGTCTATACCAACTACTCACATAATTTCTTCACCAATAAAATCAAGTTAGTGGTATCCAGTACTTACCCTACTGGAAAAACACAGAAATCCACCACAAAGGCATCTTGGAAATCATTGAAGATGGTCTGCCCAACCCATTCCTTCAGGAAGCAAGCAAACAAACAAGGCTGCATAGGTAAGGGTGTACTGGCTGTAGTGTCCTAAACAAACTATCATGCACTTTCTAAGTCTTAGTTTCCTCATTTTTTTTTTCCTTAAGATTTTACTTATTTACTTAAGAGAGAGCATGAGCAGGGAGAGGAGCAAAGGGAGATGGAGAAGCAGACTCCCCCCGAGCAGGATCATGACCTGAGGTGAAGGCAGCCACTTAACTGACTAAGACCCAGGTGCCCCCGTTTCCTCATTTCTATGTTGTTGTTGTTTTTTCAAGATTTTATTGTTTTTTCAAGATTTTATTTATTTATTTGTGTGAGAGAGCATGAATACACATGTACACAAGTTGGGGGGGGGCAGCAGGCAGAGGGAGAAGTAGACTCCACGATGAGCAAAGAGACTGATGTGGGACTTGATCCCAGAACCCTGGGACCATGACCTGAGCCAAAGACAGACGCTTAACGGACCGAGTCACCCAGGCACTCCCCGCCCCCGCCAGTTTCCTCATTTCTAAGAGGAGAATAACAATATTATGAATATTATGTGCCCCATTATTATGAAGTAGAAAACACATAATACATGAAAAATGCTTAACACAGTGCCTGGCACAGAATACATAGTGGCTCTCAACATCATCAACAGTAGTATCATCATCCTCATCATTACTATTATGGTTATTATGTGAAAGAGGCCCCAGAGGTGAGGTCTGGGGTAGGGCAAGTCAGAACAGCCTTCCCAACTAGAAGACGGGAGAGCTCACAGAGAGATCTATTTTCGCACTGCAACAGACAGAAGGGCTTGAAGAATATGGAATAAAAAGCAGTTCTCATGCTTTGCTGCTTTAAGAAAAGATACTGGACCTTACCAGGGCTTTTGGAGCCAGCTTTCCTCCTTGGATCAGATTAGCAAATTCATCATAATAAAGTGCAGAAGCCTGGGGAGACTGCTCACTGCAGGAATGAACCAACTGCAGCAAGGAGGTCACCTGGAACACCCGAAGAGAAAGCGTGGTTCAGCCACCGCTCACTCCATTCATTAATAAATTTTTCCTTCCAATTTCACTGGCAAAGCTCTTATTATCACTCACCTGTTTTCTTGAGTTTCCTGACAAGCCCATCTCTAATATCTCTTCTCCAAGCCATCAGACACACACAACTGGATTAAATTTTTTGTTGTTGTTGTTTAACAAACATGCCCTTTCTTTTCACAAATACTTGTATTTTATTTTATTTTGAGAGAAGGAGAGAGAGAGAAGGAGCGCACAAGAGTAGGGTGAGTAGCAGAGGGAAAAGGGAGAGAGAGAAAGAGAGTCTTAAACAGGCCCCATACCAAGCGCAGAGCCCAATGCGGGGCTTCATCTCACAACACTAAGATAATGACCTGAGCCAAAATCAAGAGTCAGATGCTTAAATCAACTGAGCCAACCAGGGGCCCTGTATTAATTTTTCTAAAGCAAAGCTTTGATTTTGTTGTACCTATGCTAAGAAACCCTTGAAGACTACCGTGATGTAAAAAATTAAATTGAAATGTCTTGATTCACATTCAAGGCCCTCCCTTTTCTACCTCTGGGCTAGCTTTATCTCCCAACTCTCCAATTATAAGCTAACTTGTGCCTATTCTCCAGTCAACCTCCTATTCTACAAACATGGCTCACTTTTCTTGCTCTCTAGGAATTCACAATTTAATTAAAGAGATTAGACAAATACAGAAATAAATGTAACTCAGGCCAGCCAGGAAAACATACATTGGAAAAAAAAAAAAAAAACACTTTTTCTGGTAAACCGACAGTAACCAGAAGCAATTCCTCAGTTATTCATAAACATATCCAACTACATTACAAGAACTCACCTGTGTGCACTGTTCGTTGCTCAAGTCTGTTCTCCCTTGGGTCAAATTTGAAGATCTACTTCTAAAAACAAGGAATTTTAGCTTCATTTTTATATTTTGTAAGAACTAGCAATACGTGTATGAATCCTGCCATCCCTGGGATGTGGGTAGAGATAAAAGTACATAAAGGCACAGAGGACTATTTCAAAATGTGGATTAGAGCAAACAATGGCTATCTTTGATTTTTTTTGAAGGGCACACTAAATTAGTAATAATCGTAAGAGCAAGCACTGGGCATTGTTCTAAGCATTTAATGCCCGCAAGTGGTATAGCTCCAAAGAATGAACTCTTAACCAGTGGATTATGTAGCCTGCATGAATTATTAATGCCAATTCTAAGAATGTCTCCCGAGGTTCCAGGAATTCCTAAAAAATTATCTCTTAAGGAGTATAAACTGAACACCAGTGTCATTTTGCAATGGCAACATCTTAACAAGACCCAACTCTGATGCTTCTGTAATCGGATGGCTTATTTTTATCAAACATGATGTCCCAGACAATACCACAGCAATGGAGAAATCTGTAATGTCTAGTGCCTGGGAGATGCACAAATGTAGAAAAATACATCCAGGATGTTCAGGGTTCCTCTCTTGTGGAAACATTTCTATTACTTTATTTATTAGCAATCCCTAGTTTTTAACCATCAGACTGTAATGATTGTAACGATCACATTCTGTAAAAATTATACGTGGTATATACAGTCAAGATTAGAAGGGAAAATGGAAAAGTCGTAACAAACATTTGTTTACTTCTCTTATTATGGGCTTAATGTTTACCATTATAACACAGTCTACAGGGGCGCCTGGGTGGCTCAGTGGGTTAAAGCCTCTGCTTTCGGCTCAGGTCATGATCCCAGGGTCCTGGGATCGAGCCCCGCATCGGGCTCTCTGCTCAGCAGGGAGCCTGCTTCCTCCTCTCTCTCTGCCTGCCTCTCTGCCTACTTGTGATCTCTGTCTGTCAAATAAATAAATAAAATCTTTAAAAAAAAAAAAAAAATAACACAGTCTACACAATGTAACACTTCATTTGTAAGGTGGCAACTTGATTAATTGATCTTGAGCCACAGAAGTCAGAATTTCCGTACATACCTGTCAGCTGCCATGATGCCAGCCATGGTGACAGCACCAATAATACCAATGAGTTTGTATTTGAATATGGTGCTAGAGAGCTGCTTTCGTATCACCAGGTGCATGTCATCCTGCAAGGAAGACATGGTAGAAAAAGCTGAAGATGCTGGAATAGTCAACAAAAGAGCCTGTAGATACTGGAGCCAAAACACATACAATACCAAGGGTTCTATCATTTACTATGTGGCTTTTGGCAAGTCATTTCATCTCTGAGTCTCAATGTTTTTCATCTATAAAATGGGGAAGGCTTTTGTAAGGATGAGAGACAAATTAAAAGATGTCCTATTGTGATACTTGCTTGATAAGGATATGTGAATTATTATAAAATATTGTTGGATACTCAACAAAATAATGAAACAGAAAAAAATACCTAGGTAAATTAACCAAGGAGGCAAAAGACTTGTACATTAAAACTATAAAGCAATGCTGAAAAATATTAAAGAAGACCTAAATAAATGGAAAGATATCCCATGTTTGTGAATTGGAAGGCTTAATATTGTTAAGATGATGATAATACTCAAAGTGACAGGCACATTCTTTGTAATTCTTACTAAAATCACAACAGAATTTTTTATAGATGGAGAAAAACTCATGCTAAAATTCATATGGAATTTCAAGGGACCCCAAATAGCCAAAACAACCTTGCAAAAGAATAAATATGTTCTTTCAAATTTTAATATTTAAATTATTATACTCTTTCAATTTAAAAATTACTATAAAAGCTACAGTAATTAAAATAGTGTGCCACCTACATAAGAAGCATATACACACCAAGTCCATAAATAAACCCTCACATACATGGTCAAGTGATCATAGATGCTAAGATAATTCAAAGCAGAAAGTACAGTCTTTTCAATAAAAGTGCTGAAAAAATTGGATACCCACACATACATGAAATGAAACAGAACCCTTACCTTTAGCAGTATACAAAAATTAACTCAAGTGAATCAACAACCTAAATTTAAGAGCTAAAACTATAAGACTCTTAGAAGAAAACAAAGGGAAAATCTTCGTGATTTTGAATTGGAGAAAGGTTTTACCTAAGAATGACACCTAAAGAGCAGGTATAAACAAAACAAAACAAAACACAGATAAACTGGGGCTTCATCAAAACTCCAGGAGTAAAAAGACAATGCACAGAATGGGAGAAAATATTTGCCCATCATGTGTCTGATAAGGGACAATACCCAGGAAGTATAAAGGACCCATATACATCAACAACAACAAAAAAGCAACTGATTTAAAAAAAAAAAAAAAAAAAGAACAAAGGACACGAATAGACATTTTCCCAGATAAGATATTCAAATGACTAATGAGCAAATAGTAAGATGTTCAACATCATTAGTCTTTAGGGAAATGCAAATCAAAACCATAGTGAGACAGCACTTCACACCCAGTAGGATGGTTACAGCTAAGAAATGGAAAATAAGTGTTGGTGAGGTTGTAAAACTGTGGAGCCCTCAATTGTTTGTGGACCCATAAAATGGTGCAGCTGCTGCAGAAAATGGTTTGATGGTTCCTCAAAATATTAAACATAGAATCAACATATGACTTAGCAATTCCACTCCTAGACATAGACCCCAAAGAATTGAAAATAGGGACTCAAACAGATCCTTGCATACCAGTGGTCACAGCAGCACAATTCACAATAGCCAAAAGGTGAAAAAAGGCCACTGTCCATCAATAAATGAATGTACAAATTAAATGTGGTATATACATGCAATGGAATGCTAGTTAGGTTTTATAAAAAGGAATGAAGTTTGATATATCTTACACCATGGATGAACCCTGAACAGATAATGCTAAGTGACATAAACCAAACAGAAAAGGATATAGTATGACTATTTTTTTAAGTTTCTTTTTTAAAGATTTTATTCATTTATTTGACAGAGATCACAAGTAGGCAGAGAGGAAGACAGAGAGAGAGAGGGTGAAGCAGGCTCCCTGCTGAGCAGAGAGTCCGATGCAGGGCTCAATCCCAGGACCCCGAGATCATGATCTGAACCAAAGGCAGAGGCTTAACCCACTGAGCCACCCAGCCACCCTTTGTATGACTATTTTTGAAATTTAAAATCTATTATTATTATTATTTTTTTCTTAGAGAGGGAGACAGAGAATTTTAAGCAGGTTCCATGCCCACCAGGGAGCCCAATGAAGTGCTCAATCTTATAACCCTGAGATCGTGACCTGAGCCGAAATCAAGGGGAGGATGCTTAACTGACTGAGCCACCCAGGCGCCCCTCATATGACTATTTAAATGAGGTACCCAGAACAGGCAAATTCAGAGACAGGAAATAGATTGGAGGTAACCAGTGGCTGGAGGAAGGGAAATGGGGAGTTATTGCTAAATGGGTAGAGTTTCTGTTTGGGATGACAAAAAGTTCTGGATATGACCAATGGTAAGAGTTGCACAACATTCTTAATGAACTTAATGCCACATAAAAATGGTTAATGGAGGGACGCCTGGGTGACTCAGTTGGTTAAGTGGCTGCCTTTGGCTCAGGTCATGATCCCAGTGTCCTGGGATCGTGTCCCACATCTGGCTCCTTGCTCACCAGGGAGCCTGCTTCTCCCTCTGCCTCTGCCTGCCACTCTGTCTGCCTGTGCTCACTCTCTCTGACAAATAAATAAATAAAATCTTTAAAAAAAATGGTTAACGTAGTAAAATTTGTTATGCATATTTTACAATAATTAAAAAATAAAATAATGATGTAGCTCTATATTACTGATGCGAAGCCATCTCCAAAATATACTGCTAAATGAAAGATAGATGCAGAACAAAAGGGGAAGGAGTGGAATACAGGTAAATACAAATTTGCTAAATGCTCAGAACATCTCAGAAAGCTATAAGGTAGAAAGCAGAAAGGTATAAACAAATTCGTAAATGCTCAGGACATCTCAGGAGGATAGAAATGTCTCATGACAAACTCAGAAAGTGATTGCCTTTAGAGAACCAGATGCCTGGAAGACTGAGAAGGGGAAGACTCATTTTTCATCATGTCTTATACCTTTTGAATTTTGTGCTGTATATTACCTAGCCCCCCTCTTTTTTTTTTTTAATTAACAAAAGGTGTTGGTTGTTCAAAGTTACAGTCCAGTATGGATTACTGCCACAGGGTGGCACTAAAGATACAAAAGAGCAACAAGTTCTGATTGCAATGCAATCTCTTTTTGTTTTAGTCCCTTTGCCTGACTTTCTCAGCAAATGGTGACCACCAATGAAAGCAAGCCCAGGTAAGTTCACATTAGATGTAGAGGTTCCCTAGAAAACAAGGCAATGTTCTGTGTCCCCACAGCACTCAGTATAGAACCTGAATAGCTTCTCTTTTTTTTTTTTTTAAGATTTTATTTATTTATTTGATACAGAGAGAGACAGTGAGAGAGGGAATACAAGGAGGGGGAGTGGGAGAGGAGATACAGGCTTCCGGCTGAGCAGGGAGCTTGATGTGGGGCTTGATCCCAGTATCCTGGGATCATGACCTGAGCTGAAGGCAGACGCTTAACCGTCTGAGCCACCAAGAAGCCCCCTGAACAGCTTTTCTTACTCAGTTCCCTAGTCAGCTAATTACAGACCCATTTCTACTCTAATAGACTAAGCTATTTGAGAGTAGAAGGTCTGATATACCTACCATCTCAATGTTTGGTACGCAACAGACACTTAATGTCTGAACATAATTACTCTAGCCTGTGTACTAATAGAAATCAAGTACACAGCCATGGTCTGAGCTGTAATTATGTTCAGTGAATTTCAATTAAAGAAGTTTAAAGTTTTAAAGGTTTCTCAACACACTGCCTGTTACCTGGATGTGACTGCTGGCTTCATGCTGTTTGCTAAATGCCAGTGTGCTGAGAATATAGAAGAGTTTTCGTATCTGCTGAGGGGACATATTATCCAGATAATCTAAAATGCCCTATGGAAAAAAAAATGCCAACAATAAGGTTAGCCACTGATACTTTCCTCCATCAAATAAAAAAATTAAAATCCTTGTAAGAGGCATAAGAAGCATCCAGATAGCCACAAAAGCTCATGTTCTCTCAAGCTGTGCCCAGAACACAAAGGGTTAGTCATCCTAACATAACTCCTAGTTCTCCCTATTCTTCTTCATCCTTCCCTTCTTAGTGAAAACAGTGCTCTGTCAAAAGTTACATCTCTGACCTTACTGCTTATCATAACACCCCTTTTGGTTTCCACGCCATGAATTACTTATTCTTTTTCTACAGATGTGGAAGCAGTCACAAGGGAAAAACTTACTTTTTAACACTGGGCAAAACCTCAGCTTTCTCATCCCTAATATGGGGATAACATGACCTACAACTACCTTTCAAAGCCCAGACCTGATTCTGTCAATCCCCTGTGAAAAGTCTGTGATAGCTCTCTACGGTCTATAAAATCAAGCTGGAACGCGTGGTACTTGAGCATGGTATTTGAGACTCTTCATAATCTGACACTGTCCTATGTCTTCCTAGCCTCACCTTCCACCACTTCTCACCATATGTCCCATTTGCCAACCATGATAGTCTACTTCCTTCAGGTATACCATGGACCCGGATGCCAATTTGCTTCTGTTTAAACTGTCCTCTGCCTAGATGCACTTCCTGTATTTTCTCTTATTGAACCATGTTCAAACTTCAAGAATTACTCAAATCTACTCTTTGAAGAAGTAGTAGTACTTGAAGAAGTACCCAGTTTCCTAGGCCAAATTATTCTTGCGCTGGTGCATCTATAGCACTTAATCTTTCTAGGGATTTCTCATGTTGTAGCTACAGTGACTTGTTTATGTGTTTTACTATCACCAAAGGCAAGAACTAAGTCTTATATACAGAGCACCCAGAATAGAGCCTGCATATAGGTACAAAGAAGTATTTGCTGAATGCATTAATACAAACATAAATGAGTTATCTTTTTTCCTATTATTTGCCCATTACCCCACCTCCTTCCCACCCCCTCCCACCAATTGTAGTGCTCAATATCTAGAACACAAATTAAATTGCTGCTAATTAAAAGATGCCAGATATCTCTCAAATACATGCAAGAAAGAAAAAATGACTCAAAATATGTCACTGGAGGGACACATACCTTCACAAACACAGCATTCAGCCTCATAGCAGAAAGGTTTAGAACTACCAACTCCAGGAGGACATCCAATGCAGTATCAACTTCAGCTTCATTCCCGCTGCAGATATGAGTCACTAGGGCACCAACTACTTCCTACACGGTAAAGCGTCAACAGGATAGTGTGAATGAAAATATGACATGGCCATCTTGAAAGGGTTAATGCTTGAGACCATTCTAATCTCAACCTACCCTATCCTATTGTCTAATTCTATTATGTACTTTTCATTAATGCTGTTTTCAGGAGGTTGAGGATTATGTCCATCTAATTACACAACCATCTACTCCTGACTTATTTCCTAATATTTATCAGGGAGCACTATGTAAGCCCTCCTGCTTTTGCTCCCTGGCATAGTCTCTTTTTTCATATGGATAAAATACTACCCTTTAAGCTATGGTTGTACTTAATCTGTTAAAATTTACTAAAAAGATGGGGCGCCTGGGTGGCTCAGTGGGTTGGGCCGCTGCCTTCGGCTCGGGTCATGATCTCAGGGTCCTGGGATCGAGCCCCGCATCGGGCTCTCTGCTCAGCGGTGAGCCTGCTTCCTCCTCTCTCTCTGCCTGCTTGTGATCTCTCTCTGTCAAATAAATAAATTAAAAAAAAAAATCTTAAAAAAAAAAAAAAAATTTACTAAAAAGATGAACTCAGGGAGCCTGGCTGGCTCAGTTGCAGCATGTGACTCTTGATCTCTCAGTTGTGGGTTTGAGCCCCATGTTGGGTGCAGAGATACTAAAAATAAAATCCTTTTTTTTTTTTTTTTCAAAGATTGTATTTATTTATTTGACAGAGAAAGACACAGTGAGAGAGGGAACACAAGCAGGGGGATCAGAAGAGGGAGAAGAAGCAGGCTTCCTGCTGAGCAGGGAGCCTGATGTGGGGCTTGATGCCAGGACCCTGGGATCATGACCTGAGCCAAAGGTAGATGCTTAACGACTGAGCCAGCCAGGTGCCCCTTAAAAATAAAATCTTAAAAAAAAAAAAAAAAAGGAACTCAAGAAACTCAAGGTTTTAAAGGTTTTTACAAGTTAGACTTGCATGTTTCAAGCAAACATGAGCCATGATAGTATCTCTAGGACATTAAGATGGTTCCAGAAAAATATCTTGTATGCCATTCTCCCTTTCCTTTATACTGCTGCTCCATACTGAATCATATTGTTTTCTCAACTGCAGTAGCTAGCTCATGCCCTGCTTTAAATTTTTAAAATTTTGTCTTTATTTTTACAAGTTCCATTAAAATGTATTGACATTGTTAATAGTATGTTTAGTACGTACAAAAAAATACAAAGTAAGACACTCTGTTGATTTCATAATCACTTTCCACAAGTAGTCTCCCCTCTCTGAATATGCACTATTAAATTTTATGTCTCATGTTCATGAGAATAGGGTTACGCCCTCAGGCATTTCCCCTTCATTTGTTTTTCTCCACAATTTTTTCTAGAGAACAACTCCAGGAGCAACTGGCAGCTGATCATTTGCAGCTAAATTTTAAAATTGCTCTTTCTGTATACTATGAAAGCTGCCCGATAACCCCAGCCCTTTTAATCATGGTTTATTTAAAACAGACTGGATGTGGGGGCGCCTGGGTGGCTCAGTGGGTTAAGCCTCTGCCTTCAGCTCAGGTCATGATCTCAGGGTCCTAGGATCAAGCCCTTCATTGGGCTCTCTGCTCAGCAGGGAGCCTGCTTCCCCCTCTCTCTGCTGGCTTCTGCCTACTTGTGATCTGTCAAATAAATAAATAAAGTCTTAAAAAAAATAGACTGGATATGGACCTTCATTTTCAAGTCAGATAATTTTAGACCTCAAAATGCAAAGTTAGAAGTCCAGTGTCCCTTATTTTATTAAGACTAGGACTAGAACGAAGTTTTCCCAACTCCCAGTTCAGAGTTCTTTTTCCTTCAGTGTCTTCCAACCAACAAGAAATAAACATCATATTACATGCAAGTCACTTGGAATTGTATTTCTTCCTGTTCCCTCCTTTCCAAAATAAATATTTCGACATACCTGCTGACAGTAAGTGTCAAAAAACTTAAATGCATATTTGTATAGGAGACTGCCAAACAAAATGATACTCTGGTCGAGGGAGTGCAACAAACACTGCGCCAATGACAGAATAGATGGGCAAATATCCTTAAGGACCTTGAGGGGGTGAAGAGGAGACAAAAAAAAGAAGCTGTGGGAGAAATTTAGTTATTACAGACCCAAGACTTGCTGACCCTTATAGGATATCAGAGTTCTCCTCACCAATTCTCATTTTAACTTAAGGTAACATAATCTTTGTTTTACTCAAAATTATCTTTCATCATTCTGAGTTTCTGCTTAGGATCAATGGGATTCAATGTATGGATAAGAAGTGACCTGGAAGCTGAAGAAGTTAAATTATAAGCCTAATAGCATCGTTCCTATCTGCCCAATTTGGGACTAGAATCCAGATCTTTTTTTTTTTTTTTTTTGAGAGAGAGTGAGGGCTAGAGCACAAGTGGGCGAGGAGTATAGGGAGAGGGAGAAGCAGATCCCCTGCTGAGCAGGGTGCCTGAGGCAGGGCTCAATCCCAGAACTCCAGGATCACAACCCGAGCCAAAGGCAGACGCTTAACCAACTGAGCCACCCAAGCGCCCCTTAAACCCACATCTTCTGAATCCCAATATCCTCACTCAATCATACTACCTCCCTGGGGATATACTGGGACTGCTCTACCTTGGTTATGATTTGAAATCAATCTATAAGGTTCAATACCAATTAAATTGATTTCTTCTGAGATCAAAAAGAGAACTGATCATGTCTTAGCAACTGGGCAGAAGATGGACATTAATGGACCCAAAGTAAATAACCAGTTTAAGTCCAGTTTCTTTATTGATACCATCACAATAGATAAAAAATCTTAAATTAAGCCCTGAATTGGGTATAATGCTTTGCTGAGAAAAATGCAATAAAAAATTATATATGGGGCACCTGGGTGGCACAGTCGGTTAGGTATCCAACTCTTGGTTTTGGCTCTGGTCATGATCTCGGGGTCGTGAGACTGAGCCCTACATTGGGCCCTACATTTAACACAGTCTGCTTGGGCATCTCCCTCTTCCTCTGCCCCCACTCCCTAAGATAAATAAATAAATCTTTAAAAAAATTATATATGATTTCTACCTTCTAGAAAATTATAACCCAAAACACATATTACTGCCAGAAATAAGCACAGAAAGAACTGTAAGATAAAATAATAGAAACATTAAATCCATTTCTAAATATAAAATCTTAAGACCCAACCGTATATTCTCATTAGCATCTAAGTCAAGCCCCAAACTACTGGTTATCTAGCTTTTTAAGAAGGTATACGCTATTAATATCCTGAAAAATTCACCAGAAAATACTGTTCTTAAATTTATAAAATTCTAATCAAATGGTTTATATTTCAACAGAAAAAAATCACCCAAGAGTCACATGGTCAAATAGGGGTGGTTCAAAAGATATATAATTACACCTCTATTAGCATTCTTCTGGTCCTGTTTTGCTCAGGGTTTTTAAAAACTGCTTAGAACAGGATATAGAAGCAAGTTTGTCAAAGCTACGGACCACAAAGGGCTAGGTAATTAAAATGATTAACGCAAAGTTAAGATTTGAAAGTCTCAATGAGCTTGAACAACAGACTGAAACTAACATGAAGAAACTTTCATATGGGAGCTACAAAGCCTTCCATTTTAAGTTAAAAATCAAGTTATACAAGAATGTAAAATTAGAAGACCTGAACTAAAACATTTCCTGTAAAAAAAAAAAATTGGGGGCTTGAGTTTAATCAGTTCAACATAAATCAATTTTGTCACCTTTTTTCTAAAAAGATGAGACACCAGTGTTGGGTTGGTTTTATTAACAGTATAAAATCTCAATCAAGGTAAGTAAGAATCCTATTATATTTTGAAAACATCCTGAGCTGTCAAAAAGTCAACATCCAGCAAAGGCGGTATTGTCAAGATTTCCACACTGAATAAGAAAGGTTAAAAATGACTTCTCTATAACTTTCAGACTAATGCTGCTAATTCTCTGCCACTTACCAAGTCATGAATATAGAATGTACTCTGCAGCAGCTGTTCTTGAAAGTAGCCTGATCGAATCTTATTTCTCAGCACCCTCTCAATGTACTTCTTTGTCTGAGTGTTGGTGCTATAGATGATGAGAAGCATTGCCAAGTCAAAAGTCTATTGTCAACAAAAATGACAACAGAAAAAGAATTTAATAAATCAGTACATTTATTGTTGTGAAATAGCAGCTCACAACTTTTTCCCATGAAAACACAGAAGGGGTGATACTTGCTCAACACACTCCCATGGGAGTATCTACATTTTTTTTTGTCACAAAACCCACAAATTTTTTCAGAGAAATAAAGTGCTATAACTATTAACCACTATTATCTTTATGAAAACAATGGAATATAAGCTGAAGTAATATTATTACAGAAAAAAATCTGAAGATCTATATATTTATTAAAGAAAAATCACTTGCTAACCTCAGGATTTATTTCATTATTATTAGGAAAACTACTTTCTGAAAAATTGGAAAGACTGTAAATGCCTGTCAATATGAAAAGAATAAAATTCTGACAGTCATTTTTAGAATATTATACAGCCATTAAAATGAATGAGCTAGGGGTGCCTGGATGGCTCAGTGGGTTAAGCCTCTGCCTTAGGCTCGGGTCATGATCTCAGGGTCCTGAGATAGAGCCCCACATCAGGCTCTCTGCTCAGGAGGGAGCCTGCTTCCCCCTTCTCTCTACCTGCCTCTCTGCCTACTTGTGATCTCTCTGTCAAATAAATAAATAAAATATTTAAAATGAATGAGCTAGACTACATTTTTTGACAGACACTCACAACATTGCGAAGTTTAAAAAAAAAGCAACCTACAAGACAATAGTAAGATTTATTTTTGTAAACACAATATACATAAATATGTTTAAATGTAAGAGTTAGAATGCCTGCACTCACATACACATACAGCTTGTATATGAATAAGAAAAAAGTCTGGAAGAATCATCCATGAAGAATGGAACAGAGAGTGAAGAAAACCTTTTTAACATTTTTAACATTTTAACATTTTTTAGATTCCTCGTGGGGTTTTATCTCCACAATTAGCTTGTATTAAATATGTTTTAAAAAGAAGGTTATAGAGCAACATCATCTGTCACAATAGCTCAGTATTTATTCACTGTAATTAGTTGATTGTATATGTTTGTTTATATTTGTAAATTTGTTTCTTTCATGTATTATCAGCATAAAGAATTTTTACCTAGTTTAAAAAAGAAAAAGAAAGTTAAAAAAAAGTCAAGCAGCACAAAAAATAAAAACTATTCAGAGCTCATACAACTCAACAGCAAAACACTGAACAACCCAATTTAAAAGATGGATCGAGAATTTCTTTTTTTTATAGATTTTTATTTATTTGAGAGAGAGAGAGGGTGCACGCACAAGCAGGGGGAGCAGCAAGCAGAGGGAGAAGCAGGCTCGCCACAGAGCAGGGAGCCTGACACAGGACTCCATCCCAAGACCCTGGGATCATGACCTGAGCTGAAGGCAGATGCTTAACTGACTGAGCCACCAAGGTGCCCCACCAAGGATTTTTTTTCTTTTTTTAAGATTTTTTTTTTTTTAATTTGACAGACAGAGATCACAAGTAGTAGGCAGAGAGGCTGACAGAGAGAGAGGAGGAAGCAGGCTCCCCGTGGAGCAGAGAGCCCGATGTGGGGCTGGATCCCAGGACCCTGGGATCATGACCCGAGCTGAAGGCAGAGGCTTTAACCCACTGAGCCACCCAGGTGCCCTGGGATTTTTTTTTTTTAATGTTTCTTTTTATTTTTCATTTTTAAAGACTTTATTTGTTTGACAGAGAAAGAGGGTACACAAGCAGGGGGAGTGGGAGAGGGAGAAGTGGGCTCCCTGCAGAATCCTGATGGAGGGTTTGAGCCCAGGACCTGAGCCAAAGGCAGATAGATGCCTAATGACTGAGCCACCCAGGCACCCCTGCCCACCAAGGATCTTCTCGAAATTTTTTCATTTTAGAGACAGCAAGCACGAATGGTGGGTTGGGGGAAGGGTAGAGGGAGAGAGAGCCTGACATGGGCCTCCATCTCTGAGATCATGCCTGAAATGAAATCAAGAGCGGACACTTAAGCACTGAGTTAAGCTCAGACTGAGCCACCCAGGTACCCCTGGGCCTAGATCTGAACAGACATTTTCTCAAAGACATACGAATGGCCAAAAGACACATGAAAAGATGTTCAACGTCACTAATCATCAGGAATGTAAATCACAATGCGATATCACCTCATACATGTCAAAATGGCTATCATTAAAAAAAGACAAGAGACAACAAGTGATGTTGAAGATGTAGAGAAAGGGAACCCTTGTGCATTGCTGGTGGAATATAAATTGGTGTAGCCCCTATGGAAAACAGTATGGAGGTTCCTCAAAAAATTAAAAGTAGAAATATCATGTGATCCAGAAATTCTACTTCTGGGTATTTTTTCAAAATAACTAAAAATTAATTCGACAAAATATCTGCACACCTATGATCCCTGTACATTATTTACAATAGCGAAGACATGGAGGCAACCTAAGTGAAAAGCAAATGTGGTAAGTACACAGATACACACAAACACACACCTACCTAGACACACACAGACACACCTTGGAATATTATTCAGCCATTAAAAGAATGAAATCTTGCCATTTTTAACAATATGGACAGATCTTGAGGGTATTATGCTAAGTGAACTAAGTCAGACAAAGACAAATACCTTATGATCTTGCTTGTATGTGGAACTTATAAAATAAAGAAACAACAAAACAAAACACACAAAAAACTGAATTCATTGACACAACAGATTAGTAGTTACCAGAGGCAGGGGGGGTTTAGTCAGTAGATCACACAACTCTTAATCTTGGTTGTAATTTCAAGCCCCACATTGGGTAGAGGGATTATTTAAAAATAAAATCTTAAAAAAAAAAAAAAAGGATTTTCCTGTTATAAAATAAATAATGGGGCACCTGGGTAGCTTAGTCAGTTAAGTGTCTGACTCCTGATTTTGGCTCAGGTCATGATCTCAGGAATGTGAGTTCAAGCCCCTCACTGGGGTCTTGGGTATCTCATTGGGTATCATAAATATGTATATTTTAAAAATATACATATATAAAAAGACATTGTAGAAGCATATAAAATGTTTATGATACAATGTCAAGAGAAAAAAATCAGAATGCAAAAATTACATAATAATTAGAAATCTGTAAAAACAGGGGCGCCTGGGTGGCTCAGTGGGTTAAGCCGCTGCCTTTGGCTCGGGTCAGGGTCTCAGGGTCCTGGGATCGAGCCCCACATCGAGCCCCGCATCGGGCTCTCTGCTCAGCAGGGAGCCTGCTTCCCTCTCTCTCTCTTCCTGCCTCTCCGTCTACTTGTGATCTCTCTCTGTCAAATAAATAAATAAAATCTTTAAAAAAAAAAAAAAAAAAAAAAAAAAAAAAAAAAAAAAAAAAAAAAAAGAAATCTGTAAAAACAGATAAAACAGGTATATAGGTGGCCAACCATTATGCAAAAATGAAAAAAGAAAGAGTTGTACTAGGGTATTTTGATCCTTCCCCAAAAAACTGAGTTTTTCATTGTTTAATTCACTATTGTAAAAGCTTTTAAAATAGCCACCCAACAACTGGATAATCTGACAGAACCTCACAAAACAAAACAGATTCCAACTAATGAAAAATCCTTAATGGGAACCAAGTAGTACATAAGAAACACAATCATCTGGCTTCTCACAGAAGAAAAAATTTCCATAATTAAGACAGATTCAGTACTGCTGCCTTGACGGTGAATGGATGGACTATTTGACTCACTCTGGTGAGGCTGACACGGGCAAAGGTAAGTAAACATGGAATGCCATTATCTTGACAATTACATTTGCCAGAAGGAAGGGTAACCAGACAGACACAGGGACCCAACCCATGCCCCAATTGACTCCTGTCTTCACTTCATCTGTGGGGACTTGGTTCTTTGGGACTGCAACTCACTGTGCTTGATTGGAATGTTAATATTTCCCCTTATGGATAGCCTGGGTTTATTTCATTGCCAAAATGAGTAGGAAACACTATCTAGCAAGTCATCCCCTCTAGATTATCTTCTCCAGACAGCTAATGCTTATTATGCAGCTACAGAAGGCATAGAAGGGATGACTGGAGAGAGTGACAGAAAAGGAAAACTAGCCATATAATTAATTTTAAGTCCACAGTACTTAAAATTCATAGTATCATGAGTTTACCTTGTGTTCAGACACTGAGGCAGTGTTTTCAATCGCCTAGAAAAAAAAGGGTCACGAAAGTATTATAACACATAAGTAGAACATGTTTCACCTTACTATTTTTTTTTTTTTAAGATTTTGTTTTATTTATTTGACAGAGAGAGAGATCACAAGTAGGCAGAGAGAGAGAGGAGGAAGCAAGCTCCCTTCCGAGCAGAGAGCCCAATGCGGGACTTGATCCCAGGACCCTGAGATCATGACCTGAGCCAAAGACAGAGGCTTAACCCACTGAGCCACCCAGGCGCCCCATGTTTCACCTTACTGAGCATGCCCCATTCTCCTGAGAAGCAATCTGTCCATCTGGGAACCATCATCTGTCACTTCTACTTGACTGATTTTCAACACTTTAATTTCCACCTACCTTTACTTCCATATCCATCACTGATTACCACCTACTCCCGCCTTATGTTCAAAGTCATGAAGATCTCACTCACCTTAATCCAGGCTTCTGAAATGATCTTCTCATATCTAACAGCTGACCTTATTACATCAAAGAGGAGAATAACACAGTCCTGACTGTTGTTTTCTTGATTTCCTGAAGAACTACAAGCAGCAGAGGGGGAAAAAAATAATTCTTCCACTTACCAGAGAGGAACCTATAAAACCTGGGTTCCCGTTACTAGCCAAGTGCCTGTTCCAAGGCCAGCTTCATGTGTAAAATGGCTAATAAACTTGTACTGTAGTCTATCTAAGAATGATCTGAATTGCCTGGAGAATACACCCCACCCGCCCACGTACACATATACACATATATTACAAGTACTACATACATATGATTTGAAGCACTGTATAGTGATACATGCAAACAATATTATTACCATTATTTTTAGTTGCAAGTATTTTTTTTTTAAAGATTTTTATTTATTTATTTGACAGACAGAGATCACAAGTAGGCAGAGAAGCAGGCAGAGAGAGAGAGGAGGAAGCAGGCTCTCCGCCGAGCAGAGAGCCCGATGCAGGGCTCGATCCCAGGACCCTGGGATCATGACCTGAGCCGAAGGCAGAGGCTTTAACCCACTGAGCCACCCAGGTGCCCCTTTAGTTGCAAGTATTAAGATCTACTGTCCTGGCTTCAGAATAAATGTCAGAAAACTTGCCTTGCCTATGTGAGAAAAAGGGTAGTAACTGTCAATGACATTATACCTTTGTTGTCCTTTATTTTTCAACTTGCTTTGGGAAGCCTGCAACCGTGATGGCAAAATACAATGCTGCAGATCCAACTTCTCCCGGAGCTCAGAAATTACCTGTGGAAAATAAATATTAAGTTATGTGTTCTGCTCATTCATAGTGGATGGGCACACTTCGTTCTTTCAATAGAACCATAACAATCCCCTGAAAGACTGAGTAAGAATCACTAAAGGTTAAACAAGGCTTTTTATAAGATTTTATTTTTAAGTAATCTCTATATACAACATGGGGCTCAAACTCACAACTCTAAGATCAAAGGTCACATGCTCTACTGACTGACCTATGGAGTGCCCCTAGACAAGGCATTTTAAAAATGAGAGTTGATGAAAATAGTTAATGCAAGGATAGTATGTCATGCCCTTCAAAATTCCAGAACTCCTTGAGGTATTACAATGAAATAGCAAATAAAACTGTGTAATGGCTTATATGCAACAATAAATCTGGCTAGTTCCATTCCATCGCCTGAATACTATCTGGATTAAGCAGCATCATCAGTAGGTTTGGGAACAGGGAAGAATTAGAAACTATAGTTTTAATAATGTATCTTGATGTATCTTCATCTAGGTACGTCTTTTCCAATACTGACTTTCACAAGGGCACCACTGCTATACTCTGTACTCTCAGAGATGTAGCAAACAATTGGTGTTTGTTGGGAAATAATAGGGTACCTCAAGTGCATCTGCAGCTGTTACAGAATGAAGAATGAACTTGATTATCACAGGTAAATCGTCCAGTTTGACAGATAACAGCTTACCCATCACCAACTGGCGGACCTAAACATAAAAAGCAAAAAATCCTTAAATATTTCTATGTTAATACCTCAACCTAGTACTGACCTGTTAGGTAAAATCAGAAAATCTACTTTTCTCATTCAGTTTTCTCACTTGTCATTTAGGAGGAAAAACACCTCATTTTATTTTCAATTTTATTCCAACTTACAAGTTTTTTTTTTTTTGAAGATTTTATTTAATTTATTTTACAGAGAGAGAAAGAGAGATCACAAGTAGGCAGAGAGGCAGGCAGGCAGAGAGGGGGAAGCAGGCTCCTCACTGAGCAAAGAGCCCGATGTGGGGCTCGATCCCAGGACCCTGAGACCATGACCTGAGCTGAAGGCAGAGGCTTAAACCACAGAGCCACCCAGGCACCCCCAACTTACAAGCTTTTAATTGTTAATGCCACAGTTTCCTCAAAAACAGACAGGTGTTGGGGCAGCTGGGTGGCTCGGTCAGTTAAGAGGCTGCCTTCGGCTCAGGTCATGATCCCAAGTTCATGGGATAGAGCCCCATGACGGGCTCCCTGCTCAGTGGAGAGCCTGCTTGTCCTCTTCTTCTGCCTGCCACTCTGCCTACTTGTATCCTCTCTCTCTCTCTGTGTCAAATTAATAAATAACATCTTAAAAAAACCAGACAGATGATAAACGTAAAAGTGTTATTATCTTATAATTTAGAGCCTGAATTTTCCACTGGCTAAAGGAAGACACATAAAATTGTTATTCCTATGAGGAGCAGTGTGTAAGTATTATCCAAGATAGAGATTTCCACTAAAACTTACTGCTTTGAAACAGAGCAGCAAATCCATCATACTATGGCATATGAAGTTCATCAGAAAGAAAGAGATGAAATGTCATTCAATATAATTTAAAAAAAAAATTTTTTTAAAGATTTTATTTATTTATTTTACAGAGAGAGATCACAAGCAGGCAGAGAGCCCGATGCGGGGCTCGATCCTAGGACCCTGAGATCATGACCTGAGCCGAAGGCAGCGGCTTAACCCACTGAACCACCCAGGCGCCCCTCAAAAATTTTTTAAAGATTTATTTATTTGAGAGAGAGAGAGAGAACATGAGCAGAGGGGAGGGCAGAGGGAAAGGGAAAAGCGGACTCCCTGCTCAGCAGGAATCCGACATGCAGCTTGATCCTGGGACTTTGGGATCATAACCTGAGCCACCCAGATAACCCTGCATCGTTTCAAAATGAAACTTTATACGCAACTGCTTCATAGCAATAAATGACTGACATTGGTTCTGGAGGTAACAAAGCTGGCTCTGTTTCTGGAGAGCGGAGTCCTTCCTACCTGAGACAGGAGCTTCAGGTCAAGTCGGAGGCTGGAAAGGACATCCAGGATAGGAACAGTGAGTGCAGTATTCTCCATTAAAAGGTCACTGTGAATGGTACAAAAAGAGAAAAACTGTGTAACTTTTACCAGAGCTGGGCAGATAATTACTCAGAAAAACCACTCAGAATATGGGAAGAGAGGACATACTCAGTTCTCACTAAACTTGTTAGGAGTGTATTTCATTAAAAAAAAATTTTTTTTTAAGATTTTATCTATTTACTTGGAGAGAGAGAGTGAGCACATAGGCAAGTGGGAGGAGGGAGAGGCACAGGGAGAAGCAGACCCCCCACTGAGCAGGGAGCCCAACGCAGGGCTCAATCCCAGGATCCCAGGACTCTGGGATCATAACCTAAGCCAAAGGCAGGACGCTTAACTGACTGAGCCTCTCAGGCATCCCTAAAAATTATTTTGATCTAAATAAAAATACATGCTTGGGCCATCTGGGTGGCTCAGTTGGTTAAGCATCTGACTTTGGCTCAGGTCATGACCTCAGGGTCCATAGAGGACCACAGAGTTGTGAAGGTTAAATGAAATAAAGTAGGAGTGGCTAGGTGGCTCATAAAATTGTTATTCCTATGAGGAAGGAGCAAGGAGCAAGGAGCCTGTTTTTCCCTCTCTCTTTGCCCTCCCCTCACTCATGCTTGCTCTCTCTCTCAAATAAAATCTTAAAAAAACCCACATGTTCATTACAAAAAATTCAAACAGAAGAGAAATGAGAAGCCCTTTCCCCACCATATCCACTACCCACAGGAAACCACTATTGAGTTGGGCACATATCCTTCCTGAGAAAAGGAAAAAGAAAACCTACAACAATTACAGGGAATTATGAGAAGTATGACACATGTACATGCAAGGCATTACAGGAGAAGAGAATAGAGAATAGTGATGGAGTCTAAAAAAAGGCTATGTAAAAGGACAAGCTGGAATTAAGCAGGCAAAGTGGGTGGTATACTGCTACAACCAGAGGGAGCAACCTACCCAAAAGCACAAAGGGAAGAAATCAATGGACATTTCTGGAGGTAGTGTTGCAGACAACTAAAGGAAAGGAAGTATTACAAACTGAATTTTTAAAAACTATTTTGAGGGTAAGCAGGAAATTGCATTAAAACAGAAATCCTACTACAGAGGGATATTGTTCTCCCTTCTTTAATTAACTGCCCTACTAAGTACTATTTTTCATGTAAATGATAGTAAGCAACGCTCTTAGCAATGGGTCCAATGTGATGTACACCAGAATGAATCATTTAGGGACCAAAGAATGCAGATGTTTGGTAAGATCCACAAATGATTGGATATGGAGTCACAACTGAGGACTCCCTGGGTAGAATACATGCTAATGAAACAGATGGATCATGTCTAGGTCTCCAAAGACCAAATTTATATGCCTAATCCTAAGGCAAACTTCATATTCACAACCACTATACTATTTTTAAAAAAGTAGATGGGTTACCCAAATATATATTCATTATTACAAAAACAAGTCAAATCCCACACCTACTCATGGAAGGCAGATACCATCCTCTTTCATAAATAGGAATACATTACTACTATTGTTTTTAGACAAGATCAGGCATGCTCAGGGTGGTATGGTCGTAGACCTACTACTGTTTTCATTCTGCAGAGTTAAGGCTCCCACAGTGGGAATTTACCCACCTGAGTTCTTTCCCCACATCAGCATGCTGGGAATCCCCTAGGATCTCAGGAAGGCTGGTGACAAAGTCATGCTGCAGGTACAGCGGAGCAATACTGATCAGCTGCATGAGCTTGGTGGTGAGATCCTGCAGTGGAGGATACCATTAGAATTGTTGCACACTAACCAAAACAGAGAAAGATGTCCTCCTCATGAAATGCAGAGATAGAATCATTTTTGTACAACATGGCACCTATACATACATTCAAACTCAAAGCCTAAATACAGAGGTTAATGACCCAGAAGTTTTCACACATGGTATGGTACATCATCTACTGGGTCTGTTGTATACTTTACTTCATTTAAGATTTTATTTATTTATTTGAGAGAAAAGGAGTAGAGGGAGAAAGAGAGAGAGGGCATTAGCAGATGGACGGAGAAGCAGACTCCCCACTGATCAGGGAGCAGGACATGGGGCTATATCTTAGGAAACTGGGATCATGACCTAAGCAAAAGGCAAATGCTTAACCAAATGAGCCACCTAGCCACTCCTACTTTATTTCATTTAACCTTCACAACTCTATGGAGTCTGTGTGACAATTCCTTTTTTTTTTTTTTTTAACTTTTCGAGGTTTTTTTTTTGAAGATTTTATTTGACAGAGAGATTGAGAGAGAGCACAAGTAGGCAGCGCAGCAGGCAGAGGAAGAGGGAGAGGGAGAAGCACGCTCCCTGCTGAGCAGAAGCGATGCGGGGACCAATCCCAGGACCCTGGGATCAAGACCTGAGCTGAAGGCAGCCGCTTAACCAAGCCACCCAGGCACCCCTATTCTTTTTTTTTTTTTTTTTTAAGCATACTTCACACCCAACATGGGGCTTAAACTCACAACCCAGAGATCAAGAGTTGCATGCTGCACTGATTGAGTCAGCGAGGCGCCCCGACAATTCCCATTTTTAAAAGGTGAGGATATGCATTGCCCAAAAACACACAGTAAGTACAAAACAATAAACACAACAATACAGAATTTCAGTCCACATGGAATTCCAAAACTCATGTTCTTCCAAATAAAGATATAGCCTTGGAATGCCTAACAAAAATTAATAGAATGATTTAAAGAACTCTGGAAAGAAACAGGCCTTACACACTAGGCTCAAAACAGATTCAATTTTACCATGGTGCTTAATAACAAATCACATAATTGTAAAAACTTACTAACACTTTCCTCATATGTAATCAAATTAAACATTTGCAGCACGGTAGGTTGGTCTGGGATCTCACTGATTTTGAGAAATAAAACATAGTCATCTGTGTACTTTGAAAGCTACTTAATTTCTTTCCAAATATTTATTTAATAGATATCTAGTCATCATAATTAGAAAAATTTTTTTTCTGGAGAAATTTAAAGGGTGAAACATCCATGATTCCCAAATTATGAAAGATGAAAAAAGCTAATAAATAGAAAAATGTGAATTTTCAGTTTAGGAAAGGAAAAAAAAAAACCACTGCAAATTCCAAAAGTTTGATTAAGCATGGAAAACAGATTCTCTAAATCCAAGAGACAGAGCAAGTCCCAAAGCCTACCTTGCCATCCACAATTCTGTCAAGCCATTTCAGTTGACTGATGATGAGTCTAGGCATGTTAAGTCCATCACTGTTCACACTGAAATGTTAGGATAAGAAGACAGAAACTTAGCTTTTCTGATTTACACAACAGCAAACATTAATAGTGCACAAACCATTTCAGACATTCAATTAACACTTACTGAATGTTTATATATCACAACCTGTGTTAGACACACAGGTGACACAGGAAAAGCATGACACATACATGTTAAGATGGAAGAAGACACACTAAACTGTTAACAGTGGTTGCATCTGGGGAGGGTTTAGTAAGGTTAAGGAAGGTCTGGAGAGTATTTTTTAATAACAATGTAAACAAAAAAATAAAGGCAATAAACTTGAACAAACTAAACAAGAAAAATTTTAAAAGGTAGAAAAGTGTTAAGAATTGAAAAAAGCAAGCATATACTACTTTGGAAACATAAAAGGTCGAATTAGACTATGTCTGTCAAAGTACTGAAAACCATTTATAGATGAAGATATGCTGGGGGCACCTGGATGGCTCAGTTGTTTTAACACTCGACTCTTGGTTTTGGCTCCTGTCATGATCTCATGGGTCATGACATCAAGCCCTGTAAGGAGCTTCATGCTCAGTGGGGAGTCAGCTTGAAGATTCTCTCGCCCTTTGCCCCTCCCCCCACTCATGTGCATGCTCACATGTGTGCAAGTGTGCCCTCTCTAATAAATAAATAAATCTTAAAAAAAAAAAAAAAAGGAATGTTGGCTTAGTTATTATTTCTCCCCAAATGAGAGCATCTGCCTTCCTCCTCCTATGTCTGAAGTTTTGGACTACCTCCAGTTTTTTTCTTGACAGCATTCTTAGTCTTTGTTTAGTGCAGTCAAATTTAACTACTGAAAAAGACAAAAAACATCTACATGAGGGGCGCCTGGGTGGCTCAGTGGGTTAAGCCTCTGCCTTCGGCCCAGGTCATGATCTCAGGGTCCTGGGATCGAGCCCCGCATCGGGCTCTCTGCTCCGCGGGGAGCCTGCTTCCTCCTCTCTCCCGGCCTACTTGTGATCTCTCTCTCTCTCTCTCTCTCTCTCTCCCCGTCAAATAAATAAATAAAATCTTTAAAATAAATAAATAAATAAAATAAAACATCTACATGAGCAATTCAGGCAAAGTATCTGTGAAGATCTATCTTCAAGTGTATTATTACTATTTACAAAACCTAGAGGGGCGCATGGGTGGCTCAGTGGGTTAAGCCTCTGCCTTCGGCTCAGGTCATGATCTCAGAGTCCTGGGATGGAGCCCCGCACTGAGCTCTCTGCTTGGCAGGGAGCCTGCTTCTCCCTCTCTCTGCCTGCTTCTCTGTCTAGTTGTGATCTCTGTCAAATAAATAAAATCTTTAAAAACAAACAAACCTAGAAAAAAATACGTATTAAAAATGAGAAAGTAAAAATGACCTATAATCCTGTCCTCCAGAGATGTCTGTTATTAATATGCATATGTATCTATAGTATAGTGTATGTATTTTTTAAAAGATTTTATTTATTTAAGAGAGAGAAAGAGAAAGAGAGGACACATGCACGGGGGGAAGAGGAACTGGGAGGAAGGATCAGAGGAAGAGGGAGAGAGAAAATCCCAAGTGGACTCCAAGTTGAGCATGGTGCCCAATGCAGGGTTAGATCTCACGACCCTGAGATCATGACCCAAGTTGAAACCAAGAGTCTGATGCTTAACTGACTGAGCCACCCAACAGACCCTGTATTTTTTTTTTTTTTAAATAACATACTGGGCTAAACTGTAAATACTGATTTGTAACCTTACCTTTATTTCCAATTAATGCAAGGCATTAAATAGTCCTCTGTATAATTTTTAATGTCCACATAATATTCTATTATAGGGATGTACCTCATTTACTTAACCAATCCCCTAGAGCTGAACATCTCAATTGTTTACAATTTTTTGTTAAACAGTAATCTTATTCATTACTGTTTTCATTCAGTTATTACCTTAGGATAAATGAGAAGACATGGCTGAGCATTAAAGAGTATACAAAATCTCAGGTTTTGATACACACAACCTACTGCCCTTCAGAATGACTTGAACCAACTGATTATGTTTATCAGCAATGTATAAGCATGCTTGTTCATTACACTCAATAAGGGAGCTCCTTTGAGAGTAGAAAAAAATGTATGTATTGTTTTAAATTTGTATCTACTGGGGTGCCTGGGTGGCTCAGTGGGTTAAGCTTCTGCCTTCAGCTCAGGTCATGATCTCAGGGTCCTGGGATCGAGCCCCACTTCGGGCTCTCTGCTCAGCAGGGAGCCTGCTTCCCCCCCCCCTTTGCCTGCCTCTGCCTACTTGTGATATTTGTCTGTCAAATAAATAAATAAAATCTTTAAAAAAAATTTGTATCTTCGATTATTAATGAACATTTAGAAAAAAATGTTTGATGCTCTTGTTATTTCTTTGTGAATTGTCTGTTAATGACCTTTTTCTACTTTTCTATTAGGTTATTCTTTTTTTCCCAACTTAGTTATTTTTTAAAGCAAATTCTAAAAAATTTAGTATGCATACCCTACAAAATTGAAAGGGTAAAGAACAGTATTCATAGAACATCTGATTCCAGTCATTGGCTTCCCTCCTTTGAGACAACCACTATTCATAGTTTATTGTGTATCCTTCTAAGAATATGCAGTCATATAAACAGATGAAATTTCAAAAAAAGACCCCACTGGAATTTTAGCAGTCAATTAAGAATCTGGTGTCATGATCAATATGACTTTCAGAGAAACTGATGATGTTTCAGAGTAATCTTTTCAGAGAGAAACTTAAGCACACAAAGGCAATTTAAGCATTCCCGAATAATTCCACTTACTTTTCAAAAAGAAATTCTGGCAACTTTTCAAATAAAGTTTTGATAATGGCAGGCTGAAAAAGAAGACATAAGGAGTTAGGAGATGGTCTTTAAATACACAACAGAAATATATAATTAACCACAATTTGCTCCAACAAGAGCTCTTAGAGGAAAACCCTAATATAACTGAAATCTTATTTTAAGAATGGCCACTTGAATGCTGCCTACATTTTGAACATAAGCTGTTGGGACACAGAGACTTCTCAATGATGTGTCACCTAAAAAATTACCAAATGATTATGAAGGTAGCATTAAAATAATCAGATCATCAAAAATATTACTAAACATGACAACTGTTAACCTATGAAATGCAGACTTAAGATTATCAAATAGTTTGCAAGAAAAGATTTCTCTCCAGAGGAGTAAGAGGGGTCTTAAATGTAAGCTAACTAAATTATATTGAAGATTTCCAAAGAAAAGGAAGAGACAGGAGTATGGGAAGATTCACAGTGAAGATTCACAGAAGAAAAGAGAAAAAAAGGAGGACAGGGTAAAGCAAGACTTTCCAATGTACGTTTTTATAATCTGAAACACTTAAAACATGTTAACGCATTGTCTATTCAATATATTAATAGAGGAGGAGGAAAAGGGCAAAATCAAGTTAATCAGCAAGTAAAAATTGAAATGGGAGATGACACAGATGTGAATATAGCAGAGATATATAAGGTACTCAGAGCACAAGGGAGGAAAGTTTACAAATCAGGAAGGAGAGGCTGACAGAATAAGTGAGATTCCAAAGAAATGCAGTGGGCCAATCAGCTCAGTCCAAAGCCATAGTAATTGCCATACCAGATGCAGGTCAGCAATGAGGCTATGGTAAACTACTGCAAACCCAAATTCCCTGTTAATTCTACTAGACCCTGAGCTCAGGCGTTATACTTGGGCATACACCACAAATCAAGTCCATCAAATGTACACAGAAAAAGTGACACAGTCTCACCTGTAATATGTCAATTCCCAGAAGCAATTTAATGAGGCTCTTAGAGTAAGATGTGCCTATGCTGTTAAAAAAAAGGAAAAAAAAAAAAGATTTGTTTTCTATTTGTTTTCCTTGTCTTAATGTTTTTATCATTTCTTCATAAAATTGGTTGAATAAACAATTTTTTAATTTTTTTGAAGATTTAAAAAATTTTTAATTTGTCAGAGAGAAAAAGCAAGCATGAGAGCCCACAAGCAGGGGAAGCAGCAGACAAAAAGAGAAGCAGGCTCTGCACTGAGCAAGGAGCTTGATGTGGGATTCAATCCCAGGACCCTAGGAACATGACCGGAGCCAAAGGCAGAAGCTTAATAGACTGAGCCACCGGGTGTCCCAAATATACAATATTTAAAGAGAAACTATCCTGTTATAGCAGAAATACAGAACATGAAAAAATGGCTTTAAAAAAAAAAAAAAGATTTTATTTGAGAGAGAAAGAGGGAGAGCAAATGTGTGCACAAGCAGGGGGAGTGAGAAAGGGAGAAGCAGGCTGCCCACTGAGCAGGGAGCCTGGTGTGGGGCTTGATCCCAGAACTCTGGGATCATGACTTGAGCCAAAGACAGTCACTTAACTGTGCCACCCAGGCATCCCTGCTCTTTTTTTTCTTTTTTTAAGATTTTATTTTTTTATGGGGGCGGGGCCCAGAAAGAGTGAGCATGAGCTGGGGGAGAAGCAGAGAGGGAGGAAGAGAGAATCTGAAGCAGACCCTGAGCTGAGCACAGAACCTGATGCAGGGCTCAATCTCACAACTCTGAGATCATGACCTGAGCCAAAAATAGAAGTCGGACGCTCAACCCAGTGAGTCACCCAGGTGCCAAGAGAAGATGACTCTTACACAGGGAGAAGTAGAGAGTTAAAATTCTATCAACACAGATGAGACACACTCTAGAACACATTCTGGTTCTTAGTCTCATCACTATAAATTAATAATTTAAAGGTTAAAACTGAAGATAAAACAGTTATAAATAAAAAGTGAAATTCAAAAAATTGCATTCTCCCCCCACCAATCACCATCCCCCAATCCAGTTAGTATAACAGATTAAATGTCAGCAAGATTCCAAGCCTCCAGTCCATACCTGGCTTCCTCATCCTGCAGACGTTCACATGACAAAAGGCAGCTCCTGAAACTGTCTTGGTCCTCAATGTAAGATTCTAGGCCACTAACAAATTCTTCTATTATCTTAATGATATTGAAAAAACAAAGAGTAAGATTTTCAGTTTAACATTTGCTGTAGGTTAGCTAAAAATCATTCTAGTCCATTCAACTTTATGCCAGCGTCTTAATATTCCCAATTCCAGAGTAGTGCTGGCAAAAGCGAAAGTACCAGGAAGAAACTCATACTTTGGGATAAGAAGGATGTTTCCTCAGAGTCTGAAAGAGCTTCTTTTGGAAAACAACTTGATCCACAGCTAAGAGGAAAAAACAGTTGATTAGCAGAGTCTTTAATACCTCCCACCATAGTTTTACTTTCCTAAATATAAGTTTCATATCTTGTGAAACCAATAAGGATATTTTTAACCTAATTTCAGAGCCAAATTTTTCTAAACCCATGGGAAAACAGATTTAGCTTTGACAGAGGATAGCTGCTAAGTGTTCTAAAAAGATATGGAATAATGGAGTAATTGATGCCCTAAAAGCAGGGCTTTAAATGGCTTTATAAATTTTCTTCTGAAATTACTCTGACACAGATCTAATTATTCTCTTGAGTATTAATTTATTTTTCCACAAGAAAACACAAAGTATTATTGGTATATGCCATTTTTTCTAAAAAAAAGTTTTAAAAAATTAATAAAAAATAAAAAATTAGAATTACTTAACATGCATTAATCAGTACTAGAGACTATAAAAATACTCTCTAAAAAGCAGTATCGGGGCACCTGGGTGGCTCAGTGGGTTAGAGCCTCTGCCTTTGCCTAAAGTCATGATCCCAGGGTCCTGGGATCAAGCCCCGCCTCGAGCTCTCTGCTCAGTGGGGAGCCTGCTTCCTCCTCTCTCTCTGCCTACGTGTGATCTCTGTCTGTCAAATAAATAAAATCTTTGAAAAAAATAAAAAATAAAATAAAAAGCAGTATCATTGTCATCTTTCTCTCAAGATGGCTGGTGCTCCCATTTTTAATCTTCACTGCCTCTCTATTTCAGAAATCCATGATTCAGTTCTGAGCCCTGCACTAAACCCAGAGAAAAGATTTAAATTAAAATATTACTGAGTTGATTCTGACTCTCTCCTGTTTTAAGAATAACTCCTGATGTTTTAAGAAGCTTTAAAAAAATACTGTCATTTTCTTCAACTTCATTGTGAACATGAGATTTCTTTGTCTTCTTGGAAAGTGGCTGCTTCCTGGCTTCTGAAAACAGACAAAATTTTCAAGAATGTGACAAATAGTAAAGATTAAAACTGTAAACCCTACAATAATCCTAAGAGGAAAATTGATGGGTTCTTGAAGAACTGTATTGGAATTGATGCTGTAGTAAAATTTTATCTCTAACAAAGGTCAGCAACAGTGGCTTACAAACAAACAAATCAACAAACAATTATTTCTGCCTAATACATTTTTTATAAGATTTATTTATTTGACAGAGACAGACACAGCGAGAGAGGGAACACAAGCAGGGGGAGTGGGAGAGGGAGAAGCAGGCCTCCTGCCGAGCAGAGAGCCCAGTGCGGGGCTCGATCCCAGGACCCCAGGATCATGACCTGAGCAGAAGGCAGACACTTAACAACTGAGCCACCAGGCCCCCTCTATTGCATTTTCATTTGAAGAATTCAAAACATGCCACTTCTAACAAAAATAACCATGGAAATGTTTTCCACCCAAATTCTTAATCAGTTAGTGTGCCTCAAGCTGGTGTCTACAAACCAATGCAATCAAATCACTGAGAAGCTTACTAAAAGCACATTCTTAGGGGCCCCTAAGTGGCTCAGTCGGTTAAGTGTCTGCCTTTGGCTCAGGTCATGATTTCAGGGTCCTGGAATTGAACCCCACATCAGGCTCATTGCTCAGTGCAGAGCCTGCTTCTCCCTCCGGCTCCCTGCTCAGTGGGGAGTTGCTTCTCTCTCCCTCTGCTCCTCCCCACCCCGTCTTGTGTTCTCTCTCTCCCTCTCTCAAATAAATAAAATCTTTAAAAAATAAAATAAAATAAAATAAAAGCACATTCTTAGATCACATCCCATAATTACTCAATTAAAATCTTGAGGATGGGGACCAGGCATTCGAATTTTTAAAAAGCTTTCCAGGTAATAATCTTGATGTACACCAAAGTGTGAGAACCAATGATCTTGATGCAGGAGTAAAAAGAATCAGGCAGGTTCTCCAGCATCAAGCCTTTGAGTATAAAGCCCAGATTGGTTTTATCCCAAGGCTTTCAATGCAAGAGAAGTAATAAAACATAATAAACAAAAACAAATAGTACTTGAAATTAAGTAGGATTATTTCCTCTTCTCCCTTAATGATGTAACGAGTTAGAACTCCCTTAACAGAGTAGATGAATATAATAAATGGGAAAAAAACCTATCAACCGGGGCGCCTGGGTGGCTCAGTGGGTTAAGCCACTGCCTTTGGCTCAGGTCATGATCTCAGGGTCCTGGGATCGAGTCCCGCATCGGGCTCTCTGCTCAGCAGGGAGCCTGCTTCCCTCTCTCTCTCTCTGCCTGCCTCTCTGTCTACTTGTGATCTCTGTCAAATAAATAAAATCTTTAAAAAAAAACCCAAAAAACAAAAAAACCTATCAACCTCTTTCCATCAGAACTAAGTAAGGGCCTCTGTCAACTACATTCCCAAATGGACAGTCCATACTGTTTCTTCACCCCTGGCATGGTTGCTCTGATATAATGCCTTTCTTTTATACATCCCTATCACAGTTTTATCTGGATTATAATTTTTTTTAAGAATTTCAGTTTTAAGCAATCTCTACATGCAACATGGGCCTCGAATTCACAACCCTGAGATCAAGAGTTACAAGCTCCACTGACTGAACCAGGCACCCCCATACTATAATTCTTTTTAAGGGAGGAAAGAGGACCATAAACCTTTTTAAAGGACAGGCGACTATGTTGTACCTTCTGTCTCAGCACCTAGATGATGTAAGTGGATAAGCAATATAATACTATTTTCTATAATACTAATTTCTCTTATGGATGTGGAGACTAAGACTGTGGCCATGCCCAAAGTCATACATGGAATTAGAAGCAGAAACTCAATCCCAAATCTCCTGATACTAGATTCTGTGTGCTCTAACCATTAAGACTTGATGACTCTCAGGACTTAAAAAGGAGGAACTTTATCTCTCTTTAAGTGCCTCACACATTTGCTATGGGAAATAAAACAACAAATGACTAGATACTTACTGGAGACATCTTCTATCAGGCTCTCTTTATCCTCTGATTTTGACAGCCTTCTCTTGGAAACCATTTTGACTGGAAGTCTTCTGCAATTAAATTACTTTCTAGAGCAAAATCAGAGAATTGGGACACCTGGGTGGCTCAGTTGGTTAAGCAGCTGCCTTCGGCTCGGGTCATGGTCCTGGTATTCTGGAATCGAGTCCCACATCAGGCTCCTTGCTTGGCAGGGAGCCTGCTTCTCCCTCTGCCTCTGCCTGCCACTCTACCTGCCTGTGCTCACTCTCGCTCCTCTCTCTCCGACAAAAAAATAAATAAAATCTTAAAAAAAAAAAAAAAAAACTTAGAGCGAAATCAGAGAATAGAAGTTACCCTCTAGAAGCTAGATAAGTTTTGAGAAGTTAAAGTTATAGCTCAAACTACCCTACCCAAAACCAAAGTGGTTCTAGTTTTTACACTAAAGTTGTCTAACTCCAGGCATTGAAAGAATTTCAACTCCTGTATCTGGTCAATACTCCCTTCCTTTCTAAACTTGATTACCTAGTTGCCTCTTTAGCAAGGCTACCTTCCTCTTGCTGAAAGATGAGATCCAGTTCTCTTTCTGATATCCCAGATCCTTCATAATCTGGCCCCAATCTACCGCTCCTTTAACTCATTAATCCAATATTGTATGCTAGAGACTGTGCTGGGTGCTGGGGTTACAAGTATGAACCAGATATGATCACTGCCCTCAGGGAGTTTACACTATAGTAATGAGTAGTCTTTTTTTTTTTTTAAGATTTTATATATTTATTTGACAGAGCGATAGAGAGAGAGAGAGCACAAGTAAGCAGAGCGAGAGGCAGAAGGAGAGAGAGCGAGAAGCAGGCTCTCTGCAGAGCAGGGAGCCCGATGCAGGGCTTGATCTCAGGACCCTGGAATCATGACCTGAGATGAAGGCAGTCGCTTAACAAACTGAGCCACCCAGGCGCCCCTAGTAATGAGTAGTCTTGAGGTAGTTATTTAGGTACAGTTATGTAAGTGCTTTAAGAGAGAAGCACAGGGTGCTATGAGGGCTTACAAGGAAATTTAATCTAGTTGGGGGTAGGGGAGATTAAGAAAAGCAGGAACAATTTCTCAGGGATAATTTCTGTGAGAAAAAGGTATTAAAGCAGGGACCTGAAGGCCAAAACAGGAATTAGCCCATAGAAGATGTATGAGAAGAGTAGTCTGGGCAGGAAAATATTCAACACAGAACCGGTAAGGAGCCTGTAGAGTTAGAAATGAAACTGAAGAGGTAGGGGATGTCCTGAACCTGAATACTAAGGGCCTCTTACTCTATCTTATAAACCAAAACATTCTTGGTCTCAGTGCTTTTGCATAAGGTGCTTTCACCTGAAATGCTCTTATCTGCCTGGAAACTACTACTCATCCTTAAAGACACAGTCAAATGTCATACTCCTTGAAAAATGTTCCTCCTATCCCCAAAGGAGCTTTGTACTTCAGCCTCCCTGTTCCATAGAGTGTATCTAGGATCCCCTACCACATCACACTAGACTGTGGGGCTCACTGAAAACAGGAACTCAGTCTCACTTATCTCTGTATCCCTAGTGCCCAGCACGGTACCTGGCATAAGATTTCTGAGCGTATTCCCTAAATGAGAACTGCTGGCAGGCAGGTAAATACTAATAACTAACAAGAGCGATTTTAAGTGCTTCATAATTACTCACAAGCCTTTTTTGAGGTAGGTATCCTTATTATTCTCATTCAGGGGTGGAGTTGGGTTTCTAAGTCAAGCAGTCTGACTCCAGAATCTGCACTACCTACCAACTATACTTTTTTTAAAAAAATTATTTATTTATTTGACAGAGATCACAAGTAGGCAGAGAGGCAGGCAGAGAGGAAGTAGGCTCCCCGCTGAGCAGATAGCCTGATGCGGGGCTCGATCCCACGACCCTGAGATCATGACCTGAGCCGAAGGCAGAGGCTTTCATCCACTGAGCCACCCAGGCGCTCCCCAACTATACTTTTGATTATAGTGATGGCTTCCAACAATAGTTAACATTTACTATGTACCACGCACTATGCTAAGGGTTTTCTTTATCCACTGCCTCGTTAAATACTTAGAACCATTATCAGCCATTTTACGGACAAAAATTAAGTTAGAGTCGTCTGACTTCAGGGCACAAGCCCACAACACAGCTCCTTTCCAAAGAAGCCTGAAAACCTGGTGGGTGGGGCCGTCTGGACCAGGCCGTTAGGAAAGGAGCTGGGGGTAAAAGCCTTCGTCATTTTAACGACGCAGGGAGGTACCTGGGGGGGATTATCCCACGACCGAGCAGAGGAGAAGACCGAGGTTCGGGGCGCCGAGCCCCAGAAGGAAAAGCCGAGCTCCGCCGGGGCCCAGCGAGCAGGCCACAGTGACGCTGGGCCTCGAGAGACCGCGACCACTGCTCCACTCACCCGCCGGGAAACCGTCGCCGCCCCTTGTTTTCGACTTTGCCGCCGGGAGAAACGCCACGCTGACGCCACGGAGGCGCGCCTCGCCTTGACGCTAAACTTCCGCGCCGGAAGTGGGCGGCCAGGCGGCAGGGCTGGGGGCAGTCCGCGAGGGCCAAAGCTGGGGTAGGGCTCCGGGCCCGGAAGGCTGAGAAGCGTGACATAGCCCACAGGCGAAATCAAAGAGGGGCCTTCGCGCCCCGCGGGGAGAGAAACCCAGTTACACCGGGTGGGAGCCGGCTCTCTGTGAAGATGGCGGGGCCGGAGCTGCTGCTCGACTCCAACATCCGCCTTTGGGTGGTCCTACCCATCGTTATCATCACCTTCTTTGTGGGCATGATCCGCCACTACGTGTCCATCCTGCTGCAGAGCGACAAGAAGCTCACCCAGGAGCAAGTCTCCGACAGGTCAGCGCCTTCCCTCTCCGGCGGCCTCACTCCCTTGTGACCTTGGGCAAGAAAGTACAGGGGTTTTGTCAGTTTGTTCGGGTTGACATCGCGCCCCAAAGGCTGGGTCACCTTGCCTGTGTTACCTCTGTGTTTCACTTTAGTCATTTGTAAAATGAGGATAACCGGAAATGCCTCATAGAGCAGGCGTGGGGATTAAATTTTAAATGAAGCCTACAAAGCCTTTAGCACAGGGCTTGGGACCCATTAAGTGCTCAAAAAAATTGTTGCTGTTAATTGTTAGGCCAATCGCCAACCCTCTTATCTATGAACTATGTATAAGGTGGGTGTGTTTACACTATTCCTTTTACCAAACTACTGTGGTGGTCAGCTGAGATACTACGTAACCAAGTGCTGTGCAAATGTGGAATTGCCATAGAGATGTGGGGGATTGTAATTATCATTTCTCCTTCAGGAGTGGAGGCAACTTCTTTCTCAAGTGCTTCATTACAGTATTTATCTGTGGAGAGAGGTAATTTGAGATGATTTTAGTTATCTAAATTTGTGCCCCCACCATATTAAAATTTTTTAAAAATTCCAATCATTGTGATTATTTTCAGAGATCATCTTAGGGAAATGTTGCTGTGTCTTTAACCACTTCGCTATCACTTACTTATCCCATTTTAAGAAATATCAAGCCTCGGGCTCAGAACTGTCAACAAGCAACAGTATCTTACCAAGATTTAATTAATTTTGTTTTTATTGTGTTTATGTTAAGTGTGGCAACTAATACTGGTTTTCCATTGGCTGGCAACATAAAGATTTATGTTAAAACTTATATAAGTAGAAAAAGTTAATATGTAAAAAATACTAAGCTTTTGGGACACCTGGATGGCTCAGTCGGTTAAGTGTCTGCCTTTGGCTCAGGTCATGATCCGGCTGCTGGGATGGAGTTACGCATTGTGCTCCTTGCTCAGCGGGGAGCCTGCTTCTTCCTCTGTCTGATACTCCCATTTCTTGTGCTCTTCCTGACAAATAAAATCTTTTTAAAAATACTAAGTTTTTAATGGTACAAGTGCTAGTGAATAAAACAAAAATCATAACCATGGAATGAGAATGACTGAAGTTTAGGAAGCACTGCTTCATCTTTCGGTTATGCTTCCGTTAGGCTGAGAATAATAATAATAATAATAAACTGATATTTATTAAGCACTTACTCTATGCCAGGCACTAAGCTAAGCTCTTACATTCATTAACTTATTTAAAATTCAAAGCAACTCTTAAGAAATAGATGTTGCTGTCCCATTTTATAGAAACTGATGCTTAAGAGGTTTCATGGTCACACATAATGACATTCTGGACTTGAGGACAGATTTTCTGGTTCCTAAGTCGGGAGTTCTTTCCACTACACCATAGAGGCCACTACAATTATTTTTCAGTAGCATCAGTTCCAGAACTGTTGAGAACCAACCTCCTGAGATAACCTGAAGTCAGTTCTCCACAGAAAGGAAGGCTATAAAAAGATGCAATGTGAAAAGAGCTCAGATATTTAGCATTTATTAACACCAATAAATTGTTCTCATCTTATCCTCACAATCACAGCAAGTTAGATAATCCTGAACCTAATTTTATAGTTGAAGAAAAGAAAGCCAGAGAAATTAAGTAGCCTACCCCAAATAGCCAAAATTGTAAAATACTGTGCCTGTACTTAAACTCAGATCAGTTAAATTAAATTCAAGTTAAATTCTCTTGACGACAATTACTGTTTTCATAGATTCTCTGCCACAGTTTTCTGCTCTTGGTTGACTATGTGATTTCAGAGTGATGTTTCTGAATGATATTACACCCATAGCTCCTTTTTTTGGGGGTGGATTTTATTTTATTTATTTGTCAGAGAAAGAGAGCAAGCACAAGCAGGGGGAGCGGCAGGCAGAGGGAGAAGCAGACTCCCCACTGAGCAATGAGCCTGATATGGGACTCTGTCCCAGGGTCCTGGCATCGTGACCTAAGCCAAAGGCAGACACTTAACCGACGGAGCCACGCAGGCGTCCTCACAGCTCCTTTTTCTAACCCAAGATGAAATTCACAGTTCCTGCACTCTATAAATAAAAATAATACTTAAAAAACAAACAACATGATGTTTGCAACAACATGGATGGGCCTAGAAGCTACTATATGCTAAATGAAATAATAAGACAGAGAAAGGCAATTACCATATGATTTCACTTATATGTGGAATCTAAAAAAAACAAACAAACAAAAGCAGAAACAGACCCATAAATACAGAGAACAAATTGATGGTTGCCAGAGGGGAGAGAGATAGGGGGATGGGTAAATGCATGAAGGGCAGTGGGAGGTATAGGCTTCCAGTTACAGAATGAATCATGTGGATGAAAGGTACAGCATTGTCAATGAGATTGTAGTAGCGTTGTATGGTGGCATATGGTAGCTACATATATGAGCACACCATAATGTATAGAGTTGTCAAATCACTATTTTGTATACCTGAAACTAATGTGACATTGTGTGTCAACTATACTTCAATAAAAACGACAATGTAATGCCCTAGTTGTGACAAAGGAGAAATAAAAGAAAAATAATTTAATTTCTATTTCATAAGTACTTGTTCACAATGGTCCTCAAAAAGTGTAATGCACAAGTCAAAGCATGTACCTCACTATAAAATCACCTTCGTTGGAACAGGTTCAACTGTAAGCTGATACAGTATTCACAATTTAGATATCACAGAAGGCAGTGTTGTTTTGGATGTGATTTTACTAAATGAGGAACTACTCTTGATAAAGTTCTGAACGAAACAAAGTGCAGTTTTCCTTATACATACTTGGTGGTTGCATATCTGGAAGTTGAATATATATAAAAATCACTTCTTCAAAAAAAAAAATCACTTCTTCCTTCCCTGTGGAAAAAAAGATGGAATTGGGTTTGAAGCTCATAATTAAAAGCAATTCAGTGAGATATTCAAAAGTAGTATGAAACATGAGATGGTTCTTTGAATTGCACAACTGTCTCCAGCACTGAGGAATACTTAGCATCTCTTACCCCTAACAAATGACAGTTAATTTCTTTACCCTATCATTTTGACAATCAAAAAAATTCCACAGATTTCCAGAAGTCCCCCTAGAGGGCAGTCTCCATGGAGAACAACTGCCTTGGAGAAAACTCAAACCTCTCTGGTCATTATTGTTCCTTTATGTGAGATGTCTGGATCATGCCAGTTTCTACATGGTGTGACAGTACCCCACCAGGTCATCCTGTCAACTTGGATAGAATTCTGAGCATGTGGTTTTCAACCTGCCAAAACCAAGGCAAAATATGTTTTCTGGTTGTAAAACATTTCCTCTAAATATAGTATAAGTTTCCATTAGCCTAAATAAAAATGGAACCTTTGGTTTCATAAGTTATTAAGCTTTTGGTGCCTCTAAACTTAGTAAAATTTTTCTAAAATATATTAAACCAAAACTGAAAGAAAAATGAATAAAATATAGTAAATCACAGTTGGGGATAGAATGTCTGGAAAAAATGGTACTCAAGCTCAAAGAATATACTGACTCTTAGGAAAGGAAAAAAACAAACTCAGGTCTTTAATATATGATTAAACTCCAATTTGAGAAATACCAGCTTTAAAAACTAAAGCTTTCAGGGTGCATGGGTGACTGGGTTGGTTAAGTGTCTGACTCTTGATCTGAGCTTAGGTCTTGATCTTAGGGTGAACATGGAGCCTACCTAAGTTAAAAAAAAAAAAAGTTTTAAGAAAATGTCTTTCAATTGCAAATTATCAATGCAAAAGAGCTTTGTCTTTATAAGCAGTATAAGGACTTATTTTTCAAGAGTAACAGAAACGGAAATGCAAAATTAAAAATTTCTTATAGTATTCACAGACCTCAGACAAACTGAGTGTTTAGAATATACAGGACATTGGGGAGGGTATGTGCTATGGTGAGTGCTGTGAATTGTGTAAGACTGATGAATCACAGACCTGTACCCCTGAAACAAATAATATATGTTAATTAAAAATAATTAATTAAAAAAACTATTGATTAACTATGGTAGATGTCAGTGGAAAAAATGATATGAAATTTTTATCATATAGAGATCAAAGCACTCAAGCAAGAAATGTAGGGAAAAAAGAGGTGTGTCAGTTAATTATTAAGAGTATTGTTATTTATCTGAAAAAAATATATAGGATAATTTAAGCTTGCCTTGATTTAGGGTTGAGATGCCTCAAGGTCATGATTCTCCATCCCAGTTCTACAAAATTCCTCAGCAGTGAAAATACAGGAGATGTAGGGGAATTTCTGTTGATTACAGTGCCTGAAGAAGGCCTGAATTATCTATAGTGACCAAATTTTTATTGATGATCTACCATGTGCCCTGCTCTGTACCATATGCTGTAGGATACAAGATATGACAAGGCCAGGACCCTACCCTCAGGGAGTTTCAGTCCAAGTGACAAAACATGCAAAAGAAAAATAATATATGCCACATGCAGTGGTAATCATTAAATGAAATTGTATATATGAAGAGCTCAGCTTAAAATCCTCAGTATTAAAAAATTTTAAAAATCTGTAAAAAAACCCTCAGTATTTCCCTTTTGCTCCTTTTTTTTTTAGTACTCTCCACACCCAACATGGGGTTCGAACTCAAAACCCTGAGGTCAAGAGTCACACATTCCACCAGTGAAGCCAGCCAGGCACCCCACTCTTTTTTTTTTTAAACTATTTTTAAGTGTACAGTTCAGTGGCATTAAGTACATTCTCACCGTTGTGCAAACATCCCCATCATCCACTTCCGCAGTATTCTCATCATCCCAAATGAACTCTGAACATATTAAGTAATAACTCCCCATCTCTTTTCCACCCAGTTCCTGCAACCAGCATTCTACTTTTTGTTTCTATGAATTTGACTACTCTAGGTACCTTAATGTAAGTGGAATCATATAATATTTGTTCTTCTGTGCCTGTCTTATTACTAAGCATAATGTTTTCAAGGTTCATCCATGTTGTAGCATGTGTCACATTTCAATACATTTTGTAACTAAATTAGTACAATGTGATGATTTGACATACATGTACTTTTCTGAATTATCACAATCCAGTTAATTAACATATACATCACCTCATACTTACCTTTTTTAAAAAAATCAGTGTTAATGCTTAAGGTCTACTCTTTCAGTAAATTTCAAGTGCATTACACAGTTTTATTGACTATAGTCACTATATATATGTTAAACCCCCAGAATTTATTCATCTTATAACTACTTTTTGGCCGGCATCTCCCCATCTCCTTCATCCCCCAGTAACCACCATTTTAATTTCTGTTTCTATGAGTTTGACATTTTTTTTTTAAGATTCCAAATATAAATGAGATCATACAGTGTTTGTCTTTCTCTAATTTTACTTAGCATAATGCCCTCAAGTTTCAACCATGTTGATGTAGATAGCAGGATCTCCTTTCTGGTGGCTAATATTTCATTGTGTTTGTATATGTATATATACTACTGAATTGTGTGTTTAAATAGGATTACAGTGGTAAGTTTTATGTTACGTATTTTTTACCACAATTTAAAAAAAATATACGGGGATGCATGTGGCCTTATATAGTATGTCTCTTGCACGTCTCTCAAGTCTCATTTTCACCATGTTTTCTGTAGTTCTCTTTCTTCTAGCCATGTGGCCTTTTCTCAGGTCCTCAGAGACATAGTCTTTATGCCTGCTGCAGGGCTTTTGCCCATGCTGTTCCCTCCAGCACTTTGCCAGGGTAATCTCTAGTTGTCCTAAGATTCCAACGCAGTCATGCATCATCATCAAAGCTTTTTCCCAGACCTTAACTTCCTAGACTTGGTCAAATCCCCATATTATATACTCCCACCATACCATCCATCTATCCTTCCTAGGACATAACAGGTGAATTTAACATTTATTCCTATGGTTATTTAATCAATGTCTTTATCTCCCACTAGACGTTAACTTTCATAAGATATTTGCCCCTCCCCCCGCCTTTTTGGTAAAATTTATTTATTTAAAGGACGCCTGGGTGGCTCAGTTGTTAGTCGTCTGCCTTTGGCTCAGATCATGATCCCAGGGTCCTGGGATTGAGCCTTTCATCAGGTTGTCTACTCAGCGGAAAGCCTGCTTTTCTTCTCCCGCTCCCCCTGCTTCTGTTCCCTCTTACACTGTCTCTCTCTCTGTCAAATAAATAAATAAAATCTTTAAAAAAAAAAGATTTATTTGAGAGAGAGAGCAGGGGGAGGAGCAGAGGGAGAAGGAGAGAGAGACTCCTCAAGCAGACTGCCCTCCAGTGCGGAGCACGACAAAGGACCTGATCCCAGGATCCTGAGATCATGACCTAAGCTGAAATCAGTAGTCAGCTGCTTAACTGACTGAGCCACCCAAGCGCTCTGAGATACTTGTTTTTTGATCACTGTTGTTCATGTCACCTAATAGTACATGGCATTCAGAAGTTCAAGAAGTATTTGCCCAATGAGAATAAATCTGTTATTGTGCATAATATGAAAGGAGGCATGGGAAATTTAAATGACTCACCCACAATCACATAGGTAAGTGGCAGAGCCAGGATTTGAACCCATCTGTTCAACTCTAGAGCTTAAATTTTTATCCGTTACTCTAGACTCAATGCTATCTAAACCATCAGTGATGAAGGACCTTTTTTTTTATTTTGATTTCCAATCTATCATAGACCAATGCTTTTGTAAACTATTTTAGTACATATTTATTTGGATATTGTGGAAATACCAAATTATTATAAATAATTAAAAACCCTTAACCCTTACTTTGAATGTCTACACTTAACCTCGTCACAGGCCAGCACTGGTACACAGGCCACACTTGGAGTAGCTTTAGACTAGCTCTCGGGGACAGAACATATTACATGTCACCTCTAAGTCTGTGTTGAGAGCAGTCAACTGTACAGTACAACAAGGTCAAGAGGAGGAAGACCAGCGAGAATTCCATAAGGGCACCAGGCAGAGTTTCTTGGAGAGGGTGGGGCTTGAAGAAGGTATTATGATATGATGGGGTAGAACTTGTGAAGAAGTTGGGTACTAGAGCATTCCCAGCACATGGAGAGTCTAGAATATGCGTAAGGTGACAAGGAGACCCTGATTAGAGCAGGTGGTTTATACTGAGGAGTAGAGACAAAACCAAGCACAATTTGCATGTTGTTTATTTCTGTCTGTCTCTCTCTTTTTTTTTTTTTTTTCACTTTCCAAGAAGGATTTCCATTAACTTAATGGGGTTTTCCCCCATTAAAACAACTTTTGAAAACCTAGCAAACATTAGTATTTTGATCTCTGTCCTGTTTGGCATCTGTGTCTTCGCACCACCCACTTGTATCACACACTGTTTAATAGTCAGTTATAGTCAGATAGCACCAAATAATTTATTAATTCAGTAAATGTTTATTGAGAGTTTACTAACGGTCTGAATCCTGCTGGAATTTCTGTTTGTTGTCTGTTGGGGATCAATCCTGTCAAATCCTGTACTCATTTCTCTGTGGGGTTTTAAAAGTTCTTTCTTTTGTCCTCACCCTCCCTCCCCCCCGCCACCAGATCTCCTGAGGAGTATCCAGTCTTACTCTTTTCACTCAGAGAAAGTTCCTTCTTAGCTTCTTATACAATAAGAAAAAGATGAATGTGATGTTCTAAATGTGCCTTCCTCGGAAATCTTTTGTTCATAAACACAGTGACTTCTGAAAAATGCTTTTTTGAAGACCTGATTGTTGGGTTAAATATATTATATTGGTTTTAAGGACACTTGTATTTTGAAAAGTGTCCCCACAGGACTGTTGCCAAATAGGCTCTCTCTTGTGTTTAAATAGGTCTTCTACTCTTATTCTTCATTTTCTTCTAGTGTTTCGCTTTTAAAAATCTCATTGTCTTGGTTGTATTTTTCAGTCAGGTCCTAATTCGGAGCAGAGTCCTCAGGGAAAATGGAAAATACATTCCCAAACAGGTACTCATTTCTCTTTTTTTTTTTTTAAGTTCCATGATTCACTGTTGAGGGCAGTAGATGTCTGAATGTTTAATAAGGGGACTCTTTGTAGAAAGCTGAAGTTTGGCAAATCTGTAATTAAGCTGTGGCCTAGTGGTGTCTGCTGTCATTGTGACCTCGCCCTTCTTAGGAAATTGTTTTTAAATGTGACTCAGCTAAAGTGTCAGGTTGGCTGCCAAGTAGGCGGCCAGCTCTGAGTGTAACAGCCTATTCCAAGGGCCTTCTGACTAAACCTCTGGGGAATAATTTGACAATTTGCTATGTCACAGTTTTAAGACTTAAAAAGCTCTCTTTTCTACTAGTCTTTCTTGACACGAAAATATTACTTCAACAACCCAGAGGATGGATTTTTCAAAAAAACTAAAAGGAAGGTAGTGCCTCCTTCTCCTATGACTGGTATGTTTACTCCCTTCTGTCCTCTTTAAGGAAAATTCTTAACATGAGTTGGGGGAGGGCAGGAAGAGGATGTGATTTATTTAAATGTTAAATTGTATGAGATAGAAATCTAAGGGGCTTAGAGATCATCTAATACAGGGATCTACACAAGTGGAGCTCTTTTTTTTTTTTTTTCCCCTAAATAAATCACCTGGGAATGCCAATGTATAAAGTGGATTTATAAAAAAAAGAGCCGCTGGCTGGGGGATGAGAAAACTAGAGCCATTATCCCTGAGTCTCTTCCCTTTGCTGTTCCTCAGGACCCAGGGCTCTGCGGAGCACAGTTGGTAAAGCATCCTAGTCCCATCTCCCAGCCAGTGTCTGGATCCCCTTGCTGACAGATGGCCACCCAGCTTCTGTCTGAAAGAGGAGGAGCTCTTAACCACTTCCCAGCCCAGCCATTTCTTTGTCAGTCATGATTGCTTGGCCCACCATACAATTTTTGCTGTAACGGATTTCTTACTTCTGCTGAATCTAGTCATGTGAAAAAACATAGCACTTTTAAAGTAAAACAAAATAATCTATTATTCTGTGTTGGCTGTCCTCTCATTTTAATACCCATTTCTCTAAGTAAGAAACCCGGACACAAGGTACTACAATTGATTTTAATAAGTCTTTTAGAAAGCCCACAAGAAACAAAAGACCAATTTATGTATGAAGAGATACTTGACTTCACTAAATCCACAAAATGCAAATTAGAACAAGATGTCCTTTTTAGTTTTTCTAAAGATTTATTTATTTATTTGAGAGAGATGTGTCCGCACCCAGTGGGGGTTGGGGGTAGAAGCAGAGGGAGCCAGAGAGAGAGAATCTCAAGCTGACTTCCTGCAGAGCACAGAGCCTGTAGGGCTCAAATACATGAGCTGATCATGACCTGAGCCAAAATCTGGAGTCGGATACTTAGACAACTGAGCCACCCAGGTGCCCCCAAGATGTCCTTTTTAGACCATTAAACTGATGAAGACTGAAAGCTTCACAAAGCTACTACTGTCAAAGTCATGGGAAGTTAGGCCCTCTTGCTACTGTTGAAGGACAATCTGATGGTATTTGTTCATCTTATTTATTTATTTATTTATTTAAAAATTATTATATTCATTTATTTGACAGAGAGAGAATCACAAGTAGGCAGAGAGGCAGGCAGAGAGAGAGGGGGAAGCAGGCTCCCCGTTGAGTAGAGAGCGAGATGCAGGGCTCTATCCCAGGACCCTGAGATCCGACCTGAACTGAAGGCTGAGGCTTAAACCACTGAGCCACCCAGGTGCCCCATGTTCATTTTAAATGTTCAAACCCCTTGACCTAGAAATTCTAAGAATTCTTCTAAGAATTTCTCTTAACAGAAACACATCACATGCAGATTATATACTAGGTAGTTGTTGGCAACAGTGTTTATTGGCAAAAAAAAAAAAAAAAAAAAAAAATAGAAACAATCTATAGGTCCATCCAGAAGTAGTAAGTAGTAGTAGACTCTTATGCACACACTGAAAATAGTGACAGAGAGATATTAAACCAATGTGAAAATACCATCTACAATATATTTACTTTTTTAAAATTAAGAAGCAGATTAGTAAGTATAATATCTGTTTATTGTATACATATGGAAACTTGTGTGTGTAAATGCATGTAAATACATACTTGTGTGTGTAAATTTATATATGCATGTATAAAGATGGAAGGATATGCAGCAAAGAATTAAAAGTATTCAGAGAGTGGGCTCAGAGAAGCTATCTAATCCTATGTTTTCATGTCATTTGAATTTTTTACAGTGAACTTGTATTAGTTTAATTATCATATAAATTAAAAATTTACAGAAAATCAGGGAGAAGTCCTTGCCAACAGTGGTAAAATGCTGTCGTCTCTTGTTTTTGTCATAGATCCCACTATGCTCACAGACATGATGAAAGGCAATGTAACAAATGTGCTCCCTATGATTCTTATTGGTGGATGGATCAACATGACGTTCTCAGGCTTTGTCACAAGTAAGTTACAGACCCAGAAGACTTCGGGTTCATTTAGCTATGATCCTTTCCCATGTCCCTGTTCAGAGAAATCCAAGCGCTGCTGAGACACTAATATAATGGGTCCCATATTCTCTATTGGAAATTAACCATATTCTTTCTTTTTTTTTTTTTTTTTAAGTTTGTATTTATTTGAGGGAGGGAGAGCATAAGAAAGCAAGCATGAGCAGGGGGAAGGTCAGAGGGAGAGGGAGAAAGAGAAGCAGACTCACCACTGAGCAGGAAGACCAACATGGGCCTTGATCCCAGGACCCTACTATCCTGACCTGACCAAAGGCAGATGCTTAACTGACTGAGCCACCCAGGTGCCCTGGAAACTAATCACATTCTTTGAAAAAAAATTTCATATGCCGTGACTTTATGGCTCTTATCCCAAACTCATCATTAGTTCATGATGTGGATGTCTTTTACAAATAGGAACTTAAGTGAATGGCTTGCTCATTCGTATCCAAAATTAATTCTTGTTAAGTAGGATGAAGGGAAGCATGCTTCTATTTTGACTTCATTTCCTAAGTATTGGAGTGAGTTGTTTATTTATAATTTGTTTTGAATCAATTTCATTTCTCAGGAATGTAGTTCTCTATGTGTATATTTTCCATTTTGGGTTTTACAGATCAGTGCAAGTTTCTTTTCTAATTTTAGGTCACAACTCAGAGTCCCTGCTTCTTTTTTTTTTTTTTTTTTTTAAGATTTTATTTATTTATTTGTCAGAGAGAGAGAAAGAGAGCACAAGCAGGCAGAGTGGCAGGCAGAGGCAGAGAGAAAAGCAGGCTCCTTGCTGAGCAAGGAGCCCGATGTGGGACTCAGTCCCAGGACCCTGGGATCATGACCTGAGCTGAAGGCAAGGGCTTAACCAACTGAGCCACCCAGGCATCCCCAGAGTCCCTGCTTCTTAAGCATTAGAGAAGCTTGTGTTGAAGGAACTATAATAGAATGATACTTGCCTTGTTTTTTTCAGAAATTGAAACAAATTTCCTGGTAGAAATCATTTCAAACTGTGTATGGTACAGAGTTTCCACCTCATGGAAGGATTACGTGCATTCATGCTTAAATTGTTCTAAAAACAGCAAGAAAAGATTGTGAACTTTCTCTCTCTTTTCTATAGCCAAGGTCCCATTTCCACTGACTCTCCGTTTTAAGCCAATGCTGCAACAGGGAATTGAACTACTCACATTAGATGCATCCTGGTAAGAACTTTCTTTCCTTTATAAAAGCACAAACCAAAAGCTAAAACCAATGTCCCTTAAAGAACAGAATTTGTGATTTGCATTCTTCACTGGAATAGATTTTTGATTTTTCTCATTGAAACTCCACTCAAAATGACATGGGTGGATTATGACAACTTTTAGCCTTACCCCAAGTGATTCTTTTATATACTCTTTGGGTGATAGAAAATTGGGAATTCTATTAAATCTAAAATAACTACCTATGTTGTTTCACTTTTGCTTTCCTAGGGTAAGTTCTGCATCCTGGTACTTCCTCAATGTCTTTGGGCTTCGGAGTATTTACTCTCTGATTCTGGGCCAAGATAATGGTAAGAAGCATGTTGGGTTTAATAAGCAAATACTTTGATAGACAGTCATCCATGCCAGGGCCAGAAAACTCATGTAGTCTGTTCCGTTTGTTAGCATAGTCAAATACAATGCTTCACTCCTTAAACTTTGTAAATTTCTGAGGTATTCTGCAAGAGTCTTACAGATTCCAGGGTTAGAGCATATGACTGGTTCCGTTGATGGAGCATGCAACCCTTGATCTCAGGGTTGTAAGTTCAAGCCCCACACTGGGTGTGGAGATTACTTAAAATCTTAAAAAAAAAAAAAATTCCAGGATCAACTAAGATCTGAATTTTCCCTGGAAATCACGGGGACAATATTTAGTTCCCCAAGGTATGAAAGCCTCATGTGAGGAATCCAGTACCAGTAATGTAAGCCTGTAAACTGAAGCTGAGAGAAGGCCTGGTTTGACCAGTTAGTTCATTGACTAGAGTTCTTGCCAGGACCAATCCTGGCTCTCTCATTTAATGGTTGGGAACTCGGGCAAGTGACTTAACCACTTTCATCGTATGCTCATTTGTAAAATAGAGACCTTAATAATTAACTTCAGAGTTTGTTGTAAGGAATGAATGAGGGAGAATATGTAAAGCACTTCGTAAAGTGCCTGGCATAAAATAGTTGCTCCATAATCGGTGACTGTAGTGATTGTTTATTTACACTTGAAATCAAGTTTAGCACTTCCTTCAGTTACTTTCTGTTATTATCAGGCCCATTTTTCAGGCGAGGTAAAGTGACTTTCCCTAGGTCACATAGCCAGTGTGTGGGAGGGCCAGTCAGTGAACCTGTCCTACGGGGCTCTCACCCCTTCCTGAGCACATGTCAGTGTTGTGTGAGGACCATTCTTCCCAGAGGGCGCTGGGTGCTTGCTGAGCCCTGGCACTCACATCGGTGTGCCTTACACTGCAGCCGCCGACCAGTCAAGGATGATGCAGGAGCAGATGACGGGAGCAGCCATGGCCATGCCTGCAGACACCAACAAAGCTTTCAAGGTACGCTCACACCTTCCGTAGCTTTGCTAATGCTCTGAAAGACATTAGTGGACAGTTACTTTAATGTTGGGTTCCCTGAAGTGAGTGTCGTATGGATGGTTCCATCATTTAAATTTAGCACAAATGAATTTGTATTTACATATTTCTTTCTTATTCCTGAGACAGAGTCAGCTGTAAATAAATTGGAGATTCTTGGTACTTTTACTAGCTTTTAAATGCTCACTCAAATTTAAGCCACACTGTAAATGAAGCTGTAAATAGAGTCCATTCAGAGATACCAAGTAAACATTTAGAATATTCTGAACTGTTTAGGGCCCTGTGGACATCAGATATAAATTTCATTTAAAAAAAATATCAATACTTAAAGGCTTTTCATGAAATGATTCTGCACTATGTAAAATCCAGTATAATTTTTGTACAGCAAAACCTCATGAATTTTTCATGATAAAAACTAGAAACAGAAGGGAATTTGCTCATCTTTTTTTTTTTTTTAAAGATTTTATTTATTTATTTGACAGACAGAGATCACAAGTAGGCAGAGAGGAAGGCAGAGAGAGAGAGATAGGTGGAAGCAGACTCCCCGTGGAGCAGAGAGCCCGACGCAAGGCTCGATCCTAGGACCCCTGGATCATGACCTGCGCCGAAGGCAGAGGCTTAACCCACTGAGCCACCCAGGCGCCCCGGGAATTTGCTCATCTTGATGGAAGGCATCTATGATAAACCCACAGCTAACATCATACTCAGTGGTGGAACACTAACAGCTTTCCCCCCAAGATTAGGAACAAGACAAGAATGTGCACCCTTGCCACTTCTGTTGAACCTTGTGCTGGATGATTAGCCAGGGCCATTAGGCAAGAAGAAATAAAAGGCAGCTACATTAGAAAGGAAGAAGGAAATGATCTCTGTTTGCAAATGACATGGTCTTGTAGACAGAATATTGTAAGCAACCCACAAGGAAAATTGTTAGAGCTAACAAACAAGTCCAGCAAGGACTTTTTTTAGAACATCTTTTAGAAGATGAATGGTAAAGATGCAAAAATCAGTTGTATTTCTACACACTGGCAATAAAGAATCTGAAAATGAAATTAAGAAAAAAATTCCATTTAAAGTAGTATCAAGGGGCACCTGGGTGGCTCAGTGGGTTAAAGCCTCTGCCTTCGGCTCAGGTCATGATCCCAGGGTCCTGGGATCAAGCCCCACATCGGGCTCTCTGCTCAGCGGGGAGACTGTTCCCTCCTCTCTGTCTGCCTCTCTGCCTACTTGTGATCTCTGTCTCTCAAATAAATAAATAAAATCTTAAAAAAAAAAGTATCAAAAAGAGTAAAATACTTGGAAATAAATTTAACAAAAGAGAGATGAGACTTTTACAAGGAAATTATAAAGCATTGCTGAAAGAAATTAAGGTAAGACTTGAATGAATGGAAAGACATCTATGTTCATCGATTAAAAGACTTAATATTGTCAAGATGGCAATACTCCCAAAATTCTCTACAGATGCAATACAGTCCCTTTCAAAATTCCACATACCTTTCTTACAGAAATTGACGGCTGATCCTGAATATCATATGGAAATGCGAGAGACCCAGAATAGCCCAATTAGAGTTTAATATGAATAAAGTTGAAAGACTCACACTTCCCGATTTAAAAGCTACTTCAGAGGGGCGCCTAGGTGGCTCAGTGGGTTAAGCCTCTGCCTTTGGCTCAGGTCATGATCCCAGGGTCCTGGGATCAAGCCCCGCATCTGGCTTTCTGCTCAGCGGGGAGCCTGCTTCCCTCTCTCTCTGCCTGCCTCTCTGCCTACTTGTGATCTCTGTCTGTCAAATAAATAAATAAATAAATCTTTAAAAAAAAATAATAAAACCTACTTCAGAGCTACAGTGATCAAGACTGTGTGATACTGGCGTAAGGACAGATCTACAGATCAATGCAGTAGACTTGTGGTGGTCAGAATAAACCCATACATTTAAAGATTTATTTATTTATTTATTTGACAGACAGAGATCACAAGTAGGCAGAGAGGCGGGCAGAGAGAGAGGAAGGGAAGCAGGCTCCCTGCTGAGCAGAGAGCCCGATGTGGGGCTCTATCCCAGGTCCCTGAGATCATGACCTGAGCTGAAGGCAGAGGCTTTAACCCACTGAGCCACCCAGGTGCCCCCCCCCATACATTTAAGATCAATTGACTTTCAACAGAGGTGCCAAGACAGTTCACTGGGGGAAAGAATAGTCTTACCGCTGACTGGGTACAGAGTTTCTTCTTCAGGCGATGAAAAATTTTGGAAATACATAGTCTTGATGTTCGTACTGCATTGTGAATGTAATTAATGCCATTGAATTGTATATTTACAAAGGTTAAAAGTGGCAAATTTTATGTTACCTATTTTACCACAATAAAAAAAAAGAAGAAACTTTAAATGGTTTAAGAGTTTTGTAAAACTATAAAACCCTTAGAAGAAAACATAGGTGTAAAATATTTGACACTGGATTAGGCAGTGACTTCTTAGACACGACATTAAAAGTACAAGCAACAAGGGCACCTGGGTGGCTCAGTGGGTTAAAGCCTCTGCCTTCGGCTTAGGTCATGATCCCAGAGTCCTGGGATCGAGCCCCACATGGGGCTTCCTGCTGAGCAGGGAGCCTGCTTCCCTTCCCTTCTCTCTGCCTCTTCTCTGCCTACTTGTGATCTCTGTCAAATAAATAAATACATAAATAAAATCTTAAAAAAAATGTACAAACAACAAAAGGAAAAACAGATAAATGGAACTTTGTAAAAATGAAAACTTTTGGGGTGCCTGAGTGGCTCAGTCGTTAGGCGTCTGCCTTCGGGGTCCTGGGATTGAGCCCCACGTCAGGCTCCCTGCTCAGCAGGAGGCCTACTTCTCCCTCTCCCACTCTCCTTGCTTGTATTCCCTCTCTTGCTGTCTCTGTGTGTGTGTGTCAAATAAATAAATAAAATCTTAAAAAAAAAGAAAACTTTTGTACTGCAAAGGACACCATCAAGAAAATGAAAAGACAGTATTAGAGAACATGCTTCCAAACTGTATCTCTAATAAGGGTCTAGTATTCAGAATAAAGAACTCTCAGAACTCAGCCATAGTAAGACATTCCAGTTAAAAGTGGGCAAAAGTTTTGAGTAAACATTTCTCCACAGAAGATATACAAATACCCAGTAAGTTCATGAAAGCATGCTCAGCATTGTTAGCCATGGGAGAAATGCAAATCAAAACCACAGTGACTCACACGATGACTATAATAAAAAAGATGGACACTAACAGTTGTAAACAAGGATGTGAAGAAATTGGAATTATCCTATTGCTGGTCATGGTGCCGCCACTTAGGAAAGCAGTTTTTAGCCTATCCTGAAAAAGTTAGACGTAATTAACATATGACCACCAATCCGCACTTAGGTAAATAGCCAAGGGAATTGGAAACCTGTGTCCACACAAAAACTTACACAAGAATGTTCAGAGGGGCACCTGGGTGGCTCAGTCGGTTAAGCGTCTGCCTTTGGCTCAAGTCATGATCCCACCTGAGATCGAGCCCCACATCGGGCTCCCCACTCCACTGGGAGCCTGCTTCTCCCTCTCCCTCTGCCTGCCACTCCTCCTGCTTGTGCAGGCTCTCTCTCTCTCTGTCAAGTAAATAAATCGAAAGAAAGAAAGAAAAAGAAAGAAAGAAAGAAAGAAAGAAAGAAAGAAAGAAAGGGAAAGGAGAAAGAAAGAAAAAAAAGAAAAAAGAAAAGAAAGAAGGAATGTTCAGAGCACTATTCATAATAGTCCAAGAGTAGAAACAATCCAAATGTCCATTTTATGAACGGATGAGCAATATGAAACGTTTTGGAATATACATACAGTGTATGGACAATAAAAGTATTCATTGGAATATTTAGCAAAAAGGAACAATGTACCAATACATGCTACAACAGGGAGGAACCTTGAAAGCATCATAAGTGAAAGAAACCAGTAAGAAAAAGCCACATATTATATCCAGAATAGATGAATCCAAAGATACAGAAAGTAAAGTAGCAGTTGCCAGAGGTTGGGAGAAGGCTTAATGGGGGGCATCTGCTATTTGAAATAGAGTTTCTTTTTGTAGTGATGAAAGTGTTCTGAAATTAGGTAGTAGTGATGGTTGCATTTCTTTGTGAACCCACACTAAAAACCACTACATTGTACATATTCCAAGAGTGAAGTTTATGGCATGTCAATTGTATTTTTTAAAAAAATGGAGGGGCGCCTGGGTGGCTCAGTTGGTTAAGTGTCTGCCTTTGGCTCAGGTCATGATCTCAGGGTCCTGGAATTGAGCCCCACACAGGCTCCCTGCTCAATGGGGAGTCTGATTCTTGCTCTTCCTCTTCCTCTGCCCCCCTCCCCCTGCTCCTGTTCTCTCTCTGTTTCAAATAAATAAATAAAATCTTTAAAAAATAAAAAAGAAGATGAATGAATAAAGAAGAGGTGTGTGTACCACACACTGGAATATTACTCAGCCATCAAATAATGAAATCTTGCCATTTGCAACAATGTGGATGGAGCTAGAGTGTATCATGCTAAGTGAAGTCAGTCAGAGAAAGATACCATATGATTGCACTCATGTAGAATTTAAGAAACAAAAGAGATGAACATATGTGGGGTAAGAGAGAGAGGGACGCACAAACCATGAGAGACTCTTAATGATAGAGAACAAACAGGGTTGATGGAGGGAGGTGAGCGGGGGAACGGGCTAGATGGGTGATGGTATTAAGGGGGGCATGTGTCGTGGTGAGCACTGGGTAGTATGTAAGTGATGAATCATTGACTTCTACTCCTAAAACCAATATTGTACTGTATGTTAACTAACTAGAATTTAAATAAAAATCTTTTTTCAAAAAAAGCCATGAGGGGCGCCTGGGTGGCTCAGTGGGTTAAAGCCTCTGCCTTCTGCTCAGGTCATGATCTCAGGGTCCTGGGATCGAGCCCCGCATCGGGCTCCCTGCTCAGCGGAGAGCCTGTTTCCTCCTCTCTCCCTCTCTCTCTGCCTGCCTCTCTGCCTAGTTGTGATCTCTCTGTGTCAAATAAATAAATAAAACCTTTAAAAAAATTAAAAAATTTTTAAAAAATTTGAAAAAATTTAAAAAACCATGAGCTAACATTTGTATTGCATATTATATTTCCTAAAGCATTTTTTTAAACCTGCAAATTAAAGGCAAAAGTAGTCAGCATTTATAGACTGTTTGAGAAATATAATTAGTTACTAGCTCTAGTGACCTCAGATTATTTTACCTTTTTTAACCTTGATCTCTTTGCCTACAGATCGAGCTTAGGGGTGCACAGGGCAGGTGGCAGTACCTACCTCATAGGATGAAATGAGTTTATACATGTTAATAGCTTAATCCAGCTGCTGGCTAGAATCAATGCTCCCACAACAGCACTGCTCTTAGTAACAGCCCTCCTCTCCCTTCCCTGGTGTCCTCTTCCTTTGCAGACAGAGTGGGAAGCTTTGGAGCTGACAGATCACCAGTGGGCACTAGATGATGTCGAAGAGGAGCTCATGGCCAAAGACCTCCACTTTGAAGGCATGTTTAAGAAGGAATTACAGACCTCGATTTTTTGAAGACCACACAGGGATTTGCTGTGTCAGGAACTCAGAGCAGTGGTTAACTTTATAACTTTGATTTGAGCTGGACCCTCTCAGAATAAAAAGAAGGATGCATGAGCTGGCAGGTGTTCAGCAAGAATTGTTCTTATCTGAGCCAGGTTCCCTTGTATGTCTGAAACTAGAGAAGATCTGGGGAGTGTGTGCTAGATGACTTACCCAGAAGCAGCTATTTTTTAAATGTTTTACATTTTCCTTCTGGTGACTCTGATAATGAAAGTCAAAGAAAGGGAGAATACTCAAGCTAGTTATAATATATAAAACTTAGCAAAAATTCAGTCTTTGGAAAAAGCATTGTCAATTATGCCTAATTATTAAGTGCAGTCAGCCTGACTTCTAACTACAGTGAATGCCTGTTTTCTTGGGATCCAAATACTTTGTGTTTTACCTTTAATTTGTTGTTAGTATTTGTACAACTTTCTTTACACAAATAATACATTTTCCTTACTGAAAATTTAGCAGTTATGGATGAGCAAAGTGAAAGCTCCCTGTGTTGTTCATTTTGAGCCTACAAAGTGACATAAAGAGCAAATGGGTCAAAATCTGATTCAAATAAGCTCTTTGCAGAGTGAATACCCAGGGCTAGGACAGACTTAGCCAGCCTTCTATCTCTTAACACTGTCCGGTGAAAATCGGCAACACTGAGACACTGCCGGATTCTCAAGTGCCTTTGGGATCATCAGAGATAGGTTACATAATCTGAGGTCTTGAGCTGGAGTTCAGGATGTATCAAATCCATTGACATCAATAGTGCTGTACCAAATATGGCTACTCTGTTGAATGAAGGACCTCATTTCCCAGTTTTTCTGGATAAGAGAGTTAGCATATTGCTGTAAGAAGGGAGAAAGTGCGATTGCTGGCAGACATGTAGTTAAGGTTGGCCCAGGAATCATTCTGTCTGGATTGACTGTCCCAGGGAAGTGTCAGGGTGCCATTTCTGTACCAAAAGGTGAATGTAATTTGCATGTTGAACACTGTAATCAAGAACAAACAACTCCTGACTCTACCAATTAAAACATCCTGTTTTCTCTGCCTATAAAATGTTGCCTCTGTGGGTCACTAACAGCCTTGTGCCACAGTTATGAGTGTCTTATGGATCAGTGCTCAAGAGTCAAAGATGAAAAAGATGTGGGGTGTCCAGGAGGCTCAGTTGGTTAAGCGTCTGCCTTGGGCTCAGGTCATGGTCCCAGGGTCCTTGGATGAAGTCCTGCGTCAGGCTCTCTGCTCATTGGGAAGTCTGCTTCTCCCTCCCTCTCTGCCCCTCCCCCAGTTCACATGTGCACGCCCTCTTTCTCTCTCATAAATAAAATCTTAAAAAAAAAAAAAAAAAAAGATGTGACCCTTGCCCTCAAGGAACTCATTAGAGAGACATAAGAAATTATGACATCACTAGATGTCATTAGAAATTGGTGGTTCTGACCCCTTTTTTGGGTCATGGAACCTCTTTGGGAATGCAGTGGAAGCTCTGACCTTTCCCTCCAGAGTACTGCACATGGGAATAGACACAGAAAGTTCCCACATAACACAGGGGTGGCCTAGTCATAGTGACCTACAGACCCACGCTAAGAAAGCCTGACCTTTAAATATTTAGGGGCGCCTGGGTGGCTCAGTTGTTAGGAGTCTGCCTTCAGCTCAGGTCATGATCCCAGGATCCTGGGATCGAGCCCCACATCAGGCTCCCTGCTCTGCAGGAAGCCTGTTTCTCCCTCTCCCATTCCCTCTGCTTATGTTCCCTTTCTTGCTGTGACTCTCTCTGTAAAAAAAAAATAAAAATAAAATTAAAAAAAAAAGATATTTAAAATAGCTGCTTAAACAAAATATTAAAGGAGCAAGGGTTCACAGGGGAGCTAACCTTTGACCTGGGTCTCCGAAGAGTTATGCAGTGTAGAAGGGCATTCCAAGCAGACAGATAGAATCAGCAAAGACCAGCAGATTAAAATGTCCACAATTTGATGGACCCTGACTTAAGTGGGTGTGTTATGGTATATACCAAAAAATATTGGTTGGATGGGCATACAAGCAGTAATTGATGATCGAGTGACGTCACCCTCCTTCCCATGAGGCATCTCGGAGCATTTCATTTTGCCTCTTCACCCACACAAAGTTTGTCTTTTTCCCTGTAGCAAAGTTGGGTGGATAAAACATGTGAGCTTTTTCTCAGCCATCATGTTGATGGTAAATGCACATGTCCTTGGCAGCAGCCAATCAAAGGGAAGATCCAAGTTTGGTTTATCAGGCTCTACCCAGAATCAGTGCACAAGTTCAGCATACAGCGCTTACCGTGTGTATTTCTTGGAGTTCAACTTGGGCCAGGCGTCTTTAAGACAACCTGAAATGTCCATTTACTACTGTTCATGGTATGGAAGGTACCATGCATGGAAGTCTAAATATTGACAGTCAGATGTACGACACATCTCTGAAAAACAATGAAGACTTAGATTTGAGAATAGTAGGTAAACCTGCACTTGGGGCAAAGTCTATGTGGTTCTTTGATTTTTTTTTTAATTTTTTATTTATTTGACAGAGATCACAAGTAGGCAGAGAGGCAGGCAGAGAGAGAGAGAGGAAGCAGGCTCCCTGCCAAACACAGAGCCTAATTCAGGACTTGATCCCAGGATCCTGAGATCATGACCTGAGCCGAAGGCAGAGACTTAACCCACGGAGCCACCCAGGCATCCTATGTCGTTCTTTTATTTGGTTGAAAGGACCAAATAAGACAGGCAGATGTATAAGTGAACGACATGGAAGATTACAAACTGTAAGAAATACCGCAGTTGCAAATGACAGAAACTGAACCTGGCTTAAGCAGTATTTTTAAGAGGAATGTAAACAGCTGAATAACCAAATGGTCAGTTGGCTTCAAGTTTAGCTGGGTCCAGGTCCTCAATGATGTTATCAGGACTCAGTTGCTTTTTCAATTCCTTTTTTTCCCCCTTAAGATCCATTTTAGAGAGCATGGGTGAGCAGGGGGAGGGACAAAGGAGAGGCAGACAGTAGCCTCCCCGCTTAGCACAGAACCCAATGCAGGGTTCAATCCTGGGACCCCAAAATCACGACCTGAGTCAGAATCAAGAGTCAGCTTCCTGAACTGAGCCACCCAGGCGCCCCTTAACTCTCCTATTCTCAGGCAGTCTGTCTTCCCAAGGAGACACTGGCTAGTGAAAAGAAAACACGCTTTTCTGAAACTTTCCAGTAAGTCAGGTAATAGGCCTGATTTAGGTCACATGCAAATTCTATGAAGTGGTTAGCCCCGCTTAAACTGTAAGGACCGAAGGTGGGATGGAGGCAATTCCTTTGAGGCAAACCCAGCTTTTGCTGCCAGAACAAAGTGGCAGGGGTACCGGTCAAGAAAACAATAATTTTTACCCATTAATCACCCAAACTGGAATGTTACCAAAGGGAGGTATTGCCCCTGTCCTAGTAGGCAATAAAGTCTGCAAACATTTACTGCATTTCTACAATATGCTTGGTGTCGTTTTAGATATTTTCAGATCTTTCTATTCACTCATTTACTGACCATCTGCCAGATACTGCAATCCCAGGCCTTAAGACCTCAGACTGCTGTGTCACATGCCATGACAGGGTGACCCGGGAGAGGCTGTGGGAATGTCCTGCAGGTCATCTGACCAGCCTGGGTGGTCAGGGAAGGCTTCCCAGCAGGAGTATCATCTCAAGATATGAAGGATCACAAGGACAGATATACAGAACCAAGGAAATATATAAGGAAAGATTATCCCAAGCAGAGAGGACTGTGTGCAAGGGCCCAAAATCAAAGGTGATGGCATTTTCACAAAACCAGAACAAGGCCTACGTGGCCCTGAGAGTAGAGAACAAAAAGATGTGATGAGCAAGGGGCTCCTGGGCGGTTTAGTCGTTAAGCATCTGCCTTCGTCTCAGGTCATGATCCCAGGGTCCTGGGATAGAGCCCCGCATTGGGCTCCCTGCTCAGTGGGAAGCCTGCTTCTCCTTCTACCTGCTCCCTGCTTGTGTGCCCTCTCTCACCGTGTCTCTCTCTGTCAAATCAATAAATAAAATCTTTTTTAAAAAACGTGACGAATGTTGGGTTAGACATTTTGAATGGGAGACGTCTGGTATGTGAACTAGATTTCAATAGAGTTGCTTAAAAAAACATGAGATGAGGCAGCATCAGGGCCAGATGGCAACTTGTAAATCATCCCTCAGAGGTGAACTTGATCCTGACGTGGTAGCAGGGAGCCTTTGGGAGGGACTAGTGTGAAGGGATTTGCTGCTGGTGGGCAAGGAATGGAGAGGGTAAAGTGGGTGGGGGCGCAGCAGGGTGAGAGTGGTGTGGGACTGTGGCCATTTACATGCTTGGCTCCTGCTGTCTTGCCCTAACTCAGGGTTGTGTATAGCTTTGCATGGGACACTTGCTTTCTCTGGGCCTCAGTCTCCCCATCTGTCAAAGGACTCATAGTGATTTAGCCCCTTGGGATAATAGTCTGGCAGTTCCTTAAAAGTTTAAACATAAGGATTCCATATGACTCGGGAATTCTACTCCTAAATACACCCAAGAGAAATGGGAATACACATACACATGAAAATTCATACCTGAGGGTACCTGGGTGGCTCAGTCATTAAGTTTCTGTCCTCGGTTCAGGTCATGATCCCAGGGTCCTTGGAGCCTACTTCTCCCTCTCCCTCTGCCTGCTGCTTCCTCTACTTGTGCTCACTCACTCTCTGTCAAATAAATAAATAAAATCTTTAAAAAAAAAAAAAAGAAAAAACTCACACATGAATGTTCATAGCCACATTATTCGTAATAGCTACAAAGTGGAAATGACCCAAATGTCCAAAATAAATAGATCAATCAATCAATCAATACAATATGGCACGAACACACAGTGGACTGTTTTACAGCAATAAAAAAGAATGAAGTACAGATACAGCCTACAACAGGGGTGACCCCTGAAACACAGGAAATGAAGGAAGGCAATCCCCAAAACCACATTTATGTTCCTGTGTTTTATGAAATGTCCAGAATAGGGAAACCTACAGAGACAGAACACAGATTAGTGGTTGCCCAGGGCCTGTGGAGAGGGAATGGGGAGTGACTGCTAATTGATACAGGTTTCTTTTTGCCTGATGAAAATGTTCTAAGATTGGAAGTGGTTAGTTGTACAACTTTGTACATATTCTAAAAACCACTAGTATCCTTTAAACCAATAGTATCCTTTAAATAGGTAAATTTTGTGTATATGAATTCTATCGTATTAAAGCTGGGAGGTGAGGATCATAAGCCCTTGATCACAATTCTATCCCATTAAAGCTGGGGAGTAGGAGTCATAAGCCCTTGGAAACAGACATCAAGATTTCTCATGATCATGGCTATGAGAGGCTCCTGCAAGCTATTGTGATTGCAGATGGAGTCTGGCTGCAAAGGGCAGAGGTCAACCAACGTGTTCCCCAGGCTCTTACCTGCTTCCACAAACTGCCCCCCCGCCGCAGTCCTACTACCCCTCCTGCTGCCCCTGCTCTCACCCTGGTCCCACCCACCCACCTTCCTTCCAGGTCTCTTAGCTCCACCTCCCTGGAAACATCCTGGAAGACAGGCAGGGTTCAGAAGCCTGGGTTCTGTATCCATGCTCCTCCAAGATGGGCTAGTACCCAGTAAGTAAAATATTTCATTTTTGTAATCGGCTCACAAAATGCACAGCCAGCCCTGTGCTATTTCCTCCTTTCTCCCATTTCTTTGTGAATTTTTTTCATTTTTTATTATGGAAAATTCTGAACTTATCAAAGAGTGGAAAGAATAAAATAATGGTATACCCACCACACTGCTTTAATAATTATTAATATTTTGCCAATCTTTCTGTGTATCTCTCAAACCCACTTTTTTTTAATGTTTTAAAAGTAAATCCCAGAAACACTATTATTCCACACATAAATATTTTAGTAAATTGGAGCACCTGGGTGGCTTAGTCAGCTAAGCATCTGACTCTTGATTTTGATTTTTGGTCACGATCTCAGGGTCGTTAGATTGAGCCCCGCATCCAGTTCTGTGCTTGGTGGGGAGTCTGCTGCTCTCCCTCTCCCTGTGCCCCTCTTCTACTCGAATCTGTGCCTCCCTCTCAAATAAAACAATATTTAGAAGATATTTTAGGGGCGCCTGCGTGGCTCAGTCAGTTGACCGTCTACCTTCAGCTCAGGTCATGATCTTGGGGTCCTGGGATCGAGGTCCACATTGGGCTCTCTGCTCACTGGGAAGTCTGCTTGTCCCTCTCCCTCTGCCCTTGCTTGTGCTCTCTCTGTCTCTGTCTCTCTCTCTCAAATAAATCAGTAAATTAAAATAAATAAATAAATAAATATTAGTATATGTGTCTGACAAATAAGGAATTTTTATTTTTTTAGAAGATTTTATTTATTTATTTGACAGAGAGAGATCACAAGTAGGTGTAGAGAGAAGAGAGACAGAGAGAGAGAGGAGGAAGCAGGCTCCCCGCCGAGCAGAGAGCCCGATGCGGGGCTTGATTCCAGGACCCTGAGATCACAACCTGAGCCGAAGGCAGAGGCTTAACCCACTGAGCCACCCAGGCACCACAAATAAGGAATTTTAAAAACATAACTCGTCATCCTACCTAATCAGACATTCTTCAGTATGTTCTAAGGCCCAATCATGTTCAAATTTCCTATTATCTTAAAATGTCTCTGGTTGGCTTACTTGAATGAAGATCCCCAAAAGACACTGACACGACATTTGATTGCTACATCTCTTAAATCTCTTTTAAACAGGTTCCCCACACTACCACCCATTTTTCAAGCCACTTATTCTCTGTGGAATTCTGTGAGTCTTTTTGAAAGTATTCTTATCTTGATGGGAAATCAAATCCTTAGATTGTTTTTCATTTCAAGAAAAGATTAAGGAGACTGAATTAGTGACAGATGAACAGAAAATTAAATGAATAAAAAACCAAGGATTACCCCAGGAGAAAACAGAACCTCTAGCAAAGGAATTGTAATCACAGTACACATCTTGAGTCAGGCTGACTCACCGTTTCACGGTTCTAGTGTTGTAAATGCAGATTAATGATATACACCGAAGCAGTACAGAAAGATGTGGAAATGCGGAAAGCTAAATCTTCATATTCCTCGGTGGTGATCAATATGTAAAAATCTAAAACTGAAAAAAAAATTAACATGAGCCGTACAAGCCTGGCACTTAGATAGATAATAGATATAAAAACCAGAAGAAAATATCAGAAGTAACAGAAAGAGTTAAAAGGAATTGGAAGTGAGAGGGAAGTTGGTTTTAAAGTATGCACCAGATTATTGGATTTACTAACACAAAAAGTATCTTTTTAAAAGGTTCATTTAGGGGCGCCTGAGTGGCTCAGGTGGTGAAACGTCTGCCTTCAGCTCAGGTCATGATCCCAGGGTCCTGGGATCGAGCCCTGCATCAAGCCTGCTTCTCCCTCTCCCTCTGCCTGCTGCTCCCCCTGTGCTCTGTCTCTGTCAAATAAATAAACAAAATCTTAAAAATAAATAAATAAAATAAAAAATAAATAAAAGGTTCATTCAGCCGATATCCATGCAGGTTAACATCTGAGAAAGAATGTGTTAAAATTCCAGGAACCTGGGGCGTCTGGGTGGCTCAGTGGATTAAGCCTCTGCCTTCAGCTCAGGTCATGATCCCAGGGTCCTGGAATAGAGCCCCGCATTAGGCTCTCTGCTCAGCGGGGACCCTGCTTCCCCTGTCTCTCTGCCTGCCTCTCTGTCTACTTGTGATCTCTCTCTGTCAAATAAATAAATAAAATCTTAAAAAAAAAAAATTCCAGGAACACTTGAGGCTTAATTTGGCAAGTTTAGTGGAAAAGTCTAATGCTCTACCCACCCCATCCCGGTACAGGACAGCAGGCACAGAACAGAGAAGGTTCGCCAGGCTGTACCCTCTCCCACCTGTTCTGTCTTTTGTTTCTTTGCTCGTGCCTGCCAGGGACCAGCCAGAATGAAAATGCCAGCCAGCTGTCCTGGGCATTGTCTAGACAGGAGGCTTCATCATTGCCAGCTACAGCGCCTTTGTCTGTTCCTTCTCTCTCCCCTTCCTTAGGACCTCCCAACACATTTTTGGGTGGGAGCAACAACTCCCAAATCCTGTTGAAGTCCTTTCAAAAGAGAATCCAAGTTGGAGGCCTATTTTCATAGACTCAAACTCCTAACACAGTCCAGCTTTGTTCACCTCCCCGTCTCCCCTCTCTGAGATACTTCCTCAGGGGCGGGATGGGGCCATCAGTATTAAGGGTGCTGGTTCTAAAGTCAGACTTAGAGCTTGGCCTCTTATTTGCTGTGTGACCTTGAAGAAATTACTTAAGCTCTCTGAGCTTCAGTTTGCCAGCTGTAAAGTGGACAGCATAATAATACATAGGTTGTTGTGAGGACTTAAAAAGAATAATGCGTTGTAATAAGGTGTGTAGCACAGCCCCTGATCAACTAAGTGCTTCGTAGATGGAGCCATTGACCATCGCCCTTGTGCTTAAATCATCCCCCACCCATCACTGGCCTCCCAGAGTCTCCAGGCTGATTCTGGCAGCTCCTATTGGAGCTCCCCACCTATACCTGGCATTCCATGTTCCCCACTTATATTCACCTCCACCCCCAGCCAGTCTCCTCTTTCCAGAAGATCAGCTTTCATCTTGGCCTCTGGCCAAAGGGATCATAATCTCTCTTGCCTTTGTTTGAAATCTCAAAACCCCTACCAGTCCATGGTTGGGAAACACAATGGGATTGGGACTCCTGCCTCTAAAGACAGCAAGCAGGGAGCAGCCGGATGATCCTCTGGACTGGGGGGCTGGGCACTGTCAGGTCAGTAAGACTTTGCAGGGATGAATGGGTAGTCCTCTGTGGGGGAAACTGAGGAAGGGAACCAGGCCAGCTCTGAGCCTGCTGAGGGAATCTCAGCATCTCCAAAGAAGTCTCACCAGAGAGTTCACAGGAGGCAATAAGAGGAGGGACCTGGACCCCTCAGCTTCGGTAGTGGACTCCTAGAGCTACTCTCCCTACAAGACTACCCATGAGGGAGAAGACTTCAGTTCCTCAAAGGAAATTAGGATGCTACCAGGAAGAGAAGTGGACCTTGGACAATGCTAAAAAAAAAATGCCAGTTATCTATTATATATAGAACCAGGATCCAGATGACATCCCACAAGATCAGAACAACTGACTAGATCTAACAAGAGAAACAAACAAGAAACAAATGTTGAGCCCTACACTGAGGGTCAAGAAACCAAATGCATACAAAGAGGTGGGGAAGACATAATAGATGGATACTGGGTAACACAGGGATGCAGCTGCCAGAATTATTAATTCAGTGTGAGGCCATATTAATGGAGGAGAATCTAAGAAGGGGAGGTGAAAGTCCAGCTTTGTTCCCAACTGGGTTCAGTTCCAAGAGTTACACTTTATCTTTTTAAATATCTACTTATTTATTTTAGAGAAAGAGAACATGAGCAGGAGGGACAGAGTGAGAGGCAGAGAGAGAGAGAGAGAGAGAATGAATCAGCCTCTATGCTGAGCCCTGGGGCCCAATATAGGGCTGAATCTCACCGCCTTGAGATCACGACCTGAGTTGAAACCAAAAGTCAGACACCTAATGGACTGAGCCACCCAGGTCCCCCTTCAAGAGTTATGCTTTAAAGAGGACATTGTTGACCGGGTAAGAAGCCAACAGAGGAGAAATGTCACAATGGTGAGAGCCCAGAATCCTGTCCTTTGAGGAAAGGTTGAAAGAACCAGGAGGGTTTTGCCTGAAGGGAGAAGATTCTAGAGAAATGAGAGGTGCCTTTACAATTCTGAAGGGGTTCCCACAAAGAAAACAGTGGAGCTGGTCAGATGGTTAAGTGAACTGGGAAAAGCCCCATCCTTCTCCTAGAGTCAGAAAAGCTGGATTCAGGCTCTGAACACATTTCACACTGCAGCATGTCAGACATAGCTGAGGGCTGAGGGTTGCTCTTCTGTGAGACCCAGAGGTAGAGAGGGAGGGAAATCTCTGCTCAACCCTAGCAAGAATTTTCTTTCTTTCTTTTTAAAATGATATTTATCATTCCTGTCTCTGATCCTAAAAGAAGTACATAGTTGTGTAGAATATTGGTAAACAGAAAAGCAAAATTAGATAAAAATCATATCAACCACTATTTACCTTTTAATAATTAGGAATAGGATGGATAGGTAGGAAGGTATATAGACGACAGGTAGATAGATAGATAGATATTAACAAAAATGTGATCATACGAATAATTATCTGAGAGAATTTAGAGAATCACCATGTAAAGATGTATGTATAGGTATGTAAGGATGTTTATTGCAGTATTGTTTCTAGTAGGAACAAAAATAGCTGTCACCCCAGCTATACCCCCTTCAGTAGGAGAATCTGGGAATGTGAGTAAATGACAGTGCATCCACACCATGTGGCACTGGGGGGCTAGCTGGAGGAAAAGGCTGGAGCTTATATGTATGTATTCCCTTCAGAATGTTTCCAACATACATTGCTTAAGGCAAAAAAAAAGTAATAGAACAATATGCATAGTATGATCCCATTTTTGTGAAAAGAAAGACATGCACATGTATGTTTTTAAATAAAAGAAACAATATGCTAATGGTGGGCACACCTGGGGAGGCCGACTTGAAGAGGCCAAGAGTAAGAGAGTGAATGTGTTCTTTGCACATTTCTGTGTTCCTTATCTTGGGACAATCAGCATACATCATTTTTATATCAAATGACTGAAATTTAAATAAATAAGCAACAATCAACCCTGGAAATTTCTCCATGCCATTAAAGATTTTACATCATATTAAGCGACCACATGTATTCCTTCTGTAGATTTCTCTTAATGTTTATTGAACCCAATGCTGGACATGGAGTATATCACAAGCTGTCCAAAGAGGGACCAGGGACATTTGAGTGTCTATCTGACCTGAAAATGTTCAGACTCATAGATCTAACCATACCTTAGGTAGGAAATTATCTGATAGGTACACTAGTGCTTGTGCATGAAGAGGTCTATGCGGGAATGGTCCCTACCTTATTATTCCTGCTAGCAAGAGGCTAGAAACAATCTACATGTTCAACCTCAGGACTGGATCAATAAAAAATTATAGGCTGACTATATGCTTCAGTTCTCAACAGCAGATATAAGAAATGAGACGGATCTGTAGAACTTTACATGGAAAATGTGCCAGGATATATTTCACAGTGAAGAGAAAAAAGGCAATTTTCAGAACAGTATGTACAGTGTGATCTCATTTCTATTTAAAATGTATATGTGACTGTGCATTGAAAAAGATCTGAAGCTACTTCTGAAGCTAACAAAAAAATTAAAAAAAGAAAAAGAAAAAGATCTGAAGGATAAATAGCAAACTGTAGGAAGGATTTACCCATAGGTATGTAAGTATGTATGTATCCCTGTAAGAATATAGGTATATAGGTATAAAGGAAGTGAGCTCCACGTCCCACAGGGTGTGCAAAACGGGATTGGCTGTCCCTAATTCAGGGAGGCTGCGGAAGGGATTTCCAAATTGCTCGGAGGTACCTCAGTTTCCTCTTAGCCCTGAGAATCTCTGAGAGAGGGGAGGTCAGGACTGGGACAAGAATCCACCCCTAAGGGGAAAGGGTTAAGTGGGGATGGTGTTCCTGTGGGCGGGCTCCGCGATCAGCAGCGCCGGGCTCTGTTAGCCAAGTCTGAGCATCTCGGAGGATGCGGCGCGGCGAGCGGCTGCAGGGACGCGCGCAAGGTGAACGCGGGGGCTGCCGGCGCAGCGCCCAGGTGAGGAGCTGGCCCAGGGAGGGGGCGATGGCAGGGCCCCGGCAGGGAGCGTGGCCTGCAGCCCCCTTTCTGGGCACGAGCGGCAGAGCCTGCACCATCGCCCACCCCCACCCGGGACACTGCGGGAAGGCGCGGAGCCAGGGGAGAGGAGCCGGAGGAGGAGAGGTAACCCGAGCTGGACCAGCTCCCGAGGCTGCCCTGCGGCGGCCCTCGCCCTGCCCCCAGGCCGGCCTCTCCCCAGTCCCTAGGGCAGGGAGATACCCCCTATCCCTCACCCCACAAAAATCTCAAAAAATGTCTCCTGTAGCAGGAACCTAGGTCTGGGCAGCCCCTTCCTTGTCCACAGATGCCTAAATCTCGTTTGAATTGCGGCTGGCGAGCAGATAGCATATGCTTATCATTGAAGGCCTAACTCAAGTCCCTCCTCTGAAAAGCTTTTGGACCCCCATGTTCAAAATGAGCCATTGCCGGTTTCACAACCCCTGGTGTGGTCATTCGCTGGCTGTGTGACCTTGGGCGATTTGCTAACCCCTCTGAACCTCCCTTTCTTCCCCTCTGAAATGGTAATACCCACACCTGCTTGTGTTGGGAGGGTTGGATGAGATGGAGGACATGCAGCTAATCTTAGCGCAGGAGCCTCAGTGGGTGAGTGCTCAACACAGGAGCACTGTTCTTAACCGGGACATGGGTTAGTGGCCCTTCAGGCCTTCCTCCTCCGCTGGCCCCAACTCCTGACACCAACTGGGGCTTCTCTGTGGGTCCCCAGCACCTAGTTTGGGCGAGGAGTAGGGCATGGGGTTCAGCCAATGTTTGAGAAATGAAACAAACAAGACTTCAAGGCAGAATCTAAACTCAGTTTGTGAATGGGTTTAGGGATCTTTGAACCCCCTGAAATTGTCCACAACCTTGGATGAACCTGGACATTTCCAGGAGAGAGCCCCTGGAGTTTCCACTGGATTCTCAAGGTGTAGGTGAGGCACCAAGGATGAGAAGCCAGGGAACTCTGGGCACACCTGCTTCCCAGAGAGGAAGGGAGAAGGGCCTCTGCCCCTAAACACACCCAGGCCTCTCCTCTCTCACAGTTGATGTGCTCCTGCCCCCTGTCTCCTGGCTATCGGGTCCCTTCCTGCCTCTCTGGCTTAACTAGGAGCTCTCAGGAAGAGGAACCTTTAGTGGATATCTACGCAGGGCCAGGCATATGCAGGGGGCTGAAGACAAGAAATAAATATGCTGCTGCAGCCCCTGAGATGCCCCAGGCCCGGGGAGGAAACAGGAGATTACATTCTGTGACCAGGATGATGGGAAAGGGTAGAGGAGGTGTCAGGGAAAGAAATGTCTATGCTGTAAAGAGCCACCATCATATCTCACCCGGATTTTCTCTCCCCCTTTTACAAATTTTATTTATTTATTTTATTTGGAGGTGAGAGTGCGTGTGCGCCAGTGGGGCAGAGGGAGAGGGAAAGAATCTCAAGCAGGTTTTAGTGTCAGGACGGGTCCCAACGTGGGGCTCGATCTCATGCCCTGTGATCATGACCTGAGCCAAAGCCAAGAGTTAGATGTGCTTAACCAGCTAAGCCACCCAGGCGCCCCTCACCCGTTTTAAAACACCGGGCTTGTTGCTTGTGTTGGCTTCCTGTGATACTTAGGATAAAATCCAGGTGCTTCACTCTGGTTTACAAGGCCCCTTGTGATCTAGCCCTACCTTTCTGAATTTATCTCCCTCTGCTACGTTCTCCTTCATTTGCTATACTCCAGCCACACTAGCCTTTTTGTTTCTTGAGTTCACTCGTACATTCTGCATCAGGGCCTTAGCACTTTCTGTTCCCTTTGCCAAATACTTTCCCCCCATATCTTCAAATGGCTGGCACCTTCTTCTCATTCAGCACCTAGCTTAAATGTTACCCCAAAGTCCTCCTGCTACCCACTATGTAAAATAGCCCCCCATCTGCCTATCTCTTAACCCTGTTTTATTTTCTTCACAGCTCACCTTATTTAAAACTATTCGTTGTCTGTCTCTTACCCCAAAATGCCAGCTCCGTGAGGGCAGGTATCTTGTCAATCTGTTCACTGCTTTTAATCCCCCAGGCCTACCACTATGTGTTCAAATTATTTGTTGATGTAGTTAAGGGGGCTGGTGGGGGGAAAAAAGCTTTCTGGACAAAGGGAAAAGTAAAAGGGCATTAATGCTTATTAAACTCCTCTTATGGGCCTGGCCTATAATGTGTTTTGTTAGGTGAGTCTTGTAAGAGCTCCCCTGACTTAGGTACCCATTTTACTGATAAAAAAACCACGATTTGGAGAGGTGAAGTTAAGTCACCCAGGAAATGGCAAAGCTGGGATTCAAACCCAGATCCCTCTGTCCCTCTCCCTCTCCACCTCTCTGATATTTGAGCCAGGCCTTTGAGAATAGGATTTCGTAGGGCATCTGGGTGGTTCAGTCGGTTAAGCGTCTGCCTTCAGCTCAGGTCATGATCCCAGGGTCCTGGGATCAAACCCCACATCATGGTTCCTGCTCAGCGGGGAGTCTGCTTCTCCCTCTCCCTCTGCTCCACCCCCTGCCTGGGCTCTCTTGCACACTCTCTCTCTCTGTCAAATAAATAATAAAATAAAATCTTTGAAAGAAATAGGATTTCAGCAAGTGAAGGAGGAGAAGGCATTCCAGGCTTAAATAGCAGGAGCAAAGGACTGAGGCACTGAAGAGTCCAGTGGGATAGATAAGCAGCCTGCTGTGGCCTTGGAAGACTAGGAGAGGAACTTATATTCTTTCCTGAGGGTAGTGGGAAGCCATTGAAGGTTTTGAAGTAGGGCAAGTGGCATGACCAGAGATGCAGTTTTAAAAGGTCACTCTGGGCAGCATGAATAGGTTGAACACGAAGGGGCCGGGGAAGGGGGAGCTTTTCTGTGTCTCCTTTCTTTCCCACCATCCTTCTTGGGGCAGCTATGGGCACTCCCAGTGTTCACATGTCATCCCCCTTCTTTTTTTAGGCTCATCCAGGGAGGACTGGAAGTTGAGTGTTCTAGGCCCAGGCATCAGAGTGGACCATGGCTCCCAGCCCATGGGGCCGTGGATATGGCCCCCTGCTGCTGTTGCTGCTGCTGTCCCTGGGGGCTGGCCCTGCTCTGGGCCGGGGCCTTCCCAAGCCACTTGAGGACTCGGAACCACATCTGATCCCAGGAAACCACCCCCAGGGCCCTACAGGCACAGAGCCCCAGGCCCTCGACTTCCTCTGGGAAAAGTCCAGAGATGAGGGCCCCTGGAACTCCAATGTTCCCCATGCCCCTGCTGAGGAAGTACCCGAGAAGCCAGCAGACTCTCCCCTTGGCCCAGCCTTGCATGGACCTAAAGCATTCCACAGGGCTCAGAGAGAAGGACTCCCAGTAACTGATGACCTCCAGATGGCTCGAGGGTCAAGTTCTCATGGCTGGACAGGACTGCCTGACTCACAGAAGCCTATAGAGCAAGAAGCACCAGCTCCCCATCCAGTAGGCCTCCCCCATCTCACTTTCATCCCCATAACTCCCAGACTCCAACTTGGGATAGCCACAGTTCTTCCCTCCACAGAACCAGAGGAGCCTGGAGGCCAAGTGGAGCAACGACCACCTAGAGATGAGGGTCTGGTGGACAAAGCCAAGATCAGCATCTCAGAAATGTCCCCCTTAGACCACCAGGGCCCTCCGCACACTCTTGCTCCCCACTTGGTCACTACCAGGAGGCCAGTCCTAGAAGAACAGGGAGGTGGTGAGGACTTCCAGGAGGCAGCTCGAGGGCCCCTCTTCACCCAACAGGATCCTGAACTCCCTCATGTTGGCTTGGTATCCCCAGCTGAGGTGGTGTCCTCTCAGGAGCCTGGGTCCCAGCCAGACCTGGTATTGGCCAAAAGCCTTCCTCCTGCTGAGGGGCTGCCAGTGGAGCTCCCCAAGAAGACTGGAGGTGAAGAGACCTGGGAAGTCAGGCTTTCAAGTCCCTCGCCCAAACAGGCTGATCTTCCTGATGTTAGGGGCTCACCAAGACCCCAGCCCTCAGGTCCCCCTACCACAGAGACACCTGATGGGCAGCCTAAGCCAGGTGGGTATCAAACTGAGGGTGCTGAGCAGTGCTGGGAGGGGGCAGTGTTCCAGGGTAGCTGGATGGCCAAGTTTCTGTGTGACCTCTGGTCCCTCTCGGTACCATTTTCCTTATTCTGCCAAATGAGAGTGATTGTGCCTCCCTTTTGGGGGCTCAGACTTCGGGGACTGCTGGAAGGTCAGACAAAGTGATGACTGCTTTTGTTATTTCAGAGATAGCGGCAATGAATGGAGCAGACCCCATCTCCCCCCAGCGGGTGAGAGGAGCATTGGAGACCCCAGGTACCCCCAAGTCCCTCATTCCTGGCCCCTTGGACCCCGGCCCAGCTACAAATCGAACAGAGAGCCCTGTGGGGGCCCTGCAGCCAGGTGAGGGTATGGCTAGGGCTCTGGGAGGGAGTGGGTACTCTGTCTAATAACTAAAAACCTGTGTGAGGTATCTGGGAGGAGTGAATGGGCACGAACACCTGCTTAAAGGAACTGACCAGGACCTCCTTCAAAAAACTCAGGATAATAAACTAATGCTCATTGGGTACTCTGGGACAAGTCATTTGTCCTTTGGGGGCTAGAATATTCTTAAATGTGACTTGGATATATTTAGTGCAGTTTCTCCAACTACTGCAAAACAGTGGAGATTTTTAAACATTCCAATACCCAGGCCCCATGCAAGGAAATCTGATTCACTTGGTCTCCAGGTGATTCTAATGGGCAGCCAATGCTGAGAACTGCTGGTATTTTATTAGTAAAAGCAATAGGTCACATCATTTAACATTATTGGGTGTTGGGCACTATGCTAAACCCTTAATACTGCCCACACCCCAATGAGGTAGGTGCTATTACCATCCCCATTTTATAGATGTGCTTAGAAAAGTTAAATAACTTGCCTACCACACTAGAGAATGTGGAAAATCAAAAAGCACTTTTCAAAGGGCTATTTTGATATTGTTATTTCAGATGAAGCCGAGGAGTGGCCGGGGCGCCCCCAAAGCCATCCCCCAGCACCCCCAGTCCAGGCCCCCTCAACGTCACGCCGGGGCCTCATTCGGGTCACCACGCAGCGCGCCCTGGGCCAGCCACCCCCTCCGGAGCCCTCAGCCAGCTCCGTACCATCAGCCCCAGCCACCAGCCCCCCCGCCAATGCTACCGCACCTCCTCTGCGCTGGGGTCCCCTCCGGCGGGTGCTGAGCTTTTCCTGGGAGCTGCACGTCTATGGGGTGGGGGTGCTCTTCCTCTTGCCCGCATTGTTGGCACTGGCCTCCCTGGCAGCCGCCCCTGCGGGGCCCCGGCTGGCTCTGGTTGCAGCGGTGCTCGTGCTGGTAGCATCCGGGCTTCGATCTGCCTACATGCTCGCCGACCCTTACGGCTCTCAGGCACGGCTGGGCTTACGCGCCGGCCTGGTACTCTACAACCTGCCCTTCCCCTTGCTGCTCACTGCGCTGGCGGCCCTGACCCTGCTCGGTCTAGGCGTGGGGCTGCCCCAGCAGCTGCAGAACCCGCTCCTGCTGGGAGCGCTGGCGTTGGTGCACGGCGTGGGGTTGCTGACTACTGACTTGTTGTCGGTGCGGCCTGCGCTCAACCTCCTGGCTCAGGGCTTGTCGTGCGCCTGGGGCGCGACCGTGTCTTTGGGCACGCTCTGCCTTTGCCGTCGCCGCCTGCTGGACGGGCCTCGGGGCTGGGATGCCAGCCCAGGCCCGCGGCTGCTGGCCGTGGCCGGCGCGCTGGGGCTGCTGGCCAGTGGCTTGCAGCTGGCGGCCGCGCTCTGGCTATACCCAGGCCCAGGCAGGGTGGGTCGCTTTTCGTGGGCCTGGTGGGGTGTCCACTTCTGGCTGCGCCTGCTGGAGCTGACCTGGGCCCTGGCCCTGGCGCTGGCTGCTGTGGCCGCCGCACGGCCCCGGCCGCCCACGGAGCACGCTTGCTGGGCTAAGTTGCTACGCCTGGCGTGCCCCACGCCCTCAGGCAAGAGCGAGGTGCCTGAGCGACCCAACAACTGCTATGCAGGGCCCAGTGGCGTCGGCGCAGGCAGCTTGGACATCAGCAAGAGTCTCATCCGCAACCCGGCGGAGGGCGGGCCGCCCGCCACGCCCAGTTCAGGCGCCTGGGGCTCGGCTGCGTCTTTGGGCCGCGGCCCGCAGGGTGGCCCGGGACTATCCCGCAACAGCGTGGGGCCGGCGCCGTCGATGAGCGAGCTGGATCTGCGGCCGCCATCGCCCATCAACCTGAGCCGCAGCATCGACGCCGCGCTCTTTCGAGAGCACCTGGTGCGAGACAGCGTCTTCCGGCGCTGTGGCCTGCGCGGCCTGGCCTCCTCGCCGCCTGGGGGCGCGCTGCGGTCGCGGCGGGGCAGTCACCCCGACGCCGAGCTCGACGGTGCGGGCTTTTCTCTTATGCGGGGCCGCTGCCGGTCTCTCAGCGACGTGCGCGTGCGCGGCCCGGTCCCACCGCACGTCGCGGACGACCCTGACCAGGCGCCCTCTCGCAGCTCCATGGACAGCTTTTCCCGGGGCTCGCTCAAGATCAGCTGGAACCCGTGGCGTCACGGGCTGTCATCGGTGGACAGTCTGCCCCTGGATGAGCTGCCCAGCACCGTGCAGCTATTGCCTGCCCCAGCCCCAGCCCCACCCCCCGACCGGCCCGGGGAACCTCAGAGTGAGGTCCAACCTCGCAGCAAGCCTGGGGACTCCCGCAGCGCCTCCAGTGACACCATTGAGCTCTGAGGGGTTGAGGAATGCAGGACCAGGGCCCCACCCTCGATGGCCATAGGGCATGGCCCATTGGGACAGCTGAACATTTGAAAAACTGGCATTCCCGGGCTACCACCTGACAGTCACTTGAAAACAGCCGGGCATGAACCTACCCCCGTTTTTTTTGGTTTGTTTTTTAATTTTTTTTTTTTTCCAACGGGTATTTTGCACAGAGGCTGTGACTTACGCGGAATACAGGGTGGACATGCATGGATTTGGGTGTGGGATATGGGGTCCAGTTACCCCCAGACACCCCTCCAGACTCCCCAGTGTGGAGAGATGAGGCTTGCTTGTCCAGACTGACTGTCCTCTTTGTGCCAAAGAAATAAACCCTTAGGAGTTGGCTTATGCCTCCCTCTGGCCATGCCAGGATCCTGTTCAGAGAGGAGGTAGCAGTCCCCACCTCCCAGCAGTCCCAAGTCCTGTGTATGTTGGGGAGGAGAGGACTTAAAAAGGAAAGGGCACTTGATTCTTCCAACAGAGGCTTTAGGAATAATGGCTGCCAATAATTTGTAGAACCTATTGTCTGTTGTGCACTGTCTCCAGCTCTTCATATCCATCATCTTACTTCTCATATTAAGCCTGAGTGGAAAGCACTATCATGCCCATTTTACAGATGGGAAGAGGGAAGTTCAGAGAAAAAGTAATTTGTCCAGGGTCTTTTGGCAAATGAGAGCTGGCACTGAACCCAGGAAGTTCCACTCCAAAGCCTGGTTCCTCCACCCCTCTGACTCCTAACACTACTTAGGTCGAAGCCTCTTGATCCTCCCTCTACTGCTCCTCCATCAGGGTAACCCTCAATTTCCTAGGGTTTTAGAATATTTCCCCAAGGGCTGGGGGCTCTCAGTAGCTCAGGCCAACCCATGGGGAGTAGGAGGCAGGTGATGAGACTGAAGCTTCTCTACTTTCCAAGACCTTTATTTCCTGAGATGAATAAATAATCAGTGGCTGAAGGGCAGGGGGGTGAGTACGGAAGAGGAACCGGCAGCATGCAGCTGGCAGGAGGGGGCTGTGATGGGCCCCCCCCCGCAGAGAACCCCCCCCCCCCCTCATCCTAAGCAGGGGCCAAAGCCCATTAGCAGTCACCACAAAGAGATACTTTTTAAAAAATTCACACATGTGAAGCCTGCCCAGCTCCCCCAGGCCAAGATCTCATGGCATCCATATTCAGAGCTACTTTTTCACTCCAAGAGCCTCACCTGCCCAGGCCTGGTGGATAGAGGGTGCTTACCCCACTCAGAAATAAAGCAAGCTGCCTCAAGTGTCCAGGCAGGAGAGAGGCTGACCTCTGGGGACAGCCTGGATGGGAAGAAATCCTGCAGGTGTGGCAGAGATTATCTGCCCTTGATGAAACCCTCCAGCACGCGGTCACTGCGCTCTGACAACCAGTAGCCGGTCATGGCCGCCACAGCCCCGATGAAGATGGCGGTAAAGACCAAGTCGCCCTTGGCGGCCAGTGTAGCCAGCGCACAGATGATGACCCCGAAGAACATCTGCTGCAGCACCACCAGCTCATCCTCTGTCATCTCTGAGAAGAAGCCTGCTGACTCTGAAGAGAAGAGATGCACCTGTTACTCCTCCCCTGTTCCTGGAGCTCCCCACACACCGCATCACTGCTGCCGCATGCCTGCCTGCCTGGCAAACGATGTCATTTGCCACTGAGAACAACTCTGACAGGGCAGTCGTTGTCCCTATCTCACTGAGTGGGAAACTAAGGCTCAGAGAGGTAAAGAGGTTTGCCCAAGGCCATGTGGTAGACACATCAGGACACAGCATGTGTACTAGCCCAGCTCCAGAGCCGGACTGCCTGGCTTTGACTCCTGTCTCTGTGATCTGCTTGTCACGTGGCCCTGGGCAAGTTATTTCATCTCTGCATCCTAGTTTCCACTGTGTAAAATGGGGATGAGAATAATACCAACAGCACTGGATTTGTTTTAGAAGCAAAATAAATTAATACATGCCACATGCTCGGGACAGCATCTGACACACAGCCAGAGCTGTGCAAGTGGTCCCTATTGTCATCAGTGTGACTGTCCTTCACCTCATCACACCTACAGCCTGCAACAGCTCTCAGCAGCCCCAGGCAAGAATTGGTCCCATTGGACAGATGAGAATGGAGGCAGAGTGATTTGACACCAAGTGTGATTTTCTTTCTACCCTGGGAGGTGTGAGATGGCTAGAAGTCAGCCTGAAGAGAAGATGTAGGGTTTGAGTCTCAGTGCAGCCTCATGTGGGCAGTGCCCAGGGGCATGGGGCAGGGCCTGTGGGTGCCTGGAAAAGGGTCTTGCCTGTCCTTCCCCTGGATGAGCACCTCCCCTCCTCAGGTTTCTGGGGGCCACTAGGAGGCTCACCTGGGATCTGCTCCTTCACACAGATGCCCTCGATCTGTTTGTAGCCCTCGGCACAGACACAGCGATAGCTTCCCTCGGTGTTCTCGCACTGCTGGTTCTCTCCTGGACACACCTCTGTCTCGCATTCGTCCACATCTTAAGGGAGGGTGACAGGGTCAGGCCCCCACTGCCAGAGTCCCACATACAGCAACCCTGACTCCCATCTCACACACATCCAGACACTCCCCTCTGCCCTTGCCCAAACAACATTCCATCCTTCCTTCTCCTGCCCTGTCCATATCCCCCCAGCCGTTCTCAATTCATGGTGGACAAAGCACTCCACGGCGTCTGTGCCCCAGTAGCAGGAGACTCACCGAGACACTTGGAGCCCACCTGCTGGTAGCCAGGGCTACACTTCTTACAGCGGCCCGGGCCCGCCCCCATGCAGCCCAGGCAGGCCTTGGCACAGTCTGGAGAGGCGAGAGGACAGATGAGTGAGAGCTGCCCTTAGGCCCAGGGTGGATTATGGAGGGGGAAGTCCCACTCCTGAAGAAATTAGGGGGAAAGGCATGGAGCAGGTCCTCCTACCTTCCCCACCACCCTCCACTCGGGGACTGGCACTTACCTCGGCACTCATAGGAGCCCTCTGTGTTCACACAGAACTGGTTGGCTCCACAGCTGGTTCGCTCTGTGCCACACTCGTCAATGTCTGCAGAGAGGCCGGCAGGGCGGGAATTTCAGTCCCTACTGCACTAGCAGGGAAGCCGAGGCCAGGGTTGTTGAGGAACAGACCTGCCCCCACTCAGATGGTGGGCCAGAGACCGCAGGCCGTGTGCCAGAGGCACAGGTGCAGTGGGACTCAGGGCTGCCCAGCCAGAGACTGGGTTTTCCAATCTGCCTCGAAGCTAAGCGTGGCCTGAAACTGAGTTCTGGCCAACAGGATGTAAACAGGAGTGATGTGCCCCACTTTTAGCTTGGCCTTAAAATGACAGAATTGGACTCCTCCGTGCACTTTCTTCCCATTCTCACTTCCTGAGTGTCGGGTCATGGAACACGGAGGTACCTGTCACCCAACCTCGAACAACAGAACCGTCCCAAGGGGATGACCACACAGTAAGACAGGCAGTACTAGGTCCCAGAATGATTGTGACAAGCAGAACTTCCCTGCCTGGCCTGGACCACTTGTTTTGAGACTGTGATAGAGATAAAAATAAAACTCTATATTCTTTAAGCCACAGTCTTTGGTGATCTTTCTGTTATAGCAGCTTAGCCTTTACCCTCATCTACATAAATAGCAGGACAGAGACCAAACCAAGTCTTGAACCCAGGCTTCCTGACCCCAAGTTAAGTATTTCATTTCCCTGGCTAATCCTTTCTCAATTTTCAAGACTTGGCCTAAGTGGTACCTCCTCCAAGAAGCCTTTCCTGATTGCCCCCCCAGCACAGAGCTGGCTCAGGGACATCTCTAACAGCACAGAGATCCGTCTATACTCTAACTGCCTGGTTACTCTTCTGCCTTTCCAACCAGGTTGAGATCTCCATGAAGATGGGGACTGTATTGGTCTAGCCCAGAGATGTGCATGTTGATGGGGACCACCTTCCCACACCGAGGGCAGGGCCTCACTCACCTACACACTTAAGGTGATGCAGGGCCCAGCCCTTCTTGCACTGGAGGCAGTTTGATTCCTCAGGGCCTGAGCAGCGAGCACAGGGGCCAAAACAAGCTGGGGGGAACGGAGAAAGTGTGAGGATGGGCAGGCAGGCACCCCATCGGTTCCTGCCCAGCCCCATGCCTCTTGGCTACCTACCCGAACATACCAGATGGCTGGCGTTGCGCTCTGCCTCAAAGTAGCCAAGGCCACACTGGCCACAGGCCTCGCCCCCGTAGCCGGCTTGGCAGTCACAGCGCCCGCTGCCCCCTCGAGTCCCTTCCCCTTCACACTGCCCGTAGCCACCGCAGGGCTTCTCTGTGCCCCCAGGACAGGCTGTGGGCAGACACCAAACCAGGTAACATCACAAATACAATCGTGAACACAGAGAATATTCCCCCATATCATTAAACATTTTTGGGGAAGAAACTTAATTTTCAGGGCCACATAATACCTCATGGGACATGTACTTAACCAATACCCTCCTGTAGAACAGATTACTTACAAATCTTTCCTTTTATAAAGACTGAATTAATCATCTTTGTCACTAACTCCCCTTTTTGTTTGTTTTCAATCTATTTATTTTTTATTCTTCGGGTTACTAAGTCTTTATCTGAAGCTTCCAGAGAGATTTTTCTAAAAGGGGCTGGTGGTATGTACAGCTCCTCCCTCAGGACTGTGTGTAGAAAAAGGTGAAAATGGGGGCTTCGGTGCAGCACCTGCCTGTCCCTAGGTCACCTTAGTTCAGGGGATGGGTCTGATCTGATCCAGGCATAGGAAATGGGGGTGTGGGTGAGGGCACTTCTCATGCACATGAGAAAAACCACAGCCCCATCGGACTGTCTAGCCCTATTACCTTTTTCTCACAGCCATTCCCCACTGATCTGCTCATCTCAACAGCCCTGTGAGGCAGAGGAGAACCTAAGGTCCAGAGGAATTATCTGAGCAACCTGAGCTTACACAGCGAGCTATGGGACAGAACCAGGACTGGATCCCTGGCTTTGGCAATGCCCGCTTATCCCCCAAGAAGAGCTTGAAAACTCACGAAGGCAGGAGGGCCCGAAGGTGCCTGACGGGCAGCAGAGCTTCAGGGAATCTGAGCAGAGCCATTGGAAGAGGTCCGGGGCTTCCTGCTGCCTGAAGGGGTTGGGGTGGGGATGAAAGTAAGGGGGGCTGAGACAGTGCCAGAGGTGCTGCCCACCCACCAGCCTCCCCAAATATCTGTGCTACTACCCACCTCGGGTATAAGACCCACAAGGCTACCTGACCAACACCCTCTCCCTATTTGGCAGAGGAGTAAACTGAAGCTCACAGTGAGAACCTGGGTACCCCCAACCGTGTCTTTAGCAGATCTAGGTTTGGAAGAAAGAGCCAAACCAGGACACAGACCCAAGCATGCAACCCCGTCCTCTATCACCAGGCCCTACCTGTGGCCCCCTCCCTGGGAAGGCCCCCAACAACTCACTTGTGAAACCACCAGCTCTCCACCAGCTCCTCACTCAGCTCCAGTAGGCGGTGGCACTCAAAGTCCGACTTGCTGCACACGCTCTCAAGCACCTCTACCAGGCGGGTCTCACTGCCCGGACAGGGTGGGGGTGGCAGGACTATGTTCTACCCCATCCACCACCCTCCTTAAGGTCTCCTCTCCCACCCAGCTTGTGCCATGACACCAAAGGAAAGGCCAGAGGGTATAACGGAAAGGGTACTCAGTTGGGGAGTCATATAGACCTGGGTTTGAATCCAGTTGAGTAACCTTGGGCAAGTCACTTAACCTCTCCCAAACCTCTGCTTTCTCATCTGTAAAATGGAGACAATAACCCATCCTGCAGATGTGTTGTAAGATGCCTCAGTTCCTGCATTTGCGCAATGAAATGTAATACCCTTACTGGGTATATGTGATTAAAAATACATCACATAACAAGTGTTGGCAAGGCTGTGGAGAAATTGGAAGCCTCCTACATTGAAGGTGGGAAAGAAAAATGGTGCAGTCACTGTGGAAAACAGTTTGGCAGTTCAGTTAAACATGGAATTACCCCAAAAATCAGTAATTCCACTCCTGGTTAAAGAATGGAAAATAGGTGTTCAAACAAAAACCTGTACACAAACATCTGTAGCAATTCTATATACAATAGCCAAAAGGTAGAAACAATCCAGATGTTCATCAACTGAAGAATGGGTAAGCAAAATGTGGTAAAGCCATACAATGAAATATTATTAAGCTTTAAAAAGGAATGAACTATTGACATTTGTTAATATGTTAATATATTATGAACAAACCTTGAAAACAATACACTAACTGAAAGAAGCCAGACACATATAGATTCCAGTAAAATCAGCAAATCCACACAGATAGCAGAGTAATGGTTGCCAGGGGCTGGGGGAAGGGGAGAATGGGGAGTGACTGCTTCATAGGTATGGAGTTCCATTGTGTGTTGATAAAAATGCTCTGGAACGAGATAGTGGTAAAGGTTGCAAAACACTGTACATGTACTAAATGTCTCTAGTGGCAAATTTTACATTATATATATATATTTATATATGTTATATTATATATAATATATAAGAATATATTATATAATTATATATTATATTATTTATTTATATATTTATATATATGTATATATATTTTTTACCCCAATAAATTTTTTAAAAATACATATATACACATACACACATATATTCTGTATTTAAAGGGTCTGGCATGTGCCTGGCATATAGGAGGAGAGGACTTAAAAAACAAAAACCAAACAAACAAAAAACAGGAGCCAGTATACAGCTAGAAGTGTCCTTCAGGTTATCTTGGCCGATCCCCTCACTCCTAAATGAGGAAACTGAGGCCCATTAAGGGAAAGGAAAATGACCAATGTTACATAATAACAAAATCTTTTGTTTCTAGTGGGCATCACAGTTTAATCCTTACCACAATCCTATGAAATAGGCAAACCAAGTATCAATGTCCCCATTTTATTGATGAAGAAACTGAGGCTCAGAGGGGTTAAGTGACCTTCTCAAGGGTACACAGGGTCAGAACTGACAACCAGATCTGTCTAACTCCAAGTCTTGCTGATTCCTTCTTAACTTGACTTTGAAGAGTGGGAGGGCCTAGCACTCAGGCCTTTTGTCTCATGGTCTCATGTCATCCAATGGCTTTATAATACTGACTATATGCTGATAACCCCCCCAATTCAGGTTTCCAGCTCCTACTTTTCCCCTGAACCTCAGATGCCTCAATCTAACTCTATTTGGCTGTTTAAGGGACATCCCAGCCCAATATGTTCAAGGACACCTAATCCCACCCCTTCCCTATATTATATCCTCTCCTGCTTCACATTTACCCATACCAGAAAACAGCCCCACTATTCACCCAGTTGCTCAGGCCCTAAACCTATAAGTACTTTTTATTCTTTTTCTCTCCTACCCCATAATGATTCCATCATCAAGCCCTATCAATCCATCTGCAAAATATACCCAGAACTGGACCACACCAGCTCATGCTGCTGTCGTACTTAGACTAGCCTCCCAAATGGTCTCCGTGCTTCCTCCACTCCAGTCCCTACAGTCGTTTTGCTACATCGCAGTGAGTGATCTTTTAAAGGTAAAAACAAGACATCACCTCTCACCTCCAAACTTTCCAATGACTTCCCATTACACTCAGAACGAAATCTAAACACCATTCTGTGACCTTCAAGGCACCCTGGCTTCACGTTCGATCACTCTCGTCTGCGCACTCCCATCCAGCCTCTTCTCAAATACACCAAGCTCAGTCCCACTCTGTCCAAATCCCTTCCCTGTCACATAGCTTGCTTCTTCGCTTCAGGTTTCGGTTCAAATGTCACACCTTGAACTCCATGCCTCCCACCCTTCCGTAGTCTTCCTGTTCTTCATTTGATACGACATTATTTATTTACTTATTCACTGTCTCTTCAACTGGAATTTAAGCACCTTGCAGATGGGATTTTGTTTGCCTTATTTACTGCTGTACTAGAGATGGTCAGTGATATTTGAGTCTCAAGAGTTTCAAGGCCCCCACCAGTAGAGCCAAGATTGGGAGGTGAGGTATATAAACCCACCTCTCCAGCCCCTTACCTGTCTTTGTATTTGGACAATTTCTCTTCCTCCCAGGCAGTATTTCCACCTCCAAAGTTATCCCGGATTGTTCTCTCCAGGCCCTGGAAACAGAGAACATTAGTAATAGCTAAGTACAGTGCCTGGCACATCCTAGCACTTCTGTGTTTCACTGCCCAGGGCACTGAGGCACAGAGAGGCAACCTGCCCAAGGTCATACAACTAGTAAGCAACCAAGCTGGTACTTGACTCATGCAGACTTGCATCCCAGAACTCTTCTTAACCCCTGTGCTATCATGGTTAGGCCATCTCCCACAAGGCTGCTCGGGCACCCACCTTGTTGAAGCTGTCGACCAGTCCCCGGCAGGTATGACATGGATGGAGCTCAGTTGGGGGAGAAGACTGGGGAGGTGGAGAGGGCTGGAGCCAGACGGGACCTGGGAGCCTAAGGAAGAGACTCAGGCCCCAGAGTAGAGGTGGGACCAGGCCCCTCCGGGGCAGTGAGGCCATCTTTTCCCAGGCCGGGATCCTGTAGATAAGAGGGAATGGGAATGACTCACTGGAGGAGTCAAGTGAGAAAAAAAGGGTTGGTTCGGAGGTGCCGCGGGTCTGGGAGCCCGGATCTGTGTTATTAATAGGAGGCTAGACTAGGGGGACAACCGGGGGAGGGGAAGTGGTGAGAAAGGAGCCTGTTCAGCAGTTCCAAGACGGGAGTAAGTTATCCTCGTCACCGTGGGAGAGGTGGTCTGAATCCTTAGCAAGGGAGAAGTCATCTCATTGTTTTAAGGTCTGAATATGGATTGTTATTAGGGCCAGGATCAGCGGAATTTGGGAGAATGGGTCAGAGTCCAAGTATTAGGGTAGTAGAGGCGGGATGGGCGGTCTCGGTGGGGGGGGCGGGGAGGGAGGAGTCCGGAACGGAACCCAGGTCTAGGGGGGTGGAGCCCATATCCGGATATGAAGAGAAGGGGGTCAGGTTTGCGGGCCCGCAGGCTGCAAAGGCGCGGCCTCTAGCAGGCAGGGGAGGATCCAGACCCGCACAGGCTGCGTGGGAGGAAGAGATGACCCACCCAGCCCGTTGGCGCCGACAGCTCAATCTCCCCAACGCCGCAGCAGCCGCGGCCGGCGTAAGACGTGCGGCCTCCGCCGGCTCCGCAGCCTGGGGGGCGGAGCAGGGCCCACCCTCAGCCAATGGTGGCAGTCCATGTGCCATTGCGTCACCTCACGTCAGCCACCCGCAGGCCGTGCCAGGCTGCACCTGTCCGGGTGTTAAAGGGCCGCGGGCGTCGTGCTAGGCCCGCTAGGCTGTCACGGACACAGGCGGGAGACACCGGTAGAAAAATAGCGTCTGCCTTTATTCGAGCCGTCGCCCCTGCCTCACGTGCCAACCTGCGTGCAGTCCTCGGGATCTCCGGGATCCCCGGGAGACTGAAGCAGCTGGTCCAGGGCAGGCTGCAGGGCTCGGGACACTCGCTTCGCCCTCTCCCCGAGCCGCCCAGGACGGGGGGTGCCAGGCCCCTGCAGGATCCCCAGGAAGTCGGGCAGCTGCGAGGGCAGGGAGAAGACGGGTACGCTGCGGAAAAGAGCGGGCACGGCCTCCGAGTGGAGCAGTCCGTCGAAGTAGGCCCCCACGTAGCGGCCTGGCGCCCGGCCCTGCAGGAAGTCGGGCAGCACGCAGCTGAGCGAGGCGGCAAAGGCGTCGTGCGGGCCGTGCGGGGCGGACCCTGACGCCCCGTCCTGCAGCCACTCGTGGCATAGTGCCACGGCCCCCGGCGAGAAGAGCAGGACCACCACGCCCCCTTCCTGAAGGGTCTGGCGCCGCTGTGCGTGGAACCAGGCCAGGGGGCCCTGCGCGCTCAGTTCACGACGGCTCCAGAGGTCCACGGCCACCCGCAGGGGCAGCTGGCAGAGCGCTGAGGCCAGGGCGCCCACCAGGCGCTCGAAACCAGAGTCCTCCACTGAGTAGAGGAGCAGAGCCGCGCGGCCCCTGGCGACAGCTGCGGGAGAGAATAGAGGGGAAAGGAAGACGTGAGAAGGCCCGAGGCCCGGCCCCCTGAGGGCGGCCCCCCGCACGGCACTTGCTCACACTCACCCCCCGCGCGGAGGTCCTCCTTCAAGAGCCTCAGCCACCCTGTTAGGGGAGAGGGGCGGGGGCAGCCCATGAGCTCAGCCGCCACCCTCTTGAGGGGGAACTCCCAGCCCTGCCCTTGGGGAGTGGTGGGTCGGGAAGTGCTTACCTTTCACTTGGTTCTTTTTGACAAGGAAGAGAAGGAAAAGTGCAGAGGCCAAGAGTAGGCAGGCCAGCCACACCAGGGCCCAGCGCTGGTGAACGTCTAGGAGACCCAGGGGAGAGGACAGGCTAGTTAGATACCTAACACTTTCACCCTACTTCACGAAGGAGAAAAACTCGTTTAAAAGATCTCTGGGGCTGCCATGTGGTGACTGAACTGGCTCAGGGGAATGGAAAGATCTGCCGCAAATCCACCGCATATAGTGTCAGAGTCAACATATGGACATAGATCCATCTACTTGAGTGACCTCAGATAAGTCACTTAATCTTTGGCCTCAGTTTTTACCTCTGTAAAACTGGGCTCACAACAAGTACCTACTTACTAGGGTTGTTTGAAGACTACAAATATTAATACACACAAAGCACTTAGGCTGGGCCTAGCAAGTGCTCAAACGTCAGCTAATATTGTCTCCTAAGCATAGGGTTGCTGGGCCCTTGACCTCACTCTCTTGATGACTCCAAAAGCCTTCTAACTGGTGTCCCTAAACCTCTTTTTTTTTTTTAAAGATTTTATTTATTTATTTGTCAGAGAGAGAGAGGGAGAGCGAGCACAGGCAGACAGAATGGCAGGCAGAGGCAGAGGGAGAAACAGGCTCCCTGACAAGCAAGGAGCCCGATGTGGGACTCTATCCCAGGACACTGGGATCATGACCTGAGCCGAAGGCAGCTACTTAACCAACTGAGCCACCCAGGCGTCCCCTTAAACCTCTTTTTTGCTTCTAAGTCCTTCACTACATGGCAGCCCCAGAAATCTTTTTAAAATACAAATTTGATTATAGCCTTTCAGGAGGCTCCCATTGCTCTTAACATAAAATCCAATTTCCTAGGGGGCACCTGGGTGACTCAGTTGGTTAAGGGTTTTATTACTCTTGGTTTTGGCTCAGGTCATGATCTCAGGGTTGTGAGATCAAGGTGAGGAGTCTGCTTAAGATTTTCTCTCTGCCCCTACCCACTCTTTAAAAATAAAAAAAAAAAATCTAATTCCTCCCATCAAGGCCCTAGATGACACTTGAATCCTTGTGATAGAGGTCTGCCTTCCAAGACCCTCCAGCCACACTGGCTACCTTGGAGTTCCTCAAAAAAGCATCTCTCCCCCCTTTAACTAGCTCAGCCTTCAGAACAGCCAGAACCTTTTCCTGGCCTCATCCCACCTAAGTCAGTTTCCCAATACATGCATTTATGGGTCTGGACACTTTATAAGTAAATGCTTCAATAGCTCACATTTACTAAATGAAAGCAATTATTTAGCTAAGGTCTTTCTAGCCTTCTATGGCTGTGGTGGGGGCAGGGACTGTGTCTTTTTGGTGATGCTTGAATCCCTGTAAGCTTTCTTTTTTGTTTTTGAATGAAGGAAGGAATGTCCGTCTGTCCAGGGAAGGACAAGGCCATTGCATGAGCTCCCTAAAAATGTCTAGATTCCAGCCGTTGGTGGAGGGGAAGGGCAGATTTTGTAATACTCACACTTGTCCATGGGGCAGGCCCATAGTGCTCTCAGGTCATCTTCCCAGAGCTGCAAGACACAAACAAAACCAAGGCCACAGCCCAGAACACCCACCAAGTTCTGGCCAGCCTGATCTCCAAATTCCCAGCCTCAGCTATGCATACTTCACACACACACACACACACACACACACACACACACACACACACACAGTAGGTCCCCGCAAGCTGCTCTGCCTTTGTTCATGCTGTGCCTACTCCATGCCGGAACTGGCCCACGTGAAATCACCCTTTCTTGACGCTCTCCCTGGAACCCAATGCTTAGTGCATATAAATTTGGTTATCTGTGTACTGTTTTCTAGCCAGCAGTGAGCAACTTGGGAACAGCAGCTATGCTTCTTCAATTCTTGGCTTCCCCAGGGCTGGACACAAAATAAGCAGAAATAGATGGTGAGTGGGTACCAGAGGGACAGTGAAGAGGCCCCTGTCTAGGAGGAGTGAGAGTTTCCCTGGTACCCTCTGCTAGGCACAGGAAGAGATGGAAGAAGTTAAATACAGAGTTTTAGACCTATTGGCCTTGGGCACTGGGGCAGGGCCCTCCTGCCACCCACTCACCTGCAGACACTGGCCTGACTGCAGGTCCTGTAGTAACTGCTCTCCGAGGCGAGCTGCCCTCTGCCAAACCAAAGGGAGGTTGTCACCTAGGGGCATCATACTTAGGAGACCACCAAGCTGCAGCTTGCAGAATAGTTGGGGGGAGGGGAGTGGCTGGAGACTTCTAAGAGGTCACTAAGAACAGGGCCTAGGTCTGAGTCACCTCCACATTCCCAGAGAGCAGTGCAGGGGCTGGTACAAAGGAGGGGAAATTGCATGCAGTGAAAATCTGAGGCCAGGCTTGAGATGGACTGGAAAGGTACATGGAGGAGGACCCCCTCGTCCTCACCGTGGAGGCCCGGCTGAGCAGTGGGGTGCAGCCACTGGGTTCCAAGGCACAGAGCGATCTGTTGTCCTGGGGACCACGTGTCTCTAGCAGCAGCATATCATCCTTGAGGGCCCCGAGGGAATCTGGAAGGGGTGAGAGCCCACTCTGAGCAAGACCCAAGCATGCTGGAGGCTGCCACTTGCCCCCACCCCTTCCCATGCCTGATCTTCACCCCCATGAGGTGGCACTTCCAGGGTTCACCTCTATTGCAATGGCCCTGCCCCAGCCTTTCCCAAGCTCCACTCACCAGCCCACAAGCAATCCTGTAGCTGCAGCTTCTCCCAGCTGCTCACCTGCTTAGAAGGGGCCAAGGTTAGGGCCACAAGGAAAAGCAAGAGGCAAGGCCGCAAAGAACAGAAGAGAAGGACAGTAAGGGGAGTTCTGTTTGGTTGGAGTAGGGGATCTGCATCCTGGACCTAATGTTAACCAGATCAGAATTCAAGAATGGGTGATTAAGAGATACTTTATTTTTCTCAGCCACAGCCTTGCGAGGGCATCTGTGCTAAAGAGCCTTATGACCCTAAATTAGTTCTTTTCATGTCTGATAAAGCACTTTCTACGTTCCCTTCTCATCTAACCACCTTCACCAAGAGGCCTCATCTGACCACTCCACTTGTATATTGTATTATTCATTCAGTCTGTGTCTTCCTCCATTATTTTTTTTTAAGATTTTATTTGTCAGAGAGAAAGCAAGCACAAGCAGGGGGAGCAGCAGGCAGAGGGAGAAGCAGGCTCCCTGCTGAGCAAGGAGCCTGATGCAGGACTCATCCCAGAACCCTGGGATCATGACCTGAGCTGAAGGCAGACGCTCAACCAACTAAGCCACCCCTGCATCCCTCTCTTTCTCCATTAGAAAATAAGTTCTATAGGGTGGGAACATTGATTGGTTTTATTCACTACTGTGAAGTAGTTATTATCATCCCCATTAAACAGATTAGGAGACTGATGTTCAGAGTGGTGAAGTGACTTGCTCAGAGTCCCATAGTACTGCTAAATAAACAGTACAACTCCCAGAGGTAGCCCAAAACAACTTTGCTCCCATGACCCAAGAGATAAAGTGGGTCCAGAAGAGAGTGAATTATCTGGTGGGGTCCACTTGGGGTCCCCCCCTAGCCCAGAACTCTTGTGCCCTTCTTACCTGAACACAGAGGTTGGGGTGGGCATTCAGCAATGGCAACTCAAGTGTCTTCTGTGGGAAAAGGGTAATGGGTGAGGTCAGGAAATAGGCCCCCTAAGCTCCCTGTCATTTCTTGATCCCAGGAGCCTCCCACGGCTTCACTTACATTTACAGTGACATTTTCTCGGGACAGCGGTGGGACCAGCGACAGGCAGGGACCCCCGCCTGGTGCCTGCCAACACAGAGTGGCCTCAGCAAGCAGCAAGCAGGGTGCATTTAGCTGCCAGCCCCGGGGGGACAGTAGCCGCAGCCGGGCTGCACGCCAGAGGTTCCGGTGTGCCCGGGGGTCTGCAAGAAGAGGGCTGCGTCACTGGGCACCCAGCATGCGTCCACCTGTACCCTTCCCACCCTGACCCCAGCCCTGGTCTTCTCACCCTCCTTAAAGGGGCAGAGGCTCGTCCTGACAGAGTCGGGCTCTAGCGGCCACACCTGGAAAAGAAACAGGGTGCTATTAGTCCATTCAACCCAGCTGCCCTCCAAGAGTATGTGCCAGGCCCTCTGCCAAGCACTGGGATGCATTCATTCAACTAATATTTCATCAACACTTGCCCAGTCTTTTTGCTCTCTGTAAAGCCCTAGTGTTGCATGCATTGATTCTTCCAGCAGACCCTATACCAGTATCTGGCAATACCTTCATTCAACAGATTTTTAATGAAGACCTACTCTGTGTCTTAGCACCATGGTTGGCACTAGGGATGTTGATAATGAAATCCAATCACTGTGTGTGAACCTACTATATGCCAGGTACTGTGCTAAGTGTTAACATATATTAATATATATAAATTTATTTGTCCTGTGTCACATATATATTATATATATTATACATAATATATATAGTATATTACACATATATTTTTATTATATAACAATATATACTGTCTTATATAATATAGACAGTATATATTTATATATTATTAAATATCACATATGATCATTATATTATATAATTATATATTATATATAATATAAATATATTATATTCTATTATATATTTACATAATATATAATATAAATATATGAATATATAGATATATATCCACATATTTATATTCTGTAATATATATTTCTAAACATTATATAATTGTATATTATATAATATATAAAATATGTAATATATACTATATATAACAAATATATGTATATTTTTAAAAGATTTTTTAAAGGATTTTATTTATTTATTTGACAGAGATCACAAGCAGACAGAGAGGAAGGGAAGCAGGCTCGCCGCTGAGCACAGAGCCCGACGTGGGGCTCGATTACAGGACCCCAGGATCATGACCCGAGCCGAAGGCAGAGGCTTCAACCCACTGAGCCACCCAGGCGCCCCTATGTATATTGTTTTAAGTAAACTCTACGCAGTGTTGGGCTCAAACTCATGACCCTGAGATCAAGAGTCACATGCTCTATCAACTGAACCTGCCAAGCACCCCATTTCTTTCAAAAAGCTTTTAAAGCACATTTATTCTGTGCTTAGCCCTATAGTAAGCAGTAGAGATAGTACATTAATTTATTCAGCAAACTTTTAATTAAGACCACCTACTATGTGGCAGGCATTGTGCTTGACAGTAAAGGTGTTTATATCACAGCAAACATTTCATGAACATCTGTTATGTGTTCTATCACAGTGCTAGTTAGTAGAGTTTCATTCATTTATTCATTCATTCCTTTAACAGACTTAATTAGCACCCATTACATGCCAGGCATTGCACAAGGCTCTGGGGGAGTTACTAAATTTGAATTAGGTATTATTTCCTTGCCTTCAGGAAATTACAAAGTCACAGTTTTAGTAAAGATAAAACATGTGTATAAATTAATAAACTGATGACTCATTTATTGAGCATCTGTTGTGTGCAAGAAAAAAGGAGACAGGTGCCCAAATAAGAAAGGAAGTGATAAATGAACAAGAAAAGACAGAAATGTAAGAAGTTTGGAAGGCAGGAGAGGCCAGACAGTTGAGGAAAAGCTTTGGGAAAGAGGTAATACCTGAGCTGGAAGGATATGGCTGTATAGAAAAGAAATGAGGGCATTTCAGGCAGTGGAAATAACAGGCATTGATGTCAGAGATAAAATAGATGGGACCTGATCATCATTTAAATGTGCAATCAGAAGAGGAAAGAGGGGTGTCTGGCTGGCTCAGTTGGTAGAACATGTGACTCTTGACCTCAAGGTTGTTAACTTTGAGCCCCACATTGGTTGTAGAGATTACTTAAAAATAAAATCTTAAAAAAAAAAAGAAGGGGTGCCTGGGTGGCTCAGTGGGTTAAAGCCTCTGCCTTTGGCTCAGGTCATGATATCCGGGTCCTGGGATCAAACCCCACATCTGGCTCTCTGCCTCAGCGGGGAGCCTGCTTCCTCCTCTCTCTCTGCCTGCCTCTCTGCCTACTTGTGATTTCTGCCCATCAAATAAATAAATAAAATCTTAAAAAAAAAAAGAAGAGGAAAGAGCCAACATATAGAAGCTTGGATACTTCCTTTTGTAACAGTTCTATGAGGCTGGTATTGTTATTCCCATTTTACAGATAAGAAACAGGCTCAGAGAGGTGAAGTGACTTGTACAAGGTCACATAGCTAGCAAATGGCAAGAGTCAGTATTCAAACTGTCTGAGTTCACAGCATATACTCTACTTTCCAGAGGAGTACAAAGAGGCAATTGGAGGAGTGGGGAAAGGCTTCAAGAAGGAGGTGACATTTGAATGGGGCCATGAAGAATGAGTAGGAGTCCTGTGGACAGAGGATCAAGAAGAGCATTCAGAGCCTGCAACAGGCAGAAGACAGGACAGCAAACGTCAGGAAAGGGCTAGTCACTTTAGGGAGCAACAGTTCCCACCCCAAAGAGGAATACAGAGGAGGGCAAGACAAGAAAGGTAAGGGCCACCCCCCTTCTCAATTCCTCAATCCCCTTGCCCTGGCAGCTAGCCAGACTCTTCTCTTACCTGAATACAAAGGCAGGGAAACAGGTCTGTGTGGTTCAAGGTAATGTTCTGTGGCCCAGTCTGTGGACAAGCAGAAGATGAGAAGTTGGAGAAGATGAGGAGGAGGAAGACTGGAAGCCAAAGCTGAGGAAACCAGGCAGGCAGCAGTTACCCCACCAATGTTCCTTGCTTGGGGCATGGGTCGCTATATCTTCCTCAAGGGTCTCCTTTGATAATGCGCTCGCATCCTTAGCCTGGGCATCAGCCTAGAGTGGGAATGGACTTGGGGAAGGGGAGGCCTCACCAGGTTGCTGTGCCACCATGGTTTTGTAGGGCCCTGGACCTGGTTCCAGTACAGGGAGAGGCCAAAGTGCTGCTCCTCAGAGACGTCCAGCACGAGGTGCACATCATCGCCATCGGCAGACACACTGAGCCAGGGCAGGGCTGCGGGCAAGGTGAAGAGAGAGAGACTTCCTTCATCTCTTCTGCATACCCACCCCTGGCCATACCCCTCCAACTGATCCTTTAGTTTCCTTCATATCCCTGAGACTGGAAGGCCCCTGGACGGCAGAGCCTGTGTCCTCATCTCTGACCAGACTTTGTCCCTAGCAGCCAGCCCAGTATCCTGACCCAACTCTTCTCCCTCTGCAGCCAGGAGGATCCTATAACCACTGTAAGATAAACCATCTTCCCCTGCTCAGAACCTTCTGATGACCCCTCCCTGGTTACTCTCAGAGTAAAAGGCAGAGTCCTTACAATGGCCTGCAAGACCTTACCCACTCTATCCTCATTTCCTAGCACTCTTGCCCTTAATTGTTGCGGACACACTGCCCTCTTTGCTAATACTTAAACACACCAGACACACTCCTGCCTCAGGCCCTTTGCACTGGCTGTTCCCTCTGCATATGGAACACTTTTCCCTCAGATACCCACAGGGCTCCTCCCATACCTCCTTCAGGTGTTTGCTCACCAGAGTGAAGCCATTCCTGACTTCTGCAAACTCCCAAATCCCTTCTACTCCTTCCCCTTCCCCCAATTTTTTTCATAGCACTAATCACATCTTATTGCATAGTTCACATCTCCATGTGTTTATTGTATCCTCCATCACCCCTATGCTGACCCTGACTCCCATCTAGAATATCAGCTCTGTAAGGCAAGGGTTTTTGTCAGTTGTTTGTTGACTAATCTCAAGTGCCTAGGACTATTCCTTGGGCAGAGTAGTTACTCAATAAATACCTGTTGAAAAAGTGAACAGTGTCTACTGAATGAATGAAGACATGAAATGCATGATGTGTATCTGTGTCCTCAAAGCTCCAGTGCTGAGTAGTCTCTAATGAATTACCAAAGAGGCAGGCCCAAACTTAAGGAACCGAAAAGGAAATAAAATTGAAAATATTTAAGAGTTCAGGGCACTTGGATGGCTCAGTTGGTTGGGGCTCTGCCTTGGGCTGAGGTCATGATCCTAGGGTCCTGGAATCGAGTCCCAGGTCAGGTTCCCGCTCTGCCTACTTCTCCCTCTGCCTGCTGCTCCCCCTGCTTGAGTTCTTTCTCTCTCTGACAAATAAATGAAATCTTTAAAAAAAAAGAAAAAATTTAAGGGTTCAAAAATATCACTGTTTATATCTTGATCTGGGTGATAGTTATACAAGTGTATACATATGTAAAAATTAACTGAACTGGACCTTAAAATTAGTGCACTTTACACACTTTTCTATATGTGTATTAAACCACAGTAAAAAAAATACAATATGAAAAAATGAACAAAGTGAAAATAAAATTCAAACATTGCCTGGGAAAAATCATCAGAACCTTGACCTTCCTAGCCCTTATTTTATGGATTAATATTATTTGTATTTTGGTATATGGTGGTAGTGGGGTGTACCAATATCTTGACAATGCTTTGGGCCTCTAGATGTCCCTGGTACTAATAAATGAATTTGTTATAAAGAGTGAGAGATTCACCTTCATATTCCCAATGCCTGGCACAGAGTAGGAGCTACTGCAGTTCATGTGTGATGAATGAATGAGCTACGAGCATCTGGATTGTGGCAAACCCAGACCTGAAGCCACCTCCAAGCGTTCCTCATACTCCAGACCCTGCCCCTCCCTCCTTCCAGCCCTGCTGGCCATAGCCCGTACCCCAGCAGCTCTGGATGCTGTCCTGGACTTCAAGCCCCTTGCAGTCTGGGGAGAGATCACAGAAAAGCCTCCAGTGGGGCTGGGGGCCAAAGAAAAAAGGGGGGCAATCCAACCCATGGGGAGCACCGGGAAGGGCTCCTTGTCCCTTAAATACCATCCCATCTATCCAGTGCCCAAAGCACCCTTTTCAGGCACTGGGAAGCAATATCACCTGGGGAGAGGAGACAAGACAGACTCTGGGGAAGATGGGAGCTCAGACCCCTGCCTTTGAGTGGATGGGACTAGGAAGGGAGTGAAAGCAGAATGGTAGTAGCCGGAGGGGAAAGAGACCAGGGGGACAGGACTTGGGGCCCCTGAGGCTCTGGAGCCACTTACCAGGCAACTGCTGTGTGAGGTTGAGTTCCTTCTGGTACCTGGGCTGAGTGTAGGACCAGAGTCGCACCTCAGCCCCCAGAGCAGCCTCGAAGCAGTCAAATACTACAGAGCCCTGTGAGGAGAGGGGTGGTGGAAGGCTGGTGGTATAGGGCTCAGAATACAGGCCAAGGGCTCTGAGCTCCTCTGGGGACCATTCCACTTGCCTCCTCCCCCAACCAATGACTCTATACTGTAGGGCCCGAAATTCTCCCATTAGTGTTTCCTTTAAAGGCCCCCAGTTCTAAAGCACACACCCTCAGTAAGGGTGTCAGCAGGGCAGGGATAAGGGCTATTTGAGTCCCTGCTCCCACCCCTGCTGTCCCCCATCCCATGGCCAAAGCTAAGGTGATCAGATATGCCAACGCAAATGTGAGACACCCCTTCCCACACCCAATGCCTCAATGGTCCTCACAACTGCCCATCGAGGTAGGCCAGCAGATTCTCTCCCATTCTACAATTTTCCAGGCAAGAGGATATTGGCTGGGAGCTGCAGGCAGGAGGGGAAGTCAAAGGGTTTGAGTGATTTGGCCCAAGTGGAGCTACATCTTCCAAACACACGTGGCCTCCTGAAGTGGGGAGAAACCCCAACACCCTGCACCATGGTCTACACACAGGGCAGACATGGTATAGAAAGTCCAGAGAAGTAGATCCAGAGCACAGACTTCCCCTCTCCAATCTCAGTTTCTCTCTCTGGAAAATGAGGGTAATAATAATACCTAGTTCATGTGTACTTCTGAGAATTACAGAAGAAAGGGAGAATTAACTCTCCTGAGATCCTTCAGTGCTGGGCATTACACGAGGTGTTTTACACATACCAACTCATCTTTTTCTCACAACAGCCGCATGAGGTAGGACTATTCTTATTCCCATTTTACAGACAGGAAAATAGAGGCATAAAGGGCTGAAAGGTCTTGTGCACAGCCCTGCCAGAGTCAGCGCACAGAGATAACACACACACAAGAGCACTTCAGAGACGCCATATTGAGAAGATGGCTATTGCTAGGATTAGGATTTTGCATACCACAGACTGACCAGGCTGCACGAGGGCAGCAGGCACTTGCACCTCCAGCAGGACGCAGCGGGCGGTAGGGTAGGCCTGGAAGGAGAGCACCACCTGGGCCTGGAGAAAGGCTGTGAGCAATGGAGTGGGGCACTGATCAGGCTCCAGGGCCTCCGGCCAGGCCCTGGCTAGGGGGGGTTGGGCCAGCCAGATTGCCCTCACCGTTCCTAGGCTCCTCGAGCTCCAGATCAGCGGCTCTTCCAGACCTGTCCTCATCTTTAGGTTCTTCCCAGTGCCCTGGAACCACCCAAGAACAAGGCCCGGGTCAGGCCCAGGCTCTGGGCTGGCATTGGGCTTGGCTTCCCTCCTGAAGGCCCAGTGCTGAGAAGCAAGGGCCAGGCCTGAGGCTGGGGGTGGGGTGAGGGAGACAGGGAGATCAGGCTGACCTGGGGGTCCTTTGGCCGGTGTTCTCCAGGTCAACACTGAGGATGCACAGGACTGCTTGGCAGACTCCCCAAGCCTTGTGCCCATCCCAGACATGCTGACGTGTGCACATACAGCTAGGGGATGAAATGCTCACCATGCACAGCCAGGTGGATGGCCACACGCACACAGAGGTCACAGTCAGTCTCCTGGTGGCACCTCAGCACCAGCTCTGTCTGCAGGCGTGTGGGCACCAGCACAGGGCCCGGGGCAGACACGATGCTCCCGGGCAGGCAGAGCACGTCACCATCTGTGCATCAAGGGTCAGGGGGAGCTAAAGCTGTTCATAATCCAGAGTTTAGTTGCACCTGACACCCCCAGAGGGCCAAGAAGCTTTGGGTTCTTCCTGGGTTAGGGGTGGGTGGTCAGGGCAGGGAATTGGAACATCTCCCCTCCCTTCTGCCACCCTGAGCAGTTCTTTTCTTTCTAAAAGTAGGGCTACTCACCCCAGAGGTGGCAGGAAAGGCCCTAGGAAGGAGAGAAAGACAAATCAGAGTTTATGACACCGAACCTAGCCATTTTTCCTTGATAACCCTGGCCAACCTTCTGGGGCTCCCCATTCAAGCCCCTCCCAGGAGAAGACAAACCCAGCTCTTGCCCCCTCCCCATTCTTTTCTTATCCCATCAGCACCAGACAGACCAGCCAGGGCAGTTCTGGTGACAGTGACAGGAGCCAGGCTAGGGCCTCCGATAGGCGGCAGACCAAACCCTGAGCTTTACCCCAACCTTCCCATTACCCCAGACTTACCGGAGAGCAGCGGGCAGTGTCCTGAGGCCCCATAAGCTTCTCTAAAGAGAGGACCATGGGGCTTCGGCCCAGTGCCAAGGACAACAGGAACCAAGGCACAGGCATCTTCCATGTACCAGGAGGCACCAAGGCCCAAGGCCCTGTCCTGCCCCCCCAAGGGGGGGGCAGACACCGTACCTCCGTTCCTAATCAGCCCCAAGCCTGTGGGCACTAGGGGCCAGAATCCCTCTTCAGCCTGGGGTCCCAGTGCTGTCTTGAGCACTCCCTCTCCTGGGAGCCCTGAATCCTGTCCCAGTCCAGCCGGGAGTGCTTTCCTTTCGGTTTGGCTCCCGGCAGGCAGCTGACTGTTCCCGCCCCGCCCTGTCCCTCCCACCAACACCAGGCCTGGGAGCCAGCAGCCTTGGCTGGTGGTGGTGGCCTCCTCTTTTCTCCCTCTCTCATCCTCCTCCTTCTCTGCTGACACCTGGCTGGGAGGGGCCCCTGAAGAGGGTGGTGGCATCACCGCTGAGTAAGGGAGCGCTTACTCACCCTGGGACTCCCTAAGGAAGAGGGCCTGGGCAATGCTAGGGCATCTCCACTTCCCACGTGAATCTGGGATTTTGCTGCCCATTAGGTCCCCTCATACAGGGCACCCCCGGTCCCTTCACACATCTGCCTTGGGACTCAGTGACCCTTTGTGGGACAGGAGCTCTAAAGGGAGGGACAAAGGGCATCAGAAAGTGGGCTTTTCATCCCTTCCTGGCCTCTGCTCAAGGGTGGGAAGGAACTCAGGACTCAGAGCCAGGAAGACAGGGGCCCCATTTGTGCTGTTGCCATGTTGCATGATAGATGGACCTTTCTGAACCTGTTCACAGTAAGGATTAAGATTTCCAGGGGCGCCTGGGTGGCTCAGTGGGTTAAGCCTCTGCCTTCGGCTCGGGTCATGATCTCAGGGTCCTGGGATCGAGTCCCGCATCGGGCTCTCTGCTCGGCAGGGAGCCTGCTTCCCTCTCTCTCTCTCTGCCTGCCTCTCCGTCTACTTGTGATCTCTCTCTGTCAAATAAATAAATAAAATCTTAAAAAAAAAAAAAAAAGATTTCCAGGTCCTGGGGCACCTGGGTGGCTCAATCATTAAGCATCTGGCTTCAGCTCAGGTTGTGATCCCAGGGTCCTGGAATCGGGGCCCACATCGGGCTCCATGCTCAGCAGGAAGCCTGCTTCTTCCTCCCCCACTTCCCCTGCTTGCGTTCCCTCTCTCACTGTGTGTGTGTCTCTCTCTCTAGGTCAAATAAATAAAATAAATAAAATTAGAACAAACAAAACAAGATTTCCAGGTCCTCTTTTGGCTGTTCAGAGGCTTTGCTTGTGAGAATGTGAAGGATATGGTTGTGGGTGTGGACATGGAAGATCTGAGCCCACAAATGATGCATAATAACCCCCAGGCAGGGCTGTGCTGACCCCTCCTCCAACTCAGTATCCTGGGCACCCTAGAGAAGCACACCATGTCTCTTAGCTTATCCATTATGTTTGCCTTTATTTTCTTTTGATCTTGGTTTCTACTGTCCCACCTTTGCCCTGGACACCCAAGGCCAAAACTTCTTTCCCTGGGTCAGGCGCCCTCCCTCCATCCTCTGGGCAGTGCTCACTTCTGGGAAAGCAGTATCCCTGCCTCACAAAGGGTTTTTCTCCACTCCCCCCACCCCCGCAATAGAGTTACCCCTCGCTCAGAATTGGCATGGCTCCTGCCTCCTCTACTTCTGTCCCACACCTCTCCAGCCTGGACTGGAGCATGTGCAGACTGCTCTTTCTGCAATTTTGAAGAAAAGAAGTGTGAGGAGTTCCCCACCTGCAACAGAACTGGGGTCACTAGAGCCCTCATTAAACAGCGACTCTCCCTGCTGGTTCCTAAAGGGTAAATACCAGGAAGAAGCCAGACGCTTAAGGAAGGGGGTGGGACAGAGAGGGAGGTGCTGTACTCCCAGGCCAGCAAACAGAGCAGTAAGAATTTTTGGCCAGTAGTCCTGAGGAAGCACCCCAAGGATTTTAGGGTAAAAGGCTCATTCAGGGGTTCCAGCCAGTACCCCTACGCCTGTCTCTGCTCAGCCTCGGTGGGCAAAATTTGGCGGCCTCGAGTTCCAGCCGGTGGCACAGCTCCAGGCGACCCCGCAGGCACCGCCGATTCCCGAGGCAGCCTCCGCTGGCGGCTTCGGTGGAAGGCTGAGCGTCTAGAGCCCGCAGCAGGCGTGGCAGGTCGCGCAGGAGGCGGTAGCGTGGCAGGTCGCGCAGGGGCGGGGGAATGTCACCCTTGGCACAGAGGCGACTGAAGTAAGCAAGCAGCAGCAGCGGGCGCGGGGCGGCGCGGAGCAGGGCGCGCAGGGGTGCGGAGTGGGGATCCCGGCCTTGGGCTGGACTGGGGCCCGCACTGCTCCACAGAAGCAGCACGGTGCCCCGCTCCTGCGCAACGCGCGCGCGTGCCGCCCACAGCCACGGCAGCGGGCCCACGCGCGCCACGCGCGTCCCCTCCCACAGGTCCACGATCACGTCGCGCCCGCCGCCCAGCGATGCCCGCAGCAGTTCAGCCAGCGCTCCCACCAGGCGTCGCTGCGCCTCGGAGTCGGCCACGTGCAGGAGCAACACCGGCCGCGCTCGGCCAGGGCCTGCGGGCGGGAGTAGCAGGCGAAAGGGTGGGCCGCTAAGGGAGAGCCCAGCAACTTCCCCTCCCCTACTCCACCCTGACTCTCCTTTTCCCTGCCTTGGGGCTAACTCATCGAGTGCCCCACCTGGTTCCTTATCTGCACTGGGGGTAAGTACCTAAGGCAACGTTAGCCTATAGGGTGTCATTGGGCTAATTAGATAAGAGCACCCGGAAGGGGTCGGGTCTTGGGCGCAAGGTTCGGCAGGTGCAGCGCAGGCTGGATTTCCACCCCACCGGTCTCTTCCCAGAGACCACTAACAGTGAACCATCTGCAAAGAGGGACCTTTGCTCTGCCTTAACCATTCCTGACCACTAGGGGGCCTGAGGCTCACCACTTTGGGTAGCCGAGAACTCCGGGCACCAAGAGGGCCATGGCTCTTCTGGAAGGGAGCCTAGGCAGGGGAAGGGTGGGGGACAACTAGCTTAGGCTCTGTGCAGATCTGAATCCTCAGGTTACCCCAGAGTGAGCTTACCTGACAGTGGACGCCGGCGGGTGAAGACCAGAACAATGCCCAATAGGGTGATGAGGGCCAGCAGTGCCAGTATCAAGAGCCCCAGGTGTCTATGAGAGACTGAGTCAAGCAGGTTGAGGCCAAGCCAGGCTCCTCCGTGTCCAACCTTCTTCTAACCCCACCCCTTCTCTCCCAAGAACTCACCATCTGGACACAAGAGGTGCTTCCAGGAAAACTGAACATCTGACCTCCACACCTGAGGGCAGAGAGCCCCCACCCCTGTAAGACAGGGTAGCCCCTTCTCCCAGGGGAAGCTGAGTAGGGCAAGAGAAGGGTATAGGGAATTTCTGCAGCACAGGGTTTGTGTTTGGTCCAACTGTGGTTGGGCACGCAACAGGTCAAGAGTGGCAACCCAAATAATAAACTTGAAGCTGGCCAGGGCATCCAGGAGGACCAGGAGGGCAGAGGCCCTGAATGAAATAATCAGATGCCATGGAGCTCAAGCCCATTGTCACCATGCCTGAATGATTCTTCCCAGGAAAAGGCAGAAATCAGCTTCTTTTTTGTTTTGTTTTGTTAAATTTAATTGTTTTTTTATTTTTTTTTAAATTTTTTATAAACATATATTTATTTTTCCCCAGGGCTACAGGTCTGTGAATCTCCGGGTTTACACACTTCACAGCACCCACCATAGCACATACCCTCCCCAATGTCCATAACCCCACCCCCCCCTCCCAACCCCCCTCCCCCCAGCAACCCTGTTTGTTTTGTGAGATTAAGAGTCACTTATGGTTTGTCTCCCTCCCAATCCCAGAAATCAGCTTTTTAAAATATGACTTCTCCAGTATTTAAATGGTAGCAACTCATTCCAATTTCAAATACCAGGCTGGCCAAATCAAACATTTTTGCAGACTGCATTTGCCCCATGAGCTCCCTGTAGAGTAGATGCTAGGGGAGTATGCACAGAGTGAGGGCAGGACTCCTTACCAGGACACAGCTCCCTGGCTTCAGGAAGGGAATGATGAGCTCTAGTGTCACTGGGCTTGAGCCCTGAGTCTGTGGGAACAAAGAGCAGAATGTTTCCATAGTGTCAAATCTGGCTCTGTCCAGTCTGAGTCTTTGCCCACACTCTTCTTCCTTTCTACCCTCCCACCCCCACAGAAATCCTACCCAGGATTAAGGCCAAGTGCCACTGCTGACAAGAAAGAAGTCTCCTGGGATGCCTGGGTGGCTCATTTGGTTAAGTGTCTGCCTTTGGCTCAGGTCATGATCCCAAAGTCCTGGTATCGAGTCCCGCATCAGGCTCCTTGCTCAGAGGGGAGTCTGTTTCTCTCTCTGCCTGCTGCTCCCCCTTCTTTTGCTCTCCTTCTCTCTCTGACAAATAAATTTTAAAAATCTTAAAAAAAAAAAAAAAGAAGTCTTCCTCCTGCTTCATTCTCAAGCATCCCACTGATTATTTCCAGAGCGGAACTGTTGCACAGATACACATTAATCAGGCGATCAGGCACTCATCAACAAACGTGCTCTGGGTGTCTACTTTGTGTCAAGCTCTGAGGAAAGAAGACACAGATGTTGTCTCTGTCCTCCAGCAGCTCATAAACCAAGGAACCTAACTATATAACCTGCCTCCCTTCTCTCCCACACATCTGAAGGGATGGCTTGTCCACTGGAAAGAACCTAAGTTGTGAAGTGACCACAGCTAAAACCAGGCTTAACCATTGCCTTTGTGGATCCTAGCTGTGTGATCTTTGCATGGAGATAGGTTACCTCCCTCCCTGACCTTTAGTTTCTTCATTTGTACACGAGGACTAATAATCTTTATTTTACTGGGTTATTGAGAGCATCCCATGGGAATATGCATGTTAATACCCCCTACAATATATGGTGCCGGGTGAATTCCTTCAGTAGTAGTAGTTATTAGGACACTGTGGATTCCTTAGGGGCAGACACTGTGTTATATACTTTTCTTGTATCTCCCAGGGTCCAGTACAGGGTAGGCACAGAGTAGGGATTCAATAAATGCATGCTAAATTGGACAGAACTGATTGCCATCTGTATACAGGCAGAATACGGCTCCCCCCTATGTTCTGGGTGTTGGTTAGGGAGTTGACCAGCATCTCCATCCTTCCGGAACTCCCTCTATCTCCAACGCCCATACCACCCCTGTCCCAGACCCCACCCTTCAGCCAGCTGTCAGCAGCCACTGACACAGTGATGCTCAAATCATGGCTGAACTCAATGAAGGTGGTCTTCCCCCAGCTCACAGAAACAAATGAGTCCATGGATTTAGCTATCAATTTTAGGTTATTCCATGGGACTTGGTCTTAAATCTTAAGCATGGCTCGGTATTAAATTTTAAACATTTTCTTTTAAAGTGTAATGTTCCTCCGGGAAGCTCCCAGCTATCTTTATTTTTTCTTTTAAGATTTTATTAATTATTTGACAGAGAGAGAGGGAACACAAGCAGGGGGGTGGGAGAGAGAAGCAGGCTTCCCGCTGAGCAGAGAGCCTGATGTGGGGCTCGATCCCAGGACCCTGGGAATATGACCTGAGCTGAAGGCAGATACCCAACGACTGAGCCACTCAGGTGCCCCAAATTTTAAACATTTGCTACCACCTATATGCTTGCGAGCCCTCATAGAATGCAAGACAAATAAGCAAGCTACAAATGAGTGTTTAAGAATTGGAAGGAGCTAGTCATGCTTAGTCAGATTGGTGCTATGGTTTGATGGACATATATGATTGTGGTTTTTATATCAGATACACAGAAGAGAGTCTGCTGGTCAGACTGTTCCTAGTTTACATAATAAAATTGAATCTGTCAGTAGTTCACAGTATTCTGTGAAGAGCTCCTCAGATTCTAGGGGCTCTGCCTCCTAAGATAGGGAACGTCTGCCAAGTGTCTTGTGGAGACAAACAGGGGTAGAGGACAGCTGGGTCCAAGAGAGGGCCTTGGTATAAAATGTGGCAGCAGACTGAGTGGTCAGAGGACAGCTGGATGTGGGCGCGCTGGTCTCTTGCCACTTTATCTGGGGTAAGTTCAGAAACTAAAAGGATTAGAAACTGCTCCATGAACCCTCCACTGACTGAAGAACCAGCTGAACAAAGACTGGTCAAGTAAATAAATAGCCAGATGATATAAGTTAGAGATTTGTCTGCCTCCACTTGCTGTGCTCTGAGCAACAAGACGGTGGGGGTGGGGGGAGAGGGCTGGAGCCCTGGCTGGGCCATACCTGGCTGATGCTGTACACAGGGGCCACCAAGCTGTCCTGCCCCAAGCTTGGGTGGCTCCAGGCAGCACTGAAGGTGGCGTGTATCCTTGAGGAGAAGTGAAGGACCAGCTGCTGGGCCTGGGTATCCATGCTCACATTCCAGGATGGGGCTGCCAGGGTGGGAAAGGGTATCATGGGAGACATTCTGTTTGCAGGAGGCGATAGGAGTTGGGTTGTGGTTGCCAGAGAAGTCAGAACAGGGCTTGAGCCTGGTTTAGTCCCAGTTGGGTGAGGGTTCAGTGGTGGAAGGGCGTCCCAGCCAGGGTCACTTATCAGCTCACCCGTCTGGTGGGGGCATTCAATATGGCTGCTATTTCCAAATGAGAACTGAGAAATCCAAGAATGGCAAGTCAGCAAGCTCCAGGCACCATCCATACCCCTCCCCATCCACTGTCCCCCACGCTTGTACCTTGAAGCAAAGCTGGGGATGCAGGTCTATTCCCTCCAAGACATACCACTGTGGTAGGAGAAGAGAGTTAGTCAGGGAGCAGGGCCCTGGGCCCCAGCCCTGCCCACTCAAGTCCCGGGGCAGGGGGTGGCTGGCTCACCCCCTCTGACTCCCGAGCCGTGGCATTGGGGAGGTCTTCACAGAGGGTATTCCAGCCCCACTTCTGGCAGAGGGAGGCCTCCAGCTTCAGTGGGCAGCGGAGGGTCAGGGCCATGACCATCTGACTGTGCTGGCTGTAGTCAGTAAAGTGCACTGACTTCCAGAAGTCCGAACCATCTGGGCATGCGGCAGGCAGGGGCAGAGAGTGAGGCCCGCCGAGGCCTGGGCCCTGCTTTGGCCTCAGCCTCGCTTTGTATCCCCATCCCTGGGGGCACCAGGGGATGACTTTATGAAGATGCCCCGCACGTTTGCTGGCGTGTCTAGGTTATCCAAAAAATAAGCATGCCTTCTCCGGACCTTTTATGACCATTTCTACTTCGTTGTCTCATCTCCTGCCTGTGCCTCCATTCTGACCAGTTCTCTGCTGCTCCCCAAACTAAAAATCTGCAGATCTTTGCTTAGGTTCCTCTCAGAACCAGGGATGTACCCCTCGCTACTCTCCTTTTGAAATACTGTCCCTTTTCTCAGCCCAGCTCAGGTGTCCCCTCCTGTAAGAGACCCTATGATTTGACAGACTTCATGGACTTCTCCCTTTCCTGAGTTCATGGCCTATAGCCTAGTCCACAGTTCTAAAGGTGCCCTGGGCTTTGGGCTGCTTTGCACTATTCATTTGCTGTGTTTCAGGCTCCTGTCTCTTTAATTTGGGGATGACAACATGCATACAGCATTTCAGACATCACCAGCCACTTTCACATATAATATTGAACGTAAGTCTCATCCACAGTTGGAAAGGAAGGCTGGGCAAGTGTCACTACTTTGCTGATGAAGAAATTAAGGTTCAGAGAAGAATAAGTGAGATGTGACCTCAGGACTTCAGGCCCATCCTCTTAGGACACTACCTCCTGGATCTCCCGCTTCTGAAGCTCTCACAGTGCCTAGCACAATGTTCAATCTGATTTGTTGGGAGGTGAATGGTAGATACACTAACCCTTTCCCACTACCAACTCCAGGGAAAGTGCCTGCATGCCTTCTGGGGGCTTCCTCCACAACATAGGTGTGAATTGTGTATGTGCGTATGTGTGGTGTGTGTGTATAAGACACTGAGGGCTATGAATGCACATATGCAGCACTCACAGGCTTCAGGCCAGTTCTGGAAGGGACATTTTTTGCGCCTCACGGTGTCCTCTTGCAGGTAGGATACCTGGAGGGACAATGGAACAGTCAGGGAGGGTCATAGGAACGGCTTCTCCTCTATCACTCAGACATGGAACTCCTGGCTTGACCTTGCCCTGATGCCGGCTGCACGAGCTGGCGGGGCATGGAGGAGGAGAAGCAGTGAAGGGTATGGGCAATGGTCAGTGGGGCATGACTGGAGTCTAGGAGTAAGATCACAACCTGGGAGGCTGAGTCCTCTTCTCCCTGGAGAGGAGAACCTATGCTCCCGCCAGAAAAAGGGGAAGTTCACATTCCTCCACTTTTAGCTTTCCTGGCTTCCCAAAGAATGCCCTGTACGGACCCCTCCCTCTGGACCACCCAAACAGGGATTGTCCACCTCGGCAGCTGCTCCCTGCCCCACGTGTCCTTCTGCACCTCCCCTTTTGCCTCCTCCTGGTCGACAAGTTCCCCTGCATTTTCTGTCTAGTCCAAAGAAGTCTTAATGCTAGGCACCTCAGCTTTGTAAGGAGCAGAGAACTGCCAGGGCAGGCTCATGGTGACAAGACTTTTGAAGACATATGGAACCTGCCAGGGGCCCCATGTGTCCTCATCATGACTCCTCAGAACACACAGTAAAGGTAACTGTGTATTCCATCTCTGTGCGCTAAGGCCAGTCTGAACAGGAAAGCTGGGTTTAGTTGGACTTAGGTTGGAATCACCCGCCCCCCGCCTCAAAATACCTCTGTTCGGTGGCTCACAGTCAAGCTGGCAGCCATCTTCCCAAGCCTCTCATCAACACTCAGTCTTTTTAAGACCTGACTCACTAAAGATACGCTTGACCAACTGTGCCTCTGGGAGGCCTAGAAGTGGAGCCGGGGACAACCCAGACCTTTTCCTCTGCTCACCTCTATGCACAGACAGGGCAGAAAAAATTCATAAGGCAGGTCTACAGTGTGGCCTCCAGACACAATTTTCTGTTGACAAAGCAGCAAAAGGAGAGAAGAAATGCCTGAGAAAGAGCTTAGGCACCCTGGACAAGGGCAGTAGGAAGCTGAAACCTTGGCCAACACACCCTGTTTTTCCTTTTATCTGAGACTTACTTCTTCCACTGAGAAATTTCCTTTTGGGGTGGGGGGTTGTCCCTGCTCTATAGTCTGTTTGCTCTAGGTGTCTCAGTATATGAGGTGGGGACAGAGAGGAAATAAGGAGAGGATTAAACATTTTTTGAGCCTCTGCTGTATGCCAGGGAGGGTGCTAGGTGCTAGAAGCATTAACTCAATGAACTGAACACTAGCATCACAGTGATCCTCATTTGAGAAATGAAGAGAGCTGAGGGCCTCAGAGGTACAGCTTCAGTCCCACAAATGGTACCAACCGTATACTAGGGCATCTACAGCAACTGGAGTTTGAAGGGGGATAGGAGGCCCGGGCTGGGGAAATGAGGAACATCTCATTCTCTGAGGGGCAGCAGCAAAAGGAGGGAGATGGAAGGGTACCAAGAAAGATGTAACCACTTCTTGGAGGGAACTGAAAAGCCTTCTTAATGCAAACTGAATCTCGCTGAGGGTCTTCTCGCTGGGGATACATGCTGTATTCATTTCTCTGCTGGGCATTCATGGTTGCTCCAAGTCTCTATTTGCCCTTTGCCTTCCTCTCCTCCCAGCTGACAGGGACCCCTGCACTTTCTGTCTAATCCAAAGAAGGCTTAAATGCTAGGTACTTCAGACTTGTAGGGAGGTCCTAGACAATGACTATCCCTCTCTGGGCCTCAGTCTCCCCATGTATACAATGGGGAGATCTTTTTTGCTCCAGAACTATGTGATCTGGCTTTTTGAAGGGAGACAATATTCCATACCTGCGTGTCGAAGGGACTGCTCAGCTCCTCACATTCTAGTACCCACTGGTGACAAAGACGCACGCTGACCTCAGGTCCCGGAGGGATGGTTACTTGAATAGCCCGTGCCTCAGGCAGCAAATCAAAGGAGAACTCAGGCCCTGGGGAGAAGGGGGACCCCTTGTCTCTTGGCTTGGGTACACGCACCAATACTTGGCTGCACCCATCTCTGGTCACACCCCACACTTACCTTCATGCCTTTGTGAGCTGGGTCTGGGGAGACCTTCCAATGCCTTCGGATCTGAAGGTTGGGTCCTTTTAGTGCGCAACCCCTTGTGAGAGATGTCTGGGGAGGGGACAGCGATGTGATGACCCTTCCCAGACAGGCAACAGCCACTCAGCAGCTTCTTCTGTAGGCAGAGAACATGGTTGGCCTTGGGCCAGGAATCAGGCTTTTGTTGCTGCTTCTGGAACCTGGGGCCCCACAGGCAAGTCATTCAATCTTTAGGGCTTGGTTTCCCTAAGTGTGTAATGGACAGAACAGTCCACTTCATCATCACGCTTTCTATCCTTCCATCACCACGTGATTAGAGTACAAAGGAGAGGATGGGAACAAAAGCGCTGTGGGGCGTAGGGCAGAGCTGGAACTGGCAGGGGGAGTACCTGAGCAGATGCTGGCATCTTGTGTCTCCTACAGAACCGGAACTTACATGACTTTTTGTATTTCTGCACCAGGAGGTGGAAACAGCCCCCCTGGAGGCCTGTGCAGGAAAGGACATATTTACTATCCAGCCCTTCACTGCCCCTCTGCTGCCTGGAAATGTGGCCTGATTTTAGATAGTAAGTCATTTCAAATCATGGAGGGTAATTGTATCAAGCTTCTTTAGTCCTGAAAGTTATGATATAGTCAAAAAGGATTAATTTCTTAAGTAGATAAAAAGTCATACACACACACACACACACACACACGTATATGTGTGTGTGTGTGTGTGTGTATATATATATATGCAAAAATATCCATTGTAGCATTATTTAAAACAGTGTAAAATTAGAAACTGTGAATTCTTAACCAGTGTTTGGGCATTTAGTAAGTGCCGGGCACTGAACTAGGCAATGAAAATACAGAGAAAAAGAAAGATCTTACTTTGCAAATAGAAGGTAATACTAGTAAACTCGCAGAATTAAAACAATTTAATCTCAAGCATTGGTACCAGTGGAAAGGAGAAACACCTTCACAAAATGATACAACTGACCCATAAACATCCGTTGTGGTATGCTATTTTAGAATGATCTGTCTCTGTTGAGGTCGACAATAGGAGAGACATGATAAGTCCCACTTTCCTCGGCCTGGGCATCCCCCAAACACCCTAATTCACATTTCCACTGAGAACAGCCCAAAGGGCTGTTTCTCATACCTGGAGGATCTGACACCAGATGCAGGCACAAATAGTGGCAGAGCCAGAGCTGAGCACACTGAGGCCTTGTGGACACAGCAAGGGCCAGCTGGGTATGGCAAGGAATACGAGCAGACCTTCCTGGTAAAGATAAAAAGTAAATCAAATGGTAGGGTCCCAGGAAGCCCCTCCTGCCTCAGACAGGGTGGACTGGAGGCTGAGATGTGTGGCTTTGGGCAATTTATGGACTTCTCTAAGCCTTAGCTTCCTCGTTCATAAAGTAGGACTGTTGTCAAGATCAGGTGAGATAACGTGTGGGAAAATGATACGTAAACCAGATACTATTAGATATGAAAGATCGTTGTTGTGGCACTGACAGGAGTGAAGGAATAGTTAAAGGGAGTGCCTGGAGGTTATCCTGTGTCTCTCCTTTAATCCTCCCACAGCTCAGGGGCAGCAGCTTTCATCCTACAATCATTTCTACCACCCTGCCCTACCCCTCAGAAACTGGCCCTCAGAAACAGGGAGTCAGAGGGGCTAAGGGCACTGCCTGTGGCCACTTGTGGAGTATGTGGTGGAATTGCAATGCAAATCCAGGCTTGCCCTGATTCTAAACCCTGTGTTTTCTCCTTGATATGCTAACTTCCCAAGTTGGGAGACAAAAATTTGAATGGAAAGCTCCCTAGGGATCTGGAACAAAAGGGACACAGAAGAGAAGCAGGGCAGGGAATGAGACTCACCAGTGAAAGTGTCTTCCTGAAGACACAGTGCCCAGCAGGGGCAAGAAAGAAGAGAAGAATTATTAGTAGGGATTCCTATGGTGGGCCAGGGGGGCATTCTCCCTGGGGTCTTTGCCTCAAATCACCTAATTCCAAGGCCCATATCCCAATAGCCCATCCACTCTGGCTCTTGTCTTCCCAGCTCAACCCTGCCCAGGCCCTCAGCACTCCAGAACCTTGGCTACCCCTGCAAGACCATATAGAGGACACACTGGGGCTGCAAGCAAAGCCCAGGGACTTGGGAGACATGAGAGGACAGGCAGAAAAGTGGGGAGCTTTACCAGTCTGTGGCAGGGAGAGGTCCCTACTGGGCAGCCGCAGGATTACCTTACCATGTGGGAGGCCAGCAGACAGCGGGTGCTCCAGCGGGGCAGGTAGGGGCAGCCAATCCTGGCGGAGGCAGAGAGCCCAATGAACAGCAGGAGGAGAAGCAGGAGTGGAGCTGCCAACCTGGGGCTCCCCATGGGCTCCCGTGGGGTCAGAGCACCCAGACCATGGCTGCACAGCCTGAAGGTGGGCAGCAGGCCCTTGCTGTGCAGCCCCAGGGAGTGCAGGGAGCCCGAGTCTTCGCCCCTGCCAGCCCCTGCCCCACCCTGCCCCAAAGCTCCTCCTCGATCCTAGATCCTAACCAGCCAGCCAGGCCACATTCCTTCTCCTAGCGGAGGGACAGAAGGACGGTTGCCACAACCCCCTCCCCCCCCCCACCCCCCAGAAAACCCTACTGCTCCCCTGGAGGGCAAGGGGCTCCTGCTCTGGCAGAGAAATAACAGGAAAGAGGCCAGCGCAGGGTTAAGGGGATGGAGGGCTGTCCCCACTTCTTAACCCCTCCTACTCCCGCAACACCCTGTAGATTTGACCCGCCCACTAATGCTCTTGGACTTGGAGCTAACTTGGAGATGGGCTTTATCCCCTCACTTAGAGAATTAACAACTATTAAGCACTATTCTGCAATGGAGTCTGGAGACAGAGATGACTGAGGCACCATTTAGAGTTGAACAGAACAAAAGGTCACTGGAGGATGAACGTAAACCTCACATGCCCCCATACACATACTACTCCCCACCTAGCTGACCCTCAACACTATATAGCCCAGCTTTCTCTTCCCACCCAGCTCTTCTGGACAAAGGGCTCCATGTCAAAGGGGTCTCCAGCTTCAAGGATCCTCTAATCAGTACAGTGTGCTCAGGAAGCCCCAGAGCGCATAGCTGAGCCCTGGAGCCGAAGGAGCAGGCCCCACGCACTGACCTGGTTTCCTGTGGTTTCCGATGCTGACGAGGCTCCAGACTTTGTGGGGACCCTCCCCATCATCCCACAGCTTCCTCCTGCTCATGGAGCATTTGAGCTGCTTCAGTCCTTACCTTGGTGACACACATAGAAAGCAAGTTTGGGGCACACCAAAGGGATTAAGTCATCTTGATATTGTTACTGTCCCTCTGCACCTTTCAGCAGCCTGACCCTAGCCTCCTTGCAGCCAATTCTAGGTCCACTGTCTGAAGACCCATCCGACCCATAATCCTAAAAATACTCTCTGACTTTTGAGTTTTGCCTAATACTTTACGTTCTCCAAGGCCTAGCCATTGATGTTAAGAAATAGGTGGTTTTGTAATTGAATAACTAAATAATGATACATTTCATTTAAGTAGCAGTTTACCTGCTTCACATTTTACAAGCACTTCTGTATTTGATCTACCTAATCATCTCATGAGACAGGTAAGTGAGAATTATTTTCATTTCGTAAAGAGAGAAATAGGGAAAGAGAAAGAAGAGTGATTCCATCAAAGGTCTCTAGACCAGGGAGCTCCAATTTGCCACTTCTCATAATTCATTCCTCTTTCTACCAGCCTATGGTTTCTCTTCCCACTGCCTATTCTCCTTCTACTCTTGGAAACCCAAAAGGGTTTGCCTGGCACAGTCCTGGGTTTTGGCCTGGGAGCCCATCACTGTGAAAACAGACCAGTAAGATACGAAGGAAGCAAAGGGTGGGCTGGCCATATTAAGGATAGGTTAGGGAGTTCTTTCCCCCAATTTTTACCTAGCTTACAGTGGTTTAGATCTATATAAATAATGCATTTTCCAATGCTGAGGGCATGAAGCTTGGTTCCATTCTAAAATACTTCTATTTTTTCTTTTCTTTTCTTTTCTTTTTTTAAAGATTTCATCCTTCTATTTGAGAGAGAGAGAGAGGGGGAGAGAGGGGAGAGAGCACAAGCAGGGGTGAAGGAGCAGAGGGAGAGGGACCAGGCTCCACACTGAGCAGGGAGCCAGCATGGGGCTCAATCCCAGGACCTTGGGATCATGACCCAAGCCAAAGGCAGATGCTTAACCAACTGAGCCACCCAGGCATCCCTAGAATACTTCTATTTCTTGACCTCTTGTATTTTCTGATCTATCATAGTGAAAATATTTCCTTAATTGCTCCCTGACCCTGAGGCTAAGGTATGGTAGGAGAAGCAGAAAAGAAATAAAAGGACCCACATTCACACATACAAAAGAAAAAAATATATAAAGGGAAGAAAATGACAGCATAGAAAAGGAAAAAGAATTAAGGTGGGGAAGAAAGGGGGAAAGAACAGAGAAAAGAAGGTTGTGTTTTATTTATTGTCTTGCTGGTTTGCCTATTGATTGTGGAGCCTAAAAAAAGATTTAGGGTAGCGAGCACTGCAGGCAAACTCAGGCACATCTAGTAAAGAGTAGGGAATCAGTTCAAGATTTGCTGAATTCTTACTATCAGACTCGAGGCCATATGATTTGCCTACATTATCTCATTTTATTAGTATTACAACCCTTGAAGTCTTTTTAAACCATTCTACAGACTTGAACACACTAGGAAGATTAAGTAACTTGTCCAAACACAAAAATGGAGATCTGGGACTTACCACCATGTTTTTCTGCCAGAACATACTGCTTGGGAAGATCTGTGAGAAGTTAAGGGGTTTATGGGCTCTGGGATCCACAGAATTACTAGATTTAGCAGTGCAATGTAGTTGGTAGGGTTAACAGTATGAAGGAAGAATTTGGAATAGTTGGAAAGAACAAAGGGAAAGTAGGTCTTATGATAGTGAGTTAGTGGTTCAGACTTCCAGACTAGTAGGGATTGTTTGGCAAGAGTCAACAGGGGAGGAATAACTGTGGCTGGAATTTGAGGTAGCCAACTGGAGTAAAAGCCAACAGCAGCACAGAGGCCCTGTCTTCTTAGAAGACGGCTGAAGCCTGTCTTACCTGTGGTTTGTGTCTAGAGCTAACCCAGACCTCATGCTCTAATAACCTTTACTTGGGGACTAACCCAGGAGCCAGGAAATTGTGGCAGACCCCTGCAAATGCTCAGATAGAGAGCACACTGTGGGGGCCTTGGACAGCTGTTTTTCTTGAGCCTTACCCTTACATAGACTCTGGTCAGACCACGCACCAGCAACTCCAGGCTCTTTCTATAATGGCTGATTCCGAAAGTCTCTTGGGGCAACTGCGCCTACTGTTAGGGCACCTTAGGCAGGAAGGGCCAACGCATTAGACCAGTGTAAACCAAGAATGGATGGGTGTTCCTTCCTTACTTCTGCTCTTCCAGAAGAGATCAACCTCCAGAATTCCAAGGCAAGAGATTATACTTAAGAGATAGGGACTCCCAGGGGCGCCTGGGTGGCTCAGTGGGTTAAAGCCTCTGCCTTCGGCTCAGGTCATGATCCCGGGGTCCTGGGATCAAGCCCTAAATCGGGCTCTCTGCTCAATGGGGAGCCTTCTTCCCTTCCTCTCTCTCTGTCTGCATCTCTGTCTACTTGTAATCTCTGTCTGCCAAATAAATAAATAAAATCTTAAAAAAAAAAAAAAAAAGAAAGAGAGATAGGGACTCCTAGTCTGAAAGGGGAAAGTTAACAAGGGAGGAGATTTTGGTATTTACTAAGCACCTGCTATGCACTCGACTATTTATACACATTGTTTTATTTAATCCTCACAATCTCTGTAGCTACTATGATCCCCATGTGTCAGATCAAAAATCAGAGATCTTGCTCAAGGCAAAAGGCAGAATTCCAACCTAAGTCAGTCTAGTATAAGAAGCTGTATTCATTTCACTATGCCATACTGCCTTTCTCATAGACTAGATGCTCTCTTAAGGGTCCCTCCAATGCCTATAGCCTAGATCTGCAAACATGAGGAAACAGCCATTTCTCCCATTTATATAGTGTTACATAATTCACAAAGCATCTTCGTAATACTTCACCTTATTTGATCTTCAAAACAGTCCTGTGAAATAGGCAGGGTTGATTTTAGCCATATGATTGGGTGTGCTGGTACTCGAACCCATCTTCTACCATCCAAATACAGTGCTCTTCCCATTAAATCAAGATTTCTTTCAAAGGAGATCTTGTTTGCTACAACCATGAGGCAGGAGAAAAATGATTGGAAAAGCAGAACCCCAATAACCCAACAAGTAGAAAATGAAAATAAACCAAATGGCTTTTTTTTTCATTGACAGTAATTTCCATAATGGGTCTTTAAAAGCACTCTAATGTTAAGTATCATTCCAATTATCAAAGAAAAGTTTAACTTAAAATTTTTTTTAAAAATTTGCATCCCAATTCTTTAAAAATTAGCAATCTGTGCCTGGTGCACATAATTCCATTACTCACACATTTCCATCTCCTTTCCTTTGCTCTCCAAATTCTATGCCTGCCTCAGTCTAATTCTTTCCTCTGTGCAATATATCCTGTCTTCAGTCTACAGTAGCACAAGTTATTTCATTCAGTAGAGCACACATTATGTTTAGGTACTGAGCAAGGGGTGAGGAAAAGACATATAAACAAATAATTCTGTCCATAAGAGGTAAAATAAAAATGCCACACAGATTCAAAGAAAGAAGTTTTATTTTTTTTTTTAAGATTTTATTTATTTATTTGACAGACAGAGATCACAAGTAGGCAGAGAGGCAGGCAGAGAGAGAGGAAGGGAAGAAGGCTCCCTGCTTCACAGAGAGCCTGATGCGGGGCTCGATCCCAGGACCCTGGGATCATGACCTGAGCCAAAGGCAGAGGCTTTAACCCACTGAGCCACCCAGGGGCCCCCAAAGAAAGAACTCTTATTCTTTGAAGCAACCAGAAGGCTCCTGAATTACCATATAAACTGAATCCTGAAGGATAAGTAATAAAGGCATATAAAGGTCTAAAAGGGGAATTTTTCAACAAACTGGGAAAATATGAAAGCGATATGGGGATTCAAGAGGTTCTACTGATGAGTCTGAGAGTATTGGGAGATAATGTAAGACTGGTGCACTGAAGTCACACCTTGAAAACACCTGAGAGAAAGGTATTTTGGCAGTTCAAAAAACAATAGCATATAGTAGTAACTTGTGCTATTTGCATCTCAATTCTATTTGTATCCCATAGATCTAGAACTGTGCTTTTGGTATACTCACTTGCAAACAGGGATACAGGAAGAGGTATGGGTAGGAGGTAGAAGACAAGGAGTTAAGTTTGGGACACATGGAGCTTGAGAGGATAGTTGGGACACGTGGAGGAAGAGGTTTGGCAGTGTTAAATACTGCCAGTATCTAAGAATGACTGAGTATATACTTAATGTTTATAGAATAAAAGGACTAAAAAAAAAAAAAATGACTAGAACTCTGGAGAGGGCAGAGGTCTGCAAATAGAGGTCTGGACAGCATCCAGAGACAATAAAGTCAAGCAGACAAGACCAAAGGGACATGCATCTTTCCTGCAGTACATATTTACTATGTCAGACTTTTAGGTATGAAAAACGGCCTTTAGTTCACAGCTTTCCCACTTCCATTTTTAATTCATCTGCTCCACACTATTAGATACTGAATTTATTAGTTGTTTCACATGTATACCATCTCTCACCCAGATTACAGGCAGGGATACCTTAAAATTATTTGGATACCATATTATTAGACACATAAAGGACAATCTGTTAACCCTAAATGATAAACACGAATATCCTACCAAAAGAAGAGGCCATAACCCAAGCAGGATAAGTGAGAATGGGCCATTTTACAGGTGGGGAGATTAAATGTTTGGCCCATGGTAGTTTCTGTCAATCAGATGCAGGGCTCCCACTATGACTTAAGTTTCCCTATGGCCAGTTCACTTTTCTACTGCTACTTCCAGTTTTCGTGGGAAACTTCTAGCTACCTCCTTGTGTCTACAGCCACTCAAGCAACATACCTGTCACAGTTTATCAAATTCCAACATAAGGCACAGGGTGGACAAGACAGTTGTAACTTTATTGAAGTTCTTTTTAATTAAAATGCTTTGCAGTAGAGACCACAGCCTGCAGGGGGAGCCTCCCAAATGTTTCCTGCCCCACTACCTACAGACTGAAGTAGAATTTGATTTATTCCCTATCTCTTTCAGTCTTGATGGCTAAGGGGTAATGGATGCAAGCAGAGAGAATGACCAAGAGGAGGCAAAGATGAGGCTTTGTCTTGAAAAACCCTGAAGGGCCTCAACTTCAACCAGTTGAAGTTGGCTTTATAGTTGTTGATCATCCAGTTCCAGCCAACCAGGAATAAATTAAATATAGTTTTGTCACCTCAGCTGATAGCAACAGGAGGGGCTTTCCAGAACGTGGGCCTAGTTTGCACCAGCTGCCAAAATCACCAACAATTTCAGAACAGCTCCTCTATCTTCTCACTTGGCTCAATGGGAGGCCCAGGCTTCACCCCACAGGAACAGGCAGGCTTCATTTACGCTTCTTCTCCTGTGTGCTGGTAAACCAAGAGTCTAGGAGCTTCTTGCTGTAGTACAACTGCCAGGCATGTACTTGAACCGCCAGCACCAACACCAGATACATGACAGAGACAGCAGAAAAACCAAAGAGAAAGCGGTAAGCCTTTCCATGGCGGTAGAGTTGCTGTGCAGCGGGGAACATCTCCATGCTGCCATAAATGAGAGGAGCTATGGAAAAGAGCCCCATGCTGATCATGGAGAGCACCAGGTAGCTAATGTTGTTGCGAGGGAAGGAGAGGAGGCCCAAAAGAGAGGGCACAATGCTCAGCAAATAGGGGTATTCCCACTGATAAGGCATGGCCACCTGATCATGTGACAATAGCCTAAGGTGTCCCACACTCATCTTGGCAACCAGCAGCAGCCATATGACCAGATGCACGTAGATCAGCTTCTTGATTTCATACTTGAGTGTCACACTGTGGGGCAGAGCAGAGGAAGAAGTATCTTTCATTCAAATTTTCTGACCAACTATATGCCAAGCAATTATACTGGACACTGGGATACAAACGTGAGTAAGATACAGTCCCTGCCTGGATTCTTGGGGACAAGGAACAAAAATAAAAAATAAAGGGTGTCTGAGTGGCTCAGTCAGTTAAACATCTGACTCTTGATCTCAGCTCAGGTCTTGATCTCAGGGTTGTGAGCTTGAGCCCCACGCTGGGCTCCACACCAGGTGTGGTGTCTACTTTAAAAAATAAAAAGAAAAAATAATTGGAAAATGAACTGGAAGAACTCTAGTAAATATATGTTGCCAGATATATGAGATCACAGGAAGGAGTAATCAATTCAGCTTAGGATGGGATGTCTGAGGTTATCTAGAGGACAGTGATATTTGAGATAGGCTCTGAAGGGTGGCTGCAGCAGGGATTCCCATCAGAGGTAAAAGCATGCAGTCCAAAAGACATAAGCACTGTGTTCCAGGAAAGCAGGTAGTGTGGCAAGAATACTTTGCAGTGGGAAGGGGAAGAGCAGGATATGAAGCTGCAAGGCGTGAGTCAGATTAAACGCAAAAGAGTAACTCAGAGCTGTGTTTAGAGAGATGACTTTGATTGCACCATAAGAATATTGCCTAGAGGAAGGAGATACTGGCAGCAAGGAAATCAACTCAGGCTGCCCATATTTCCCCAGCTAGAATAGATGTTACAGCCAAAGCAAGCACATATATTTCTATTATTCTAATTCTCTCAGGTCCTCAATGTATTCTCCTCACACCTGAGGACAGTTTCTGCTCTGGACAGTTATCAAAACACTTGCTTGTACTGTCATATCCTCTTAGTCTGGGGTCTAAGGATAAGAATGAGAAGAAGGTCCAAGGAGCTTGTCACTCTTCAAAACTCTGGAAACATGTGGAAAACACTCTGGGAGAGTTTGATGGATTTAAGGAAAGAAAATCTTTTTTTCCAAAAATTTTATTTTAAAAATATTCATTATAGAAAACGTGGAAAGGTAAAGGGGAAAAAGTCAGTCACCTGTAGACTTCATGATCCACGAAGGCAGGGACCAGCTTTTGTCTTTTTAAAAGAAACTTTTTTTTTTTTTTTTTTTAAGGTGTAACACGCATACAAAGACCAGGTCTGTTTTGCTTACTATTATATCCTCAGTGCCTAGCACAATGTCCGATGGGTAGGAACTCAATAAATACTTGTCGGACGAATAAACGAAAGTAGAAATAACCCTTACATGGGAGTGTTCCTAAAATTCCCTGTAGGCGAGGAAAGGATGGGCTTTATCGTCCACATTCTCCAAAACGACCCGAAATATAACAGCTACCATGTATTGGGCAGGCTCTTTATACGAATTACTACCTCACTAATTCTTCACCAAAACCTAAATAATGGATTGTTTTTCCCTTCACAGATGAGGAAAGTGGGTTTTAATTAAAAACTGGGTTTCCGAGGTCACAGCGAGGCCAGCATCGCTCTGGACTCCGGAGCCTAGAAGGCAGGGACTGGACCCTTCCAAGAACGGGGCGGATCACCGGGTGGTGCTTATGGGAGCGAAGGGGCTTCCCGAAATTGGGGACAGGCCCTGGGCCGTCACGGGTGCGCGAGGACCGGCCGGTGTCGCTTTCCAGGCCCTCCGGGCTCTGGCTGGGGAGAAGGCCTCCGTGCTCCTCGCCTCACTTCATACCTCATCTGGTAGTGCATGGCGACGCGCTCCCGGTGCTGAAAGTCGCTGCCGTCGGTACCGGCCGCTCGCGGGCCTGCCCGAGATGCCATTATCCCTGCCCAGAACCCCAGATCCCCGCACGCCGACCCTCCACCGGGACTACCGGGCCAGTTGCCTGCACACCCGGATAGCACGGCCTCAGCTTACTACCCTAACAGTCGCGCGGTTCTGAGCACAACTTCCGGCCTCTCTGTCTCCAGAGGACCGACTCTGTGGTCACGCCCTCGCGCACGCGCACGTACACGCTCTCGCGGCCCCGCCGCGGCCTGCCTTTGCCGCTTCAGACTGTCCAAGAAGTCAGTCATCGTGGATGGCATCTTTTTGCCTCTACCTGGACCGTATCTCTTAAAGTGTTGAGCACTTTTACCTTCTTAAACTCTAAGAGTTTAAGACACCAATGTCCCCACTTCACAGATGGGGAAGTAATACTTAAAAAGGGTTCTGTAACTCCCAATAGGACACCTGATTGACACAGTCTCAAAATAACTCCCCATGGATTACTTACTTAATCATTGCAAAGAGAAAATAGTAACTTTACAGTGAAGAAACCTGGGGAACACCCCCTTAGCGAAGTAATCAAAGTTAACTTGATCAGTAATGAGACAAACTGACATCTCCTGTCTTCTGTTACACTAAGGCCACAGCATCACTTCTGTGATATTTCTGCCAAAAACAAAAACATTCAACCTGAATCTAATTATGAAGCAATGATAGATAAAGTGAAGGGCATTCTATAAGATAACTAGACTGTATTTTTTAATATGTCAAGGCTATGGGGTTGCTGGGTGGCTGTTAGTTAGCAGAGTGTCTTGACTGTTCTTAGCCACAGATCTTGGTCTCAGGGTAGTGAGTTCAAGCCCTGTGGTGGCCTCCAGGCTTAGTGTAGAGCCTATTTAAAAAATAAAAATGTCAAAGCTATGAAAGAAAAAAAAAATTATGGGGGACCTGGGTGGCTCAGTCAGTTAAGCATCTGCCTTTTGCTCTGGTTATGATTCCAGAGAACAGGGATTGAGTCCTACTCAGCAGGGAGTCTGCTTCTCCCTCTCCCGCCCCTCCTCCCACTTATGCACAGGCTCTCACTCTCTCTCAAATAAATAAATAAAATCTTTTTTAAAAAGAAAAGAAAGTTGTATTTCTTCTTCTTCTTTTTTTTAAGATTTGTTTATTTTACAGACAGATCACAAGTAGGCAGAGAGGCAGGCAGAGAGAGAGGGGGAAGCAGGCTCCCCGCTGAGCAGAGAACCTGATGTGGGGCTTGATCCCAGGACCCTGGGATCATGATCTGAGCTGAAGGCAGAGGCTTTAACCCACTGAGCCACCCAGGTGCCCCGAAAGTTGTATTTCTTAATAATAAGAAAGTCGAAATGACCATTTGATCCAAGAGCTGCAGAATGAATGTTGTGTTAGTAGGCATGAAAACAACCTTATTCTCATTATACATCTCCAAGAGAGCTCTTGGGTGACCAGGTACATTGTCAATGAGCAGTAACATTTGAAAGGAATCTTTTTTTTTTTTAAAGCAGTACTTCTCAACAGTGGGCTTAAAATATTCAGTAAACCACGTTATAAACAGACATGCTATCATCCAGGATTTACTGTTCCATGTATAGAGCATAGTCAGAGTAGATTTAGTATAACTTTTAAGGGCCCTGGGACTTTCAGAATGGCAAAAAAGCACTGGCTTCAACTTCAAGTCACCAGCTGCACTCATCTCTAACAAGAGAGTCAGTCTGTCCTGTGAAGCTTTGAATTCAGGCACTGACTTCTCTCTAGCTCTGAAAGTCCTAGATGGTATCTTCTTCCAGTAGAAGGCTGTTAAATCTACACTGAAAATCTGTTGTTTTGTGTAGCCACCTTCATTAATGATCTTAGCTAGATCTGGGTAACTTGCTGCAGCTTCTACTTGCTGCTTTATCTTGCACTTTGATGTTATAGATTCCTTAAGCCTCATGGACCACCTCTGCCAGCTTCACACTTCTTCTCTTCTGCAGCTTCCGCACCTCGCTCAACCTTCACAGAACTGAAAAGAGTTAGGGCCTTGTTCTCAATTAGTTTTTGGCTTAAGGGAATGTTGTGGCTGGTCTGATCTTTTATCCACACTACTAGGACTTTCCCTTTATCAGCAATAAGACTGTTTCACTTTCTTACCATTTGTGTATTCACTGAGGTAGCACTCTTACTTTCCTTTGCACCTTTTTCTTTGCACCCCAAATTTGGCTGTTTGGTGCAAAGGGCTAGTTTTCGGCCTGTCTCAACTTTCAACACACCTTCCTCACTCAGCTGAACCATTTTTAGCTTTTGATTTAAAGTGGAAGACTTGTGGTTCTTCCTTTCACTTGAACACTTAGCGGCCATTGTAGGATTATTAATTGGCCTAATTTCAATATTATTGTGTCTTAGGAAATATGGAGGCCTGAGGAAAAGGAGGGAGATGGGGAGAGAAATGGTCAAGTGGTGGGCAGTCACAACACACACATTTGTCAATGAAGTTCTCTGTCTTATATAGGCATAGCTCATGGTGGTGCCAAGTAATTACAACAGTAATGTCAAAGACCACTGATCACAGATCACCACAATAAGTAAAATAATAATGAAAAAATTTGAAATCACAAGAATTACCAAAATGTGACACAGAGACATGAAGCGAACAAATGCTGTTGGAAAAATGGCACGGATAGACTTGCTCAATGTAGGGTTGCCACAAGCCTTCAATTTATGAAAAATGCACTGTGGAGCTCAATAAAGTGAAGCACCATAAAGCGAAACGCAGTGAGGTAAAATAAGCCTGTGTCTGTCTCCTCCCCCTACACTCTCCAGAACATCTTTTCTTGCCCTCTGCAAACTCTGCTCTTTCGAATCCATCTTACTACTCCGGCAAAAATCACCTCTCCAACATCAGCTCCTACAGCTCTTGTTCAGTGAGTTGCAGTGTTTGTTTTTAAGATTTTACTTATTTATTTGACAGAGAGATCACAAGTAGGCAGAGAGGCAGGCAGAGGGAGAGGGGGAAGCAGGCTCCCCGCTGAGCAGAGGGCCTGATGCGGGTCTCAATCCCAGCACCCTGAGATTATGACCTGAGCTGAAGGCAGAGGCTTAACCCACTGAGCCACCCAGGTGCCCTGCAGTGTTTGTTAAGCCTGGTTTAAAACCATCTGTGCTAGAAGCACCTGGGTGGCTCAGTCATTAAACATCTGCTTTTGGCTCAGGTCAGGATCCCAGTGTCCTGGGATCGAGTCCCACATCAGGGTCCCTGCTCAGTTGTTGGGGGGTGGTGTCTGCTTCTCCCTCTCCCACTCCCCCTGCTTATGTTCCCTCTCTTGTGTTCTCTCTCTCTCTGTCTCTCTCTGTGTGTGTCAAATAAATAAATAATTTTTAAAAAGACCATCTGTGATAGAATCACCCAGGATTTTTTTTTAATCACCCAGGATTCTTATTACAAGCATATATTTCAGTGGCAGCAGCTGAGGCCAGCGGGCAAGGTAAGATGCAGCTGACCCAGGAGAGAAGCTGCTGCCAGAATCAGCTTCCTCTGAAGCTTCCCCGCTAAGGGACTGGCAGCTATGGCCAAGGAGATCCTGGGTGAAGCATGCTGCACTTTGATGAGCTGGACAAGCTGCATGTGTGGGACCCTGAGGTTACCCAGCAGACCACAGAGCTCAAGGAAGAGTACAAGGACTCTGTGGACAAAATTGGCCAGTTTCAGAAAATAGTCGGTGGTTTACTTGAGCTTGTTGACCAACTTGCAAAAGAAGCAAAAAATGAGAAGATGAAGGCCATTGGTGCTCGGAACTTGTTCAAATCTATAGCAAAACCGAGAGAAGCCCAACAGCAGCCACTGCAAACACTGACAGCAGAACAGAAAATGCAGCTTGGAAGGTATCGGGTTGAAGAGGAAGCTTTGTGTAAAATAGAAGCAGAACAAAATGAATTTATTGACCAGTTTATTCTTCAGAAATGAACTGAAAATTTCATTTTATAGCTGGAGGGCCAAAAAACCAAACCAAACCCCAAAACCCTCTGTTCCGTCCCAGTGACTTGACTAGTGACCCACGTAGGTCCTGAGAGATGGTGGGTAAGGGACACAGCATCTCTAAAGGCAGAAAACTAATCTGAGGGGGCTTGTTGTAGAAATCTGTGCACATCTGCTGGTAAACACCCAGTGGCCATGGTGGTCCAGGCTCTCACCTCTCGGCATTCTTAGCCTGAACTGAGCAGTCTGAAAACTCTAATCTTTTTTTTTTTTCTTTGTAAATTCACAAAGCTTTGGAAAGAAAGAGCAATAAATTATTGTTTTAAAAAATGAGTAAAAATAAAAGCATATATTTCTGGGGCACCTAGGTGATTCAGTCAGTTAAGCGGCCGGCTCTTGATTTTGGCTCAGGTCATGATCTCAGAATCCTGGGATCAAGCCCCTCTGGGGCCCCACACTCAGTTGGGAGTCTGCTTGAGGGTTCTCTCTCCCTCTCCCTCCAGCCCTCCCCTCATTTGTGCATGCTCTTTCTCTCTCTCAAATAAATCTTAAAACACACACACACACACATAGGGGCACCTGGGTGGCTCAGTCAGTTGAGCATTTTGCTTTTCACTCAGGGCTCAGGTCATGATCCCAGGGTCCTGGGATAGAGCCCTGTGTCAGGCTCCCTGCTCCACAGAAAGTCTGCTTTTCCCTCTCCTTTGCTTTTGCTCCTCCTGCTTGTGATCTCTCTCTGTCAAATAAATAAAGAAAAAAATCTTTAAAAAAATAAAATAAAAACCCCATATACTTCTGGGTCTTACCCTCACCCAAATAAATCATTCTTCCAAACTGGGCCCGAGACCTTTATTTTTAATCTAAAATGTTGACTAGGCAATGCATTTATGTGGTTTAGAAATCAAACAATATAATAAATTTATGCACAATGAGTACATGAAAAGATGTTCAGCACTGTTAGTCATTAGAGAAATGCATTTTGAAATCTCTATGAGATACCACTTCACACCCAGTAGGATGGCTAAAATAAAAGACAGACCATAACAAGTGTTCCCATGGATATGGAGGAAATGGAATCCTCAAATATTGCTGGTAGGAATGTAAAATGGTGCAGCTACTTTGGAAAAATAGTTTGGCAGTACCTAAAAAAATTAGAGTTACTAATATGGCCCAGCAATTCCATTCCTAGATATATACCCAACGGAAGTGACAATATATATCCACACAGGGATATATGTCTTGTATCCAGGGACGCCTGGGTGGCTCAGTCAGTTACATATCTGCCTTCAGCTCAGGTCATGATCCCAGGGTCCTGGGATCAACCCTTGCATTGGACTCCCTACTTAGTGGGGAGCCTGATTCTCCTGCCTGACACTCCCCCACTTGTGCTCTCTCCCACTCTGACAAATAAATGAATAAAATCTTTAAAAAAATTGTTCACATGGGGCACCTGGGTGGCTCAGTGGGTTAAAGCCTCTGCCTTCAGCTCAGGTCATGATTCCAGGGTCCTGGGATCAAGCCCCTCATCCGGCTCTCTGCTCAGCAGGGAGCCTGCTTCCCTTCCTCCCTCTCTGCCTGCCTCTCTGCCTACTTGTGATCCCTGTCTGTCAAATAAATAAATAAAATCTTTTAAAAAAATTGTACACAAACGTTCATAGCAGCATTATTTATAATAGTTAAAAAGTAGAAACAACCCTATCTTCATCAGCTGATGAGTGGATAAAAAAATGTGGCATCTCCATAAATGGAATATTATTTGGCAATGAAGAAGGATACATACTACTGCATGGGTGATATTATGCCACGTGAAAAGCTAGTATAAAAGGACCCCATATTGTAAAATTCTATTTATATGAAATATTTGGAATAGACCAAGCCATAAAGACCAAAAGTAGAGTAGTGGCTGACAGGAGGAAATACGGAGTAATTGTAATAGGTATGCAGTTTCTTTTTGAGGGCAATAAAAATATTCTATAATTACATAGTAATGATCATCGGACAACTTCGTGAATATACTAAAAACCACTGAATTGTACATCTCAAAAGGGTGAACTTAATCATATGGGCATTATATCTCAATAAAGCTGTTATTTTATTTTAAAAAATATTTTACTTATTCATTTGAGAAAGAGAAAGAGAGCAAGCATGAGCTGGATGAGGTGCAGAGGGAGAAGCAGGCTCTCCACTGAGCAGGGAACCGGAGTGGGGGCTCAATCCCATAACTCTGGGATCATGACCTGAGCCAAAGGCAGATGCCTAACAACTGAGCCACCCTAGTGGCCCAAAGCTGTTATTTTAAAATGCAAATGGTCATGAGGGAAGGGCAATAATGGAAAAGTGTGATCACTTACAGCAGTGATTTGTTTTTGTTTGTTTTATTTTGTTTTACGTAGGCTTCCGTGCCCAACATGGGGCTTGAACTCACAACCCCAAGATCAAGAGTCACACACTATATGACTGAGCCAGCCAGGCCCCCCTAGAGCAGTGATTTGTAACTGCTTTTGTGCCATGGACATCTTTGGCAGCCTGGGGAACCCTTCTCAGAATGAAGTTTTTGGATGTACAAAATAAATTATATAACATTACAGTGAAAGCAAATTGTATCAAAATAAAGTTCTCCAATTTAAAAAAATATATGCAGTGAAAACTCCTCCTTTCAAGTCCTCTCCCCATCCTCCTAGGTCTCAATCCAGTCTGCCCGACTCCATCCAACCAAGGAAACACTTTGTGGTGGGTTTTTAAAACGTAATTGTATGTATTTCCAGAGTTTCTTGAAGTACATACAAACAAATGTAAAGTTACATTCTGGGACCCCTGGGTGGCTCAGTCAGTTAAGCGGCTGCCTTCAGCTCAGGTCATGATCCCAGGGTCCTGGGATCGAGCCCTGCATTAGGCTTCCTGCTCAGTGGGAAACCTGCTTCTCCCTCTCCCACTCCCCTGCTTGTGTTTCCTCTCTCTCTGTCAGATAAATAAATAAAATCTTTAAAAAAATAGTTATATTCTTATTTTACACTTTCTTAAATACAGAGGCTACTGTATTATATATACTTAGTTAAGACCTTGCTTTTTGTTTCCATGTAACAATATATCTTAGAGATTTTCCCTAGATCAGTGCATAAGGAATATCCTCATTTTTTTTTTTTGGCTTCTTAGGATTATTCCATTGTATGAATATAAGATAATTTACTTAACCTGTCTCTCTTGTAGTACATTTGGATCATTTCCAATATTTTGCTATTACAAGCATAGCTTCATTTCATTCATGGGCAAGTAGATCTATATTCTGGAATCCCAGAAGTGGTATTGCTGGGTCAAAGAATATACGGTGTCTGTAATTTTGATAGATCTGGACACATTGCCTTCCACAGAGGTTAGATCAATTACATCCTCACCAACAATGTGTGAGTGTGTCTGACTCTTTGCTTTCCCACAGCTTTGCCAACAACATTTGCTAGTCTGATGGGTGAAGAATCACATCTCTGCATAGTTTTATGTTTTATTTCTATTTCTTTTATTAATTTCTATAAGTGGGATTAAATGTCTTTTTACATACTTAAGGCTCATTTGTATTTCATTTACCTGAACTATGTTCATATTCTTTGCCCAATTTTCTACCATTTTGTTGGTCTTAGTTTATACAGAGAGGAGGGAGAAGAGAATGAGAAAGAGGGAGAGAGAGACAGATGCAGAGAAAGAGATGGAACGAGGGAGAGAGGTGGGGAAAGAGAGAGAGGAGATAAGCATCTTGCCTATTTTAGTTCCAATATAGCTTTCTTTCTGTATGTCATTTGACTCTGTTCAGGTATGACCAGCTGAACATGCAGAACACTTTTTTTTTTTTTTTTAAACTAGGCTCCGTGCCCAGTGCGGAGCCCAATGCGGGGCTTGAACTCACAACCCTGAGATCAAGACCTGAGCTTAGATCAAGAATGAGATGCTTAACCAACTGAACCACCCAAGTGCCCCCAGAATACTTTTAAAATATAGCTGAATACATAATCTTTTCTTTTATCGCTTCTCAATTTTGAGTCACACAGGTAGAGTCCTTCTCTACCTGTGTGACTCAAAATTATCTCAAATGATTTCTCCAAATTATAAATGATATCTCCAAATTATCTCAAATGATTTCTAGGCACTTCAGAGTTTGAGAACCATGCTCAGACATCTGCCTCTCCCAATAGAATATAAGGTCCCCAGACTGGGACAAGAACTAAGGCATCTATGTCCCCAGCAGTCCATAGTGCCTGGCATAGCATAAATGCTCAAGAAAATGCTTGTTGAATAAGTAAATCCCAGCGGTTCAACACTATCCTCTCCTAAGGACTGTGAAGAATCCTCAGGCTCATGGAGCCATCCTCCACCCCAAGGCAGATGATCTTTGGTTTTAGCTTGCAGTTATTTTTTTTCTTCTTCCTCCTCTTCTTTTTTTAATCTTTGTCTGCTTCCCATGGTGCCCTGGGAGTTTGTCATCAGGGACAGACTGCCTCTGAGTCATCCACTGATGCACAATCACGTGTTAGATGTTCAATAAATGTTTGAGGCATGAATGTCCAAGGGAGGGCCCCAACCTGTTCCCCAGAACTTCTCTGAAGTACTTGTTTGTACTTCTCTTCTGGCTCTTGGACTGCCTTCAAGTTTAATGACTTGTGTTCCTGTCTCCTCACCCTGCTCATTCCTATCCCAGATCCTTTGCACTGATATTTCCTTTGCCTTGAATGTTCCCCCAGGACTTCAAAAGATTGGCTTCTCAGCAGTAGAATTTAGCTCGAAGCTTACTGCCTTTGAGGCCTTGCCCAAACCTGCAAGCCAGTATAGCTCTTCAGCCATTTGTTATCATACCACTTTGATTCCCCCCCCTCGAATGTCATTATCTGAAATCCTTTTGTTTATTTGCATATTTGCGCAAGACCTGAGATCCCCTCTGCCCTAGGAATGTCAGCTCCTTGAAGTGTGGGACAAGGTTGTCTTCTTTCCTGCTGTATTCTCAGCCCCTCTGAGGGCTGGCACATAGTAAGTGCCTAATAAATATTTGTTGAATGAATGAATGAATGAATGAGTGAATAAATGATGGCTGTCTGGGAGCTCTGCCAGGGAGGGATTTAGATATTAATAATAGGGGCACCTGGGTGGCTTGGTTGGGTGTCTGACTCTTGATTCTACTTCAGGTTGTGATCTCTGGTTCCTGGGATCAGGCTCCGCACTCAGCGGGGAGTCTGCTTCTCTCCCTCTCCCTTTGCCTTTCCCCTCGCTCACTCGCTTGTGCACCCGAGTGCTCGCTCTCTCAAATAAATTAAGTAATTAATCTTTAAAATAATAATAATAACAATAGTGATTTATTGAGCCCCAAGGATGCACTAAATTCTGCAGCAGGCATTTCATGATTATCTCATTCAAACTTCATGACAACCCAATGGGGTAGGAGCTATTTTTAATCCCTATTTGTCAGATCCAACTGAGGCTTAGAAGAATTACATCACACAGCCAATGCTATACCTCTAGCTCTCGAGTGGGGTTCCTGAGCAGTCACATCTTCAGGATCACCTAGGAAACTCTTAGAAATGGTTCCTTAGAATCCACCCCAGTCAGACTGAGTCAGAAACTCTGGAATGGGGCCCAGCAATCTGAATTTAACAAGCTTTCCAGGTGATGATACATAGTGTGAAACACCTTGAGCTGAAACAAGATGACCTTGAACTCTCTTTTTTTTAAAACAGCTTTATGAATCACTTGTAAAAGTAGAAATAAACAAAAAACAGTCAATGGTTTTTAGCATATTTTCAGTGTTGTTCAACCATAGCCAAAATGGACTGTGATTAGAATAATTGATTAGAACATTTTTGTCTCTCCTAAAAGAAACCGCATCACTCCCCATTAGAATCATTCCCCATTTCTTCTCCCTCCCTAGCTCTAAGCAACCACTAATTTATTTTTTTTTATAGCTTTGCCTGTTCTGGACATTTCATACAAATATGTATGTGATCTTTCGTGACTGGCTTCTTTCACTTTGCATGTTTTCAAAGTTTATCCATGTAGTAGCATGTAATCCTTTTTAATTGACAAATAATATTCCATTTATGGATATGCCACATTTAAAGAATCCATTCATCAATTGATGAACATTCATTTCTGTCTTTTACCTATTGTGAACAACACTATGAAAACCATGGACATATGTTTTCATTTCTCTTGGATAATATATACAGGAGTAGGATTGCTGGGTCAAGGGTAAAACCTTACACTATTAACCACTACACATTTCAGCTAGTCTTAGTCTCTACTATTAGTAAATAATTATATTATAATACCCATATTCACTTCCATCTACGAGCTGTCTTTGTTGCAAAGTCCTTTACTTTCATTATCACAAATCCTCACCTCAATCCCCTAACACAGGAATTATTATTGCCGTTATATGCGTGAGAGACAAGCGAGACAGCTTGTCTACACTCAGTGAACTTGAGTGGGGCTGGGACCACAACCTATATGTGCCTATTTTCTGTGCCCTCTGTGCCTGATATCACATCCTGAGCCATACCCTGTCCCAGATTTTTCGAAACTTGCCTCTTCCCCTCCTTTTGGGCCTTTTCTGAAATTTCGGCTGGCCTGAAGTCCCAAGGGTGAGAGCTACACACTCACTCCCCATGCTCTTTTCCCCAGATGGGGCTGAAGGCCAGGGGAGGGGCTTCCCTGGGAGCTGGAAATAAAATGGAGGGAGGGCTGTGCTGTGCAGTGCTGAGCAGTTAGTTATCTTACCAGAGTTATCTTACTAGAGGCTGTAAGGGGGAGGTAAGTGTTTTCTTTTGGGATTTTGCGGGGGGAAGGGCTCCTGGAGAACAGGTGAGGTGGGCTCAGCATGGGGAGTGAGGAGCAAGGCTGTGACAGGTGGACTTGGGTAGTCCTAAGTGGGGGAGTTCACAGATAGGCTAGCCTAGGAAGTCCCCCTAATTGTTAAAAGGAAAGGGATACCCAACTGGGGAGGGGGTTCCTTGTTCCATGATCACCCCCTGGACCCCCAGGCTTGTGCCTCTGCACCAGGAGTAGAGAGAACATCCGAGGGCGAGGCACCCAAGGATTGGTGGGGTTAAGGCAGACACAGACACTGAGGCACACTTGGCTTGGAAGTAGGAAGGGCAAGATAAAGGGGGAACTGTGTGAGCCATCTAAAAAGGCTTTTCCAGAGCCTCTGTTTCCCGCATTTATAATGTTCTTGTCCAGTCTGTGTTGTCCACATAAAACTTTTCTCATCAGTAAATAAATAAATAAAATAAAATAAATAAAAAGGCTTTCCAAAGAGTGAAAAATAGTGAAGTTGGGGCTTCAAGGCTGCATATGGTTAGCCCTGGGCTGGTAGAGGACACTGCAGGTGGTGGGACCTGTCAACGCAAAGGCTTGGAGCATGCAAGACCCAAGGCAGACAGGTTTAAGAAGAGAAAGTGGCAGGTGAGCCCAGGGCTATCAGCTAGATCTTTGGGTTCAGGATGGTTACTAGTAGCCATAAGCCATAGTGGCTATTTCAATTCAAATTAGTTAACATTAAACAAAATTAAAAATCCACTCCTCCATTGTACTAGGCACATTTCAAGTGCTTGGTAGCCACATGAAGCTAGCAGTTGTGGTACTGGGGAGAAAGGATATAGAACATCTCCAACATCCGTCATCACAGAAAGTCCTTTTGGCCAGTGGGAAGCCTCAGAAGGTGTCTGGATTGTTCAAGGGCGCAGAGAGAGCCTTTGTAGACTGGGCTGCCTGACCTGTGTGAGCCTGGCCTGGGAGGTGTCTGGGCTATAGGTGAGGTAAGAGTCTCCAGAAGAGGGGAGTGGTGTGACTCACCTCCTGCCAGCATGAAATGGACTCTGCCCCCAGGAACAAGAACCAACCAGGCAGGGCCTCTTCAGCCCCAGCTGGGGATCCCTGATCAGTGTGATCAGAGCCAGAGTCAGAGAAACATGGAGTGAGTAGTCCTGGGGATGGAGGGGCAGCTGCTGAGTGGGGTTGAGCTCGGGCCCTGAGGGGGTTTCCAGCTTGGTCCCAGTTGGCATGTGTGGGATGGGACAGGAGAAGGACTGGAAAAGTGTGTGTGGGAGTTGCGAGGAGAGACCAGAGTGGAGGTTAGCTGGATGGGGGTGTGGTTGCACTGTGTCAAATGATGAGTGAGAGGGAGCCTTGTATTCCTACCCTAACTAACTTTCTGCTTCCTTCCCAGGTCCAAAACTATCCAGGTGACAAGGATGGAATATGCCATGAAGTCCCTCAGCCTTCTCTACCCCAAGTCCTTGTCCAGGTGAGGAGAGCCAAGGGTGGAAGCAAAGGGGAGCCACTTGGGAGCAGTAAGGCAGACCTTTTCAAACTTCAAAGAGCTTATAAGTTCCCTGGGCATTTTGTTAAATGCAGATGTCGATCTAGTAGGTCTGGAGTGGGGCCCAAGATTTTGCACTTCTTTTTTCCTAATTAGAGAGAGAGAGTGGAGCTCTTGAGTAGGGGTAGGGGGCACAAGAGGGAGAGAGAATCTTAAGCAGGCTCCATACTCAGTGCAGAGCCCAAAGCAGGGCTCAGTCTCAGGACCCTGAGATCATGAGCAGAGCTGAAATCAAGAGTTGGACATTTAACCAACCGAGCCACCAGGCGCCCCCATTCTGGATCTCATTTAAACCTGATCACAACTTTTGGAAGTGGGGATTATGACACCAAATTAATAGATGGGGGCACTGAGGCACAGATTGGGCGCTCTCAGTCACCTAGCCAATAGGTAGTGGAGCCAGAATTCAGGCTTGGGTCTGACTCAAAAACCCAGGCCCCTTCACCACTTCATTTCACTTTACAGATGGGAAGAGAGAGGCCAAGAGAGGAAAGTGGAACTGGGGGGATGTGGGATGGGTCCCCTATCACCTTGCTACTCATCATGGTCAGCGTCAATGAACAGCACCAATGCCACTTGGAAATTTATTAGACATTTGGAATCCCAGACTCCACCCAGACCTACTGAATCAGATTGAGATCCCCAGAGGAAATATATGTTCGTTAATGTTTGAGATGTACTGATCTAACAAGGCCTTTGAGCAACACTAGTAAGACTTAGAGCAGGGCTGGTGATAGTGGAGGAGAAAAAATATGGGATCAACCTACAGGGGAAGGGAAGCGAGTGTCTTGCAGTGGGGTAAGGGCTGGGAGGCAGCAGACAACTCATTCTGATGCTCTAAATTTTCCCCAGGCATGTGGCCATGAGCACCTCGGTGGTGACCCAGCAGCTCTTGTCTGAGTCCAGCCAGGAGGCCCCCAAGGCCCGGCCCTGCAGAGTAAGCACTGCTGACCGGAGCGTACGGAAGGGGATCATGGCGCACAGTCTCAAGGACCTCCTGCACAAGGTGAGGGACAGGACTGCCCTCAGCACAGCCCAACCACTGGGACTGTGGCTAAGAGCTGACCATGCCAGCTGCCTCTGTCCTCCAGGTCATGAGCTGGGAGTTCAGCCAGGATGGACTTCATGAGTTAGATGGTGAAATATTTCATTCCTGATGCCAGCTCTAATGAGTTGGTAGGGCCTGCCTGGAGTGCTATCCACTGGATTAGTGACCGGGGGGAAGGCAGAATATTGCCATCCTATACTAATAGTAGGCCAGTGGTATTTTCAGAGTCCATTTTTCTTGTTAGAAGGACCCTTAGATTCCCTTTTCCACTGTACACACACCTGGAAGTTGGGGAAATAGGCAAGATTTTAGAGAGTCTCTTCCTCATCTCCTCCCTTCAGCCAGGGCAGGTCTTCAATCCATCTCCTATGCTGGCTTTCCAAGGAAGGCTTTGTTAATCACTGTGGAAGACGTTAAACTATCAATCAGGTAAGCATCCAGAGCGGGAAACCAAAGACACATGGCTCTTGTGGACAGCAGTTAACAGCAGGCAAGAATGACACCCTTCCCCATTTCCATGCTTCTTCTTTCCCACTGCCTCTCCTACAGCCTCATCTAATCTGGCTCCATATTAATCTTGTGCTTCACTGCCCCATTAGCTTATCAGCTGAAGGTGATGGGACCCCTGCTGCTATCCAAGCCCAGTTGCCTGGCACAGATCATACATTTGGATTAGGCTTCTGATTACTACAGTCTACAGTTTAACATAGAGAAATCATAGCTGACCTAAGCCTCTATTCCAGAGTACTTCCCATGTTTCTGTGAATTAGGTCTGTTCTTCTTCATGGGAGCCCATTTCCCCTCTCTTGTGAGGCTTGTGGCTGGGACACCCCATTTCGTATCACCTGAATCAAAAGGTCTCTTTTACACTTGAGTCTAGACTTGCTAATGTTTTTCACCTGAGATCTGGGGACCACCTCTTGTACCAAAATGGATTTGTTGCACATGACTTCCCAGACTGCAGTCCCTGGGTTATGAGTGAGGCTCAGGGGTTGTCATTTTTAGCAGGTTCTTCAGAACATTATTATCCACTGAGTTTGGGAACCCCAAGTTAGAGTCTTAACTCCAAAGGATGCAGGGAGGTACAATAGTGAGAGTCCATCTTTTCAGCATGGAACAAAGGTTAAAAGTGAATTCCCTATGACCCTGAAATTGCACTACTGGGTATTTACCCCAAAGAAACAGATGTAGTGAAAAGAAGGGCCATCTGTACCCCAATGTTTATGGCAGCAATGGCCACGGTCTCCAAACTGTGGAAAGAACCAAGATGCCCTTCAACGGACAAATGGATAAGGAAGAAGTGGTCCATATACACTTTGGAGTATTATGCCTCCATCAGAAAGGATGAATACCCAACTTTGTAGCAACATGGATGGGACTGGAAGAGATTATGCTGAGTGAAATAAGTCAAGCAGAGAGAGTCAATTATCATATGGTTTCACTTATTTGTGGAGCATAACAAATAGCATGGAGGACAAGGGGAGTTAGAGAGGAGAAGGGAGTTGGGGGAAATTGGAGGGGGAGGTGAACCATGAGAGACTATGGACCCTGAAAAACAATCTGAGGGTTTTGAAGGGGCAGGGGGTGGGAGGTTGGGGGAACCAGGTGGTGGGTATTAGAGAGGACACGGATTGCATGGAGCACTGGGTGTGGTGCAAAAACAATGAATACTGTTATGCTGAAAATAATAAATAAATAAATAAATTAATTAATTAATTAAATTTAAAAAAAGTGAATCTTACTGATCAAGTGGAAGGGGACATCAACCTATGTAGACTGCTTTTCCAAGTTTGGCAATGTGACAAAAGGAACAAAGGGAGTGAGGGAAAAAGAGCAAGGTTATATGGTTGTCAGTGACTAGATTATTAGTCCCTATTGGCCATGGCAAAGAACAGAGGGGTTTCATTTTAAAAGACCACAGTAAGCCTTTGGAGGATTTTTTTAAAAATAAATTTTGAAAGAATCTCAAACTAACAGAAGTTGCAAGAACAATACTAGGCTTCCTAAATCACTTGAGAGGAGGTTGCCAACTGATGCTTCTTAGTCTTGGATACTTCAGTGTATCTTTTCTACAAACAAGAATATTCTCCTATATAATTGAAATATACTGGGATTTAAACCCAGGCTGTCTTGTCATACACTTTTGCATTTAACCATTGTGAGGACTCTAAGACTATACTTGCCTCAACTATTTGGATGATAAAATGAGTTCAGATAAATGAGATAACTTTCCTACATTCAGAATAATGTAAGGGAGCTAGAATTCAGATGCAGGTCTCTTTAACTCTAGAACTACACTATCCAATGCAGTAGTTACTAGTTACATGTGGTTACTGAACTCTTGAAATGAGGCTAGTTGAAATTGAGATGAGCTTAAGTATAAGTAACACACAAGATTTTGAAGACTTAATATGAAAAAAATGTAAAATCCTAAATTTTATCCCAATTTTATGTTGAAATCATATTTTATATGGAATTAAATCTATTACAAGTATCATGCAACTATTAGAAAATTTAAAATTACATATGTGTGATACAGAGCATCTATGAAAAACTCACAGCTAACAACATGCTTAATGGGAAATTCTGAAAACTTTCCCTTTAAGATCAAGATTGAGATAAGGGTATCTGTTCTTGCCACTTCTACACAACATGGTGCTGGAGGTTCTATCCAGGCTAATCAACAAGAAAATTAAACAAAAGGCACCCTAATTGGAAGGGAAGGGGTAAAACTATGCCTATTTGCAGATATAAAACCCTACAGAACACACACACACACACAGAGAGCTAATAAATGGGTTCAGCAAGGTTGCATCATATAGGGTTGCAAGATATAAGATCAATATATAAAAATCAATTGTATTTCTATACACTGCCAACAAATAATCTGAAAATAAAATTAAGAAAATGAGGGGGGAAAATGAGGGGGCACCTGAGTGGCTCAATTGGTTAAGCATCCAACTCTTGATCTCAGCTCAGGTCTTGATCTCAGGGTCGTGAGTTCAGGTCCTATGTCGAGCTCCATGCTGGATGTGGAGCCTATCTTAAAAAAAAATGAGTTTATTCATAATAGTATAAATAAGAATAGAATGTTTAAGAATAACTTTAACAGAGGCACCTGGGTGGCTCAGTGGGTTAAGCCTCTGCCTTTGGCTCAGATCACGATCTCAGGGTCCTAAGATCAAGCCCCGCATCGGGCTCTCTGCTCAGCAGGGAGCCTGCTACCCGCCCCTCCAACCTCTCTTTGCCTGCCTCTCTGCCTACTTGTGATCTCTGTCTGTCAAATAAATAAATAAAATCTTTTTTTAAAAAAGTGTATTCCTTCTGCTCAGGTCATGATCCTAAGGTCCTGGAATCAAGCCCCACATAGGGGTGGGGCGGGTCCCAGCTCAGCGGGGAGCCTGCTTCTCCTTCTGCCTGCCACTCTCCCTGCTTGTGCTCTTTCACTCTCTCTCAAATAAATAAATGAAATCTTTGTAAAAATGTGAATATTATTCAGCCATAAAAAGAAATGAGTCATATTACAACATAGACAAACAATGAAAACATACCGAGGGAAAGAAGTCAGTCTAAAAAGACCACATATGATTCCATTTATATGAAATATCCAGAATGGGCAAATCCAAAAAGAGACAAACAGTAAAGGTTGCCATGGGTTGGGGCATGGGAAATGAAGGCTAATGGATAATGGGTTTCTTTTGGGATGATGAAAATGTTCTGAAATTGGATAGTTGTGATGGTTGTACAACTTTGTGAATATACTAAAAAACACTGAATTATATATTTTAAAAGAATGAATTTTATGGCATGTGAATTGTATCTTAATAAAAAGTTACGTATGTGACTCCCACTATATTTTTACTGAACAGCACTGTTCTAGAACATAACCATGAATCCAGATACCAAGAAAGACCACAATATAGAATCTTTGGATGGTGATCCCATAGCAAGAGCCTGGGTTCCAGTCCCATTTCCCATAGATCCTTATCCACTTGTTCTTTCCCTGGCAGCTGAGATGATGCAATACGGGTCTTCCTCATGCTCTGTGGCTGCATGGGGATGGCAGAAGCTTCACTGACTTTATTTTCCAGGTCCGGGACACCCTGATGCTGGCAGACAAGCCCTTCCTTCTGGTGCTGGAGGAAGATGGTACAACTGTAGAGACAGAAGAGTATTTCCAAGCCCTGGCAGATGATACAGTGTTCATGGTTCTCCAGAAGGGGCAGAAATGGCAGCCCCCATCCAGACAGGTGAGTTTCCACGTGTGTAGGGGGGAGAACATTGGGGAGTCTGGAAGAAGTCCTTGGGAGGGTGCCAACCACAGCCTTGTCTTGATACAGGGTACTAGGCACCAACTTTCCCTCTCCCGTAAGCCTGCCAAGAAGATTGATGTGGCTCGTGTAACCTTTGACCTATATAAGATGAACCCACAGGACTTCATTGGTTGCCTGAATGTGAAGGCCACTCTGTATGGCACATACTCCCTTTCCTATAACCTGCACTGCTACCGGGCCAAGCACATCATGAAGTGAGTGAATTGGGATTTGCTGGGGATAGGGTGGGTATTCAGCAATGAGGGAACTCCCCTCTGCTCACATGAGCCCGGGACTAGTGTTGACAAGACATGAGAATTAGCATTTGTCTAGAATGTTATGGTTGAATTAGTGCTTTAGAGTATGCCAAAGGGATACACATACTCCTCCAGGTGGAACTGGGATATATTATTTTTCTAATTACCTTCCACTATAACAACTACTTTTTTTCCACCTAAAATATTAAGTAGTTTTCTAATCAATTTTTAAAAAGTGAACATGGGTCAAAGATTTTAGTGAACTCATTAATTAAGGAGAGAACCAGCAAGAAGTTACAATCAGTTCAGAGAATTAAAAAAACCACCAATACATACAGGTTCATCAAGAATGCTGAGATAACTGGGTGCCTGGGTGGCTCAGTCAGTTGAGTTGCCAACTCTTGGTTTCAACTCAGGTTATGATCTCAGGGTGATGGGATTGAGCCCCATGTCGGGCTCTGCCCTCTACCTGGGGAGTCTGCTTGGGGTTTTCTCTCTCCCTCTGGTTCTGTCCCTCCCCTCTCCCTCATAAATAAATAAATCTTAAAAGAAAAAAGAATGAGATAACTTCATAGATACAAAATTGGATTTCTTCCTGTGGGTGGAAGGGACAAAATAAATGTCCTTCCACAGATGGAAATAATTTGCACGTCTATGGACAATAGTCACTTGTATTATCTAATGAACTTCTTTTCAATATTTTACTTTATTTTTGAAAGTTTAATCAAGTAACACAGGAAGCATGAGAACATGTTAAATCATAAGACAGGTACCGTGATGGTGATGTCTCCCAATTTCAGCTGTTCCACTGGCATTCAAGTGAATTTTTACCCTATCAGGTGGAGGCAGCCACTGAGGCAGAGACATACAACTCTTCCAAAGCCACAAAGCTAGGGAATAGCAGAGCATGGCCTCTCGCCAGTTTCTTCTAACACATGTTCTACTCCTCTTCAGTTGCTTCACTTAGTGTCTACTGGGCACCCACTGGGTGCCTGGCCCTATGATGTAACCTAAAGATCCAGAGATAAACAAGATGTCAGAACAAGTTCCATGATGGCAAGACTTTTTATTGCCTCCAGTACCTTGGTGAATGCTGACACATAGCAGTAATTCAGATCATTGCAGAATGAATGAAGATACATCTGATCCTTGTTCTTAGAGGCCTTCTGAGAAGTCCTGCTCAGGGTCCCCAGAGTTCTGCCAGAACATAGCTAGAGTAGACCAAACCTTCTTGGCTTTTTTTTTTTTTTAATCAGTTGTGTGTGTGTGTGTGTGTGTGTGTGTGTTTAAGATTTTATTTGTTTATTTGAGAGAGAGAGAGTGAGAGAGAGCACAAGCAGGAGAAGCCGCAGGCAGAACAGGCAGAGGGGGAAGCAGGCTCCCCACTAAGCAAGGAGCCCGATGCAGTACCGATCCCAGGACCCTGGGATCATGACCTGAGCTGAAGGCAGATGCTTAACGGACTAAGCGACCCAGGCACCCCTTCTTGGCTTTCTGAGCTTCTTCTGTGCATAGCCAGTCTGGAGATGAGAGACCTGAGGTGTGTGGTTCTGTTTGCCAGAGATGACACACAATGTCAGGCTTGCACCTAGTTCTGTGGCTAAAAGTCCCATATTCCTCCCATACTATATCATGCCCCATGTTGATCTGGGCTTGCTGCTGATAGTTTGCAAATTTCAAAATCTAGAGCAAGAAGCTTCAGCTTTTAAACTCAGTGCATTTAGGGGATGTATGACTCTCAGACCTAAACACAGTAGATATGTTGGTATCAAAAAAACAGCAAGCTGGAGTGGGTGTGGTGACTTAGTGGTGTCAGCTAGTTTTATTATTACTGTTGTAGTAAAACATACATAAAATTTACCACTTTAACCATTTTAAAGTGTACAATTCAGTGGCGTTAAGTACATTCACAATGTTGTATAACAGTTATCACTATCAATTTCCAGAACTTTTTCATCATCTTAAACTGAAACTCTGTCCCCATTAAACACTAACTTTCCACTCCCTCTTCTTTCAGCCCCTGGTTACCTGTGTGTTACTTTCTTTCTCTGTTAACTTGCCTACTCTAGATATCTTACACAGTGCTTGTTCTTTTGTGACTGGTTTATGTCACTGAGCATAATGTTACCAAGGTTCATCTATGTTGTAACAAGTTGTCAGAACTTCATTCCTATTTATGGCTGGACAGCTGGTTTTAAGCTTCTGTTCTGTAATTTGAGGTACAGCCTTTAAAATTTTAAAGAAGGGGCGCCTGGGTGGCTCAGTTGGTTTAGCATCCAACTCTTGGTTTCAGCTCAGGTCATGATCTCAGGGTTGTGAGATCAAGCCCCTTATTGGCTGGGTGGGGGGAGGGTCTATGATGGGGCAAGGAGCCTGCTGGAGATTTTCTCCTCCTTCTGTCTCTCTCCCATTTATTCTCTCTCACTCTCCCCCTGCCTCTTTCTCCTTAAAATAAAGAAATAAATCTTTTTAAAAATAAATAAAAATTTAGAGAATTTTCATGTGTAGATGTTTATAGTTCTAATTATCTTTCTGCCTCCCCATACCTTAACCATAAGTTCATTTATTGAATAAAGGTTAATAGTTTGAAAGTTTTTTTAAAAAAGTATTTTATTTATTTCTTTGACAGAGTTCACAAGTAGGCAGAGAGGCAGGCAGAGAGAGAAAGAGAGGAGGAAGCAGGCTTCCTGCTAAGCAGAGAGCCTGATGCGGGGCTCGATCCGAGGTCCCTGGGATTATGACTTGAGCTGAAGGCAGAGGCTTTAACCCACTGAGCCACCCAGGTGCTCCCAGTTTGAGAGTTTTAATACCAGCCAGAAAGTCTTTATTTCCCTTTTCCCCCCCTCCCTCGCCACCCCCACGCAGGACTAGTAATCTCTTTTAAACAGATCTGGATAAGAACATGGTTAAAGTGGTCAAACATTCCACCAGTTACTCTTGTTTTGCCCTACTCATCTACCTGTTAGGATCCCAAGGAAGTGATCTCATATTGTTTCAACCTCATAACCCTGTGAGGCATCGAAATAGTAGGATCCTATTTGGTAGATGGAAAAGCAGAAGCTCAGAACTCTAGTGGTTGGCCACGCTTCACATAGATGAGAAGACCGGATGAGAATGCTGGCCTATCTGACTCGAGTCCTGTTCTCAGTACATCACAACACTAGGCATAGGGGATCTTCATGTCCAGTACCCTGAAAATTAGCTAGACCACACATGACTTGGAAATCTAGAACAGAGGTCATGAAGGACAGCGCCACGGTATGGAGATTCATGTGGCTGGCCCAAAGTAGTATTACAAAAAGTAAAGGTCTTATTAAATGAGCTTGAACTTAGCATGAGAAAATAGCGAGGTTTTGGACATCTCAATGAAAGTATGATGCCAGGCAATGCCTATAGACCATCTCCCATTTGCTGAGGGAGGATAGCATCCACTCCTGTTGACACACCATGCTACGGTTTAGGAAACTGTGGAGGTAGCATGGAGGGGGAGACATTTAGAGGATGCAGAGAGAGGTTTTCTTTGTGGTTTGACTCTAGTGCCTTTTTCTTCTACCCAGGGAAGTTCTTCGTTGGGCCCTCCTCAGCATGCAGACCACAGGCCATGTGCTGCTCGGCACCTCCTGTTATATGCAGCAGCTCCTGGATGCTGCAGAGGGAGGGCAACCCCCTGAGAGCAAGGCCCAATCTCTCATCCCAGCCTGTCTGAAGACACTGCAGTGACACCTCCAGTCCCTGGAGGCACTCCCCAAAGACCAGACTGTGGTCCCCATGCTCAGCTAGTAGCTGTCACTGGCTGGCAGCTAGACACGTCTTACCTCACCACACCCTCCTCACCCACGCAGGAGCATGAAGGAAGCAGCCTTCCCAGGGAGAAAGGCTGGAAACCTGAGGGTTCTTAGCCTGGCCCAGCTCCTTCCTGTCCAGGGTAGCTTAGCTGACCAAGAAAGGTCACCAGCAGGCTAGGAACAAAGTCTGCCCCTCACTTACTATCTTCACACGCTCCCCACCTCCTGGCCTCCCAACCCTAATACTTCTGAGTGAACCACCAAGTCTGCTAGTGTATGATATTAGAGAGCTCACATTATATTATTTATGCTGATACATCTTTGCTTGTGTTCTTTGGGGCTGAGGGTGGGGCTCTATCTGGAAGGTTGGAAAGGTCTGAGGGAGGAGAGGGATCTATTGTCAAACCATTTTTCAAAATGTGGGGTTACAGGAAATGGGATTTCTTCTACCAACAAAAAAACATTTGATTCTGGAATTAATGTCTGCTTAATCAGAGACCTGAGCAGACCAGGTAATTGGTATGATAAAGGACAATTTCCAAAATAAATTTGTCTACCAGAAGGGCTTTGAATGGCAGGGTGGGACTAAGGCACTCTTCTAATTTCTCAGTGTTGCATTTTATTACAACCTTTTAAGTGTTTAGTTGGGAAAGGACCTATTAGGGCATAACACAACCCTCCTGTCAATGCAAAGCTCTTCCTAGCTTGCCAGAAGCTTATCTTTCATGTTCAGCACTATCAACTTCAGGATTTCAAAATGAGCTGTTACTTAGCCACAAAGAATATTAGTTTCTCATCAGTGACATCTGGGATTTTTCGACCTACAGCAACTCAAACAAGATAAGCGTGAAAGGCCAAGTTTGTAGGTGACTGTGCTTTAGTGTGTGGCTCTCTGATCCAAAAATATGTCATTTCTGCCCCTGAATATAAAGCCTTTTTGGGTTTTAAATACAGAGTTCTGCCTTACGAAACCTAGAGTCTGCAAAGTTTTTGCTGGCAGCCGATCCAAACCTGCAGCCATGTGTGGGAGGAGCTGCAGAGCTAGCAAAAACATACTTACTATTCTGGGCTTTCTCCTGCTCCTCCATTTAAGGCCAGAGGCCTGGCTCAGTGTTATCCTGGCTGCATGGGGTAGGCCTTTCCCAGGGAGGCATGATGTTTACATCAACACAGAAGATATTCCTGGTCAACACTTGCAGAGGCTGCAGCCTACCTGCTGCTCCCCCTTTTTTACATTTAAGTATTTTTTTTAAAGTAAATGCTACACCCAGTGCTCAGTGTGGGGCTCGCACTCACAACCCCAAGATCAAGAGTCACATGCTCTACCAACTGAGCCAGCAGCACTTTCATAAAAAAAAAAAAATTCCTTTTTAAAATTTTTTTAGATTTTATTTATTTATTTTAGAGAGAGAGAGAATGTACGAGAAGGAGGAGTGGCAGACAGAGACAGAAGCAGTTTCCCTGCTGAACAGGGAGCCTGATACAGGACTCGATCCCAGGACCCCGGGATCATGACCTGAGCCAAAGGCAGACATTTAACCAGCTGAGCCACCCAGGGGTCCCTTCAAAATTTTTTTTAAGTAAGCTATCTGCCCCTCTTGTGAAGTTACTCATAAGCTGAGTTGGGCTGGGGGTCCAGAAGTCTGGAATTTGTCCAAATGTCCCTCCTCCTACAATTGAGAGTGTCACAACTGAGTCTTGAGTGACTGACCATGATCTCTTGGCACCAAGCCCTCTCGGCCCAGGGAAAATTAGGTTTTTTTTCTTCCAGGAACTTGGAGACTGACCAGCTGTCAGCAGTGAATGGGAAAGGGCAGGCTTTAGTGAGGCTGGGATATATGAAAGGAAAATTCCAGAGAGCATAGGACCTCAGGAGAGCCAGAGACCAGTCCAAGTGGGGGGATGGCCCCCCTTGTGGCCGAGTGCCATAGTGGAGGAAAGGTCTTTTGCAGTTAGGGCACACTGTGTTCCTGTCCCTAGGCCTTAGTCTTTCCACTTTTGCTCAAGCTGGTACTTACGAAAGCACAGGAGACCTTTCAGAAGAGGGGTACTAAAATGCCATAGGGCCTTATGACAAAGCACAGTACTGTCTGAGTCGAAAACAGGATAAAAACCACTTGTATTCTTGCCAAAAGTCTTGCCAGTTCTGTCTCTATTTGTGTACATCTACTTGAAAATTGATTGTTTAAATCTTTGAATTAAAAAAATAAGTTCCTTGAGGTATAACTTACATACGATAAAATTTTCTCCTTTAAAGTATATATAATTAAGTTTGGGCAATGTTTTTTGTTTTTTGTTTTTGTTTTTTAGTTTTTGGCAATTTTTTAAAAAGGATTTTATTTATTTATTTAGAGAGACTGAGAGAGAACACACACGCATGCACACGCTTGGGGAGAGGAGTAGAAGGAGAGGGAGAGAGAATCTCAAGCAGACGCTGCACTGAGCACAAGCCAGAATCATGTTCCCGAGATCATTATCTGAGCCAAAAGCAAGAGTCAGACCCCCAACCAACTGAGCCACACAGGTGCCCAAGTTTTGGCAAATCTATAAAGTTATTTAACCACCACTCCCAGCATTCGGAGAAGTTCCCTTATGCCCTTTCTAATCCCCATCACCACCCACCCCAAGCCCCAGCAACCTCTGACTCTTTTCTGCCAATATAGTTTGCCTTTTCTAAAATGCCATGTAAGTAGAATCATATAGTCTTTTTTAAAAAATTATTTCTACTTATTTGTATATAAAATTTTTATTATTGAAAACATTTGATGAATCATACAGTCTTTCATATTTGCCTTCAATTTTTAAACCAGATTGGCATGTGTGTATGTAGATGAAATATAGCAATGAAATAAAAAAAATGCAACTTACACAATTCCAAAGGGTGAAAATCACTATTCATCTTCTCACGTCTGATTCTTTCTCCAGAAGCAAACACATCTCATTTTTGTGTGTCCTTTAAGAAATGCAGAGACCCAGTGAGTTAAGCTGCTGCCTTTGGCTCAGGTCATGATCTCAGGGTCCTGGGATCGAGCCCCGCACCGGGCCCTCTGCTCTGCTTCCCCCTCTCCCTCTGCCTGCCTCTTACTTGTGATCTTTCTCTGTCAAATAAATAAATAAAATATATTTTTTAAAGATTTTATTTATTTATTTGACAGATAGAGATCACAAGTAGGCAGAGAGGCAGGCAGAGAGAGAGAGGAGGAAGCAGGCTCCCCGCCGATCAGAGAGCCTGATGTGGGGCTCGATTCCAGGACCCTGGGACCATGACCTGAGCCGAAGGCAGAGGCTTTAACCCACTGAGCCACCCAGGCGCCCCAATAAATAAAATATTTTTTTAAAAAGATTAAAAAAAATGCAGAGACCTAAAATGCAGTAAATATATGTAAATATCACACACACACACACACACATGCATCTTCAAGTCACACTGTCCTTTTCTTTCCTTTTTTGCTTTAATATCTATTTAGAGACTGAGTCATACTTGCACATACAGACATACACATTCCATAATTAATGGCTGGATGGTATGGATATGTTACAGTTGACTTAGCCTCGCCTTTGTTGATGAATTTAGGTTAATTTCAGTCTTTTCCTAATGCAAACAGTGAATTGAAAGTTACAGCGCTCTTAGTAAGTAAATAAAGTAATATACAGGTTAAACGGTAACTTTTCTATAGTTGTGATTATAGGATAGAACCCATTTTGTTCCTTGCTATTTTTTTCACACAACACCTCATTTCTCCTGTTGGTCCCTGCCTCTGCCTCCCTTCCTCCCCAATACCTTTTGCTCCTGGTGAATTTCTATTCGTTTTTCACAACCCTTCCATCACAACGTATGCTAGGACTAGCTCTTCTCCCTTCACCCTCTCACTATCTGCACAGGGTTTAAGCAAGGTGGGCTGTGATAATGTGACCTGTGTGGACTCGGTGATCTTCTTGTGGGCAGGGCCTCAGTCTTGTTGATCTATATTTCTAGCTCAAAAATGCCAGGGTCTGGCATAGAGTTAACATTTTAAAAATGTTGAATCGGTGATATATCAGATTTATTTCCCCTATAGTGCTAACCCGGGACGACAATACGTTTCCAGTTTTGAGATTTGTTTTGGTTTTGTTTTGATAAATAATGCTGTAGTGAATGTCATTCTCCCTCGGGACTTCTCCTTTTGGATTGATTATGCACCTGTCTTGGGTGTTTTTGTCATTTCTTCTCAATTTGCCTTACAAAATTGGGCACAGTAGTGGTTTTTTGAAGTCAGAGGCTCCTACGAATTGGAATGGTTATCAGAGTCCTTTTCGTTCCTGTTTTGTCTTAGGAGAGGTCCTATGATCCCGAATAAATTCCTTCTCAGCTCCGTGCCTCAATTTCCCCAAAAGCACGGAGGTGAGGGGAACCATTTTCTTTCTGGTGCGAAGGCAAAGCTCCGCCTTTTCAGGGCTCTGAGTCCGCCTCCTCGCTATTCCGATTGACAGGCAATCTGACCAATCAGCGCACCGCAGCTGAGCGTGTCGGCCTTTCTGGACGCATGCGCACTGTCTCCGCTGAGGCGATGGCTAGCTGTCGGCTTTTGGGCCAAGTCTCGTGTGGCTGCCGGCGGGGGCCGGGGGTCCGGCCAGGGCCCAAGGCCTCAAGCTTTGGCACCGAAGCCGGGTGATTAGGCCTCCCTCTGCTTCTTTGTGTGGGTGGGACGTTGGGGCCGGGGTAAGGTGTGTGTGGGATCTGGATTTAGGTGGGCATGGATTCTAATTCCGCTACTACTCTGTGACCCTGAACTACTCATTTGGTTTATCTGAGCTTCACGTCCCTCCTGCAAAATGGGCGCCGTTGTTTATGAATTTTCGGGAGTCTCATCCAGGCATTTTCAGGCATTTGTAGGAGGTGGCAAGATTTAAGATGTGTGAAGATAAGAATGGACACACCTCAGGAAACAGTGATCTCCCTGTTGCTTACCCCACCTTTTCCAGACATCAGCTGCGCCGAGGAGGATCCAGCAAGCGGTCGGGGCCCTTGGGGGACCAGCCATTCGCGGGGCTGCTGCAGCTAGAGAATCTCACCCGGGAAGGGCTGGTTGATGTGCTGAGGGCAGCCATAGTGGACCAGAGAGGTGAGGGCTGGGAGGGGAGCCTGCGGCTCAGAGCCTTCTGCGGGCTGACTGGGCTCCCTAACAAAATCTTTGGGGGTCATATCCGGGTTCTGCCTCCCACTAGTGGTATGACCTAGAACCAGCCACGTAATCTGCCTGAGCCTCAGCATCATGGGAATAGGAGTGTGAGGGTGCAAATAACTAGAGAGCCTTGAACATGGTAGGCACTTGGTAATAAGAATTGTCATAATAAATTATTTATGGACAAAACGTAGGCCTTGAGGTCAGATCTAAGCTCTGTAATCACCTTACTGTGTGACTTTAGGAAAATAATTTCTGTGGACCCAAGTCTCCAGTGATTTCATTTTCTCAGCTATTTACTGAGCATAGGTTCTATTCCAGACACTGTTCCAGACACAGCTATACTGTGCTGAACAAGAATAAATATGGTTCCTACGCTCAGGGAGCCAATATTTGAGTGGGAGAAATGGGTTAACCAGAAATAAATGGACAAGGTACTTACTACTGATCAGTGCAATGAATAAAACAGGGTGTTATGGGACGCCTGGGTGGCTCAGTTGGTTAAGCAGCTGCCTTCGGCTCAGGTCATGATCCCAGCGTCCTGGGATCGAGTCCCACATCGGGCTCCTTGCTCTGCAGGGAGCCTGCTTCTCCCTCTGCCTCTGCCTGCCATTCTGTCTGCCTGTGCTCGCTCTCTCTCTCTCTCTCATAAATAAATAAAATCTTAAAAAAAAAAAAAAAAAAAAAAAAAACAGGGTGTTATAACCGTGTGGCTAACATTAGATGGAGATTCAGGTCTCTCTGTGGTAGTGACATTTGAGCCAAGATGATGTGAAAGAGCCAGAGAGGTGAAAATCAGGTACTGAGGAAACAGCAAGTACAAAAGCCTAAAGTGGCAACAAGCTTAGCATATGCCAAGGACTGAAAGAATTTCTGTTTAGGGTGTGGTTGATAACTCATGTCTGAGAGTTGTAGTGGGGGCACAAAAGAAGTTGAATTGAGAAAGTACTTTATAAACTCTAATTGCTGCTTTTGTGTCACTGATGCTCACATACTGTATGTTCTAGGACCTCTTGTGATGCTGAATAAGCCACCAGGTCTACCAGTGACAGGTATGGTCAGGGGGAGGGGAGGTAGTAGAATAGGGTTTGATGGCTCTGAGGGATTGGATAATGAAAAGAAGGAGATGGTGGCATGAGGCCAAAGGCCTATGAGAGCAACTTGTACTTTTCCTTCTTTTTTTTTCCCCCAGGAAAACCAGGGGAGCTGACATTGTTCTCGGTGCTGCCAGAGCTGAGCCAGTCCCTGGGGCTTAGGGATCGGGAGCTCCAGGTTGTCCAGGCATCTGGGAAGTAAGTGATGGGCGGTGATGGGAGGATAGCAGGACAGGCCTCCATCTTGGATGAGGGAGCAGTTGCTTAGGAATAGGCTGAGACATGTTCCATAGGCTGGTTTGGGATCACAGAGGAAGGATGCAAGGAAAAGGAGGGAGCAGACAGATCTGGGTTCAAATCCGTGTGCACAAACTGTGATCTTAGGCAAAGCATGAAACCTCACTGAGCCTCAGTTCCCTTAATCATAAAGTAGAGCAGTGCTTTGTGTGCAGTCACTTCTCCAATCCCATAATCATGGCAGGCATTGCTGGTTGATCCACAATATTCTTTATTCTAACTGCCATCAATTAGAGCTGGTACTTGAGATGAAATATGCTTTTGGGGAATTTAATTATTTACAAGCCAATATATACAAAATTCCTACTACGGTGCCCAGCACATTGTAGGCATTCAGTAGTGGATGGTAATTGTTACGACATTTGGCTGTGAGCTCCTTGGGGACCAGCGGAGAATGAAAAACTCATTAAATTATGTAGTCTTATTATCAAACATGAGGAAGTCAGGGTTATAGTTCTGGTGTGACCTCTTGGCCTTAAGCAGGCCTATGTTCCTTCCAAGGGGTCTCCCTTTTTTGTGGGTGAGGCCAGGGGACTTTAACTTCTGTGATTTATCCTCTTTCTCCAGAGAGACCTCTGGGCTTGTACTCCTCTCCAGCTGTCCTCAGACGGCAAGCCGCCTGCAGAAGTTCTTCATCCACTCACGGAGAGCCCAGAGACCCACAGCCACCTACTGGTGAGAGGGGATGGGAGGCTCCCCGGGGCAATAGGGAGGTCCTGCAAGCCGTCCTGTGACCTCTTCCTGCCTCTTTCTCAGTGCTGTCACTGATGGGATCCCAGCTACTTCTGAGGGGGATATCCAGGCAGCTCTGAAACTGGAACACATTGATGGCGTTGATCTAGTAAGTCAGGTCTGGGAGGGAACAGGAGGGGACTCTCCAAATATATTATCCCTAAAGAGGAGTCAAGGGTATAGACTTGGGGTGGCTGGCTCTCTTGTACCCTAAAACAGGCAAGTGACCACTGCTTATACTCTGGCTCCATCTTTTGGGAGCAGAGAGGGTCTGGGTGAGCTGCCAGATATGTGTGAAGCTTGTTCATTCTTGGGGGCTGACACCACAGGTAATTCCAGTGAAGTCCCCATCCCGGAAAGACTTCCAAGAAGGTGTCAAGAGGACCTTCAGCCACTTCCGTGTGGTGGCCATGGGCTCTGGCTGTGCCCTGGTCCAGCTGCAGCCACTGACAGGTGGGTCTGGAACCTTGCCAGCCTTCACAACTGTATTTGGCTGGAGGGCGGGGAGGGGGAGTGGGAAGAAGGTGGTGATGGTGTTAATGGCAGCTTGGGGAGCATATGATGGTCTCTAAGAGGGAAATAGTCAGATGCAGCTGGAGGAGACAGCGCTTCTGCTGCCAGTCTGATGGTCATTCCTTTGTAGCCCATCTACTTTTTGTTCTCTTAGTTTTTGGTCTCAGAATCTTCTCTTTGTCTTTGGTGTTCTGTGGTTTCACTGTGCTTAATCTAGGTGTGTGGGCTCAGTTTTATTTATCTTGCTTGGAATTCAGTTTGCTTTCTCAATCTGAAAATGAATATATGTCATCAATCCCAGAAAGTTCTTTCTCTTCAAATGTTGCACCTCTTGCATTTTCTCTGTTCTCTTCCTTCTGAATGCCTAAGAGAGGTGTCTGACCTTCTCATTCTACTTACTAGGTCTCTTTTCTTTCATATTTTTCATTTCTTCATCCCTACTGCATTCTGGGTAATTTCTTTAGATCTATTTTCCAGGTGAATAATTTTCTTTTCAGTTGGATCTGCCAATTCAGCCCATCCACTGACTGTATTTTTCTTTCACTTCTAGGAGTCCTATTTGGTTGTTTTACAAATAAAAATGGCCTTGAAAAATATAGGGCATCTTTTTTTCTCATATTATTTGTTCAAGTTAAACATACTGATATTTTTATATTTCTATTCTATATATATTTCTGCATTTTCATTGTCTGAAGTTCTGGAGGGCCTAATCCTATGGTATTTCATGCTGACTCTCACACTTGGTAGATTGTTTCATTGCTCTGTGATTCAGGACTGTGGATTCACATTCAGCTGGGCCTTTATCTGTGGAAATCTTTTGTTGCTTCACTGTAGGTAGGGCCCTCGGGAGTGGTTCTGCCGTTGGTTCTGCCAAATGCCCCAGAGCTATCACTGTTTCAAGTTCTCTTTGAATATTAATGTCTTGGTTGGAAGTTCAGAGATCATGCTGGTATTGAGTCCCAAACCTGTGTGAGAGTGGGCTCATGGTTGTGAATTCACAGGGGAAAACTTCACTCCCTTCCTTCATACCTAAGGTGATGACCTGTCTTCATCGGTGGCTAGCTTTTTCTCCTGGTTCACCCCTTTACGGAAGATGTAGCTCCTCCAGGATTTCATTTGGGTACCAAGGCCTCAGCCCTGGCCCCTAGGTAGCTACTTAAACCCAAGACCCCTGGATACCAAGATTTGCAGCATCCCTGGAATAGATGAAATGTTGGCACTTGTGTACTGTAGATTTGTTTTCCACTGGCTTTGGTCTTGGGGACCTTATTTCCTCTGCCCAGCTCTATATTTAAAAGGATGGTTCTTATATTTTTCTGGTATTTCTAGGTGGTTTAGAGCAAGAAAGTTTTTAGATTATCCAGTCCACCATATTGCTAGACATGGAAGCAGAGTAGTAGCTCCTGGGTTTGAATCCCAGCTAATGGTAGTGGGCAAGTCACTTCTTTTTGAGCTTCAGTTTTCCTGTGTGAAGATGGGAATGATGATAGGACCCCCTTATCAGGCTGTCATGAGGATTAAATAAATTTACATATGTGAAGCACTTTGTACCATGCCTAACACATAGCTCCCCATTTCTTTGTCAGGTTTCCCCAAAACCTGTTCAAATTGGGGTAAGCTAAAAACAGGGAAGGTATTGGCTCCCATAACTTAAAGTTTAGGCATGGCTAGATCTAGAGGCTCAGAGGATGTCCTCGGGACGTTCTTTCTCCATTTCTTTTTGCTTCCTGCATATTGGCTTCTCCCTCCCACAGGCTCTCCTCTGGGCACGGTAGAGATGGCCAGCGGCTCTGGCAGCTCCAGGCCCGCATCCCACCAGTTTAGTACCCTAGCAGGAAAAGGCATTCCTTGTTTCCAGTAGCTTCAGCAGTAAATTCAGGGTTGTATCTCTTCATGAGTGAATCCTACAGGCTGGGTAGATTGATGATTATGACTGTGCTGACCTGCTCTTGCACCCTGCTCTGCAGTTGGGCGGTAGCATTGGCCTCACTGAAACCACGTGATCTATAAATGGGAGTAGAGTGGTGGTGTTTCCCCAGAGAGGAGGAGGGATGATGATCCTGGGTGGGACAGAAAGAGCAGCTGCCCACCATCTGTCCTCTGTCTCCCGTATCCCAGTGTTCCCCAGTCAGCTCCAGGTACACATGGTACTACAGCTCTGCCCTGTGCTTGGGGATCACACATACTCTGCCCGTGTGGGCACTGTCCTGGGCCAGCGCTTTCTACTGCCAGCTGAGAGCACCAAACCCCAAAGACAGGTACCCACACCCACCTACCTACTGTTTCGGGGGGGTGGGCTGTGGGGTGAGGGTGGGCAGCACCTTCAGACATTAGCTATGAAGTCTGGGACTGAGTGGCAGCCCTCTTGGCTTCCAGAGCTATCTATAGCCCTGTGTGCCTTGAGCAAGTAACATCCCCTCTCTTAGGCCTCGTTCTGCCCATCTGTTCAATAAGGGACTTGAACCGGCTGATTTCTCAAGGCCCTTTTGAGTCCCTTGTTCTTTAGGTCCCTGGTGTAAGGACTAAACAATTGTGTGTGGGTTACGGTTATTCTATGTGCTCTAACAGAGTTACCCCAAAGTCCCAGAGTTTAACACAACAGTTTCCCTCCCATTAAATCTAATGAATGGGGGTGGGGTAAGGGTGGACTTTACTCCAAGGTCACGCAGGGACCCAGGCATTGCCATGCAGCCAGCATATGAAGGGAGACAGTACAGTGCAGGTCCGTGTGGGTTTTCATGAGTCAGGTCTGGCAGTGGCTTATACTTGCACTCCTGTTCCATTGGCTAAAACTATCACGTGGCATACAGTTAATAAAACTGCAAGAGGGACTCGAAAATGTTTAGCTGTGTGCCAGGTGGGAACTGATTTGGTGAACCCTAGCCAGTCTCTGCCATAGTGTGATGGTATATGTGAGTGTCTGTTTGTGTAGAGAAGATATGAATAAGAAACTATGGACAGGGAGGGAGCAGGGGAGGGAAGACCTGCCTTACTTCCATTTTTGGTTAGAGCTGGTTGGAACTCAACCTGGCGGAATGCTGACATGCCTCTCCCACCTCAGGTCCTGGATGAAGCCCTCCTCAGACGCCTCTGCCTGACCCCGGCCCAGGCTGCCCAACTGCCCTTGCATCTCCACCTGCACTGTCTCCATCTTCCAGGCATGAGGCCCAGGGAGGCCCCCATGAAGCTTCTGGCACCCCTACCCCCTTATTTCTCCAGGACCCTACAGTGCCTGGGGCTCCGCCAACAATAGTCTTCCTTCTGTTCCTTCTGTTTCCACTGGCAAACAGTGGGGATGGAGGTGAGGGGAGAGGAGGATGAACCTACGATCAGGCCTGAGGAGAATGAGGTCAGTGCTCAACATGCACTAAGGCCATGCTTTAAGATCCTGGGCTCTGCATTCGGACAAACCTAAGATCAGAGCCTGGCTAGGCCACTTGCTGTATGGTGTTAGGCAGATGACTTCACCTCTCTGCTGAGTTAATAAAAGTACCTACCTCATAATATGGTTTTGAAGATTTGCTGAGAAAGTAAACGTTTATCATGGAGCATACTTTCTGCTGAGTTCAGTATGCGATTTTATTTGGCTGTTTCTGTCCCAGTTCTAGCTGAGAGGAAATATCTAACTTTTTTGTCATTTAATTGTGCTAAAATATACATAACAAAATTTACCATCTTAACCATTTTTTTAAACATTTTTTAAAGATTATTTATTTATTTATTTGACAGACAGATCACAAGTAGGCAGAGAGGCAGGCAGAGAGAGAGGGGGAAGCAGGCTCCCTGCTGAGCAGAGAGCCTGATGTGAGACTCAATCCCAGGATCCTGGGATCATGATCTGAGCCGAAGGCAGAGGCTTAACCCACTGAGCCACCCAGGTGCCCCAACCATCTCAACCATTTTTAAGTGAGCAGTTCAGTGGCATTAAGTATGTTCACATTGTAGTGCAACTGTCCCATCCCATCAGCCTGCAGAACTGAAACTCTGACCCACTAAACACTGACACCCCATCCCATCCTCCCACCTCCCAGTAGCCCCATTCTCCTCTGTGTCTATGAATCTGATTACTCCAGGGACTTCATATAAGTCAAGATCTTAGACCTTTTACTTGAGAAAATTGTTAAATATATCAAACATACGAAGAGTACATAAATAGCTCTGTGATTTAAAGAATAATTACAAGGCGACTCCCATATAAGCACCACTTGGCATGAAATAGAAACATACCTCTCCTTCCCTGTTAGGGTAGCAGTTCTCAACCCTGGCCCCACATTAGAACCCCCTCAGTGAAACTTTTAAAAAGCCCCTTCCTACCCTGGGATTCTGCACCCTAAAGATACCAATTTAATCAGTCTGGGCTGGAGATCCTGGCATCAATCTTTTTTGAAGCTCCCGAAGGGGTTCTACTGTTCAGTCTAGGTTGGAAACTCCTCCCCTGACATGGGAGCTTTCCTTGTTTGTCTTAAGTTTTTCCACCAAATATGCATCTTTGTTGTGTGCTGTGGGTTTGAATTCCAGTGCAAGACTCTCCCAGTTGATCCATTCTACTGTTAACACCATCATTCAGCTCTTAGCACAACACTGGTGTGAAGCTGCTTGTGTGCATTTCCTGGTTCAGTTACGTCAGAGATGCTGGCAGAGTATATGTATCTTCACTTGACTAGAGTATTAGTTTCCTAGGACTGCTGTAACAAAATTACCACAACCTGAGTGGCTTAAGATAACAGAAACTGATTTTCTCAGAGATCTGTCTGGAGGCCAGAAGTCTGAGATGAAGGTGTCAACAGGGCTGTGCTCTCTGAAGTCTCTAGGGATGAATCCTTGCCTCTTCCAGCTCCTGGCGGCTGCAAGCCTTGACTTATGGCCACATCACATCAGTCTGCCCTCATCTTCACATGGTCTTCTCATGTTTGCGTCTTCTAAGGACACTTGTCATTGCATTTAGGGCTCACCTGGATAATCCAGAGTACTCTCATCTCAAGATCCTTAACTTAATCACATCTATGAAGACCATTTTTCCAAAGGAACTTATTCACAGGTTCCAGGCAGATATATCTTTTGGGGGAAGGGAGGCTAACTAACATTCAACTCACTACAACTAAGAAATACCAAAGTTTTTCAGATGGGTGTGGCTGGTCGGATATTTCCTTTCCAGGAGACCATGGGCCCTTGCTGAGGGAGGGACAGACCAACTCGCTCTGGAGAAGGGCTGGTGTTTAGGCGAGGTCCATCCTTCCCCCATCTCATGGTGTAAATCTGACACCTGTTAGATGTCACTCTGCTGCTAGGCCAAGTTCTCCCCTGGACTTGGGCCTTGGGGATCTCCCAGTGGTGAGCAGTCTGGCAATACATCCTAGCCTTCTCACTGCCACATGATCTTGGGCAAGCCATGTCTCCTCGTTCAGACTCCATTTTTTCATCTACAAAGTGAGGCTTATCCCGCAATCCAAGATCAGAGATGCCAGAGAGACACTGCATAGGAAACCCCATGCCTGTCGCTATGGGTGGAATTCTGGCCCTTTGCTTTGTGGAAGGGTGTTTGACAGCCTCTAGCTCTCACTCTGGATGTTGGGGCACAGGGCCCCAGCCTACTGTCTCTTCACCATCCAACAGAAATGGAGCCAAGCCCAGAAAACTTCACTTGCTCCTTTTTATTTGACGCTGCATCCAGGACAGTGGCAGTGAGGACCAAAGCAAGGGCTTCTCTGGCCTCACATCCCCCATGCCCCCTAGCTCCTGGTATGCTTTGATAAAGGGCAGGGGTCCTGGAAGGCTCAGTGTCTTCATGAGGCATGCCTCAGCCTTGGGTTTGTCACAGAGTCTGGTCTTGAACTTGCCTTTGGCTTTGATCTTCCTGTGGGTGCTAGGAAGATTTCCAACTTCAAAAGGTAGAGGCCACAAGGCACTTCCAGGATGGGGACCACGAAGGCGCTGGGAAGCAACAGCCTCGGTGTGAAAGGGGGGAAGAGGTGGAAGAGTTGATCAAGAAATCTGTTCAGGAAGGGGGTTCTGAGGAAAAAAAGCCCTTCCCTTCTGGCTCCAGCCAGCCTAAGACCTGCCCTTGCCTATGCCCTCCAGCCCTGACTCTAGCGCCCTGTATTCAGCACTGCCCACGAGGGTGCAAGTCACAGCTCAAGGCCCACCTTTCTTGGTTTCAGGACGCTGGATGCCAACTTGAGCTCAGTGTTAGGTGGGAAGGAAATCAAAACCTTGGCAGTAGGTAGAGTCATCAAGGCCTTGCCTGTGGTCGACAGGGCCTTAGAGCCCACCAGCTTGCTGTGTTGCAGTCTGAGGACCCGCCCCTGGGATCGGAGCACATGGGGAGAAGGCAGCCGGGCCTTGGTGTGGGTGCCGGGGAAGTGGGAAGGGGCTGTGGGAGCAAAAGGAGCCATGAGGGCCTGGGGAAGGTCCAAGGCCCGACAAGCTGCCCCTCAAGGAGAGCATGAAGGGTGGGGAAGTGGGGGAAGAGGAAGGCTTGGGGTTTGAGATGACAGATGGAGCCCTCCCAGTTTCTCCTCCAGAGGCCGTGGGAAGAACACAGGATTTGGAGTCCAACAGACCTGGGTCTGCATCCCAGCTCTGCCCCTTCTGAGATGTGCAACCTCGGGCAACTTCCTTAAACTTCCTGATACCTCGGCTGGAAAATGGGGATAATAGCACCTACCTTGCTAGGTTGTGAGGACTAAAGGAGCTGGTTAGGTAGCAGCACAGTGCAAACTGTTAAATGCTGTACAGTTACTAGCCCCTTTCCCCCAGAGGCAACTCTGCATAGAGGCAAAGGCAGAATACTGCAGCAGGCAAACCTTGGGCTCTGGAGAGAGATGGACCTGGGGTTGAGTCCTGGCATTTGAAATAAGTCCAGCTGCCTTGCAGGGTGGCTACTTTGGGAGAGAACAATACTCATTTGGTCGTGCATTTAAAAAAAAAAACTTTGGAAGTGGTGGCTTTTCCTTGCTACTAGTGTCTTCTTGGTGGGGCAATGGTGGGGTTGCAAATCCAGGTGGTTAGGAGGGGGGGGAGTGAAGAGCAGGAAGAAATTGCCTTGGAACCCCAGGGTGTTTTGTGGGAATGATCTTACCCAGGGCTTGGGGGTTCTTCGGACTCAATGGCAATCTGCTCAAGGGGTGGGGTTGCCTGTCCCCACTAGCAAAGGTCATGGTGAAAATGCAGCCCATCCTGGTGCTGGGGGGCTCCCACTTCCGGAGGTTGGGGTAGACCAGGGCTGTGGCACTTTTCGCCTTGCCTTTCTTCCCCTTTCCGGGGGCCGAGGTGGTGGCAGTGAAGGTTGGCTTCTCAGTGTGCCCCAGGCTCCTGGCCCCAGCAACTTTCCTAGGAGCTGACCTGTGGGTAAGGGTCCCTGAGTCCTTGCCTTCCCCAGAGCCTCTCTGGGTCAGCAGGTGAGGGAGTGCTGGGCGGACCCCCATTCGCCGGTGACACATTGCCAGGGGCTTCTTGATGGTGGAGCCCTCTACTAGGAGCCGGATACCCACATACTGGGGTACCTCCACGGCAGGCTGTGGAAAAGAAGAGGAGATGAGGCCTGTTCAGACAGTGATGCTGGAATCCTAGGTCCAGAAGGAATCAGGACAGAGATGGATGGAATTAATCTCTGGGCTAAGAAACAGGAAGCCCACCTCTGTCCTCTAAGGAGTCTGGCTCCAGAGGCCTGAATCAATACCTAGAAAGTCACAGAGTCCCTGGGATTAGTAACCCAGTGGAGTCAGAGAGCCTTAGCCATGCTACCACCAGTACCCGCTACCCTTTACCCTCCCCTAAGTTCTCCCAGCCCCTGCTGAAATGTGTGTGGCTCTGCTCCATAAGCCACTGCTGACAGACAGCTTCCTGAGTTGAGCTAGAGTCTCTGCAGACGGAATTTGAGTTATGTCACCCAGATAGATAAGAGGCTTGGAGCCTGTCTGGAGCCCGGCATGAACCCATTATGGGGAAGCAGAAATTAAGAGCTTTAATGAAGGCATTCTACTAAGAGACTGAAGTAGCAAATTTGCAGAAGGAGGCAGAGAAAAAGGTCCAAGAGAGGAGCTCCTGTACAATTTTCAGTTCCTATTAAGCCAGCTGTACATCCTGTAGCTAGGCTTCAGGAAAGCCCCCTGTGTCTTGCTAACGACCCCCCTTTTAACCTTGAGCTACTCTGAGGTATTTTCTGTGTCAGTAGAGGAACCTGATTAGAATCTAAACACCAGAATCACTTGGATCTTGTTAAAAATAACCAAGCCCACAAAACCCAACTGATCAAAGAGGCAAGAATCAAAACTGGGTATCAAAACAAGTTGGTGAAAAGGATGACAGGAAAATGTGTCATGTGCACACAGCCTTGGCATCACTTTACAGAGTAAGTGATCATTGCCAGAGGGAGGAGCCAAGTGACAATGGAGAGATCTGGTAGCTACTGCCCTAACCCCGTAGTCAGACTTAGCATCACTAATCAGGAGACAGTCCAACAGTGTGTGCCTTGTGGCACACATATAAGGCACTCAGCATCACCTCTCAAGTGTTCTTGCCAAAAATGTTTAACCTGAACCTCACCAAGCTGTTTGGCCTAACTTCTAGTTTACAGGACATTGAGATAACAGAAGAACAAGCTAAACAGCACCACGAAGAAACAATCAGATAAATCCAGAATGTGGGACAGTTCTACAAAACAACCAGCCTGGTCCCTTCAAAAGTTCCAAACAAACTATGGGGGAAGAAAAAGCAGTGCCGCTGCTCTAGATTAAAAGAAATTAAAGAGCACCCAAAGGAATAAAACCTGTGACAAATGGAATCAAGGAAGTGAAAGACCTGTACATTGGAAACTAAGATACCAGTGAAAAAAACTGAAGACACAAATAAATGGAAAGATATTCTGTGCTCATGGATTGGAAGAATTAATGTTATTAAAATGTCCACATGACCCAAAGCAATCTACAGATTCAATGCAATCTCTATCAAAATTCCAATGGCATTTTTCACAAAAATAGAAAAAATAATCCTAAATCCTGTATGGAACCACAAAAGACCCTGCACAGTCCAAACAATCTTTTTTTTTTTTTTAAGATTTTTAAGTCATCTTTACACCCAACATGGGGCTCAAAATCATGACCCTGAGATTAAGAGTCACATACTCCACCAACTGAGCCAGCCAGGAGCCCCCAAAAACAATTTTGAGAAAGGAGAACAAAGCTAGAAGCATCACACTTACTGACTTCAAACTGCATTACAAAGCTGTAGCAATCAAACAGTGTGGTACTGGCATAAAAGCAGACACCTAGATCAAATGAGCAGAACATAGAACTGCCCAGAAATAAAGTCACACATACAAGGTGAATTAATTTATTACAAAGGAGATACAAGAAGTATCTCCTTCAGTCTCTTCAATAAATGGTACTGGGAAAACTAGAAGCCACATGCAAAAGAACGAACCCAGACCACAATTTATAACACACATAAAAACCAACTCAAAATAGATTAAAGTGAATTTAAGACCTGAAACCATAAAACCCTTAGAAGAAAACACTGGCAGTACTAAGCTCCTTGCCATCAATCTTGGCAATGATTTTTTTGGATTTGATACCAAAAGTAAAAGCAACAAAAGCAAAAATAAAAACACGGGACTACATCTAACTAAAAAGCTTCTGCAGAACAAAGGAAACCATCAACAAAGTGAAAAGGCAACTCACCAAATGGGAGAAAGTATTTGCAAATCATATATCTGATAAGGGGCTAATATCTAAAATATATAAAGAACTCCTACAAGTCAATGGCAAAAACACAAGTAATCTGATTTAAAAATGGGCAGAGGATCTGAACAGACATTTTTCCAAAGATGACAGATGGCCAACAGGCACATGAAAAGGTGCTCAATGTCACACTAATCTTGGGGGAACTCCAAGTCAAAACCATATGGGATATCACCTCACACGTGTAAAATGGCTATTTTCAAAAAGGTAAGAAACAAGTGTTGGTAAGGATGTGAAGAAAAGGGAACCCTTGTGAACTGTTAGTAAGAACTGGTGCAGCCACTGTGGAAAATAGCATGGAGCTTCCTCAAAAAATTAAAAATAGAATTATCATATGATCCAGCAATTCCACTTCTGAGTATTTATCTGAAGGAAAAAAAAGTATTCCTATCTTGTGTATCTGTACCCCATGTGCATGGCAGCATTATTAACAACAGCCAAGACAAGGAAGCAACATAAGCGTCCATCAATGGATGAATGAATAAAGAAAATGTGACTATCTGTTTAGCTAGCTAGCTAACTAGCTATCATGGAATATTATTTAGACATAAGAAAGAAGGAAATCTTGCCATTTGTGATAAAATGGTTGGGCTTTGAGAGTATCACACTAAGTGAAATAAGTCAGAAAGACAAATATTTCATGATGTAAATTATATGTGAAATCTAAAATAAAAATAAAAACAAAAAAAACCCCTAGAACTCTTAACTCATAGAGAGCCGATTAGCAGTTGCCAGAGGCAGTGGTGAAATGGATGAAGGGGGTCAAAAGGTACAAACATCCAGTTATAAAATAAGCAAATCATGGAGGCGCCTGGGTGGCTCAGTCAGTTATGTGGCCAATTCTTGATTTCAGCTCAGGTCATGAACCCAGGGTTATGAGATCGAGACCCTTCTCAGGCTATGGAACCTGCTTAAGATTCTATCTCTCCCTCTCCCTCTAGCCCTCCCCACCCTGCTCTCTCCCCCTCTCTTAAAAAAGAAAAAAAAAGTAAATCATGGATGTCATGTACAGCATGGTAACTACAGTTGATACTGTATTGCATATTTGAAAGTTGCTAAGAAAGTAGATCTTAAAAGTTTTCATCAGAAGAAAATAAAATTATAACTATGTGTGGTAATGGATGTTAACTAGACTTATCATGGTGATCATTTCACAACATATTTAAATATCAAATATAGGGGCACCTGGATGGCTCAGTGGGTTAATGCCTCTGCCTTCGGCTCAGGTCATGATCTCAGGGTCCTGGGATGGAGCCCCGTGTCGGGCTCTCTGCTCAGCAGGGAGCCTGCTTCCTCCTCTCTCTCTGCCTGCCTCTCTGCCTACTTGTGATTTCTGTCTGTCAAATAAATAAATAAAAATAAATATCAAATATATACATATACAGATATTATATACTTTAAGTAAATATAATACTTACAAGTCAATTATGTCTCAATAAGAGAGATCTAAGATTGATCTAAGTCCCTCAAAGCAGCTACAGATCTTTTAAGCATCCCAAGATATACCCATAGGTCTTATGTTTAAATCTTCAAGACATTTTAAGCTAACAGAGAGGGTTATAGGCACTCTCTGTTAACAGCAGGGCTTCATAATTATGAGGACTATTGTCCTACAGCAGGGTCACAGAGAGAAGAGTTCTAAGGTTTGTGAATATGGCTATCACGTAATAGAACAGATTATAAATTGATACATAAGAAACCCACGATGTTTTTTAAAAAATATCCACTTGGGCTAAAAGGGACAGATACAATATGAAATGAAAGAGGCTTCTGTACCCCCAAATTTCTATGAGCATGTAACAGACTAAGAACTATTGTGGATGTTCATGGAAAAGGAAGGATGATTCAGGGCTGAACTGAGATCCCAATGGATGGAACCAAGAGCCACAGAGAACTCCTGGGAAGTAACAGTGGCTTCTAATCACTAAACTGGAAATATGTGCGAGGCTAGATTTCAGAGTTGCTATGGCCCTATGACTCCTGTGTACCTCCTATCCTGCCTCTCCTTTTTTAGTGGGGTTATCTATAAAGTTAAAAAAGTAAGACAAATTAAGACAAAAACAACCAATGTCAAGTGTGTATCTTGATTACATGTTTGTTTAAAAAACAAAAACAGGGGTGCCTGGGGGGTGGTCTGTCTGTTGAGTGTCTGACTCTTGATTTGGGCTTGGGTTGTGGTCTTGGAGTCATGGGATTGAGCTCTGCATCAGCTCCATACTCAGTGCAGGGTCTGCTTGAGAATCTCTTTCTCCCTCTGCTCTTCCCCCTGCTCATGTTCTCTCTAAAATAATTAAATAAAATCTTAAAAGGATAATAAAAAACAAAAACAAATAAGCAATAAAAGATTTTTGGGACAACTAGGACATCTGAAAAATGCAGATGTGTAGTCCCTAAACCAAACATTTCAGATCAATCTCTGGGGGCATGGCTTCCTGACACCTGTATCTTTGGAAAGCTTGCCAGGCGATTCTGGCCTGTGAACCAGCATTTGGGAACGACTGTGCTAGAACATTCCCTTCCCCTTGGTTTTGTCTTACTTTCCTGCCCTTATATTTCTTCACTTATTTTTTTTATAGATTTATTTGACAGAGAAGAGAGAGAAAGAGCAAGTGTGTACAGAAGCAGACAAAGCAGCAGGCAGGGAGAGAGGGAGAAGCAGGCTCCCTGCTGATCGGAGAGCCCTGTGTGGGGCTTGATCCCAGGATCCTGAGATCCTGACCTGAGCTGAACACAGGTCCTTAACTGAGTGAGCCACCCAGGAGTGCCAAGATTTTTGCTTTTTAAGATTTTATTTATTTATTTGTCAGAGAGAGAGCAAGAGCACGCATAAGCAGGGGGAGCAGCAGGCAGAAGGAGAAGCAGGCTCCCCACTGAGCAGGGAGCCCGATGTGGAACTCTACCCCAGGACCCTGGGATCATGACCTGAGCCGAAAGCAGATGCTTAAAAACCGAGCCACTTCACTTATGTTTTTTGAAAACAAAGTGCCAGTATTAATTTATGATCCGTAATGGTGACAAGACCAGGACACTTGGGTCATGTGATCAGCACGTTCTCTACCTGTGGCCAAACTTTGGTAGAACCTGAATCCCGGTCAGAATGATACCTAGGATTACGATTCTTTTTTTTTTTTTTTCTAAAGATTTTATTTATTTATTTGACAGACAGATCACAAGTAGGCAGAGAGGCAGGCAGAGAGAGAGAGGAGGAAGCAGACTCCTGCTGAGCAGAGCCTGATGCGGGGCTCGATCCCAGGACCCTGGAATCATGACCTGAGCCGAAGGCAGAGGCTTTAACCCACTGAGCCACCCAGGCGCCCCACGATTCTTAATTTAACTGTCAAGAGACTACTTGCAGAGTTCAGAAACTCTTGAAATTGGTTTTCTGACTTTTAAAAATCTTATTCCATTCCAATAAGTAGACTCAAATCTCTTTCTGGAACAAGGGGAGTAAAATTATTACAAAGGAGTAAAATAATAATAATATTAACAGCAGCAGCAGCAGCAGCTTCCACTGACTCTTACCCCATGTCCAGACCTTATATGTGATGCCATTGTGAAACACCGAACAATTTTATTAGGTAGTAACAGTAGCTAAAATCTGTGCACTGACTATGTTCTAGCATTGTTCTAAAGGGCTTTACTTATGTCAACTCATTTAATTATCACAACCTTATGAAGTAGGGACTATTCGCAGTCTTACTTTACAGATGAGGAGACTGAGTGCCACAGGGGTCAGGAAACTGCCCGAAGCCAAACAGCTCATAGTTACTGAGTAGGAATTTGAACCCAGGGAGGTTTTGCTTTTAACACTTTGCTATATGCCTCTCCAGAAATATGATTCACGTGTATATTTTTGTTTTGTTAGTGTTACAATTAATTTTCTTAAATACCAGCGTAGTTAACATACCGTGTTACATCAGTTTCAGGTATTTGTTATAGCAATATAGCGATTCAGCGCTTCCATGCATCACTCCATGCTCACCACAACACATGCCCTCCTTAATCCCCATCACCTGTTTCACCCATCCACCACCTGCCTCCCCTCCCTAACCAACAGTTTGTTCTCCATAGTTAAGCATTGGTTTTGGGTTTATTTTTTTTCCTTCCCTTTGTTTTGTTTCTTAAATTCCACATGTGAGTGAAATCATATGGTATTTGCCTTTCTCTTACAGGCTTATTTTACTTAGCATTATACTCTCTAGCTCCATCCATGTTGTTGTAAATGGCAAGATTTCAGCTTTATGGCTGAATAATGTTTCACTGTATATACCACACTTTCTTTAACTATTGATGAATACTTAGGCTATGTCCATAATTTGGCCATTGTAAATAATGCTGCAGTGAACAGCGGGTGCATATTTATCCCTTCAAATTAGTGTTTTGTATTCTTTGGGTAAATACCCAGTTGTGCAATGACTGGATCGTAGGGATGATCCACACATATTAACTCATCTTCATCCTCCCAAACCCTATGAGAAAGATGGTAATGGCATCTCCATTTTACAGATGAGGAAACGGAGTCTCAAGGGTACAAGTGGTGGTACTGAGACAGCGTAGCAAGACCAGAACTTGAACCAGTTCTGTCCAACTGCAATGCCCTGTGTTTCACTCTAGGGACGCCTGGAAAGGGGGGCAGACTCCCCAGGTCTTGTCTGGGCTCTACCTCACCTGCTTGTAGATGAGCTCAAAGGCTCCTGTGTCACAGTTGCGGTCTAGCCGCCGGTCGATGACCACGCGCAGGGTATCGGCTTGCACACCTGCACACAGCCGGGCGGTGACAGCAGTGGAGGGGGCCATGGTAGGGCTGGCATTGATCTCGATCAGCCAGGGCTGGAAGTCCTCACCAAACACAAAGTCAGCACCGTAGAGCTCGAAGCTGGCCTTCCGACACTGCACGGTGTCCTGGGAGGTCTGCAGGGCATGGATCACAGCAGCCTTCATGCCGGGCACAATGACGTTGGACCAAGCATCTGGGGCCCCCATCTCCTTCAGGTGGTCCTGGAACTTCTGGCTCGACCACATGTTGTCCGAGGGCAGGAGTGGGTGCCGATGGCATGAATTCTCCAGGTGCTTCTGAATGGAGTTGTTGCACAGGTGCACTGAGCTGGGGCAGAGAGCAGAAAGCTGGGGTCTGGCTCCCTGAGCCTCTCCCACCCAAATGTGGGGAGGGCAGGCAGACCCTGGAACTACCCCTGGGCCACCCCAGACCATTTACCTTGAGATGGGACTCTGTGAGGAAGGGCAAGAAGGACAAAGGCCTGGGCCCTGCTATATTCTTGCAGGGCCAGAACCAGTCTCATCCCTCTGAGGGCACTCCCTATGGGGCCACAGAACTATGTGCTTTAGTCTCAGTTAGCCCTCCCAGCGCCTGGAAGGTATGAAGGTGGGTAGGGGTGTGGGCCCTGTAGTCAACAAGACTGCTCAACACAAAAAAAACAAAAACAAAAACAAAAAAACAGACTGCTCAAGGCCTACCTTCACCACTGACTAGTTGTGAGATCTTTTCACCCAAGTGCTCCTTCACATCTATAAAATGGGGGTCGTACTAGAACCCACTTCACCGGGATTTCATGAATGAGTGAGACAAAATGAATGAAGTGCTTAGCACCTGTCACATATGAAGAATTCAGTAACCGATAGCTATGAGTTTCATAATACTGCCTCCATTCTTCAGATGTGAAAAGTGAAGCCTCAATAGGTTTCACGTGACCAAAGTCACCCAGCTTAGCAGCTACAGCAATGGAATTTGAACCCAGGACTCAACAAGGCTTTTTTCTCATCCCCCGAGTTAACACTGCAACTTGCCTCTCTCTTTTTGCATGTCTTCTGAACCCTCTTACCCTGCTCTATGTTCCTTTTTTTTAAATAACACGTACCATCTTTAAACCCATTAGATAATTTTACTTATTACGTTCATCGCTTATCTATGAGAAACAGCATTAAAATGATGCCTTATAAGCATAAGGTATTTAACTTCACTCATTATAAAAGAGGTAAAATTAAAATAAGATAACCATTTTTGGTTTAGAATGGTAAAAATAATCAACATTGTTGGGCAGGATGAGGGCCCAGCTTATGTGCAGGAATTGTGAACTCTTGAGAACTGGGCTCTTATTTTGGTCATTGCTGTATCCCAAGTGCTTAGAACACCCTTGGTAGATAGCTATTGGATGGATGGAGGACCTGACTGCCTGCAGTCTGTGTTTGGAGCCCAGCGTGGCATGGGGGATCCACCTGTTCCTTGCCAGCTCCCCAGCTAGACCAGGAGCTCAGAGAAGGTAAGAGAGAGGCTCACTTGTCAAGGTTCTTCAAAGAGAAGGGCTGTGTGGAGAAGCGGATGTAGCTGTCACGATAGAACCACACGGTAAGTGGGTTCCAGTCGGTCACCAGGAACCACTGTCTCAGGTCAAATTTGGTGCCAAAGATGAGCAGAGGCCGTTCAATATACTTTTGTACCACCCACTTGCCGTCCTTCATCATCATGGGATTGCCATCTACCAGCTTCAGCATCTCCTCCAGGTGGTCCATACACATGATGCCTACGTGGGGAAACAGGGTGGTCAGAGATCAGGTCAGGCTTGGGTGAGGAGAAGGACCAGGGGACCATGAACAGCTCATCTTAAGCCCTCCTTCCCATAGAACTGATAGGGCCAAGTAGGTAAGGCTGCTTCCCTCGGAACCCTGTTCCCTTTGGGAAAGCTGAGAATCTGCTGAAGATGAAAACATTTTTTTTATTAACCACTATTGTTTGATTGAAAAGTAATATATGCACAGAAAAAAAAATCAAACCATATTGGGCTTTTTATTTTATTTTATTTTTTAAATAAAACATTTTTTTTTTATTTGACAGAGAGAGAGTGATCACAAGTAGGCAGAGCAGTAGGCAGAGAGTGGGGGAAGCAGGCTCCCGGCTGAGCAGGGAGCCCGATGTGGGGCTTGATCCTGGCACCCTGAGATCATGATCTGAGGCAAAGGCAGAAGCTCAACCCACTGAGCCACCCAGGCGCCCCCATATTGGGCTTTTTAAAAAACCATGTGCATTTATGACTTTGATTAGTTTTTTCCCAATAATTAACAGAATATAAAATAACAAAAAGAAAAAGCAGGCAGCCAACTGCTGCTTCCAATGTATATCCTTCCAAGTTATGGGAGAGTCTATGTGCCTCCGTTTGTTAGGATTCTATACCTAAACACGTTAAAGATTTAAAATATTCTTGGCCCATAGTGAGAATTCAGTAAATGTTAATTCCTACCATCATTATTAGTTATCTGCAGAATAAATATCTAGCTGTGGATTTCCTGGCTCCAGGGATACATATGTACATGCTTTCATTCTATACTACCCAAGATGTTCTACCAATTTGCACTCCCAGTAAAAGTGTATGATATTATGTATCTGCCCACATCCTACCCAACACTATTGATTCTTTTGGCTATTCTTCTAAGTAGAAAATGGTTATCTTATTTTATCTCTTTTATAACAAGTGACATTAAGTATCTTATATTTATAAAGCATCATTTTAATACTGATAATGATCAGAGTCATGTTGCAAACATACGTATTCACAAATCAATCTCATTCCTTCATTCTTTGGTCCCAAAGCAGCCCAATCACCTGCTAATGGCACAGAATAACCTGTGCCTTGTTCCCAAGCCACATCCTTTCTCAAATGGCCAGAGTGATCACCAAGATTCCCAAGAATATGATTCCCTGCATAACAAAAATTAAGGCTGTTCATATCCTTAGACACAGCAATTTCGTTTTTAGAAATATATCCTAAGGAAATGAAAGGCCACAAAGATGTCTGCATAGGATGCTGATGATAGTTTTGCTTGTAACAGCAGTCAGTAAACAAACAAATAGGGGAAAAAACTGGCTGCCATCTAAATATCCATCAGAAATGAATTAGGTAAATCTATGACAGTATATCTAAATGAGAGTGGAGTATGCAGCTGTAGAACAGAATGAGATAAGACAGCACATACTGTTCTTTAATATAATATCCCAAACTAAACACCACTAATCTAGTATATTATAAATTAGAACAGGGGTTACCATTGCGGTGGTACATAGAGATGGGAAGGGGCTTGGAAGGGTCCTTCTAGGGTGTAGGTAATATTTTATTTCATGATCTGGGTCCTATTTTCACAAGTGTGTTCACTTTATGATAATTTGTTGAGTTGTATATTTACACCTGTATATACCCTCTTCAATGGAGTATCACATACACATTTCAGCTTTTCTTAAAGAACCAGAGATAGAATGTTGAAATTTGGTACAAGATACATGGGTATTCACTGTGTTACTCTCTCTAGTTTTGTGTATTTTGAAAATGTCCATGGGACACCTGTGTGGCTCAGTTGGTTGAGCATCTAACTCTTGGTTTCAGCTCAGGTCAAATGTGTGTGATAGAGGCCCGTGTTGGCCCCACACGGAGTCTCTCTGCCCCAAGCAGAAAGTCAGCCTGAAGATTCTCTCCCTCTGCCCTACCACTCCACTCGCAAGTGCACAGCTCACTCTCTCTCTCTCTCTCAAATAAATCTATTTTTTTAAAGAGTTATTTATTTATTTGACAGAGAGACAGACAGGAAGAGAGGGAACACAAGTGGGGGAGTGTGAGAGGGAGAAGCAGACTTCCTGTTGAGCAGGGAGCCCAATGCGGGGCTCGATCCCAGCACACTGGGATCATGACCTGAGCTGAAGGCAGACACTTAATGGCTGAGCCACCCAGGTGCCCCTCAAATAAATAATCTTTAAAAAAAAAAAAAAAGGAAGAGTACCCATAACAATAAGTTAAAAATAGGAAAAAAAAAAAAAGAAAAAGACAGATCTAGATGTACTGAAATGAACTGATCTCTAAGATCTATCGTTAAGAAAAAGAAAAGTGCAAAAAAGAAATGAGTAATACTAACTGATATGGAAAGATATAAGTGAGAAAAGGCTACAGAACAACATATGTTGTTTAAAATAAAACACACAGTGGGTGCCTGGGTGGCTCAGTTGGTTAAGCGTCTGCCTTCAGCTCAGGTCCTGATCTCGGGGTCCTGGGATCGAGGGCCGTGTTGGGTTCCCCGCTTGGCAGGGAGTCTGCTTCTCCCACTCCCCCCTGCTTGTACTCTCTCTCATGCTCTCTCTCTCTAAGAAATAAAAATCTTAAAAATAAAATAAAACACACACATACACACAACCCTTTCCATCTCTCTCCTCAAATGCATAGAAGAAACTAAAGAAACACACTCAACAGTTAACAGTAGTTATCTCAGTAAAACTAAGAGTGGCTTTGCTTTTTTCCTTTTACTTTCCTGTATTTTCTGGTCTTTTTTTTTTCTTTTCTTTACTTTGGGAGAGCAAGTGAGTGCTCGCATGCACACGCCAGAGGCCAGAGTGGGATGGGGAGATGGAGGCAGGGTAGAGGGAGAGGGAGATAGAGGATCTCAAGCAGGCTCCCTGCTAAGCACAGAGCCCAGTGCGGAGCCTGATCTTATGACTGAGCCACTCTGGCGTCCCCAGTCTTTCTTTTTTATATTTTTTATTTTTTTAAAAGATTTTATTTATTTGACAGAGAGAGATCACAAGTAGGCAGAGAGGCAGGCAGAGAGAGAGGGGGGAAAGCAGGCTCCCCACTGAGCAGAGAGCCCGATGCGGGGTTCGATCCCAGGACCCTGGGAGCATGACCTGAGCTGAAGGCAGAGGCTTAACCCACTGAGCCACCCAGGTGCCCCCTTTCTTTTTTAAAAAATAATAAATACATATTTTCATAATTGGAAGAAAACCACACAAATATTTTCAAGATAGGAAAAGAAAAGACCAACATGATGATTTTGAAGTGATATCCCCAAATGTCCCAGTGTCTGGACCTTTCACTTGGACATGAACCAATTCATCCAAAAACAGTATTTGGAAGAATCTGGAACTCTGTTTTCCACATCTTGTGAGTCCTTAACCAGATTTTTCAGGCTGGGCTAGTGCAGCACCCCAGCTTGCTGGCTCTCCTGTTATAACTCCTCCCATTGGGCTGAGCAGCCAGAATAATAGCTAAAAATAATAGCACTGACATAGCAGTTACTATGGAAAAGCACATGTTATACTTACTTAAAATTAGGTAATACTAGTTCCATTTACCAAATGATGAAATGAGGTAGAGAAGAGGTTAACTATCCTGCCCAAAGTCTTACAGATAGTAGGAGGCAAAGTCTGGGCTTGACCTGATGTAGTCTGGCTCTCAGCATCCATTTCCTTAATACTATGCTACTTCACAAGGATGCACTGGTCAAATCAGAGAGCCCTTAGATGACGGGCTACAAGTATCACCAGACCCACTTAAAGCATTAACCCAATTCTGACAGCAGGAGAGGAGATGACAATATCGTCACAGCAGCCAACATTTATGGGGTGATTACTCTGTGTCAGGGACCATGCTGAGCTTTAGACACACCACCTCATTTAATCCTCACCTCACAGGTTATGATCATCCCTCACAGGTGAAGGAACTGAGATTCAGAGAGGTGATGTAACTTGTTCAAGGTCACACAGCATGTTAGTAGCAAAGCTGGGATTCAAACCCATGCAGTTTGGCCCCAATACAGCCTGCACTATTAATCTCCCCAGCCTCTAGCTGGATAGGCAGGCTGTAGGGCACTGGTGTAGGAAGCAGGGGCTTACTCCCACCTCGTCCTCGGGACTTGGCTCCCGGCTTCACGATCCAGATGTTGCGATCTCCTTCCATGTCCATCTGGGGCACCACAGCCCGCAGCTGCTGCAGGATGTCCTCACAGCGCTGGACCTGAGCGTCAAGGTGCCTGAGTTCTGCCCCCTCACTGTGGGGAGATGATGGGACATGGGCAGGGCTGAGTCTGGGGGCAGTCTGGTGGACAAGGCAAGAGGAGACAAGAGCCCAACCCCCGGCCATGGTCCAAGCCAGGGTTACACCTTTCCCTAACAGATGCAGATAGGTCTCCTCCAAACCTCCTTCCCACCCTCAAGCTGTCCCACAAATTCTAACCAGCCCAGGGAGCCATCTGAGAGTGCTGGAATAGGAGAGAAGGGGAACATTCCACATTTCACATGCTGTCCCACTCTAACACTCCACCATCTGTCACCTTCCTTCTGTTACCATAAAACTGCCTTTGGCAGAATTTAATCACACGAGCATCTGATCGTGAGGCACCACTATCTGCCAGGCACTGTGCTAGGGGCTTCACATACATCATCACTAACCCTCCCTATGGCCCTGCCAAGGAGGCATTACTGGTCCCATTTTGGAGAAGTGTCAACTGAAGCTGGGAGAGTTCAGAGATTCGTCCAAGGCCACATACTGAGTTCAGTGGCCGAGCCAGGATGCAAACTCTGTCCTGCCTGATCCCTCGACCCACAGGCACTTTTTGGGGTTCATTTCCCCTCCAAACCTGGACTGACAACGGGTTGATAGGTGGATTCCTTCCTGGTCTAACTCTTTTCAAGCACATCTGTATCACACAGCCCCTTGCCTTGTCTCTCTTCTCATCACTTACCACCCACACCTATGCTTATGCATGTTCTTTACACCTAATGTTCTAACTCAGTCTTGTAATTCTTAGTTTAAGAAGGGTAGCTTTTCTGGTATTTTTCTGATAGTTAAGGGGAAAGTATAGGGTCATCTAGTTTTTAATTTCTAACATTTAAAAAGATACAAATGAATTATTTATCAATGATGCAGGTTTGCTCAGCATGTCATTCATTCAAAGTTCACTTATCAGTTCCTTAGTCTCCCCTATCAAAATCAGCAAGTCTGCCCACTCCTTCCTATTACTACCGCAGCTGAGGCCCTTAGCACTCCCACCTGGCTTGCTGCAAGCCTCCCCACTTGAGCTGTTTATCCCCTTGAGGGCAGGGACTATACTTTATTTCTGGAGCCTGGCACCATGCTGGGCATATAGGAAGTGCTCAATAAATGCTGGATGTTCTCTTGCCATCTGAGCACTTCTTCCCTTCTCTCTCCTGCACACCTCTGCTAAATGGAATCCCAGTCTCAACTCCCTTCCTCTGATCAAGAACCTTTTCCCAGAGTGTCTTCCGAAAATATAGTCCCTCAGGATGCCTGTGGAGGGGTGGGGGGTGGAGGGGGTCACATAATAACAGGATATATACTGTACCCATATCTCTCTTGGAGGTTAACACCACCCACAGGTTCTGATAAGTCCTGCATCAAGGAATTAATTAACTTTGCTTAACCCAATGTTTTCCAAATGCAATGGACCACAAAAATCTTTCTTTCATAAATCGATTTCTGTCCTGCAGAACTAAGTATCCCATGCAACACACTTTGGGAAACACTGGCCTCCGAATAAAACCTAAACAACTTAATAGATTCTCATTTTGTGAGTAAATACTGAGTCTGTGCAGAGCACATAACACAGATTATCCTGTCTAATCCTACCTTTGAGTCAGACATTATTTTAAAATCTATTTTGCATGTGCAAAGTAAAGCTCAGAAAGATTAGTGATGTTGCCAAGGTCAAAGAGCTTGGAAGCTGCAAAGTTAGGACTATCTGATAGGGCTGGCCATGATCTTAGTCATTATGCTAAGCTGAGATTCAGGAAGAATCTCAGAAGAATCTTAGAAGAATCTACCATGAAGGCAGTGGGAGTCCCTGAGAGTTCTTGAGCAGAAGCAGCAGGGCAAACAAAAGGGGTAGGTCTGGGGAAGAGAGAGGGGCTACACTACATACGCATCAGCTCAGAACGCAGAAGCCCTGAGAACAAGGGGAACCTGCCCGCAGCCCACTGTCCTAGCGGCAGAGGTACTCACTGAACCACTTGGTAGTAGCGCTGGAGGAAGATGGACCAGCCCTCAGGGCTGAGGTACAGCGGCGCCCCCAGGTCCTTGTCGATGTCCATGTGAGCCAGGTTGCTAAGGTGCTCTTCACAGGCGCACAGAGCCTCGTCCACAAACTCTGGGGACACCATCACTGGCTTTTTCTCCTGTTTCTTGGGCTGCTTGTCTCCTGAAGATAGGAAGGAACCTGTCACTAACCGATAGGCAAGGCATAGAACATGACACATGCCACAGCCCCCACTGCTCCAAGGCCTGTCATTTACACGAGGCCTTACCTTGCATACACCTGAGGCTCAGCACACACCTGTATCTCCTACTGTCCTGGGACCTGTCACTTACCCGAGGGTTTGTTCTAAATTTCCCTGTGACCCTAGTACTCACCCTTGGCCCTCACTGTCCCAGGGCCTGTCATCCACTTGAGGTTCCACCCTAAATATCCCAGAGCTTCTCAGCCCCTGTAGCCCCAGCACACACCTGCAGCCTCTCTGTTCCTGGGACCTCTGACACACCTGAGGCCCTTGTGTCCCTGATCCCGGCACACCACAGTTTTCTTTGTACCTGACACACCCAGGAGATAGCAATGGAGAGGTCTCTCTCTGGAAGAGGCAGGATTTTCCTCCATCCAGTAGAGCTGTCCCTTATTTCCCCTGACACCATGGCCCTTGGATTATAGGATGGGAACTCTGAGGTAGGAGCTAAGTTCAGAGACAGGGAGAGCAAGCAATGGGTTGGGACAACATGCAGTAGGGGATTCTCTCTGTCCCCCTCCACAAGGCACAAGGGGTCCTCAGACCACGTGAAACTACATGGTTCCAATACTTCTTCCTCCTCAGAGATGTGAGCTCCCCACAGGCAGGGATGGACCATGTCTTCTTAGTCTGTCCTCTCCATAGTGCTCGGCCACATGCCAGGCCCATGGAGAGCTGAATGATGCGATGGATTAACAAATGAATCAGAAGACAGGTGGGAGGGTGGCTGGGAGGACAGATGAATGGGTGGGCTGGAAGATACATGGGCGGTGGATAGGAGAATCCCTAAAAGCAGGGAGACAGATGGTTAGGTGGATTTGTGGGAGGGTGGGTAGAAAGGTGGAGGAGTAGACAGATTCATGAGGAGTGTGGAGTGTGGAGCTGAGAGAAGGTATGTGAATGAGGAGATCAATAGTAGGGGGATAGTGATGGGTGACTGGATGGATGGATGGGGGGTGAATGCGAGCTGAGTGGGTAGGAATAGGTGAGTAGAAAGTTAGATGGATGAGTAGATGGATGGATGGACAATTGGGGGGAGGGGGTAGATGTAGGGATGGGTGGGTGGGAAGGGGTGATGGAGGAGATGAATGTGGCTAATACATAGATAGATGTATACATAAACAGATGGATGGGTGAGAAGATAAAAATAATAGGTGGGGAGTGAGGGTAACTATAGTACTTGCCTGGGGCTTCTTCCTCTTCTGCCTGGATAGAGTATGACTTCCATTCGGACTTTACCACCAGCTTGAGAACGTTGCGGGCAGCTGTCAGCCAGAAGTCCTCTGCTCCCAGGGCAGGGGATACCCTGCTCAGCCTCTAGGCTCGAAGCCTGTTCTGGTTCTGGAACCTGATCATAACCTGCCCCATTTTGGATCCGGAACCTAACTACCTTCTGACTCTACACTCTGGGGTTAGAACCTGGCTCCTGTTCAGTTGTAGAACCAGGCCTAGAATCTGATATGGCTCATATTCTGCCTTCAGAATCTTGCCTGAACCTGTTGTCTCATTTCCCCCTTCTGTTTCTGATCCACTTTTGATAACTTATTCTAGCTTGAGAACCAGACCTGAGCATAAAAACTATGTCAGGTTTGGAGATGAATTCAGACCTAATATCTAATCTGTACACAAATTCTGACCTGAATTTTAGAATGGAAACTCTTCCGCCTTTAGGAGCCCAAAGTTTAGACCCTTTTCTAAATTTGGAACCCAGTCTAGCCAGTGGAATTTGACATAGGCCTGGAACATACTGTGGGCTCCAAACTCAATCCATTGACCAACTTTTAGAACCTGCTTTAGGATGCAGTCTAAGCTATCTAAGCTCTTCTGGAGGTCTGGATTGACCAAGCTAGATAGTTCATTAAGGGAGGCACATTAGGGAAGGGTAGGGTAGGGGATGGAGGAGGAAATCTGCTGGGTTGGATGAGGACATAAAGAGAGGCTCTCTGCTCTCTAACGTGAACACATTTTAGCCCTCGTGCTTCGGCCTGGGAGTCCAGGCATGGGGCTGGCTTCTCCTTACCTATGAAGGCCTTTTTGTCATCCTCAGCCCCCAGGCGGTAGCAGCGTGGAAAGAAGGAGTCAGCATCAGCCTCATCAAACCACGGCAAATTCCGGAGATTGAGACATAGACCCACCTATGGAGTTAGCTGCTGAGGGGGCATAGTGGGACTTGCCGAGACACCTCCAAGGGACTCCCCACATTCAGTACACACCCAGACAGCTCAGGGAGACCCTGCTTGAGTGTTCTCAGAGCCTCTGCCACACTTGCTAGGCCTGACTTACTCATATCCATCTCCATGTGTATGTTCACGCAGTTTGCCCTGCCAAGAATGCCCCACACCCCTCCTATCCATCCTTTCACATTCTTAAAGAACTGCCTCCTCTGGGAAGCCTCCCCAGCCCATACCACTAACATAATAGCATGTTCCAATAATAAAGCCCTTCATTCTTGCCACAACCCTATAAAGTAGGTCCTACTGGTGTTCTCATTTAAAGACAAGGAAACTGAGGTTAGAAGTGAAGTCACTTGTTAATAAACCCAGATGAGACAGAATGCATCCAGCAGCCGGATATCCCTTGCTTAGTTAGTAAGGGCTCTATTGTTTACGGTCATTAGACTTGGTGTTTTTCTGGCTCCAGATCCTATTTGGATCCTGGAGTCTATTTTAATCATTATGTCTACATGTGCCAGACATGATGCAGGGGCTGGATTCGAACTCAGGCTGCCTGACTCCAAATCCCACAGAATCATATACCTCTCTGCCTCCTGAGAACTCTCTTTTCCTGACAGGGAAAGCAGGCAGTGGAGTTGTCAGCCCAAGGGCTAATGGGTTAGAAGCTGCCATGCCCACTCCCCTGGGGAACCCACCTTTGTGGTAAAGGAGCCAGCCCGGGCATAGTGGTTTATCATTTGATCCTTGGAGAGGAAGCGACAGTCCAGCACATCCCGCCGAGTGGTCCAGATGAAATAGGGAACCTCGTTCCGAACCATGCGGGACTAAGGAGAGCCGAGGAGACAGGAGAGGCTGGGGTGGGCAGCCCAGGGCCTGAGGAAACTTCTCCCCGGCCTGTTGAGTAGGGTGGGAGTATGGAAGGAGAAGATGCTTCTGAGGTGGCCTCTAGCCCACACCCCATCTTTATGTGTGTTAAGAAGACATCTCTTCCTCCAGAGCACACACTTGTGAGCAGAAAAGAGGCTGACTTACAGAACTTCTTTTGGCCAGGTGCCCCTACACAGTGACTAAGCCACACAACTGAATGTCGCCCCTTTGTTTTGGCCCATGGCTATCAGTGACTTGCTCAGTGGCAGGACAGTGACTCCAGGCTGATGGGCACATGTGACAAAGGTTCTCTCAGGGTTCTTCCACCCCTATCATTCCCACAGCTCTGGGAGGTAGGGTTACTCGTAGGCAATGACATCACATGCCAGGCCCTATTCTAAGTGCTTTTCTTCCTTTCTTTCCTTTTAAGTGCTTTTTTTAAAAAAGGATTTTATTTATTTGACAGAGATCACAAGTAGGCAGGGAGGCAGAAAGAGAGAGGGGGGGAGGCAGGCTCCCTGCTGAGCAGAGAGCCCGATGGAGGGCTCGATCTCAGGACCCTGGGATCATGACCTGAGCTGAAGGCAGAGGCTTAACCCACTGAGCCACCCAGGCAACCCTCCTTTTAAGTGCCTTTGACATCAATTCACTTAATCCTCAGCACGAAGTAGGTGCTACTATTATCCCCTTTCACAGGTAAGGGAATTGAGGCACTGGGAGGGCAGGTGACTTGTCCAAGAGCCCACACAGTTAAGCCATATGAAATTGCCAGTGTTCAGTCTTTTCTGATATACAAAAATGGCAATTTGGTATGTTCAGCTTAGTAAGTGGTGGTGCCAAGATCCAAAGCCAAGCGTCCTCACTTTGATACAGAGGTGTCCTCCCCTCCACATCATCACATCAGCCCTTTCAGAGCTTTTTAAGCCCTTCCTTCCAGCCTTCACTTGCCAAGGGCAGAGGAAGGCTGTGAAATATAGGGTTTTATTTAGAAAGGGGAATTACCAGGTGTGGAGGTTATGCTAGCTTCTGGTATAACCTAGCAGGATTCTGATCCCAGGCCAGCCTTGTCTGAGCCCCACTGTGCCCCTCACCACTCTGCTGGACCATCCAGGCTTTATAGAAGCAATCTGTTTTTAGTGTGGATAGGGAAAATGAGGCCCAGAGAAGTCCTCACTCTCTCAGCCCCTCCCTACCAGCCCCCCAGGGGCCCTCACCATCAGAGCATGTGTCCCATCTAGGTCATCAAATTCCAGGAAATCATCAAAGTCAAACAGCTGCGGTGGCCGAAATGCCTCGTCCTCATCTTCATCCTCTGTGGACGTAGAGCACCGGCCTGGTGAGGCTCCTGTCCCTGCCCCATAGACCCATACCAAAGTCTCAACCCTGGGAGAGCAAGAACCAAAGGAAAGAGACTCAGGAGCATCATCCTGCAGAAAGGGAGGGAAGTTCTTACCATCCTCAGTGGTGTCACTGTCACCGATTACCGAGCTATCCAGATCCTTCTGGGATGGTGGCAGAATGGTGCCCGAGTGATGGACCATCTTCTTCTCCACCCAGCCTCTCCGGCGCAAGAGGCACCGTATCACTGGGTAGCGGCCTTGGATCAGAAAGATCTTTTTCTGCTGTAAGGTGAGAGGAGGACACTTGGTCAGTATCATCCAAGCTCCAGACCATGGGATATAGTGGTGAACAAGTTCTGGTTTCTGCCTTCAGGAAATTTTTATGTTCCAGCAGGGAAGATAGATTATAATCAAACAGGGAAAATAAACACGAATAGTTAATAGTTATAATGGTAAGAGCTAATAATTATTGTGTACCTACTGTACACTGCTTAGTTTATATATACTACTAACAATGATATGTATTTTTTATTATTTTTTAAAAATATTTTATTTATTTATTTGACAGCGAGAGAGGGAACACAAGCAGGGGGAGTGAGATAGGGAGAAGCAGGCTTCTCACTGAGCAAGGAGCCCAATGTGGGGCTCAATCACATGACCCTGGGATCAAGCCCCACGTCGGGCTCTCTGCTCAGCAGAGAGCCTGCTTCCTCCTCTCTCTCTGCCTGCTTCTCTGCCTACTTGTGATCTCCCTCTCTCTGTCAAATAAATAAATAAAATCTTTTTTTAAATTTATTTATTTGAGAGAGACAGAGACAGAGAAAGCATGAGCAGGGGGTACAGAGGGAAAGGGAGAGAATCTCAAGCGGACTCTGCACTGTGAAGCCCAATGTGGGGCTCAGTCTCACGATACTGAGATCATGACCTGAGCTGAAACCAAGAGTTGGACACTTAACTGAATGCACCATCCAGGTGCCCCCATAATATGTATTCTTTAAAAGATTTTATTTATTTATTTGACAGACAGAGATCACAAGTAGGCAGAGAGGCAGGCAGAGAGAGAGGGGGAAACAGGCTCCCTGCTGAGCAGAGAGCCCGACGTGGAGCTTGATCCCAGGACTCTGGGATCATGACCTGAGCCGAAGGCAGAGGCTTTAACCCACTGAGCCACCCAGGCACCCCTAATATGTATTTTTAATAGGTGCTATTTCCCCACATAACTTATTATGAAACAGAGGCATAGAGAGGTTGACTAGTTTGGCTACACAGTGATTAAGTGAAAGAGCAAGGACTAAAATCCAGATTGGTTGCTCCCACAACTGGATACATAATGGGGACTCACAATAAAAGTACATACATGGGAAGGGTAAAAAGCAACCATGAGTATACAGAGCTGGGCAAATGGCAGTTCAGGCAGAGGGAAAAGCATGTGCAAAGATCTTGAGGCTCTGAGGTCAGAAGAAATTGGAAGGAAGCCAGTGAGAATGGGGTGTGAAAAACAAGGGGACGGCTGAGGAAGCTGGTAGCAGCTAGACTGTGGAGGGCCCTGCAGGCCTTGAAGAGACTGGGATTTTCTATTAAGAGCAGCATGAAGCAATGAAGACAAAGTGAGGGCATGATAGGATTGGAGGGTTTACAAGTTTGGCTTGTTGCTATACAGAGAACAGATGAAGGGGCCAGGGAGGGAAGCAGGGAGAAGGGTTAGAAAGCTGTTACAAAAATAAATAAAATTAAATAAAATAGGGGCACCTTTAACTCAGGTTAAAGCCTCTGCCTTCTGCTCAGGTCATGATCTCAGGGTCCTGGGATCAAGCCCCACATCGGGCTGTCTGCTCAGCAGGGAGCCCGCTTCCTCCTCTCTCTCTCTGCCTACTTGTGATCTCTCTCTGTGTCAAATAAATAAATAAAATCTTTTAAAAAATTAAGTAAAATAAAAGGCTGTTGTGATTTGTGCAGGAGAAAAACCACAATAGCTAAAATGAGGGTGAAAATGTGGAGAATGTGACAGAGTAGAGACCTGTTTTGGAAATAGAGGTCACTGGTTTTGCTGATGGAATTAGATGTGTAGAAGGTGAACAGAGCATCTGGCTGGCTCAGTCAATATAGTATGTGACTCTCGATCTTGGGATTTTGAGTTTAAGCCCCATGTTTGGCATAGAGGTTACTTAAAAAAAAAAAATCAGGACTGTCTAGATGTGTGGGTGAATGAACAGAAAGATCATATTTCCAGCTTGAGCAACTGGTTGATGAGGAAAATGGGAGATTAGGGAGAACGACAGATTTAGGCAGGAAAATGAAAAGTATGGTTTGAGGCATAGGTTTGGAATGGTTCTAAGTTCTCTCTGGGTGAAGATATCAAGTAGGGGGCTAGATCTAAGGAATGTGTAGTTAATGGAGAGGCTGGGCTGCAAGGGGCACCTAGAGGGCACAGCACATTTACTGGACTCACAGTCAAGGAGACAGGTGTGGGGAGGGATCCAGGAAACCAGGAAAGCTCCAAGGATCCTTCAAAGGCAACTGTAAAGCAGCAGCCAGGGAGGGAGAAAGGAAAACTAGGTGTATGCAGACAGCCAAGGGGTAAGGGTATGTAGGGCAATAGTGTAGAATGACACGAGGTACCAGACCGAGATTAGGGCAGAAAAGGGGCTGCTGGATTTGCCTCCTTGGAGGTCATGAGTGACCTTGACTAGAGTGGTTCCCCATGGTAATGGGAAAGGTTAGGAACCAGAGTGGTAAGAGCTGAAGGGGTGAATGCCAGGTAAAGAAGTTACACAATTCCGCCAGAAAGGGTACTGAAAACTTTGGAATATTTTAAGATGGGTGTGGGATCAAGGCTTTTGGTTTTGTCTGTTTTTAAAGGATGTAAGAAGACAGTTCAGGGAGGCAGGCTAAGCCACTCTGCGGACACCCCCCAGCCCCCTCCAACCTTGACAGCTCTCTCCACGTGGATTCTGGCGTTTCTGAGCCGGCCCATGTGGTGAGATGGCTTGGAGAATCCTCGCCAGAGGACAAGGGAACCTGCAGAAAGATGCAGAGTAGGGATGGGGCAGGCTGGAGGCTCAGCCTAGAGTCTCTCCCGGCCTCCAATGACCACACTCCTTTCTCCGCTCTTCATCCGGAGCCCACACTCTCCCGACCACCTCTTATTCCCTCCAACCCAAGTCTTCTTGTTCTTGCAACCACCTCCGGCCACGATGGGCGGGCGGCAACGGGCCTCACCGTCCCGCGACTGGCCATAATCTGGAGCCGGGGTGTTCAGGAACCCGAAGGGGTAGAGATCCGCGGCGCTCTGGGCGTGGGTGCTTTGGGCCTGAGACTCGAAGGCGTGGCCTAGGCGGCGGGCAGAGGCTAGGCTGCGGGCCTGGCGTTTACCTCCTGCGCGAACCCCCTCGGGACAGGCGGAGGCGGGCCCCTGCCAAGGCAGCGGGTTGGCAGGCGGGAACTCGGAGTGGCACGCCCAGGGCCATGGGGCGGGGGAACTGGTGCGGCCGCCCTCTCGGCGGTACCAGGCGGCGGGACCCCGGTGTGCGACCCCCAGCTCCCTCGCGCTCAGGAGCAGCGGCGCGCTGGGGCTCAGCATGCGCCCCTCGCTGCGCGCGCCCTCCCAGCGCGTGAGAGCCCTCCTCCTCCTCTGCGCGCCGCCTCCTCTCAGGGGAGCAGGGCCCTCCGTTCCGAGGCCCCGCCTCCTGTTTGCTGTTGCCCAGGAAACCATTCCCTTGGCACAATCCGGGAGTGGGTTCGGGTACTCCCTCTTGCGGGCTTAAGTCCGGACCGCTAAGCAGGGGTACCTAAAGTGGAAGCGTGGAGCACTGTGCTGCCAGTTAATTTCAGCATCATGGTTCCTGTGGCTTGAGTCATTCCACCGTATTTATGGAGAGCAACCGTGCTAGGCAGTGGGCTAGGGGCTGGAGACTAGAAGCTAGAAATGATCCCTGAGCTTACAGCCCAGTGGAGGGGAGACAAAAAAGCAAGCAACAAAGGAATAAAAGAGCTGTAGGTATGGTAAGGGCAATGAACAAATAGCAAACCAACCAGGAAGGGGACATACATAAGAAAAAGATGGCCTTTCTGAAGAGGTGACATTTAGGCTGAAGCCTATGCAAAGGAGCTCAGAAGTTGGCTAGTGAAGAGGGGTAGGAATAGCAATCCAGACAGGAAAGTCTCAGCAACACCCCTGAGAAGGGTTAAGAACCCTTCCTGCAACTAAGAGGTAGGCAGTGTGGCTGGAGCCTGGTGAGAGTGCGCTAGATCTGCAGGGCCTGGTAGATGGGCCTAGGGTAAGGTTCCTTGGGGCTGATCTGAAAACCAGGGCAGTGTATGGGGGAAACAATGAGAAAGTAGAGTGCAGCACACTCCCCCTGCCCTCCATAACTAAAAATAGAAAAACAGATCGCTTGAGTCAACCGCAGAAAAAATATAATGGAACAGTTAGGTGCAGCCCTCAAGACTACAAAGACTGTAAGTAAACTTTTTGGAGGCAGTAGCAAAGTATGATCTTCCAAAGTCGTAAGTAACATAAAGCTCCAAAATGTTAATTCGCCTAAAATCACACAGCACTGAATTCAGTTCTGACCGCAAAATCCCTCTTCAACATAAACATTATTTAACATAACTAAATATTACCACTCAGGTAATGGGTCATAAAAGCACCCTAAGAGTAATTTGAGGTGCAAATTCCAGCAGTGCTCATTCAAGCAGAGTGCAGGTAGGAGAGTACTCTGGTCTGAGAACCCAGCTTTGTTATCAGGTCGATCTGCCAGTAGAGTGAGGGTGGGTCCTCAACCTCACTGTCCAGCCCATCTCAACCTGAGATCGCTCTTCTCAACCCCTGCCCACACCTTGTTGGAGACTGGGCTTCCCAAAAGACATGCCCCAAGAAGAGGGTAGGCTGTTTGGCAACCATCCAGTCTTTCTCATCAGCCTGCAAATCTGGTTGTTAGGGGCTCTGGATCCTGGGAGATGGATCGGTGACAAATGGCTGGCTCACCCAGGCAATGCCGTCCTGTGAGGGTTGAGTGAGCAGCTGCCATACTCTTTTGAACCACCAGCTTCACCGTGAGCACCTTTAACATTCACTGCAAAGTTAAAACATACCCGTGCCCTCAGAGGACACACCTAATTCTGTAAGGGAGGAGGAGGCCGTCACAGGTAATGTCATAAAGGGGATGGTAGCTGTCCAAGTTGCCCCCACCCCCAACCCCTCCTCCCTTTAACATTACCTATCCTCCACCTCAAAAGACTTCTTTGGTGGTCTGGAAAAACTTTTTGAAAAGCTCATCTCAAAGGCTGAAACTTTTCCTGTCACCCACTTCCATAAATACACCACCTCCCCTCCCGGGTAGACTACCACAGAATCAGTTTGCAAAAATACTTCAGTGCACCTAGTTACACATTCAGCTTTCACTATCTACCCCCCAAGTCTCTCCAAGACAGGGATAAGGTCACTCCACCACCCCCCAAGCCTAGTGCAATGGAAATTTTCAGTTTGGATACTGCTCTGGTGGAAAAATCAGCTGTAGTTTATTCAGTACCTATAACACAGTACCATGTCGGCCTGTTCACAGTATCTCCACTTTATGGAATAAGAAACAAGCGCACAGAACATTAGGAACTCACACAAATTCAGCCTCGAGAGCCAGGACTTGAGCACCATGTTTTTTTTTTTTTAACTTCAAGGAGTCACCAAAGTCTAGTGCTGTCCAACAGAACTTTCTCCAGTGATGGAAATGTTCTATGTATGTACTCTCTGACATGGTAGGAATTAGTCATTTGTATTTATTGAGCACCTGAAACACCTCTGGTGGGAATGAGGAAGTGAATTTTAAGTTTTTAATAATTTAAATAGCCACATGTAGCTAGGGATTATAGACAGAGCCAGGAGCCTTAGATTTGAAGCCTACTCTCTCGGTCACTAGCTGGGAGTTTTGGAGCAAGCTGCTACATCTCAAGGAACCACAGTTTCCTTAGCCATGATAAGGAATCATCATTTCTCTTAGATGACCTTTTAGCCCAAATGAGCTCTTTATGTGAAAAGGACCAAAGCTTCGTACAGGCACAGAGCAGTTTCAGAAATGAATGGTGCTTGGACTGTAATGGGGGTCTCTGGGTCGGGGCCCTTGGCACAGATAACATCAGAAACCAATCAGAAAGACGACTACTGATGGGGCCCCCCAAGTACCAACTACATTGTCTTGGGAAGAAAAAGCCCCACCGCACCCCCCACCTTTCATATACACAGTGAACAGACCTCATGCAGCCCCAAAGGGGCAAGGAGAGACTTTAATCAGGAGAGGAGGCGGGATCCACCAGAATAAGAAAAGGTACAGCGAGCGAGGGAGCAGAGGAGCCAGAGCAGGCATAAGAGACCCAGCTCAGGAAGCTCTGGAAGACTCACCCCTCCAACTCTAGCACAGGCACTGCACTGATAGACAAGGCAAATCAGTGGCCCCTCTCAGCTGGGAGGGCACAAAGAGGCCCCTGTGGCCAGAGGCACCTGGCTTTCAGTGCCCAGCTTCGAGGCATGGCTGGTGGCCACCAATTCAGCCCTTGTTTCCAACCAGTGCTGGGTGGCTTATCTTCAGGCAGAGCTCAGGAAGCTGGCAGAGAGTCTGAACAACTTCCACTGGGCCCAAGGAGGCTCAGGAGTAAGAGGGCAAAGGAAAGGAACTGGAGTCTGAACCCTTCCTCCTTCCCTCCCTCTCCCCCAACCTGGGACTTCCTGGAGGTGGGGGGGCGGGGAGACACACACAATAGTCGCCTTCTGGCTCCAGGCCCGCCCAGACCCACAGCGACCAATATGGTACAATCACTGGGACCAGTCACAGCCACTGGAGGTGGAGGTTGTCTCGTGTAAAAAAAAAAAAAAAAAAAAAAAAGACAAAAAGGTTACAGTCTCCTACAAGCACAGAATTTAAGTTTCAAGACGTTAAAAAAAAATCTGTCCCAGCCCAGGGGACTGAACATCAGAAGCCAGCCTGACCAGGCACGTGTGGCCTTGGGGCAGGTCCACTGCTGCTTTGTTGCCCAGCTAGCAAGCATACCACCCACCTCCCGCATCTAATGCCCACCCCGACCCAGCTCCCCCGCTCTGCCGCTGCTGTTGCTGCCGCCGCCGCTGCTGCTCTGGGGAGTAACTCCAGGATGCCTTCGCAGAGACACAGGGGAGTCTGAGGGGGAAGGCCTTGAGATCCAGCCAGATGGTTTAAAACTGTCAAAAGAACCAAGAGGCAGTGAATGGCAGTTATTAGTGTATCCTGGCAGGCCTGCTCTGCTCTGGGGAGGTAGGCTGATCTGAGAGCTGCTAGCTGCTACTGTGCTCAGATTTCTGAGGGATAAGTTGGGTCCTAGCACACCTTGTAGGCACCCTCTTTCTAATTCAGCCTGCATTCAGCAGTGACCTTCAGGGCTAACTAGTTTGACTAATGTTACTAACTAGTTTAACTAGTGTTAAACCTAGCACTAGACAAGACAGAAAAATTAAGGGTGAGGCAGGCTCTTCCAAAGCTCCCTTTAACCATGTCATGGTGACTGCTATACAGCTGTCAGTGCCTTGCTTGAACTGAGATGGGAGCTTGCATGCAAGGGCATGGGGATTAGGGGGCCAGGAGCAGCAGGACCCATGATCTGGTACTTTCTGTCAAGCTCTGGGTGGTTCTCCAGCCATAATACACCCTTGGAAATATCTTCTGCCCTCAAGTATCCCCCATGGTGCCCAGAGCAGCCGCACACATCTTACAGATCAGCGACTGTGGCCCAGTGGCCCACAGACGGGACCCAGCCCAATAATGAACACTGTCTGGTCCACGAAGTCTTTAAAAAAATATGAATTCATTGCCAACCTTGAAAATATAAGAGATGGCGCATACAAATCCAGATTTGGCGATTCTTTTAAAAAGCTGAACCGTCATGGGCGGGAGCTCTGTGGTAGCAGTCACCCTCTTCAGAAGAGCCATGTGCTTATCATATCCCCAACGGCCCACTTCACTCCCATGCATTACCTGCCTAAGCCCCTCATGCACCTGAGTATGTGACCCCTGCCGAACGCTACGGTGCCATCTTGATCTTTGAATCTGAAAACCAAGCTCTAAGTCCCAGTTCCTCCTCTTGCAGGCTGAGGGCCCTTAGGCAGGTGACTTGACTTTCGGAGACCAGTTCACTCACCCATAAAATAGGGATAACCCATGACTCAAAGATTGTTTCAGGGATTGAATGAGATAGATAAATGTTCTTAGCTGTGTAATTATAGAAATATGGTTAGCATCTGAAACTAACAGTATACTATATGTTGGCTAACTGAATTTAAATTAAGAAAAAGAAAGAAATGCAGTTACTGTAATTAAACGGTGAATGAGCCAAATATTAAATTAGGACAAGAACTATTTTCCTTCGCAGGGGTGCCTGGGTGGCTCAGTGGGTTAAGCCTCTGCCTTCAGCTCAGGTCATGATCTCAGGGTCCTGGGACTGAGCCCTGCATTGGACTCCCTGCTCAGCAGGGAGCCTGCTTCCCCTCTCTCTCTCTCTGCCTACTTGTGATCTCTCTCTCTCTGTCAAATAAATACATAAAAATTGTTAAAAAAAAAAAAAAAAAAAAGAACCCTTTTCCTTTGCAGTTGAATGTTAGGCCTTGTAGTGCCTTGGCCATAAAACTTTGGTGCTACAATACCTGGAAAGCTCACTAGGTACCATATGATTTGCTTTGTATACCTCTCCTCATTTAATGCTCAACCATACTAGAACATACATATTAATGAATAGTCTCATTTCACAGCTGAGAAAAACGAGGCTTCATATTGAGAGATTCAATAACATGCCCAAGTGGGCAGCGGAGCTAGATGCACACACAGGCAGTATGACCCCACAGCCTGTGTGATCTGAACAAGTATGCTACCCTGCGTGCACAGGACACTGTGCACTGACTTTTGTACACTGACTGTCCTCAGTAAAATTAAAGCCCAGGGGAAAAAGGGGTAATTTCTATTTTTAGGAATCTGAGCTCCTTCTGGGCTGGATCTGTATGCACTGGTAAGAGTAAACACTAAATCTACCATCTAGGGATTATAGTTAACTCAAAGCAGAACATGTCAACAAACCAAAAACTGTTTGGAGGAAGAGGAGAAAAAAAGAAGGCCATGTCCTGAATATCTAAATAAGAACAACTGTGTCATCAGCTCACCAGTGTAAATAATTTCTCCTCTTCAGAGGGCTGCAATCCCTTCAGTTGGGAACACAAACAACTGAAGAGGGATCTGGAGGGACTGAAGCCATGAAAGTAATGGGAAACAGGTTGAAAACATCATGACTATAAGCCTGAGAAAGAGACGCTGAAAACATTCAAATCTGTTTGAGAAGTAGAATTACACTGATTAACTGTCCTACATTCTTGGAATATTCCCATGTAGATCTAACTTGCCTCACCTGAGGTTTGAGCTAGATACAGGGAAGGACTAAGTACATTTTGAGATGTAGAAAGGAGCATCTAAGTCCCCATGAGAGACTAAGGGAGGTCCCTGAGTTACAGAAAATGCACTGCAGGTCCCAAAGATGACCCCTGGGTCCCCCAGCCCCAAGGCACCTGGCTGACATGCCACCCACCAGCAGGTCCTATAGGCCTCAGGAAATATTCACACTGCTGGCACCACTTTACCACCAGATGCTAAGTTCTCAATCCACAGCTCATCCTACCTCTGGAGGGACACCAAGAAGGCCGCCACTTACATTCTTAAGGAACTCCTCAGCCACGATGCGCGCACGAGCATTAACCGACAGCTTCATCTCACTGATCTCCTTGTCAATCTCCTCCATGAAGTGGATCACAAAGTCCACCAACTTGTGTTTATACATCTGTTCTGTGTGGAAGTTGGTGATCAGAAAACTGATGTCATATCCCTGGGGAGGGAAGACAGTAGAAAAGAGAAAAGGAACAGGAGAGAATTAACATCCCAGGGCACTTAGTAGGCCATGTCCTCTATGGTCACTCAGCTACATGCTTCCTACTGGCCGTGATCTTCTCCCAAGTCTCATGACCTTCAGGCAGCAGCTGCCTGCTCTGCTAGGGTGTCTACGATGGGTCCAAGTAACTGACCCAGGTGAGAATTTTGTGTCTGTCAGGCATCTCTGGAAAACTACCTGTGATACACAGCTGCATTCAGAATGAGTCATGGGGAGAGTAAAGGAACTTGAAATCTTGTCACAGAAGAATCTAATGAAACAGAGAGAAGAGATGCTTCGGGAGAAGGATGGGACTGGGCTGTGCATGTGTCGAAGAGTACTCTTATGTGTTCTGGGTGGCCCCGGAGGCTAGATCTAGGACCAGGAAGAATGATTTTAGCTCAGGATGAGGAAGAGCTTGGCCAACACATCTGATGGTACACGCTGCTCTTCACAGTACTTGCTTAGTCACTGGGATTATTTTAAGTTGATTTGGCAGGGAGTCTATGGAGAGGACTCAAGTACAAAATCAGACAACCACCGAGCCAATGTCAACTATGGCCCTGAGAGACAATGATTTAGTTGGTGACACAGCTTAGAAAGGATTTCTGATTCATTATACCATTTGTGCCATTAGACTCTAGGCTCTGGGAAGATGAGCAACACATCTCATATTTTTTGCCTTTTCCATAGCTGAGGGAGACCCAACTTTTCCCAAGTTTCCAATCCCCCTTATTCTCACTCCAGCTGAAATGAAGGCCAACTCTCAACTCAGGCAGTGGGGGTCCTATGGCTGGAGGAGCAGCAATCCTGTTCTTCAAACAATCCCAGACCAGTGACAGTAGAATTGGTGGAAGAATCTTGAATATTATGAACATGTGGATCACACAGTCTCACCTCCACTGGTTTCCTTCGAAGGATAAAAAAGTTCTCTGCTCGCATCATCATGAAGCGCATGAACTTGTGGCATAAAATCTTCTCAATTTCATCAGCCTAGTAAGAGTGAAAGATACACAGGGCTCCCTAAATCTGACATCACAGGCCAACAGAAACCTGTACCCTGGTCTTCTGACCTCAGTTTCCCCCAGACTCACTGTAGGTAGTGGGGTTTCGCATCAGGGGCACTGCCTAAATCATGGGGCATCTGGTTGCCAACTGAATGTCTACTACATTAGAGCCTCTTCAACTCAATAAGACATTATTATGATCTCATTTTCACCCATTCCAGAGATAATTCTGGCAAACGAACGTCTTTTATCTGCTGCTTCCAGAGTCCATACCTACATTCAAAGCTGTCTCTTCCCCTCCCATTTCACTAGTGCTGTATTTCTCAAAGTCTATGATATATATACCACCTGGAATTATCAGAGATAAACCTAGGTGCTCTCTGCTTTAGTAACAATGAACATTAAATAATCCCCAAACTTTAACCATGCTGAATTCTCATTATTTCTAATGAAAGAATTTTGCAGCCAGGTGCTGGTATATATGCCCTTAACACCTTCTAACACTTGTTAATCTCCCTTTTTAACAGAGCAGGGACCAAGGACAGAGCTTTCTGTAGGCAACAGGGCCTACACTAAATAACAGTTTTGTTTTCTTTCAGTGCAGTCACTTCTTTAGAGTTCCCCCTATCTGACAAGTGATATTGTTTTCCACTATGGCATAAGGTTTCTGTTTCAAACAAATTTAAGTAAAAGAAAATAAGACAAATTAAGGAAATCCATTAAACAAATAACTACCTAGGTGGTACATAAATATGGCAAAAATTATAATAAGAGTGATGGGAATATGAATGTCACCTAAGAAAACATAAGAAATTACACTTTTTTTTTACCCTAAATCTCTTTTTCAAGGTTTATGGTTGTCAAATTGGTATTGGTACTATTTATTCCTATGAACTGGCCTTATTCTCCCTTCCTTATAAATGATTCTTTGACCTGACACCAAAATGGCCATGGCCTTGGCTGCTACTTTTCCCAACTTCTAACCTAGAGCAAGGCTTACAAAACAGGGTTGTTCTCTCTACTCTGCTGACCTGGCAAATCATTCCTTGGATATACCTGGGTTTCCCTGCACCTTGAATCTGGCACGACGATCTCTTGGATGGGGATCCCTGGCCTCCTGAGGAGGCAGGGGCTCAGTGGTGAGCTCACCTGTTTCACAGCAATGCTGACCCGGACAGAGTTGATGGAGCCCTCAATCAGAACCTTTTCCTTCTCATTCCTGCTGATGGTCACAGGTTGTAACAGGAGCTCTTTGCTACTCCTGAAAACACAATGTCACAGAGGCCTCTGTACTATAGAGGAACAGAATGCTCAGGGAGACCCCACAGCGGCCCTGGAATCTCTGAAACCAGAGTCCAAGGAATAGGAGACTCACAAGTAGGGGCGCTCCAAGATGGGGGCCAGCAAGTGTGTTCTCCAACAGAAGGAGCAAGCTCTGGAGTCAGGGCGATAAGGTTTTGAAATCCAGCCTCCTCTGTTACTTTCCTTGGACAAGTTACCCTGTTGGAATCTCAATTTCCTCATCTGTAAAATGACTGATTCCTATTTCACTGGCAAGGATTGAGAGAGATCAAAAAGGGTCAATTGTCTAATAGAGTGCCTGGCACATGGCAGGAGCTTTACAAACGACAGCTCTTATTTTAATAACTACGGGCAAACCCATATACCATTTAGGGAATGAGAAGAGAGAGGCTGCCTTAAGAATAAGGACAAGCTAAAATCAAACAGTTTAACCTCCTTTAATTATCAATCCAGAATGATTCACTTATTCAGCATTAAGACTCCTCTCAGGTCAGCTCCCATTTTGATGCCTCTGAATCTCTAGGTATTTGTAATGGTAATTAAGATGCCCAGCAGAAATCATGTATGTTAAGTACAGCAACACGAAACATGCTAACATTTTGTCAGTATTTTTAAATTCAAATCATTCCAATACGGTGTGGTAACACTGTTTACCTCAGTTATAGGTGTCTCAAATTAAACTTTAAAGGAGAACAGAAAAATTTAACAAAACATAAACTAGATAGAGAAAATAACCCAAAGCATGGAAAATTTGGAGTAAGGAATAAGAGTACAAGTTGGTGGGGAAAAGAACATTCTTTGATCTTTAAATTACAAGAGGGCAGAGATGGCATCTAACAAAATTCTCCACTCTCCTTAAACTGGGTTCAACAATGACACAGGAGATACTTACTGAACAGCCCTACTCTGAGACGTCACACCTTGTGTCAAGCAATCTTGGCTCTAGAGTTTAGCTTCTCCCCTGGGTTTTGTCCTGCCAACCCACTGACCCTATTTTTGGAACTGCAAATTGGGAACCATTGCTCATCGAGCAGTAAGACAAAGTATGTGAACTACAGTTGTCTTGACAACTCCAGGACGGAAACTGGTTGACAGCCTCCAGACAACTGCCATCTTTGGGGCTGAACCCATCACCCACCCTGATCTTTCTCTTCCTTACCTGACTTCTACTTCCGGCTTGTTGTGTCGTTCTACAACCTGGGAGGAGAAATTCTCCAGGCAGAGGGCAGCCTGCAGTGTGGCCCGCACGGCACTCAGGTAGGGACGGAGAGTGGCAGTCTGTAGGAAAAAACACAAGGGAAAATCAGAATCTGTCTTAGCAAACCCACTAGCCCTCTACTACAGCTACATGAGAGCCAGGCGGTACTGAGAATATCTGGCTCTCACATACCACAGTGAACAAAACAGACTAGGCCTTCAAGGTGCCTTTCATTCTAAGTCTAGAGCAGTAGTTCTCAACAGAAGACCATTCTTCCTGCCAGGAGACATTCAGCAATGTAGGGACATTTTTCATTGACAGGACTTGGAGTGGGGTGGGAGTGCTACTGGCACAGAGTAGAGTCCTGGCATACTGCTAAACATCCTACAACTCACAAAAATGAATTATTCAGGGGCATGTGGGTGGCTCAGTTAGGTTTCTTGATTTTGGATTGGGTCAAGATCTCAAGAGTCATGAGATCTAGCCCCACGAAGTGCTGCATGCTCAGCGCTGAGTCTGATTCTCTCCCTCTTCCTCTGCCCCTCCCTCTATTTGTGTGTGTTCTCCCTCTAAATAAATAGATAAAAAAGAAAAAAGAAAGAAAACCCCAAATAGTGCTGACGTTGAAAAATTCTGGTCTAAAGGCATACAGGTGACAATGACTATTCTCAAATCTGTCTTTTGAGCCAACAATGGGTAACAATATGTGTTAGACGATGATCTAAATGCTAAGATTCTAAAGACAATCTCTACCTTTAAATAGCTCAACTGGTTACAGAACACAAAAAACAACTAAGATATTCTAAAGAAGAATGAAATGGGATAGAATTTGATTCACAAGTTATATTTCCAGAAGAAACTGGTTTGGAGGTAAAGATGAAAACAGATTTTGTAATTCAGAAAAAGTAAACTAAGGACATTCCCATTAAAGGGATTAGCTTCTACCTACACTGGCTTATCTTCAGTTGTATTAACTAAGTCTTTCTCACTTCAGGGCTTTAGACATGCTGATCCATCTATCTACAGGCTTTTCTTCCCTCTCTTGACCCAAGTCATCCCTCAGATCCTGACTTATTCAGGGAAGGCCCCTTCCTTCCTCAGAGAGACCATTCTTGACTTCCCCCTTCATAGCATTTATTATAACTTACAATGACACAACCTTCGTATTTCTTTAGTAAAGTGATTGCTTCTTCGCTAGACTGTAAGCTTCATGGTCAATAGACCATGTCTCTTTATTCAAATCTATATACCCTGCTCCTCACTCGGTACTTAACATATGCAATGTCTTACTCCTTTTCTATACAACATTATGTATAATACCACAACCAAGATTAGAACAACACCAAAAAGGGGCGCCTGGGTGGCTCAGTGGGTTAAGCCTCTGCCTTCGGTTCAGGTCATGATCTCAAGGTCCTGGGATGAGCCCCCGCATCCAGCTCTCTGCTCAGGAGGGAGCCTGCTTCTCCCTCTCTCTCTCTGCCTCCCTCTCTGCCTACTTGTGATCGCTGTCAAATAAATAAAATCTTTAAAAAAAAAAAAAAAAAAAGAACAATGCAAAAAGGCATTTAAGAGTTCCAGAAGTAGTGATGAGTACAGGGTTGCTGTATACAGAAAGCATTTTAGATTCAATAGATGATGCTGCAATGGTAGTCTAAAGATTCACAGGCAATCTCAAATTCCAGACTGTTAACTTTAGCTTTTCTTTTAAGGTAGTAAGGAACTGCTGGGACTTTCTGAGGAGGAAGTTGTAGGACTTCACGAGTTGCATGGTGGCTCTGCAGAGAATGGACTGGAGAGGGAAGTGAGACAAAAGGCAGATAGGGTTATTCAAGGAACACTGATGAGCGCCTGGGGCAGTGGAGAGGACAAGCAGAGGGAGGGTATCACAACAGTCAGACTGTCATATAAGATGTAGAGAATATGGAATCAAAAAACACCTCGCAACAAACTGTGGTTCACCCATACGATGAAATACTACTCAACAATAAAAAGGAGTAACTAGTGATACATGCAACACAGATGAATCTCAAATGCATTATGGTTAAAAAGCCACATTGGGACGACTGGCTAGTTCAGTCTGAAGAGTCTGTGACTCTTGATCTTGGAGTTGTAGGTTCAAGCCCCAAGATGGATGTAGAAAATACAAAAACAAATGAGAATAAATAAAGTTTTTTTTTTAAGATTTTACTTATTCATTTGACAGACAAAGATCACAAAGATCAAAGTAGGCAGAGAGGCAGGCAGAGAGAGAGGAAGGAGAGAGAGCCTGACATGGGGTTCGATCCCAGGACCCTGAGATCATGACCTGAGCCGAAGGCAGAGGCTTTAACCCACGGAGCCACCCAGGCGCCCCTAAAGTTAAGTTTTTAAAAAGCCACATCCAAAGGCCTACATCCTGAAGAATTCTGTTTGTACGACAACACTGAAAAGGCAAAACTATAGGAGAAAAAAAAATCTGGTTGCCTGGAATGGGGAGAAGACAGGACTGATAACAGAGGGATTTGAGGGCACTTTTTGAGGAAACATTCTATTATCTTGGTTGTAGTAATGATTACATTATTGTGTTTGTCAAAATCCATAGATGATAAACCTAAAAACGGTGATTTTTTTAGGTGACAAGCCCCATGACACCTGCCTTTTCACAAATAAAATGCATTCTCATGTAATACCTCAATAAAGTTGACTTTTAAAAAAATACAGGTGAAATAGCCTCAATTAGAAGAAAGAAAATCCAGGCTTCTACCTGAGGTAAGAAGACACAAAGCCAGGACAAGTAACATAAAAAGAAAAGCAAGTATAGGAGGGAAAATCATTTTTGACCTGGTGATCTAATTTGAAGGTGTCTTCAAAATTTCCAGGCAAACCTTAAAAAAGAACTAGGAAGACAGATTCAAGAGCCACCAGAACACACAAGATCAAAGCCAGGACTTGACAGGTGCCACTAGGAAAAATGCAAAGAGGAAGGTGGTGAGCCCAAGCCTCAACTCCCAGGAACACCCACATCTATCAAATGGGAGTACTGCCAGGAAGGGAGGGGTCAGTAGTAGCAGAGCTCACGGTTAACACGGCTGAATTCTGACCAGGAAGAGGGCTGGGTGGTGGCAGCATAAAAGCGATCCTTCTGTGGGGTAGAAGCAAGGCAGGGAGTAAAGAGAAGAGGGGGGTAAGGAAGTGTAGACGCTTCCTCTGGGAAACCGGGTCAAGCGGGTAGGAGAGGACAAGACAGTGTACTTAGGGGAAGTTCTCACTCAAGTTCTCCTCTGAGTGAGAAGGCCTTACTGTGTGCCTCAGCGGCCCTACTACGGGCAATGAGGCCTACTAGGTGCCTTCACGGTGCTTCCACCAGCCTAGGAGGTCCCACTTCTGGCGTCCTCTACCCTCACCATTCCCCTCCTGGATCGAAAGCCAAACCTTGAAGCTGCAAGGCCTGCTTCGTAAGAGGGCGTCCCCGCTCGCCCCTTCCTCACTTCGGCTCCAGCCCCGCCCTCTCTCCTCCAGTCTCCTAGTGTCCCAACACCCCGCAGTATCCCTCAGCCCCGGGCCTCTCCGCTGCTAAGCCGCATCTCCCCCAGACCCACAGCTTTGAGGCAAAACCGCGGGGGTCCCAGGCCCGGGGCCCCGCTCTCTCACCATCGCGGGCGCTGGCTGGGCCGGAAAGCGGAAGTGCGGAAGTGGCCAGCTCCGCGACGCCAGCCTTTTCGCGAGAAGCTCAGCCTCAGTCTCCGCCCGAACTTCCGGACGGTACCATCTATGATCCGAACGGAGAAGGGGAGCCCAGGAACACTTGGTCCTTTGGAAGTTTCCCCGCTAGGACTTTCTTGACATTTTTAAGCTCCTTAAGTTTCAAATAGATACTCAAGCTTATCCCGTTATCCATGCAGTTCTCCCTTGTGACTTTGGCCTTCTTGTCTTTGTCATAGTCTTTCCCCATAATCAGGCAATGGTGCAGCCCGGCCTCAGGTTGGGCACCATATTAGGACAAGGCGAGGCGGAGGAGTCCTCCGTTCCTTCCGGTTCTGCGCCCCTACCCTTTTTCTGGGCCCCTCCTACTTGCAGCCCCTGGGGCTCAGCGGGACTAACCGCCCGGCTGAGAACTCAGCTGTCGAGCCCCGCCCCCAGCCTCGGGCTGTTCCCCAGAGTAAGCCTGAGGCATACCCCTCCCCCCCGCCCACCTGCAGTGGGCTCGCTCGCGGCCTGTACAACCTTCCCCGCAAGCCATATTGGGCTCTCCCTCGCGTCTCCCACCCCCGCGTCCTCTGCAGGGAGCCCGCCCCTAGCCAGTTCCGGGGCGGTTGCTCCCACCAACCGGAACTCCCCGCCCCCTCCCGTGGCCTGGGGGCCGTAGGAGGCAGCAGGAGGCTGCAGTGAGGAGGTAGAGGGGGTGGGGGCCGCGTTAGGGGGTCCCTAGAGGACGGGGACCCTGAAGGCAAGTCACTGGGGCGACCCACGGGAGGGGCCAGCCATTACACAGGCGCACTTCTGTGCCAGGCACTGAACTGGGCTCTTGACGAGCATCCTCTTAATCCTCAGAACATCCCGGGGAGGTAGGTACTATTGTGATCCCCATTTTACAGATTCAGACTTCTTATGGGGAAACAGACTCAAGATTTGTTTTGTCCCCATTTTGTAGATGGAAAAGCCGAGACTCAGGAAGGTTAAATAGTATGTTCAGAGCTACGTAAATAGAGAATGTTAAAGGCTGGGCTTGAACCCAGGTATGTCTAGCCTACCAGCCCACGTTTTTAACCACTGTCAGGGGCAAAGAGGTGGGACAAAGATGGGAGGGGGGGTCAGACAAGGAGAAGCAGGGAAGCACGGAGAACATTTAACATTTTAAGAATGGGATATTTGGAGCTCAGGGGATTTGCAGAACTCGGGAGGAGTGGAATAGAAAAGCATCAGGAAGGTAGGGCATAGCATATCACAGAAATTAGTGGCACAGACTCACAACTACCTGGATTCAGATTGCATCTTAGTAACCTTGGGCAGGTCCCACCTTTACAGAGTCTGAGTTTCCTTGTCTGTAAAGTGTAGATCACCATTGTCCCTTCTTACGGGGTTGGGTGAGGAATTCAGTGAGAAGCCAGTAAAATATCTGTACTTAGCTTGATGTACAGTAAGTGCTCTGTGAGTAGGGGCAGTGCTATCAACCTTGTCAACAAGGTACTGAAGCTGGGCTTTCTCCTTGATTCTGTCCCTGGATGAAGGGAGCTCTTGGACTTTTGTTGTGCCAGTTTATCACCTATCAATGGCTCTCTCCTCTCCAGTTCCACAGGGTCCTGTATCCTGGGCCATGAGTGAACTGAAGGACTGCCCCTTGCAGTTCCATGACTTCAAGTCTGTGGACCACCTGAAGGTCTGTCCACGCTACACGGCCGTGCTAGCCCGCTCTGAGGATGATGGCATCGGCATCGAGGAGCTGGACACTCTGCAGCTGGAGCTTGAGACTCTGCTTTCCTCTGCCAGCCGGCGTCTGCGGGTTCTCGAGGCTGAAACCCAGGTGATACCCTACAGAGAGGATATCACCAGGGGTGGACTCTGATGAGTTATGGGATGGGTCATTGAGTTAGCCCCACCTGCTGAGGCTTGGGGTACAGGAGCTTAGTGGGGTAAGGAGAGTCCCAAGCTGGGCTCATGTAACACATAGAATATATAAGAATGTGCATGATCCTCATAAATGGCAAGATTCCAATTTACTGAGCATTTATTGACCCCAACCCCCATTATGTTCTGGGTCCTGTGCTAGGCGTTAGAGAGAGGTAATTGGGATACTTCTGGCCTTCAGGGTGTTTGCCAACTAAAGGGAGGGGGAGGTCAGACAAATACCAGGTGATGTTGTATTATGGTTAGAAGTATAAGGGAACTGAGTTGAGAAGACCTGGATTTGAATCCTGGCCTAAGTACTTGCTTAGTGTTGCTGTTTCCTATCTATGTGACTTTGGGAAAGTTGCCTCCTGTCACTGAGCGTCAGTTCCCTATACGCAAACTGGGATGAATAATAGGAGCTACCTTTGAGCTTTTGTGAGATAAAAGAGAGGTTTTTTTGTTTTGTTTTGTTTTTTGCAAAGCCTCAGCCCAGTATCTAACACTGAGTATTTCAGATATTAATTATTGGTACTACTCTTGATTATCTCTGTTCACTATGTAAACATCCCCTGAGCAGTGTGTGTCAGATACTATGCCAAATCCTGGGGAACAGATAGTTAAGATGAATTTCCTGATCTCCAATCGCTTATAGTCTAGTTGAAAAGACAGGTATACTATTCATTCAGGGATGATCAAACAACACATTTAGGCCTGCGATGGAGGTACGAAGTGTAAGAGACCCAGAAAGGACCAAGATACCATTTTAAGAGGATGAATAGTTAACCTGTGGTCCCTGTGCACTGAAGCTTTTTGAGCAGCACTGTGGCATATTCAGTTTTATTTTAGCATGTAAGAAGCTGGGTAACTGATGTGGAAAAGTCTTCCCAGTTGTGACATTGGAAGTGAAGGTTTGCTGGGAGGCTTGTTTGCATTCACCAAAAAGTTACCAGCAGCATATTCCAGTGTTAATATGCACTGGGCATGAGCATTTGTTTGACCTAAATACTGTGTGACTGGGTTGAGTGATACAGAGGTGAATCAGTACAAACAAATGGAATGATGAGAAGTATATGAATAAAATCCTATGAGGTAGGAACAGAAAAGGAACTGAGTTTTGAAGGATGAGTAAGAGTTTACTAAATAAAAAAGGAATGGATAAATAGACTTTGGAGCCTTCTCAAGTCTAGATCCTAATTCTTCACTAGGAAAAAAACTTGTCCTATGACTTCCCTTCTCCCCCCTCAGTGATAGTCTCTATAAATTTCAGATCCTCACTGACTGGCAGGATAAGAAAGGTGATCGACGATTCCTGAAGCTGGGTCGAGACCATGAGCTTGGAGCTCCCCCAAAACATGGAAAGCCGAAGAAACAGAAACTGGAAGGGAAGGCGGGACATGGGCCAGGCCCTGGGCCTGGCCGGCCCAAATCCAAAAACCTTCAGCCCAAGATCCAGGAATATGAATTCACTGATGACCCAATTGACGTGCCACGGATCCCCAAGAATGATGCCCCCAACAGGTTCTGGGCCAGAGAGTATAGAGGGGCCTTGGGATTCAGGCAGTAGAGGCTGGAGGGGCCTGGAGCTGAGGATGGTGGGATAGGAGGTGCCCATTCAGGATCTGCTTCTCTCTGCAGGTTCTGGGCTTCCGTAGAGCCCTACTGTGCTGATATCACCAGTGAGGAAGTACGCACACTAGAGGAACTACTGAAACCCCCAGAAGACGAGGCTGAACATTATAAGGTAGAAACTCTGGGCCTCGGTAGACAGGGTGGTGAGCAAGAGGACTCAGAGGTGCCTCTGAAACAAAGATCCCAAAGTCATGTATCATCTTCCTTCCCCTACTCTGCCCCTACTCTACCCATCCAGATACATAGGCTTTAATTCTCAGCTCTCTTTTTGCATTGTCTCCTCTCTACCTCATCCAAATGATCACAGACATCCTAAGGTGTCTACTTCAATGACACTGTCCTTTGTCCCAACATATCCATCACCTCTGCTTTGATTCTGGCCTTCATTAGATTTCACCCAAATGGTCTGTTATTACTTCCTTGCTTCCAGACGGACTTTTTTCCTTTTTTTTTTTTTTTTAAGATTTTATTTATTTATTTGATACACAGAGAAAGATCACAAGTAGGCAGAGAGCAGGCAGAGAGAGAGGAGGAAGCAGGCTCCCTGCTGAGCAGAGAGCCCAATGCAGGACTCAATCCCAGGACCCTGAGATCATGACCTGAGCCGAAGGCAGAGGCCCTAACCCACTGAGCCACCCAGGCGCCCTGTTTTCTTTTTTTTTTTTTTAATATATAAAACGTTACTTACGTTGTAAATAAAACCGATTCCATTAAAGAAGTTGTAAAAATACAGAATAGTGTCAGGGAGCACCCTCCTCTAGGTCTGCTGTTGTGATTGGAAGTGACAAAGCCCTGTTCCTAGGCCTCCCCTGACTCCTGCACAAGATGGAATCCAAGCATCATGGTCCTTGGTGACACAGCCCTACTGCCCCTCTCCAGTTTCCTCAGCCATGCCCCCTCGTCACTGCTGCATTTACCAGCCCTGCCAAGCAGCTTGCCCTCACCCCAGGCCCACCCAGACTCTTTGCTGGTCTCTGGGCTTCTGCACATGCTCTTTTTCCCTTAGCAAACTAACTTGTCCTTCAAAGCACTGATGCCTTGTTATCTCCACCAGAATGCCTTTGCACACTCCCCACAGTAAGTTTCCTTTTCATATACCACAGCACCTAGACCTACCTCTAACACTTCAGTTCTTTGAATTTTTCAAAAAATTTATTGGGAAAAAAATTATTTGAAGAGTTAATCCATATAAGCAGTAGTAAATTCAGGTAATACAAATGAAAATTTTCTCTCCTGACACTAAGGCTCCTAGATCTCTCTAGGGACCACGCCTATGACCTGAGATGGTCCAGGTACATACATCTTTCTGCACCTCTATCTTGGAAATTGTTTCATACTGGCTCCCATGTGTGTCTTAGTTGGTTATGTACCTGTCTCCCTTACTAGACTGTGAGCATAGAGATTTTTTTTTTTTTTTAAAGATTTTTATTTATTTATTTGACAGAGAGAGATCACAAGTAGGCAGAGAGGCAGGCAGAGAGAGAGGAAGGGCGGGGGCGGGAGGGGGGGGAAGCAGGCTCCCTGCTGAGCAGAGAGCCCGACGCGGGACTCGATCCCAGGACCCTGAGATCATGACCCGAGCCGAAGGCAGCGGCTTAACCCACTGAGCCACCCAGGCGCCCGAGCATAGAGATTTTTATCTCCTTTATTTCTTCCTACCTATGCTCAGCACGGGCCTTAGCCCTGGGGTAGGTACTTGGGAGACACATAAGTGAAGGAATGAATGATGAGCCTATTGGCAGTGTCCTAGTGCACAGAGAGCCCCCACTCACCTCAGGCATGGCTTGCCGGTGTTTACCCCCTTTGGGCCGCACAGATCCCACCTTTGGGGAAGCACTACTCCCAGAGATGGGCACAGGAGGACCTGCTGGAGGAACAGAAGGACGGGGCCCGGGCAGCAGCCGTGGCTGACAAGAAGAAAGGTCTCATGGGGCCACTGACTGAACTGGACACTAAAGGTAAGATAGGCCCTTGCCTCCTTGCCCACCACAGGCCAGGACTTGAGTTCCCAGCTCTCAGCCCACCTGTCTACCATTTCTCTGCCCACTTTAGATGTGGATGCTCTGCTGAAGAAGTCTGAGGCCCAGCATGAGCAGCCTGAAGATGGGTGCCCCTTTGGTGCTCTGACGCAGCGCCTCCTACAGGCCCTGGTGGAGGTGAGCACCCTAACTCAACAGGAAATATGCTTACTTTCTGTTCTAATGTTTTATTTTGTGTTGAGATATGTCATACATTTAGAAAGTTATACAGATCTTAAATGTATAGATTGATAAATTTTCACATCTGAGCACACTTGTATATTTGGCCTTATGATCACAAAACGAAGTGTTGCCAGTGTCTTAAAGCCTCTCATGCCCCTCCCAGATTCTAACCTCCCCCCAAAGTGGCCACTCCACCACAGTTAATTTTGTTAAGTATTAGCTAAGGGCTGAGCTCTGTGCAAGGGCTTTCCACACATCCTCTTGTTGGAGGCAAGGGCAGTGGTTAGCCCCATGTTGCATATGAGAAAATTGAAGCTCAGAAAAGAGAACTGTTTGATTGAGGTTGTATAGCTAATAAATAGAAACAGGACACAAACCCTAGGTACAGAGTCCCTTTTTCTAATACCTGCTGTCTGGCCTTAGGCACATCCCTTCACTTCCCTGAGTCTTAGTTTTCTCCCTGACTCAAATACAGTAGTGTTTTTCTCTCATGTAATAGTCTGGGGACTCATGTTCTGAGTTGGCTGAGGTGGGAGTGAGGCGAGATCTCAGCCCCACACCCATCAAATAAGGACCCCCAGCTGTGGTGGCTTTGCCACCCTAAACAGGTACTCTGCACAGGGTCATTCTGGGTATGATTGCTACTCCAAGCCCACAGAGAAAGAGCAAGGGAAAATGTGTGAAGGAAGGTTTATGGGCTATGACTGCCTGTGGCTCTTATCTCTTCTGATCACTTTTCACTGGAGAGAATTTGTCACATGACCACATCTAACTACAAGGGAAGCTGGGAAGTATAGAATAGCTGGGCAGCCATAAAGCCAGCTACAGAAAGGTAAGAATGTCTTTTGGACAGCCAGCTGCCCTTGCCACAACATGCTTAGCACAGTGCCCGGTACAATGCAAATGCTTAGCTCTTCTCTTTACTATTGTTGAGTATTATCATTGCTCTTCTGTGCTCCCTTCTTTTGGTATCAGTACAAAAACGGATTTCTAAAATGATCAGTTTTCTAGAATCAGTTTGGGAAGGCTTTCCAGAGGGATGGGAACAATAAAGGAGTATGTCTAGTCTGTGAAGACTGAAGATTCTGACTGAAGGTTAGAGAGGAGCAAGAAAATGGAAATACTATGGCTCTTACTTCTCCCATCCCATTCCTGTGGTTTTCTAGGAAAATATTATTTCCCCTATGGAGGACTCTCCTATTCCTGACATGTCTGGGAAAGAATCAGGGGCCGATGGGGCAAGCACCTCTCCCCGCAACCAGAACAAGCCCTTTAGGTAAGTGACAACTCTGTCCATATCCTACTATCTGGCCTCTGCCTCTGTTGATTTTTTTCCATCCCAGCATGGGGAGGTCTTCATTAAAAGAGAGATTGAGGGCATTTTGATGAAGCCCAGTGAAAGTATCAACCATGCATGCTCGCGCAGCATTTCTGCATGCACAGACTCAAGTACAAGGTTGTTCATCATAGTACTGTTCTTACTGTAAATGATCTAAATGTGCAACTGAAGAGGATTGGTTGGCTAAATAGTTGTAATTCCACGTGATGAAATAACTTGTAACTATTAATCATCTTAGGGAAATCTAGTTAATTGACATGAAAAGATGGAAACAGTAGAGTGTTAAATGGAGAAAATGTCAGTTGAGCACAATAAAAACGATCCTGTTTTTACTCAGTATATATTTAAATTTGTGCATGTAGGGGAAAAAAACAAAATAATGTGTAATAAAAGATTGAAAATAACATGTAACAAAATCTGTTATGTATATAGCATATAAGTAATGTAAAATATTTATGTTTTTGTATGTGTAATGTCACTAACAGCAAAATAACAGTAATATTTTTAGTAGTAACAGAAAATAATCATGGTTCTTTCTGAGTTGTTGGCATTACAGGTTTTTCTATATTTTTATTTATTTATTTTATTTATTTTATTTATTTTCAGCGTAACAGTATTCATTCTTTTTGCACCACACCCAGTGCTCCATGCAATCCATGCCCTCTCCAATAGCCACCACCTGGTTCCCCCAACCTCCCAACCTTTTCTATATTTTTTGACAGTGGATATGTGTTGGCTTGTGTTTGAAATAAGACCAGATGTGTCTGTCTCTATATTATTTCCCAGTATATTGAGCAATAATTGACATATATTCCCGTATGAGTTTAAGGTGTATGTGTACAAAACATGTATGTGGTCTGATTTACATATGTTGTGAAATGATTACCACAATAGGTTCAGCTAACATCCATCTTCTCACATAGATACAATAGAAAAAAAGGAAAAATATTTCTCCTTGTGATGAAAACTCTTAGGATTTACACTCTGTATCATACGGTAGTGTTAGCTAAGGTCATTGTGTTGTATAGAACATCCTGGGACTTACCTTGTAAGTAGAAGTCTACCTTTTGATCACCTTCCTCCAGTTCTCCGCCCCACCCCCCTCGTCCTTGACTCTGGTAGGAAAGTCTGATCTCTTTTTCTATAAATTTGGGGGTTTTTTAGATTCCACATATAAGTGAGATTATGTGGTATTTGTTTTTCTCTCTCTGACTTATGTCATTTAGCATAATGCATTCAAAGTCCATCCATGTTGTGACAAATGGTAGGATTTCCTTGGTTTTTTAAGGCTGAATAATAATCCATTGTATATATACCACAATTTCTTTATTCCTTCATCCATCGATGGACACCAAGGTTGCTTCCATATCTTGACTGTTGTAAATAATGCTGCTGTGAACATGGGGGTACAGATGTGTTCTCAAGTTAGTATTTACATTTCCTTTGTGCATACTCCCAGAATTGGAGTAGCTGGATCATATGGTAGCTCTGTTTTTAATTCCTTGAGGATCCTCCACACTGCGTTCCACAGTGGCTGCACCAACTTATGTTCCCACCAACAGTGCAAGAGGGTTCCCTTTTCTCCAGATCCTCGCCAACATTTGTTATCTCGTCTTTGTGATGATAGCCATTCTAACAGGCCAGAGGTGATAATTCGTCGTGGCTTTAATTTGAATTTCTGTAATAACTAGGGATGTTGAGCATCTTTTCATGTTCCTGTTGGCCTTTTATATATCTTCTTTGGAGAAATGTCTATTCAGGAACTTTGCCCTTTTTTTTAATTGGGTGGGTTTATTGCTTTTGAGTTATATGAGTTCTTTATATATGATAGATATTAACTTCTCATCAGATAAATCATTTGCAGATATTTTTCCCATTCCATAAGTTATCTTTTCACTTTGTTGATGATTTCTTTTGCTGTGCAGAAGTAATTTTTTGATGTTGTCCCACTTGTTTAGTTTTTATTTTGTTGCTTGTGCTTTAGGTGTCACAGCCAAAAAGTCATTGCCAAGACCCATGTCAAGGAGCTTAGCTTTTAACATTTTCTTTGTATTTTTATACCTAGATAGATAGGGGGTGCCCAAAGAGAAAAGAATGTGTTCACTAGCCTCTAAGCTGGCCCTTGAGCTAAGGACTCCCTTCCTCTGTAGTGTGCCACATACCAAGTCCCTGGAGAGCCGCATCAAGGAGGAGCTGATTGCCCAGGGCCTGCTGGAGTCAGAGGACCGCCCTGCAGAGGACTCGGAGGATGAGGTCCTCGCAGAGCTGCGCAAACGGCAGGCCGAGCTGAAGGCGCTCAGTGCCCACAACCGCAACAAGAAGCACGACCTGCTGAGGTGAGTGTGGACAGGTGATGTGGGTCAGGGGGTGGCTGAGGAGGCCTAGGCCACTGCTGGTTGCCTTCTGGGGGCTTTATAACAGTGTTCCCAAAACCAGTAGGGCCTCTAAATCACCTGGAGAGCCTTGGAAAAATTACCATTGCCAGGCACCACAGACTCTAGGGCTCAGGCACCTATGATTGATTTATTTACTTATTTGGAATTACGGTCAAAAAAACATATAATATAAAATTGATTCTTTCAGTCATTTTTAAGTGTACAGTTCAGTGGTATTAACTATATTCACATTGTTGTGTGATTTATTTTTTTAAATGTTCATACTTATTTTCATTTTCCAATATGTTTTTACGACAAATTTCATAAACATGGAGTGTCTGAAAGAGTAGTATGATAAACATCAATATACTATCTACCTGGATTTATCAACTGTTAACAGTTTGGACATCTGTGGTTATTACTGGCCCTTCACTGGAAATTGCCCAGCATTTTAGTATCAGTTTTTTAAGGAACTGGTCACAAGATCTTTCCTTTTATATTGACTCCCAACCATCTTGCCCTGAGTTGGTCATGACAAAAGTATAGGTGACATCTGGAGGGAGATTATGTTGTTGCCATCTTCAGGGGAAAGTAGGGAAGCAGCCTCACTGACAGGTGTGTCTTCCCCTCACAGAGCCCCAACAGGGCTGGGTGTACTCATTCATTTGGCCAGTTCTGCCTATCTCTTACACGTTGTACTGGGGGCTAGCAAGAGAAGCAGAGCAAAAGGCTTGTGGTCTATAGGTGGGTGATTAGTGCGCCATTAAAAGGAGAGGAAACTGCTGACAAGCTGCTAAGGGGGTGCTTAAGGAAAAGGGTACATTGAGTGCCTACAGTGTACCAGGGGCTTTGTATACACTCTGCTGTTTAATCTGGACTACATCCCAGGGGATAGTTGGTACTTTCCTTGTTTCCTAGATGGGGAAGTAAAGGGCCAGTGAAGTGAGTGCTCTCCTGAAGGTCATACAGCCAGTAAATAGCCGAGGTACAGCTTGAGCAACAAGGCTAAATGCACAGCCTCTTTCTAGTTCCATTTCATGCAAGAGTAAAAAGAGGAAAATAAAAGATGAAAGAGGCACTGAGTGAGTAGGGTGGAGGGGAGAGAGTGAGAGGGAAAATTAAGGATATGCAGATACAGAGGTAGTGGACAGTGAACGAACTAGCTTGGGTTGTCAGGAGACCAGAATCCAGCCTTTAGTCCTGCTGTGGACCAGCTGCCGGGCCTTAAGTAAGGTATCTCCTGCCCTGAGCAGCAGCTTTCCCTTCTGGAAAATTAACAGGTTGGACTAAGTCAAATCTCTGAACCACCTTCCAGCTCCACCAACAGTGTAATTGATAGGTCAGATTCCATTTACAGGGGTTGGTTCTGCCTCTGTGCGCTTCATGTAGACCTCAGGCTGCCTAGACCCTTAGGTTGCTTTGGAATTTGGATACGGAAGTAAGGAAGTCTGCTGACACTAGAAGACCTTTTAAAGAAGATTGTTTGGAGCCAACCTGCCTTAATTCAGGTCTCCTACTCACTAGTTGTGGGATCTTGGGGTGCTTTTTACTCTTCTTGACTTCCATTTCATCATTGGTAACATCGCTGTTATATATATAATTCTGCTGACATGTTTGAAGAGTTTGAGATTGTACCTAGTGTATAGTACCATACAAATGTGGTTCAATAACTTTGCTTTTTGGTATGAAACATCAACAGGAGTGCCAGCCTGGGGTGGTGTGTAGGTTCAGTCTGGAAGAGGGAGGGGGGCCCCCCCCTGTGGAGGTGGGCTTCCCAGGGCACCTGGCTGGCTGGTCCCCACAGGCTGGCAAAGGAGGAGGTTAGCCGGCAAGAGCTGAGGCAGCGGGTCCGCATGGCAGACAATGAGGTCATGGATGCCTTCCGGAAGATCATGGCTGCCCGGCAGAAGAAGCGGACCCCCACCAAGAAGGAGAAGGACCAGGCCTGGAAGACTCTGAAGGAGCGTGAAAGCATCCTAAAGTTGCTGGATGGGTAGCCCTCACTCCTGCCTCAAGCTGCCTTCCCCTGGCCTCGGGGAAGGAGGGGTGGGAAGCCCACTTCCTTCTTTGGGCTACCCGAATCATAGGCCTGTGGCTGCCTGTAAAATGTCAAATTGTGACAGTCTCTAGAGGACTGTGGCCTTTCCCTGAGTTCTTTTGGCCTAGCTCTGTAGAGCCAGGATATGGGAGGCTCTGTTGGGCTGGCCTGGGGCCTAGTCTGTGCTTCCCCCTCTTTACTATCCCCCACTCCCACTCCTTTCTCCCTCAAGGACTTCTCTCTTGTGGTTTTGTAAAGTGCAAACCTAAAAGTAAAGTGACTGCTGTGGTTTTTTAAAAAGCATCCAGAATCTTTGAATGTCTGTTATTGTGGGGTAGAAAAGAACTGGTGTGGGTGGCAAAGGAGGGCATGCTTGGAAGCTTTCAGCCTTTGGCCATTTACCCATGTCATTCAGGAAGAACTCCTTGAGGATACTTGTGGATTCATAAGGAAATGTGTTGATTGGGGTCTTGGTGGTCCTGGGACAGGGTGGCCTCCAGGGTTGGCCAAGTTAGCAACTCAACAGGGCCATCAAGGATCCAGCTACCTCTGTACTGTGTCAGGCCTGACACAGAAAGCTACTGTGTCAGCTTTCGCCTGAAATAGGTTTTCCTCCAGCTGTGCAGCCAGTAGCAACGGACAGAGGCCAAATTGACGGCTAGCACAGGAGAGAGCAGGAAGAAGCCAGCTGGCATTCCTGGCCCACCCACAAGAGCACTATGCCTTTCCCAAATACCATTATGTCTCACCTGGCCCAAACTAAGGCCTGCATGTCCATTCCTGAACCAGTCACTGTGGCAAGGGATGCCTCTACTGTCATTTAACTAATGAGAGTAGAGTCTGCTCCACCAAGCCCAAGGCAGTGGGGAGAAATGGGGGAACCCAACAAAAATCTGAGTAGGAAGGGGAAGTGGATGCTGGATAGGCCACCAGTAATAGCCCTTCCACAACCCGAGCAAGAAACTAGGCCTAGGGGCGCCTGGGTGGCTCAGTGGGTTAAGCCGCTGCCTTCTGCTCAGGTCATGATCTCAGGGTCCTGGGATCGAGTCCCGCATCGGGCTCTCTGCTCAGCGGGGAGCCTGCTTCCCTTCCTCTCTCTCTGCCTGCCTCTCTGCCTACTTGTGATCTCTGTCAAATAAATAAATAAAATCTTTAAATAAAAAAAAAAAGAAAGAAACTAGGCCTAGGCGATACAGATGAGCAAGTGTGCTCTTGTCCCTACCTCAAGTTGTTCCCACACTAGTCAGGGAGTCAGAAAATAATCTGCAATTTACTGTGGGAAGGTTGAAGTCCACATGGGAGAAGGGAAGAGAAGGTTCCCTGAGGAAGTGACCTGTGAACTGAGCCATAAAGATGACAAGTACAGCCAACATTCTTAAATGTGCAGCACTTCTTTTAAGAGAACTGCCCCTTCCCTATTCTTTGTAGGTCTTAGTGGGGCTGTCAAACTAGGATGGATACATGACCCCAGCTTGCCCAGTCACAATACCCTATTTTTTAGTCATGATAATTGGTCCAAAAAGTGGACATGTGACTTAGGCTGGGTCAATCAGAGGCCTTCCATAAGCTTACTGTAGTGATGCTGACAGAGGAGGGTTTCTCTTTTGGATCAAAAGCCTGAGAATGTAATCCTAATTAGACTACCTGCTGACCCACTCTCTTGCCATGTGAAAGAACCTGCCTCAGAAAAAAGCCCAACTCAGAAGAGCAGAGCCAGGAGATGGAAAAGGAGGCAAAGTCCTCGTGATGTAGCTGGAGCCTCATATCCTCCACTGGACCTTCCAGTTATATCAGCCCACAAGTGCTGCTTTTGACTTAATCTAGTTCCCTTTGGAGTTTCATCATTTGTCAACTAAAAAAAGGCTGATGAAAGTGGACTTTGGCCAAAAGAAGGCTGGAGTGGAGTTGTGAGAGAGGACAGCAGAGGCCCTGCCTCCCACTAGGCGCAGAACCTAGCCATTGTAGTTCTCCAGTAACTCATACCTTCTCAGAAAAGACACCTACACCTAATTTCATTAATGAATTTGATTAATGAATTAATGAAATTAAGTGCTTAGTAAGTGTTAGCTCCGTACCAGGTGCCGTTCTAAACTCCTCAGTTTAACAAATCTCAGCTACCCCATGTGGTAGTTACTAATAACATCCCATTCACAGATGAAGAAACTGACTCTTAGGTGATTACATACCTTGCTTGGTCAAACAGTTGATAAGTGGTTGAGCCAAGATTCCAACTTAGTCTATTTCCCTTGCAGACAGAGCCCCTTCATTATGCAACTCATTGGGGGCCCACTCCCTTACAGTCTATATAAAGGGTACTCCTAGGTTTGGGCACTGTACAACCTGTGCAGCCATACATCGCCGCTCTGTTTGCAGACCCCTTGCTTTTGACTAACCATTCACTTCCATGTTCATTATTAAGCCAGACCACAAGTAAGGTAGGCATCATTGGTAGCAAGTTCCAGGAGCAGAGACAGTTCTGTGGAGGAGGTAGGATGAGAGTTGAGATCCCCAAAGTAGGTAGGATTGTGAGGGGGTAAGGCAGGTATTATAAACAGAAGGAAGAACCTTACAGGCACCTGGGTGTCTCCGTCAGTTAATTGTCTGACTCTTGATCTCAGCTCAGTTCTTGATCACAGGGTCGTAAGTTCCAGCCCCATGTTGGGCTCCACGCTGGGGGCAGAACCTATTTTAAAAGAGGCGGGGTGGGGGGTGGAGCAAGATGGCAGAGGAGTAGGAGACCTAAATATCATCCGGTCCCAGGAGTTCAGCTTCATAGTCATCAAACCATTCTGAACACCTACAAACTCAACAGGAGATCGAAGAGAAGAAGAGCAGCAATTCTAGAAACAGAAAAGCGACCACCTTCTGGAAGGTAGGATGTGCGGAGAAGCAAATCTGAGGAGATATACAGGAAGATAGACCTGGGGGGAGAAGCCAGCTCCCGGCAAGTGGTAGAGCAGCGGAGTGCAAAATCAGAACTTTTAGAAGTCTGCTCCACTGAGGGACGTCACTCCAGAGACAGAGCAGGGTGTGGAGACCTCACGGGGACAGTGTGATCTCAGGACCCACGGGGTCACAGAAAGACCCAGGGTGCGTAAGTGTGGCAGAATCCCCAGGTATCAGAGTGGGGAAGCTGGCTGCAGAGATGAGCCGAGGAGGGGGCTCTCAGGTCGGGATTACCTTAAACCATGATCTGAGGCACAGTCAGGCCACTGCTCTTGGAGCAGCGACCCCACAAGTGGCAGATCTGGGGAGACTCACTTTCCTCCTCCAGGAGGAGCAGCGCGGGAGTGCAGTGCAGGAATCTGCTGAGTCTAGAGACTCAAATGGGGTGGTGCGCCAGAGATAGAAACGCTTGGTCACAGGCTGGGTGAGCTCGGAGCACGGCGGGAGACCAGGGAGACGGGAGGGATTGACTGCTTTTCTCCAAGGGTGCACTGAGGAGTGGGGCCCCAAGCCCTCAGCTCCTCTGGGCCGGAGATTGGGAGGCCGCCATCTTCATTCCCATCCTCCAAAGCTGTACGGAAAGCGTCCCAGGAACAAAAGCTCTGAGCGCGAACCCGAGCACATTACTTAGCCTGCCGCCCTGGCAAGGGCAATGCAATCCGCATTGTGCAAAGGCATTTGAAAATCACGGGCAACAGGCTCTTCCCCCAGAAGATCAGCAAGAACATCCAGCCAAGACCAAGTTCACCGATCAATGAGAACTGCAAAACTTCAGAGCTACAGGAATACAGCACATAGAATTGATGGCTTTTTTCCCAAGATTCTTTAGTCTTTCAAAGTTAAATTTTTTAAATTTTATTTTTTCTAATTCTATTTTTTAAATTTTTCCTCTTTCTTATTATAATGTTTTTGAACATTTTATCAATACCTTTTTAAAAAATCTTTTTTAAATTTTCATTGTTATAGTCCTATTCTATCCCTTCATTGTATTTAATCTTATTTTTTGTACACATATAGGTTTTTCTTTTTTTAAAATTTTGGGATACAGTTTCTTCTAACAGATCAAAATATACCCTAAATCTAGTGCACGGCTTTTTTCTAGTCTCCAGCCTGATCACATTCTTTGTTTTTGTTTTTGTTTTTTTTCCTTTTTAAACCAACTTCTTATCAATTCCTTTTTTAGAAACTTTTTAAATTTTCAACTTTATAGTCATATTCCATCCCTTCATCATGTTTACCCTTATTTTTGTGTGTATATATATAGGTTTTTCTTTCTTTAAGGGCGCCTGGGTGGCTCAGTGGGTTAAGCTTCTGCCTTCAGCTCAGGTCATGATCTCAGGGTCCTGGGATCGAGTCCCACATCGGGCTCTCTGCTCAGTGGGGAGCCTGCTTTCCTCTCTCTCTCTCTCTGCCTGCCTCTCTGTCTACTTGTGATCTCTCTCTGTCAAGTAAATTAAAAAAAAAAATCTTAAAAAAAAAAAAAACTTTTTTGGAGGCAGTTTCTTCTAGCAGACCAAAATACACCAAAAATCAAGAGTGTGCTTTGTTCTATTCACCAGTCATTCATATATATATATATATCCCCCCCCCCCCCGTTTCTTATCCTCCCCAGTTTTGGGTCTCTTCTGATTTGGTTAGTACATGTTTTTCTGGGGCTGTTGCTACCCTTTCAGTATCTTGTTCTCTCATTCATCTATTCTTATCTGGATAAAATGACAAGGCAGAAAAACTCACCTCACCTCAAAAAAAAAAAAAGAACAAGAGGCAGGACTAGCAGCTAGGGACCTAATCAATATGGACATTAGTAATATGTCTGGACTAGAGTCCAGCATGGACTCTAGTCAGCATGGAAGACACTAGAGAATCCCTTTCTGGAGAAATAAAATCCCTTTCTCGAGAAATAAAACAACTAAAATCTAACCAAGTTGAAATAAAAATGCTATTAATGAGGTGCAGTAAAAAATGGAGGCTCTTACTGCTGGAATAAAGGAGGCAGAAGAGAGAAATAGTGATCTATAAGATCAAATGATGGAGAATAAAGAAGCTGAGTGAAAGAGAGACAACTACTGGACCACAAGAGGAGAATTTGAGAGATAAGTGATAACATAAGATAAAACAATATTAGAATACTTGGGATCCAAGATGAAGAAAGAGAAAGGGGGGCAGAAAGTATATTGTAGCAAATTATAGCAGAGAATTCCCCTAATTTGGCAAAGGGAAGAAGCATCAAAATCCAGGAGGTACAGGGAACCCCCTTCAAAATCAATAAAAATAGGTTCACACCCCGTCATCTAATAGTAAAACTTAACAATTCTCAGTGACAAAGAGAAAATCCTAAAAGCAGTTCAGGACAAGAGGTCTGTAACATACAACAGTAGAAAAATTAGATTGGCAGCAAACCTATCCAAAGAAGGGCCAGAAGGGACTGGCATGATATATTCAGAGCACTAAATGAGAGAAATATGCAGCCAAGAATACTATATCCATCTAGGCTGTCATTGAAAATAGAATGAGCGATAAACTTCTAGGAAAAACAAAAACTAAAAGAATTTGCAAACACCAAACCAGCCCTACAGGAAATATTGAAAGGGGTCCTCTGAGCAAAGAGAGAGCCTGAAAGTAACAGATGAGAAAGGAACCGAGACAACATACAGGAAGAGTCACTTTACAGGCAATACAATGGCACTAAATTAATATCTATCAGTAGTTAACCTGAATGTAAATAGGCTAAATGCTCCAATCAAAAGATAAAGGGTGGGGCGCCTGGGTGGCTCAGTGAGTTAAGCCTCTGCCTTCAGCTCAGGTCATGGTCTCAGGGTCCTGGGATCGAGCCCCGCATCAGGCTCTCTGCTCAGCAGGGAGCGCTTCCCTTCCTCTCTCTCCGCCTGCCTCTCTGCCTACTTGTGATCTCTGTCTGTCAAATAAATAAATAAAATCTTAAAAAAAAAAGATACAGGGTATCAGAATGGATCAAAAAACAAGACACCTTGATATGCTGTCTGCACAAAACTCATTTTAGACCCAAAGACACCTCCATATTTAAAGTGAGGGGAAGGAAAATAATTTACCACACTAATGGACATCAAAAGAAAGCTGGGGTGGCAATCCTTATATCAGGTCAATTAGATTTTAAGCCAAAGACTATAATAAGAGATGAGGAAGGACACTATATCATATTTAAAGGGTCTGTCCAATAAGAAGATCTAACAATTTTAAATATCTATGCCCCTAACATGGGAGCAGCCAATTATATAAACCAATTAATAACAAAATCAAAGAAACACATTGACAATAATATAATAATAGTAGAGGACTTTAACACCCCCCTCACTGAAATGGACAGATCTTCTAAGCAAAAGATCAACAAGGAATAAAGGCTTTAAGTGACACACTGGACCAGATGGACATCACAGATATATTTAGAATATTCCATCCCAAAGCAACAGAATACACATTCTTCTCTACTGCACATGGAACATTCTCCAGAATAGATCACATCCTGGGTCATAAATCAGGTATCAACTGGTACCAAAAGACTGGGTATGCAGGTTCCTCAAAAGGTTAAAAATAGAGCTACCCTACGACCCAGCATTCGCGATGTAGCATTTGACACTATAGCATTCAGATGTAGTAATCTGAAGGGGCACATGCACCTGAACGTTTGTAGCAGCAATGTCCACAATAGCCAAACATGGAAAGAGCCTAGATGTCCATCAAAGATGAATGGATAAAGAAGATGTGGTATATATATATATATATATATATATATATATATATATATATATATATGAATACTATGCAGCCATCAAAAAAAATAAAATCCTGCCATGTGCAAAGACGTGGATGGAACTAGAGGGTATTTTGCTAAGTGAAATAAGTCAATCAGAGAAAGATAATCATCATATGATCTCTCTGATATGAGGAATTTGAGAAGCAGGGTGAGGGGTTGTAGGGGGTAGGGAAGGAAAAAAATGAAACAAGATAGGACCGAGGAGAGAGACAAACCCTAAGAAACTCTTAATCTCATGAAACAAACTGAGGGTTGCTGGGGGGTGGAGGGGAAGGGATAGGGTGGCTGGGTTACGGACATTGGGGAGGGTATGTGCTATGGTGAGTGTTGTGAATTGTGTAAGACTGATGATTTACAGATCTGTACTCCTGAAGCAAATAATACATTATATATTAATCTTTTTTAAAAAGTTTTTTCTTTAAAGGGTGGAGGAAGAACCCTAGAAGTCTGTGTGGGCCTGATTCATTAGGGGAAAGACTTTCAAGGATCAGTTGTGAGAACACTAGTTACTCTCTATTGCACACCTGCTTATCTGCCTAGTACTGTGCTGGACTCTCTACTCCCATGTTTTATTTGATGCTCATCACACACCTCTGAGGTGAATAGCAATATTCCTACCCTGCAGTACAGGACATGAAGCTCAGAAGTGCAATGGCTTCTGAGACTATACAAAGTTGGTACAGGAACAGCTGAGACAGCACCATGGCTGAGTCCTTTCTTACGGCCACATCTGTGTCTGCTGGAGCCAGAGGAGGCCTCCTTTATGTAGTTTGGAGGAAGCTGGGTTCCCTATGAGGAGGGGGATAGTAGTTTCAGTACCTCAAGCTTAAAATTTTAATGTGAAACAATCCTGACATCTTATCACTAGTTGGGTGAAGAAGCCTTTTGTGTCTTGGCCCTGAGGGGCATCCACCATCCTTATTTCTCCAGTCTCCCAAATGTCTTACAACTGACTTTCAGAAACACCAGGGTGCATGAGAACAGGGAGAATTGAGTGGAGGTTAAGCCCTGATGTCAGGATTGTGATCCAGTATAGGTCCCCAGCCCCTCCCTGCTCCCGAGCATTCCAGGGGTGGGGGTTGGGGGAATTGACTTGTTGGATGCTGGGTCCCAGTTAACTCCTGCTAAGAAAGAAATTATGGCTGGAACTTTGTGGCAATGTGGTCAGAGAATAAATTCCCTCCCTGCTATGGAGCTCAGGACTTAATGGAGCAAACCAAACACAAAGGGACCTATAACTCACTCGTTCACATACTAATTGGCTGACCATTTCTTTTCTTCACTCACCTCCTTTGTTTTTTTTATTCCATCTACTTGTCTCCCTTCCTCATTCATACTTTTGTTTTCTCACTCAGTGACCCTGTTGCCATGGCTGAGAGCTCTGTACATGACTAAGTCTCCAGAGACAGGGAGACAGCTGGAAAGACAAAACACAAGGCGCTAACAGCAATAAGAGAAGAATGTACATAGTCTGCAGGGACCTGGGGCACAGAATGATTTACCAACAGTTTATAGGGTCAGAAGAGCTTCAGGGAGGTTGTGGAAAGGAAGTTGCCAGGCAGAAGACATTGCAGACAAAAGGAACAGTGAGGTACAGAGGTGTGAACAGCTGGCCTGCTTAGAGAGAGGTGAGAACATCACTGTGGCTGGAGCCCTAGGTGTGTGGAGGGGGAAGGGAAGGATAAGAGATGAAGCTGGAAAGTAGGTTGAGACCAGGCTGGCAGTGAATGGCAGGTTAAGGAGCATGGACTCTATTCTCAAGGTCAGTGGTTCTCCAAGTGTGGTCATTGGAGGGTGGGGGCACCTGGCTGGCTCAGACGGTAGACCATTTGACTCTTGATCTCAAGGTGGTGAGTTTGAGACTGACACTGGATGTAGAGATTAATTATAAATAAAATCTTAAAAAAAAAAAGTGTGGTCCTTGGGCCAGTAGCAACAGCATCACCTAGCACCTTACTAAAGATGCAAATTCTTGGGTCCTAGACCTACTGAATCAGGAACTCTGGTCCAGGCTCCAGCCATCTCTGTGTTAACATGCTCTCCAGATGATTCCTAATGCATATTAAAATTTGAGAATCACTTTTCTACATAGTAGGGATTCAGGGGTAGAGTGCAAGCAGAGGAGTGCCATAATAGCACTCTGAATTGAAAAGCACTCTGATAGCAACATGGAAACCAGACTGATTCGAGAGGGTGAGAATGAAACAGGGCGGACCAGACTCAGGTGCAAAGAAATACATCTGAGACGGTGGATGCTGCAGAAACTGGTAGATGTCCTCCAAAATCCGTTCTCCCTGGATAGTTAATAGAACCCCTGGTTTTTATTGGGACATATGCCTCAAAGACTAAATATCCCACCTTCTCCTGCACTTAGGTGTGGTCATGTGATGAAGTTTTGGCCAGTAGGAAGTGAGTGGAGGAAATGTGTGTAACTATGAGGTCACGAGTCTCAAAGTGTATGCCTTCTGTGTTCCCATTTCCCTGGCTGGGATGAGACATGGTGGCAAGCCATCCTGAAACATTGTGGTCAGAGATAACCCCATGGGAACAATGAGCAACAAGGTAAGAAGCCAAGATACCTCCTATCTTATAGTCATCATGCTAGCCTCAGACGACTTATGATGGCCAGATTGGTATACACTTCCATTTTTTTTTTTAAATCACAACTATTTTGAGAGTCTATTAGGGAAACCAAACATATATTTTAGCTGCTACAGTGAACCAAGTACTCTTTTCAAAGTATACCTGATTCCTTCCCTTCTTTCCTCCCTCCCTTTTTCTCTCTTCCTTCCTTCTTTCCTTCCTTCTTTCCCTCCCCCCCTCCTTTCTCTTTCTCTTCCTTTCTTCTTTCCTTCCTTCCTTCCTTTCCTTTTTTCCTTCCTCCCTCCCTCTTCCTTCCTCAAAAGAATTTGAGAAAGCTTATAATTGAGGATGTGTACAATGAGTTTCATGAAATACAAATATAAAATTAAGCCCATCAGGTTTAATGGAGCTGTTGTCATTAAGCATCAGATGTAGCTCTAACTTCCTGGAAGCCAAGACAAAAATGGAGATAAGATGAATCAGTCTCAGAACATTTGATATCAAAGGAGAGGGCATTTTCCAGTTTTCCTGACAAAAATTCCAGTAATTTCTCATGCTGGAAAAATTTATCCACTAAAGTCATATATTGATAATATTCTCCACACATTTGACAACAAGTAGAAATTGAGTTTCATATGGTGATTTCTTTTTTTTTTCCTTAAGATTTTTTTTTTAAAGATTTCATTTATTTGACAGACAGAGATCACAGGTAGGCAGAGAGGCAGGCAGAGAGAGAGGAGGAAGCAGGCTTCCCGATGTGTGGCTCGATCCCAGGACCCGAGCCAAAGGCAGAGGCTTTAACCCGTTGAGCCACCCTTAAGATTTTATTATTTGAGAGAGAGGGACAGCAAGAGAGGGAACACAAGCAGGGTGAGCAGGAGAGGGAAAAGCAGCCTTCCCACTGAGCAGGGATCCTGATCCGGGTCTGGATCTCTGGACCCTGGGATCATGACCTGAGCTGAAGGCAGACTGAGCCACCCAGGCGCCCCTCAATGGTGATTTCTTATCACAACTTTTGATGAAAGCTCAGGTTACATTGTTACAACACAACTCTGGGAGGGTACTTCTGCAAGGGACCAAGCTAGGGTGGCACCAAGCATTTTACATGAATTCTCATATTTGTTCCTTTCAACAGCTCTGTATCAGAGCAGTCAAGGCCATTACCTTGTTTTACAGATGAGGAAACTAGTATACAGAAAGGGGAAGAGCCAGATCAGATAGCTGGTGGGGAGCCAGTTTTGTAAGCCAGTTTTTTAGACTCTAGAGGCCCTATTCTAAGTGTCCCCCTCTGGGCCTGCCAGCACTACCACATACAAAATTATAGGTTGATTATCAGAGAAAAGCACAAGAATCATTGCCCCAGAATATGCCTGTTAGCCAAGAGAAATCCGTGAGATCTGGTAAATACTGGAGGGACCTCTGAGTGTCCTGGGATGGGCTCCTCCTGATTGGATGAGAAGCAGTGGTAGGCACCGTAAGGGCAAAAAGGAAACCCCAAATTTGGAGCTTGACTAGGACATGTGGGGCTTCAAGAATGGAAGGAAAAATAACACTAAAAGCAGCTGTCCCAGGGCAGCTGATGTCTATAAAAGGAGAAGAAACCTCCTCTCTTCTGTCTCATTTCTTACTGAGCATTTACTATGAAAAACCAGATACATGCTGGAAACTCATGCATGGCTGAAAGTCACTTTCTGTCTCATTCTCAAAATAACCCTACAAAGTAGGTATGCTTATTGGTATGATTATGCCATGTTGTTATAGATGAAGAAACTGAGGCTCAGAACAGTGAAATAGCTGATAAGGGTTAGAGACAGAGTTTGAACTCCGGTCTGTGTGACTCCAAAACTTTTTAATGCACCATCATGGTTTCAGTAGTAAGAGAGAAAAGAGTTGATGGGTATGACATTTAAGTCCATTCTATTTCTTTGTTATTTATTATTATTATTTTTTAATTTTTAGACTTTTTAAAAAGATTTTTATTTATTTATTTGACAGACAGAGATCACAAGCAGGCAGAGAGGCAGGCAGAGAGAGAAGGAGGGGAAGCAGGCTCTCTGCTGAGCAGAGAGCCCGATGGGGGCCTCGATCCCAGGACCCTGGGATCATGACCTGAGCCGAAGGCAGAGGCTTTAACCCACTGAGCCACCCAGGCATCCCGTGTTGTTATTTTTTAAATAAAATTTTAAAAATTGAACACTAAGCTGGTACACGCCCAACCATCTTTTGGCATAATTTTTTAAAGTGACTTTTTGACCATAAAGTTTGAACATATTCAACAAGATTTGGAGAATACAGACCTATAGAGAGAAATAAAAGAAACAAAACAAAATCGGGTAATTTTTGGACCATTATTATCATTTATGGTGTTCCTTTCCGCTCTTTGCTATGAATAATGTGCGGTTCACATTTTACACTGAAGTTACCAAACTGTATACCTGCTTAATATTACAAGCATCTTTATCCTTTTATTAAGTTGCATTGTTATCAGTTTATGAACTGTGAAGTATTACATCTCATAGGCGTACCTTATGTTTTTAACTGTTCCCTTTGTGATTCCTTCTAAACTTTGTTGTTAGAAAAATATTTCTTCAAATATCTTGGAGCATATATCTTTGTCTTAATTTAGGACTATTTCCCTGAAGTTAGTTCCCAGAAGAGGAATGTCTGGGTCAAAAGGCCTGCACATTCAGTTAAGCATCTGCTTTTAGCTCAGGTCATGATCCTAGGGTCCTGGGATCGAGTCCCACATCAGGCTTCCTGCTTAGTGGGGAGTCTGCTTCTCCCTCTACCCCTCCACTCTTGCTCATGATCTCTCTCTCTCTCTCTCTCAAATAAATAAATAAAATCTTAAAAAAAAAAAAAAAGGTCTGGGCATTATTTAAGTCTTTGGTGCATATTGCCAAATGGCTTTCCAAAAGATTTTAGCAAGTCGTTTTTCCACCAGAAATGTAAAAGTATCTGTTGCTCACATGGACAACAGTCTTGTGTCACCAGTTTTTTAAACTTCAAAATTGAAAAGCTATAAATGGTCTTTTTTATAATCTTTTTTTTTTTTTTTTAGAAAGGCAGACTGCCATGTGCAGCGCCTCATTTTGGATGTGTCTGGAGTCTTGGAAGCTTGACTACCCGATGTTCTCATACAAATAGACCTTGAGAGCTTGTTTGGAGGTTATAGCAGGGGAGCGCAGCTACTCGTATACCCTTGACCGAAGAACAGTCCTCTCCTCTATTGGGGAAGGTCGTCCTCTTCGACTGAGCGTGCAGCTTTGAGAGGGACGCACATGGAGCGGTGAGGGAGGAAGGGGACACCCGCCTAGCCAGCCAGATCAGCCGAATCAACCCTGGCAATCAATGGGGTGACAGATGTCGCAGCCAGATCACCCTCACAACCTATAAATGGCCTTTTAGTTTGCACTGCTTTGATTACTCCTGTGAGGTGGAAAATGTCCCGTGTTTATTGTTTTATCTCTCTCCACTAACTAGTTATTGGGTCCTTAGTCTATTATCAATGTTAGGCGTTCTTCACATAATAGAAGAATTAACCCATTGTCTGTAAGACATTTTCCTAGTCTGAAGTTTGCCTTTTAATGCTGGCTATGATTTTGGAGTAGGATAGGTTTTTTTGGGGGGGTTTCTTTCTAACAATAGAAGTTAAAGAATGTTTTTGTTTTGTAAATAACCCTGTCCATCTTTTCCATAAGAATTTTTCCAGTTTTGAGTGCTTGGGTAGCTCAGTGGGTTGAGCAGCTGCCTTCAGCTCAGGTTGTGATCTCAGGGTCCTGGGATCGAGCCCTCTAACCCCTACCCCCACTTCGGTCTCCCCACTCAACAGGGAGTGTGCTTGTCTCTCTCCCTCTCCCTCTGCCCATCCCCCTGCTCCTGGTCACTCTCTCAAATAAATAAAAATCTTAAAAAAAAAAAAAAAGAATTCTTCCATTTTCTCTAATCCTAGAAAACCATTCACAGAAAACCTCCAGTGTCAGGTTCGAGAACTGATGGAGATGTCTGAGCTGTTTGTCATCTTTTTAATAACAAAGGGGAGAAGAGAATTATTTCTTTTTTCCTTCATACATTTGACTTTCCTTGACTTTTTGTTTTAGTACCTTAAAATATGCTCATTGGGAGTGGGTACTCCGGTAGGAAATGTGAATATGTATATGTGTCCAAAAAGTCTGGAGAAATACGTACCAAAAATACTAATATTGGTTATTTCCAGTTGATGGGAGCAGGGCTGGAATGGATTTATTATTCAAAGGGTGTCCGGCACCCTTATTTCCTTTTGGCAAGATATCTTTCTTCATCCCACAGCGTGGCTGCCCATGGCAGTACATTTTCCTGATATAGTATCTCATTTCCTTGGCAATAGTTTATTTGGGGCCAAGCGGTAGGCATGTTACTCTAGCACAACTCATCAGAGTCCTTCCCTGAGACTGATACATGAAACTGGGTATAGCTCTCCTGCTGGGTTCATTTGGAAAGCTGGGTCTGCCTCACACCATGTTTTTTGCCAGGCAGAGTGATCACTGGGCAGTGGAAGGGAAGCCAACGTGCAGAGAAATCGAGACAAGGAGAGATGCAAGAAAGCAAATCCTATACCAAGATCCTGATCCATGGTGTTCTTCCTTCAATCTTGCAATCAGCTGTTGGAGTCAGTTACCTCTTTGATGAAGCTGGCTTTAGTTGGGATTCTGTTATCTGGCAAGTGAAAGAATCTGATTAGTGACAAGGATGGTCTTTGTGTGTTTTTAGTATCGGACGTAATTATTGGTTTAGTAGAAATATTCTTTTAAAGAGACAGAGAATTTATTTGTTTAAAAAAGAAAGTGTAAGTGCCCTCGGACATGATCAAAAGCAGGCAAAATGTAAAACAGAGCATAACAGTTGTATGAGTCCTCAGGACAGAGGCCACTTTATCACCTCAGGAATGTTGTCAATGAGATAGACAAGAATTTGTGGTGAAACAATTCTAGCTCGATGGGTTGGTACTGGGGAGAGAAGGGGCTCAGCCCTGGGCAGGAAATATGATTTTCCATGAACTAGGAAGTCTGAGATACTGAGATTCAGGGGAGGGAAATTGCCTCTTAGTCCCTTGCCTCTGGACAAATCAGGTCCCTTCTCAGAGACTCAGTTTGCACTAAGTCTAGCTCTTATATTTGAACCCCTACAATATTCCAGACACTTCACATTCATTATCTCATAGAATTCTCAGGAGAATTCTGAGTTGGTCATCAATATTCCCATATCTCAGATGAAAAAACTGAGTCTCAGAGACGTGAAGTGTAACTCAGGTAAGTCAGTCTTTAAAGCCTTTCTAGGAACCTCAGCCATCATCTTCTCCCTGTAAAATGGGCATAATACAACCACCACCCCTTGGGATCTAGTCCCAAGGATAAAAGAGGTAAAAAGCCAATGGTAATTGAGTTAGGGTAAGCACTGTTCTTTTCCCATGTCCCTCTGAAAAATGCAGAAATTTGGGCAGTGGGAAGTGATGGAGGTGGAGTGGGGGTCACAGCAATGTGCCTCCTCTGACTGGCCACAGTCCAGCCCAACTGCACTTCCTTTGAGTTGCTCCCCCTCTTCCCCTGCGCCAAATTTCTTCCCAAGGAAAGGCTTGCGCAAGAGATCCTCGGTCAGATCCCTTGGCCCCCTGCCTGCACCCCAGGAGCAGTTTGTTCTCCCCCCTCACCCCAAACCTGGCCCCTTGCCATCAGCCCCTGGTACCCGCCCAGTCACGTGGCACTTTGGTCTTCTTCGGCGTGCTTCCTTCCGGATCCGATTTAACTCCCACTCCTCCCAGTCCCTCAGGGCACCACACCTATTTTGAAGGGCAGGTGCAGGGCACACCGGGTTTGTTTTCCTGCCTATCAACTGGAGCCACCTCCCTATAACTGCCTCCATTATCTTCAATATCTACTTTTGCTTTGCCCTTTCTCTACCCCTTCATCCCCGCACCCCGCTCCCCACCCTCATCAGTCTCCTGAGCCCTTTTGAAGGCCTAATTCTCTTCTGGGCAGTGAGGGAAAGGGGGCGGGGTGAGTGGGAATAGGGAGAAAGAGCCCAAGATTCCCAAGGGAGCTCCCAGAACTGGTCTGAAACTCCCAAAGATGACTGGGTGGAACCCGCCAGACTCTGACATCACACAAACCTGGACTCGAATTCGATTTGGCCTCTGACCACTTGCTGATTTTGAATACTTCATCTCTCAGGGCTTCAGTTGCCCCTCCGTGCAATGAGGGCCCCAGGAGAGAGGAGGGGAGGGAAGAGTCCAGAAGAGGACCTGACCTGAACTACCGGGTTCCTCCTCAACCACCGCGCCCCTTCCCCAGCCCGGGAGGGCCGCGGAGCCTCCCAGTCCCTCGTCCGTCCGCCGCAGGCTCCTCCTCCACTGACATCAGAGCCGCAGGCGGGCGGAGGGGGCCAGCAGAGCCCGAGCCGAACCCCAGCGAGAGCGGGCGGGCTGGCGAGTCAGGAGCGGCGCGGCGGCGGTCGGCAACCGGCAGCCAGAGCTCGGCGCCAGACACCTCGGGCCTCCCAGCCAGCCCCGCGGCGGGGCAGCCGCAGGTACAGCCCAGGGGTCGCCCCAACGGTGCTCCCGGGCGCCGGGGAGGGGTGGCCCGATCCCCTCAGTCGCTGGATACCCTCCCCCAAGGATGCGAGTGGGTGCCCGGACGGGCTGGACTCTGCATGGGCAGGGCAGGAGAGGGCCTTTCTTTCCAGTCTTGACCCGAGGCCCAGCAGATGCCAGGCGACTGTGGGGAACCCAGAGGGTACTAGAGGAAGGTGGGAAGGGGGTGTGTGTGTGGGTGTGTGGGAGCGCGCGCGCACACACACACACACCCACCCACCCACGCCTGTGCTCGGCTGGGCCTGAATATGGACGGACTTGGCGTTTGGAGCAAGAGATGTGTGGGGGCTATGTTGGGTTGTGCTAATGTCTTAGCACAGGCATGCGGATCAGATATGCAGTGTAAGGGCATCTTTATGGGTTGGGGTGTCTGGGAGTCAGTGTTTTTCTTGTAAATGTGTGTCCAGGTGTTGGACATGCTGGTATCTGGCTCAAGGGTACTAAGAGTTGAGGCTATATGATTGTGTATTGAGGGTGTCCGAAGTTAGGTGTGTCAGGAGTTGGGGTGCGGTTTGGAGCACAGGAGTTTCTAGGGTATACAGAAACAGGATGAAGGGTATGAGTGAATCTGGGATGTCCAGTACATAGGTGAAGAATGTGTGTGTGTGCAGATGTGTGTTTTGGAGGGGTGTAAGAGGGAACTGTGGGAGGGATGTTTGGCTGTGAGGCTGTCTGGGGGAGTGTGTGTGTGGACATTTATGCTGATGTCTGGGTGTACATGTATGATCAGCTGTTGGGGTATCTGGGTATGGAATATACTGAATCTGGGGGCAGGTATTTTGGTTCAGAGGTAGGGTGGAGATTGGTGTGTCTGGGTGTGTCTGTGGACCTTCAAAGGCTTTACTTGCCAAGCCTCCAGGTGGGGTTTAAAACTCTGCCTCTAGAACTTATCATGTCTCCTTTCCTAGAAGTTTCTGCCTCTGGGATGGGTGGTCAGGCCCCTCCTGGGAACCAGGTCCAATCCAAGGAGTGGGATCGCACACCAGGGGCTCTAGGCAGGACACCGTCTCTCATCCTTCCTCAGAAGAAACAGAAAGGGAAAGTGCCTTCCTTGAGGTCACACAACATGGTGGGCTCTGAATGGACTCCAGTCTGACTGCGTGTTGGAAGGACAAGCTGAGAGGGGACTCATCAAAATCCTTTGCCTTTAGCTAGCTTAGCTGGACCCCAGACAATCATCATTTGGGCAGAGATGGACCCAGTCCTATCCATCGCTAACCTTAGTCTCTCCACTGTCCATCTGATAAATGTGGAGAGAAAGCCCACCCTCCTGCTGACAGAGGTCTCAGTGGAGAAAGGTACAGGCTGGATCAGGGTAAGAAAAAGCCAGGAGGGGATAGGCTGGGTGGTACAATTTCTCAGGCTTTTGGGACCCAAACAGGGAGCCAGGAGGGAGAGGGGGTAATAGAAGGCCTGGGGAGCTCCAGCTGTGGCTGCTGTTGCCGTGGTAACATTGCAGAAGGAGCTATTTAAAAACGTGGCTGAGATATTGCTGGAAGCCCAGGCTGCCGGAAACCTGATTTCCGAGAGGCTGGGTGGGAGAAGAAAGAGGAAGGAGAGGAGACACCCCAGCAATTCCCAAGGTGGGGCTGAGACATTGCTGGTTCTGGGGATGGGGGGACCCTCCAGGACCATGTGCTTCTACAGTCTGCTCTGGGGTCTTCTCTGCTGTCCTCCTGGGAGTCAGTGTCAGTTTGAGTGTTTGAATTTGGAGAGGGAGAAACTGGGAGGCAGGCTGAATAAATGAATGAATGAATGAATGAATGACTTTGTTGAAAAAAGACTTCTGGGGGCTCCTGGGTGGCTCAGTGGGTTAAAGCCTCTGCCTTCGGCTCAGGGCACGATCCCAGGGTCCTGGGATCGAGCCCCACATTGGGCTCTCTGCTCAGCAGGGAGTCGGCTTCCCCTTCTCTCTGCCTGCCTCTCTGCCTACCTGTGATCTCTGTCTGTCAAATAAATAAACAAAATCTTAAAAAAAAAAAAAAAAGACTTCTATTACCACCTTGAAGGATTTTCCTCTAGGCATGAGGACTTTGGGAGGAACAAATGACTGGTGAATGAATGAATTTGCTGAATAACTTTGTCAAATGAATGAAGCAAGGAATGAATAAATGCAGGCTGAATGACCGAATGGCACCTCAGCTCCCCAAGTTCCAACATGGAAGGCTGGGCTCTACTGAGTCTTTTCCCTCCATTCCCCTTCTTAGGAGCCCTGGCTGTGGCCAGGGGGCAGTGGGCCATGCCGGGGGCAGTGGACGGCCCCAGCTGGAAGCAGGTGGAGGACATTAGGGACATTTACGACTTCCGTGATGTTCTGGGAACGTGAGTCTCTGGACACGTGGTGGGGCAAAGGGTGGATGGGGAGGCTGTCCCTGAGCTGGGGTGTGGCTTGGGAAGGTTCTTACTCTTGGGACTGGCTGGCTGGGGAAGCTGAATCCAGGGTGGTACTTCCTCTGGTCAGTTGATCACTGCTTCCTGTTTCCTAGAGTTCTAGCTCCATGGCAGACTTGCCATAGCCCAGTCTGGCCCATCTTTTCACTTCTGGCCAACAGTGTGTGGAAAAGACACTGCTCTTGGTGGCAGCTCTGGGTTCCTGTGAAGAGAACAAAGTAGGGGAGAATGAAGGGGCTCTTTTGGCCAAGAGCTGGGGGTTTTGGCCTAGGTTTAGGAACAGACGCTGGGCATGGCTCTCTTCTCAGTGGTGGGAACCCAGAAATAATTCAAACCTGATCTCTGCCCCTCAAGTTGATCCTAAACATGTGAGAGAAACACACCCAGGGAAAATGACAGCAGGGTGTAGGGTGCACTTCCATTAGAGTCAGGAATGAGGACTTTGTAGAGCCCAGAATGCTGGCTTCTGCTTATGGAAACCTTTCTGGAGAAGCGGGTATTCGAGTTAGGGACTGAAGGATAAGCAGAAATGCACTTGTCAGGCAGGAAGAAGAGCATTCCAGGCAGAAGGAAGAGCATAGGCAAAGGCTGAGAAGCAGGCTATGTGCAGAAAGAGGTTAAGAATGATACAGCTTATAATCAGATGCTGGGGGAAGAGTGGAAGAAGAGGCTGAGAAGAGAGCACAGGTCATGTAAGGCCTTGAGAGCCAAGCTATGGAGACTCAACTTTATCTCATGAGCCACAGGAAGGCATTTAAGACATTTTCACAGGCTTGCAATTCAGGATGGTTCTCTGGCCAAAGCATGGAGGATAAATTGGAGAAGGACAAGACTGGAATCCAGCAATAAGGCTACCACAGTCACTAGGTTGTTATTGTTTTTTTAAAGATTTTATTTATTTATTTGAGAGAGAGAACATAAACTGGGGGAGAGGCAGAGGGAGAAGTAGGCTCCCCATGGAGCAGGAAGCCTGACACAGGGCTCGACCCCAAGAAATGGAGACCACAACCCAAGCCAAAGGTGATGCCCAGACAACTGAACCACACAGGCACCCCCACAGTCACTAGTTATTCTGATTATTGAGATTTCACCACAAGAGATTCTTTTGACCTATGACTTCCTCTTATCCTAGAGAAAGCACAAAGTCCTAGAAAAAATACTCCAATAAATCCTCCTTATCAGTGCTCTAATGCAAATGAGTTTGTTCTTTTCTAAGAGCTTGTCGTAAATTATTGCTTCTCAAATTTCAGTGATCATACAGATTATCTGAAGATCTTGTTAAAATGCAGATTCTGATTTAGTGGGTTTGGGGTTGAGGCCTGAGATTCTGCACTTCTAAAAAGTTCCCAAGTGATGCTGATGGTTCTTCAAGGTTATAAAAGGTGTTAATAAACCATGGCTCAAGTTGACTGTAGCAGAAAAAGAAATAAATCAATTATGTATAAATCAAAAAGCCAAGGGCATAAATGTCAGGCATAGCTGGATCCAGAGACTCACATGATGTTATCAGGAAATTGTCATCAGGAATTTCTTAGCTCTGATTTCCTTTGTGTTACCTTCATTCTCAAGCAGGCTCTTCTCAAGCAGTGGCAAAGATAACCACCATTATCTCTAGGCTTGCATTTTACCAGCTTGGCAGGAAAGAGCAGCTCATTCTCAAAGTACCAGGCACCTGGCTTGCATCACATGACCCAATTACTGTGACCAGGGATAGACTACACTGATTGGCCAGACCTGGGTCATGTGACCACCACACAGACCAGGGGGTGGAAGAGTGATGGAGGGAGGTTTATCCCACATCCTTCTGTTCACAGGTGGTCACCTAACCCATAGGGGTATGGAGGGGCTGAAGGGAACTTAAGGTTCCAGTTCCCCAGCTCATGAATACCTTCTCTCTGCAGGGGGGCCTTCTCAGAGGTAATCCTGGCAGAAGATAAGAGAACACACAAGCTGGTGGCCATCAAATGCATCGCCAAGAAGGCTCTGGAGGGCAAGGAGGGCAGCATGGAGAATGAGATCGCTGTCCTGCACAAGTGCGTAGGACACAGGGTTTCTGCCTAGGTTGACCCTGCCTTGACTCCTCCCATTATCTTCCTACCTCTGCTTTGGGCAAATCTTCTAACCTGTGAGCCTCAAATTGCTCATTTATAAAATGGGGTAATCTCCACTTGGTAGGTCCGTGGGGAGCATTAGAGGTTCCTTTATTTCATGTGTCTGGTGCAGCGGATAACGTGACAAATGTGACTGAAATGCCACAGCTTATTTAGAGTGGTTTAATCTGTTCAGTCAGATCTAAAAGCCAATCCTTGAATGTGGCTCAAAACAATGTATTTCAACTGATGCTATCTATCGTAGACCTACCTCCAGTTCCCCCCATATATTAAAGCCACTCCGGAAGTTTAAAAATGCCTGTCTCACGACCCCCTAAATAACCAACTGGTCTATGATTTGCTCACCCTAATGTGAAACCTGCTGCCCTCACTGGAAAGCTTATAGAGAATCTTCATTTCCATCCTCTCCCCTGAGCTTTCCAACCACGGTGGGCAGGGATGAAATGATCAGTTCCACTACTGGGTGGGGGAGGGGGACTGAGGCCCAGAGAGGGTAAGGGATTTGCCCAAGGTCACACAGCAACTTTGTGGCAGAGCCATGGCTTCTGTCAAGCTCAGTCACCATCATTGGTTCATTTACCAAGCATTCACCGTGTACCAGGCATTGTGCCGAGATTCTTTCTTATATTTTTCACGTGATCCTTAGCCCAACTCTTTGAGATCATTGGCTTCCTATTAGAGATGAGGAACCTGAGGCTTAATATTCAGTGAATAAATGAGCGCTTACTCTACACCAGGTGTGGCAGGAACAATGGTAAGATAAAGCCCCTGGTTTCCCAGAGCTGGTGTTCTGGTGACAGAGGCTGACAGACTTATAAACACAAAAACATTTTAAAATTGTGTATTGAACAGTGCTGAGAGGTAAAAAGATTTGTCCCCAAACAGCATGCACTAGAGGCAGGTGAGACCCAGCCTGATGGGTCTGAGGTCAGGGCCCAGTGTTTGTTTATCTCTGTGCTCGCCTACCTTCCATTCTATCATAATAAATTGTGGTAAATCGGCTTTTCCTTTTGGGACCCAGAACTCTGGTTTGTCCTGCCCAGGTCTGCAGTGGTGGTTCTTCAAGGTGAGGGGAGGAAAGTAGCTGAGCTGTCCTCAGCTCTGAACTATCTCATTTCTCCTTTCAGGATCAAGCACCCCAACATTGTAGCCCTGAATGACATCTATGAGAGTGGGGGTCACCTCTACCTCATCATGCAGCTGTGAGTGGCTTCACCCCTTGCTCACACCTCTCCCTGCTGCCCCTCCCTAGCCTCTGTGGCCAGACTGCCCTGTCCCCCGGCTGCAGGGTGTCCGGCGGGGAGCTGTTTGACCGCATTGTGGAGAAAGGCTTCTACACGGAGCGGGACGCCAGCCGCCTCATCTTCCAGGTGCTGGATGCCGTCAAGTACCTACATGATCTGGGCATTGTACACCGAGACCTCAAGGTGGGCTGGGAGGGTGTGTGGTGAGCTGCGGTGCCAGGTGGGGCCTCCACAAACCCCTCACTGTACAGCCTGGGGCAACTCTTAGCCCTTCCCTGAGCTCTGGCTTCCCATCTGCAAAATATACCCAGTAAACCCTAAACTGCCTCCTCCCCTTCCCCTTCCAGTCTGGACACTCAAATGGATACAGAGGTGAATGGTGCTGGTATTTAATCCATAAACATCTAGGTTTTTTTCTCATAATAAAAGCCCCCCTGCTCTTTGTGGAAAACTTGGAGGGGACAGCAAAACATGAAGAAGGAAGCCAGAAACCCCTGAAATCCTACACCTCAGAGACTATGATGGATTCACATTTTGTACTACAACTCCTTCGGTCTAGAAAAGCGCTGGGGTGAGACAGATCTGGGCTTGAATTCTGTCCCTAGGTTCTCAGGCAAGTCACTTTGCCTCTCAAGCCATCAGTTTTCTCATCTATAACGTGGGATTTTTCAGACTGGCCTGACAGGCATGTGGTAAGGATAAAATGAAAGCAAGCATTAGCACAGGATCTGACACACAGTAGGTGCTCAAAAATTCTTTAGGGCTTCACAATATAAATGTGAAGTTTATAGAAAATTCCCTCTCACATTCCCAAGGCCCTTGTCCTTTCTGGTACTTTTAACCTCCTTAAGAACTTCCTTGAGTTTCATGTCCCTTCAACCCAGATGGCAGCCGTGAGGCCCAGGGGCTTTTGTGAGGCTCCAGTTTCTGAGAGGTGGTGCTTGGGGAGGCAGAAGGTTCTGCCAGCCTCTGGCTATCTCTGCCTCTTCCTTTCCCTCCCCCTTCCAAGCCAGAGAATCTGTTGTACTACAGCCTGGATGAAGACTCCAAGATCATGATCTCCGATTTCGGTCTCTCCAAGATGGAGGACCCTGGCAGTGTGCTCTCCACAGCCTGTGGAACCCCAGGATATGTGGGTATGGAGCATCCTGGGCTGGGGCCATGGGTAGGGGAGGAATTGGGAGCTGCAGGGCAGAGATTTGTCACCACCATGTCCCTTTCCCTCCATAGCCCCTGAGGTTCTGGCCCAGAAGCCCTACAGCAAGGCCGTGGATTGCTGGTCCATCGGGGTCATCGCCTACATTCTGTGAGTCGGGGCTTGGCCCTTGGGGCATGTGGCTCTAGCGTTCTCCTCTCCCCTACTTTGCTCTCTTCCTCCTCTCTGCTATTTCTTCCTTCCTGCCATCATGTTTATATCTACCAACTAATGAGTAAGATTACTTCATTCAATACATGCCATGTTTCTGGCACTATGCTAAGCACTGGGGATTTAGCAGAGAACAAAACAAAATGCCTGCCCTGAGGGAGCAAAAACTCTAGTAGGGGAGATAGATAATAAACAAGTAAATAAATCCATAAAATAATGTCAGGTAGTAAACAACTATGAAGAAAAATCATGCAGGGTAGGGAGAAGGGGATGGATGCCATTTTAGATGAGGTCAGGAAAGTCCTTTCTTAGGTGACACTTGAATAGCCTTCTAAATGAAGTGAGGGAGCCAGACATTTGAGGTGTGGGGGAAGAATGGTTTAGGCAGAAGGAACAGCAAGTATAAAGGCCCTGAGGAAGGAAAGATGGTAGCAAATTAAGAAACAGAAAGGCTGGACAGGAATGAAAAAAATCAGAGAGGGGCAGATTTCCCCTCTTTGTTAAAGGGGAAACTCCTTCCTGTGGGTGCTGCCTGACCCAAGACTGCCCCAAAGCTCCATCCTGGAGCCAATGGGTGCACTGAAAGTGGATATGAGGATGAGTTTCTCCCTGCCCAGGCTCTGCGGTTACCCCCCCTTCTATGACGAGAATGATGCCAAACTCTTTGAACAGATTTTGAAGGCCGAGTACGAGTTTGACTCTCCTTACTGGGACGACATCTCTGACTCTGGTATTTGAGGCTTTGCCTTCTTCCCCTGGGCCCTACCTCTGGTGCCTTTCACATCTGCTTTGGGGTCTCTTCACTGCCTGCCTGTGGTCAGATTCCCGAGCCCCAAACTAAAAGCTGTCTTTAAGATCAGACATTCCACCCCAGGTGCTTCCCTCTGCCTGGCCCCTGGTCTGAGAAGCTTGGAGGCATGCGTTCATTCAGCCTTCAAAAATAGCATTTTTTAAAATACCTCATCCATTGACTTCCTATAACCTAAAACACCATCATAAAGGTTTTCATCTGTCCTTTTGTGCCTCCTATTAAGAGGCAAACTTGTGAAGCCATGATCAGTCACTTCTACATCAGTGTGAATACACTGAGTAGAACCTTCTTTAAGAACAAGTTTTTCATAAGGAAAAAAGGAGAGCTGGAAGGCTGTGGTGGGCGGGGGGCTTAGAGAAAGAGTACAGGTGGGGTCGGGTGGTGCATGGACAGATCTGGCCTCTTGTCTTGCTGAACTGCCAAGCCAGACCTGAGGGGGTGGGCTTTGTCTTGGGGGTGTCCCCAGACACCACCATGCTGTTTTTGTCTTTGCTCTTGTCTTGCGGGCTCAGCCAAAGACTTCATCCGACACTTGATGGAGAAAGATCCAGAAAAGAGGTTCACCTGTGAACAAGCCTTGCAGCACCCGTGGTGAGAGCTCCCACAAGCTGCAAGCTGGGGTGGGCTCTGGGGGTCTCAAGCCTGCCTCTGCCTTCACAGACAACCCTCCACACACCCCATCCTAGGATTGCAGGAGATACGGCTCTAGATAAGAATATTCACCAGTCGGTGAGCGAGCAGATCAAGAAGAACTTTGCCAAGAGCAAATGGAAGGTGAGCACACGTTCCTAATCCTGGATCCCAGCCTCCCCAGGCCTCCTCCCCACCCTACTCCAGACCTCAGATCCCATACCACCTAGCATCAAGTCAAGCACACAGTAACTGCTCAGGGATGCTTACTAAAGAACCTCGTTCATTCATTCACTCATTCATTCAATGCTCCCTGACACCTACTCTATCCCAGTGAGAGGCCCTGACCTCCAGGTCTAGAGGAAGAACAGTATAACTCTTAGGGACACCTGCTCAAATCTATGGGGTCCTAGAAGGGGCGTAGGGGTGCTGATGGCCTGACAGACCTATCAGACTCGACAGCTGAGTAGGAATTAGCCAGGTACAGCAGAATCATGTCTGAGGCAGAGGGAACTGGGATACCAAGGGCCCCCTGAGGGGCAAGAGAGAGAGAATGTGGCCATTCAGGAAGTGCAAGTGTTCAGTAAGCCCGGATGGACTCGAGGGGCTGTGGGAGCAGGAACCCAGGTTGGAAATGCAGGTAGAGGCCTCAAGTGCCACACTAGAGAACAGACTCAGCCCTGAAGATACTGGGGAGGCCCCAGAAGGATTTTCAGCAGTAACCTGCCTTCCAGAAAGGGCTCTTAGGGTGCAGAGAGAGGCACGGACTCATGGCTGGGAGGCCGCAGCAGAGATGTGGGCAGGAGATGGTGAGGGCTTGGACCACAGAACAGGGGATGGCTCAGGAGTGCTTTAGGAGGTAGAACTGACAAGACATGATGGTAGGAGAGATGTCGGCAGAGAGAGATGTTAAGGGCTGGCCCAATATTTTGGTTGGGGAAATGGTGAATGGTGGTACTATCACTGAGATGGGGAATCCCAGGCATATACACTTGTCTTGGCAGGGGATGATTTTGGTTTTGGACATGGTGATATGAGGGATGTGCGGAACACCTTGGTGGGTATGTTAAATGGAGAATGATGCACATACATGTGGGCAAGTTATTCAACCTACCTCTGCCTCAGTTTTCTCCTGTAGTAATGGTGACACTAACAGTGTTCACCTCAAAGACCTTTGTGAAGATTAAATGAATTGCTAAATAAAGTGCTTAGAACAGTGCCTGACACATAATGCTATATTAAGTGTTTGCAATGATGTGAACAGAAATTAATTATACATATAGGGTTATAAATACTTGTTCACATATACACATTTTATATATATGCATGTATGTCTGCATAAATATATAATATGGCTGGGTGTCATTTAATAAAGTCCTGTAGAGGTTTCAGGGGCTTTAGGCGATCAACCAGTAACACCTGAATGAAAATAACAAAACCACTGCAAGAATCCCACCACTAGACCCTGTCACATGATATCCCAATCTCAGAAGTCCCTTCTCCTCCTTCTCCACACAGCAAGCGTTCAATGCCACGGCCGTGGTGCGGCACATGAGGAAGCTCCAGCTGGGCACCAGCCAGGAGGGGCAGGGACCAACAGCGAGCCACGGGGAGCTGCTGACTCCGGCAGCTGGGGGTGAGGACCTATCCTCTGTGGAAGGGCGTGAGTGGTCCATGAAGAGGCAGCCAGGCTGGAGTGATGGTCTGCTATGGCCAACTCGGTTCTCTCTCCCCATGTAGGGCCTGCGGCTGGCTGCTGCTGTCGAGACGGCTGCGTGGAGCCAGGCCCAGAACTGTCCCCTACATTGCCCCCACAGCTCTAGGGCCCCAGATCCAGGGTCCAAACCCCTTGTGTGGGAGGCATTGGGGCAGCCTGCTCCCCTTCCCTCCCTGAATTGGAGAGTTACCCTGCCCCGCCATGTCCCCACCCCTTTCCCTATCACTCCTCCACTGCATTTTCCATACAAATGTTTCTATTTTATTGTTCTTTCTTGTAATAAAGGGAAGAGATAAAAACGTAGGTATCTGTCTCTCCAGATAATCCCCACCCCAAATTGCTGTGCGAATTACTGAATCTCAGAGTACCTGGCCCCTGAGATAGTTGCAGGAAGCCCCCTTCCCAATGCAAGACTGGATGGGGGACAGCAGTGGGGAAAACTACCTGGGAACCCCACTGTCCAGTGCCCCCCACCTAGACTTCTGGGTCTGTAGATCTCCTGCGCTTTGCTGGTGGCTCCTGAGCTCGGTGGGGTTGGCGCAGGTCAGCACTGAACAGTACCTGGGGGCAGCGGGGAGGTCACTCTGGGGGGTCAGGGTACATGGAGTCAGGGCTGGTGGGGCTGGTGGCAGTGTGGAGAGGTATAAGAGTTCACGGGGAGCAGGGTCAGGGCAAGGGGCACCCACTGGAGTCAGGGCTGGGGTGGGTGAAGAGTCCTGTAGGACCACCTGGAATGGCGGTGGTGGTAGAGGAATCAACTGGGTCAGGGCTTGGGTGAGGGTCAGGGAGAGTCCTAAGGGATCTGGGCCAGAGGAGGAGGAGGAGGGGAAGCTACAGTACACTTACTGCTTGGGCCCAGCCAGCATAAGGTCCCCACAGGCTCCGGAAAAAGTTTCCTATGCCAGAAGTGATAAGGTGAAAATAATTGGCCCTCCTATTCCCTATCTACAGGAGAGGGATTTTATGGAGAGGGGGGAAAAGTTTCTACCACCTCAGCCCACTACTGGCTCCAGCATCCCCCTCTCTCCTTACCCAGTTCCTTGTTAGCCTGGGGGCTTGGACCCTTGGCCTGAGATGTGGTGGGGTGCCAGCTATAGTCACGCTGGGCGATCTGCCACATGTGGACATCTATAGGCACGGCCTGGGGCTTGTCTAGGGCCATCAAGCAGATGCAGTCAGCCACCTTTGAAAGAACAAGAATGAGCCACAGAGGAGGAAGGGCAGGATCCAGCCAGCAGTCTGCTTCTGGTCCCAAAGCTGGCTGTTTTCTTTTTCACTCTGAGGTTACTATTATTTTCTATTCTCCATCAAAATACAGCTTCTTGTAATAACTTTAAAAATAGCTATGATGAGGGGCGCCTGGGTGGCTCAGTGGGCTAAAGCCTCTGCCTCCAGCTCAGGTCATGATCCCGGGGTCTGGGACCCCTACTCCACACAGGGGTCTCTGGGCTCTCTGCTCAGCAGGGAGCCTGCTTCCCTTCCTTTCTCTCTCTGCCTGCCTCTCTGCCTACTTGTGATCTCTGTCTGCCAAATAAATAAATAAAATCTTTAAAAAAAATAGCTATGATGAGATTTCTACTGCACGAACATCTATGTGGGCCAGCTTCTCATCATAACCTGGGAAGAAGGGAGTACTCTATCCATTCTGTAAACAAGAGAACTGAGATTCAGAAAGGTGAAATGACTTGGCCAAGATTACATGGCTAGGTAGAGGCAGAGCCAAGATTTACTGTTAGGCTGAAGTTCAAGCCCATGAGTTTTTTAAACAAAAATCCATTTTTTTAAAACTACAGAGAAATATACAGAAGAAAACAATAAATGCTCAATCCCCAGTCACGTTACTGCTAGCAAACCTTGTTGATATTAAACAAAAACTTTTATAAGTATATATAATTTCAAGATAAGAACAACACGAAAAGGAGAAGCATCCTTCCATTTGTCTTCCCAAAGATAACCACTATTAAGTTTCCCGTGGTTCCTTCTGGAAATTTTTGCATACATAGAGCAGCGTTTATGGGCACCTGAACAAATAGCCTTTTAAAAAAAAAGCACTCAAGGGACAATATCCTTTATACTCCTTCTGCACTTTGCATTTTCCCTAATAAAACATCTGCGTGTATCCTTTCTCCTCTTGCTCTGCATGCATCCAGCTCTGTGGCCTGCCTTGTCTCCTTCCCTGCTACTCTGTGCACGGGTGGTGAGGGTAGCTCCTATTCCCCTGGGACCTCACCTTGGTGCCCACCCCGGGCAAGGTGCAGAGGGCCTTGTGGGTCTCCTCGTAGGGGACCTTGCGCAGCTGCTGCAGCCAGGGCAGCCCGCCCTGTTCTTCTAGGATGGCTCGGGCACTGGCACTCACATAGCGGGCACGGTACCCCAGGCCCAGCGTCCTGAGCTGCACCTCTACCTCTGGCCCTGTTAGGGGTTGGGGAGAGTAGGGGTCAGGCATCTTCAAATACTTCCTGTCTTCAACCTACTGTGTGAGCTCTCTGCCCCAGAGGAATGCTTTCCCTAAGCACCTCTCTCCCACCTCATCGCCCTTTGGGAGACCCCAGGGCACTTGCTTATACAAAGGTAACGGTTAAAGCCTGGGTTCTGCCCCTCTACAAATGTTTTCTGAGCACCTACTACCCAGTGTTGGGCACTGAAACAGGGACTGAGAAGGACTTGTGGAGGAACTCCCCAGGTGAGCTCTTTAACCTTTCCAAAGTGCACTCACACCGATGATCTCAAATAATAACCATAATAACAATAGCTTCTATTATCAAGTGCTGGGCATCAGGTGCAGGCAAAGTGCTTTAGGTACTTTATCATGCTTTTCTCAAGGACCCTGATGACAGTATTCTTATTTAGATAATAACTGGCTCAAGAAAGGACATGCTGGAAATGGGATCTTGCACCCAGGTCTGGGAAACCAAATCTTGTGCTCTTAGACCATTAGATCACCCTGCCTCATGACTGCTTTATTCACCACTGAAACCCTTCTGGATAGAAACTCTTATTCCCATCCTACAAACAAGAGAAGCTTGGATAGGTAAATGAATGCTTTTGGTCTTATGACTACTAAACTGGAAACTGAGACCTGAGACAAAATTGCTGGGTTCGCTGTAGAGATGGGAACTTAGATTTTCTGCACAATTCCTGTATGTCAAATACTGACCTAGGGGCAGTATGTGTATTTCTCTACTCCACTCTTGTGGCAACTCTGATAGGTAGGTGCCATTATTATCCTGTTCCACAGTTGAAAACACTGACATAGAAAGACTGAATAACGCACTCAAGGTCATATAGCTAGACATCAAGTGCCAAAGGCAGAATTCAGACCTAGGCAGTCTGTCTCCACAATGAGTGCTCTTAATGCCAAAGTACTATATACCACATATAGGTGTGGGGGTTTGTTTTTTGGGTTTTTTTGATGAAGCATTGAACGCCTGGGGTACGAAGCGAAGACTAGTGAGGTGTTGACATTTCAGGGACAGATGGGAAGGATTTGGTGGAGTGGATCAGACTAGGCAAGGTGGTTCTGAAAGAGAACAGTGTTTGAGAAGGCAGAAAGCTTTGAGATGGAAGATGGCGTCCAGGGGAGATCTGAAGAGACCCTGAAAGCTATTGGAGGGTCTGAGGGCAGGGACCCATCTACTCACCAGCCAGGGCCTGCAGGCTAGGGAAACCATGGTAGGTGACATCATCAAGCTGGATGAGCCGAGGTCCAAAGGCCTCGCAGAGTCGTTCTACCATGCCAGTTATGCGAGCAATGTTGTTGTTGGAGGAACAGATGAAGGAGAAAAGGCACTCGATGGGGTCCTGTTGCAGGAGTCGCACACCTTTAGAAAGGTAGGGAATAGGATACAGACCTGCTGTCAGGAGTGGCCTCTTCCCACCCTTAGATCTTAGGCACCAAAGATCTAGAAGGATCCCAGGGGAATGAGGGACAGCATTGTTAGAGAGAGCAACACCAGAGCTCTCATTCCTCACAGCATGTGAGGTCTGGACTAACATTACATTCCACAGATATAGAAGCCACAATGTAAACACTATGAGGATGGGGATTTGCGTCTGTTTTGTTCACTGCTATATCCCCAGTCACATAGCAGATGCTATGTAAATATTTACAGAATGAATGATGTCACCTGCCCCAGGTCACACAGCCAGGATTTGGCTCAATATCCTTGTCACTACACTGTGGTAAGCAGCAGAACAATAATAGTAATAATAATTACTATGTGTCAGGCACTATTGTAAGCAAAGCTTTACACATATTAGCTCTTTTAATCCTCGTAAAATTCTATGAGGTGGATATAATCCCCATTTTATAGATGGTGAAACTGTGTAATTTAACCAAATTACAAGAACTCCAACACTGAACTCACCTTGGAATTTCTGAGCCACCTCTTGAAAGTGGGGGTCCACGGAACTCCAATGGTGATAAAGTTGAGCCAGGCTGACATCCAGCTGGAAGTACTCGTACACAGTCTTTAGCTCTTCTGGTGTGGGCCTGCCAACCCATCCCTTGTCGCCTCGGTACACAGTACAGTAGAGCTGCTCCTCAGTCTGAGTCAGTGTCCATACCTGGTTCGCCAGCACGCCAGTCCAATGCGCCGGGTTTTGTTCCCTCCACCTGAGTCCCCAGGCACACAGCAGCCCCGGTACTCAATTTTCCTTCTTGCACCCTTTGGGGCCCTCCCATTCTACCAACAGCTTCGTACACGAAACTGACTTAGGAAATGCAGAGTCATTTGATCGTCACAATACTGCACTGGCTTTTTTTTTTTTTTTTTTTTTAATTAGGCTCCATATTCAGCGTGGAGCCCAGCGCGGGGTTTGAACTCACGTTCCTGAGATCAAGAACTGAGCAGAAATCAAGAGTCGGATACTTAACCGACGCGGCCACCCAGGTGCCCCTGCACTGTTTTATTTTAAAGATTTTATTTATTTATTTGACAGAGATCACAATTAGGCAGAGAGGCAGAGAGAGAGAGAGGAAGGGAAGCAGGTTTCCTGCTGAGCAGAGAGCCCGATGCGGGGCTCGATCCCAGGACCCCAGGATCATGACCTAGGCTGAAGGCAAGAGGCTTTAACCCACTGAGCCACCCAGGCGCCCCCCTGCACTGGTTTTTTACCTCCACTTTAGAAAGGAGGTAAACAGACTCACCACCCGTGCCTCAGTTTCCTCTTTTGTACCCTGAGGTTTCTTCCATCACCCCCAACATTCCTTTACACTCCAGACCTGCAGGAGTCACTCACCGGAAAGACTGTCCAGAAGCCAGAACTAGGTCCAGGCGCAGCTCCGAGCGTGGACAAGGGATGGAGGCCCACAGTGCCGGGAAAGAAGCTAGAGTTCGATGCCCCATGCTGCATAGCATAAGTGAGCGAGCTAACAATACCACGCCGGTCTCCCCCTCACAATGGCCCCGCCCACTCGGTACCAGCTCTCCCGCGGCTAAAAGACCGCCCACACACCGGCTACACGCTCCTTAAGACCTCGCCCACCATGCCCTGCTCCCAAGTTTACTTAAGGCCCGCCCAGTTTCTTTTAATTCCTCCACTCCCCGTAGGCCCCGCCCCTTACGGTCAGCCAGGGACCCCCCCCCCCCCCCCCCCCCCCGCCGCCAACCCTCCGCCCTTCCTATTTATGTATCCTCCCGGGCCCCCGCCTCCTGGCGCGCACCAAGGTCCTCCAGGCAGCCGCGACATATTGGGAAGCGCGCGCAAACGCACTCTTCCGGCTTCTCGGGAGGCTGACCTCACTCTCCCAGGAAGTAGGACTCAAGCCTGGCTTATTGGATCCGAAGGTAGCCAATCCGCAGAGAAGAGGTGCCAATGAGAACAGGGTGTGGTGGCGGGTGGGCGGGCCTCTCCGAGGCGCCGCAGCGGTTGGCGCGCGCTGGGCTCGCTGCCCGCTTTCCGCCTTTGCTCTGTGGATGTCTGCACTCGGCACGCCAAGGGGTCCAATCTCCGCGTCCCGCGGACCGGTCGCACAATGCGCCCTCGGGCCCCATCCTCACGGCCAGATCTCCTCAGAGCCCCGTGGTTTCTCAGGCTTGCCCGCCCGCAGAGCCAAATCCTGTCCCTCACCGTCCTCAGGAAGCCTTTGTCCACCGAGCCTCTCCAGATATTCGCTCTCTTGACCGAGAATCGACCCGAACACAGCTCGGGCCCCTGCGAGGCCCCGTGAGGCGTCTCCACAGCGTCTGTCGCCTGCGGATTCTGTCTTCGCACTCGCCGTCTGGGCCGCTCCACTCCAAAAGGCCTTACGGAGCCTCGACTCCGCAGGCCTCCCCACAGACTTCACTCCGTCAGAGGCCGGGCTCCTCGGACTGCCGCGCCCCCGCCGCAGCCCGCCGGCGGCGCCTCCCAGCTGCTCCCTTCAGTCTCGGGCATTCCTTCAAGCAGCACGCCATCATCTCACACCCGTGCCCAGTGGGGCCTGTGGCCCTCAGGTGGCCTGTCTGCCTCGCCCAGTTTCCAGGGCTGGCTGCCTGGGCCGAGGAAAAATGTTTTAAGTCATTTCTTCCTTGCAGAGGAAGATCTGACTGAGCAAGGAACTAGGAGGAACTTTTATCTGGGCCATTTTTCACCTTGTAGCGCAGTGATTGGGAGTTACTTTGCGTGAATAGACTGCAGATTCCTCAAGGGCAAGATCTGCAGCTGATTTCTTTGTGTCCCACCCACAGTACCTAGTAGGGAGCACCAGAAGCATGGTTATCATCAAATGGTATTTTTGTCTGCTCCACTCCTCAACAGCTGCAGCGCCCTTGGGCAACTACGGCCTGTGCTGTCTCCTCTCTAGGCAGTCCAGCCCACAGGTGCCTAGCACTTGGAAGGCATTCCTTCAATAACTGTTTGAATCTGTAAAGGGGGTGCCAAGGTTGAGAATGAGTGAAGAACAATCCTCTACAGGCTTGCTCTGGGTGAAGGTCACAGCTGAAGTGACTCTGAAACACTTGGGACTATGGTACTGGCAAAAGACTTGAAGCATCTGAAGTTCATGAAGGGATGGGCAGTATAGACTCTTCCTCCAACAGTTCATACTGGTTAAAGAGCCAGCTTGGCAGACAAATAACCTGAGTTCAAATTCTAGCTCTGCGACTTCCTAGTTGTGGAAATTTAGGCAAGTTACTTAGTTTTTCTTAATCTTAGTGTCTTTGTGGAGATAAACACCCTATTATTAACTTGCCCCAGAGTTACTGCAAAGATTATATGAAATTATGTATCTAAAAATGCTTAGAACAAGGCCTGCCACTCAGTTAAGTGCCTTGGAAATGGGAGCTGTTATATTCTCTCTGTTGTTGTCTTACAAATGCAGCAGGCACAGCAACCAGCAACCTCTTGAGCCCAATTATTTACCATCCCTGGGGGACAGAGCTTCCTTTTTTATCCCTCTCCCTGGCAGGAGGTAAGAACCCAAGAATTCCAAACAGATCATTTATTTTCTAAGAATCAATATATTTTCTTCCTTTGAAATAAATACAAACCAGTTTGAAAGGTGGGGGAATCTATGGGAAAAAGGGAAGTGGGGACAGGCCCCAGTCTTTTTTAGTACCAAATGACTCTGGCGCGACCCGGAAACGCAGTTACAAATGAGAATAATTTAAATTCTCCGCTAATTACAGTATTTACAACAGCAGGGGAGGGGGTCACCTAGTGCCCCTCTTCCGGGCTGGACAGACATCAATCCCACTGCTAGGCTGGGCAGATGCCCGCTCACCTCACCACCTGCGGGGGGCCTCAGGCCACTAGGCAGTTACAGATTCTCCTGGAACAAGCAGAGCAGGCAGAGGTGGTGGGATGGCCTGTTTTATGCAGTGTCCTAACCTTGGCCCACCATCCTGCACTACAATGTTATGAGGTCTCTGGAGCGTTCTGGCCAGTGTGACCTCCCCTCTCCTTGCACAGAGCCACCATGGGCCCTTGGAGTGTTCTGTACAGTCCAGCTGCACTCAGGGCGGGAGGGACCTCCCCCACCCAGCTTCCCCTGAGACTGGCCCCAAGACCAGGAATGAGTCAGTGCAGAGGCCGGTGCCACTCCAGGACAGTGAGCAAAGGGGGAGGAGAGAGGTGGCAGGGCACTGTAGGTTGGGCTGTGCTGGGCATTATCAGTCACTATCACTGGTCTCACTGCTCTGCTCGCCCTGCACCTTGCTGCGGTGCTGCAGAGCCCTGTGGTAGGCAATCTGCACTGACTTGCGGATGTTGGATTTGCGGCCCTCCAGCATCTTTTCCTTGTCGAGGTCCTGGTTCACGCCCAGAGGAACCAGCTTAGTTCTTGGCAGCCACTGCCTGTAGGACGAGGTGAGGGTCACATAAGTCATCTCTGGGAAAGTGACAAGCAGCAGCCTTCATCACACACTCATTCAAAAAATACCTCTTGAGTGCCCACTCTGAGCCAGGCTCTGGTGGACAATAGGGTTACTGAGACTAAGAGAAATAATCCCTGCCCTCAAGGAATGGCTCATGATCTAGTGATGAAAAGAGTCCAATCAAAAGACCTACTACGGGGTAACAACAGGGTATTTCTGAGTGCAAAACAGGCAGAGCCATAACCTAACCTGAAATAGGTATCCTGTCCCATAGAATCCTGGCAGACTTGACTGACATTAAATATCCTCTGCAGACAATGCACAAAAACATTACCCACATGTGACAGAACAGAGACTCAGGCGTGAACATTCATGCCTGTTTTATCTCCATCTTGTCACCATGAAGGCAGAGGTGGGAAAACGAAGTCTAGAAGCCACCTAAATCTGGGTGGGGAGCACACTTGTCACAGTCACTTAATGGCCCTTTGAGGTCTAGCTACAGCTGGTTGTCAGCCTCTGCCCACTCAGACTCATGGTCAACACAACCCTTCTGCTCAAAGATCTAAGTCCCTCCCCCTCTGATTTGTGATAGCCCAGTCTGTCTGTTGCTGGAATTTCCTGGCAGCCTGCCCCTATACCCAGGGTTGCATCTGTGGCTGTGAGTCACACCAGATGCTTCCCTCCTCCCTTACCAGGTTCGCTTGTTGTCAAAGAAGAGGACGAGGTAGAGATGCTCTCGGGCTTCCTGGGTCATCTGCTCCCCAAGTTTCAGCACCTCCAGTGGGGGCACAGGGATGGGAACCCCATGGTGGAACATACCTTCCCGGGGCATCTTTGGATCAATTATCTGAGGGTGTAATAAGACCTTTGTTTGGTTCAGTCCCCTTCTTCTGCACAGCTTACACTACCTAAGAATTGGGAGCTATCTCTGAAGTGGGGACAGGGAAAGGTTATTATGCCACAAGGCTGCAATGCTGACTCTTGGCTGCTTCTAATGATGAACTATTTGAGACCCCAGGGTGCAATGGGAAGGAAAAAGGAGACATGGAACAACTAACCAGGAACCTCTTAAGTGTCTATCTGCCAAAGACCCTTGTTCTCTGCAGTACAAACTGTGTCTGCCAGCTGGTGTTGGGAGACAAGGGGTATGATAAGAAAAAGGGAAGCCTACCAGAGCTGGGTATGATGGATACCCTCGGCATTTGGCCCACACCAGGTCCAGAGCATCCAGGGGCGAGTCCTCATCCTCTGACAGCCAGCCAGCTCCCCGTCCTAGACTCTTCCTTACCACTTCACAGGAATGGGAGAGAGGAGGCGGATCAGCAGCCAGGGGGCTGGCAAGGCCCTGACACTGGGCCCCCGGCATCCCTGGCCTTGGGTAAGGGTACTTACTGCTGTGGCCCACGCCGCGGCCAGTGCCCACGGAGTAGGCCTCATTCTCAGTGCCTGAGGTATCTTCACTGCTATCTTCTGGGAATGTGCCCCGAGAGAAGGAGGGCTTGCCCCGGCCTTGTTTTGAGGGTGTTGTGCTATGGATAAGAAAATAAGAACTCAGCTTAAAGGAGGGGAAGAGTAGATAATGGCATGGTAGACGTCCTCTCTTTAAACTGGGCCCCGGGGTCTAAGAATTATTGAAAGCTGAGGTCACTTGAAAAATTTCAAACCCAAATGCTTCAGAGGGTTGGCAGTGACATAACGGACATGGGCTGGATTTAGCAGTGGTAGTGATGAATACACCCCGTCTAAAGGAAGCACTGGCTAGATTTACCAGATCTGATTTTCAAAGAGAATACAGACACTAGGAATTTTACGTGGTAGTACTAGATTCATTTTTTTAAAAACACCATGCTGGTCAAACAAAATATGTATGCAGGCCAAATCCAGGCCCCAAGGCATCAGTTTATACTCTGCTCTATGTCACCTTAACCCAGGATGGTTCCCACTATTCCATTATGGTGACATTCTTATATATGCCATTTATTTTGCAGAGAACCTTGGGTCTGAGCCATCTTAATCTAAGCTGAGGTGGCTGCCACCCCACTTCCCATAGGGAAACCTGGAAGGGGATCCTGAAGACAGGCCTTGATCTGGAGGACTGATACCTGGTTCGGTCGGAGGCAGCGCTGCTGCTGCTACTGCTGCTGGACTCGGAGTCAGAGCTGCTCCGGGGAAGGCTGCAGTCATTACGATATACCAAGAAACTCTTCTTCACTGGCTGATTTCCACCGCTGAAGCCATTGGCTGGTAAGTCTTGGTTGGCGGGAGGGGGAGGAGGGAAGGAATCGGTCAGGAAGATGTAGATCAGAGATGGCATGGGGGTAAGGGGCACTAGGAGCTTAGCTTTCCCTTCTGTGCTAGAATATTCCTCCAACTATGGTCAACAGAGCCAGCTCTGGGCAGTGTCTGCCACAGTTGGCCATAGTCCTGCCCCACCCCTTGTACTTCCCTTGGCAGTTACTGGCCTTAAGACACAAATGGCTTAAAGGGCAGGAAATCCCCAAGGAGGGGGAGAAGAGAAAAGGTGAAGTGATATAATGGAGGGGATCCTGGATAGGAATCTAGCTGGGTCAGTGTTTCTGGACTTCAGTTTCCCCATCTGTAAAATGAAGGGACTGAATTAAAGGATCCCTAAGGGCGCTTCCAACTCTGATATATTTTGGGCAAATGAAGGGATAGGTGAGAGTTATGTTGGGGACGATGGCAGCTTAGCTCACTCTCTTGGGGCGGGGGTGCTGGGTGATGGTGAGGCTCACCCATTGGGGGGTCTTCTGTGGATTTATCACTGTCGCTGTCTGAGCTCGAACTGGGCCGGGGGCTCCTACCCCGCTTGCGCTGACGTAAGGAGCCCATGATGGGGAGCTGGGGGGGCCCCACAGGACTGCCTCCGTGGCTGGGGGTCATCTGGCTCTCCCGGTTTTTGGGGGGCCGGCCCGGCCTCTTGGGCGGTCCAGCTGTCTTCGGGTTCTTTTTGGAGAACAGAACTGAGGTTCTCCTGCCCACCTCATGTGCGGGGGTTGAGGACATGTTGGGACCCAAGCCTGGAGCAGAGAAAGAGAGAAGGAGAGTTGGTGAGGGGCCTGATGTGGGAGGGGTAGATGCCCAGGGTATGCCCTGGATCTGTAGGACCATTACTCCAGCTAGAGTTGGGAGATGATCTAGGGGGTATGGACTTGAGAACATCATCTCTTATACAATTAGCCAGAGAGGCAGCTGAGAGGCCCCTGAATGGGGAATGAGGGAGAAAGTACAGCTAGCTGTGTAGGAGAAACCTCTGCTTGGGGAATGGCAGGGGCTGAGTGTGTGCTGCAGAGTCAAGTCTGGCTTGCTTTGGAGTCCACCTTGCTAGGGGGTTCAGACCTTTGCTTGTCTCCTGGCTGCTGCTCTCCTCAGCGGCACTGTCTGTCTGCCCATCCTTGTCACAGGCTGCTGGGTGAGGTGTCAGGCTGCCCCGGCTCGTGGGGCCGTGCCGCTCAGGCCCATCCCTTCCAGTTTCCCGCTGGTGGGCAAGCTTTCGCCGCAGTGCTGTCATCTCTTTCTTGATCATCTTTGCACGCCGTGAACGGCCCACACTCTGCTTGCTGGCATTCACCTCATCCAGACGCTCCAGCAACAGCTTTAGCTGCTCTTCTACTGGCAGGTGCTTCTGGTTCTCCAGCAGGACCAGCCGCTCTTCCTCTGCTGCTAGGGATGGACATGGGGGTTGGGGAAAGGTCAAACTCAGTGCAGCCCTCTGTGCCCCCTGAACCTGGGAGGCAGCAAGAAACCACTCTTTTCCCTGGGCTTCTCACCAGGAACAGCTGTATAACAGCAGCACCAAGATGTGGGATGGCGGGCACTGCTATCCATTCACCCAGTCTGGCTTCTTGGGGAACATTCCTGGGGATAGCTTGCCACTGCTCAGCCTACCTACTTCCTGCCTACACTGCCTGTTCCCGGTAGGGGACTTTTGGAAAGCTGTTCATCCCTGGCATTGGCCTCTATGTGTGTAGCATGACTTATCACCCACCATCTTCAGCGTGTTGTGGGGCTTCATCTCCAGCCAGGTTGTGGGGGATATGCATGCCCGTCTCAAAGTCAATGCCCATTTTTTCTGCCTGGCGCCGGGCCTGGCGGAGCACAGCGCCACCCTGTTCGCGGAGCCGAACTGCTGCCCGGTAGAAGATGGTATCCTTGGCATTATACTTGAGGCAGTTGCTGACGATAAGGTTGAAGTCCTCCTCAAAATCATCAAAGTTCAGGTAGCGGTAAGCCTCCAAGTTCTGCTTCATGGTGAAAAAGTCCATTGGCTTTTTGATGTGATCTAGGTAGTCAGGTACCTGGAGAGTAGGGTAGGTGTGGCTAAGTGGAAATATGCTCCTCATTCTCCCTGAACCCTTGCTCCTAACACCCCCACCCCCTGAAATGCATCCAGCAATCTCCTCCCACCACAGTTAGAGGCAGGCATATAACACAGGGGAAAAGAAAGCTGGATTCTAGTCTTGACTTTACCAGTCACAAGCTGTGTGACCATGGCAAGTCTCTTAACCTCTGTGGGCCTTCTCTTCCTCGCCTGGAAAATGGTGATGAAATTACAGTCAAATTTACTTCCTACAGCCATCTGAGGCTTCAGTAAGAAAATGGCTACAGCAATCCTCTGGAAAGAACACCATCTTGCATTCCTATAGTTCTTTTTACCTATCATTAAGACTTATAAGGAGGATACTGCCTCAGGCCTCTCATTTTATACCTTTTAGAGAGAAGAGTCTGCCAGTCAGGACCTAGGGCTCCAGAGCTGGTTCTTTAGGTGCTGAGCCTTCTAAAGTCTCCGTTCTAGGGTTCAGCACCCCGAAAGTGTCTTCCTGCCCTGGGATTATTCATTTGGCAGACTCAGTCCCTGCCTCTGGGGAAGGAGTGCAGATTGCCTCCCATTCTGGGCCCTTGGGGTATGACAGGGACAAGACAGAGTCCAGGTGATGCATGTGGCTCCAGTTCATCCTGGAGCCCCAGAGCCACCAGCCCCTCTCTTCATGGTCCCCTCCTAGTCCCTGGCCCAGACCTGCAGCAGGGGTCCAACTGGGAGAGGAACAGAAAGAAGGTGGAGTGAGGGGAAGGGATTCTTACTTCGTCCAATTCGGTTACCTCAGACAGAGGGACCGGCTCGCTGAAGATGTTGCCTGTGTCCTTTTCTTGGAGCTGCTCCAAAGTTTTGCGAAGAAGGATGAGGAAAGGGGTCAGCTGCATCTCCATGGCGATCTGCTGGACCTTGATCTGACACACATAAAGGCCCAATCAGCCAGGCCCGTGCCAGTCCCTTGGCAGAGGTCTGAGGGGATGGCAGCAGCTGGTTTGGGACACTGCCTTCCTTCTGCAGCCGACAGCTGGGTGTACTTACTCAAGTCAACTTATAAAAAGGCCCATCTATTCTGGCTGGCCTTTCCTTTCCTTGAACTTCCAGTGCCAGCTACCTATATCACATAATCTAGGGTCTCTTTCATACTCTTCTGTGACATTCTGTTTGTAGTGAGCTAGAGAACACACTGGGAGCCAGGAAACCTGACTCCAGCATCAGCCCTGTTACTTCCTGGCCAGGGGATACATGCTCTTCCTTGTCCCAGGACTGTTTTCTCTTATGTAAGATAGAGTTGGCCCAGGAGCACTCACCGTCTCCCTTTTGAGTTTCTCCCGCTTGCGGATAAGCTCCACCAACAGCCGAGCTCGCTCCAGGTCATGCCGGAGTCGCTGCCAAGACTTGAGCTGTTCTTTGAGGGCCCAGTTCTTATCCTCAGAATCTCTCTGTAGAGGCAAAAAGGGGATCGGGAGATGATGAGGGAGCCAGAAGAAAGGCCAAAAGAGGAGAGCCCAGGAAGCCTGGGTCAAGGGTAGTTAAAACTTAAAGAGGGAGCACAGTCATTTATTGGCAGGCTTGCTAGCTAAAGTGGGAGTTCCTAAACATATGTGCCCCCAGGCATGGCACAGAATCAATGCTTGGTATATGCTTGTTGAGTGAATGGATGAATGAACACACAGGAACAGTGCCTTTCTTGTGAGCAGATAATCTATAAGGATTTCATCCTGAGCCTGGTTTGAGGGCTAGCTTAAAGGAGGAAATAGCTCAAGGCCTCGGACACTGAAAGCAGTAGTCACAAATCTCAGTCCTTGTGTTCCTGGCCCATGTTCCCAGAGCCCACAGGGAATCTGATACAGTACCCCGATTTGGTCACAATTCCTCTGAGACTGCAGGTGTGTCTGTAGACGACGTAGCAGTGGGACTCCATTTCGGGACTGCCGTTTCAGCGTCCAGTAGCTGTGTAACCTCTGCATAAACTGGCTCTTCCTTTGGATGGTCAGGCGGTTGGTGATTTTACTGAGCCTGGAAAGCGGGGAATAAAGAGAAAAACCCACTGAGCCATGCTTTTCTTAAGCAGAACAGGGGTCTCTGGCTAGAGAAAATTCCTGAAATGGGGCTGAATCGGGAATAAGTCTATCGTCAAAAAGGCCTGACACTTGGCTTAATGCAAAGAAGAGCAAATGGTACCAGACAGGAAGCCAAACTCCCAGCATGAAGCCAGATCCCAACCCTGTTCACGAAGTTGGGTGGGGGAGGGATATCAGGAATTTGGCCCCTAAGAATGCTCTTGTCACTGCAGCCTGGAGTATTATTTGACCCTGGAGAACCTGCTCAGATTGAGCCTTGGAAGGTTTTAGGACAAAGTACAATTGTAAAGCAGTAAACTATAGAAAATCAACTAGATAGCACAAGAGAGTTTTTAAAAATAACTAATGATGGTAGCCCTCATCTGGAGTCATTAGGGGCAGTGACCACTTTGCAACTTCTTAAGCATTTCCTTCCCCATTTTTTGTTCCCTTTCTCCCTTCCGGGTCAGACCATTTCTGCTACTATGGCTGGTTGCTACTCCATCTTCTTTCTTCCTAACTTAAACCAAACCATCAAAATGAATGGCAGCTGAAAACACTTACTGGATCTACCAGATAAAAGTTGACATTTCTGGCTCCTAATGTAAAAGTGAGGTGACCTACTAGAGCTAACTTCTTTTGGAATCTAGTGTGATTTTTGGTTTTTTTTAACATCTTTATAGCTCCTGTTAAAATAACGGAACCCTGTCACTCCACTTAGGACTATCCATCTCTATGCGGGCTTCTTCTTCCCTTACCAGCCTATCCATCCACTCCCCACATACCTGTGTGGTGGGATGCAAGGCACTGACACCACAGGTGCTGCTGCCCGCTTCTCTGCCAGGATCTTCCGTGCCTTCTTCATCTTGATCCGGGACTTGGCCTTGGCCTTCTTGACCTTCTCTGAGCTCCAACTCTTTCCCTCATCCTCCTCCTCATCCTCATCCTCCTCACCCTCACTGTGGGACAGGGCAGGCAGGCGGCGTGCTGAACCCGGGGGTGTGTGGATGTCACAGTAGGCCGTCTTGCGGACGCTGAAAGAGGTGCCATTGGCACCCGTCTCCCGCACAGGCTCCATCTTCATGTAAAGGCCAGCCTGCTGGGCACATGTCACGTGGAAGGCTGTGTAGCAGTTGGCCTTATGGCACTGGATGCAGGCCCCTGAGCCCCGCTGTTTACAAATATAACAGGTCAGCTTCCAACGAGCTGGCGGGATGTGCTCAATGCTGTCGATAGGCTCCAGGAAGACTGTGTTGGCAAAGCAGACTTCAGGGATCCACAGGGCACACACCACATGGGCCCAGCGCCCGTCATCTGTCTGCTTGAAGGCACCACCCTTGTTGGGGCACAGGGCACAGTCCACAGCGCGGGAGGGTGACTGGAGGCAGCGGCGGCATAGCCACTGGCCCTCAGGGATGTAGGGGACACCATAGCACTCTTGGTGCACAGCCAGGTTGCACATGTCACAGAACAGGATGACATTGCTGTTCTGGCACTCACCATCATTGCAGATACAGCACACAGCATCCTCATCCACTAGTGCATTGGGGTCACCTTTATTGTGGCTTTCAAAGTAGGACTCCTTCTCCAGCCGATCCATTAAGTACTCAAAGATTTCCTGTGGGATGGGACTCACACCCTCTGTCTTCCGCCGCTCGTTCATGATATCCAACCAGATGTAGTCCTCCTCATCCATGTCATACTCTACTTCCTCGTCCAGCTCCTCTGCCGACTTCTCAATGTACCTGCAGTGCACATAGGCAGCTCAGCATTATATGCTTGAGCCTTCCTTCCTTTGAAGACAATGGGCTACAATTGCTGGATACTTACTCAATGCCAGGCCTGTGCCTTTACTTATTACTGTCTCATTCCACTGTCATCTTAACCCCAGGTTCTATAATTATTCTGGTTTTGCATAAAAGGAAACCTAAGGTTTAGGGAGTTAGGAAGCTTGTGTACTAGCTACTACACCACCTCCTCTGAGGTGCACAAGCTCAATCAAACTCCTGAAGGGAGGAGGGTGGGGCAGCTAGGACCTACTGGATTGGTCTGGATGATGGTGCAAAGAGTCTGAAGAAAGGTCCTCATGTGTCACTTGCAAATTATATATCATTTTTAGCACCAGCTGGCAGTGTCCTGAATCAAGCTGCCACGGGCCTTCTGTCAGCTGGTACAGCTCAGGACTCCCTCAGACTCTAGGTACTGTGTTTGTTCTCTGGATAGCCTTGGAAGATAACAGAACAACTAAGATTTACTGAGCATTTACTGTTACACATATATTCTCACCACAGCCGTAGTATTAATGTTCTTATTGGCCTTATTTTGTGGATGAGGAAGACAAAGCTTTGAGAAGTTAATTAACTGCCCAACACAAATAGATCATAGAACCAGAAGTGGAAAAGCTACAATTTACACTCTACCCTACAGCACTCATTGGACCGGCAGGACTGGAGCCCAGGGCTGCTCCAGGTTCCTGGCACACAGAGCAGGCTCCCCATGCCCCCTGCTATGCTCTAGGTTGCCTGGACTCTGGTATTACAAAGCTACAGGGAGCTACAATGGAAAGAAGGGGGCTTTAACTTCTGACAAACATGGATCTAAAGCCTGGCTCTCCCACTTTGTGATCTTCAAGTCATTACTGCTCTTTTCTAAACTTCAGTATTATTGATGATAAGATGAGGATGCTACCATTTTCTCCCAAAGACACTTATCAGGATTAAATGGAATTTTTTTTTAAGATTTTATTTATTTATTTGACAGACAGAGATCACAAGTAGGCAGAGGCAGGCAGAGAGAGAGAGAGGAGGAAGCAGACTCCCTGCTGAGCAGAGAGCCCGATGCGGGGCTCGATCCCAGGACCCTGGGATCATGACCCGAGCCGAAGGCAGAGGCTTTAACCCACTGAGCCACCCAGGCACCCCAAGATTAAATGGAATTTAAAAAATGAATGGGCTAAATGAAGTCGCACAACATAGCAGGCCCTAAATCAATGTTAGTTTCTATCCCTCTCCTCCCCTCTCCTAAAGGGAAGTGGGGTTCTGGATGCTAAGAGCAGGCCAGGTGAGCACAGGCTCTGGAGTCATGCTCTGTACACCAGTAGGTAAATAAGGTGACCTCCCTGGGTCTCTGTTTCCTCATCTGAAAAGTGGTGATGTTAACTTGAATCCATTTCACACAGCTGTTGTGAGCATTAAATGAGCTGATACAGGTAAAGAACTTAGAATAGTACCTGGCATGATGCAAGTACTCAAACATTAGCTTTAGTATTAGCTTTTGTACAGCCTTGACCTATCTTGCCTTGTATTCTAACTATTTATGTGTCTAACTCCTCCACTCTAGGCTAGAGGCAAGGACCATGTCTGATTCACTACACAGAAATAGGCACAGTGTTGTTCATTTCAAAGGCATTTTGGGGGTGGAATGGAGGAGAGAAACTAAAATACTGTGTCTACAGGAAGCAGTTTCCTCCTTAGCCCTTTACTCCTTCCCCAAAGTGACCACAGTGTCCTCATCGTTGAAAAAGGGTGTGGCTCAGAGCTTGTATGAACTATCCAGCCACTTCCAGGCCTTTGCACCTGTTCTCAACCTTTTCTCTGCCACAACACGTGACATTACGCGATGGTGCATAACACACTCCCACAGTGTACCCAGATTACAGGCTGTGGCACAGATAGATAATGTAGGCTGCATGTCATGTACAATTCCTGGCACACCAGCCTACACTCCACCCGCTTTCCCCCTCAAGAAAGCATATCAGATGCAAGAAAGAGAAAATGGTGTTCTTAGAGAGATGACCTCAAATCTTCTCAAATTTATATATAAAAAATATCATTTACAGGGGCACCTGGGTGGCTCAGTGGGTTAAGCCTCTGCCTTCAGCTCAGGTCATGATCTCAGGGTCCTGGGACCAAGCCCTGCATCAGGCTCTCTGCTCAGCAGGGAGCCTGCTTCCTCCTCTCTCTCTGCCTGCCTCTCTGCTTACTTGTAATCTCTCTCTCTGTCAAATAAATAAATAAAATCTTTAAAAAAATATATATATATCATTTACAAAACTTGGACAGTTCTGCTAACAGTAGTAATAAATGACATGGAACATACTCCCCAGATGATGCAGTGTACCTAGCTAAGAACTGCTCCCCTGGAGAACAAATTTGAACGCCAGGAAGAAAGAGTGAAAAAGCAGAGGGAGGAAGAAATGGGGTGGGATGAACTGGTCTGAACTGCCTATCAGAGCAGAGTGCTGAAGAGCCCAGGCAGGGGTCTGTGTTTTGGGGGGTGGGAAGAGCAGTGAGTGTTAACATAAAAGAGAAGCAGTAGAAAGCCAGAAGGGGGTGGAGCTGGGCTGGACAGTTAAAATAAGAGAGGAAGAGGAGACTGACTAACATGTGAACAGGGGTGAGACCAAAGTGTCTTACTAGGCCAAATCACTTGAGTTCCCACAGGCTTAATTTTATTTTTTTTTTAGATATATATATTCCACCCCCCTGCCAAGACTTGATTTTAAAGAACCGAGACTCAGTATACCATCACATGATTGCATTTTTTGTAAAAACTACCTTTTATATAAAAACATTTATAAGTCCTTTGCAGAGATCAAGCCTTCTGATTAGTGGACACTGAACATTGTTCCTTAATTTTTCCAAATGCTCTCTTTACCTTGAATGCCAAGACTCAGAAGTTTTACATTTTGTTTTTGTACTATCCTTCAGCTAAGGTTTCTGTGTAGCTTCACCACCACACTGCCCCATCCCTACATTTTTTACCTTGTGTTAAAGGAATTTAGCTTTATGCCCGTGACTTTGTTAGGAGCCACCGTGACTAATTTTGGAAGGACATGGGATGCCAAGAAACAATTAAATGAAATAAATAAAAGGGCCAACAGAAGAGTACAAAACATAGGTGATGAAATGTTGCTTATACATACTAAAGGATGGGTGACAGTAACAGAATAATGGGAAAATTACCTCTGCAGATTTACCAATTGCTTTCAGGACCTTATAAAATCAGTGTGCCTAGTCTTCTTCCTCTAGGCTGACAGAGGAATATTATACATGCTCTGCAGATCAGGTCATTAGAAAGCCAGAAGCTTTTCTCAAGGCTACACAGTGATGGAGTGGAGGGTCAGCAACCAGACACATGATGTTTTGATACAGTGGAAACAGTATAGCTTTGGAGTCAGAGTAACCTGGATTTGAATCCCAGTTCAAATCCACTAACATGTGACTTTGGGTCCCCTTTCTGGACTGTGGGCTCCTCCTCTGCGAAATGAGAAAAATACCTGCCTGAGAGAATTGTGAGAATAAAATGGAAGGGACTGGCTGTAAAGTACCCAGTGCAGGGCCTGGCATGTGGCAGTATATAGTAAGTGCCACCATCATTAGCTGGGGCACTATTCTTCTTATTGCCTGGGCAGGACCAGTGTGCTTCTGCTACCCTTTATCTGTGCCACTCTCCTCTCTGATGCCTATTACCTCTCCAGCTCCTGAGCCCTGCTTGAGCAGTTTTCCAGAATGGGCAGGTAGAGGTGGCCTTACCGGTAATAGGAAGTTGGCCGGGGCGGGGCATCCGGGGTGTCCTGTTCCAACTCCCGGTATACCACCTCTGGCAGCTTGGGAGTGGTGCTCACAGAAGCATTATGGTGATGGTGATGGTTGGAGTCCTTGCGCTTCTCCTTATTCTTATGCTTGCCTGACTTGGGAGTAGCAGCTGGTGTCTCAGTGTTCTCCTTGTTGCTGCCATTCTCAGGAGCCTCCTCAGGGGCCTCCTCATCCTCTGACACCACATCCAGGTTGTCAAAAATGCTAATGCGGTGGACACGGCCATGCAGGTCCACCTCCACCATGCGCTGGGCCTGTGCGTAGCTCATCACCTCACGGCCCGGTGACTGGGATACCTCTGAGGGGCTGGGTGACTGCTTGTTGGCTGGGCGTGATTGGCGCCCCTTCTTTTTGTGCTTGCGGAGTTGAGTCTGTTGGGGGGGCGGGGGGTTGTCGTGGTCATAGTGATATAGGTGGTACTCGATACCACTGTAACTCTTGTAGACCTTGCGGCAGGTCTCCACGGGGCATTCATACGGTGGCTTAGTTGCCCGCAAGTTGTGGCAGAAAGTCTTCACATCAAAGTCCACCCCCATGCTGTCACATCTAGAATGTATAGATCAGTTAGCATAGGCCTGAAGACAAGCTCCTGGCCATCCACTCTGTTCTCTCCAGCCCTCCTTCTCCTCAAGGGGCCTGGCCAGCTCACTTCTACAGTGACTTCAAATACCATCACCTTTACACCATGGCCACAGTCTGGGCCTCATCACCTCCTGCCTGATCATCCTGCCCTATATCTCGACTCTTCTAGCCTAATCTCACATAATGTGGCCAGAGTAGGAACAATCACATCAGTCTTTTGCTTAAAAACTTCCTGATGCTCCCCACTTATTTCAGGATAATATCCAAATTCCCTATGATATCATTCAAGGTACTCCTTTCATTTTCTGGCCCTAGTCCTCCTTTCCAGACTCTTCTCACTAGTTACAGCTGTGCTTCTGTATACCCAGGGCAACTTGCCCTTCCCTGAATGTTATAACCTCTCATTCCTGCAAGATGATCTCTATTTGAAATGGCTTCCATCCTGACTGGTGAGCTCCTACTCATTCTTCAAAACCCAACTCAAATACCACTTCTTGTTATGATCTGTCTTTCCCATCGGGAGCTATGTTTCTACAGCATTCCATTCTCATCATTCCATCATAGTGGCATGGCACTTACCACACTGGAAGTTCTTTGTTTCCTCCCACTAGACTGGGTGCTATGCGGTGCAGACATCAGAGCCTGCCCACCTCTATATATCCTCAGTACCTGGCATGTAGTGGACACTCAGTTTTTGGCATATGAATGAAGAACTTGTTGAATAAATAGCTAAATGAGGGGATCATCAGATTTGGAGCTGACAGATGGATGAAGGCTAGTGTTAACCCATATAGAAGCTTGCTTGAATGGGCAGCCCGCAATTTAATCCTGGGCACCAGCACAAATCATTGCATTACAGAAACAAGCAGTTCATTTCTGAGGTCTTTAGGGGAAGGCTATGCCCTGGCCCTGGCTCTAGGAGAGGTACCAGACCCTGACCCTGGGAATGATACCAGGTACTAAGGGTACAAATAGGAACATGACAATCTAGGCACACTCAGCTCCATGATGGTCGTCAGGGCCTTCCCCTTCCTCCTCTCCAGTGTTCCTGGGTGAGTAGTGACAGCAGATGGCACCAGCCCCCAGGAAGCCCAACTTGGTCAGAGACTGCCCCAGTTTCTCCAGGCCTAGTTGAGTTCAACAATTCAGCTAGGGTATTGGCATCATTCCAGGCAAAGCCACCCTGAGCTTCCAGACAAACAGTGACCCCTCTTGGCCTCTCTCCGGCTACTTAGCCAAGTCAAGTGGGCTGCTCCAGCCTCTGTCAAAGCCCCTGACTTCTGCACTGGTAAAACTACTCCAACTTTTACTTCCTTTACCTGCAGCTGTGTCTTTAAACACAAACCAATCAGAGGAACAGGCAAGCTCTTCCTTTTCAATGATGGGTCCCTGGTGTATGCTGCTGCTCTGTCGCCCTGGCTCCCAAAGTAGCACAGAGCCCCGCGCAGATGTCCCGCTGGGACTGAGCGCCAAAGGCACACGGGTGGAGACAAGAACTTAGACTGGAAGCCCGTGAGGAAGCCCCAGGGCCCACAGGGGTATGGCGGCAGAGCTCAGGGGGCTGGAGGAAGTAGAGGGCGGGGGCCGGAGCGATCAGGCCCGGCCCAGGCAGTGCCCGCAGCCCTCTCCCGGATGCGGCGACGTTTCCCTTTTGTCGAAGTGTAACATGTTAAACAAGGCTCCCCTCCTGCTATTGGCCCAGGCAACCGTGGAGGATACTCTGTTGCCCTGGGACGCGGGCTGGGAGCTAATGCACTGTCAGTTCTCCCGGCTGGAGTAGCCCAAGGGGCAGCCGGGCCAGGCAGCTCAGTGCACGCCCCACGAAAGTAGTCTAGTCCTCTCCCGCTGGCCACTCCCGCCCTGGTCCCAGGCCCGCACTTACCGGCCACCTCGAGTCCGGGCTCATCGCCGGGGGCGCCCGCCGGGGCTCCGACCCCACTTGGGGAGGCCGGCGGGGAAAGACGGGCCGGGGAGAGAGAGCCCCAACTCCGGAGACCGCAGATCTCGCCACCCCGGCCCCCTGCCGCCCCACGTTCTGGCCCCGGCTCCCCGGATTCCCGCGCTGACCCCTGCCGCTCCCGGTCCCGCCGGCGCCCTGGTGTCTCAACTCTGTCGGCCGCCGCCCGTTTCGAAAGCCACTAGGTTGTCCGGCCTCGGGACCCGACACGGCCGAAACAATGGAGCCTCCCGGAGGCAGCGCGGGGACGGCGGCGGCGGAGACCGTGGCGGCAAAGGCAGTGGCAGCGGCGGCGGCGGCGGCAGCGGCGGCGACGGCGTCTGCGCAGGGTAAACTCGGCGCCTCGGCGCTGTCAAGCTGCACTTTCGCCACAGATCCCCGCCCGTCTGCTGAGTCTCGAGAGGCCATTCTCTGAGACTCAGAAGAGCCCCTGGCCACCCCACATGGCTTCTCTAGCACCTCCATCTTAGAGTTGAGTTTCGGTAGACGGAAGACGCGATATTCGGGATCCGGAGTGGTCGGGCCGTTTGTGGCGAATCTGCGGACACGGACGGTGAGCATGGGGCTGGGCTTGAGGAGCCCGCCCTTCTCCCTTCCCCCTCTGCCTCCTCCCTCCCTCCTGCTGGCGCCGCGGCTGCAGTAGGGACCTGGCCTTGGTCTCCGAGAAAGGCGGCGAGGCGGGGCTGGAGCCACGGGGCGGGGCCGGGGGCAGGGCCGGGAGCAAGAGGGACGCAGGCTGGAGCCTGAGGAAGGGCTTGGAGTTATGGGTAGGGGTGGGGCGGGTCTAGCCGAGAATAAACCAGTCCATGGGGCGGAGTTTGCGGGGGAATGGGCGGGGACATTTGTAAAGCGGGCCCGGGTAAGGAGAAGTGAGGATGAACAGGGGTGAAAGGGTGGGGCTAAACAGAAGAGTGGGCCTCTGGAAAGAAAAGGAGGGGCTTTAGTTGGGCCTGGAAGGCGTTGGGCTGGGGAGAAAGGACAGAGCAGGGAAAAATGACGCGAGACTGAAGTGAAAGGACGGGGCGTGGAAAAGGTAAAGGGGTGGGGCTGAAAGGAAAGGGCGGGACCAGGTTAAGTATAACGGGAGTGGCTGAAAGAAAGGGAAGGAGCTTGGGAAAAGGCAAAGGAGCAGACTGAAGGAGAGGTATGGATCTGAAGGAAGGGACCGAATTTGGGGAGGTGTAAAAGGCTGGTGAAAAGACTTGTGCACGGTAAAATGGGATTCAGATGCTGGGAACCCTGTAGGGGTGGCGGGGAAATGCTCATGGCTGTGGGTGGAAAGTTGGAAGACTCAATACAGATTATTGGTTTTAATGTGACTGGGCCACTTGGTAGCTATGTGAACAAGTAGCAAGTTGTAAGATTCTTACTACGTTAAATTCCATGTTTATAAAAGAGAGCTCAAAAACTATTGTCAGTTCTTAGGGGTTTTGGTGAACTTGTGTCCTGGGAAGAGTCCACTTGTTAAGCAATGCTTGTTGTTGAGCCTCTTCAGTTTTGCCATCCAAAGAAGAGCGTGAAAGAGTCTTCCAGGGTTCTGAGGGCAAAGCTCAAAGTAAGTGGAAGCTTCTACTATATCTTAATGCAAACCTTGCATTCGACCTACTATAATGTATGAATTTTCATAAATAATGTTTTTTGAAAAACATCCTAATAGAAGCAACACTGCAGGAAGATGTTTGCTGGTTAAGACCTTGGGATCTGGAGTGAAACTGATGAGTTCTTTTCAAAAAGTGATTTAACCTCTCTGAGCCTCAGTTTCCTGATGTATAAAGTGGAGATAAAATATAGTGCTTACCTCACAGGATTGTTGTGAGGATTAAATAAGAGTATGCTTGTAAATCACCTCCATATGTACTGAATACTCAAGTATTTGGCTGTTTTTATTATCCTCATTAAAATATTCAGAATGAGGTGCCTGTGTGGCTCAGTTGGTTAAGCGACTGCCTTCCGCTCTGGTCATGATCCGGGAGTCCTGGGATTGAGGCCCGCATTGGGCTTCCTGCTCAGTGGGGAGCCTGCTTCTCCCTCTCCTTCTGTCTGCTGCTCCTGCTGCTTGCGTGCTTGCTTGCTTGCTTGCTTGCGCTCACGCGCTTGCTCGCTCTCTCTCTCTGTGTCAAATAAATAAATAAATAAAAATCTAAAAACAAAACAAAATATTCAGAATACATGGATCAGAGCAGAGTTAGAGTCATTGGAAAGCTGACCCCTTTTGAGGTCAGGTCCCCCTTTGAGAACCTGACAAAAGCTATGGGCCTCTCTTCAGAAAAAAACAAGCACACAAAGTTTCATTTATCATTTCTTAAGGTGCTTGAAGAATGTCTGAAGAAGTGATTGGATGGAAAAAAAAAAAGAAGTGATTGGATGGATGGGTGATAGGATGGGGATGAACCTTAACTGAAGCAGTTTTTGCACACTTCTCTTGGTATGGCCCCAGACCCCCAGTTCCCCCAGGCTCCTTCCCCAAGAACCATGAGACAGAAGTGGAGTAAAGATCAACTTTATTATCGGCACAAAGGCAGGGAAGTGGTGACAGTGCCAGGCCCTTCTGTGGGTGAGGGGACAGAAGGCTCAGCTAGCTAGCACTGATCCTTCAAGCTGGACTCAGTAAGGTCCAGGGCTCCATGTGCCTCTGGCTTTCAGCAGAAGCAATGGGTGGGCAGGCAGGCAGACTGCTAGTTACTGAATAGTTAGGCTCCTCAGGACTGTTCTGGAGCTGGGGTTGGGCTGGAGTTGGCAGGAGGTGGGGGGCGAGGTTGGATATCCCTGGTGCGCATGTAGGACAGCAGCTGCTCTGGGATCTCAGCCAGCACGTCCTTGGCTAGTCGGGCCATACTCAACACCTGGTTTCCTGACCGGTCAACGTAATCTCGGAATGGGACGAACTGGGACAGGCACAGACAATCAGGTGTGGGTAATGGTTAGGGAAGAGAGGAATGGGAAGGGGAGCACTAAGGAGGTTTCCTCTTTGACTCCTAACATCTCTTTCCAAATATAACACTATCTCTTCCCACCCCTATCTCAGCAGCTTTCTACATTTGCTTTCTCCCCATCCCTTTTCTATTCACCTTCTATACACCTTCAACCCATTCCTGTTTGGCTTCACGCAGTACTGACACTGCTTTCTCCAATGTAATGGGCCTTATGTTACCAAATCAGTCCAGTGGGCAATAATTGTCAGTCTTCATCTTGCTTGACTCCTCTTTAGCTTTTCATTACATTTGACCATAATCTTCCTAGACACATCCCACTCTTGACATACCACACTCTTCTGGATTTTTTTCATTCCTTTCTGGATGCTCCTCCCCCTCACCCCCATTCCTCTGGGTCTACCTGATCCTAAACCTGGTCACTTCTCTCATTTCTCTCCTGGGTGATTTCATATACTTCCATGACTTTAAAAACTGTACTCTGATGACTTCCAAATTTATACTCCCATCCCTGGCCTTTTTTTTAAGGTCTAGAGCCACATATTTAGTTGCCCATATCACATTTCCATTCACTTGTCTTAGATATCTCAAACCCAATGTGTTCGCAACTGAATTCTGGCCCTTTTTTCCAAATCTGTTCCTCCCCCTTCCCAAGGGAAGGCTTTCCTTTCCCATTAAGTGGGACTATCACTCAGTCAGTTGCTCAAGCTAGAAAACAGAGTCATCCTTGAAGTCTTCCTCCCTCCCCATAACCATTTAATCAAAGTATCAACTCTTTTAAAATTTTCTTAAACAATCTGTTGAAACTACTTCTTCTCTCCATCCTCACTGCTTCCATTCCTGTCCAGATCCCTGTCATCTCTTCTCTACTATTTCAAAGGTTTCCTCACTGACAGGTCTGTTTACTTGCTTTCTCTCTCAACCTGCTGCTGTTGACCCTCCATGCAGCAGAGCTCTTAAAATGCAAGTCTGACCATCTCAGTCCCCTAAGTAAAATCCTTCAAGAGGTTTCTAATTCTTTAGTACAAAACTACAGATCTTCATCATAACCAGCAAGGCCTTGGCCCCCTCTTCTTCACATTTCCTGGGATCCTGCCACCCTGGCCTATTGCCTTTTCCATGTTTGGGCTAATTCTTCTGAGCCCCAGGGCCTTTGCATGTGCTCCTTCTCTACCTGCAATGTTTAGGTAGAGCAACCCTCCTTTAGGTTTTAGCTCAAATGTCATTTCCTTATAGAAGCTTTCCCTGACTACCTGCTAAGTCAGGTAGGTCCCTGTTATAGGCTCTCATATTGGCATTTGCTGCTCCTCTGGAGCACTTAACACAATCTAGTTAAGATATTTAGCTGTGTGATTATGAGTTGTCTCCACTAGAGGGCAGGGGCTTTGAGGATCTCCTATACTATGGATCCAGAATGGCTGCAGCAACCTGCCTGTTCCTCAAAAAGAATTTGTTCAATGAATGCAGAACGGCTAAAAGAGTAATGGGGAGAAAGGTAGATGACTAAGAAGACAGTATGGGAGAGTGGCTGCCAACTTAGCCTCTCTTTCCCACTGTGCCTTTTGGCTCCATGACTTCCTCTCCCTGGTTAGATCTACCTGAACGATGTCCCGTTCTGCATAGCGTCCCCTGGAGGACACGCGCACATCATCGCCATCCAGCTCTTCCATTGCTGCAGAGAAGACACCCTTTAGCTGATTGCCCTCTCCCATACCTGCCCATGCTACCCCGTTCCTTGTTAGCTCCACTTTGGGGTCATCATGGAATAGTTTGTGGGGTTTTTTTTTAGTGCTAACAAATTTTAGGCATTGTTATGGAGTTGTTATTATGCCTTACTATGCATTCCATCCACCAAGGAACCCCAAGAAGGAACTATTCATATCAACAGCCTTGGTTATAATAAGGAAATAGGTTCAGAGAAGGTCTTTGACTTGGCCAAGGTCCAACACAGGCATCCATTTTCTCCTTTATATGATTTGGACCTGGGTGCCCAGATCCTCCCATATTTTCCCCAGTTCTTGGTCTCGTTCATGGACACCCTTGATCCTACTCACCTTCAAACATAGCTGGTCCCACACCAACAATAATGATAGACATGGGCAGTGAGGAGGCCTGTGAGGGAAAGAGGTTGAATGGTTGGGGTGAACAGTCATAACAATGGAGGTGCCTGCTGGGGACAATTCTCTGTGCATGTATCATGTTTCTGCACAGCTTGCAAGCAGAGGCACTGATTCCCTTTTTTCCAAACTATCTTTTCAAGGATGTCTGCATATCAAACAGCCTTGAAAGATATAGTGTCTTCCTTTGGAACAAAGGGCAGGTTTGTTTCTCACACTAGAACAAAGGCAGGCATGCTTACTGCCCATTATAAAAGATTCAGATACCCTAAACTAGGATTTCTGATCTATAATGCATCCCACTGTGGGTCCAGGTGTCATTCGACCCTCTTCACATCATTTTGTGGGAACTGGGACTTAGAATCAAAGCAAATACTGATAATTGAGCTACTACTATGTCTAAGAATAACACAGTTCTTTGTCTCTGATCACAGTTCTTTGTCTCTGATCCAGGAGTCTTATGTCTTCTGCTAGCATCCATGAAACTAAAGGGCTAATTTGTTAGCTTGCAAGTAGAGTAAAATCTCAAACTGTTCACAGTTATTAACAGTGCCCCTCTTTGCCAAGCCCTCCTCCTTAGACTCACACTGACAATGGCCTCCTTGGTCTGCATCATGTCAGAGATGACCCCATCAGTGATGATGAGTAGAACGTAGTACTGGGAACCATCAGAGATCTTGGCTGCAGCCCTGATTGAGAGTCCATGATCAGAATCCAGCTGAAAGCCCAGACAGGCCAAGGGAACACCCTACTCCTAAAGCTTCCACCACCAGTGTATAAGCAGTAGGCAAGGATTGGGGCTTCTGAAGCTCATGCTCCTTCCCCAGACGTGGACGCCTGCCCCTGTCTGATATCCCTCCAGTAACATTTATGGAGAACTTACTATGGTAGTTACTGTGTTATAGTAGGCACCAGAGGTACACAATGAGAAAAAACAAATTCATTCCAGCAATCTTGAGGGAGGACATGAATCCCAGAATCACAGAAATAGCTGTAATTACTCAAGGGACGAGTACTGTAATGGAAAGGAACACTGCTGTAACAGTGTCTAGTAGGGGGTCCTGACATTGTCCAGCAGGTCAATGAAGGCGTCTTTAAGGAAATAATGTCTAAGGATGAAGGAGAGGCTAAGCAAAGGGGAAGAACAAAGGGAACAGCATAGACAAGGGCCTTGTGATGGGACTGAAGGAAGCCCACTGTGTCTGGAGCCCAGAAAGCAAAGTGGACCATGTGGCTGAGATGGGGTAGGGGCCAGATCACACAGGGCTTTGACAGACCCTAGAAAGATTTGGTTTTTATACAAGGGCAAGACCAAAGGCTAAAGGCCTTCTTTCTTCCCTTTCTCACCCATTTCCTCTTTCTTCCTTCTCCCCTCTGCTGGCCACCTCCCATTGCCTATGCTGCTGAGTCCTTAGCCAGACTAACAGCTGCTCCCAAGCTCCTTTTTCCTTCTCTCACCATTAATCTTTGAATCCAAGATTTTTCTATCCGAAAAGGATTCAGAAGTTATTGAGTTCAGTCCCTTATTTTATTTTTATTTATTTTTTTAAGACTTTATTTATTTATTTGACAGACAGAGATCACAAGTAGGCAGAGAGGCAGGCAGAGAGAGAGAGGAGGAAGCAGGCTCCCCACTGAGCAGAGAGCCCGATTCGGGGCTCCATCCCAGGATCCTGGAATCATGACCTGAGCCGAAGGCAGAGGCTTTAACCCACTGAGCCACCCAGGTGCCCCGGGTCCCTTATTTTAAATATAAGAAAAATGAGACCTTCAGAGAGCACAAAGGTCATGGTACATCCTGGTCTCTTGACTTTCAGTCTTAGGCCATTAGGTTGGAAAGGACAGAGTTGCACTATCCAGTAAGGCAGACCCTGGCCATATGGGACTATTGAAATTTAAATTACATTAAATAGAAGTAAATAGGGGCACCTGGGTGGCTCAGTGGTTTAAGCCTCTGCCTTCAGCTCAGGTCATGATCTCAGGTCCTGGGATTGAGCCCTGCATTGGGCTCTCTGCTCAGCGGGGAGCCTGCTTACCCCTCTCTCTGCCTGCCTCTCTGCCTACTTGTGATCTCTGTCAAATAAATAAATAAAATTTAAAAAAAATAGAAGTAAATATTTGGTTTCTTGCTGACCCAAGCTACATTTCAAGTGCTCAGTAAAAGAACCCAACTAAGCCTAAAGCCTGAGCTCTTGATTCCTTCACTCTCTGTTCCTGGCCTTTTCTTTGGATACGCTCCATAGACATTGTACATTCTGGTCGTAATATACTGTTTACTGTTTCCTGAGCTTGCCCTTTTGTAACTCTGTGTTTTTCACATGCTGTTCCTTTTGCCAAGCCTACTCTGCATCTCTTTCTCTGATAAAGTCCAACTTGCCCTGTAGACCCATTCCCCTCTGAAAGTTAGGCTCCTTGGATCTTTCAGACTAGGTTATACCCACTCCTCTTCTCCCTCTGCCTTCTAGGATACCACCCACCAAGATAGGCTGTCAGCCCTTCCACATGGGTTTTCACACCCATGAGGGTACCAGCATGTGTGCCCAGGGAGACCCAAGTTCACAGGATACCTGGAGTATCCATTCTCCTGTATGACCTGGTGGATAAAGCTAGAAAACTCTACATATACTTAAAACACCTTTTTTCTCCCTCTAAATTAAAGCACACATGGACACAAAATGAGGAGAATGTAAAATTTGCATGATTTTAAAGATAAATATGGTGGCTTCAAAGACATTTTCAGCCTGGTTGCTTTCAGCTGTGCTCCTAAGAGTCCCCTGAGGGAAGCGATCACTTGCCTTTGCCAACAGGCAACTTGCTGGAAAAGTCTGGGAAGCTCTAGCCTATGGAAAGTAATGATTTATTTATATTTCTGTCTCCTGCTCCAAGGCAGGAGCTCCCAAGGGCAGAGACTAGATGTGATTCATCTGTGAGTCTCCAGTGCCCCAGCAGAGAACTGAGCATACAGCAGATGCCCTTTGAATAGTAATAATGATAATAATAGTAACAGTAACAGCTAACAGTTATAGCAGTTATGTGTCAGGCACTAAGTGCTTGAAATATATTAACTTAGTTAACCCTCACAAAAGCCCTATGATACTGCTATTATTATTGCCATTTTACAATTGAGGAAACAGGCATAGAGAGGTTCAGGGTCTTGCTCAAATTCACACAGCTAGGGAGTGGTAGAGTGGGTATATTGACTTAGCTAATCTGGTTCCACAGCCCGCATTCATGCTACATTGCCTCTTTATTGAATGTTTATTCAAGGAACGAATGAATGAACTAAGATAAAATTAAGAAATCTGTTTAATAATAACAATATGCTCGATCTCCAATATTAAGTGAAAAGATCAGTGGTGAACTATTAAATGTATTTTTTAATTAATTAACTTTTTTAGTAATCTCTACACCCAGTGTGGGTCTTGAATTCAGAACCCAGTGGCCAAGAGTCACATGTTCTTCTGACTGAGCCAGCCAGGCACCCTTGCATGTAATTTGACTGCAATTACGGATTCATAAGGAAAAATACTGTCAAGAACTGTATATACATCAATATTCCCATGGGCCGTATTCTGGGTGATTTCTTATTTCATTTCTCCATCCTTGAAATTTTTTTACAGCAATGTTACGTTACTTTCATAATTGAAAGAAACTATTAACCTTGTTATGAATTACATAAACAATCTTTATTAGGGAAAAGGGAAGTCTATAGGCATATAAATCTCCCTGAAATCCTTCCATTTGTATTCTCTTTTTTTGTTTAATCTTTTTACTTTCAAGCTTTCTGAAGTACTTTGTTGTAGCTGGGTCTCTTCTATTCAGCATTTTGTAGGAGTTACTTATTATTTCATTGTTTTATTCAATCAGAATCTTTTTTTTTAATAGGTGAACTTATCCAATTTATATTTAATGACATATGTTTAGTTTTAGTTCTGTCGTTTTATTTTATTTGCATTTTAAAAAGTGACTTGATATGTGATCTTGTTTTTTTTATTCTAAAAATTTGGAGGTTTTTTAAAAGTTTTTATTTATTTATTCATTTAAATAATCTCTACATCCAACGTGGAGCTCAAACTCACAACCCTGAGATCAAGAGTCACACACTTCTGACTGAGCCATCCAGGCACCCTGTAGTTACTCTTCTATTTTTAGAAGTTACTTTTCTATTTTTTTAAATCTACCATTTATTGAGCACTTACTATGGGCCAGACACTGTGCTAATAATTCTTACTTTGTTATCTAATTTTAACCTCCCAAAAACCCTATGAAGAAGTGCTATTGTTTTCCATTATTATACCCATTTATAGGGATAAAATGGGGACTTAGGCTGAGTTGCTTAAGGTCGTATGGTTAGTGAGGGGTGGAGCCAGGTGTGATGCCAAAGCTTGTGCCTTAACCATTGTGCTATAGGACCATCTTTCTTTGCTCCAAACTTGAGGCCTCAATTGTTGATCCCAGAGAGTGGGATTGGTGTAGTTTGTTGACACCTCACTACCCCAGGATAAGGCATTTATCTCTTTATTATCAGAGCCTGGACAACACTGAAAATTTTACTCTTTCCCCAAAGCCCAGGTTCACCCAAGAGTGGTCTTAACTGTCCTTGGAAAATCAGTCCCCTGCCTGGGTCCGCTCATTCCTTCCAGCCCCCACCCAGTTTCCTTACCTGGCCACTTGGTTGATGACAGGAGCAAAGTAGGTGGGCCCATAGAGCTGCACTGTGCGCAGGCTCTGAAAGTAGCTCTCCAACACACCTTCAATCCCTGCACAGTTGGGATCCTCATCATTGTTGTTCTGTCGGAGAAGATGCTTTGTTGGGCTGAGCCATGCAGGGTATACCCAGGAGTACTCTGATCCCAGCTCACTCCTTCTTTTTTCCATCTTTCTCTCTCATGCTCCCCTCCAAACTCCAGTCCTGCTCCCCTCCCTGCTCTGCTCCCCTCTCATAGTTTCCTGGTCCTCTGCAGGCACTTGACCCTGAGAAGAAATTCACCAATTTGAGTGGACCAGATGCCAAGGCATGGAGTGTAGGCTCTGGCCAATACTATACCAGGGGAAACTGGTGGGAGATCCGTCCCTCTGGAGGCACTTTGGCCCCAAAGCCATAAGCTGGAAAGAGCTTGTCACTGTCATAGTCCTGGATGATTTCTCCTACTGCCTTGAGGGCCATGGCGTAGGCGCTGAGTTGGTAGGGACTCATGTAGTGCAGGGAGGTGGGCTGCAGAGGATTCCCTGTAGGGACAGAGGACGCCCAGCCTCATGGTCACCTTGATCATTTATCTATTCACCTGTCCATGTATATATCCAACCACCTATCCATTCACTCACTCTTTACCCATGTACTCCCTCATTATTTTTCCCAGTCATCCATATGTTCATTTTCCCCTCCATCCATCCACCAACCCCTATATCTATCCATCATTTTATCCACTTACACACATATCCATTCTCCCATCCACTGAGCATAAATTCATCTTTCAATCTACCGACCTATTTCTGTCCATCTTCCTCTCCATTCTCCATATCCAGTATCTATCCAACTACCACCCACCCATCAATCCTATTCATTTCAGTTCATTCTGTCTTCACATGGATTCATCCACCTATCCACTCATTCGTTATTCTATCTACTTACCTGTTATTTCTCCAATTTAATCATTGGTCCATTTGTCTACCTGCATACCTATTCATTCATCCACTTGTTCAACCTACTGTACTCACTCACTAACCCATCTACCTACTTGTTTTATTCATCTATTTACCTACCTAGTCATTACTCACTCATTTACTGCTTCATTTCTCCTTATACCTCTATTATCTCCCATCCATTCATTTACTCATCCACTTCCTGAGGTATTTCTCCTTTCAACTTTTTAAAATTGAAACCCTATTTTCTTTTACCTTCCATCCCTTATTATACCCAATAATCTCCCCTTGAAACTCCTGTCCCAGTACCAGCCTGGCTGGGCTTTGCCTCAAGCCTGGGCTTACTGGGTAGGCGAACTCTTGACCAACTGAGTCACCCAGGTGCCACTGGGTAGGTGAACTCTTATCCCCAGGTCAGAATCCAGGCCAATCCCTAATGAATTCCTTAGAATTCCTCCATACGCCATCCCCCATCCATGCCTCACCATTAGACGCTGTGAAGTCAATGGCTACAGTGAAGTTCAGCTGTGTCCTGTTGGGGAAATAGATGGACTGAGAAGTGAGGGACAAATACATATTATATCAGGATTTCTCAAATTTTCACAAAAATGTGCACTAGTGTGCACATGAATCACCTGGAGATAGTGTTAAAATGCAGATTCTGATCTGGATGGTCTGTGTAGACCCTGAAATTCTACATTTCTAACAAACTCCCAGATGATGCAGATCCTATGGTCCATGAAGCACACACTGGGTAGCAGAACCTACTGTGTGACAAGTGTCTGTAATTTATGTCATTTAACTTAATCCTTACTATAGGCCTGAAGTAGTATTTAACATCTCCATTTTGCATCGGAGAAGAGTGAGCTTCAGAGAAGCAAAATACTTTTGCCAGGCCTGCCTACCACTACTGAGCCAAATGGAATGTCCCCTTTGGTCTGCTTGGGTTTTCCCTCTCTCTTGGACTCTTCCTGTTGCCTGGCCATGATTTTTATCTGGACCGCAATCAGGTTCTTGGGGCCATCTGTCCCGCATCTTCCCATGGGAGGGAAGAGGACTGGAAGGTAGGTATGAAAGTCAGCCTCATGAAGAAAACTAAGAGGGGGAGCATTATTCATTTTACAGAGCACTTTATAGTTTGCCAAATGTTCACTAAAAGTTTATCTCCACGGATCCTAACCATTCATAAATAAGAAAACTGAGGCTTGGAACTGTAAGTAACTCAATGCTGATCTTTCAGCCCAGAACTTGGTCTGTGACTCACCCTCCCTTGATGTAGTCAACAAAAGTGAATTCAGAGTCCACAGAGAAGGAGAGCAGTGTCACCTGGAACAAAGAGACAGCCCTGCTATTTTGGAAAGGGCAGTTGGGTGGCAGAAGGCAGAGAGGCACATGATTCCACCCCCTACCCCACACTCCCCAACCCTATCTAATTTCTGAAAGGGCAAAAAAGAGGAAGCTGTCAGAAGCAGATTTTGATTTCCAAAAGTGTATTAAATTGGGAAATACAACTTAAGTTTTTTTTTTTTTGATTCTGCAAAACAGTAATAAGCAAACAGTTTTCCTCAGGTGAGAAATCAAAAGAAAAAAGAAACTTAAATGAAGTCACCTTGGACCCAACATTACTATATCCAAGTAATCCATGCTCACAGCCTTCCCCCAACATTTGTCATATATTATGTCAATGGGAATAGAAACAGAAGGATCTAGGAAGGACCAGAGCTCCAGGGAGCACTCACAGTTCCTGAATTGACATATTTCTTCTTCTTACATTTCTTCCGAGGGTTAAGTACCTAGGTAAAGAAGAGAACAGTGAAGGTGGGAAACAGAGGAAGGGAAATGCAGACTGAGCATACCAGGAAAGGCTTGGGCAACCTGGACAGGGCTGGAGTTCTCACCTCATACACTGTGAACTGGTTCTGGGCCTTGCTCAGCTCCCGGTAGCTGGTGGTGAACTCACCGATGAAGTCATGGCTGCAGTGAGGCCAGGGGTGGGTGAGCAGTAGCTACTGTTGACTTGGAGCCAGCCCTGAAATTAGTCTTTTGTTCCCACTATCCCCTGCCTCTACTTGGGCTGCAGGGCACTGGGGTTGGGGCCAGAAGAGAGGCCAAGTTAAGGGGGAAAGAAGGAAGATGCAACTGAGAGGGTCAGTTGTACTCAAGGTCCTGGCATCTATTATCACCCTTCTTGACTCCCAAGACCACTTTGGGTTCCTAGTGAATGTATTATGTATTAGAGAAAACAGTTTGAATTAACTACAAGAGAAGACAGTACTATGTGGGGCAGTTCTACCTTCCATCCCGGTCCCAGTCGTACACATCAATCTTCACTGTTCTGCAATGCAGGAGATAAACATAGGCTAGCGTGTATGATAAATCCTAGAGACACCCTCACCTACTTAAATACACACAAATCATCCTTCCATACACCCATCTGTTTTTCCTTTAACCTTTCTCCCACCAGTCCATCCATCCTATTTACTCATTCATCAGTCCCTGCACATACCCAACTATATTGCTGCTGCCATTATTTCTTCTATTGCTCTTTGTACCACTATTACTATTCTTTACTACTTGTTGAGTCTACTATATTCTAGGCATTGCTACCAGTGCTTGTGTAGATTGACTCATTTAAGAACCATCCTATAATAGTACTTACTATAAAGTAAGTACTATTATTCTTATTTTTGGATAAGGAAACTAGGATACCAAAAACCAGTAACTTGACTAAGGACCATAACTAGTAAATAATTGAGCTGAGATTTAAACTCAGATATCCTGGTTCCAAAGACTTTGTTCTAAAGTACTATGCCTAAGTCCTCCTATATGTCCATATATCTGTGTTGCAGTTACAACTCTCTATCCATGTAGCCACCCACTTACCCATACATTTGCCAATCTAAAAACCTTTTAATCCCTTTCTTTATCCTCCCATCTAACTATACGTCCAGGCATTCACTGACTTACTGATGTATGCAAGCATCCATCTCTCTGTCCATTCAGCTCTCTAACCAAACACCCATCTATCACATTTGTCCATATGATCATCCATTCATCTACAATAACCATCCATCTGTGTGCCCATCCATCCTTCCACCTACTCACCTGTCTTCATACTGTCCATTTATTAGTTCATATGGTCAGCCTATCCATCTCCTTCACTCTCATTAATCAACTAATTAATCTACTGATCCTTCCATCCATCTACCATCCATTCACAAATCCACCTTTTGCTCTACCTATTTATCCTCCTGCTTTTTCCGTCATCCCTCTGCCTCTCCAACCATCTAACAATCTCTCATATACCCATCCATCTGTTTGTTCATCCGTTAATCCATCCATCATTTGTCCATGTAATGATCTGCCCATGAGTTCACTTATCCACTTATCTGTTATCCATTCACCCATCTCCCCTTCTACCCATCCACCAGTCCTTGTACACATCCCTCCATATACCTATCCATCCATTCACCAGCTTATCCAACCATCTGACTCTCCATCCATGTATCTGTGTATTCCTTTGTTCATTTGCCCTTTCATCTACCCATCAACCCATTCATCCTATCCATCTATGTGGCCATCCATTTGCTTCCCCATCTACCCATCTCTAGGCCCAAAACTCTGTCTCACCAAGCAAGATCCTCCAGAACTATTATGACACTTCCGCCAGCATATTGGGCCTCAGGAATCCCATTCTCATGCCCTTGTTCCCTTATGCCCTAGTTTACACTGAAGCAGACCTGTCATAGTCTCCATTGCACAGTGCCCGCACAGGGATGCTGAAGGGTTGCCACACAGGATTCAGTGTGTTTTTCACAACCTCTGTCTTGTGGCAAATGGTGAACCTGGAGAGGAACAAGAGGACTGGAACCTGCCTTGGGGGCAGGACTGAGCCCAGAGTTAGGACCTCATACTCTTGGAGATTCCTGGGATTTCCCCACTTGTTGAGCACATATTGTGTGCTGCCTTGAGTAAATTCTGAACTCATGTCCTAGTAGAGTCTAAGATGCCCCACCTCCAGCCTGAGAGCCATAATGTGCCCATGGTCACAGTAGGGCAGGGGTGGGTGCCACTGGAGAAGACATCGACTCACGTGCCATCTTCATTGCTCCTATAGAACACAAGGAAAGGGTCTGACTTCCCAAAGAAATCCTTCTTGTCCAGCTTGTTTGCACACAGTTGCATGGTGGCAATGTCCTAGGGATGAAATTTGGCTGTTGATACCCAAATTGTTCATAGCCTCAAACAGTCCACTAAAGGGAGTTTAGGAGAGAAGGAAGCCTTGTGGGTCTAGCATATGGCCCTTACTGACCCGACAATTGCTAAGCTCCTCTGCAGTCAGCAATATGGTCCCACACTTCTTGCCTGGTACACCCCTGGAAGCAGAAAAAGCCTCTTTGTGAGGGGAGGGAGAGTAGGCAATGAAGAATGGGGTAGCCAATCTGGGATTAGGTGGGACAGGGGATTCACTATGCTGTTTCCTAACAGTCTCCTAAATGTATCTCTTTCTGCCCTGTGTGGTTCCTTGTGGGGAAGGGCCTGACTTTGATAGGGAAGGGGTCTGTAGTCTGAAAGAAAGGGGCTAATCTGGCCTAGGTGGATATGTTATAATGGTAGTGTGGGGAAGACATAGGATTTAAAGTCCTGAGTAATTTATTTCCTCTTTTGGGGTCCTAGTTTCCTCTACTATGAAATGGGAATCATGCCAACTTCTTGGGGTTGTGAAAAGATCTGAATGAGTGCATGGAAGGACAAGCAATTGGGAAGTGTTATTGATACGAAGGTGATTAAATTTCTCAAAGCAGACCTTGGTATCTACTATATGTCAGGCACTGTGCTAGGTATGAACTGGCCAGTTGACACTCTCTCTAGTTCTGCTAGACTGTTCCCTCAGGGAGCTTCCAGAGGGAGGTGGGATGTCAAAGGCAATAGGCAAGTAGAGTATGATGTAGCTGTGCTGAATGAGGGAGAAGAATTTCTAACCAGACCCAGAGCAAAAGGCTGTTTTGTTGATGTGCTTTCTGAAAAGTGAAAAATGTGAAGAGTGAAATAAAAAAAGACAAGGGAAGCCTTATCCTCCCCTGATCCAAGAAGGGACACTTCCATGTATTTGAAAGGTACATATTAGGACACTCATCCCCAACTTGCCTTGCCTTGGATCTCCAAGTGGTCAGGGACCTTGGAGAGGCTGATATAAGCCTGTGAATCCTGACTCCAAAGGGTCCCAAGTGTGGCAGAGAGAAAGCTAGGTCAGGAGTGTTCTGGGTTCAAGACCTGGCTCCAATTTACTAAGTGATTTTTCTCATCTTTGACATGAATGTGGAACTATTTCTTTCACTACTTTTAATTTTTGACTCCTTGTGCTTTAAGAAGAGTGTGAGGAGTATAGGGACTCTTCACCTGCACACCCAGGACCAAGTCTTACTGCTTTCTGTCTATTGTCTCCTTAATGTTTTTCCTCACCTCCTTACCCAGTGTGAGTTCCAGTCAATGATTATAATAATTGCTTCTTTGCAACCTACCCTTTATCTACTGCCTTTCTGTCACTTCAGTATACTTATTGGCGGAACCACAGCCCTAGTTAAATCCAGTTCTCTGCCTAACCTGTACTGCACATGTGCAGCTGAATAAGGCCAGAGGAAAACACACAATCTTGTTAACAGGTCTCACTTTTTTTTTTTTTTTTTTACTTCTTATTTATTTAAGTTATCTCTACACCCAGCATGGGGCTCGAACTCATGACCCTGAGATCAAGAATCACGTGCTCTACTGACTGAGCCAGCCAGGCGCCCCTAACTGGTCTCATTTTAAATGCATGACCAAAAACCTCAAGAGGGTCCTTAATCATACTTCACTCTCCAGTTCTGCTAGAGGGCAGTTTCACTCCTCCTCTCTCTCAAACCCGGAAAGCCTCCTCCCCCATCCTCACTTAGCCAATGACCTTGTTTCCTACTTCACTGACAAAACTGAAGCAACCAGAAGAGAATGTCCACAGACCTACCACCACACCTACCTTGCCTCCAGTATCTTCACCCACGCAACTGTTGCTATAAATGACTATCCGTGTGCCTATTTATCCCTCCACTGTGTGCTACATTCTACACCCTCTTGCCTGTACATGGACATCATTCCAGCAATTCTCTCCTTTTTTTTATTATGTCAATTTTTTCAGTTTATACTAGGTCATTCTCCTTAACATACAAATGTGGTATAATTTTTCTCATGTTAAAGAAATGCAAACCTAGGGGCACCTGGGTGACTCAATGGGTTAAAGCCTCTGCCTTCAGCTCAGGTCATGATCCCAGAGTTCTGGGATCAAGCCCCGCAGGGGGCTCTCTGCTCAGCAGGGAGCCTGCTTCCCCCTCTCTCTCTGCCTGCCTCTCTGCCTACTTGTGATCTGTCTGTCAAACAAATAAATAAAATTGTAAAACAAAAAAGAATGCAAACCTATTCTGACCTCACTTCCTTCCCTAACCACACCTCTTTTTCTCTTTTCGTTGCAGCAAAACCCCTTGAAAGATTCTTGACTTTCATTCCTCTCTTCCATTCTCTTCTAAACCTCTCCAACCAGGCTATCACCCCCACTTCTTCCTTCAGAACTTGAGACCTGCAGCAGCATTTGATGTGGCTGGTCACTCTCTCCTCAATACATGACCTTCACTTTGCCTCCAAGACAACACCCCTTCTTTTGTCCTCCTCCTACTTCATAAATGCTCCTTCTCAGTCTTCTTTTCTAGTTCCATTTCATGGAGTCTTGGTGTTTGGTCCTTTCTTTCTCTGCTCACTTCCTTGGTGACTCCATCTAGTCTCCTGATCTGAAAGAGCATCTACAACTCATGTATTTTACTGCCTATTTGACATATCTGACAGGATGTCTAAAAAAATTATCAAATTCAACAGGAGTCAGACTGAACTCCTGATTAAATCTCCCCACAATATACGTCTCCCTCCTTTTTTTTTTTTTTTTTTTTAACCATCTCATTTATGGCAACTCCATCCTTCCAGGTGTTCAGGCCAAAGGGTTTGGTGTCATCCTTGACTCCTCTTCTCTCACATCCATATTCAACCTGTCAGGAATCAGTTGGCTATACTTTCAAGTTATATCCAGATCTGACCATTTCTCTCCTTTACTGCTGCCACCCTGGATTACTGTAATAGCTTTCCAGTGGGATACATGCTACTCTCTTCATCTGCCCAAGGTTTATTCTCAATCCAGCAGCCAGCATCATTCTTTGAAAACATAGTCAGATCATGTCACTCCTTTCTTCAGAGCCTTCCAGTGACTCCCAACTCAGAGTAAAAGCTAAAATCCTTACAGTGGCCACAAGGCCCTAAACTGTTAACTCTCCAATCTCATCTCTTCCTTCCTCCTGCTCACTTGGGTATAGCCACACTGGCCTCTGTGCTGCTCTCTGAACATATCAGGCTTTTGCCCTGGCAGCTTCCTCTGCTTGGAACATCCCATATCCAGGTATCTGCATGGCTTACTTCCTTCCTTCGTCCAGGTATTTGCTGTAAAGTTACCTCTCCATAAAACCTACTCAACCACTCTGCAGAATATTGCAAGTCCCACCATTCAGCATTTACGATCTTCCTAATTCTGCTCTACTTTGCCTTTTTCCCATAGCACTTGATGTCTTCCAATATATTATATAATTTGCTTACTTGTTGTGTCAATTTTGTACAGTTTCTCCCCCACCTTCCATAGTATAAGTTCCCTGAGGGCAGGAACCTTTGTTATGTTCATCATTACAACCCAAGTCCCTTGAACAGTGGCTGACATAGAGTATATGCCCAGTAGTATTTATGGAATGGATGAGTCTCTGGTGCCTAGCACAGGGTATGGCATACAAAACATGTTGATAAATATTTAGTGAGTAAATGTAATGGAAATTCCAGGGGTATTGATTAAGTGAGGGGAAGCTTCCCAGAGGAAAAAAGCTTAGAAGTGGACCTTAAGGGTAGATTCAGACTTAGAAAAAGACTGAGGTGAGAGAGACAGAGACAGACAGATAAAGACAGAGACAGAGAGAGAGAGGACAAAACAAGACATATCAGTCCTGAGACTGACTTGAACGGAGCCCTGGACATTGGTCTTTCCCAGGAGGGTGATGGGAGCCACTGAAGGCTCCTGACCAGGGGGAGTCTCAGCCTTCACTGCTATTGGGTCAGCAGCGTCTTTGGGAGGAAAATTTGGAGGCACCCACCCTTTCCCCAGCACCCCTTTTTGTTCAGCTTACGTGAGGGTTCGCTCTACACGGCTGCCCTGGCCTCCGATCACCTCTCCCAGGGCCAGGAATGCTTGTCCCAGGAAATCCTGCACCAGGACATGGAGTCAAGAAGGCCAGGAGGGGCTGGGGACACAGAGTCCCAGCCTAGCCCTGGTGGTACTGCTGCACCAAGCAGTGTGTTCCAGGATGGCAGAACCCTAGAAACATCACCCTGCCCATGCTTTAAAGAAGAGGGAAGGGGGAAGGGGGTCCCTAGGCCAATTCTGCTTCTTGTTTCTGCTTCAGTTTAAGTTGCTCTCCACAATGCCATCCCACACCTCACCTTCCATTCCACACCCCACCCTCCCAAAGCCAGCCCCGTTCAGCCTCACCTTCTGCGTGTTCCAAAGGTGGCCAAGAGGGAAGAGGAACAATGAGTAAAAGGCATGGGTGGGAAACCAAGACACAAGAGCAGGAGAGGAGGGGCAGGAGGCTGGGTTTGGGGCCCAAGAAGTTAGAGTTGGGGTTGAGGTGTAGGAGGGTTCTAAGGAAGGTTGTTTAACACACTGAGCGCCTCCTGTGTGCCTGGCCAGCCTGCGAGGGGATGCTCGCTCACCGGTTTGGAGATGTTGGTTTTGGAGTCAACGTTGTATCTGGGAAGAGAGTAGAACCAGCATAAGCCGGGGCTGGTGAGAGACAGTCTAGAAAAGTGGTCGAGTTTTGAGTCCTATTTAAAATTGTGAGGGGCAGCCTTGGATCCAAATTCAGTCAGGTTCTCCTTTAGGGCAGGAGTCAGGGTCACAGAGAGTCAGGGACAAGGCTAAGTCTGGGGACTGCTGGGGTGGAGTTATACCAGGGCCTCTTGATGGAGCCTGAGCTAAATTAGGGTGCAAAGCTTTGGGCCCAAGCCAGGTCTGGGAAGTGAACTGGATTGGATCTGACCTAAGGACAGGGCCAAGCTAGAGTTGGGGACAGAGCTAAGACTAGAGTGAAGGCCTTCAGAGTGGGATTAAAGGCCTGGTGGAGGAGCCAGGCTGGGAGGCAGGGTTGGAAAGGAGCCTGCCAGAATCTTGTGTGGATCCAGGTTGGGGGGAGGGGGGGATCCAACCCAGGATTCTGGGAGGAGCTCACACATCAAAGCGCAGGTTTTGCTTTTCCTCAAAGAAGTAGTCGAGGACGAATTTGCGCACAAAGTCTGGGTTCAGCGTGTTGTCGATCACCTCTGTCCGGCCAAACTGGATAGGGGGCGGAGAGTAAGCATGGGGCCAACCAGCGGGCAAGTGATGGGGTGGGTGGGGGGCAGCTCTTGGCTAAGAGAGGGCTCGTGGACTCACCTCTCGCCACTCCTGGCTGGCCTGGCTCTGCGTGTAAAGCACCACCACTGCAGGCGAGAGTGGAGGCGGGGAAGGAAGGATGTCAGGTTGGTCTGAACCTCTCCCCACCCCTCAGTCCCGCCCGGACCCTAGTTCCCCCTCCCTTCCCTGGCGCCTCCTACTGGGGTCAGACTTGGAGAAGGTGTCAAGGTCCAGCAGGTTCCTAGAGAAAGCAACAGACAAACGGACAGAGGATGGGTCATTCTGGAGCCCAGTGCTCGGTCTGACCTGAGCTGGGCACCCGAGGGAGACATGGGGCTCAAATCGCATCTCCTTCCCCCATTACTACACCCAGTGGAGAGTTGTTGGGGGTGGGATGGGGAGGTGGTCTGCGTTGTCAGCACCCTGGACAGCACCAAAATAATCGGCTCAAGACTTATTATCTAGGCTTCCACACTGTCTTCAAGGGTCCAGGAAAGAGGGTTAGCCCCAGAACTTTGTCCTCCTGGAACCCAGATCCTATTGGATCCCCGCGACCCGTTCCTTGAACCCGCAGGCTGAGCTTTTATTTGCGGGTGGAGCTGTTCAAAGAAACCCCCTCCCTGAACCCGCCAGAGTCTCCCCTAAGTCTGAATCTGAGATTTTCCGGCCCTGGATGCTTCTTTCCCCCTGGGGTCTGGCCCTTGCCCTCTCTAAGCCCCAGAGCCGATTGGGGCAGGGGCAGTGCCTACGCCCTCCCCAGCGTGGCGGCTCACCGGCAGGACACGGTAATTTCAATCTTGGTGGCCGGGACGCTGCGCTCAGAGGCTCCGCTGAGAGACATGGCTGGTCGAGTGGCCGGAGCTGCTGGAGGCTGTGAGACAGGGGCTGCCAGGGCTAGGGGCGGCGGCAGCGGTGGGGTTGGTTCAGGTGCCGCCGCAGTAGCGGCGGCGGCGGCGGCGGCGGCGGCGTCTGCACTCCCTCCAGCCCTGCTTGCACTCCCGCGGATTGCGCCTTGACTGTGGCCGCCGGGCGGCAGTGACTCCAGATGGTAACCTAGCCCCGCCCGGCCCTGCGGGCGGCCCCCGCCCCATTGGAGCAGCCTCCAGCCGGCGGGGAACCCTACCCCAACCCTAAATCCAGCCCATACCTTGGGAGAGTCCTCCCAGCGCGTTTCACCCTGGCGAAAACAACCCCCCCCCCCCCCGGAACTGTCCGCGATGCTGAAGGGTTTGGGGCATCTGGTGGGCATTGGGGACACTTCCTCTTCCTGAGCTGCTCCCTGAACAATCTGCTTCTTCCTCTTCCCACTTCCGCCCTACCTAGGTATAGAAAGAGTTTTTCATTTATTCTTATTAGCTGTGTGACCTTGGGCAAGTTACTCAACATCTCTGGTGGCTCAGTCTCATCAGTGAAAGGCCAGAATAGCACCTACTTGGGGTGCTGTAAAATTTTGAAATAATCCACATAAAGGGCTTAGCTCAGGGAGATTGTACACAGTAAATACTAAAGAAATGTTCACCAGTATTATTTCCTTCCTCTGGGCAGTCACATCGATGACCTCTTTTGTGTTGAGCCAGAACTCACTAAATGGCAGCTGTGATAGCACTCTGAAAAGCCCTTTGCCCATGTCTTTGAACTCTGACTTATGGTGATAGAGATGCAGACATACTGTGAGGATGTAATCTGTCCTATCTAGGTCACACTGCAGATGAGGGTGGTAGTCAGCCAGATCCATTCTCCCCACACCAATTACTGCCTCCAAAGCCCCAGAAGCCAGTCCCTCCACCAAAGTCAGGGCTCCATAGCTAAGGGCTGCAAGTCACCTGTACCAGAACTGTGCTACCTGCAGAACTTGTTAAAAATGAAGTATCCCCCACCACCTCTGCCCATTCTTAGCTAAATGAAGATCTCAGCAACCTGAGGTCTAAATTTCAGGCAGCCCTGGGAATCTGTGTGAATAAGTAGGTTCCTAGGTGACTAGGGCCCATTGACACAGGAGGACAACTGCTCCCACCTTAACAACCTCTGACTAGTTGTCACCATCTCACTGAGACTGTCATGGCTCAAGAGTTAAGAGACACAACCCAGTCTTCAGCTTTCTGCTTTATCTGACCCCCATCCCAACCCCTTCAGGCACAAGAAAGAACAGTAAGAACCTTCCAAACAATTCCACAAAGACAGCAACCAAATGAGGATGCAAGATAGCAGTTGTTCAAAAAGATTTTATTTTGTGATCTGTGTCAAACTGCCTCATTCTCAGTGCAGGTGATCCCTCCTCTCCAGGAAACAAGAATGGAAAGAGGGGAGTCTTTCGTGAGGTCTCAGCCTCCACAAGGCCCTAGGGAAACCCCACACAGTTCTGAGAGTTGATGGGAATCCCAACAAAGACTAGGGTGGGTGAAAGGCAGTGACAAGAGGGGTGGTGGCCACCAGTCAGGAAGCTGGGGGTTGGAGAACCCTGTCTTTAGACCTGCTCTGCTTTGGGGCTGGCCATGTGCATGATGGAAAAGGAGAAGTGAGGAGATTTCTCTTCTATCTTGAAGCACCCTTGTCTGGGCATGGCTTTAATTCTGCTCAGGGCTCAGGTGAGAGGAACAGGAAATTGTTGTGGGCTGGCTACTTCATAAGGTGTTGCTGCTGGTGCTCCGGAGTCCAACACCACGGACAAACTGCTCCAGCAGGCCTCCGATGGCACCAGAGGGACTGGGGGCTGCTGCTCGAAGCCCCACTGTGCTGCTGTATGCGGCCAAGAAAGCTGAGCGTACTTCCTGCAGCCGAGTCTCCCGCTCACTCAGGGCTGCAAGCCTATGGGAAGGAAAGGAAGGAGGGAGAATGGAATGAACGCATTACCCTGGGGGCAGGACCCAATATCCTCATCCTCACCATACTGCCTATCCTTCTGCCTTTGCTAGCATAGGCCAGCACGGGTCCTGTGGCCATACTACCCCTGTAGTTCAGGTCCTAAACATTTGGCTTTGTTTCCCTCAAAAAACCATTCCTCTCAGCTCTCAGGCTACTGTTCCTAACTAGAACCAACACGTTTTAATGGCATACTGGGGAGGGGGGGAGAAGGTGAGCAGGAAGGAGTTTGCCAACTGTTGGCTTCCATTCCTCCATGAGAATAATGTGAGGCGCAAATCTGAGACTTAAGGAGAGACTGCAAGATGAGGCATCAAGCCTTGGCTGACCAAAGACCTCAACCTTCTTGAGGCCAGGACCTGGAGCACTCTGGGAGAAAGTTCTTGGCAGTGCCTTGAAGAGGCCAGGGTCCTCAACCAGAAACACCTGAGGGTCCAGCTACATCTTTAGTCAACTGTCGTCCCTAGGGAAACAGCTAGCAGGGTGCTGACTTTTCTAGCAGGATTCCTGTTCTGATTCTATTTGCTTTTCCTTCCCTGGCCTCTACAGAAACTTATCACAGAAGACGATTAGTCTCTCTTCTCTCCTTGGCCTGGAAATACAAGTCGAGAAGGGGAACAAGTAAAACAAACAAACAAACAAACCCCAAAGTGACAAGTGCATGAAAACTCAGGCTTATCAAAGGATGAATTCCATGAGGCTATTTGACACTTTGAAAGGTCTTTAACAGAAGAGAAGAGACCTGAGATACCAGCCACACCCAACCTATGGTTAAAAGGTACACAGTCTGGGAGTGAGAGGGACATGGAATCAGAGGACAGGTCAGGAACTCACATGGTATTCATCCTAACTGTCTCCTGGAGGGCTTTCTCCAGGGACTACAAACCTATATGACTATATGATTATAAACCTATATGACTCATGCCCTCAGGTTCCCATCCACCTAAAAATTAAGACTAACTCTGACCACTAACTTACACAAAAACTCCCCCCAACAGACCAATCCCTGTGTAATCCCTCCTGGGAATTTGTCAAAGTAGCAGCAATGTCTCCAATTCCCAAGTGCAAATGACTTATACTGCAGGGCCTGGGGAAACAGATGGGAGATATGAGGATAAATGACAGTCCTGGGGTAGGTATGGGGAGAACAGACTGGAGGGAAGTAGACTGGTGGGAGTGGTGGGTATGAGTGGGTGACTAAGTGTGGAAGAGAGAGAGAAGCAGCAGGTACTAGGGTGAGCAGCTCTCGCAGCAGCACTAGGAAAACGGAGCTGATAATGGAGTCCTGCAATACCATGAAGAACTCCAAAGTCTCTCTTGCCATTTGGGGGAGACACATGACCCTAGATCTTGTTTACTCTCTAACTGGATTTCACATAGGCTGGAGGCCATGTGTTTTTCTGCTTTTCCTTAGAACATATAATGAGAAATTCAGATTAGTAGTTTGTATTCACAGGGAATATCCAAAGGTCCATACGTGTGTGTTCTCACTGCCCCTTATTTCTGGGAGGCAGAAGGAGGAATCAGCCTATTTAGAGATAAGAAAACTGGAGCCCAGAGAGGATAAGTGATCCACCTGAGGATACACAGCAGGTAAGGAACAGGAAGTCAGAGATACTCTAGTGCCATTCCCTCTCAAAGAGATGAATTAGCAGGCTCAGAGAAGTCAGGGCTGACACCACAAGACATAGCTGGTAAGGCAGAGCAGTCAAGAGTTTGACTAAATTTCTCTGATGACAAAGCCCAAGCACTAAATCCACATACTGTATGACCTCAGCAGGAATCAACCCCGACCCCCATCCCTACACTGCAATTTTTGAGGCCTTGAGATCACAGAGAACCTAGCTTTCCTTTGGCAACCTGCCAGATCCTGAGGGTTGGCTAGGAGCTCAGAGAGCTGCCCGTTCAGTGGTTAATGCCGGTTAAGTGAGGGGTGCTATCAAGCAGGGGCAGAGATGTTTGTGTCCTCCAGAGATGGCTCTTAGGCCTATTCCATCCTGTAATCCCAAGGTCTGGCTTCTGTCTGCCCTCAGCAGGGATCCTTCTTCTTCTTCTTCTTTTTAAAATTTTATTTATTTGATAAAGAGAGAGCACAAGCAGGCGGAGCAGCAGGCAAAGGGAGAGGGAGAAGCAGGCGCCCTGCTGAGTAAGGAGCTTGACATGGCTCGCTCGCAGGAGCCTGGGATCATGACCGGAGCCAAAGGCATTTGCTTAACCAACTGAGCCACCCAGGTGCCCCAGATCCTTCCTAACTCCCCGGGGCAACTCACCTCTGACCAGTCAGCTTTGGTGGCTATAAGCCAGATTCTGGTGGTGACAATGAAACCCCAGCACCTGAAGTTCATTCAGCCCATCGTGGGGAGGAGCAAGCCCTGCTCCCCAGGCCACTAGAGGCTCTACCCTGCCTGACATCCATGAAGCAGTAAAGCAGGAAGGGGGCAGGGGGCTGCCACAGAGGCAGCCACTCAAGCAGATACATATAAGAGTTGGAAGCCCAGTACTGGAGCCTTAAAGCAAGAGGATTTTACAGGCTTGGGATTTGGTATCCCCATCCAATTTTCTTTCCTGACTAGAAGCAAAAGCAAAAGACAAAAGGAAGAAGGGGATGGCAAGGAACCCTCGGTTCTGCTCAGAGGAGCACATCCCTTGAGCTGACCTAGCTCCATTCTGGCTGTGGTCTCAACCATACACCTACCTTCACTACCCCACTGTTCTGATTTCAAAGAATTCTCATGTCAGGCAAAGCCTTGGACAGAAATAGAACCTTCTATAGTTACAGTCCAGACAGCTTTCCCTCAGGGTGTGCCCCAAGGCACCTGTGGATGAGTTTTGGAGGCTCAAGAGAGTGAACACACACGGCAACACACATCCTGAACAGCCCATGAAGCCTCTTCCATATCTCAGGAGTCCAGGAGCAGTGACCTATACTTAGCTGAGGCTGGGGAGGGGCAGGAATCCCGGGCCAGCTGCTGCCTCACTCCTTAACCAACACTCTTGATTGCTCACCAGCTTCTGATATGGGCAGGGGAGTATCCTGCCTTCTCAAGCAAGACACTTACAGACAACTGTTAGGGAGCTCATCCGGGAAGCTGAAAGGGAGAGAGGAGTCTGTGTGCAGGACAGCCCGTTCCTGAATACTGCCACAGCCTGTTACCATCTGCCAGCTGCCAAAGTCTGTGGAGAGAGAGGATCCGGGCAGGGGATGGTCCACTGATCTGGGGCAGAGAGGAGAGAGAGGGGAGATGATGCACAGTCAGTCATATGCCTGACAGGGGAGGCCCTTTGGAGGGGTGGGGGTGGGGCTATGGTGGTCCCGGGCCATAGCTGCAAAAGCTTCTGTTGGTGGAGCTTCTGTAAAGTCAACCACTTTCTTCAAAAGTGCAAAAACAGCTGGATAGGTTGTGACTGAGAAAGAAGAGTATAGACCATAAGGCAGGCTCAGCTGTGAGGACAATGCTTTATGCAAAGACTTAGAGAAGCAAAAGAACAAGAGCAAAGCAGAATGAGAAGAGGTGAGCCATCAACCAAAGCCTCAGGTCAGGGCAAGCCTGCCCTGGTGGCTGACAGAGCAAGTACAATCTCAGCAGCACCAAAAGGAGGAACAAGGCTGGATGCCCCAGGAATCAGGGACGCAGGATCACCTCGAACCCCCCCCCCCCCCCGCCCGCATGCAGATTGGTTGGGAGGGCAAGGCAGAACCCTGGGGCCACTGAACTCTTATCAGAGCAATGGGAGAATAAGCTTCTTGGGGACAGTGGAGGGTGGTGACCTAGACTGAAAAGTGAGGTGATGGGAGCCCTGAGGCACCTCCCACCCCACACACATATGCTTTCTCTGCAGCACCTCCAGGAGCCATAGTTTGTATTCACAAGCATCAACCCAGCGACCTTAATGGTTATGCCCTAAAGGGAAGGGATGGATCTGGCAGGCAACCTGACAGCTTTATTAGGCCTTTTTCAGATGGAGGTTTGGGCCGTGCAGGGAGAGGAAAGTTGTACTGGCCATCTACTGCTGCCATCACCTTCTCGCTGATAGCTAGCCTGTCTCAGGGCAGTAGCCCAGTCACTGGGGGTAGCGGAGGAAGGGAGGAGATAGTAAGACATCAAACAAGGCCCTTTGATCAGCTACTCCAGGTCTCCATCCCCAGGGGTAAAGCATCTTTGATGTTTGACCCTTTATTCTTTAATTCAAGAATAGCAGAAAGTGCTTCTATAGGAACCCAGGAACAGAGAAGCATGAGTGGTACAGGGGGTCGGAAAGAGAGAAAGACATTCTTTGACCTTGGCCCACCCAGTTAGCTGGCATCAATGTCTCCAAGTTTGAGGCAACAGCCCTCATGAGTAGCCATGCCAGCCTCATCCTCAAGCAGCTGCCACCTTAGTAATGCTCTGACCAAGTACTACATCTCTGGTAATCTTTAACTACCCTTATCTTAGAGACAGAGAAAAATGACAGTCCAGACAGGTGAAGACACTTACTCAAGGTCCCGTAGCTAGTGAGTGCAAGAAGAGATTTTTAAAGCCAAGTTTGATTACAGATTTGTCCTACAACAGAAGCACCTTGAGACCGGGGAAACAGATGGTTTTCTATGTTAAAGCTGCCATGAATAGGAACCCCCTGCAACAGAGAGACTTCCACATTCATCATTCCTGCTAAACTCTGGAAGGTGTGCAACAGCAGCATTAGGGATGAGAATAGGACATGGTCTGCTACCTGGTGGAAGCCCCCTCATGCCCCAGGGTTTCCTTGTTTCTAAACTTGGCAGGACTTAAGCAGTCTGTAAATCAAAGAGACAGCTGCCCAGGAGAGGGCAAATCACATCCACAGCCTGGTAGTTTTCCTGTGCTTCCTCCAGGTTTTGCTGGGCCTTCAGTCCCCTGTAACTCGACTCAGGTCACCCTGGCTCCCCAAATCTCATCTACTGTTCAAACTTTAAGGGCAGATTTCCTCTTCCAGTTTTAGCAGTCTGTAGGAAAACAATGGCTAAACACCGGAGTATTGAGGGAATGGAAGGGATGCTGAGTAGGATGGGGCACTCCTAGGGCTGGGAACATAGAGGTTCCTTATGTTCTCCAGCCACCCCCGCCCAGGCTATCAGAGACTCAAACTACCAATGGAAGGAGGACAGAAAGATGGAATATGAGGATTCCTGGTCCCCTTAGGCTAGTCACTTCCCTAGCATCCAGAAGTTAGCACTACCAGGCAAGAAATACATCTGGGGGAGCCAGGATGGATAGCTGTGGAATGAAGTAGGCAGTACAGATAGCAACAGGGTGTGTGATCCCAGGGGACATAAAGCCATCTCAGCAAGCAACTGGCTGCAGACAAATCTTCCTATTTGAGGCTTTTGTCAAAGAAAGGGTTGCAAAGCCATTGTTCAGCTCCTGGGTTTGACAGCAAGGGACTATGCTAAGCAGAGAGGTGCTCCTAAGTGCCAGTCTGGATTAGCTGGCTGGAAGGGACACCTAAAGATGAAAGCAAACAGTCACCAGAAGTAGTACCTGCACCTGCCAAAAGAAAGGAATACTTTCAAGATATTCTCAGTACACAGGTAATTTAATCAGCTTTTTAAGACCCCACACTCTACTGCCCTGTGTCTTTACTCAAGTATAAAAAAGGCAGGAAAAAGAAAAGGGAGAGAGAGAGGTCTGAGTTCTAGCTCCTAAATCTATCTACAGAGCCAGAGGGAACATGGGGCCAAGCTACCCTCAAACTGGAGAACTGTGGAGCTGATGGTGCTTCCAAGGTCATTTGTCCACATCCCCAGGGCTTGGAGGGCTCACACTTCTGCCTAGGAGACTGGATTTTTGGCAACATTTCACTCCCTTATCTGGATACTGCTTAGGCCCCTCTTTATAGCACCAAAAGAGCTGCAACTCCCACTCCCCTCCCCCCACCAAAACCATGTCCTGCCAGATACCCAGTGTGGGCAGGACTCAGGCAGGTTATCTTTTAGTTAGTCCTTTTTGGAAAAAGAAACAAGAATACCCACACAAGCAGAGCTGTCCCAACCCACAGAGCTGAGGCATGAATAAACAGGTCTGTCCTGTGGTGCCTGGCCTGGCCTTTTACCCAGATGCCTAGTGCCCTGAAATGGCCCTCAGACAGGTGAATAAGGACAGGTCCCTCACCACAACTAGTTTACTGAGCATTTGTGGAAAGGAAGAGTATTTACTATGTGCCAGATACTTAGTTCTATTAACTCATTTACACCCAAATTTATGGAAGCCAGGATCATCAATCACTTGATCATTGAAGGTGGAATGAAAAAACTGAGCTCAGGAGGGAAGTGATTTTTCCAAGTCACACATAGCTAAGAGTGGCAAAGCTAGGACTGAAACTTGGCCCAAACTAGCCCCATAGTATACTGATCTTCCTTCCTGATACGGGGTGGTAGGGGCTTCAGGGATTGGTTCAGGAATGGGCACATAATTTTCAACTGGCATAAAGCACAGAGCTTGTGATTCGTGGTTGGAACGGAGGTCCTAATGTGATTCCTGGATGTGAGAAAGGAAGCAGGGTGCTCAGGAGTGGCTGTTCACTATTAGGGAAGCTGGCCAGATGACAGAGCTAGCATGTGGAAGGAAGCAAGGGAAAAGAACCACAGGAAAATGGAGTTGGAACCTTGACCAGACTACACCTGAAGGTCGTATTTTCCGCTGGACTTTTCCATAAGAACCAACAGTGTTCCCTTACTACTTAACCTGCTGAGATGGGGTTTTTGTTAATTGCATCTGGAAGCACCTGAGCTGACACAGAAGGCTTGAAGGTACACAACTTGGAAGAACCCGGAAGTTGCCTGTCTAAACCTCTGATTACATAGATGAGAAAAAAAAAATTCAAAGCCATCAAGTGACATGTCTGAAGTCATGTAAGGAATGAATGTTTGATCCAAGACCTAAAATCCCAAACTCTGAGGGGGCCTAGATGTCACCTCTAATCTACACTTATACCTGCCAACCCCCAAGCCTTTAGATGATGGTCCCATAATTTCTGCCTAAGTGAATGCTTCCAGGAATGGGGCTTTAGGGAAGATTCCTTCAATTCAACAAGTTCCTGAATTCACAAAGCAACTGACTTCAGAGATGGCTAGGACAGGATTTCTTACCACATTTGGGGGAAAAAAAAAAAAAAGGAAAAAATGTCAGTTTTCCCCAGCCCAGACTTTAAACCTTTGAACACTGGTGTGTGTGTGTGTGTGTGTGTGTGTGTGTGTGAGAGAGAGAGAGAGAGAAGAGAGGGGGAGAGAGAAAGAGAGAGAGAGAGGAGAGAAGAGGTAGAGAACATCTGCATTCTCACAGCAGCTCAAGAAATATTTTAGGATTCTAAGTGTCCTTTTCTGGGTCTTAAGCTGGCAATGCCTTTAGGCTTCTTACCACTCATCCTTGGTCTGAAGCTATGATGCTATGCAAGACAATGTCAAACATGGGACAGGAACCCTATGTGTTACAGAAAGCCATCTGGTTTCTCTGCCTCATTAAACACAGCCTAGGACAGAGCTCACTGCTTATAATGAGCAGTTGATATGTGGTGGAAGATGGGGAAAGAGAAGCTAGCTGGGCAACAGAAGTTGGTTCCTGTGTTTCTACTTAGCTATTCAACCAGACTGCTAGGTGTCCCTTAGCCAAGTTGATCTGCTCCTTAGGCAGCTTAGCTTCAAGCTGGGCTCAGTGGTGGCACCATCCCTCCTCAGGCAAGAATAGTGCTGTGCTAGCAACCTCCCACCCCTAAAGATGTCTGACTCTGGAGTAGAGACCAAGGCCACATGGGGCTGAGCCACTTACTAACCAGGACCTTGGGAGGCATGTGAGCTCAGAGCGTTGGCCCTGCCTCTTCTCAGCCCCCAGCCCTGCAGCTGATTAGAGATTTAAAATGGTCCAGAAATGCAGCTCAATGAGAAGCTGTAGCAGTGGCAGCTAATAAAGCAAAAAGCCACCAGCCTTCTCAGAGAGGAGGGTGAGCTTGGGACTGGATAAGAATTAGCACCCCACAGAACTTTTTTACCAGCCCAACACCTACTTCTTAACTTCAAATAAAGCTTTACTGGCTCCTTTCCTAGGGAAGTCCTGCTTTAAGAGAGATACGCTTATAGAATTTGGAGCATTCAAAACCCTAAGAATTCACATAATGAGGGGAATTTCAGCTGTCACAGATAGCTTTACTAAAAGGTTTCTTTCCATAACAGTTCCCCCTACTGCATTAAAAAGCTGATTGGCTGTTGTTACCTAAGAGAGGCAGGGAAGCTAATGACAGGATCCCTCAGGCACTTTAAGATAAAAGAGACTAAATTAATTTTAATGTTAATGGAAATACATAATTAGAATGCTCCAAATCTGAATAATCTTGTCTTTCAGAAGCTCTGGCAAACAGGCAGCCAGTCCAGAACCTTGTTGCCTGGCCAGACCAGCCGGGCTCCAAGCGGGCATTCCCAGAATAGACTGGCAGAGCGAAACACTTCAAAGCAGCCCAGCCCACGCCTCTTCAAGGCCTTGTGCCCCACTTTGGTCCAGCTATCCCAGCCTCGACTAGGCTAAGCACACAGGGCTGAAAGGCCAGAGGACACCCCCAACTCTCCTCTGTCTGTCTCCTTAGGTAGGGGCCTTTATAGCTCTCCTGGGCCAGCCCTAGGAGTCTGAGCCACCCAGTGCAGGCAGAGAACCACTGGTGAGACTGAAGGAAATATCACAAGATTGGGAAGTAGGATCTCTTGGCAGGAAGAAGGGGATAATAAAAAGCTAGGGTGTGCGAAGAGGTGAGTACAGCCTCAGCAGGAAGCCCTAGCAGTTGGACAGTTAAGGCTACAGCAGGACCCGAGAGGATAGGAGGACTCTCTGGACTTCTTCCCCACTGTTCAGCAATGTTGCTCAGGCAGGAAAGGAGGTGGGGTCATTGAACAAGAGTTCCAGCCCAGAACTGCGAGGGTTAGGTCATGGTACCCCAGCCCCAGGGTAGCCCTGAGGAAAGCCAGGCGTGCAGACAAGGGTGGCATGGCAGTCGGCACACACAGAGGACAGGACCAAGCACAGGCATGTGGCCTTGTTAGCCTGGCAGCATATCTGCCCAGCTGTCTTCATCAAACCTCCTGTGGGGTCAGAGGGGTCATGGTCTTTGTTTAGTATCTAGTAGACTCAGCTACACCACTGGCAGACACAGCAGCACTCCAGGTTGAAGGGCTCACCTTCAGAGGTGAGCACACAGGACTCCCCTGGTCAGTGAACTCAGTGGGACTCCTGCTGGCCTAGAGTTGATCTGCTTTGCTGGCATGAGGAGGGTGCTCTTCCTCCGCTGCCTGCTTTTACCCATGGAGAAAAGCCAGAAGGTAGGGATAGGGAGGGGATTCCAGAAATTTCAGGTCTTTTCTTGTAATATGCCTGCGACTTTGGGGCTCAGTTTCCTCACCGTTAGCAGGCCTGCTACAAGGAAAAGACCTAAAACTTTTGGAACAGTCTATTTCAGAGCTGGGTTCAAACTGAGGTAGACTCCGCAGCTCATACTCTTTATGCTAAATGCCTCTTTCTCCTTGGAATTTATCAAGGACCTCATAAGTCACAGACTGCTTTGTTCTCTCCAGAAGGGGCAGACATTCTCAAGACTTGAGAAGACAAAGTAATTCACAGGATTCTTTCCTTGTGGTATCACATAGAAAAAGTTGTACGGGGTCAGCCAGGAAATGCTTTTCCCAAGTGCCAGACCATCCCTCAACCCTAAGGCCCTGCCCAGTATTCAGCTTTACTCTCTTTTAGGGAACACTATTCCTGCAGCACACTCCAGCCACACCTGTCCATCTGACTGAGAACTTCTCAGGTGTACAGAGTCTCCCAAGGTTTGCCTGAGCCACATATATCTAACCTAACTCCCTGTCTTTTCTCCTCACCGCCTCACCAATCCAGACATGGAATGCAAGAACCAAGGACTTTGAGGATTTGGATCCATCTTGTTAAGCAGAATGTGAGGGCCATAAAGGCTGAGACCCACCAAAGGCAATAGGGGGAGGCAGCCCTCACCCTCTGCCCATCACACTGCCATCAGTACACTTATCTGCTAGGGCTCTGAGAAGGAGTCTCAAATCATTCTACAAACCAGCTCTTACTCAAACATTAATGCATCCTCCAGACAGGGGTAGGCCTGCAAGCTTGTCAAACCCCTCTGCCTCCTGGGTACACTCCCCACCAGGCTGCATGCCAAGGAACTCTGTCCCAAGACACCATCTTAGACACCAGCTCATGGGCTGGAATGCCACTCTCCAGGCTTATTAAGAGGGAAAGACTAACCACTTCCACCATTAGAGGCTTTGGAGCTCCTCACCTGGGTTTGGGGACCTCCAGGGGACTGCTACCCATCCTGAAAAAGTCAGAATGGTTCGAGGATGAGGAACTGGAAGACTTGGCTTCCCCCAGCCCCTGGTGGGAAGGCAGGCGGTCCTCCGAGAGCTGTGGCCGATTCCAGAGCACACTCTGTGGAGAGGATGAGTGGCTCTTCCTCCTGCAGTAGAAAGAGTAGGGCTGTTGGCCAAGGCGCAACCCCAGGCAAGCCCTCTGCCCACTTTAACCAAATGTCAGGGCCCAGTCCTTACTTCCACTGGGAAAATGCCATATGGAGATGGGTACACATTAGCATTCCCTCAGGCTCAGCCATGAGCAGCAAGGACTGGGTCTTCATAAGAGGGAATGTCACATCCAAATAACGCTATACTACTGGCCTCGGAGTACACACTAGATTCCTAACAGCTCAGTAACTGCCTCTCCTTGTAATACAAAAGTTTGAGTCATCTGTCTAGAGACAGAGTCATCAGATTCTCAGAGGACTTCACCCTCAAATAATTTCCCAATTCATAATCATCATATTGAACTCACTGTTTTCTTCTTTTTTCTAACTGGCCCCACACCCCCAAGCAAATGATACAAGGGAGCTCCCCCAGGGAATCTCTTTTAACACCAGCCTCCCCTCACCCCACCCTGTCTGCCCATCCTTGAGGCTTCTTTCTTCATCCCACAGGGAGCCCCAGCCCTTTATGTTCCTGGGCCACCACAGATAGTGCCCCTCACCAACCAGATGGCTGGCCTCTGAGGTCTGGGAGAGACAGCAGGGCATGGAGCTGTGCTCTCCGCCCTACTGTCGGGGGCTCCCTTTGTACTTGGGGCTCCCTGGAGCTCGTGGCCCTGGGCCACAGCTGTGAGCAAGCTTAGTTCCAGCCTGGCCCCTCACCAAGATGCCTGAGTCTGTGCTCCTGCAGGGAGCAGCTCCACGGCCTCATAGGTGAAACTCCCGGCAGCTCCTGGGGAGCTCTCCATGACCAGAGAGAAGTCACTGCCAAGGCTGGTAGTGCTGCCACGGTCCTTTCGTCCTGAAAGAACCAAGTGTCATCAGTCAGCACATTATCTTCTCAAACTACTGGTCCCCTAGCTCTTCCACACCATACAGCTGGAAAGAGAAGTTTCTAGAACAAGCAGTTCCTGCATGGTCTATACTCAGAAAGATGCACAGATGCAAGGAAATCTTTTGGGGCCTATAACTCACTCAGCATACAGATATCTTCCAGAGTGAAGCCTGCATCGCGGGCTGGCAAACTCTTCCTCCTGTAAACAGAAACCAGAATAGTGAATTACATTCTGGGCTGGGGTCTTCTTTGTCGTCTCCATGCCCAGCATGCTGCGTGCCTGGGAAAGAAGCTCCAACTCACTGGCAAATCAAGTCCTACCTAAAGTGTTGCAAAATGTCAGGCCACTACAGAAAGGCCAGCAAAGTCCGACTCCTTCTTTTCACCTTGGCCCCTCGGCGTTCAATCTGGCCCAATACACCTAGGAGCTTGGACTTGGAAGGCAAGTCCACTCAAAGACACCAACTCTCAGAGAGTTTGTAAGGGAACTGCCAGGCAAGACTCCTGTGTTTCCCAGGCTGGAGGCAGATTCTGTTCCACAGTGGTGGGCTGCAAAGAGATGAAGACACACCTCTGCAGGACTAGCAGAAGGACAGGCAGAAGAATCTGCTGTCTCAGCCAGAGATGGGGTGCTGGGAGTCTTCCCGTCCCTAGGCTGGCTTTCTACTGCAGCAATGTGCCCTGCTCTCCTAGTCACCAGAGACCACTCCTTTGTCCCAAAGCCTTTCTGTTCACATGAGTGCAGGCTGACCCCAGCCCTGCCTCACAAGCAGGAGAGCCTCTTTCCCTACTGGCTGTCACCAGGAATCCCTACCCTGGCCTCAGAGGGAAGGCAGGGATGAGATGCTAACTTGCCAAGCATGCAGGGAAGCCAGGCAGGGAATGAGACGGTGAGTGAGAGCCTGCCTACTCTTCCCATAGTGGCCCTTCCCAGAGTACCCTGCCCAGTGGGAGAGAACAGATGTCTCCTCACCTCTGTGTCTTCAAAGCAGAGAACTCCTCAGAGATGATATGCTTCAAAAAATTGAAGCAGAAGAAGAAAATCTGAAGAAACCAAAAAGCAGCACACATGAGAAGACAGCTTTCTCCAAGGAGAGAAATCTAGGTGACTGAGCTCCCAGGAGAGGGGAGCCAGCCACCTGGTCAGCCCCTGATGGACAACAGCCCTGCCTCAGGGATCCTGATGGATATTCTGCTCTATAAATGGTATAAATGGGTGGGAGAGGGTTTGGCAGGCAGGGTAATGTGCCTGGGTTAGGGCAAGGAGGGAAGGAAAAATGTACAAGGGTAAGCCAGTGAGTTTTCAAACCATCTTCAAATTCAACATGCATGTTCTCAAGCCACTGAAAAGGATAAAGAGAAGGCAGCTTTCCCTGCTCACCCTTTCCTAAGAATCCCAAGGAGAGAGGCTAACTGAGAAGAACAGCTGGGAGAGAGATTATTTGGGGGTGAGGAGATTAATGGGCACTGAACATGATGGAAAGGAAAGGGATCAGATTTTGTAGGAGGAACACCCAGAAATAGTAGTTCAGAAGAACCAGGGATGAGGGGCAGCCAAGGTCTGGCTCAGAGTCTGAGGTGGGCAGGGGCAAGAGGCAGCTCCTGACCTCTAGCTGTAGTCCCACCACCTCTCTCCTCCCTTCCACCCAGTGCCCTAGTCAAATGGGCCCCCATGAAGTGCACACAAAGCAGTCTCTGCAGTTTTTAAACAAACTTCCCAGTGATTCTGAAAGGTGTGGTCCCATCAAACCCTCACTTGGATAAACACAAACATGATATCACAGAGCCCCATATGATTTCCTCAAACAAACACTGCCCCCCCGACCAAAAGGGAGGGAGGGTACCCTAGGTTAGGTCAGTATGAAAATGTTGGGTTACATAAAATTAAATAGGTGTCTTCACCACGGACTCTTTAATCTTTAATATGCTAGCGTGCTGTGAACCTCAAGGGCTGGGGAGGAGGACAGAGTGCCGTTTAACTGTTTGTTTGTTTGTTTGTTTGTTTGTTTTAAAGCATCAGCGTCTAGAGTGTCTGGTAGAGGTAAGAGAAAAGCCCACACCCTGAAAACCAACCCTTCCAGCTGAGGAGACCCTCCTGTTGATGCTGAGAGATGGCCAGGGTCTGAATCCAGAGCCCAATTGACTTGGCCTCATCCTCTGTCCAGTTTCTGAAGGCAGAATCTGGCTGGCTCTGAGGGTAGGGGAGATGGTATGGAGGGCAGAATGTTCTGGAGTGCCAGTCAGTCTCCAAATGAGAGGCTGCAAAGGGGCTTTACGTGCTGTTTTCACTGCCAAAGTCACTGCCTCTGACAGAGTTCATGGAGGCCTCTGAGGAACAGGCTTATGAGCTCTGCAGCCCTGGCAGATGTGATAAGCACTCAGAAGAAGAGATTTAGAAGGGGAGAGGAGCTGCTGAGAGGAAGGAACAAAAGGAGGAGACACAAGATAAGATGCTTGAAAAGAAGGCAGCCTTAGGAGGGTGAGAAAGATGGTTCAGGAAAAAGGCGGTGGGGGGGTGGACAGGGGGCAGAAGAGAAAGCGCTAATGCTATGTGACAGCTCCCACCCTGGGCACCTAGACTCATTCTCTTTGTGAGGAAGCATGATCGACACCAGGAGACTCAAGGTGAATCACATTACTCAAGGTCACCAAGTAATAGGTGGGACAAACAGGGTTCAAACTCAGGTCTGAGTCCAGGTCTGCATGCAGGGAAAACAGGCTGAAAAATAAGCATACCAAAGAGGCAAAGACTGCAAAAAGTAGAAAAGGATGGGGTACAGAGAAGGCAGAGAAAGGAAGAGGGGACAGTGCCCAGAGAATAAGGAGATCCTGGAGGCCGGCTGGCTGTGCCTGATCTGGGTCTGTGCCTGGTGTGGATCTGTTCCCTGGGCCAATGGGGAGAAGCTGGGCAGGACCCTGCTTGCTTGGCTGGCCCTGGGGCTTAAAAGTTGCTGATGGTGTGAATAGGAAAGAGAGACTGGGAAGAGCCTCTGGGCTGTAGCTGTAGGGCTGAGGAGCCCAGGAAAGGCTTGTAATTTCATTCTATAACTGAGTGCAGAAAATAAGATCATCCACATGAGAAAGACGGCAGCAAAAGCAAGAAGAGGACTGACAGCCGGAGGTCATGGCAGCCATGTGGGAAAGCGTTATTCTCTACTGCACAGGAGAGGAACAGAGGCTCAGAATGGGGGCTATTGTGCTGGTGCTTTTGTGACCATGCTGCCTGATCCCTGCACGCACTAGGCAAGGAACTGCTCACTATGTGTGGACGCCAAGCAGGATGACGTGCTGTTGCTCTCAGAGCCCCGGCATTTGCTCATGGTACCCACCTCCTCTCCTTTGCTGAGCCGATCTACCAACATGTGCCTGCAACAAGAATGCAAGGAGGTCAAAGCGAACAGTGCCCCAAGACAGGAGGGCAAAAGGGGACTTGGAGTTATGGGGACAGACCATGGCTTTGGCAACACAATCTCAGGTGGGGCCTGACAGGCACCTTCTGTCTTTCCCAAGGAGGTAGAATTGTCTTTACCTCTAACCCTGTCACAGGAGCCACCACACCCACATACACACAGAAACACTGTTCCCAAGGCATTGTGCCCACCCAACAACCTAACATTCCCCGAAGGCTTACCCAAAGAGGAACCAGTCATAGGCCACGGTTAGGTAGAGGATCTCAGCAGGCTTCAGGGATGTGTGGATAAGCCCATCCTGGAAGAGACCAGAGGGACATGCCAAAATTAGAAAAATGACTCCCCATGACAAAGCCCTCTCCTAGTCCCAGAAGCTGAACTGCAACCACAGACCCGGTGACAACCGGGCTGCCCAACAGTCCCCAAAATAGTGTTAAACCTAACACGTGCTCTGAACACCTGGGGTTCCTCACTCCCAATCTCTAACTTCTGGAGATAGTCCTACTGCTCCCAGAGTAGTCCCACGGCCCAGCCCATCCATACTCACAGCCCACAAGGAAAGGCGCAGGAGAGAGATGAAGAGGGGGGTCCGATCCCAGCCTGAGATACAGTGTACCAGCAGCCCGCTGTCATCTATTCAGGAGCCACGCAACAGGAAACCCAGAGGAAAAGCAAATATGGATGCATGAAAAGAGGGCATACCACCACCCTGGTCTGGTATCAGAGAGCCATACCACCCCCAGTCTCCCTCCTCCTGGTGGGCCTCCCCAAGATTCTTCTCCCACCTACTCCCAGAAAGGGGTAGGTGGAAGGCACTTGTCTCTGTGCACACCATTTCTTCTTCTTTCTGGCTACTTTCTAGAAAAGCAGTACTGTTTGGATAGTACTGCCCAAGTCATTTGTGGGGGGCTGACATGCACATCCCCACCCAGCATTTCTCAGGGGTCCCTACAGATATTTTGGAGGAAGACAATTCTTCAGTGTGCAAGGCTGTCCCAGGAACTGCAGGACATTTGGGATTCTTGGCTAACATGAACCAAATGTTAGCAGACTTCCTCCAGTTCCTACAATACCCATTTTTCCAGAAGCCCCTTTCCTCTAGTTCCTACAACACCCCCTTCTCCAGAAGCCCCCTTCCTCCAGTTCCTACAACACCCAGTTCCCCAGAGGCAGTACTGCTCCAGGTAGAAAACCATTGCCTAACTCCAGAGGTAGGCATGTGCCCTTTTGGTACTTGGTCACAGCGACTGCTTAAAGGATGGGCACTTGACCTAATCTGGGTCAATGAGCATGAGCTCTGGGAGAGGCTCTATCTCTCTTCTGGGGGAGGTCAGATGGCAGGAAACAAATCTAGAATGGTTACAAAGCTAATGAGACACTGGGTATGAGAAACGAGGAGATTCTTTGTGACATTTCTTAGGCACCTGGCTCTGCTTTGGGGCTTTCTTGGTTATGTAAGCTTAATACATTTCCACTTCTTTAAGCAAGAACAACCCCACAGAAGTCTTGACTGGTATCGATGAGTTAGTCAGTCCACCCTAGAGACCCTGAGCATGATGGACCCATCCAATCAAAACACCCAAAACAGGGGCGCCTGGGTGGCTCAGTGGGTTAAAGCCTCTGCCTTCAGCTCAGGTCATGACCCCAGGGTCCTGGGATCAAGCCCCGCATCAGGCTCTCTGCTCAGCAGGGAGCCTGCTTCCACCTCTCTCTCTGCCTGCCTCTCAGCCTACTTGTGATCTCTGTCTGTCAAATAAATAAATAAAATATTAAAAAAAAAAAAAAATTTCCAGTGACTTTAAAAAAAAAACCAAAAACAAAAAACACCCAAAACAGCTGGGCCAGAGATCAGGTTCTCTAGGGACTTTTGTATATGCCCATTAAGAAACCAGAACTGAAGGGCGCCTGGGTGGCTCAGTGGGTTGAGCTTCTGCCTTCAGCTCGGGTCATGGTCTCAGGGTCCTGGGATTGAGCCCCACATTGGGCTCTCTGCTCAGCAGGGAGCCTGCTTCCCTTCCTCTCTGTCTCTGCCTGCCTCTCTGCCTACTTGTGATCTCTGTCTGTCAAATAAAATCTTTAAAAAAAGAAAGAAAAAGAAAGAAAGAAAGAAAGAAAGAAAGAAAGAAAGAAAGAAAGAAAGAAAGAAACCAGAACTGATTTTTCTCTCATCTTCCTGAATTAGAAGAGGCAATTCTGGCCCCACGCACAACACTGATGATCAAAGGTCAGCTGACCTAGTGTAGAAACACCGTGCATAGTTCAGATGGTAATGAGCTCACAATTTTGTTTTATTAGGTTTTGAGGATGTGGAATAAAGCTGCCAATGGACAAGGGAATCCTTAAATCCTTCTCCCATAAAGCAAAAGGTAGGTGTGTGACCCCCAAGAAACATATTCACGGTATCACGACCTAGGAATACCCAGAAGGTCCAATACTTGAGGCCTTAGGCAGAGGCAGACTCACCATCGCTGTTAATTATGGAAAGCAACAGTTTCAGGTAGTTTTGTGTTTGTTGCACCAGGTCCCAACTCTGTTAAAGAACAATAAAAGGTGTCTAGGAATCAATATGTAACTCAGACTGAGAACTTAAGGTATTTAAAAAATAAAATCCAAGGGTTATTCTTGGGCAACAAGTACCCCAGCATCTTGGTCACAAGCCATAGGCCCCAAATCCCAGATAATCTGAGATTTCACTCCCACTCCAAGAGCTCCTCCCTCCTCTCTCTGTACCCTCACCCTGTGGGCCACCCTCACCCTGCATTCTAACATGATGTGATGGTGGAGCAGGAATCCATGCAGGGGCCTGGGCAACTCAGGGCCCCACACCCAGCAGCATTAGACACACATTAGCCTCATCTAAGCCCTGGGCTCCCAGCATGGCTGTCTAGGGAGTTGATAGAGGCAAAAACAGAGTCTTGAGCCCATGACCACTGGTGCCAAATGGAAAGAGCCATTCTTTTACCTGCTATCACATCACAGAAAATATCAACCTTCAACCTCCTCATCAACCATGTTTCATTCACTTTCTACTGCTATTCACTACATACTGTTTTTTTTTTTTTTTTTTAAGATTTATTTATTTTAGACAGAGAGAGAGAGAGAGAGCAGAGCATGAGTGGGAGGGGGAGAGGAAGAGAGAATCCCAAGCATGGAGCCCCATGCAGGGAGCTTGATCTCATGACCAAGATTACCACCTGAGCTGAAACCAAGAATAGGACCCTCAAACAACTGCACCACCTAGGTGCCCCTGTGTACTTGTCTTTTGATGAATAATAATTGCAATCTGACTGGCAGACAAAATCTTTTAAAACAGGAGGCCCATGAGTTGTGGGGGCGGGGAATGAAAAATAAGAAAAACTGCAAAAAAAGTATAGTATAATAGTTTGTTCTAGCCCAAACAAAAAGTCTAAACCAGATCCTCTGAAAAAGTCTACTGGAATTTGGAATTCCATGGAAGGGCCTGACCCAGTTCTGAGGCTCCTTTACCCCCATATGGGGACAGCCTCCCAACATAACTGCTTATAAGTGTCCTGGGGTTGTGTGGAGAGGCTAGCGGGTGCCAGTGAGAGAGCACTTCCTGGGGGAAGGTGAACACGGCACCTGTAATTGGAATGGTTTTCCCAGGAATTTAAAACAGGCTCATTTACCTGACCCTCCCACAGTCCCTGGAGAGTTATGACCTACTTTCAGCAGCTCTAGAGACGGCTGCTGCAGCACTGCACTAATAAAGTCATTACCCATAGTAGCATAGGGGTCTTGTCACTCATCTGGCTCAACCTGTCATACACACCATTGCCAACAAATTTCCTCTGAGCTATTCTTGCAGGTGTGGAAAAGCAGGAGGGGCGGAAGGGAGAAGGCAGGAACTGTGCAGCAGCACAAAGCCCAGGGAAAGGCTGCAGCAGCCAGGAGAAGGCAGGAAGGGACCAACAGCTGTGGCCTGCAGAGCTCCAGTAACCATGGTGGCTACTGAAAGGGGACATCAAGGACCAAGGAGAGGCAGCAGATACACTGTGCCCAGTGTTAGGGTAGGAACCACAGGCTCCCAAAATCATATAGCTAATCTGACCTGGGACAGAACCCAGCCCTGCCAGACTGTGAGACTCACATTTATAGTCACATGCTATACTGAAGGGACTTCTCTGATAGCAGAGTATGAAACTAAAGTTTGAGGGGCCTGCAGAAAGTAAGGAAGATCTGAGAAATGCACTAAAATCTAGACTCAGCACTAATTCTCTCTTTCCTAAGTGCTCCACGACCAAGTTTCTGGGGACAGAACTCAGCACCACGCCACTGCTTACGTGTCTATGCTTGGAATACTCTTCCCCGTGGTTGGCAAACTCCTACTCATCCTTCAAAGGCCCAGCCCTATTATCTTCCACTGAGACATCAGAAGCCACTGGTCAACACCTCTACTACCCAGGTGATGGTTATGCTATTGCCTTTTTTCCTAAACTGAGCCCAGTGAGGGCGGAGGCTGTTTCAGAATCTCTGCGTCTACAAGGCCTAGAGCTTCAGGACTAGAAGGCATGTGTAGGATGTTACTTCTCTGACTATTCATGGTCAGGGGCCAGCTTGAGGAGAAGCAGACACTGGAATCGCGTCTTATGGCACCGAAAGAATGAGCAGACCTCTAAGAAATTCACGCCAGTTACATGGAGGGCAGGAACACCCATACAAGTACTGCCAGAAGTGTTCCTGCACTTGTGAACATCACTGAGGGCCTGCGCCTGAGAAACAGCAGTGTCCACGACGGCCCCAGCCCCCTAATGGGGCCATAGGAGAGGGAAGACAAAGTGAACTTCTGCAGGTGTGCTGACTAAAAGGAGACCTGTGGGATCCTGTAGGATCATGTAACCAGCAAGCTGAGCCTATTAGGAACCACAGGGACCAGCAGGGAAGCTTCCTGAAGGTAGTGGCATCCATATAAGAGGGGAGGGAAAGGAGAAAAGCTTTTTCTGGCAGAGAGAACAAACAGCACATGCAAACCTGGAGGGCATTCTTCCCTAAGGGGCTGAAAGGAGGTCAGTGTGGCCAGAGAAGAGGGAAAGGACAGCTAGTCACAAGCACAAGGCTGGACTGTGTGGAGCTGAGTGGCTCACTAAGGGTCACTTGGCTGTACTCTGAGGAAAACAGGAAAGTCAGTCAGTGCAGTCTCAGGAAGGGGTGACAATGATGATCTTGTTCCTTCACTTGAGTATTCCTATCTGCCAGGGCCTGTTCAAATGCTTTACGTTCACAGTTTCCAGCTCCCCCTCAATGTGGCGCCCGTTCAGACATGAGATGCACCCAGATGACAATAGCCCAGACTAGGCTAGTGGTACAGGAGATGGAGGCAAGAAGATCTGAAGAGTTTCACCAAGGGCAGAGATTTAGAGAACTGATGGGACCTGGCAATGGATGTGGGAGGGAAAAAACTCAAGTTTTGACTTTGAGCATCCAGGTAAATGGTTGAGGGCCTGTGATGCTGTCGGTTGTGGCCAATTCCATTTCAGACAGCTTGAGTTTAAGGTGGATGAATGAAGGGACACTGGTAAGAGGTGATGTAGATGTGGATCCCCAAGAAAGGCTTGGCCCAGAATCCTGGGTCAGGTGATAGCAGTGGGCTGACAGAGTGGACAGAAGATGAGGTCACCTGGGGGAGATACGGAGGAGTAACAGGGAGTCCTGGACACTCATGCTGAAGGGGCTGGCAAGGCAGAGCAACACATACCTGGCTGAGGAAGAGGATGGTAGGAGGCCCAGTGAGACCAAGTGGCTGAGCAATGCCCTGCCTTCCTACTTTTGTGCCTAGAATTGTATTAGTGTTCACACCCTTGAGTTAACAGGCTAGCAGCCCACTTCTGAATTATCATCATTAAAACTGATCTGGCATTTCAGTTCAGAACCACTTTCATACAATGACCATACTTGAACCTTGCCACAACTCTGAAATAGGTGTTGTCAACTCTACTTTTAGAGGAAAGTGAGACCACTTGCTCAAAACCACAAAGCCTGGAGAGAAGGGCCAAGCAAGCTGGGGCCTAGATCCAGGGCCTTGAGATACTAAGCAGAACTACTCCTCATATGCACAGGACTCCTTCCTAAAGAGACATATACATCCTAAGCAGTGTCAACACATTAAACTCCTATTTGCACCTTTAGTGAAGTAGTTCATCAAGCACAGTTTATGCATCAGAAGAATAGTGCCAGAGGGGCTCCTGGGTGGCTTGGCCAAAATGAGCATCCAACTCTTCATTTCAGCTCAGGTCATGATCTCAGGGTCATGAGCTTGAACCTGTGTCATGCTCCGTGCTCAGTGGGGAGAGCCTGAGATTGTCTCTCCTCTCCCTCTTCCTCCGTCCCTCTGTCCCCTGCGTGCACATGCATGTGCTTGCGCACTCTCTAAAATAAATCAATCTTAAAAAAACACGGGGCGCCTGGGTGGCTCAGTCGTTAACCATCTCCCTTTGACTCAGGTCATGATCCCAGGGTCCTGGAATGGAGCCCCACATTGGGCTCCCTGCTCGGGGGGGAAGTCTGCTTCTCCCTCTCCCACTCCCCCTGTTTGTATTCCCTCTCTCACTGTGTCTATGTCAAATAAATAAATAAAATCTTAAAAACAAAACAAAACAAACAAACAAAAAAACAGAATGGTGCCAGAAAGAAGAGTAAGGGTGGCCAGAGGTAGGGCCCACTTGACACCTCTGCATACAACAAATTAAGAAGGAAACCTGCAAGTTCCTTTGGCCACTCAATCTGTCTAGGTACTACCTAGGACTTGAGACCAGGGGATAGGGTCCCCTAAACCATTTCTTCTCTAGGCTTCTGGGGCACAACAAAAAACTGGCTTGTTCTTCTTCCTAAGTTCCCTCTTGCAAAAATATCTGCATAGAGAACATCTAATACCACTCTAATTCATTGGAATAGTTATGCAGTTATCAACTTTGTAATCAAGGGCTGGTGTAAAAGATAAGCGCAGCCTCTGCCTTTACAGACCACTTACAGACCAGGACATAAAGCTCAAGGGGATATGGGAGCACACAGCTGCCTAATCGGTGTTCCTGGCCTCTCTGCCAGAGGGAGACCTCAAGGCTGGATGGGAACTGCCCAGACCCAGGGGCAAAAAAGGGGAGGGAAACAGATTGTTTCCTAGGTAGGCACTGGCTTGGCCTGTCTGGCTCTAGGCTCCGTGCCAGTTTCTGTGCTGAGGATGCCCAAGCCATGGTTCCCCATCCTCTGGGAGCTCAGTCTACCAGAGATGGAAAAGCAGATCTCTACATCAGTGACTAAAAATCAGTGGAAAATTCCATGACAGATATGCCCAGGGTCAATGGGAATGCAGATATAGGCATCCAACCCTCTGGAAAGAGGGGAAGGGAGGTACACTGGAGTAGTCTTCCTAGAGTGTACATCGGAGCCGAATCCTAAAGGCAGTGTGGCAGCCAGATAAGATGAGGTGAGAAGTGGCAGTCAGGCAGAAGGAACAGACATGGTGAAGGCAGTGGGGAGAGCAAGGCTACTAGTCCTGACTGAGGCAAGTGACAAGAAAACTGCTGATGGCCTTTAGGTTTCTACACTGGGCTAAACATACTTAAGACTGGGGCCCCTTCCATGGGGAGAGGGGAGAGGAGCACAACAGAAATAATTTTAAAGTTTCTATAATCAAACGAGGTCAGACAGCTCTGCACTTCCTCTGGCAGAACATGCATTTAAAAGGAAAAATGAAAAAAGTCACTAAAGCCCAGAGCTGGAAAAACAGACTCCATGAGGTCCTCTGGAAACAGAAGCTGCTGATGGATGCAAATCTTTGAGTGAGTCATGATCAGAAAGCTTTGATTTTCTGAGCCAAGAGCAAATCGGGAGAGAGCTAAATGGATAAGCAGCTCCTTCTTTCCTAGGCTGTGTGTGAGAGGTCAGAGGGCACCAGCCGGACCTTCTGGTATCTGCATGAAGGACTTCTGGGGCAGGCATCAGGGATCCCCTCCATCCCCCTCCCTTATCCTGACCTGCTCCAGTTAGGCCCCTTACCTGATATTGGCTCCAGTCAATGTTCAGAGAGGAAGTCAGGAAATCAGGGATGCTCAGTGGGGCATCGACATAGTCCTGAGGGTAGAAAGACACTTGTGAGATGCAAGAGGCCACCAGGAGAAGCCATGGTGACAGGCAGGTCATAACCCTGAAGCTGTGGCTACCAAAGGCAGGCATGACATCCCTCCACAGTGCTTGCCTTCTCTGGGCCAGAAACATATGCTGCCCTAGGAGGGACAGTTTTAAAATCAAAGGGACTAGACACTGCTTCCAAGTGGAGTTTTCCAGTGGGCCATTCTAGTGTTTGCTGCCAAAACAGACATGATGAATCTATAGTCAGCATCCAGCAGGCTCCCGTGGCCGGCTTCTGCCGACTGGGAAAGGAACAGAATGCTGGTCCCACTTTTTACGCAGATGGTAGAGCAGAGAGGAAGGATATTTCCTATCCTGTCCCTGAAAAAAAAAAAAAACCTTTGAAGAGAGGGATAAATTAAAAGGGGAGAGGAAAGCATATATGAGAACTTCAACATGTACATACAAAGACAAGAGGGAGGGAAAATAATGATACTCATCCATGGCAGAGAAGAGAAAGGAAAAGGTAGTTGTTTTCCCCAAAAAGACTGCAAGCTGTTCTCTATGCCCTCCCTTTGCAAAGAAATGTTAAGACCCAAGTTGATGATTGTTACTGCTCATACCTGCTTCCAGTTAAAAATGAGCCCTTCAGCCATGTAATCCCGATCCTTATATTCCTTGAAAAATTCACAGCCTGGAAAAGAAGGGCAGAGTTAAGACATCACCTTTGCTAGCCCAGTTTCCTGAGATGCCTCTGGGTGCTAAAGGACCGAAACAGCTACCAAGTCATAAGCTTTTCCGTACTGGGGAGCCCCATATGTGACCACAGCTGACACGGTTGTGGACCGGCACGGACAGGCAAGAGCTAGTGCTCCTTCAGTTTCCAGTTACAAGCCTTCCTGATAAGGTACTGTCAGCCTGCAGACCTCTTTGTATCTTTCTCCATCTGGGCTCAGTGGATACTGGTCACTTCTCCCTGATTTCAGGTCCTTTGTCCTACTTGTCCCTGAAGTGCCAACGGCCAACAAACAAAGCATGGTTTACAATCTGAGTGTCAACAGCCATTTTTCTCAGCCACCTCCCTAGTAACTGAGGATCATTTTCCCTCCTACCACCAACCTCACAGGCCTCTGGTGACATAGTGGAAAAGATCATAGACAGTGCCTGAAACATGACAGGTGCTCAAGAGACATGTCTATCTTCAAAAGACCTCGCTGAGAGGTGCTTTCCTGTCTCATTCTCTAGAAAAACTGTAAGAAACTCTGCCAGAGTAGGCCCTCAGGAATACAGAGAGGAACTGTGGAGAGAAAGGGTTTCAGCAACATTCTCGGCTTCAAATCTCGGCCTTTCACTTAGCTCTGTGACTGCAAGCAGGTGGTGTAACTTCCCTAAGCCTTGATTTTCTCATTTATGAAATGGTTAAAAATGAAACAATACATATAAAACACTAGCAAGCACAGGTACAGATGGCTTTCAAATGATAGCCATTAGTGTTATAAATAATGGTGGTGTTGATTGTACCATGCTGCTGCTGCTGCAGGAAGGGCCCACACGGCCAGCCCTGCTGCTTATAGTCAACTGCTTGGCTCACAGACAATGAGGCTCGCTCATCCACCATAGCACGGGGAGCATACTGGGGCTGCTGTGACCTTAAGAGTGGGAGAAGGCACTTCAACGTAGCTTCTTGAAGTTATTCTCACTTCCTCAACCAGAACCAATACAAACTTTGGAGGCCACATGCCTTTGGCCACAGGTCCAAGTCTGGTGAGGTCCCCACCCAATGGCAATAAACGGCTATTGGAATTCTGGAGAGGGGGCCACAGGCCAAAAAAATTCACATGAAACTTCCCCAGCTACTCTTGGGCCAACCTCCCCTCCTGTGTGAGGCCACCCCAGGGAAGATAGTAAAGGTTCCTTTGGAGAAGAAGGTCTGGAAATGCGGCCCAAGTCCTATATCCTGGGCTTCCATTCCACACACACTTCTGCACTCTAATCCCTCAAGGCCTCACTGCTGACTGAGAAGTCAGGAAACCATCCTCAGCTCTAACACTCCAGTCTATTCTAGGGTGCCCCTCTGGCAGAAAGAAGAAATACAAATATCAGACAGAGGCCCTGGGCTTATGAGTCCAGATTTAGAAAAGCCACCAATTATTGATCAGAGCTCCTTTGAAGGACTGTTTTTTTTTTCCCAAACTCGACCTGCTCAAATCAACACTGAAGGCTCGGGGCTGAGCTCCGGCCAGCCTGTGATGCAGAGGCAATTTCTTGGGAGAAATGGACAGACTTAAAATAGATTCACTACCCAGGGAAATGCCTGACATTCATTACCTGAACAGGCTCCTGAACCCACTGAGAGACAAGAGGGATAGGACCAAAAGCGGGGGTGAAAACAGCCACTGGCTCAAGGAAAAAACCAATCAGACTTGTGCAGCTGAGCCTTCGGCTATTTTGGTATGCTGAAGGAAGACTTCTCAGAACACTTCTCTGGGTCAAGAGCCAGTCCAAATCCAAGTTCATCGGACAGAGTTAGAACTGAGAGCATCAGAGCACCTGGCTGGCCTCACGGTCTTCAGAGGACTCAGCTGAGATGCCATGAACAGCTACAAAGCACAGCTCATGACTGGGGTTTCAGTAATGCGAACTGTTTCTTTTCCTTGAGAAGAAGTAATCCAGACTTGTAAAGAAATTCAAGAACATAAGCATAGCAGGTTAAAAGTGCTTCTCCCATCCCCTTACCTGGATGTGTGATGGCATCTCCCCCACCTCTGGCTTTATGGTTTCTACTGATTTGGATCCTAGTGATTTCCCTCCCACTAACACACACACACACAACTATCAGATGTAGTACATAGAAACCTTGGGAAGAACAGGGAAAAAAATTCACAGGTTGTAGCATCTTACCATTTTGGCTATTTCCTGCTGGCCCTTTTGTGAAAGCATTTTTTCCCTTACATTGTTGACATTGACATTGTACTATACAATTCTGTGTCCTGCTTCACATCTTAAGCATCTTTCTATATCAAAAAGTCTAAGCATTTTTCTACAACTGTGTAATCACCATTCTGACTAATGAGAATGCTTCTTCTCATGTTCTGCTAGTATGAACAGACATCATGATGAACATCTTCAGCCCCACATTGGCTGCATCACGGGGTCAACAGGTGTTAAGATTTGGGGAGTCTTCTGGCAAGTTGCCACACTACAGCAGAAAGGATACGGTGCTACAGTTCTGGAGCAGTGGTATGCAAACTTCCAGCAAAACTATTTTTTCTAAACCAAGCTCTACTTAAAACCTAAATATAAACAAAGAAAGCGATGCATGGTTCCTCACACAGCACTGACTCTTCTTGTTCATCAGAGTACTTCGGCGTGCAGACCCCCAAAACATCTCCTGGGAGTTGGGAGCTGGGTCTGAAAATCAGTTTTAGAGCTATCTAACTGCTCCAGCACAGACACTCTGCGGGTAGGAGAGGGGCCAGGGGCGTCGGAGGGAGGGACACTTCTGTCACAATGTGGCTCTGAGACTGTCAAGCCCACAGCAGCATCATCATGGTTTGCCTCTGCCCCAGCAGCTTTCAGGAAAGAGGAACTTCCCTGAGCCTTTCCTCCCTGTGTACACATCATTTAGCCTAGTGTTTACTGAGCATGGGTTAGGGATAAATCTGGGACTTTTCCTTGAAATAAGCACCATTATCTTCATTTTCATGGAGGATGAAGCCAGTGCGAGATGGGGTTGAGGTGCTTGTTCAAAGACACACAGAACTATAAGGCTGAGACTCGTGCCCTGCTCTATATGGCACTAACCACTAAGCTGGCAGAGAAGAGTGAAGAGAGACTCCAGGAGAGGCCACGACGGTAAGAGTGCCGGGCTATCAAAGGTCATGGTTTGAATACCACCAGTTCACAATGGGGAGGATACCCTCTCCTGCCAGGCACTGATAAACCTGTAGTTCTAATGAGAAGACCCAGCTGTACAACAACCTATTGTCACTGGCCAGCTTTTGCTATTAGCTCTGTGGCCCCAATATAAGAGGACAAGGTCCAGCACAGGATGGAAGCCAGCTGCTGATGCTGAGAAGCAGGAGAGAGATGTCAAGGAGAGAGAGAACACTTCCTGCTGTCTGTTGACAAAGTCTTGTGCTGACATTAGGGCTCTTCTGGCCTCCCTTGCTGAACAAGCAGGTATTGTCAGAAAGCTTCAATGTTACCAACTGGACTAATGTACTATCCAGTACATTCAGTACTGCCCTGGCCACAGGTCTCACACATATCAGGGCACCAGAGACAAATGCAGCTAGCTCTGTGTACACCAAAGTGTTTACAACATGGTGAGGTCACCAACGGCGTACAACTGGGGACACGGCAATTATGTTCTTCATCACCTAGGGCCTCACTTAGGGCAATTTCCATAAATAACTTGATCACCCCAAGACAGACATTCAAAGGCTCACAACCACAAAGGCCAGCGCAACATCATTAGTTGCTGACACAGAGTAGCCAGTAATGTTTTATGCTAAAACAGTATTTTACCTGCACAGAGTACTTTCACAAACATGATCCCATCTAAGCTTCACAACAAAACCTTGAGTTTAAGCCTTTCCAAGTTCCAAATGACACCTGAGAAAAGCTGAGGCTTGGAGAGGTGAAGTAACTTGCTCAGGGTTATAGTAGTAGTAGTACCTGAGCCAGGAGTTAATCCCTGGACCCCAAATAGAAAGTGCCTTCCAGGACAGTGTCCTACCCTAAGTGTGAAAGCTTAAAACTGAGAGCCATGGTGTCCTATGCTGATCAGCATAAGATCCTCTATGGGGGGTGGCGCTGGGGGAGAGGGCAGATGGTGGCACAGCGTGGTGCCGGGGTCTCAGTCGGTTAAGTGTCTGACTCCTGGTCTCAGCTCGGGTCTGGATCTCAGGGTCATGAGATTGAGACCCATGTTGGACTCAGTGCTCAGCAAGGAGTCTGCTTAGTTTCCCTCTCTCTCCCTCTCTCTCTCTCTCAAAGAAATAAATCTTTAAAACAAGACAACACAAAACATAAGATCCCCAGGAAAGCTCTAGGATACCTATGTACCTAAGTATAGATGGCCTCTTGAGAGCCCCCAGTCCTAGGAAACCTGTCACTAGACTAGACCCTGAAAAAAGCTCCCTACCTGGATATGGGATGGAGAGGAGAGTGAAGTCGGCATAGCGCTGGGCTTTGTCCACCTTCTCGGAGGAGGTTACACTACAAGACAGGACACAATGTGTTATGGCATCACAACACATATGCACCATTCCCCAATGAGTATTACAACAACGTAAAATGAACCTCTTGCTAAAGAAACTAGTCTTCAGAACTAGGAATGATTCCCTTCAGCAGTGCTAACTTTGAACAATTAAGAAATGTAACTTCTCGGGGGTGCCTGGGTGGCTCAGTGGGTTACGCCTCTGCCTCCGGCTCAGGTCATGATCTCAGGGTCCTGGGATCAAGCCCCACATCGGGCTCTCTGCTCCACAGGGAGCCTGCTTTCTCCTCTCTCTCTCTGCCTGCCTCTCTGCCTACTTGTGATCTCTGTCAAGTGAATAAATAAAATCTTAAAAAAAGAAAATAAATGTAACCTCTCTGCCCCCTATTCTAACTTATCAAGCAAGAGAGGTTACCCTTCAATTCTGCAGCACCCATAACAACCTTCCTGCTAAGTCCCACAAATGAAGGCAGCACAACCACCCCAACCCAGAGGGTAGAATGACACGACAGCAAGTAACTGAGACACTGTCCAAAGGGGGCTTCAGGGGGACTGTCGCCTCTACTGTCTTCTCCAATATTCACTGAGGACACTCCTAAACAGGATGGACAAATGGCATCTGAAAGGGAAAGACTTACGACATTCTGATAGATGAAGGCAAGGAGAGAGAAGGGAATATTCAGGTATCTACACACAGCTGAGCTGTAAGGCCACAGTATGCCTTATTTTCTAAGACAATCTCAGCATAAATAAAGCCAATATTATGAAAAATTTTAAAAATTTGGGGGGGGGAACTTCTACAATCTCATCCCCTCAACCCAGCTTCCATTATTTTCAAATTTTGCCTTATCAAATATCAAGATCTGGTCCATATGTAAAGTAAAAATTGGGTATATATATACTGATTTCGGTTTTTGTTGTTCTACTTGAAGGAGACTCTAACCTACCAGACATGGTACAGAACCTGGAGCCAAGGGATGAATCTTCAAGAACATCTAAGAGGAGGAGGCAGCAGAGCACAGGTTAGAGACTCATGGCCCCTCAGTTACTTATCTCCATGACTTTGAGCAAGTTACTTAACTTCTCCGTGCTTTAGTTTCTCATTTGCAAGAGGGGCACAGTAGAACCTGCCTTGCAAGAATGTTTGAAGATACAGCTAGAAGATGTACAGAAAGCCCTCACCACGAGGCTTGGCATGTAGCAAGCCCTTGGTAACTGTTATATACCATCACTGACCTGAAGAGTGGTGAACGTATCACCTCTGCCTATTTCACAGTAGGTGGCCTATACTTACTTCATGCCAAACTTCACCTTCTTGTTCTCCACCATCAGGTCACAGATGTACTTGACGGACAGGTACCGAAGCAGCTTTATGTCATAGCCTCTGACCTTATCAAAAAGATGTGTGTCGGAACTTCTGAAACAAAGAGCCGAAGGGAGAAGCTATACTGCACATTCATTCAGAGAAGTTTGAGGGGTAGGGAACGTGTTCAAGGAAGTATAGATGTCATTGGCAAGAACTTCTGTTTCCCTTCTCTGTAAGGTGGGGGGGAGGGCCGAGACAGGACAGCTGGCTTCAGGGAAGGTGACTTTCTAGAGATTACCCTGCTCTCTGGGACATATTTCAAAGAGGAGCAATTTGCAGCCGGGAACTGGGAAAGAGCTTTTTGGCACTGCTTGACATTAAGCCCGAAGACTAGATAATCTGAGTTCTAAAAAGCAGCAAGCTGGTGGCTGATAGAGTCTCTGAGCTTCCATTAGAGTTTATCTCCCTCCACCCCACCTTTTTCCCACTTCTGACCATTTTTAGCCACATGATTTGCTCATAATGTAACAGAGTGAAATGCTTGTTTGGAGATGGACTTTTTAGAGCTATTTTAGCAACTGATCATGAAATACTAGCAAGTGAATTCCCTCTACTTAGCAGGTCTAAGAAGAAAGGAGATAAAATTTTTCCAAATCCCCCCAGGCTGTCTAGTCATACAGATAAAGGCAAAAGCAGAACGAATACACAGTCACCATTAATTTTTCAATGCCCACTGCTTTGCTGTCCACAGCAGTCTCCTCGCCAAGAACAGTGCATGCTATGGAACACGGCCTGGCTGAGGCAGAGGTTGTCTGATCTCAGGGGAAGAGCCAAACATTCTTGAGCACAAGCCAGGGCTGCAGCTCTCGGAACTAACAGACAGAACTGGGCATAGTGAGATGCCTTTTCATGCACCAAACCAAGATTTTGGGCAACTGATCTTACTAGGGTGCTTGTGTAAATTCCAGAGATGCCTGACACCAGTTAAAGACTTTCCACCGCACAGACCATCCAAAGGAGCTTTTCCAAAATATCCTAGGGGGTCATTTTCTAAAAACGTTTGGAAAGGAGGTAGAAGAGTGTGAACCAACCCATTTCCTCCCTTTAAGGGGCCTAAAATACTTCTCTGTATCAAGTTCTATTATGGCATCAATGACAACTTGATGAATTGTATAACATCTATAGTCTCTGGGTCTCCCCATGGGGACTACAGCCCTTGCCTTGTGCCTTGGTACCAGGTGTGCTGTGTGACACCCAGCAGGCTGGCTGCCAGCATCCTGGTCACACCCTGTAACCAACAGGGCTTGAACACACAAACAGACGTCCGAGCCCTGTCTCAGACCTGCTGACCCTGGGGCTGGGAGATTGCCCAGGAGGGAGAGAGATTGCTTAGCCAGCCATTAAAATCAGCTCTGGTGAGAAGTTATGGGATGGACCTTAATGACCCTATTTCCGGGACATGGAGTTAGCAGTGGAAGGAAAGGAGCCAAAGCACTCACCTGGACCACTGACGAACATAGTATGAAAATGCCCAACACTGGTCAGATACCCTACCCCCATACAAGCCCAGATCCATAACAATCTGGCACTGACCGAAGAGCGCAGTCCTCCTCGGTGATGTCCTCTGAATCTGCCCAGGCATCATCTGCACCCCCTGCCAGAGAAACCTGTCAGCACCAAGGCTGTTGCACAGGGCTCCACCCCCAGGGCTTCCTGACCAGGCTCCTCCCACCCCACTCTGACACCACCCCCAAGGGCAGCCCTCCTCTCTTTGGTATCAGATGTCCCGGGTGCCTGGCAGTCTTCTTTACCCCAGCATCTCCTTGAGTGAAGAGACGGTCCCGGCCTCCCCCCAGATTGCTCATACTCTCTACCTATGCCACGGCAGCGTGGGCGGCGATTCTCTGTATCTGGGCTCTTGTTCTTAGTCAGAGGAGGTAGCTCAATATTCACCTGAGAAAATATAGTTGTAGCCAGTGCGTCCATACAGCTCCCCCCATCCAGCCAGGGTAGCCGACCTGCAAATGTGCTGGGAGAAAAACAGCATTTTCAGATGCTTTTCTGCGTTTTTTTGTGTTCTTGTTTTTCCCAGCTTTATTGAGATATAACTGACATACAAATGTCTAAGTTTAAGGTTTACAAAATGCTGATTTGATACACTTATAGATTGTAAAATCATTACCACCATTGCGTTAGCTAACAGCTCTATCATGTCACACAATTTCCTTTTTTTTTTTTTTTTTAAGATTTTTAAATTTATTTACTTGACAGGAGATCTCAAGTAGGCAGAGAGGCAGGCAGAGAGACAGGAGGGGAAGGAGGCTCCCTGCTGAGCAGGGAGCCCGATGCAGGGCTTGATCCCAGGACCCTGGAATCATGACCTGAGCCAAAGGCAGAGGCTTTAAAAACCCACTGAGCCACCCAGGCACCCCTAATCATTTCTTTCATGTGGTAAAAACATTTAAGATCATCTCTCTTTGCAACTTTCAAGCACAGAATATTAATAACTATAATCACTCTGCTGTACAGGAGATCCTCAAGTTTGTACCCTCTGGTCAATGGCCAAGATGATTTTCTTAAGTGCGCAAAGTTGAAGAAACGCCCAGGACTCCGCAGATTAATCTATACCCTGTCGAGGGAGCATCTCTCCCAAACAAGAGGCACCAGAATGCTACGAAGAGTACCAGTCAGACTGAGGGGCTGTCACATGTGTATGTGTGTAGGATTCGATGTTACTATGTGTGTGTTCTGGGCATGGCACTGAAACATTTACACTACATTCTCAGCGAGCCCATGAGGTAGATGTGGCAGGTGGCATGCACCGCTGCCACTTCACAGAAGGCACAGGGAGGTGACATGATATGTAAGGTCATACAAGGAGGGGTAAGCTGGGATTTGATCTAGACCCATCTACCTCCAAAGCCTGTGTTAATCATCATTTGGAACTGTTCAGCACTGGGATGAGCAACCTTGGAAGCAGGAGAGTCAATTAAGGAAGAAATGTTTGGGTTTGGTTTGGTTTTGTTTTGAAGAAATTACATCTCTCTCCTCAACAAGGAAATGCTGTAGTTGTAACTGAGCTTTTTTTTTTTTCACTCTTTGCCTCATTACTCACTTTGAGAGCTAGAATCCTAGAAACCAGGCAACTGGACTGAACTTCAGTTTTTTTGTTTGTATGCTTTTTAATTTGACAGACAGAGATCACAAGTAGGCAGAGAGGCAGGCAGAGAGAGAGGAGGAAGCAGGCTCCCTGCTGAGCAGAGAGCCCGATGCGGGGCTCGATCCCAAGACCCTGAGATCATGACCTGAGCCGAAGGCAGAGGCTTAACCCTCTGAGCCACCCAGGCGCCCTTGGACTGAACTTCAAAATCTAATTTTAAGACTGTATCTTTAGGGGCGCCTGGGTGGCTCAGTGGGTTGAGCCTCTGCCTTCGGCTCAGGTCACGATCTCGGGGTCCTGGGATCGAGCCCCACATCGGGCTCTCTGCTTGGAGGGGAGCCTGCTTCCCCCAGCTCTCTCTGCCTGCCTCTCTGCCTATTTGTGATCGCTCTCTCTCTCTCTCTGTCAAATAAATAAATAAAATCTTAAAAAAAAAAAAGATACAGTCTTTTTTTTTTTTAGATTATTTATTTATTTATTTGACAGAGATCACAGGTAGGCAGAGAGGCAGCCAGAGAAAAAGGAAGGGAAGCAGGCTCCCCGCTGAGCAGAGAGCCCGACATGGGGCTCGATCCCAGGACCCCGGGATCATGACCTGAGCCGAAGGCAGAGGCTTTAACCCACTGAGCCACCCAGGTGCCCCAAGACTGTATCTTTAAACTGTGATGAGATCCAGTAGGGTTGGGGGCATGGGAGGAGATAGGTGGTAATGGGTAGGCCAACTAACCCAGAGTTTAGCTAAAGGCTAGGGATGGCAGTGAGGTGGCTGTGAGTTTTTATTAAAGAGAAGGGCAGCTGCATGACAGAGAGGGGTGAAGTTCATTTCTCAATGGGCCACCCAGACCGGCAATGTAAAGCAGGTCCCTGAAAGAGTACAAAATACTGCCTGAGGCCTTCTTTTTCTTCTCTATCTGTTAGATAATAAGAGAAACAAGGTTTTGTTGCTATAGGAAAGGGATGTGAGTGGGCATCACCAGGTCACCTTCTAGTTCTCTTGAAGTAATGACAGCCTGGGGGAGGGGGTGGATAATAGAAAAGGAACCTCCATACAACCTAAGGCAGGGTGTGATATTTTTTCAGGGCTGGGGACAAGAAGAGATTCGTAGGAAGGTTGTCCCAGCAGTCTGTGATGTAGGATGTGGGCTGGGATTCCTGTTGACCTGAGAAGGATGCATTCTGGTGTGAGCTGCTTAATTTTTTCTGGGTCCAAAAGCATTTTGAAAATCTGATGAAAATGATCAACTATCTCCAGAAAAAAAATGTATGCACCACAGTTAACTTACATTTTAGAGGTTCCTGGACTCTCCCAAGTCCATCCATGGACCCACCTCAAGCCCCTGTTAAGAGCTGCTCTAAGGGAACCATCCCAGGAATGGGGAGCAGGGAAATGGAAAACTGTAGCAGGGAAGTGTCAATCCCCAGGGATAGCATCTGAGAAACTCTCATGTTAAGTGGGGAAGTCTGATTTCTGACAGCAAGACAATAGGGGTGCATCAGCTTGTTTTGAGGTCCCCCAACCCCTGAAATAATCAATTTTATTGGGACCAGACCAGTGGTCCGTGGGTCTTAAAGACTTCTATGCATTTGTCAATTTTCTTCTTCAGGTTCTTTTCAGCCGGTTTCCATAGCCTCAGGAGTGGCTTTTTCTTCGAGTAATGGATCTCGGCCTTCTCCTTCCTCTTGTCCTCCAGGGTGGCTGCTACTGTCCAGTACTTCCAACCAAGCAAAATTTAGTGTAGGCTTCCAATACAACCGTGGGAGCAGGGAAAAACCACCACCTGCTTTTTCTTGTCATAAGGTGGCAGGATCCCTTGAGGCGGTCCAGGACAGCCAGCCTTACTGGGTCTTGAGGGGGCAGGAGGCCTCGCACTGTCCACCAAAAGATGCGGCAGGGCACTCAGAAGCAGTAGGTGCCACAGAATGGGTTGACGTGCACCCGCTTGAAGAGAAAAGGCCAGCTACTTCAACTTGTTTCTGTAGAAACTGCCAGATATATTGATGCCCTCACAGCACATGACTTCAAGCCTCGCCATACTTAGTTGGCCACGATGGCCGCCCAGCAACCTGGAAGATAGCCTCTGCCATTGAACAAGGGACCTGCCCCTCTGCCATCTTCAGCAGCCGTGTGGGAAAGCTTGTTTGAGTTTGACTGGCGTGTGTTATCATGCCCACCCATCCCCATCATCTAAGTTGCTAACACCAAATCTCACTCTTTGCATTTATTTATTTATTTATTTATTTAGTTAAATCTTTTCAGAGCAGAGATACACACTGTCTTTGGCTCCTGATTCTGAGACTGTTTCTTGAACTCTTTCCTAGGTTCAGATACTTCTTTCTGTCCCAGTCCTCCCATATTCCTTAGATCCATCCTTGCCTTTTTGGTAAGTCAGGCAGCAAGACATGGGCCCATGAGACTGAAAAGGGCAAGCTGGCTAATTCCCCAAGTAAGGCACCAGCCTCCTCTGAAGGAAGGTCCTCAGGCAGTACCTGGCAGAAGCTCTACTGTACTACAGACTTGAACTCCTGAGACCTGCTCCTTAGCCTCATGGCTCTAAACCAGAACCCCATCATTTCTTTCTTTAAGCTTAGCTCTTGACTGAGAAAGCAGGATGCACTGTGAATGCTCTCCATTTATCGAATTGTGAGTGGCCTCTACTTCTGCATGGGGACTACTGCTCTGTAGGATTTGCCTATCTAGTAACCAACTTGGACACATCAATAAAAGTGGCAGACCTTTACTCCCCATCTCTTAAGGGAGGAAAAAAAGATGACCTGTCCCAATTTTAATCATCTGAAAGCTAAATACAAGTGTTGGGGGAGAAAATGGCAGAGGAGAACACCTTACCCTTAAATGCTTGAACTGAGTTTTTAAAGAATTTTGATAATATATTTTATTTAACCCAATTATATCCCAAATATTATGCCAACATATGATCACTTTAAAAATCATTAATATTTAACTTTTTTTGTACTAAATTTTTAAAATTCTATCTGTATTTGGGGCACCTGGGTGGCTCAGTGGGTTAAGCCGCTGCCTTCAGCTCAGGTCATGATCTCAGGGTCCTGGGATCAAGTCCCACATCCGGCTCTCTGCTCAGCAGGGAGCCTGCTTCCCTCTCTCTCTCTGCCTGCCTCCATGCCTACTTGTGATCTATCTCCATCAAAAAAATAAATAAAATCTTTAAAAAAAAAAAAAGAAAGAAAAGGTGCTCAACATAATTGGTCCTCACTACACTTCAACAAAAAATATAAATTAAAAAAAAAATTCTATCTGTATTTTACACTTTCAGCACATCATCTCAACTAGAATGGTTTACTTTAGCCTTTTTTTTTTTTTTACTAATTAAAAAAGATTTTTAAAATTAAGTAATCTCTATGCCCAATGTGGGGCTCAAACTCATGACCCTGAAGTCAAGAACCACATGGTATACTGACTGAGCCAGCCAGGTGCCCTTTTACTTTTAGCATTTAAAGGGGAAAAAAGGTAGCCCTGTAACAATTCCACATTGTTACAGCTATAATTAACTGCAATAACATCAAACATATAGTTCCTCAGTCGCACTAGCCATATTGAACTGAGTTTTGAAGGAAGCAAGTATTTCCTAACACACCTGCCTTCCCCAACCTAGCAGAGGTATTGCCTCTGAAGTATTGGTAATTCACACTGCTATCACCGCACTAGTTACCAAGTGCCTGCCGTGTGCCACACATCTAAGGATGAGATCCCCATTTCAAAACACAACACATTCTCCCACCTTTTCTAATTTCCTTCTCTGTTGCCTGTTTACTTGTCTGCCACTCACTGAGCTCCATGAGGACAAGGACCGCCTTATTCATCTCTGTCACCCCAGACACTAGCACAGGGCCCATTACTGCTTTATCCAAAAGCAGGAACTGAGTTTCCACTTCTAAGCCGGGTGGGTACTTTGCTAGATGCTGGCAGGACAACAGTCAGACAAGGCCCCTGTCCTCAAAGGGATTAGGATTAGGGCAGAGAGGAAATGGCAGACATCAAACACACAATTAAAATGAAGCACATGTAGGGAGGTAAAAAGTGAGTGAACACCGATTGTGTCAGGGGAAGCCAAAAGGTATGAAATGGTATCATGCTGCCTGGACAAGAAGTGTAAAAGGAGAAGAAAGCAGGATTAACGGGAAAGCCCTCATAAACATTTATGAATGCCAAGGACTCCTCAGAATAATTCTAACTCACTGGTCTTCCTCGGACATCAAGTGGCTTAGGGCTCCTTTCTCACAGGCCTGCCTAGTCTGTAAGTACACAATCTGCCATTTAGGAACCCCACTTGTTCAGCTCTTCAGTGTGGCCCTTCTCAAACACATTCAGGAAAGTTCCCTACTCGTAGTGTACAGACAAAGGAGAAACAGCGGACCTGACAAAGCTACACAGGTGTCTCTGCTCTAAGACGTTCCAGAGCCTTTGTTAGATCAATGAACATGTACCAATGGACTTTATGAAAGTGGAGCCTGTGGTCAGGCCAACTCAGGTACGCAGAAGTTCTCATTCATGGACAGGGAATGCTTTACACAAGTGTATCCTTAAAACTACTGTTCTATGGAACACACTTGGGCAAATACTGATTTGAGTATTACCTATATAATTTCTAGTGACAAGCACTATGCTCCACAGAGCAGTGGTCTTTAAACTGGAGGTCCAATAACTTGCAGGAACACGAAAACTTTCCAAAGTGGGAGGGGAAAAGAAAAGCTGTAAGATGGGGCGCCTGGGTGGCTCAGTGGGTTGAAGCCTCTGCCTTCGGCTCAGGTCATGATCCCAAGGTCCTGGGATCGAGCCCCACATTGGGCTCTCTGCTCAGCATGGAGCCTGCTTCGTCCTCTCTCTGCCTGCCTCTCTGCCTACTTGTGATCTCTGTCTGTCAGATAAATAAATAAAATCTTTAAAAAAAAGAAAAAAGAAAAAAAAGAAAAGCTATAAGATATCAGCTACAGGAACTTCCATATAAGCTCTTCCCTACAATCAACCTCTCCAAGGAAGCCTTCATTCAAGTCCCCTTTCCTAACTCCCCTTTCACATTTGCCCTTCTCCCATTTTATAGAAAGAAAGGCAAAAGGGGGCAAGCCTCATATCTCTCCTCCTTACTGCCCGGACACTCGACCACCCACACTGGGTAACCACAGCTGGATTCTGCATGTTACTGGGGCTGCAGCACACGTGCTCGTGTACCTGCCAACCAAAGAGAGAGACCGCATCTGCTCCCCTCCCATTCTCCAGGCTCTCCCTACTTTCATCTGCTCCTCACAGACTAATCCTCCTGAAAAAGCTACTTTCCTCCTGTATTTCCCTGCTCAAAAATCACACTGCTCTACTGGCAAATGCAAGCACCTTGGTCAGCATTCGGCTTCCTGTCATCGATCCCTTCCATTCTCTGGCCTGGCACACACCTTCCACACCAGCCAGGGAGGTGTCCTGGCCCCTCTGGTTCCTGTCTCCATGCCTTTTCCCATGCTGCACCACCTGCTAGGAACACCCTCCCCCGTCTGCCAGTGAGTGTTCTGTTTTTCCTCCAGTGCTCTCAAGCCATGGCCTGCTCACTTAATTAGGCCACTGGTGAGTCACTCCACACTGGTGTCCAAGCTCCTCTTACACCACACTGGAGGACCCTATCTTTCAGTGTAGTAGCCTGAGGGAATTCCAGGTTCAGTTCAAATCCCAGCTCTTTTGGTAAATTTGGCAATTTATTTACTTTGTTTCATCTGCAAAATGGGAACATCAGTTACATCAAAGGATTATAAAAAGATAGGTAAATGAGACCATGCTGGGGAGCCAAATTAACGAATGTCACTAGAGTATCAACCCCATGAAGGTAAGGATTTTTGTCTACACACTGATGTAGGAGGCCTACTTAAGGCCTGAAACATAGTACACATTCAGTAAACACTTAGTAAATTATAAGACTGAAATAATGAACAAACAATAATGTATTAAATTACTTGATCTAATCTAGTTCATAAACCTTTGATGTAGGCATGATTATTATTCTCATCTTATAGAGAAGGACACTGAGGCCTTGTATAGGCAGGAAGTAACAGGGACAGGATCTGAAAGTAGGCAGACTGGCTCCAGAACACAGGGCTGGGTGGGACCCCTGAGTGGCTCAGTTTAAGCATCTGCCTTCAGCTCAGGTCATGTTGCCAGGGTCCTGGAATGGAGCCCTGCATCAGGATCCTTGCTCAGTAGGGAGCTTGCCTCTCCCTCTGCCTGCCAGTTCCCCTGCTTGTGCTCGCTTGCTCTCTGTCTCTGACAAATAAATAACTAATCTTAAAACACACACACACACACACACACACACACACACACACACACACAGGGTGGGGTACTCCGGTGTGACTATCCCCTGGAAGGGGAGAGACTCCCCTGAAAGGTGGTATAAGAACTGGTCTGTTTCTCTGCTTTGCACAGCACCAGGCACCCAGTAATCACCCAACACTTGGCTGGCAAATGCCAAGAACAAGATGACCACACACTTCACATTAAGTCAGTTACCCCAGAAGAGGGTCTCAGGGAGTGTGAGGCTATGGTATATTCTTACCTTGCCCTTGAACAGGATCACTGGACAGACAAACCGTCCTCTGCACCTGGCCGTCTTGCTACGGTTGACGAGGTCTTGCAGCTTGCTCACTTGCACAGTGCTCTGAAACCTAAGGCACAGAAAAGAGGCAGGTCAGGCTGGCTTCTAAGTGGGCATTTTGTATATATGTGTGTGCGTGTGTTCACAAAGACCCCATGAGAGGTCTACAGATGTGTGCGTGAATACTCATTTGAAATTTAGGAAATGCTTTAATCCCTAAATTCTAGATCATGGATATGTTAAGCTTTTCAGGAAAAGAAAAAAAATGCTCTATTATAGGTAATAAAATTTAAGTCATCCTGATTTTAGAATCCTTAAAATGAAAAAGCAAGTGAGCTACTTTGAAGACATGGTATGTAAAATACAGAAATATACATAGCAAACTGGATGCTGACTATGTCTGGAGTGTACATTTTTTTACTCCTGGAGTAAGACGATAGGTGCCCTGGGGACCGTATGGAAATCATAGGGCCATTTTTGTGATCTTGCAGGGAGCAGGCTAAGAAGAAAGTGATAAGCTTCTGATATTTCATCAACATTCCAACTATCTTTAATAGTCCAAACAGCAAATAGGGCAGGGAATGCTGGAGCAAAGGAGGTAAAAAAGCAGCTATTCATGACATGGAGAAATATAGTAGTTACTGCACTGGGTTTGGTAAGAGAGCTTCCAGAACATGAAAGAGTCAGGTTTAGAGATGAGCTCCAGCAAGTCAAAGCCATAATCAAATCAGTATACCCTAAATACAGTGGCTTTTCTTATAGACTCACCTACCAGCTCAATCCTGAGCAAAATGCCCCAAATCAGCCAGGCAGAGGTTCTGGTTGCATGAGAAAGGAGAGGCAGGAAAGTTAAAAGGGTGGGAAACTATGTAGATTAAATGAGTAGAAGACAGGGGAGATGTTCATGTTCCCTCCTTATAAGGTTGAGCTTCCAGGTCAAGTCTTACAGGGCATTTAATTTCTTCTACATCATAATCCTTCTAGGTATCCATGTGTTCTTGCACAGGAAATGCATATAAATAATTGTTTCTAAGTGAGTACGTTCAGCAACTCCTACACATCTGTGGTAACTTTTTAAGTCTACCTGGATGCTGGGGCACCTGGGTAGCTCAATGGATTAAGCCTCTCTGCCTTTAGCTCAGGTCATGATCTCAGGGTCCTGGATGGAGCCCCGCTCCGGCTCTCTGCTCAGCAGGAAGCCTGCTTCCCCCTCTCTCTCTGCCTGCCTCTCTGCCTACTTGTGATCTCTGTCAAATTAATTAATTAATTAATTAATTTTAAAAAAAGTCTACCTGGATGCTGTTGGGATTAATAAAGTCTTTGAAAAATACTGATTTCTTAGTAGTCTTTATAGATACATTCATAAGCCACAGTTACTAAAAATATAATTACTATCAAGTGGGGAGCTGAAATTGAAGTTAAAAAGAGATTTTCAAATAAAAACCTGGGCCAACAGTTTGCTAAATCTGGAAAGAGAACAAGGGGATAAAAAACAGAACTTACACTTCCCATGGTATATTTTTCTGAAAGGTCTGATTTAAGATGTTACTTTTGTAGTCAATTTTTTTCTTTTTTTTAAGACAGGAAGAATGGCAAACTTGAAGAGGCTGGAGTGCCTCTTCAAGGTGCCTATAGAGTGGCACTGGCCACCTAGCCATGCCCTAGAACGTCCATGGCTCACTGAACACCAAGTTCTGCCATTTCCCCTCACTCAGTTTCTCCATGAAATAAAGACACCTTGGTACAAAATAATCTCCTAATTCGACTCAGATGCCAGGAGAATAAAAACAGAGAGTGCACACAATACTGTCCACAGTACTCTTCCTCTCCCCTTTTGGTGGCCCCGGGCCATTTTCACAGATCTGGTCAGCATCATCGATTGCAACAGGATCTCACTTAGTCATACCAGCAGCTCCCTCTAGTTCTAAATGCCTTGAAACTGTGTTTGATTCTCCCAGGCTGAGAGCTTCCATTCGGCAAACTCCATAAAACCAAGATGGAAAACATGCCAGTATTTCTGTCTTAGGGGCTCTGGGCATTCTTTTAATGTGGCAGCAGGCATACTGCTGGTTAGGCTAGTTGGTGGTTTATTTTGCTAGTTCCCCTACTCAGAGAACCAATTCAGCTTCCATTCTTAGTAGTTCCTGTTTTTATTTTTATTATCTCTTGGCCTTGGGCTCTTTTTCTTACAGTGCTAAGCACTGAGCTATGTCTGACACATGATACTCAGATTTGAATGAATAAACGTAGGCTTGTGTATTTATGTTTGTATTATTGGACTGAGCTGTTAACCTGTGGAATCTGATGCTATCTCTGGATAGACAGTGTCAGAATCGAGCTGAATCATAGGACACCCGCTGGTGGCCGAGAACTGGTGATGTGAGGGAACCCCTCAACCCCTCCTATGCTGGAATTGGATGCAGAACTTAACCATTATCCCCCAGTGCCTCATCTGTACTTCCCATAATTCTGGTTCTTGTTACACGGTCATTGCTTATTTACTGGTCTGTATTACCCAGAAGACCTAAGGGTAGGGACTTCATCTATCTGGTAGGGTTTCCACCTGGATCCACGGGGACTGCCACATGGCAGCAGCTCAATGGACGCTTATAAACAAGCACATGTCTTGGCTGTTCAGAGACCCCATATTCAGACTTCTATTCCCAGATGATGGGCTAAACTGGGGTTGGGGGGTGGATTAACAGAACTAAACCACTTCCTGAATCCACTTCTATCCTGTGTAATGTGGTCTAATTAGTGTCCTATTAACACCAAAGCCAGGCATGTAAAGAAGCAAAAAGTTCTGTTTCTTCCCACATGCATACACTACTTTCACTTCAACTGAAAGGCACTGCCCACTCAGAATTACTTGAAGGCCTAACAAGAAGTAAAAAGTAAAAAAAAAAAAAAAAAAAAAGTTCAATAACTCCTCTAGGGTGACGAATAGGCCACTGTGGCCCTGGCCTAGAAGCTGTGATCCTGCTCTTGGAAGAACTGTGACAGTGACAGAAAGAAAAGACAAACAGGTGCACACAGCAGAGTGAGGAAGATTCGGATTTTAAACCCACCCTGCTTACTACTTCTGTGATTTTCAGGAAAGGCAAGTTATTTCCCTGGGTTTTCACTTTCTCTTTGGTACATTGGGAGTGATACCACCTACTTCACTGGCTAGTTGCAGGACTTGAGGGAGCTAGTGTGTGAAACCCTAACACCCACCAAACGGTAGGCCCTTGGCAAACATTCCTTTCCCCTTCTTTAAGGGCTTGACTGCATCAGCACTGAGCTGGTTTCCTTCCAGGAAAAGCTTCTGTGGGGCAACCAAGACTGAGTTCATTAATGTACTTCTACTACAGGGTTGGGGTGGCAGCACCAGGGAGCTTGTGAGAAAATGCAGAAGCTCGGGCCCCACTCCAGACCTACTGAGTCAGATTTTTTTTTGTCACTAAAACACAGGTGATTCACTCATAGTCTAGCGAAGCAGCACCATCTTAACTACAGCTGAGCTTAGTATCAGAATGCCATCACGGCACCAACGTAAAACCATCAGCCAGCACTGAAGAGGGTGAAGAGGAGGGGAAGGGCAAGGAAAAAGAGATCTTTTTCAGAAACTTTATTTAAGGGCTTACAGATGTTGAGTCTACCTAATTTTGGAAGAAGTCAGGAAGAGCTAGAAACCATATATAACGGAGGTATAACAAACCCCAAATCTTTAGGGTTAGAGATCCCAGGAGTTCTTAAGTTATATGACTGAGGATATGATATAATTTCTATGATCCACATACAATTTGTTTTTCTAATTCCTTTCTTTTCTCAGTGAACCCCACCACAACCTCATGAGATGGCACACTTCCAGAAATTACATTTTACAGATAAGGTATCCAAGGCTTAGTCCTTACACTCCTCTCATCTGGTTATTCCTCTGCTTCAAAGCCTTCTCTGGCTCCCTGTGGCCTACAGCAGTGGTCCTCAGGCTGTACTGTAGGTTAAGACTCATCTAGAGAGCTCTCTAAGAATGTAGATTCTGGAAATTCTGCTTCAGCGGTCCTAAGATCTGTGATTTTAATGAATGCTCAGAGGATACTAGCACAATAAAACCACTGACACCCACAAGTCCACACTCCTTGGCTTAATGATCAAGACCACATACAAACTGGTCTTTTAGGACATGTCAGGAATGCTACTCATCCTTCCAGTTCCAGCTGAAGAGGACCTCTACCACGGGCTCTTCCTAAACACACACACTCCAAGCAGAATTAACCATTCTCCCTGGTTTGTCTGTAGCAGTGCTTCTTAAACCTTAATGTACATATGAATCACTAGGGCATCGTGTTAGGCTGTGATTTTGATTCAGTGGCTCTGGAGCCATAGATTCAGAATCTCTAGCTGGTTCCCGATCGGCACACTTCAATTGTGAGGGCCTGCTGCACTCATCATAATTTCACATCTATAGAGCCGTGCTTTCACAGATACTGTGGACCACAGCTCCTGGATTCTCTTAAAATCACCAGCAAGCATGGAGACTAAGGGAACAAACTCTGAAATCAACATAAAGCATCTCCTGGAGCCTCCATGCTGTGATGATTTATTAGTGTCAAACAACTGCCACCATTTACTGACTACCTTTGAGTTGTATCCATATATATTCTCGTATATGACCTGTTGTTACCCAGAGAAAAAGTACTTGGGCCTTAGTAGGGCCTCCATAAATGGTAGCTCTTACTTCTATCTTACAGTACCCATGCCAGGCTTGTAATAGCCCCACTTATCATCTGGAATTATACTAGCCACTTTTCTAAACAGAGACAGAGACTGACCAATGAGATAACCAAAAGACAAAGAGATTACATAATTTGCCCAAGTTACTCAAAGCAGTCTGACTCCAGACATCAGGCTCTTAAGCCCTATAAATGGTTAGGGATCTTAAGAGGTCAACAACATAGCATAGCTCCCACCCCACTCTCTTAAAAAAGGGCACTAAGGTTCAGAATGGTGAGGTGTAAAGTAAGCTGCCTTAGGTCAGTGAGCCCTAGGGTGGGGGAGAAACAGAAGTCCAGGATAGTGACTTCCAACCGCTCATTCTATGCCAGGCTACTTTGTCAATCTAACTTATCAAACCCTGAATGAAACAAAAAGTCTGATAAGGTTTCACACCTGGGGGAAAGGAGTCTACCCCACCCAGTTCCCCACACAGTTGCAGACTACCTGACTCTGGGGATGAGCTGTCAGAGCCTCCCCAGACAGGCACACTCTAGTTACAAGATGCTCACGTGTCTTTCTCCTTCTCAGAACTTTCATACTCCAGGAACACGATGTGCTGGGGGTAGTGGCCACAGATATCCCCATTCACATTTTGGATCACACTGTAACAGTAGTCTCGGCCAAACAGCTCCAGACATCTCTTCTCAATGCGCTCAACCTGCACAGAGGAGGAGACCTGAGCATAAAGAAGATTCTGGGATTCTGAGTATGAGAATTAGGCAGTTCGTGACCTGCAGAGGTCACTGGCAATGACATGGGCCTCTGTGATTATTATGCAATGCTAGGAAGAGACACATTGCTGGGACACAGGCCCTAGATGTGTACTTCATTAATCTATATGCAGTATGTTTTGGGAGGTTTCTGAACCCCTCAGTGTTGCAGTGAAACTGTTAAGCACTTGAAGGAAAGGGCCACAAGTTTCATGAGATTTTCAAGGCAGTCCACAACCCATAAAATATTAAGAACTCTTGCTCTAGGTTACTTTAACTAACATTAATCCATTATCTTCCCCTGGCTCCAGATTACTCCCCATTCTCTAGTCACAGACAAATACCCAGACACTCTAGTTAGTGTCTAAAAGGTAAAAGATGCAGACAAGGCTGTCTCCCCACACTCCATTTATTTATCAAATAAAAGGATGAACTCCCCTTAAAATTGCTCATATTTAGTTCACAATTCAGGGAAAGGTCCACTAGAAAAAAGGCACAAGACGTGTAATATCTTGAGAAATCTACAAGAGATCAGGAAGCCTGGAGAGGCTTTAAAGCTGGCTACAGTGAAAGTCAGCTAAACTTAAGACAACCCTAATCTTCAGGGGTGTAAGATGGAAGAGGGGCTCAGCAAACCCTGCACAGCCACTCAAAAGACCAATGGAGAGGAAAAAACTCATAGTGGCTTAAACTAGGAATTCTCAAATTTTAAGATGCATGAATATCATTAAGAAATCTATTAAAAAATACAAATTTCAGGTTCCCAACCTCAGAAATTCTGACTCAGTAGAACTGGATGGGATCAAGGAACCTTTATTTTTAACAAGCATCCCAGACAATGCTGAAACAGTGGTCCTCAGGCTAAGATCTGAAAATCACTTGGTTGTTTGGAGAGTGGGGAAATCCCATCATTACTGAAGTCTTCCCTAGGTTACTCCAGAGAGTAGCAGGATGCCAACTGCAGTTATGTTCCAGCAAGTATCCCCTGGAGCCAAACCAGAGTTTCATGGCCCAGAACGGAAAAGAATCCCACTGGAAAGTCTGATGCTAAACCTGCCAAAGCACATGGGAATAAGAGACAGGAGGATCTGCAAGATTCCCATTTGACTGCCAAACAGTGCCTAGGGAATGGCCTTACCAGGCTGAATGCCTTCCAGGTGTGGCAATAAGGAGACTGACGGGAACTAAGACCTGCTTTTGATAAAGGAATAGAGGGAGTGCGGGCTCTTTTCCTAATCTGTAGGGGAAGAAAAGAGATGGGCCTAGTCTAAAGTCACACGCAGGCTGTAGAAGGAAGCAACACACTCAGTCCATGTCTTGGTTCCATTCTGACTTCTGACCTAGAGCAATTCTCTAGACCTTTTTTTTTTTTTTTAAATCATCTCAACCTGGGGGGTTTTGTACCCACAACCTGATGCACGGGAATAACCCTTCTCAGCTTCCCCTCTCTACTGTCTGAACATGGACTCTCAGCTCTGATCCTTGACCTCCAAACGCCTTGTCTCAAACCAAAGGACGTCCTTCCTTGGCTCATTCGGACCTTAGTTCTTCCTTTTTCGGTTCTTGAACCCGACCCTTACTCTTTAGGTCCGGACCCTGGAAACTTCCCTCTCTCCTTCCTCTGACCCCTGATCTCCGCCTTTCTTCCGTAACTTTTCAAAACGAGTTCTCTTTGTGCTCATTTCAACTCCAAACTCACCTTAGAGCCACCCGTCCCGCTGCAGTCCTTGGCCCGGTACTGAGTCCGGGAGAACTCCTCTAGCAGCTCCCCGAGCCCCGGCTCCTGCGGCGGCGGGTTGCCCGAAGAAGCCGACGGCCCCGCCGACGCGGCGGCGGCGGCCCTAGCACCCGCCATGGCCCAACCCCACGTCCCCTTCAGCACCCGAAGTCTCCCTCAGCGCGCTCCAGCCCTGCCCATGGCACCTGGAGTACCGACTCCGAGTCCGGAACCTCCGGAACAGCCTCAGCCACCGCCTTCCCTTTCCACTTCCGGCCCCGCCCCACCCTACCGGATGTTTACTTCGGCCCTGACCAATCGGAGCGCGGGATTCGCGCCCTGCCCCGTGATTACCGGCCCACCCCCAAATGTGGAGCGATCCAAATGGTCCAGGGAGAGGGAGCCGGGGCCACTCGCAGATAACTCTTGCTCCGCCCCTCGGGGTTTCCCCTGGGGAAGCCGGGCTAAACCATTGGGGCTGCAGGATGGGTGTTAGTGAGGGAACTAGGAGGAAGAAACTATGGGAAATAACCGGAGGAAGAGTGGAATAAACCATTACGGGGAGAGAAGAAGGGAACGCTTGGAGGCAACTAATTAGTGTCGGCAATCATAGTAATAATAGTAAGTAAAAATAAAACAGCATTTCATAAGGCACTTTTTTTTACACTGCTCCTTACAACATCCCTATGATTATAGTACTCCTGTAGTAAACCTGTGTTATCAAAGAAGGAAACGGGAGTCATCACTCTGTAGAAATTCTGTAATTGAAAAGCACCATATTTTTCTTTTTTTGTTATTGGAACATTTCAAAAATTCACAAAAGTGGAGAGAATGGTATAATGACCCCCTCATGCATCCATTAGTAAATTTCAGTAATAATCAACATACGCCAATCTATCAGTCTTTACCTCAGCCAGTAAAATAATTTTAAGGCAAATCTCATTATTTCATCTGTGAATATTTCAGTATTTATCTTTAAAAGATTAGTAGTGTTATTAATTTTTTTTTAAGTCAGTTTGGGTGTGTTAAGGAAAATTCAAGTAAATTTGACTTTAATCAACTGTTCATGAACCCAGCAGCATCCCAGGTAGCAAACAGAAAGGAGCTCTGGAAAACTGTACAAAATGGAAGGATTTTATGGTGGGAAGGTGAGACAAGGCAGTTAGAAGACTGGATCATTCATTAGTTTACCTTTCCATAGGGGAAACAGGGATTTTTATTGAAGTGCAGATTACCTCACTAGTGCTGATCAGGAAATTCCTAAATAATTGGTTTAAAACTACACTCCTGAGAGAGGCTGAAACTGCTACTAGGTTAGGTTTTAAGTCTTGATGGCGCCTAGCAAAAGTGACCCCATTTGGGGCCTATTGTTTCTTTTTAACAGGTGATAAAAAACAAACTCTACTTAATACCTCCTGAAGCAGGCAGTCTCTGGTCCAAAGTTTCAAAGAACTGCAAAATGGGGCGGGAGACCGGATGCTTTTATAGGAAGAGAGAAAAATTGAAAATGAATAAGGAACAGGGAAATAAGTATAGAGCCCGGAGTTGGCTTGTAGCCAGGGCATAGGGATGCAGGAGCGCCAGACTCTGGGGGTCCCAAACAGACTAGGATCAGCCACTCACTGCTGACAAAATCCAAAGGCAGAGCAACAGTTGTAGCCAAACTGGAGAGGAATTCGTTTCAACGAGGCCAACACAGGGAAGACCGCCGACTAGCATCTCAAAGACTCTCCAAAATGCCAAAAAAATACTTCCAGGTTTACATAAAGGAAATGTAGGACAAAGGTCAGTGGGTACCTAAGACAGTAAAGGCATGGTCAATCATTGTCATGGGTGGGGTCTGGCTGGCTAGGGCAGTCATCAGGGCTTGAGGAGATAGTTTCAGTTCCCACCAGCTGATACTTTGTCCTCAAGAACTTTTGCTTGAAAGTTAAGAAATAAGCTAGAAAGAACTTAGGGGCACCTGGGTGGCTCAGTGGGTTAAAGCCTCTGCCTTGGGCTCGGGTCATAAACCCAGGGTCCTGGGATCAAGCCCCACATGGGGCTCTCTGCTCAGTGGGGAGCCTGCTTTCTCCTCTCTCTCTGCCTGCTTCTCTGCCTACTTGTGATCTCTGTCTGTCAAATGAATAAATAAAATCTTAAAAAAAAAAAAGAAAGAAAGAAGAACTTAATCAATTTGAAAGTTTGAAGTCACAGTGGAGTGAGTTGAAGTCCTCTTTCTGGGTTGCTGTTTGAGGATTGGCTGACTAAAGCTTCTGTGTAAATGCTCAGGCAGAACATTTACAAGTTATCTGAGTTTCAGTTTGTTAACCTGGTAGTCAGGAATGGCTCTATCTTGGGGCTAAAAATTTATTCACCTGTTCTTCCCCCCTTTTTTTTTAAGATTTTATTTATTTATTTGACACAGAGAGAGAGAGAGATCACAAGTAGGCAGAGAGTCAGGCAGAGAGAGGGAGGGACGCAGGCTCCCGGCCGAGCAGAGAGCCCGACACAGGGCTCGATCCCAGGACACTCAGACCACGACCCGAGCTGAAGGCAGAGGCTTAACCTACTGAGCCACCCAGGTGCCCCACCTGTTCCCTTTTTGATGCCCCTCTTGAATTTAAAAAAAAAAAAATTGGGGCGCCTCGGTGTCTCAGTGGGTTAAGCCACTGCATTCAGCTCAGGTCATGATCTCAGGGTCCTGGGATCCAGCTGGCATCGGGCTCTGCTCAGCGGGGAGTCTGCTTCCCCCTTTCTCTCTGCCTGCTGCTCTACCTACTTGCGATCTCTCTCTCTCTCTGTGTCAAATAAATAAATAAAATCTTTTAACACCCCCCAAAAACAATATCCATGATCCAAACCAACTAGAATACTGAGAATACTTCTTTAAGCCAGTTGACTTGTTTATGTATTTTGTTGTATTTTTTGTAACTATGTCTCCACTTCTCAGGAAGTGTTTATCCAGCAAGCTTGTTCCAGAGAAACTGAGGCACTGGACATCAGAAAGAAATGAGTCACAAGCAGAAAGAACTGTAGGACTACCAGCAGCATAGCAAACCCAGTAACTGATTCACCCTCCTTTGTAATGGCCTAAGATATGTGCACAATGGCATTACCTTTACCGGTCAGAGGAAGGGAAAAGATGGAGAAAAGAATCATAAAATGTAGAGGCCACTTTTAGGCAAATAGGCTTCAGCAATGGAATGTAGAAACGGACCACAGGGACCCCCTGAAAGAATATAGACAGGCCCATCAGAGGACACACCTCAAAATACCCATGTGCCCTAACTAACCAGTGGGCTACTTAAAACCACACACAGTTACCAAAAAAGGGAAAATTTCATATGCTGCCACACTTCCTTACCTTCCCCCTTTAAAAACAGCTCCCAGGGTGAGTGGGTGGCTCAGTTGTTTAAGCAGGGAGGAGGGGCAGAGAGAGAGGGAGAAGCAGACTCCCTGCTGAGCCAGGAGCCTGATACAGCGGGGGATACATCCCAGTATTCTGAGATCATGACCTGAGCTGAAGGCAGATGCTTAATGGACTGAGCTACCCAGGTGCACCTACACCTGAAATTTTAACTGCTAACATTAAGCCAGGGCTTATCAGATTTTTAGGAACTTTATACAAGCTCCAAAACAGTTATGTTAGTAACATACCCATACAAATATAAACTAAGCAGATTAAACATCACTTCCTATTTGGCATGCTTCCTGTGTAATTTAATAAATCAAATAAACCTAGTTTAACATTTTCCCTTGCTATAGGAAGAGGGAACAAATCTTTTGAGATGTTCTAGGGAACTCTGAAATTCTCAAAGTTAGTTCAAGGTTAAAAAAAAAAAAACTTCCTTTAGAATTTGATTTGGGGGACGTTTGTAAAAAATATCCTTTTAGGGGTGCTTGGCTGACTCAGTCCGAAGAGCATGTGACTCTTGATCTCTGGGTCATGAGTTTGAGCCCACTTTTGTTGTAGAGATTACTTAAATAACTAAAACTTTATTTTTTAAAAAATATTTATTGATTGATTTAAGAGAGAGTGAACATATGCTAGCATGCAAGTGGGAGAGGGGGAGGGGCAGAGGGAGAGAATCTTCAAGAAGACTTCGACTGAATGTGGAGCCCCACAGGGGACTCCATCTCAGGACCCAGGAGATCATGATCTGAGCCAAAATCAAGAGTCCAATGCTCAACCGACTGAGCTACCCAGGTACTCCAAGTAAAGCTTTATTTTGAGAAAAATCCATTTAATCAATGTGGCGATTAAAGACTTTGAAGGCAAATACAGAAAGTTACATAGTTGTTTATTAAAAAAAAAAACATTAGCTCTTTTAATATTGAGAAAACTAGGTTTTCTTCAGTAATCAAAGACCTGATAGAGATGACATGAAGCACAGTAAATTATTTTGGAAAGACACAAAATCTTTGCTTCCCAGGTAGATTTATTTAAAAGGTAAAGAAAAACCTCTGTGATTTCTTACTAAAGACCAATAATCTAACAAAACTTTATTCTTTTATTTATTTTTTTTAAAGATTTTATGTATTTATTTATTTGTCAGAGAGAGAGAGAGGGAGAGAAAGCACAAAAAGCAGAGGCAGAGAAAGAAGCAGGTTCCCTGCTGAGCAAGAAGCCCCACGTGGGACTCGATCCCAGGATGCTGGGATCATGACCTGAGCTGAAGGCAGCGGCTTAACCAACTGAGCCACCCAGGCATCCCACTTTATTCTTTTAATAGAGAGAAAACCAAATACTTATTTTGTACCAGATACTTATTTTATATTAAATTTTTAAAATTTTTAAAATTTTAATTCCAGTATAGTTAATATACAGTGTTAAGTTAGTTTCAGGTATACAGTATAGTCATTCAACAATTTCATGCATTGCTCACTGCTCATCATAAATATACTCTTAATCCTATTTATCTATCTCACTCATCCCCCCACCAACCTCCCCTCTGGTAACCATCAGTTTGTTCTCTACTTAAAATTAAGAGTCTTTTTCTTGGTTTGCCACCCCCCCTCACTTTTTAATTTCCTTTGTTTATTTTGTTTCTTAAATTCCACAGTATGAGTGAAATCATACAGTGTTTGTCTTTCTGACTGACCTGTTTTTCTTAGCATTATATACTGTAGTTCCATCCATGTTGCAAATGGCAGGATTTCAATTTTTTTTTAAGAGAGAGAGTGTACACCTGTGAGTGGGGGTCAGGGAGAGAGGCAGAGAGAGGGTCTTAAATGGGGCTTGATCTCAGGACCCTGAGATCACGACTGGAGTTGAAATCAAGAGTTGGCTGCTTAATCAACTGAGCCACCCAGGTGCCCCAGTTATCTTTCTTGCTGACAAGTTCTGTAACAGAGATAACACAAGCTTATTTGATTTTGGTAAGCCCACGTGGAATAAAAATTGTATGTCTACATTATTTTTAATGTTCATAACTCTAAAGGCAATACCTTTTAATTAAACCAACAAACTCATTTTTTTAAAGATTTTATTTACTTATTTAACAGAGAGATCACATGTAGACAGAGAGGCAGGCAGAGAGAAAAGGGGAAGAAGGCTCCCTGCTGAGCAGAGAGCCCCATGCAAGGCTCCATCCCAGGACCCTGAGACCATGACGATCCCAGGACCATAACCTGAGCCAAAGGGAGAGGCTTAACCCACTGAGCCGTCCAGTCGCCCCTAAACCAACAAATTTAAACTAGCTTAGCCTCCCTGAAGTTATCTAGATCATGTGAACTTGAAAAACATTTGGGTTAGGGGCACTGGTGGCTCAGTTGGTTAGCCATCTGACTTTGGCTTGGGTCATGATCTCAGGGTCTTGGGATCCCTCCCCCTCTGCCCCTCTACCCTGCTTGTGCTTCCTTTCTCTCTCAAATAAATAAAATATTTAAAGAAGGAAACATTTGGGTTAGTTTTCTATATTTCTGAGATTTCTGATTTATATAAATGTTTGTTTTTCTTTAAGTCAATTAAATAGAACTGTCTACAAATCAATTTTGTCAATACCATCCAGAGGTAGATAAATCACACATCTATAACATACTTAGATAGACATGCATAACCATGTATATGCAAACAGAGATCTTGCAGCTTTTGTTTTTAAAATTTTAGTCCTGAGACAGGTATGATAATGCAAAACTCACATTATAAAGAAAAGTTGAAACCAAATTGGTTTCTGACAGATGGAATGAGTTAAGGTTACCTGTTCAGATGACTTGAAATTTTTAGTAATATTTCTGAAGAAAGCTTTTTTTTTTTTTTTAAAGATTTTATTCATTTGTCAGGGAGAGAGAGAGAGCAAGCGAGTACACACAAGCAGGCAGAGAGGCAGGTTCCCTGCCGAGCAAGGAGCCCGATGTGGGACTTGATCCCAGGACCCTGGGATCATGACCTGAGCCAAAGGCAGTGGCTTAACCCACTGAGCCACCCAGGCATCCCTGAAGAAAGCTTTTAAGATTTTTTTCACTACTGGATATTTACCCCAAAGATACAGACGTAGTGGAAAGAAGGGCCATATGCACGCCAATGTTCAGAGCAACAACGTCCACAATAGCCAAACTGTGGAAAGAGCCGAAATGTCCTCCAACAGATGAATGGATAAAGAAGATGTGGTCTATATACACAATGGAGTATTACTCAGCCATCAGAAATGATGAATAACCAACATTTGCATCAACATGAATGGAACTGGAGGAGATTATGCTGAGTGAAATAAGTCAGACAGAGAAAGTAAATTATCGTATGGTTTCACTTACTTATGGAACATAAGGAATAGCACGGAGGACAGGAGAACGAAGGGAAAAATGAAAGGGGTGGGAAATGAGAGGGGGAGACAAACCATAAGAGACTATGGACTCCGGGAAACAAGCTGAGGGTTTTAGAAGGAAGGGGGCTGGGGAGATGGGTTGCACCCCCAAATTTGTATTTCTAAATTTCCAGTGATGCTGCTGCTTGAGGAACCCCACTTTGAAAACTGCTGCCATGAGGCAGATATCTGGCTCCAACAATATGTGACTGTGGACAAGTTATTTCCCCTGAGGCTGTTTCCTCACTGGTGAATAGGTATAGTAATCTCTGCCTCATAGGGTTAGGAAGACAATATGTGGCAATGTGTATGAAGTATTTAGCAGGGTGCCCGAAACGTAAGTGGTGTCCAATATGTGGTGCCTGCTGAAGCTGCCGAAAGAGTACTAATCATGATATTAATAATTTATACTTGCATCTAGAATGTACTTATGTACTTATGTGTCATGTCAGACACTATTTGTAATGTTTTCATAGGGTAACTCATTTGCTTCTCCTTAATTGACTCCATTTTGCATTTAAGGAAACCAAGGCATGAAAAGTATGAAGTAAGGGCACACAGCTAAGGTAGTGGAACTCTGAATCCAAGGAGGCTAGACCTGGGCCCACGGTCTTTCTCTGGGCACTATCTTGCCTTGGTGCCAACCCTGTGGTGTTAGGGCTAACTGAGAAGAGACCACAGCTCATTCATTCATCAAACATTCTTCGAGAGTTCTGTTCTATGACAAGTCTTGTGCTGAGGTTGGGATTCAGGGATTAATAAGACCTTCTCCTTCCTCTCGATGAGATTACATTGGAACAACCTTGTGCCCCATAGGTTCTTACTGCCTGATTGGTATGTGAAAGCAATTTTCTCTGAAACATGATGCTTGTATTAAATGATTGGAGAGTTTGTTTAAATTGCAGATTGCCAGACATGCCTGGGTGGCTCAATTGGTTAAGTGTCCAACTCTTGATATCAGCTCCGGTCTTGATCTCAGGGTCGTGAGTTCAAGCTCTGCGTCAAAAAAAAATTGCTGACTCCTGGACCCCACACCTGGCCAGTCAAACAGAGCCCAGGATTGGGTCCCAGAGCCTGCATTTTTCTAGGATCCCAGGGTGTCCCTGACGTACACGGCCATTAACCAGGGTCCAATTAACATCCCCACTGGAGATTGCCTGGCTCATTCAGAATTTAGTGGGCTGAAAATAGTGCTATTGTAGTAAAAAGAACAAGTTGGGGTTATTGGGTTTTCTAGGCACAGGACTATGCCAAACATACCCAGAATCCTGAATCTAAATTATTTTAGCTCAAATAGGGATGAGCTTTCTCCTGACAGGTGCGAGTCCCATTCACTTTTTCTAGGCCATTGTCTCTCTTGATTACTGTTCACTCAACCCATCCCTACAAATTCATTCTGTATTCCTGCCTCACAATACATCCTTCTGTTATTTTTCTCACCTAAAAACCCCCAAACTTCATAAAGTTGGTTGGGCCACCAACTACTCCTGATAAAGGTATTTAGGGCAGTGATGGCCAAGTTTTGTAGAGGCAACTATTGATGGAAAACAAAGTTCATTACAATGATCAACAAAACAAATGCCAAATGTATTTATTTGCCAGGCAGGGAAGATAGTCCCTGAGTGCTCCCAGAAGGGATGAACTTAGGAAGCTTATGAGCTAGAAAGGGAGGGGAGTTGTCATAGTTATGCTCATGAAGGGGTTGATGTGTTCTCTGGGTCCCATGGAATGAGTGGGATAGACTTTAGGATGTTGAATCCTAAATCATGGGAGAATGCCTTCTTACCTATAATTTCTTCCCTATATATTTTTTAAAGATTTTATTCATTTATTTGAGGAGAGCACAAGCAGGGAGAGAGGCAGAGGGAGAAGGAGAAGCAGATTCCCTGCTGAGCGGGAAGCCCACTGCAGGACTCCATCCCTGAGACCATGACCTAAGCTGAAGGCAGACACTTAACCAACTGAGCCACCCAGATGCCTCTCTTTCCTATATTAATGGTCATCTTTTCCTGGTTTAGAAACCTCAAGGTCCATTCTCAGACATGTTCTCTCAGTTCCTGAAGGTATATATGGAGACTATCTTTTTTTTTTTTTAATTTTATTTATTTATTTGACAGAGAGAGATCACAAGTAGACAGAGAGGCAGGCAGAGAGAGAGAGAGGGAAGCAGGCTCCCTGCTGAGCAGAGAGCCCGATGCGGGACTTGATCCCAGGACCCTGAGATCATGACCTGAGCCGAAGGCAGCGGCTTAACCCACTGAGCCACCCAGGCGCCCTGGAGACTATCTTTTTGCTGTGTCCTCACATGGTGAAAGGGGCAGAGGAGCTCACTGGGTGTCTTATAGGGGCACTAATCCTGTTCATGAGGGTTCTGCTCTCAAGACCTAACTACTTCCCAAAGGCTCCTAATACCGGCATATCGTGGGTTAGGATTTCAACATATAAATTTTGTTTTTGTTTTTTTTTTCTTTAAAGATTTTATTTATTTATTTGACGGACAGAGATCACAAGTAGGCAGAGAGGCAGGCAGAGAGAGAGGAAGGGAAACAGGCTCCCCGCTGAGCAGAGAGCCCAATGCAGGCTCAAACCCAGGACCCTGAGATCATGACCTGAGCTGAAGGCAGAGGCTTTAACCCACTGAGCCACCCAGGTGCCCCTCAACATATAAATTTTGGAGGGACACAGATCATAGCATGAATCTACCTAAATGTCTACATCTTAATGTCTACCCCTTTCCTATAAGGTTCCTGACTTCAGTGAAGATGATTTTTCAGAGATAGGAATTTAGCTTCCTTTTAACTCTTCCACCCTAACCAAATCATGGGTCTGGTTTTGAGCACAGTCTGGCCTCTCACTATAGAAAATGAGGATCTTTTTAGGTACTACCAAGAAGGCCCTCTGGCTTTTGCATGTATCAAAGCTTATCTGGCTTGAGCTTGTTATTTTCTTTCTTCAGAGCTTCTATAGAAATGAATAATAGCCAAATAATATCTTGGTCCTTATTATTACAACTGCCTTTGTATCTTCCAAGTACTGAAGCGATTGTCTAGGCTAGTGCACTACCTTCCACTAGAATTCCATTTCAATTCATTACAGACAAGTATAATCATGGTGCTACCGCATGACAAAGCATCCTTTCACATCAACAATGGGGTATTCGTTGACATACAATTTGTTAACACTATCCTGAAGATCTGTTTCCTGGGCCTGTTTCCAGGACCAAATGCCATAGTTTTGGTTCTCTCAGAAGCAGTCCATGAGACAAAGGTTTGAGTGCAAGTAGTTCAATGAGGAAGTGATCCCTAAAAAGAACCTATAGAGAAACAAAGAAGTGAAATAAAAGAAGAATGCCATTTCAGAATGCATTAATGAGCAATTGGTTGCTGTGGGAAACAGGTTCAATTCTTCCGGGGACCTCTGGAAGACCATGTCAAAATTGGATGAAGGATGCTTCTAGAGTACTAACTCCCTGGCACATCAACCTTCTGAACAGACATAGGCATGCTTCTGTGCTCAGAGGAAGCCCATGGGCTTTCAGTAGGAAGCTGTTGGCATTAATAGGAACAATGAGTACCTAGAGATATGGCGGTGCACTGACAGTAGCTGCTACAGCAACATTTCTAAACTGTTATTTTGAAGTTCTGGTTCATCTGTGATGGAGTAGCTGGTGTTAGTCTTAGCTTCTCACCATTCGTAACTGTAAAAACTAGGCAATGTTAGCTGCAGCACTGGATAGTAGCTAATGCAAGCAATGATTCTTTTTTTTTTCCCCCTAGAAAGTGAGAGAGAGAGAGAGAGAGCATGCGAGCATGAGGTGGGGGAGGGGAAGAGAGGGAGGAAGAAGTAGACTCCCCACTAAACAGAGAGCTCACCATGGGGCTCCATCCCAGGACCCTAGGATCATGACCTGAGGCAAAAGCAGATGCTTAATTGACTGAGCCACCCAGCGGCCCCGCAAACAATGATTCTTGAGGAGAGAAGCCTACAACGTGAGCCCCACATTCACAGTGGTTCTCTCCCTGAGGACACTTCAAATTGTGAGGCATGGTATAGAACCCAAGCATAAAATGGGCAGAGAAAATAAAGACTGGAGTTTGAGGCTAGCAAGTGGCTGGGATTTGGGGGGCAAAGTACCAGGGAGAAGAAAGCCTTGTTGAAAGAGCCTCAAGAAAATCTGCCGACAAACATCAAACATCGTGCTGAGAAATTAAGGAAGTCTCAGATTAAAGAAGAGAGATTTTATGTTTCTGGATTGGAAGGTGCCCTTCTCCTTCCATTGTGTTTTCCACAGTATTTGAGCCAATTTACATTCCCACCAACGGTGCATGAGGGTTCCCTTTTCTCCGCATCTTCACCAACACTTGTTATTTCCTGTTTTTTTGTTTGTTTGTTTGTTTTTGTTTTTAAAGATTTTATTTATTTATTTGACAGACAGAGATCACAAGTAGGCGGAGCAGTCAGAGAGAGGAAGGGAAGCAGGCTTCCCGCTGAGCAGAGAGCCCGATGAGGGGCTCGATCCCAGAACCCTGGGATCATGACCTGAGCCGAAGGCAGAGGCTTTAACCCACTGAGCCACCCAGGCGCCCCTATTTCCTGTTTTTTGTTTTTGGGTTTTTTTGGAACTAGCTGTTCTCACTGGTGTGAAGTGATATCTCATTGTGGTTTTGATGTGCACTTCTGTGATGATTAGTCATATTGAACACCTTTTATGGACCGTTTGGTAATTTGTATGTCTTCTTTGAAAAAAGAGGTCCTTTCAGATTTTCTGGCCACTTTTTATGGTTTGCATAGATTTTTGCTCTCAAGTTATATGAATGCTATATATATTTTGTGTATTAACCCATTGTCAGATATGACTTGCAAATATTTTATCCCATTCCATAGATTGCCTTTTCACTTTGTTGATGGTTTCCTTTGCTATGCAGAAGATTTTAGTTTGATATAGTCCCACTTGTTTACTTTTGCTTTTGTTGCCTTTGCTTTTGGTGTCTAATCCAAAAAACATCCTTGCCAAGACAAATGCCAAGGAGCTTACTGCCTATGTTTTCTTCTAGAAGTTTTATGGTTTCAGTGACCTCATGATTTTAACTTGATTACTTCTGTAAAAATCTTATTTCCTAATAAGTTCATATTCTGAGGTACTGGAGGATTAGGACTTCAACATATCTTTTGCAGGGGTACAATTCAACACTTTAAAGGATGTTTAGACAGAAAAATTCTTCCTCACTATACTCTGAACTGCACCAGCTTCCTGCTTCTTCCTTTTGAAGTGGCTGCTTCCTTTTATATCCCAAGATGAGTGACAGAGGTGACATCCAGTTAGCACTTTCCTTTCTCCTTTGGGGCACTGAAGGGCAAGTTTCCTCTATCCTGTAACAGAAATATTATAAAACAGCAATCAAACAAAAATTTTAGTGACATAGAGAAAAGGTAAATACTGAAACCATGGCCCCTTGTCACCCGTATTAGTCAGGGTCCCAGTAGAAACTGGATAGAACATCAAATTTGGGTAAGTTGAGAAAAGACTAATGAAAGAACTAGTTACAAAGGTGTGGGCACAGTGTAAGGAAAATACAGGGACTAAGTAGTCCCTGAGACTAGTGATAGGAAACTCTTACCATCTCCCTAGCCAAGAGGTTGAGCAAAGCAGAGAATTACTTAGAGAGGTCTTGGCAGGATCTCTGTTAAGAGGCCCAACCAGCCCTGGGTGACCTCATGAAATTGAACTGGAGCAATAAATACCCCAACCTATTCTCATTTATCCCTCTGCCATTGGCTGAACACCACCAGAAGGTAGACGGTACAGAAACTTGAATGTGGTCTATGTAGGTCAATCTCTGAGGGCTATAGAAAGCAAGGAGGAGCACGGATCCAGAGAGGCAAATAGAAGACATTTATTCCATCATGTCTCTCTTGAAGACTACAAACCCCTCTGGTCTTTGTAACTTCATGCCTGACTCCCATTCCCCAAGCCATTCTCTATTCAGTCACCAGAAAAACACAGATCTGGTTAAATCAATTCCTCTTTTTTTTTAAATCATTTTAAAGTTTTAATTTTAATTCCAGTTAGTTAACATACAGTGTAATATTAGCTTCAGGTGTACAATACAGTGATTTAACACTGTCATACAATACCAGATGCTTATCATGATAAGTACATCCCTTAATCCCTATCACCTATTTAACCCATCCATGTTTGTTCTCTATAATTAAAAGTCTGTTTGTTGGTTTGTTTTTCTCTTATTTTTCCCTTTGCTTGTTTTATTTCTTAAATTCCACATATGAGTGAAATCTTATGGTATTTGTCTTCCTCTGACTTATTTCACTTAGCCTAATACCCTCTAGCTCTATCCATGTCATTGCAAATGGCAAGAATTCTTTCTCTTTTTTTTTTTTTTTTAAAGATTTTATTTATTTATTTGACAGAGAGAGATCACAAGTAGATGGAGAGGCAGGCAGAGAGAGAGAGAGAGGGAAACAGGCTCCCTGCTGAGCAGAGAGCCCGACGTGGGACTCGATCCCAGGACCCTGAGATCATGACCTGAGCCGAAGGCAGCGGCTTAACCCACTGAGCCACCCAGGCGCCCCAAGAATTCTTTCTCTTTTGTGGCTGAGTAATATATATATATATTTACACACACACACACATATATATGAACATTTTCTTTTTTAAAAATTTTTTATTTCCATTTATTTATTTATTAAAATTCTTTTTATTAACATATAATGTATTATTTGCCCCAGAGGTACAGGTTATTGAATCACCAGGTTTACACACTTCACAGCACTCACCATAGCACATACCCTCCCCAATGTCCATAACCCAAATATACCACATTTTCTTTATCCATTCATCAATTGATGGACATTTGGATTGCTTCCATATCTTGGCTATTGTAAATGAAAAAATCAATTCCTATTTAAAAATTTACTGGAGGGGCACCTGTGTGGCTCAGTCAGTTAAGGATCTACTTTCAGCTCAAGTCATGATCTTCTCCCTCTGCCCCTGACCCCTAGCTCGCGCTTGCTCACTCTCTGTTGCGCTCTCATTCTCTCTCTCTCAAATAAATAAATAAATAAATAAATAAATGGTTTTATTTATTTATTTATTTATCTGAGAAAGAGAGAGTGAATTAGAGAGGGAGCAGGAGGAGGGGCAGAGGGAGCAGAGGGAGGAAGCCCAAAGATGTGGGACTCGATCCCGGGACTCCAGGATCACGACCTGAGCTGAAGGCAAATACTTAACTGACGGAGCCACCCAGGTGCCCCTAAATGAAATACTTTTTAGAAAACTAGAAAAGAGTGCCTGGGTGGCTCAGTCGTTAAACATCTGCTTTCGGCTCAGGTCATGATCCTGGGGTCCTGGGATCGAGCCCTGCATCAGGCTCCTTGCTTGGTAGGAAGCCTGCTTCTCCCTCTCCCACTCCTCCTGCTTGTGTTCCCTCTTGTTGTGTGTCCCTCTACCAAATAAATAAATAAAATCTTAAAAAAACAATTAAAAGATTTTACTTATCCGTTTGAGAGAGAGTGAAAGAGAGCATGAGTGGGGTGAGAGGGGAGGGGTAGAGGGGTAGAGGGAGAGGAACGCAGAATGGATGCTGTGTTCATAGGCCTGAAAACAATATTAATCTTATATATTTTCATCAGTGGTCTTGCCGACCAGATGCATTATCAATGAGCAGGAATATTTTGAAAGAAGTCTTTCTTTTCTGAGCAGTAGCTCTCAACAGTGGGCTTAAAACTTTCTGTAGACCATGTTATAAACAGATGTGTTGTCATCCAGGCTTTGTTGTTCCATTTATAAAGCACAGGCAGAGTAGATTTAGCATAATTCTTAAGCACCTAGGATTTTCATAATGGTAAATGAGCACTGGCTTCAACTTTAGGTCGCAATCTGCATTAGCTCCTATCAAGAGAGTCAGTCTGTGCTTTGAAGCTTTGAAGCCAGGCATTGACTTCTCTCTAGCTATGAAAGTCCTGGATGGCCTCTTCTTCCACGAGAAGTCTGTTTCATCTGCATTGGAAATTTGTTAGGTGCAGCCGCCTTCATTCATGATCTCAGTTAAGATCTCCTGGAGCACTTGTTCTGGATTAGGCTTTGGTTTAAAAAATGTTGTGACTGGTTTGGTCTTCTACCCAGACCACTAAAGCTTTCTTCGTATCAACAATAAGGCTGTTTCACTTTCTTATCATTCATGTGTTCACTGGAGTAGGACTTTTCTTCAAAAACTTTTCCTTTGCATCCACAACTGTTGGGTATAAAATGCCTAGCTTTTTGGCCTGCCTTGGCTTTTTTTTTTTTTTTTTAAAGATTTTATTTATTTATTTGACAGAGAGAGATCACAAGTAGACAGAGAGGCAGGCGGAGAGAGAGGAGGAAGCAGGCTCCCTGCTGAGCAGAGAGCCCGACGCGGGACTCAATCCCAGAACCCTGAGATCATGACCCGAGCCGAAGGCAGCGGCTCAACCCACTGAGCCACCCAGGCGCCCCCTGCCTTGGCTTTTGACATGCCTTCCTCACTAACTGAATCATTTCTAGCTTTTGATTTAAAATGAGATGTGTGACTCTTCCTTTCATTTAAACACTTGAAAGTCATTGTACAGTTATTAATTGGCCTAATTTCAATATTGTTGTGTCTCAGGGAACAGAGAGGCCTGAGTAGAGGGAGAGGGATGTGGAATGGCCAGTTGGTGAAGCAGTCAAAACACATACAACATTTATTGATTAGGTTTATTGTCTTAAAGGTTCTTAGTTCATGGGTGCTAAAACAGTTAAAGTTGTAACACCAAACATCACTGATTACAGGTCACTGTAACAAATACAATAATGAAAGAATCTGAAATATTGTGAGAACTAGCAAACTGTGACATAGACACATGAAGCAAGCAAATGCTGGTGGAAAAATGGTGCCAATAGAGTTGCTCAAAGCAGGGTTGCCACAAATTTTCAGTTTGTAAAAAATGCATTATCTACAAGGTGCCATTAAGCAAAGTACAGTAAAACAAGGCATGCCTGTACTTAATATCCAAATCCTACTAGTAACATTTTATTCTCTATTGGCTTTTACATATAACTATCCATCCCTCTGTCCTTCTATCCATGGATTAACCCATCTTATTTTTTATGCATTCCAAAGTAATTTGCAATCAGTTTCCTTTCCCTTAAAGACTTTATTAACTGAAGTTGACTAACTAGTTGCAAGTTTTTCTTTTGAAATAAATTTTGCAGGCAATAAAATGCACAAATCTTTAGTGTACATTTGCTGAGTTTTAACAAATGCATACACCTATGTAACCAAGATTCCCAGCAAGATATAGAATGTTCCCATCACTCCATAAAGTTCTTTCATGTCCTTGCACAATCAGTCATAATGGGAGATTTTAATATACTTCTCAGACAAAAAAAAAATAGTAATGATCTATAAAATGTGAACAAGACAATTAACAGGCTATAGCTAATAAACACACAGAGAATTTTCTTCCATTAACTGAGAATGCACATTCTTTGCAAGCACACAGAGAACGTTTATGAAAATAGACCATGTACAAGGCTACAAAGGGATTTTTCACGAATTTCAAAATATGAGTATTCCACAGATCATATTATATATATAATAGATATCTGTGATATCTATTTTATATATATATTTATTTATTTATTTGACAGAGAGAGATTTTATTTATTTATTTTAGAGAGATAGAAAGAGAGAGTGCAAACAGGGGTAGGGGGAGAGGGAGAGAATCTCAGGCAGTCTCTGCACTAAGTGCAGAGCCCAACACAGGACTCAGTCTCACCACCCTGAGATTATGACCTGAGCCAAAATCAAGAGTCAGAAGCTTAACCAACTGAGACACCCAGGTGCCCCAAGATACGGTTTTTATGAGGATTATTGCAGGAGGGAACATTGGAGAGAAAGCTAATTCAAACCATTGTAAACAAAAAAGCAGCTGGGGGCGGGATTTGGGGCACTTGGGTGGCTCAGAAGGTGAAGCCTCTGCCTTCGATTCAGGTCATGATCCCAGAGTCCTGGAATTGAGCCCTCTGTCAGGGTCCCTTCTCAGAAATAAGTAAAATCTTAAAAAAAAAAAAAAAAAGATGCTGCCTTTAGGTTGTACATGGTCACATTCACCATCCCACTGGGGAGCCTGAGAAAAGTAAGGCCAGGGACACCTGGGAGGCTCAGTTGGTTAAAACTAATGATGTACTGTATGGTGAATAACATAACACAATAAAAAAAAAGATAAAAAAATAAAAGTAATTTGAAAATTAAAAAATATTTTAGGAGTGCCTGTGTTCCTTAGTGGGTTAAAGCCTCTGCCTTCAGCTAGGGTCAAGATCCTGGGGTCCTGGGATCGAGCCCTGCGTCGGGCTCTCTGCTCGGTGGGGAGCCTTCTTCCCTCTCTCTCTCTGCCTGCCTCTCTGCCTACTTGTGATCTCTGTCTGTCAAATAAATAAATAAATAAAATATTTTAAAAAATTTATTTATCTGAGAGAGAGAGAATGAAAGAGAGAAAGCATGAGAGGGGGGAGGGTCAGAGGGAGAAGCAGACTCCCTGCTGAGCAGGGAGCCCAATGTGGGACTTGATCCTGGAACTCCAGGATCATGACCTGAGCCAAAGGTAGTCACTTAACCAACTGAGCCACCCAGGCACTCAAAAGGTAGCATCTTTACAGCATATGATCCAAGGAAGGGAGAACCAAACATCTCTTTTTCTGTCTCTCTGCCCACCCCCACCCCCCATCTCTACTTCCCCAGGGAATACCTTTGACCAGGATAGGTTCAGTTGCCCATCCTGAGGCAAAATCATTAAAGCTTGCTGGGTGGGGCAGTATTATGGACTTTATGTTTCCTTCCCCATCCAAATTCATATATTGAGACCCTAACCTCCAAAAGTGGGGCCTTTAGGAGGTAATTACATTTAGATGAGGTCATGAGGGTAGAGCCCTTGTGATAGGATTAGTGTCCTTCTAAAAAGAGACTACCCCTCACTCTTTCTCTCTCTGCCACCTGTGGAAACAGAAAGAAGGTGGCTATTTATAATTCAGGAAGAGAGTCCTCACCAGAACCCAACCATGCAGGCACCCTGATCTTCAGCCTCCAAAACTGAGAAAGAAATGTTTCATGTTTAAGCCACAGAGTCTATGGTATCTTGTAATACCAGTCTGAGCTGACTAAAACAGACAGTATAATTGTCTGGCCTGGGACCCATATCAACTTCTGCCCAGAGAGGGGAGGAGAGGTAGTTTCTTAAAAGAAGCTGAATAATGGGGCGCCTGGATGGCTCAGTCAGTTAAGCATCTGCCTTTGGCTCAGATCATGATCCCCGGGTCCAGGGATCAAGTCCCACACCGGGCTCCCTGATCGGCTGGGAGCCTGTTTCTCCCTCTCCCTCTGCCTGCCACTCCCCCTGCTTGTGCTCCCTCTCAATCTCTGTCTAATAAATAAATAAAAAATCTCTAAAAAAAAGAAGGAGCTGAGTACTTTTATCAGAAAAAAAGAAAAAGGGAATGCTGGACAGACAGAAAACCCCAGAGAGGGGCGCCTGAGTGGCTCAGTGGGTTAAAGCCTCTGCTTTCAACTCAGGTCATGATCTCAGGATCCTGGGATCGAGCTCTGCGTCAGGACTCGATCTCCCTGAACTCCCTGTTCAGAGAGCCTGCTTCCTCCTCTCTCTCTGCCTGCCTCTCTGCCTACTTGTGACCTCTCTTGTTGAATAAATAAATAAAATCTTAAAAAAGAAAAAGAAAAACCCCACAGATTTTCCATTTTAGCTTTTCTTTTTCTTTCTTTCTTTTTTTAAAGTGAGCTCTACATCTGAAATGGGGCTTGAATTCATGTCCCCAACGTCAAGAGTCACATGCCGTCCTGACTGAGCCAACCAGGCACCCCTGGCTCCATTAAGCTTTATATACACATTTAAGGATTGACTGCTGAAGAGCTGACTATTTTATTCCTCACAAGCATAAATTAACCTATTTTGTGTGGTAATGCTCTAGAGACTTTATTGATAAGTTAAGAGTAAATTCTACAGGTAAATATGAATTCTTTTTAATTTTCCACATATCCCTCATTTTTAAAGGATTAGTAAGATTTTACTTTATTTTTTAATTTATGTTTTTTAAATTATTTTTCATTTTTTATTCTTTAAGATTTTATTTATTTATTTGACAGAGCGACAGATCACAAGTAGGCAGAGAGGTAGGCAGGGAGGGGGGTGGTGCAGGCTCCCCGCTGAGCAGAGAGCCCGATGTGGGGCTCGATCCCAGGACCCTGGGATCATGACCTGAGCTGAAGGCAGAGGCTTTAACCCACTGAGCCACCCAGGTGCTCCGGATTAGTAAGATTTTAAAGGCAGAAAGGTCTGAATATCTCCACATCTGAAAATGGACTTTATTTTTTCCTTTTCTTTAGTCTCAGTTTTTTTTTTTTTTAAGATTTATTTATTGGTGCTCCTGCATGGCTCAGTGGGTTAAGCTTCTACCTTTAGCTCAGGTGGCCCCCCACCCCCCCCTCTGCTCAGCAGGGAGCCTGCTTTCAGTCCTCTCTCTCTGCTGGCCTCTCTGCCTACTTGTGATCTCTGTCTGTCAAATAAATAAAATCTTTTTAAAAAAAATGTGAGGTTAAGGAGTTATTCAGTTTTATAGACTAGTAAAATGAGGTTCAAGGAATTTACATAACATACTACTCAAACCCACACAGCTATTGGGTATCAGGGTTAGAGTACAACTACCCATTGCCTGACTCCATAGTTCTGGTGCCTCTCTGCAAGGGCTCAGGAACTTTGGATAGTTCAATGTGAGTGTTAAATGCATGAGTATTGACCAAAGTAGTCACAAGTTTGAATCCTGGAACTCCCACTTTTTTGCTATGCAGTAATAATGACAAATCACTTTTGAATGTACTGCAAGTGATCAGCACTTTTTGTGCACAATATCTCATTCAACATTCCTGAAAACTCTCAGAGGGAGAATCTACTATTATCATCATCCCCATTTTACAGATGAGGAAACTGATTAAGAATCTGGGCTCAGGGGCGCCTGGGTGGCTCAGTGGGTTAAGCCGCTGCCTTCGGCTCGGGTCATGATCTCAGGGTCCTGGGATTGAGCCCCGCGTCGGGCTCTCTGCTCGGCGGGGAGTCTGCTTCCCTTCCTCTCTCTCTGCCTGCCTCTCTGCCTGCTTGTGATTTCTGTCTGTCAAATAAATAAATAAAATCTTTAAAAAAAAAAAAAAAAGAATCTGGGCTCAAGGGGCGCCTGGGTGGCTCAGTGGGTTAAGCCGCTGCCTTCGGCTCAGGTCATGATCTCAGAATCCTGGGATCGAGCCCCGCATCGGGCTCTCTGCTCAGCGGGGAGCCTGCTTCCTCCTCTCTCTCTGCCTGCCTCTCTGCCTGCTTGTGATCTCTCTGTCAAATAAATAAATAAAATCTTTAAAAAAAAAAAAAGAATCTGGGCTCTGGAGCAGGACTTCTGAGGCAAAATCTCAGCTCTCTTAATTGTTAGAGGTGTGACTTTGGGCAAATTGCTCAACTTCAGTGTCCCCCTCTGTAAAATGGGCATATAATAGTACCTACCTGTATTAGTTTGCCAGGGCTGCTGTAACAAAATGAGTGCCTTAAACAAACAGATTAATTTTCTCACCATTCTGGTGGCTAGAAGTCCAAGATCAAGATGTCAGAAAGTTTGGTTTCTTCTGAGGCCACTCTCTTTGGCTTGTATATGGCCATTTTCTTGCTGTGCCCTCCACGGTCATCCTGTGGTCTCTGTGTTGTCTGTGTCCCAATATCCTCTTATAAGGACACCAGTGATACTGGATTATGGTCCGCCTGTATGATCTAATTTTACCTTCATCACCTCTTCAAAGTTTTTTTTTTTTTAATTTTATTCATAAGTAATCTCTATACCCAGTGTGGGGCTCGAACTCATAACCCCAAGGTCAAGAATTGCATGCTCCTCCAACAGACTGAGCCAACCAGGTGCCTCTCCTTCATCACCACTTTAAAGTCGCTGTCTCAGGATGCCCGAGTGGCTCAGTAAATTAAGCATCTGCCTTTGGCTTAAGTCATGATCCTGGGGTTCTGGGATCAAGCCCATGTCAGTGGGGAGTCTGCCTCTGCTTCCCCCACCATCACTCCCTCTGTTGCTTGGCCTCACTCTCTCAAATAAAAAAATAAATCCTAGGGCGCCTGGGTGGCTCAGTGGGCTAAAGCCTCTGCCTTCGGCTTGGGTCATGGTCTCAGGGTTCTGGGATCGAGCCCTGCATCAGGCTCTCTGCTTGGCAGGGAGCATGTTTCCTCCTTCTCTCTCGGCCTGCCACTCTGTCTACTTGTGATCTCTGTCTGTCAAATAAATAAGTAAAATCTTTAAAAAAAAAAAATAAAAAAAAATAAACTCTCCTGTCTCAAAAAAAAAAAAAAAAAGATTCTCTGTCTCCCTTTGCTCCTCCCCTCCTCCCCTCACATACATATTTGCTCTCTCTTTCTCTCTAAAAAAGAAATAAAATAATAATAATGACAGTTATCAAAATATCTAAAAAAATAAAGTCTGTCTCCAAATACAGTCACAATCTTAGGTACTGGAGGTTAGGACTTCAACATATGAATTTTGAGGGGAGAAGGGTATATAGTTCAGGTCAGGTCAAAACACTATGTCACAGGGCTATTGTGAAGATCAAATGAAACAATACATGTCACAAAAGATCAGGAGACTTAGAATGTTGTAAGAGCTTATCAAACATTTGACATAATTGAACACTTAATTTGGGCATAAGTGTATCCAGTAAGTTATCTTTTCTCACTAGGATATTGGCTGGAAGTGCCCTGGGGTCTTCTCCTCTTATCCAGGTGCTCAGTCCAGCATCACCCTTATGATCTATAGTCCTCATTTCATTCCCCCAGCTGTTCCATTCTGATCCGGCCCCTCCCCGGGGTCAAAGAGAGTTTCTTTCTGTAGAGCGTTCTCAATCTTTCTTTCTGTAACTGCTCCAAGGTTAGTTTTTAAAACAAGGAGACATTCTGTGCCACCTACTCACAGCTCAGCAAGTGCTTTTCCAATACTGCTGCTATTTCTAATCCTTGGGCAAGCCACTTATTAAAATTTAATGACAATCACTTACATTTATAAAGCCATGTTCAGTTTACAAAGCTCCTTTCCATCCATTACCTCTTTTAATTCTCAATACATCTGTAGGTAGGAAGTATGTTTTTCTCCATTTTACAAAGGAAGAAAATAAGGCTCTGAGGAGTAGCATCATCATCCAGCAGCAGAGATGGGCCTCAAATTCTGGCTTTTTATTCCATTATGTCAGGAGTAGCTCCCCTATTCAGGCATTCTTCTACAATATAAGCAATCCATTAAACCAGCTCTGCTCTCTTTTGGGAGATGTAGTTAAGTTATTTAGGACTATTTTGATTGGAAGGGACAAAACCCCAACTCAAACTGGCTTAAGCAAAACCTGAATGTATTGGCTCACCAGACAGAACAACCTGGAAGGAGGTCTTCAGGCATGGATGGATCCAGGTGTTCAAACTGTGTCATCAGAACTATCTCTCTCCATTTCTTTTTTTTTTTTTTTTTAAAAGATTTTATTTATTTATTTGACAGAGAGAGAGAGAGAGAGAGATCACAAGCAGGCAGACAGGCAGGCAGAGAGAGAGGAGGAAGCAGGCCCCCAGCTGAGCAAAGAGCCTGATGCGGGACTCGATCCCAGGACCCTGAGATCATGACCTGAGCCGAAGGCAGAGGCTTTAACCCACTGAGCCACCCAGGCGCCCCTCTCTCTCCATTTCTTACCTTCCTATTTGTTCACATTATTCTTAGACAAATTCTCTGCTTAGGGTGTCAAAGACAGCCCCCAGTAACTGAAGCTTACCATTCTTTCAGCTCAACAAATTCAACAGAGAGACAACACCTCTTTCTTGCAAATTTAACAAATGACCAGATATCAATCTCAACTATTTGGGTTGGCTTCTGGGCCCACCTCTGAATCAATCATTGTGTTTAGAACAATGGAGTATTCTCATTGTCCAGGCCTGATCATTTGCCCTTCTCTGGGGAAGAGTATAATGGTGGTGGTGGGGTGAATCTTACCAAACATAGGGACTGAATGAGGGGAAAAGGAGTACCAATGTCAGAGGTGGTATGGATGGTGGACAGATCTCTACAGCATGGCTTTGCTTTGCAGAGCTGGAATAGAGCAACCAGCAAGGAACTAAGGGCCCAACTCTGCAAGAATCCCAGTTCTTCCCTTAAGAGAGTGGTAAGTTGGCTTCTGTGTAGTTTTTTTTTTTTTCCCCCCAGACTGCCTGGTTTCACAGAGCAGGATAGGAAAAAAAGGTGATAATTCATGGCAGAGTAAGGAGAAAAGATGGAGATTCTGGCTCCAATAACTTACGCTGAGAATAGTACCCAAACCAGGAGTATCCACAGAAGGAGACTTTGAGGATGACCCCTTCCCTGATCCCTCCTCCTAGCACCTTCTATCTCCCCCAAAAGTTGTGAGCTCCAGGAGGGGAGGGACCACATCTGTTTTACCTACCATCTCATCCCAGGGCTAGCAGTGTTGAGCTGGTACATTACAGGAGACATTTCCTTACTTATTGCATGATGTACAAATGAATTAGGCTGATCAGTCTACTTGGCAGAATCAACACAACTTTGTTCAAGTCAGTCCCCTCTTTGACCTCTGTTCTCCAGCTGCCAAGATGGAATGGAGTGGGGGGAAGGTGTAGAATGAGACTCTTTCCACAGCTCCTTGATTCCAGGAACTTAGGATTCTCAGGAAACAGCCAGGATGCCCTCTGCAAGGAGCCAGTGGAAGGGGAAACCAAATTTATTGAGAACTCTGTGCTCAGATGAGATGACTTCACATGGATCTGAGTTGCCCAAACTGTGGAGCCCATTTCACGAACCTCATAAGTTTGTTTTAAAATTTGAGAAGGAGAGATGGCAGTTTAGTAGGAGGAACCTAGGCTAGCTTATCCTTCAAACAAAACTAAATGACTATCAAATCAGTCTGAGTAGCCAAGAAGTCAACCGCAGGACCGACAGAACAAACCTCCACAACTAGAAGGAGAGAAGAGGCCACATCAAGGAAGGGAATTTATAGGGAAATATTGCTTTATGGAATAAACCCAAACTAAAATACATTTTATTTTAAATAAAAATGGACATTTAATCTCATAGCTAAATTACTGATTATATATTTGCTGAGCTGACTTAAGGGTTCAGAAAATTATATCAAGAGTTTTATTTTTTTACTTCAAAGCCTTTATTTATTTATTTATTTATTTGACAGAAAGAGAGAGAGAGATCACAATTAGGCAGGCAGAGAGAGGAGGGGGGGGGGAAGCAGGCTCCCCGCTGAGCAGAGAGCCCGATGTGGGGCTCGATCCTAGGACCCTGAGATCGTGACCTGAGCCGAAGGTAGAGGCTTAACCCACTGAGCCACCCAAGTGCCCCACTTCAAAGCCTTCTTAATAAAGTCTTTTTACTAAAAAGTAAAATAAAATTTGGGATGGAAATAACTCTGCTTATGTTTTATTGTGCCAAAATGAGGATGTTAAAAAAAACACCCTATCATCAAACTTAACTAAAGAAAAAATGAACTATCATCAACACTTTGTTAAAAAGGAATTTTTACACAGAAAGCAGGAAGTATACAGTCTCAGGGGAAAAAAAGAACAGTGTCTCTTCCCCTGGAAAAGACATTTGGCAACCTTACATAGTTATTTTTTTCAGAAGATACATGTACATTTCATCAGACTGGCCCCTGTGGAAGGTTCAGTATTTGGAACCTACTAACAGATTATTTTTCAACCCCACCCGTTGCACCCACGTGCCTGTGAAATGGGGCTTAATCTGCCCACTTTGCAGATGGGGAAACAAAGGTTCAGAGAGCCCCAGTGCAAGGTTACAGAGGTAGTAAACAGCAGTCAGAGTTTGGACGCTAACCCTCATGGTCTTGGCAGATCCTAAGCCAAAAGTTATTCCCCTTCAGGGAAAGAAATGACCCACACTGGCTCCCTTGGAGTGCCCCCAGGGTGTTCTTGGCCTGACCTTGGGCCTGGACTTGGACGCTTTGTTCTTTAACACATCTTAATCATGTGCTCACTTCATGCCAGGCACTCCGGAAAGTCCAGGGAGGGAAACCAGCATGTTCCCAGCCTCCTTCCCTCTTGTCCCGCATACTCACCCTGGGTCTTGTTCTCCAGGCCCAGCTCCTTCCACTAGTGGCCAACGAATCCCTATCGCGGGCGTGGGATGCTAACAGTTTAGGGGGTTCCCTCTCCCAGGGGTGTTGGCAGTTTCCAAGGAGACTCTGGGAACCTTCAACGCCTCCAAGACCCAAAGGGCTGAAAGCGTAATGGTGTAATCCGAGGCACTGTGTTAGGTTGTAGGAAAGGTAATATGGGAGCAAAGGATCAGTTCAAACCCTATCAAATAATACTCGGTTTGGTCCCTCCCCCATTCTCATGGGCTCTGCGGGGGCCCACAAGCCCCGCAGCTCAGGCTGGAAGAAGGGGGTCCCCCAAGCCAAAGGGCCTACTGTGTAAGGTGCTTATTGCTCCGTCTGGGGGATCCCTGTGACCGTGCCCACCCCTTCCCCTGACTGCCAGAACCTGGAGCGCCCCTCCCCCGTTTCGCCCCGCCCCGCACGCCCGAGGCGGGAGCGCGCCTCCGACGAGCCGCGCCGGTGCACGAGAGCGCGCGCCTCGGCGCGGGAGCGCGCCCCGGGGAGAACCCGAGCAAGATGGAGGCCGCGCCGAGGCCGCCTCCTGGGCCGAGGCAGCAGCTGCTGGGAGCGCCGAGCCCGGGCGCCTAGGCCGTGCCAGTCCCGGACCCACTGCTCCGGACCGGGCCCAGGTTGGTCTCCCCGCACCCCGTCCCCGCGGCCGCAAGCTGCGCGCGCGTCCGGCCTGGGCGCGGGGCAGCCGCCCCCCACCCCCACCCTCGGCCCTACCCCTGCCGGGCCGCTCCCCAGCACTCGCGGGATAACCTCTGCCCACAGTCCTCCCCTCGAGGCCCGGGCTGCCTGCCGGCCCCAGTCCCTCGTACCCTTGGCCTGGAAAACCTCTCTCCTCAGCCCTGGCCCGCCAATCCTAGGCTTCCCCTAGCTTACATCCAGTCCTGTCTTCTGTGGGACCCCTCCAGACCCCCGCCCTGTGTTCGGACCCTGCAGTCCCGGCCCTCGGCTCCCCACTAGCCTCATCCTGATTCCTCCACTTCGCCCTCCCTGTCCCAGCCCCCCTATCACCCCCCCCCCCCCCCCGAGTCCCCCCCCCTCATCCCCCCCCCCTCCCCCCGCATAGACGCCCCCCCCCCCCCCCAGCGCCTTTCTAGACGCCCAATACCAAATCTTCTTTTACCCCTAATACCAGTCCCCAATTTCCTTTCCAAGCTTCATTTATACAGCCCCTCTGCTCATCCCCCAGTACCGGTCCTCAGCCTCCATTCCATCTACCCATGGTTCCTTACTACTTGCCCAGTTCTGGCTCCCAAACCCCCCCCCCAACACCCCCCTGACCCCTTCCCAGCGGGCCCCCACTTCCAGCTCCCATATCCACATCCCATCCCCCTCATCCCAGCCCCCCAACTTTCACATGTCCCTTACCTAGGCCCCCAGTTGGAGATCTTTACTCCCCTCAGACACCGCCCCAACACTCAGGACCCCCTCCTGGCCCCTCCATACTACCCCCGAGATACTCCCAGCTCCGCCCCAGGCCCCTCCTTCGAGAGTTCCTTGGCTCAGGGCCGCTTCTCGCGTGCGTCCCCAGCTCCCGCCCGTCAGCCCGGCAGCCCGGCGGTCGGTCCCGGGCCGGCGGCCCCCGCCAGCCGCCGTCGCCGCCGCCGGCCCCGCCCCCGGGCACCATGCTGCCCTCGCAGGAGGCCTCCAAGCTCTACCACGAGCACTACATGCGGAACTCGCGGGCCATCGGCGTGCTATGGGCCATCTTCACCATCTGCTTCGCCATCATCAACGTGGTGGTCTTCATCCAGCCCTACTGGGTGGGCGACAGCGTGAGCACCCCCAAGCCTGGCTACTTCGGCCTCTTCCACTACTGTGTGGGCAGCGGGCTGGCCGGCCGCGAGCTCACCTGCCGAGGCTCCTTCACCGACTTCAGCACCATCCCGTCCGGCGCCTTCAAGGCAGCCGCCTTCTTCGTGCTGCTCTCCATGGTGCTGATCCTCGGCTGTATCACCTGCTTTGCGCTTTTCTTCTTCTGCAACACGGCCACGGTCTACAAGATCTGCGCCTGGATGCAGCTCTTGGCAGGTAGGGTAGGGGTGGGGGTGGAACCCCTAGAACAGGCGCCCAAGACCGGGCTTCTTTCTTCCAGGACCCCTTCTTGGAGGGGTCAGAGAGATTCTGCTCCTCTGTCTAAAGACACACCTCCTTGGCTGTCCCTCAGCAGCCACTGGGGAGGGGATTTATGAGAGAAACACCTTGGGGCAGGAGGCAGAGCCTTAGAGCTAGGTCTTTGAGTTTGTGTGCTTGGATATGGGCAGACCGTAGTTACTGATGGGTTAGTGTTATGTTAGAGTGTCTGTGGGCCTCTGAGAGTCTCTTTTGGCTGTCTTAGGGGAAATAATTATCTGAATGAGGAGTTACTTTAGGAATGAGCAATTTCTATTGTTTCAAAAAGAGCATGAGTAGGGGGAATTAGGAGATCTGACTTTGACCTTTATCTTGCTGACATTATCAACTTGGGTGTTTCACTTTACTTCTCTGAGGCTAGGCTTCCACATCTGTAAAACAATGGAGAAGATTCCAAGAACAAATGAAAGAGTATCTTGTAAACTTTGAAGTTCTGTATTAAGATAAAGGAGCTTAGGAAGATATGCATGTCTATAGTGTCTATCCAGTGTTGAAATGTGGGTGGTGGACGGCATGGGGGTCTTGGGAGGGCAAGTCTCCACCTGCTACCCCCCACCCAATGCAGGAAGGGTTCTGGTGCTATGCCCAATGGGAATAAATCCCTGGGACCCTTTGAAATGTTTAGCTAGGACAGACATCTTGCTCTAAGAACCGGAGAAGGGACCTTTGGGTAAGAGAACTGCTGAGACTGTATTCCAGGTTCCGTTAAAGTCCCCACCCCCACCTACCTTTCGATCGAAGGTAGATTTTGAAGATTCAGCAACTTGGGCATTTGCCTAATTGCAGGCAGGAAAGAGTTGGGCTGGGGAGAGTGAGGTCAGGATATAGCAGGAACGGGGGAGGAGGACTGGTGAGGTTAGGAAAAGTTTGGAGCCCTCCGGGAATGAGAAAGAGTAGGGGAAATGTGATGATCATATAGTATAGATGGTTTTTTAAAATAAGCACCTCAGGGCATTCAACAAGTGTGGGCCTCTTCAAAGAGACTCCCTGCAGGAGGTGTTATATCACTTGCTGATGACTCCACTGCTCAAAACATTGTAGGAAATTGTCCTTGGAGTGTGGGGTGTGTTTTCTTGAACATCATCATTGAGGGAAACCTCCATCTTTTGAAGGAAGAATATGATTTTTCAGAAATGGCTGGAAGTCGCTTAGGGCCAAGTGTAGAAAATACAATAGTGATCAAATTGAGAATTGTCACTTGGGATGAAAGCCAAGGTATGAGAGCAAAACCATGAGGCTGGTTTGCTTCCCCAAGAGGACCTTTACAAATACAGGGAGGAATTACTGTCCCACTGGAAGAATTTCTCAAAGTCTCAGAAGGACTACTTTGAAGAAAGTGTTAATTCAGATGAGGACATTGTAATGAGCTTGTTTCAAATCTGTCTCACTCCATCTACTTAGATGTGAGTCTTCCAGGATCTTTGAAGGTGAGAAAGGAGAATTGTAGAGTGTAGGGGGTATGTCTCCATATTTCTCTGTGGCACATAGAAGGTAATTTTATGTATTTCCATTCTATTCTTCCTCCAAAGACAAGCTGGAAAGAATATATACCTACCTGGAATCCTCAATCCCTCACCCTTAATTTGGAATCTGCAGAAGAGATGCTAACCTCTTGGCCTTCCAATTCTCTGTAATTTATGTGGGTTTAATCTTAGGGATTTGATGAAGTGTCCAATAACCCCATGTAATTACAGAATTTCAGGGATCATAGAGATCAGCTCCTTCAAATCCCACCTTCCCCTCCCCCCATTTTAGAGAGAGGAGACTGAGACTAGAGAAAAGGTCTTACCCAAAGTCTCATTGCCAGGAGGGGAGTAAACTAGGTCTTGACTCCTGGCCTGGTGCTCTTTCCCTTGTGTTGTTGTCCTGAGGGCTGAGGAGTCCAGTTAGCAGAGTTGAGCAGTTTGTTTCATTTTGGTTAGAGATTTCTGAGTTCTCTGGGTAAGTGACCAGTTCACTTTGTTTAATGAAGTGACGTCAGGACTGGAGCTAGAGCATTGGACTACGAGTCATGGGATGGGGTCTTGCTTGGCTGATTCTGCCTGAGTGATTCACCCTGCAGTAGTAAGCAATTGTTTTTAGCTTAAATCTCAGTTTTGTCATTCTTACAGTGGGAGACTAATCAGTTACATTATTGGATTCAACATATCTCTTTCAGCCTTGTGTGTCTCCTAAAACAGCTCGTTTGCCAAGATCGTTCTATTCGGAAAGTAAGAAATCAGTCATTCTCAGAGGAACTGCAGAGTGGCAAAGGACCTTGTTTATATCAGGAAAGAATTAGAATTCTTGTTCAAGTAAACTTTTATTCAACTATTTTAGATTCTTCTAAGTGTAGAGCCCTGGACTATTGGGAAAATTCAGAGATACTTATTCCTCTATTTATTCTTTATCTGCTCTGTGATCATCCCTGTGCTAGGGGAACAATACTGAGATGATCCTGATCCCCAAGGATTTAGGTCTATATGATGAGATCTCCACTCTCAGGAAGCTTACCATCTAGTTGGATCACTATAGTGTTCAGCATTTTTTCAGTGACAAGTGACAGAAATCCAACTCAAAATGGCTTAAATAAATAAAAATCAAATCAAATAGGGATGGTAGGGTTTTTGGCTCACATAAAGTATCTTTCTTTATGAGTATCTTGCTTCAGGGGTTCCTGGCTGACTCAGTCAGTGGAGTATGGGACTCTTGATCTCATGGTTAAGTTTGAGCCCCACGTTGGATGTAGAGATTACTTAAAAATAAAATCTAAAAAAAAAAAAAAAAAAAAGGTAACTTGCTTTAGGCATGGATGGATCCAGATACTCAAATAATGCTATTAAGAAAATGTCTATTGCCATTTCTTGGTTCCTCTGTGTCAGCTCATTTTTAAAGTCCACTTCTCTCCTAAAGGTGATAAATAAGGCTACTCACAGCTTGGAATTTACATTGCTTTAGCTTAGCAGTGCCTGTGCGAAAAGAACATCTGTTAGTCAGTGGTTCCAGCAAAAGTTCCAGGGCTGATTCTCATTGGCCCAGGCTTTGGCCAAGGATTCACCTCTTAGTTAATCAATATGACTTTGTCTAAGGCTTCAGCCATATTCCCATCCCTGGAACACATGGACCAATAGTGGAGACAGGTCAGTTCCTGAAAAGAGAAATCAAGTGTAACCGCTGGTAGGACAGGCGCAGACAGAAAAGCCTCACTCTGGAGAGTCTAAGCACTAATATGTCCTGGCTGTAAGTGCTGGGGAAACCCGGGAGGTGGCCCCTTCACTGGGAGGTGAGGCTTGAGTGGGAGGTGCGGATGTGTACAGGTGCGAGGTGGGGGAGAGCATTCTGAATGGAGAGGAAGATCACGGGCAGAGACACGGAGGTGAGAAAACCACATGTGGCTTGGGGGTGACCTCCAGCTAGGGGAGGAGTGGGAGGAGAGGGGAGGAAGGAATGGCGGAGGCTACAGTGTACAAGTCTCTGAATAGTGGGTCAGGCATTCAGACTTTCATCAGCAGGCAGCTTCAAGCTACTACAACTCTTGTTATTATTCAGGAAAAACAGTTAATATTTTCTTAGCCTTTGCTGTATGCTAGACCATGTGCTAGACATGGACATGAATACTATTATTTAATCCTCACAGTGATATGGAGTAGGTACCATTATTACTCTTTTGTAGAAGAGAACACTAAGCCTCAGAGATGAGTCATTTGTCCAAGGTCATACAGAATGTAAGTGGGAGAACTAGGATTGTAGCTTGGGCTGTCTGATTCGAAAGGCCAAGGATTTATGAAGGCATTATAGAGGGGCATTAGTGATGGGGGCAGTGGCAGGAGGTTTTAGGCATAACACTCAAATGTTAAGCAGAGAGGCTGAAAACCCAGGTGGCTCTTTGTGGAGTCAGGGGCCAGCTTCTCCGGGTACCTCTGCTACTCTGGACCTGGTCTTTCCCACTTAGTGAGAATACACAAGGTACCAGCTTTGACGCTAGACATTTCCATATTTGTTAGACAGTGCATGTTCATTTGTTAAAGTGACTTGCCCAAAGGTCACACATCTAGTGAAAGGTGAAGCTGAAACTTAAAACAAGTCTGAATGGATCTAGTTCTTGCTCTTACAACCAAACGAACCTGGGAGAGGATACACAAGTCACAAGACAGAGCTGTCAGCTATCCGTGCTCAGTGTTCACCCGTGGGCTGGGTGGGGTTAGCCAAGGGGAGGTTGCTGGCTGAAGTACAGGTTCAAGCTGGAAGCCTGGTTGAGAGTCCAGGGGCATAATGTGGGGTAGGGGTTTAAGAGCAGAGGACTTAGAATTCTCTCTCTGCTCCTTCCCAGCTGTGTGGCCTTGGATAAGCGGGTTTTCCTCTCTAGGTCTCAGTTGCCTTGTTGTAAAAGGGAGATTATTGCTTTTATTTTTAAGTAGTCCTACACCCAACGAGGGGCTCGAACTCACAACCCTGAGTTCAAGAGTCCCGTGTTCTACTGATTGAGCCAGCCAGGGGCCCAGGGGAAATTACTATTGTATTTACTTCAGGTGGCAGAAAGAAACAAAACGATGGCTGTAAAAGCACCGAATGTGTTCATAGTGGACAGTGGGCATTCAGTAAACGGTCACATCATCTCCGTAACACAGCCTAAGTGAAGAGCAGCTTGTGAGGAGCTCTTGCTGCTCAGGTGGGAGAGTTTGAACTTGCTGGGATGATCAAAGGCCTTGAGAAGTCATAAACTGCCAGCTGAAAAGGGTCTTGCCAATTAGCTGCCCAGCCGCCTCATTTTATGGAAGAAAAAAAATCTAGTCCTGGAGAGAAGAAACAAGTTCATGTCACAAAGTGAGGCTCTGCTTCCCACAGAAGGGAGATGATTCTGACCATAATTCATTCAGTACTGAGCACCTGCAGTATGTCCAGCCCCGCTCGGCGGCTGGAGTCACAGCCTGGAACAGGACAGTGGGCGCTGGGGGAGACCAAAGGTGGGGATGGCGGCGGGGGCTTGGGGATCTGAGGACGAGTACCTTCCAGCCTTCCAGGTGTGTGCCTTCATCACCAGGGGTTTCTGGGCTGGGAACAGCAAGGTCACTGCTGGTTAGCGTATTTACCCACGTTCCTCCCCATTTCTCTGGGGGTTTGTTTCGGATTTGGTTTGGGAGTCTGTTCACCCAGTACATCTCTGTCGCATGTGCATCAGCTGCGGAGCACATCGAGGGGATTTCTTTCTTCCCCGCTCCATTGTCTTTCTTCCTCCCCCACCTGTCCCCTCTTTCCTTTTTTCCACTCTCCCTCCCTGCGCCCTTCCTTTCTCACATCCGTCCTTTACTGACAGCCTCCTCTGTGTCGGGCACAGCGCTGGCCTCCGGGAATCCAGAGTTAAGAGTCCCCGCTGCCACACAGCTCACAGGGTCATGGGAGAGGCAGGGAAGAAGACAGATCATCGCTCCTGTGTGCATGGCATGCGAAATGACTGAATCAAGCCGAGTATTCTGGGGGCACGAAGGGAACACAGTTAAGGACAGCCAGGGAAGTCTTCCAAAAAGTTCCAGCATTTGAGCTGAGTCTTGGGAGGATGGGCCGGAAAGAGAAGGGCAGCCAGGCAGAAGAGACAGGCATGAAGATAGAAAATAGCTTGGTGTGTTTTATGTTTTGGGGACTACCAACAATTAGGGCAGGGAGTGGTAAGTGTTCAGAATGGGAAGCTAGACCGTGGAGGCTTCTAAGCCATGGTTGGGAGTTTATGGACTTCATCTGTCAGCATGTATTTTTTTGAAGGTTTTTTGGGGGAATAATTAATCAGGCACATGATACAAAGTTCAAAAGGGAAAAAAAGGTAGACAATCAGACATCAGTCTTCCTTCCTGTCCTCATTCTCCATGGGTCCTCCCAGAGTTCTCTGGGGCAGCCACTGTCACCAGTGCCTTTAGTATCTCTTCCAAGAAATCTCGGAAATAGACACGCAAATGCAGACACTTATTATTATTATTATTGTTATTTTTGCTAAAATGGCATATTAGTTATCTATAACTGTGTAACAAATTACTCCAAAACTTAGTGGCTTAAAGCAACAGGCCATTATTTTTTCAGTTTCTGTGAGACACAGGAATTTGGGAGCAGCTCAGATGAGCAGTTGTGGTTCAAGGTTGCTCCTGAAGTTACAACCAAGACTGCAGCAGGGGCTGTGGTCATCTAAGGGTATCGGGGGCTGAAGGACCCACTTCTGAGCACTCTCATGTGTTGGCAGGAGACCTCAGAATGAGTGACCAAGGAGAGAGAAAGGAAGATGCTACACTGCCCCGCTCTCCTTTTTTTTTTTTTTTTTTTTTTTTTGGTAACAGTTTTATTGCGCTATAACTCTATGCCGTATAGGTTATCCATATGAAGTGTATAATTCAGTGGTTTTCAGCATATTTATAGAGTTGTACAACCATTACCACAACCAGCTGTAAGATATTTTCATTACCTCAAGAAGCTTTATACCCTTTAGGTCTCACCCTGGCAAAGCTCTCCCACCCAACCTCCCCAGCCTCTATGCAACCACTAACTGACTTTCTTTCTCTCTATCTTAGCCTGTTCTGGCCATTTCATAGAAATGAAATCATTCAAGGGCACCTGGCTGCCTCAGTCTGTGGAGCATGCAACTCTTGATCTAAGGGTAGTGGGTTCAAGCTCCACGTTGGGTGTAGAGATTACTTAAAAATAAATTAAAAAAAAATTTAAAGATATTTATTTATTTATTTACTTGAGAGAGAGTGAGAATGAGAGAGTTCACAGAGGGAGGGGGAGAAGCAAACTCCCCACTGAGCAGGGAGCCAGATATGGGTCTCGATCCCAGGACCTTGAGATCATGACCTGAGCCGAAGGCAGAAGCTTAACTGACTGAGCCACCCAGGAGCCCCTTAAAAATAAAAACTTAGGGACGCCTGGGTGGCTCAGTTGGTTAGTGGCTGCCTTCGGCTCAGGTCATGATCCCGGCGTCCTAGGATTGAGTCCTGCATTGGGCTCCTTGCTCAGCGGGGAGCCTGCTTCTCCCTCTGCCTCTGCCTGCCACTCTGTCTGTGTTCACTCTCTCTGACAAGTAAATAAATAAAATCTTACCAAAAAAATAAATCTTAAAAAAAAACAAAACCCCAAAACCCAAACAAATGAAATCCTCCATCATGCAGTCCTTGCAACTTCTTTCATTTCGCAGGATGTTTCCAAGGTTCACTCATGTCGTAGCACCTGCCAGTGCTTTATTCCTCTTTGTGGCCATTTATGGCCACAATGTTGAAATATATGGATAGACCACATTTTGTTGATTCATTCATGGGTTGATGGACATTTGGGTTGTTTCAACTTTTTGGCCTTTATAAATAGTGCTGCTGTGAACATTGGTGTACAACTTTCTGCATGGATGCACGTGGTCATTTCTCTTGGGTAGGTACTTAGGAGTGGAATTGGTGGCTCAAATGGCAACTCTATATTTGACGTTTTGAGAAACTTCCAGGTTGTTTTCCAAAGTGGCAGCACTATTGTGCATTCCCAGGAGCAGTGTATGAGGGTTCCTATTTCTTCATACCTCATCAGCACTGTTGTTACCTGATGTTTTAAAATTATAGCCATCCTACCGGCTGTGGACTGGTGTCTCATTGTGGTTTTGATTTGTATTTCCCAAATGATTCACGGTGTTGAGAGTCTTTTCATGTGCTTACTGGCCATTTGTATATCTTCTTTGGGGAAATATCTATTTAGATCCTTTGCCCATTTTTTAAACTGGGTTATTTTTCTTTTTATTATGGAGTGTAAGAGTTCTTTGTATATTTTTGATACAAGTCCCTTATCAGATATATGATTTGCAAATATTTTTTTTCCATTCTGTGGCTGTCTTTTGTCTCTCTTGATAGTTTTCTTTGAAATACAAAAGTTTTGAATTTGTACAAAATCCGGTTTATCTCTTTTTTCCTTGTGTTGCTTGTGCTTTTGGTGGCATATCTAAGAATCTTTTGTAAATCCAAGAGCACAAAAAAAATTTTTTTTTAAAGATTTTATTTATCTATTTGAGAGAGAGAAAGCATGACAGCTCCAGCAGGGGGAGGGGCAGTGGGAGAGGGAGAAGCCGACTCCCCGCTGAGCGGGGACCTGAAGAGGGGGACGGTGCTTAATTAACTGAGACACCCAGGCACCCCAACCGATGCAAAAAATGTACCTCTGTTTTTACCAAGTTTATAGTTTTAGCTCTTACATTTAGGTGTCTGATCCATTTGAGTTAATTTTTGTATGTGGGGTAAGGTTGCATGTAGCTCCCGTATTGTCCCAGCACCATTTATTGAAAAGATGATTCTCTTTCAATTGAATAGCCTTGGCATCCTTGTCAAAACTTAGTTAACCATAGATGCATGGGTTTACTTCTGGACTCTGTTCTATTCCACTGCTCTGTATGTCTGTCCTTACTCAAGTACATTAATATCCTGATGACTGCTGTTTTGTAGTGAGTTTTCAAATCAGGAAGTATGAGTCTTCCAACTGTGTTCTTTTTTGAAGATTGTTTTGGCCATGACACTGCCTTTTATGTCCCAATCAAGATATCACATACCATCACCCCACCATACTCTGTTGTTTAGGATTGTGCCACTTTACTGTATAAAGAGCTATTTTTTCTCAAGAGCTGCAAAATATACTTTTGTATAATTTGTCATCATTGATCTTATCAATACTTAAGTTGTTTACAATATTTTGCTATAACAATATTTCAGTGGATAATGCTGTATATAAATAATTTGACACATATGTGCGTATAAGGACAAAATAAAGACCTAGAGCAGAATTATTGGATTAAATGGTCTGTATATTTACAATTTTGACAGATCCTGCCATAGTCCCCTCTGTAGGAACTGTACAGAGTTACCCTCCCAGCAGCAACATATAAAAGTACCTGTTACCCCACTTCCTTGTCAACGGAATATGTTATCAGATATTTTATTTTTGCCCACCTGATGTGTAAAAAAATACTCTTATAGTAGTAATTGGCCCTTCTCTAATTATGAGTGAAGTCGAGCACCTTTTATATGTATCCTTTTTTAAAAAGATTTTATTTATTATTTGTCAGAGAGGAGAGAGAGAGAGTGAGTGCACAAGCAGGGGAGAAGCAGGATCCCCGCTGAGCAGGGAGCCCGATGTGGAACTCGATCCCAGGACCCTGGGATTATGACCTGAGCCAAAGCGAGCTGCTTAACTGACTAAGCCACCCAGGTGTCCCTACATATATATCATTTATATAAACTGTCAGCTCATATATATATATATTTCTATCAAGTTAATGGCATTTTCCCTCTTGGATATGTGAGAACTTTTTGTGGGGCACCTGGCTGGCTCAGTCAGTAGAGTGCATGACTCTTGATTTTGGGGTTTTAAGTTTGAGCCTCATATTGGGTACTGAGATTATTTAAAATGAAATCTTTAGGGGCGCCTGGGTGGCTCAGTGGGTTAAAGCCTCTGCCTTCGGCTCGGGTCATGATCTCAGGGTCCTGGGATCGAGCCCTGCATCGGGCTCTCTGCTCAGCGGGGAGCCTGCTTCCTCCTCTCTCTCTGCCTGTCTCTCTGCCTACTTGTGATCTGTCTGTCAAATAAATAAATAAAATCTTAAAAAAAATGAAATCTTTAAAAAAAGGGATCTTTTTGTATATTAAGAAAGTTAACTCCTTGTCTGTGATATGAGTTACAAATATTGTTTACAGTTGATCTTTTGACTTTGTCTATGGATGTTTTCCCCATGGTGAAACTTGTTTTTTCTCAACATATTCTCATCAATATCTCAAATTGTCAGTTCTGTCCTGGGTTTAGTGTGGTATCTAGAACAGCCTTGAAGGGTTTTGAGCTGGGTGGGGGGGTACATATCACATCCGGCTATCAGTGGAGAGGGTGATTTGGAGGAGTTGAAAGGGTCAAGAGAACAAGGACTGAAGTATTCTCGTTCTGAGACCTCTCATTTGTGTCTTTTTTTTTTCATCCCCATGTTATGTTATTCATCATTATCAACCTTACTTTAATCCCAGAGAAGTTTAATGGTATAATGAGAGCCCTGGACCAGGAGTCTGTGCCTGGCACATAGTCGGTGCTTAATAAGTGTCTGTTGAATGAGTGAATGATGACATCTAATTTAAGTCCTAGCTCTACCTTCCACTCCTTTGGAGGCAGTATATTCAGTGGTCAGACAACCTGAATTTGAATGCTAAGTGTGGCATTACCAGCTAAGTGTCTTTAAGAAGGTTACACATCTCAGTTTTCTCATCTGTAAAATAGGGATAATAATAGTAACTACCTCGGGGGCTGTTGAAACATTGACTGTGAATATTGTACAGACCTGGCACAAAGGAGACCCTCAAGAACTGTTAGCACTTATTATTAGCTGATGTCTGACTTGGATCAAAACACTTTGGCTCCCACATTCCATTGTCTGTGCTACAATAAGGGAGGACAGATGGAAGAGTGGGAAGACTGAGAAGATAAGCCTGAAGAGGCAGGTAGGACTGGCTATGGAGAGCTTTCAAAGTTGGGTCTTGGAGTTTGGGTCTTATCCATATGTGATGGGCATTTGCTTTTACTCTTTATTTTTTAAAAAGGATTTATTTATTTATTTATTTATTTAGAGAGAACAAGAGGGAGGGGCAAAGGCAGAAGGAGAGAGAATCTCAAGCAGTCTCCACACCTAGCACAGAGCCCAGTGCTGGGCTTGATCTCATGATCCTGAGATCACAACCTGAGCTGAAACCAAGAGCCAGATGCTTAACTGACTGAGCCACCCTGGTGCTCCACGGGCATCCGCTTTCAGGCATGGGAGTCACCAGGCCCAGATGTTGGATTTAGTAAGATGACTGAGGTGGCCGCTGCAGGGGTGGACTAGATGGAGGCTTGATGGGAGGCAAGGAGCCTGTGGTCCTTGTGAGAAGTGCTAAGGCAGCAGGGAGAGAGGAGGAGGAGGAAGACGGGAGACCTGTATGGGAGACCAGCGGCTATCCGGCAGGGAGGACAAGGCAGGTGTTACAGATGACTCCAGGTTTCTTCCCTGGATGACTGGGTCCCTGGACTGATATTCCCAAACATGCAGGAGGTAGAGCGGGTCAGTTTGGGAAATGTTGAGTTGGCAGACCCTCTGGTGTGCAAGAGGAAAGGCCTGACAAGCAACTGGTATTCGGGCTGGGAGCCCAGAGCAGCAGTCTCCGCTGGAGACGGAGATGTGAGGCACCATCGAATGAGTCTAAGAGTGGGTGAAATTGCCCCGTGGAGAGTATGTGCTGGGAGAAGGGGAGAGTCTAGAAACACCGGCCTTTAAGAGGCAGGTGGGGGAGGAGCGAGAAAAGGAGCAAGAGCAGCTGCTCAGATTAGCAAATGAGAAACGGAGAAGGATGGCCTTGAGAAAGGACACGTGCCTGGAGGAAACAGAGGGGGACCCAGAGGGACAGAGCCATCTGAGAGGGCCTGGTCTGAGCTGGAGGGACCAGACAGGCTGCGGGGAGAGCAGCAGGAGACTTCTGACCAGACCAGAGAGAAGATGGGGCTAGGGGGAGCCAGGACAATGGGGATGCATGGATGGGGTGATTCAAAGGTTATTAAGAGGCTATGGGCTCCGCCGTAGGCTGGGCCTGGGGCTGGGGAAGTAAATACTGAATACGGTTCCCAAATGATAACCGCACAAAATGATGGTAATCTGTGATGCCAGATATAATTATTTGTCTTCTTTTTTGGGGGTAAATTTTATTTTAATTCCAGTATAGTTGATGTACAGCGTTCTACTAGTTTCATGTGTGCAGTATAATGATGTGACAGTTCCATACATGACTCAGTGCTCACTGCGATAAGTGTCCCCTTAATCCCCTTCACCGATTCACCCTTACTCATCCCCCCACCCACAATTATCTGTTTTCTGAATAGTCCCCCTCCTAAACTGTAGTGTCCTCAAGATCAGGAACCTGGAACTGGGGACTGGATTACATTGGAAGAGCTTCCCAGGAGGAAGGAACAGTCCATACAAAGGCCGCCAGGTGGGGCTGAACTTGACAGGTCTTAAGGGACAGAAAGGAAGCCAGTGTGGGCCAGAGTGTAGGGAGTGGAGGTCTCATGGCTGGAGGGAAAGGTGGGCAGCCTGTGGCAGCGTGTTGTTCTGAGTGCCTGAGCTTTTGGAGGGCACTGAGCAGGGGCGTGGCACCGTCCATTTCTGAAAGTTCACTGTGGATGCTGAGCAGAGAACAGCTGATGATGGGGTAAGTGTGGGAGCTGAGAAGGAGTTAGGAGGCCACTGTGGTCCTCCAGGAGGGAGATCATGGCAGCTTGGACACATGGGTGCAGTGGAACTGGAGAGGAGAGGTCGGATCCTGGATATTTTTGGAGGTCAAGTTGGTTGACCTTGGGAATGGCTTAGATGTGGGGGTGGGGGGAGGGGGAGTCAGGTGCCTCCTAGCCTCTGGGTGCTGGATGGGGGATGGTAAGCCCAGGCACAGGTGTCCCGACCCCCAGCATCCCGGGTTGATACAGGCATTAAGGTTGGGCCTGGATCTTCAGTGAGTTGGAGGTGACTGTTAGGAGAGGCCCGGTCTCCCTCAGAAGAGCAGGGCCTGCCCTGGGGAAGCAGAGCCAGCACTCAGCCTTGGTAGTGAGGGGCCTGTAGACACCCTCCTTCCCTTAGTGGGGCTTGGCCTGTCAGAGGTTTTCCCTACAGCCCCCTAGGGCCAGGGGTGCTGGGGAAGCAGCGCCTTGGAAAGCGGTGGTCCCAGTGTGGACAGATTCTTCACTGGGCTCCCCTCAGCCCCACACGCAGCCTGATCCTTTCCTTAACCTCAGGGAGAAACTCACAGGGGACACAAGCAGCTGGCCATGAGTTCTGTGCTGCGTTGCTGCTCTGTGTGCTCCCCTTTTTCTAAGACCTTTACTGCTTTGTAAAGTTATCACTGTTCTTTGTAGAAAAACTGGGGACTATAGATGAGCAAAATTATATCCATAATCTCACACTCCCAGAATCAGTCATTATTAACTGCCTGGCCCACAGTCCGAACGGTGGAGAGTACTGGTTACCAGCAGATTCTGGAGCCAGGCTCACTGGGTTCAAACTTGCCAGCCGGTTTTGCATCTTACCAGCTGTGTGACTTTGGATAACTTGGATAACCTCTCTGTGCCTCAGTGTCCTCATCTGTAAAAAGAAAATAATAATGCAGATTATTGTGTGGATGACATAAAGTACATAAGGTCCTATAGTGCCTGGCATGGTAAATGCGGTATGACTGTTTGCTCTAACTATGTAAGTGTTTTTTCCCTGAAGTGAAATTATATTGCATGTTAATTTTAAGAGCCTCTGGAAACCTAACATAGCATAAGTATTTTCTGTATCATTAAATCTTCCTCAATGGCTACCTGAGGAGATTCATATTCAAGTTTCATAGCTGAGTGACATTCTGTGACAGGAAAGAACTGTATTCCCATATTGCTGGATATTAAATTCTTTCTTTCTTTCTTTCTTTCTTTCTTTCTTTCTTTCTTTCTTTCTTTCTTTCTTTCTTTCTTTCCATTCTTCCTTTATTATTTCTCCCTCTCCTCCTTTCTCTCTCTCTTTTTAAAATTTTTATTTTTAAAGAAGATTTTATTTATTTATTTGAGAGAGTGAGTGAGAAAGCAAGAGCACAAGCAGGGAGCAGTAGAGGCAGAGGGAGAAGCAGACTCCCTGCTGAGCAGGGAGCCCGATGTGGGGCTCGGGACACGGGATCATGACCTGAGTGGAAGGCAGACTTTTAACTGACTGAGCCACCCAAGTACCCCCCTCTTTTTTTTCTTTAAAGATTTTATTTATTTATTTGACAGACAGAGATCACAAGTAGGCAGAGAGGCAGGCAGAGAGAGAGGGGGAAGCAGGCTCCCCGCCGAGCAGAGAGCCCGATGTGGGGCTTGATCCCAGGACCCTGAGATCATGACCTAAGCCGAAGGCAGAGGCTTAACCCACTGAACCAGCCAGGTGCCCCACCCCTCTCTTTTTTAAAGATTTATTTTTATTTATTTTAGAGAGAAAAAGGGCATGCAGTGTAGAGGGACAGAAGGAGAGGGAGAGAGAGAGTCCCAAGCAAACTCCATGCTGAGCACTGGGGTGGGGGGTGGCTGTGGGGTGATCCCCCTGAGATCTGAGACTCAGATGCTTAACTGACTGTGCCACCCAGGTGCCCCTCTTCTTTCTCTTATAAGTAATAATGTAACAGACATCCTTGTAGCTTGATCTGAGAGCATATCTATGAGCATTTTCTTCAGATAAATTCCTGGAAATTGGCAAGGTCAGTCAAAAGGGGTTTTCATTTTTATGTTTTTGTGATTAAGCCATTATTTCCAAGAGTTACATTTGGCCTGTGCATTGCCATTCTTTGTCGCTTTAATTATTTTCATTCCAAGTGAGTGAGAATCTCTAGTAATAGTCACCTGTTAGCAGATAACTCCCACCTACCTCACGGCTTTGATAGGTAACTCTTCACATGGTTCTGAAAACAAAATGTGCAACAAGTTGTCAGTTCAGTGTCTCCTCCCCTCCTGTCCTCTTGCCACTCTGTCCCTCTCCTGAAAAGTAACCAGTGTTATCAGGGTCTTGTAGGCCCTTCCAGAAATAGTTTGTGTCCATGCAAGAAAACAGTCCCCCTCACCAACCCCGCACACACTCACATCCCCCCCCCCAAATGTTAGCATCATTTTGCATCTGTTGCCCGGGACCTTGTACTTCACTTAGCACATCCACGCGCCGTCCCACAGCAGCACATAAAAGGGCTTCCTTCCTCCCTTCCACGACTGCTGGGCATGCTATCGCATGGATGTGCTCTAACCAGTGATCTCTTGGTTATTCTGAGGTTTACTTCTTCTTTTTTTTTTTTTAAGGTTTTATTTATTTATTTGACAGAGAGAGAGATCACAAGTAGGCAGGAAGGCAGGCAGAGAGAGAGAGGAAGGGAAGCAGGCTCCCCACGGAGCAGAGAGCCCAATGTGGGGCTCGATCCCAGGACCCTGGGATCATGACCTGAGCCGAAGGCAGAGGCTTTAACCCTCTGAGCCACCCAGGCGCCCCCTGAGGTTTACTTCTTACCCACTATGGTATACAGCCTTTTTTAAAGTCAGGTTTTATTGCAGTATAACACATTTAGAGAAAAGGACAGAAAACGTTCCCTCTGTGGCTCAGAGAATTTCCACAAAGCGAACCTACCTGTGGAAATAGCATCCAGATCAGGAACCTCATGTCCTTTCCAGTCACTACCCACAAAGGTAATCACTTGTCTGATTTTCCATCCTGTAGGTGAGTTTTGCCTGTCTTTAAACTGTGCATAAAGGGATCACACTTTTTCTCAGCTGTGTGGCTCTAAGATGCAGCAAATTTGTTCCTCCTCAGACAAGGTTCTGCTCCCTGAGCGTCCTCACCCATCCTCAAAGAGGTGCCCTCTGGCTGTGTCCTGACCTGGTAGGGGTACGGGGAGCAGGGTCCCTGCTGTCTCCCCTTATAAGGTTATTTACCCCATCATGAGGCCCTACCCTCAAGACCTCCCCAAACCCTAATTACCTTCCAAAGGGCCCACACCCAAATACTATCACACCCGGCGTTAGGGTTTCAACACGTGAATTTTGTGGGGACACAATTCAGTCTATGGCAAACCTCTGTGGAGTCTGCCCAGGGACAGAAAGCCCTGAGGACACACAGTCTGACCCCCAGAAAAGGGTAGCCACTGTGGTGTGTCATGCATGGAGGGGGCAACTGAGCCAAAACAGAGGCCTCCCTCTTGGAGTGCCTAGCTTAGCAGATGTCCCTTGAGGATGGTGTAATAGTGTTACAGTGAAATGCTATTAAAAGAACTGAGCATAGGGACGCCTGGGTGGCTCAGTTGGTTAAGCGGCTGCCTTCGGCTCAGGTCATGATCCCAGCGTCCTGGGATCGAGTCCCACATCGGGCTCCTTGCTCGGCAGGGAGCCTGCTTCTCCCTCTGCCTCTGTCTGCCTGTGCTCGCTCGCTCTCTCTCCCTCTGTCTCTGACAAATAAATAAATAAAATCTTTAAAAAAAAAAAAAAGAACTGCGCATAAAATGCATCATTAAAAACCTTTCTATAGGGGTCCCTGGGTGGCTCAGTGGGGTTAATCGTCTAACTCTTGATTTCATTTCAGGTCATGATCTTGGGGTCACAAGTTCAAGCCCCAAGTTGGGCTTCATGCCCAGCATGGAGCCTATTTAAAACAAAACTAAAAAAGCTTTATACGAGGGTGCATTTATAGCACAAGCTTTGAAGAAAATAAACACCTGAGTGTATCATACATATGCTCTTAATTCTTAATACTTCACTACTTCTGGTCTCACTCAAGTTTCATTCCCAAATTCCTTTTAACTGTCTTTTAGTTTCTTAATTTTTAAAAAAAGCTTAAGAGGATTTCATGGCCTGGGATAGATGGAAAAGGATTGGACATAATAATGGAGTTTTTGTTACAGAAGTAATATATGCAGATATTAGACACATTCAATAGCACAGGATGGCATAGAATGCAAAGTGTCCCCTGCCCACCTCCCAGTCCACACCTCAGAGGTATCCATCATTAAACTGCTTCTCTATACTTCTAGAAGTGTTTACAGATATGTAAGCTTCTATGTGTATTCTTTTTTTTTTTTTTAAAGATTTTTCTACTTATTTGACAGAGATTGCAAGTAGGCAGAGAGGCAGGTGGAGAGAGAGGAAGGGAAGCAGGCTCCCTGCTGAGCAGAGGCTCAATCCCAAGACCCCAGGACCTGACTGATCATGACCTGAGCCGAAGGCAGAGGAGTCAACCCACTGAGCCACCCAGGCGCCCCTATGTGTTTTCTTTGAAAAATGTTTTTAAATTTCACGAGTAGTATATGAAGACATTCACTCTGAAAAGCTGAAACATTTAAAGGCTAAAGTCCTACCCCATCCCTGCCAAGAAGCCACCACTCTTATAAATTTAATTTCCATTTCCCCTCAATCTTTTACATACATGTCCACGAGGCAGATATATCATGTCATTTTCTGCATTCCCCTTGCTGATTTTCTTTTTTGTTCTCCCTCTCTCATGGCAAAGTCCACATAACATAAAATGTGCCATTTTAGCCATTTCTCAAGTGCACAGTGTTGTGTAGCACATCTATCTCCCCATCTTCCAGAACTCTTTTCATCTTTCAAAACTGAATCCCTGTCCCCTTTAAACACTAACCCCCCCCATACTCCTTCCCCAGACCCTGGCAGCCACCATCCTACTTTCTGTCTCCGTGAATTTGACTGCTCTAGGGACTTCATGTAAGTGGGATCCTACAGTCTTTGTCTTTTTTGTGACTGGCACATTTTACTGAACATAGTGTGTCAGGTTTCCTCCATGTGGTAGCATGTGTCAGAATTCCTTTCCTTTTTAAGGCTGAATAAATAACATCCCATTGTATATACAGATCACCCCCTGGAAAAAGGCTCATCTCTTTTGTCTAAGAATTCTTTTTCTCAAGAGCTGCCATAACCCATCCCCATTTCACCAGTTATAATTTAGGTTCCTCTTCTCACCTGCTAATTGAGTCTCACAAAAGCACTATGAAATGAGTAGGATATCATGACCCCCATCTTACAGATGAAGAAACTGAGGCCCAGAGAGGTAAGCTGACTTGCCCTAAAGCTGCACGGGGAAGAATAGGAGTTCCGCTTCCCATCGAGGCCGTGCACTGTGGCCAGTGTCTCATGGCTCCAGGGAGAAAGGCTCAGTTTGGTGCTAGTATATCTTTAACTCCTCTCACACTATTAAGTCTCTTAAACAGAGAGAGAGCTCAGAGCATTTGGCAGGCAAAAGTATCCAGCTAGAATCTAAGAACATTGTTTTGGTTTCATTATATTTATAGTTTCCTTCTATTTGTGGCAAATGATCCTGGTTTCCTTTTCTATGATAGTGATATAAAGCTTACTTTTTAAGTAAATGCCTCTAAGTTAAAAAGTGAGTCTATTAAAAGAAAAATGTTAAGTAAAGACCTGTCTGGGTTTAAATACAGATCCCACCACTGACTAGCTCTGTGACATGGGATATCAAAGCTGGTTCCTTGGAGCCCATTTTCTCATCTGTAAAATGAGGATGATGACTTTTCCTGTGGTACAGATTCGTTATAGCATTAAACCAGATCATGATGTCAGGAGCTCTGCACCCTGGCATGTACTTAAGCATGTCATGCTGTTTGTGAATGTTATTACCACAGCATGAATATTCATATTATTAATTTTGTCACAACCCTTTCAGTCAGTGGACTGTAAGGTGATGGATAGAGATGCCCCACCCAAGGGCCCCTTCCCCTAGACCAGTGGTTCTCAACCAGAGACACTTTTGCCCCCCAGAGAACGTTTTGCAATGTCTGGAGATGTTCTTCTTGATGACTGAGGGTGGTAGTGCCATGGGCATCTGGACGGAGGAGGCGAGGCACGATACTGAACCTCCCACCAGGCATAGGACAGTCCTCATCGTGAAGAATTCTAAGGCCAAGTGTCAAAATTGCTTCTATTGAGGAGCCCTCCTCCACATGGCATCCTGCGCCTGGGTCTGTGTCTTCCAAGAGAGACTTGAACTCAGACTCCAAAGACCTAAGCCTCAGGTTCCTTATGCAGGACGTGGGGATGCTGAAACCCACTTTGCCTGCAGTCATTCCATCTTCTGATGCTTGAACCTCAGCAAGGTCACTTCCTTGTCCTCGGCTATCTCTGTAGTAATCGCTTCCTCTCTTCCCCCAGGTCCAGGGAAACCATCTGATAGGCTTTTTTTTCCATTTGCTTGACTCCTGGGTGTTTCCCATTCCCCCAGTGGCCTCTGGAGCCACATAGCCACCCAGTACTGGGCTGCAGAACAGAGGAGGCAGAGTGAGTTAGAGATGGAGAGGCCCCACCCCCACCCTTTCCTAGCACGCGCTTCTTCTGGGTCTCAACCCCTAGTCTGCTTCCTGGCAAGCACTCCTTGACATGCATAACTATTCTGTTTGTGTGTCGACTTGATTTTATTCCTCCCCACACGTCTCTTCTCCTGGAGACCACGCCTCCAGTTTCCCCAGCACCTGCACGGCGCCCCGCACTTAACGCAGTCAGGATTTACATGTGCAGTGTAGGAAGGGAGAGCCGGGGAGAGGAGAGGGCGAAGGGGCTAGATCCAGAGAAGGAAGAGAGGCGAGAAAAGGAAGAGAGAAGAGAAGGGATGTTGAACGAATGTTAAATGCGGAGAGATCTAACTAGACAAGGGGAGGAGGATCGAGGGTGACCCCCAAGAGCAATCGAGACAAGCCCGCGAGAGAGTAGGGCCGTAAAGAGACAGATGAAGAACAAGAAAGATAAAAAGGGTGGACCGGAGGAAGGAACGGGGAGGCACGCGACCGGGGAGAGGCACGTGAGCGGTGAGCGCGAGAGTGCCAGCGAGAACGCGCGGGCGCAGGGCCACGGGAAGGAAACTCCGTGAGGGCTGAGCGGGGGCTGCGGAGCGGAGAGGCCCGCCCTCGGGAGCCTGGCGGCGCTGTTGCGAGCTGGGGATGCGGGCGCAGTCTCCATGGAAACGGGGATGCTCCGGGAACGGGAGGAAACGCGGCACGCGGGGAGGGGAGGGAAGGGGAGGCGGAGAGTCTGGCTGGGTTTGGCCCTTTCTCAGGCTCTTTTCCTCCCCCCAGACTCTCGCTGGGGAGGCGGGTGCGCGCGACCTGGGCAAGAGCCCTCGGACACCCAGGCACTCCTTCTCTCCTCGTCCCCCTCCCCGGGCGTTTGACCCTCCTCCCGTCTCCGACTGGGGCCTGGAGGGTCCTGCAAAAAAAAACAAAACAAAACAAAACAAAACAAAACAAAAACCAACAACAAACCGGGGAGATACACGGGTTGACCCTCTCCAGAGGCTCCTCCTACGGAGCGCCGCAGGGCTCAGTCCGTTCTCATCAGTTTCCCTAACGCCAGCCCCAGGGAGTTTACCTGCCCACAGCTCCCAAATTTATGTCTCCAGCACTGATCGCCCCCCCCCACCCCCACCCCGAGCTTCCCTCTCATTTGGGTGTCTAAAAGTGCATCTTCAGACTTGTCGGATTCTTGAGCTCCCCAAGCCCATTCTCACCCCAGGGCTTCCTGAATTGGCCGTCCACTTTGTCAGGAGCTCTCCCCAGCCCATAAGCGACTCGCTGTGCTCTAGCGGGGAATCATCTTGGCGGAGGCAAGCACTGGGGAAGCGAGGAAGCCCTAAGTGTGTGTGTGTGTGTGTGAGAGAGAGAGACAGATATCACAGTGTCGTGGGAGAGCCCTGCATCAGGATGAGGAGTACAACCTAGGGGTATGGGGGACACTGTCCTGTCACAGGAGGGCAAACCTTGCGCACTGTCAGATGGGAGTCTGAGGCCTAGGGAGCACTTTCTTGAACTGTAGGTGAGGGAGAGACTGACAAAACCGAGGGCCGCCTCCCCACCCTGGGAACTAGGTGGTCCTTATAGACAGTGGGCAGAACTGGCCACCACCCCCTTTGTCATCACTGTCACCTGAAACTCAGGTTAAGCACCCCACGGGCCTGGTGTGGAACCTTCTGGTCTCAGACACAGTAACCTCCTTGCTGGTGGGACTGGCAGGCACTAAGAGGGCAGCATCGAGGGTAACTCACAAGTCTCGGGACTGGCTGCTCATTGCAAGGCAGAAGGGAAGGTCACTGTCCTTGCGGCTCACTGAACTCCGCGGGTCCTGATTTGCTGGGTGGGCCGTGTGCTGATTGGCTCAGGCTTGGGTCCCACCTATGAGGTTGTGCATTGGGAAGAGCCTACCGCTACCACGTGGGTCAGGATTGGCTGAGGTGGGTCACTCAAAATAGAGGAAGTGAATACCGGGGAGGGAACCAGGTGGGGGCTATTTCAATAGAAGGCTCTTGGCCTCGCCCCTTCTCCTCGTCCTCACCATCTGAAACTAAGATCCGCCCTCCCCAATTATTTCCTTATTTGTGTGACTATTAAAGGTATCATTATGACTAGTTATGATGATAATAACATTTAACATTTACCTGGAATTTATTATGTCAAGTGTTTACATTTGCTGCCTCCTGTAACCTTTACACTTGAATACCATCATTATCCCCATTTTACAGATGAGAAGACTGAGTCTCAAAGGGCAACGAACTGGCTGGAGGTCACACATCTAGAAAAGAGCCGGGTCAGGATTTGAGCCTCTTTGCTCTAATGGACCTTTCCCCCACTAACTACAAGCTCTGTGAAGCTGAAGTCCAAGTAATGCGCCCTGTCTCTCCCTAGTCTAGTGCCTGGCACCCAGGGGGCCCTCAGTGAGGAGATGCCAGGCACTGGGCTGAATGTCTTACACGCCTTACTTCCCTCAGTCTTCAGCACTACCCCTTGAGGCAGTACTGGGATTTCCAACATAAATAGGGGGCATTCCCATGGTGTACATCGAGTAAGGGAGAGAACTTTCCTCAGTCTGTTCTTTGAGCCAGTGCTCGACTGTGTGAATAACAACATGTGCCCAGCGTCCTGAAGAAATGGAAATGGAGCTCAATAAATATTTGTTGAAAGAATGACAAAAAGAAATAAAGAACCATGAGGATGGAAGGGAGTAAGCATGGTTGGGATGCTAAAGGGAGCAGAGGAAGGTAACGGTGGATTGCTATTTCCTTGTATTTCATTGAAGGCTTCCTGGAGGTGTCAATTTGATGGGGGTCATTATGGGGTCCTGGAAAGTTTCTGCTCCCCGAGGCAGGAGGCCGTCCCAGACCCTATAGTTTCTGGAACCCACGGAAGGCTTAACAGGCTCTTGGGTTGAGTGACTGAGTGGGAGGGCGCGGCCTGCGGGCGGCGAGTCGACGGGGGCTGGGGTGGTCCTCTGGCTCTGGGAGTACTCAACCCCTTCTCTCTTCCTCCCTGACCATGGCGGTGCGCCCGGCCTCGCACCCACTCAGCTCTGTGCCTCGTGCTGGGCTGCATGATCTTCCCCGACGGCTGGGACGCCGAGACGATCCGGGACATGTGCGGGGCCAAGACCGGGAAGTACTCCCTGGGGGACTGTTCGGTGCGCTGGGCGTACATCCTGGCCATCATCGGCATCCTCAACGCCCTCATCCTCTCCTTCCTCGCCTTCGTGCTGGGCAACCGGCAAACAGATCTGCTGCAGGAGGAGCTCAAGCAGGAGAACAAAGGCGAGTGTGTTGGCTGGGTCGGGGGCGGGGCCTCCAGGGGTCACCGTGTCCTACAGATGAAGCAAAAACTGGAACAGATGCAGACAGTCCGACCCCCCTGAAAGCAATTTGACGTTATTCCTCAGATCCGAACACTTGCATGCTTGGGCCCCAGCAAACCCAGCTCCGAGTAGAAACACATGAGAAATGTGGCAGCAGCTTCAAATAGCAGACCACTAAAAACAACCTAAATGGCCATTGACAGGACGATGGATAGTAAGTGGTGATATACTCACATCCTGGAATGGAGCATAACTGAAAATGCATGCACTGTAGTTATAAGTAACAGGATGGATACATCCTGGAAACATAGTATTGAGACAGGGGAGTGGGGGAAATCAATTTCCAGAAGATAACAGAGGGATTTTTTTCATGGAGTTCAGTCAAAAACCAAGAGACAGTAATGTATGGTTTGATCATAAGTATATTTATGGTGGTACTGCATTTTTTTTTTAAGTAAAGAAACAATAAATACAGAAGATAGGATGATGCTTACTTGCGATGGGTGGGTGTAGGCATGTACAAAATATGGTGGTGGTCTTGCATGGTGAGCCCACACAGGTGGGCTTTGTATATATCAAGTAATATATATACTTTGTATATATCAAGTAACTTGAAATCTGATGAAGAAAAAATTTACACATGAGGCCGGAGACTCCAGGCTAACCAGTTATCAGATATTTATCTATGCATCTGTGTACATTATATGTCCCTTTATAAAATATACAGTAGTGTTATATGCTCATATAACGCAGGATAGGTGTCATCCCAGACGAATTCCTCGCAAGACTGCTTTTTGTCCCCAACGCTAGAGCATGTCTTCAAGATCTTTCTTTATCCTTTTATGGAGAACCCTTTTTATCGAGTGCCTAGCATTACGTCAGATGGAGGAACTGTAACTATTTAACTATTTTCCTTTTAGGGACTTTTAGGGGAGGTTTCCAGGATTTTACTATCACTGATAATGCTACGCTGGACATCTTTGTCTGTGCCTTCTTATACACAGTGTTTTCTTGGTGTTTTTCCAGTAGTGGAATTGCGCACTTAAAATTGTAATGATGGTGCCAGATCGCTCTCCAAAGGGAGGCTGGTCTGAGCCAGGGACCCACCCTGTCCCCGGAGCACCAGGAGGCATGGCATGGCATCCGTGGACAGACACCTGTCTCTCTGGGTGTGTGTGCCCTGCCCTGAGAAACAGGAGTAGTGGTTTTCACAGTCACACCCTGCCTTAAGCTATTAGAATGTGCTGGGTCTATATTTAGCACTTTCCATTAATTATATTCCTCTCTTGGAGTCTCATCTATAAAATGGGAATAATGGCAGTGAGGGTTATAATCTCATCTGGCAGGAGGTGGTTTAGTATTGTGGTGGAACCCTTGGACTGAAGGCCTCTGAGTTGAAAGCAGGCTGGGGACTGCACCTCCTTGAGCCTTAGTTTCCTGGCTTCCTCAAATGAGGGCAGTGGAAATAGTACCAGTTCACAGGGTTGTCCGATGAGGAAGAAAGATTATGTCTATTAGGGGGCACTTGGTGAATACTCAGTAGAAGCTGTCACTCTTCAAGACCCCACCAGGCAAGCATCATGACCACCATTTTACAAATGAGAAAGGTGAGGTCTGCAGAGGTCCAGTAACTTGTCCAAGGTCATGAAGCAGTATGGTCAGGATTTGAACCCAGGTCCAAAGTTGAAAGGCCAGGCTCTTCCCGGCTCCCTGTTTCCTTTCTCAGGGCCCTCCTGGGCTGTTGCGCTACTAACCTGTCTTTCTCTGAGGCTCCTATCCTTGGAGACCCTGACGCCTGGTGGGTTCCCGTAGTCTTGGTGTGAGGTCAGGGCCTGCCCTCTGGTGGCAGCTTCCAGAAGTGCATGACTAAGAGCCACGTGGTCTTTCTGAAGAAGAGGTGTGGGGATGGGGGATGGGGGCTGGGCCCATGGGGGATGGGCCCACCCAGCGTCCTCTCCTTCCTCCCCAAAGTGCCCTCAGCTTGGTGTTTAAAGTGATGTGAAGGAGCCCCAGTTTGTCATACCTCAGCGTCAGTGTGTGTGTGTGTGTGTGTGTGTGTGTCCCTCATTGGGAGCTCAAGATGAGTGAGCCTCACACTTCAGTTCTGAGCCAGACCTCTGGGACAAAAGTAAAAACAAATAAATTGCTTTCATTTCCAGAATTTACTATGCTCTAAACATTGGAAAAGTCCTTGGCTGGAATTATGTTTTTTTCACTCTTCGGATTCACCCTGTGAAGTAGGCTATTATGCCTGCTATACAGATGAGGAAATCAAGTCTCAGAAGGGTTGAATGGCCTGCTCAGGACCATCCAGCTAACCAGAGGCCTGGCTGGACTCTGTGCAGCTCACTCCCCTGCCCAGCTTTGCCCTGAGGCGTGGCCGAGGGGAGCCCCAATGCTGGGTAGTCTCTGACTTTCTCCAATTCTTTCTCTCTCATAGATTTTGTAGGCTCTACAGTAAGCTCCGTGTTGCGGCCAGGGGGTGATGTCTCCGGATGGGGAGTCCTCCCCTGTCCCGTCGCTCACTCACAGGGACCCTGAGGGCCAGGATCACAGCCCAGGAATTGACCTGTCCTCAGCTTGTCCCGTTGCCTGCCCTCTCATCCCTTCATTCAAGCTCCGAGGGAAGACCCCATCCAGGACTGACTGCTCACCTGCTACCTGCCTGTAGCTCCGGGCTTTGAAGAGGTTGGGGCTGGGATGCAGCGTGCGGGAGGGCCTGATTCTGCTCCTCCCTCAACTGACCTAAGGGAGCCAGAGCCCTGGGCCCTTGGGCTTCTCCCTTCCTCTCTAGGCCGGCCCGGGGCCCCCACAGAGTCTCCTGGGGAAGTGGCACTGCGGTTCTGGTTCCCCAGGCCCTGTCAGTCTGGAGGGCTCCCACCTGGCTGCATCCTTGCCTCCTCTGGTCCCTGTCTCCTACAGAAACTTACCGAGGACACTGGCCCAGGGTGGACCGGACTCTTTCCTGTTTTCTCCCCCCTGATGATGGTTCCATCACATCATCACAGAGCTCCAGGCACCACCTGCCTCCTCGGGGCCTCTCTGCTGCCTGCGTCAGCCTGTTTTCACCTCTCCCAAAGGAGTCTGAGCTGCACCAAGAGAGAAAACACAGGGCCTCCCTGTCAGCTGCTGATTGGGGTCCTGAACAGCCCAAAGTCTGAGGACAGACAGGCTTTGGAAGCAGTAGGAGGCGGCGCTCTGAGTCCTATCTTGGTGACATCTGACCATGGCAGCTGGGGCTGGAGGGGGCTCAGCCTTGGGCTGGCCTGGCCTTTTCCCTGCTGGGATGTCTCACCAGTTACTGGACCCTTGACCCTGGCCTGTTTTGTACAGCACAGACTTCTTGGCCCTGTTGTCAGGGCTGGGGTTTTGGGAGGGGGGACCAAGAATGGGGAATTAGGGGATGCATCACCCCTCTGCCCCTTCTCATGCCCCAAACCCGGGCATCTGCCAAGGGCAGAGACTGTCTTGCCTCTTTGATACTTTTTCTGCATAACTTGAACTTGCAGGTCACCTCTGAACAGGGTACCCCCTGTCCCCATCCCCAGGCCTTGTAACCCTATCCCCACCTCCACTTTTTCCTCCTTGCCCACCTCTCGCCTTGCGATATGCCCAGGGTCTACAGCCCAATGGGCAGTGCTTGGAGCTGAGGCATGAGTGTGTGTGTGAGCGTGTGTGTGTGTGTGAGTGTGTGTGTGTGTGTGTGTGTGTGTGGGTCGGGGAGCAGAAGAGGAGTCTTTCTCTCCCTCCCCTCCCACTGTGGGGGCATCTCCTTCCCCCTTGGCCAGGAGCAAATGAGGGAGACTCCAGGTGTTTCCAAACTTCCCTCATTGCCTGGTAGACCTGGTGGTGGAGCCGTGTGGCCGGGGCGTGGGGAGCCCCTTTCAGCCCCCAGTGCAGGTGGCAGGGTGGCTTCATCTAGTGCGCCTACTTCTGTCTTCCAGTACTGGGGGGAGTACTGGTCCACTGTGTAGCCAGAGCGGGAGTCCTCTGCGGGTTCACTGGGGAAGGTTGTTGTCATCATTTCCTTTGTGGGCCTCAGCCAAAGGAGGGGAGGAAAGCAGCGAGTGCCATGTATTTGCCAATCTTGTGTTCATTTCCATAGGACTTGGACCTGAGAGGGTTTCCAAGACAGACCCTAGAAATCCTCTGCATGAGACCCCCATCTGGACCCTAACTGGAATCAGATGCTGGGTCCTGGTAGGATTCCCGAAACCCGGAACTCACCAAGTCCTGATGCTCCACCCTCCTGACTCCGTCCTCTTGAGCAAACACCTTTCCCCTGGTGCTCTGGCCTTGGCCCAGTGCTGCCCTCTCTTCCCCCAGGGTTCTACCTGCAGGAAGGGGCTGTGCACCAGGGGCCTATGCTGAGTGGGAGGGTCAGGGGAGCCTCCTGAGAGGCAGTGGGGGGCAGAAGTGAGTTCCTCAAAGATCCAAACCAAAGCCCAGTGTTGGGAGGCTGTGGTGGGGGGGGGTTGGGGGTGGGAGGGAGGCAGTGGTTGGGAAGGGGGAGAAGACTGAGGTGGGAGAGAATGAGAGAGGGGAGGGAAGGGGTGGAGAGAGGCAGAGAAATGGAGAAAGGAGAGATGTGCAGAGAGCCTGGGGTGGAGGGGGGAAGGTGGCTGGGAAAAAGAAGAAGGAATAGGGACAGGGAAGGAGGCAAATGGAGGGGTGAGCTGTGGACAGCTGACTGGGGTGCAGGGGCGCAGCACGGGGCAGAGGAGGATAAAGGAGGCAGGATGCCAAGGGATTGGAGCAGCTGCTGTGTGTGCCCTGCTGTGGGGGGTGGGGGCGCCAGAGTCCTGTGCTGTGGGGGGACGGGAGAACCTCCCCTCAGACACCCAGGCCACTGCCCACCCTTTTGGGGCCAGGGTGCCACTGGAGTGGAGGTTAGTGGGAGGGGAGAGTGAAGTTAATCCCCTTGAGGGGGGTCCCAAGTGCCTCCCTGTCCCCATGCACTCAGCCAGTTGCTGCCTATGCCAAGGAAGGGGCCGCCCATGTAAGCACCCAGGAGTGTGGGGTTCGAAAAGCAGGGCTGGGCAGGCTTGTAGGAGTGCAAGGGGAGCACAGGGAAGGAAAAGAGGCTGGGGTGCGCACCAGAGCCCTGTCCCCGAGGCTTTGGCGGAGGCCAGAGCAGAGCAGGAAACATTCTTGTTCAGGTAGGGGCTTCACGTGAGGCTGGAATGCCACCACCCTGTGGCTTACATGGCTCTCTGGGGGCAAGGAAGCCATTGTGGACTAGGGGAGGTTTGTGGTGTGCCCTAGCCAAAGCAGGCAGTTTGGCTTTTGCCCTGAGGAGGAGACGGATGTGGTGATCACCTGCTCCCACCTCAGCATGGCCTCTGGGACTCTTGGTTCTGGAAAGGTCTTAAGAAGCTGACCTCTGAGCGGCGCGTGGAGGCACTCGTCCTCCCAGGTTGTGACTGGATCGGAGGCGTCTGGCACGAGCAGGTTGTTTCTGCTCTGGTCTGGGGACTTTCAGGAGAGGCCAAAGCAGCTACAGCCTAGTTAGAGGTGGTTGAGAGCGCTGGTTGGTCACGTCCTTCTGGGTCTCTAGGTTGTGAAAACTTTCCTGTTTGGGAACCAGTACCCAGTAAGGAAAACATTGTTTTCCTGAGAGGGTGAGGATCATGGTTAGGATTCATCCTTTTCAGGCCTGGACTAGTTAAGCCAAGAGCTTTTAGATGAGGCTGTAGGGAAGATAATTCCTTGGCCTCCTTGGGATTCTTGCTTGGGCACAGGGGAATCAGCCTTCTCCAACGTCCAGTGTGATAGAGACAGGGGAACCCTCTCTTTGGAGAAGCTGGGACTTTCCCAGCACGAGAAACTTAACGCAGGTCCCTGCCTGGCTCAGGGCTAGCCTTCGGGTGGGCCTGGAGTTTCCTGAGAAGGGAACAAGGGGGAAGTCCTTCCCAGAGCTCTGACCAGCAGACCTCAGGGGCCTGTGCTGTGTGTCATTAGGATAGCTTGGTGTTGTCTACACCCGTTAGTAAGTTACGTCTGAGTGTGTCCTCGCTGTTCATCGTCCAGTTTGGTAACATTTACTTTGGTCCTGACCCCTTCTGCTGCTGCTGGATTTGAGCTTCAGTGCAGGTGGAATGACGTTCAAATAAAGAAACACTTTATATCACCCATGCTGGCTCCTTCTCTGAGTTGGCCCCTGGGGATGGTGAGGGTCGAGATTCTACCACACGCCCAGGTTTGGCAGCATATTGTGACCACTGTGGCTTAACAAGAGTTTATCTTCCTTTTATATTAAGTCTGGAGGTAGCCAGACAATGACTGATATGGCCCGCACCATTACTAGGAACCCAGGCTCCTCTTTCTGGGCTGTCATTTTCAATCCTGGTTTCCAGTCTGAAGGACACCACCTGGCCCAGCATGGCTGCTGGAGCTCTAGTCACTTGGTCCACATTTCATTTGATGGAGACTAATGGAAATCCCATAGGACTGAGTCACGTTGCACACCTAGCTAAAATGTGATCTTTTAATGGGGCACACTGTCATCCCAGAAAAAACTGTGGTTCAAGGGAAAGAACAGATGGAACGGGCAGTTGGCAGTCTCTGCTGACTGATTAAACAGGCCTGACTGTGCACTTAGGACTCTGACCAGAACAAACAAGGCTCCACCCTTTTCTGCCTGTGTGGCCTGGACAAGTCCCTTCACCTCTCTCTAAATCCCCATTTAGTAAATGGAATTGACGATCGTGATCTCAGGAAATTGTAAGAAAAGAGGGAATGTGGATTGCTTGACAGCATCCGGCACGTTGTAGTGTCCCAATGACAGATTGATTATAATGTCTGCACTTAGGAACTGAGTCTTCACTCAACACTTTTGAGCACTTGTAAGCACTTAGAGAACAAAAACAGAGACCCTGCGCTAGCTAAGGGTCAGTCTGGCTGGGGAGATAAAGATGTAAAAATAATGTAAAATGTGCCAGGCGCAGGGCAATGTGGGTGCCCTGGGTAGGGACAACTTAACATCTCTTTTGGTGGGGGTCGGTAGAGCAGGAGACCGGTCTACTGTAGGGTGAGTAGGAGTTAGGCAGGCAAAGGTCAGGAAAGCCATTCATGAGTGAGAGGGCAGCTTGGGGAAAGAGCAGGGTAAGAAACAATGGAGAGTGCAGAGAACTAAGAGAACGAAGAAAAGCCTTTTAGCAGTGCTGAACTATAAGGTGTGAGGCAGGGAGGGTCAGAGATTTGTCTGGAGACAGGCAAATCCAGAGGATTAAAGAGCTCAGAGGCTGTGGACGGGAATTTGGATGTTCAGAACAATGGAGGACCGACTGTGGGGTGATTCTAGCAGGAGAGCAGCATGATTAGGTCCGCATTTCAGGAAGATCACTCTGGTTGCCCTGTTAGGGAGTGGAGTTAGAGGAAGACGATTTTATTTATTTATTTTTTTTCCTTTTTTTTTTTAAATTTAAAAAAATTTTTAAAAATTAACATATAATGTATTATTACCCCAGGGGTACAGGTCTGTGAATCGCCAGGTTTACACACTTCACAGCACTCACCATAGCACATACCCTCCCCAATATCCATAACCCAATCACCCTCTCCCTCCCCCCTTCCCCCCAGCAACCCTCAATTTGTTTTGTGAGATTAAGAGTCTCTTATGGTTTGTCTCCCTCCCGATTCCATCTTGTTTCATTTACTCTCTTTATACCTCCCAAGCCCCCCAGAGGAAGTCGATTTTAATGAAAGAGAAATCATTAGTCTGGCGTGAAACAAAGTGGTGGCGGTGGGTCTGAGAGAGGTGAGAAATTTGCTATTTAGGAAGCAGAACTGACACTTGGTAGCTGATCGGCTGTGGGGTAAAAGAGTGGCACCAAGAAGGATGGATACATTTTTTGCTTGGGGGACAAAAAAGATTTGTCAGGATAGCAGGGGAACAAGATCAGTTCAGTTGAAACTTGCTAAGTTTAAGAAGCATGGGGGGCATGGCGCCTGGCTGGCTGTTGGTTGAGTGTGGGACTTTTGATCTTGGGGTTGTGAGTTTGAGCTCATATTGGGTTTAGTAGAGATTACTTTAAAAAAAATAAATAGAAAAAGAAAAAAGAATAGCATGTGGGACACCATGGTGAAGTCGTCCAGTAGTCAGTTGACTTAGATGGATTTGGGAGCTTATGAGAAAGATCTGGGCCAGAAACATGAGGATGCAGGTACTGGGTGAAAGGTGAAGCACAGAGGAGTTTGCTCAGGGTGACTGTATTGTGCGAAGAACACAGAACAATGGAGTAAATGTTGGAAAACACCAACATAGAAAGGTCAGAGGAATGGATGTCCGGAAGGAGAGGGCACTGGAAGAGTCAGAGCTGTGAGAAAAACTATGAAAATGTGTTAGGAAAACCAAGGATCTAGAGGTCAAGGGAAAAGTCAGCTGGAGGAAATTCGTTCAGAATTAGGGACTGAAAAATGTGCCTACTGGATTTGGAAGGAAGGGGGCCATTGTTGAATTTGAGGCTGTGTAATCTCTTTATATAGAAGAGTTCTGAATGTGTATAGATCATGGCCAGTAAGAGTTTAAAGGTAAGAGAGAGAATGGTGTGCCTTGGTAGCTCAGTCAGGTGCCTGACTCTTGATTTTGGCTCAGGTCATGATCTCAAGGTTGTGGGATCGACTGTGCCCATGTGGGTCAGATTGGGATTCTCCTTCTACCTTTGCCCCTCCCTCCCCACCCTCCTACTCCCTCAAAAGAAAATCTTTTTAAAAATAGAAATAAAGGTAAAGAGAATTACTAAGAAGAGGTGAGAAGTCCTTTTGGGGGGTAGAGGGAAGTGCACGGTTTAGGGACATCATACCTGGTGGTATTCATTTCCTCAGTGTAGCAGGAGGCAAGACTGAGAAAGGAATGAGCAGGGGGTTTGAGACATAGCAAAAGGAGAGCCTGGGTGGCTCAGGTCATGATCCTGGAGACTCTGAATCGGAGACTCTGAATCAAGCCTGCATTGGCTCAAAAAAAATTAAATCTTAAAAAAGAGAGAGAGGGAGAAGTGGCAAAATTTTAGCAGTTGCTACAGGAGCTGTCAAAGCATCAAAAGACTGGGGCGCCTGGGTGGCTCAGTGGGTTGAGCCTCTGCCTTCGGCTCGGGTCATGATCTCAGGGTCCTGGGATCGAGTCCCGCATCAGGCTCTCTGCTCAGCGGGGAGCCTGCTTCCCCTTCTCTCTCTGCCTGCCTCTCTGCCTACTTGTGATCTCTCTCTCTGTCAAATAAATAAATAAAATCGTTAAAAAAAATTAAAAAAGCATCAAAAGACTGACGCACGAACATGAAATTGTGGAAGCACCAACGGACAGGAGGGCAAGCACAGAGAAGGCAGACTGTAGACTGACCAGTAGGTAAGCAGAGTGTCTTGCAGGAGTGTTTCACTCCCGCCATGATATCCAGGTTGCTTACAGAAAAAAGCCATCAATGGGACAGACAGACAGACAAAGGACTGAGGTTTTTGTGAAAGAGCTGAAGGAGAGAAGATTATGGCTGGGAAGCTGAGTGTTTGTCCTGAATACTGTAACTCATTCTTAGAGATGGCTTTGAGATGTGAGGCACTGAGTAGAATGTCTACCCAAATGGTGAGAATAATGGCAGAAATTGGGGTGCAGAGGAGCCAAAGTCATCCAAGAACCAAAGAGAGTGGTGGGAAGGAGCTACATAGCTACAATGTCTATTAACCAGACATTGTGTGCATCATTGGAGCAGGAATTTTTTATCCGAGGGGCAAGATGTAGTTGTCTGGGAGCATTTGGGGGAGAACCTTTAGGCAAAATGATGTGAGAAAGAGCAGTCTCCACTTAAAAGGGCTGCAAAGGAGGTGGAAAGAACCGTATTTCCATATTTCAGTAAGGGCTTGTCTCTTAAAGGAAAGAGGTATCCAGAGGGCACAGCAGAAAGGTTAGGAGAAAAGGACAGAACAGAGAAAGAACGACCTTGTAAGGCTCAAGAGCACCAAGAGTCAGGTTACACAGAAAATTCTCATTCTGGGAAATGGCTAAGGGTAGCAAGAGCATGAAGTTGGTAGAATTCATGACTCAAAGCTTCAAATGGAGCTCTCGTCTGAAATCCCTTTCAAGTCCACTTAGGCACAGCGAAAGAACCAGCGATAACCAGCACTGAAACAGATCTGGAGGTGCTGGAAGGCTCGTTTAGGTGTCAAAGCAGGTACAGGAATGCAACCAGAGTGGACTGGAGGCTTCTTCAAATTCACTTATTCATTCAACAAAACATTTTATTGAATGCCTGTTCTGGTCTGGTACTGCTAGGTTCTAGAAATACAGGAATAAATCAGACATAGGCCTTGGGCTCAGATGATCACAGGCTAGTTAGCGGCAGAGCTGTTTGCCTTTTGTTTGGAGTGGCTAGGGAGGATTCTGGTTTTTGTTTTGTTAAACATGTTGCAGCATAAAACAAATGTACAGGTAGGTGAAATATTATAAAATACCGTACTAGACATTACCATAGGACAGACTCCTGCTAGTCACCCCTGAAGCCTTTCACTTACAAACACTATCCTCTTCCTTCTCTCCTGAAGAGCAACCACTACTTTTTTTTTTTAAGATTTTATTTATTTATTTGACAGAGATCACAAGTAGGCAGAGAGGCAGACAGAGAGAGGAGGGGAAGCAGATTCCCTGCTGAGCAGAGAGCCTGATGCGGGGCTCGATCCCAGGACCCTGAGATCATGACCTGAGCCGAAGGCAGAGGCTTAACCCACTGAGCCACCCAGGTGCCCCTACTTTGACTTTTATGGTAATCAGTTCCCAACTTTTATCTCTATCTATCTATCTATCTATCTATACATATATGTGTATATATATATATATATATACATATATATAGATACAGATATCTATAATATATTTTTAAGTATTTATTTGAGAGAGAGAGAGGGAGTACAAGCAGGCAGAGGGGCAGGCAAAGGGAGGGGGCAAAGCAGGCTCCCCGCCGAGCAGGGAGCCTGATGTGGGGCTTGATCCCAGGACCCCAGGATCATGACCCGCACTCAAGGCAGATGTCCAATGATTGAGCCACCCAGGCGTCCCTCCAATATTTTGGAAAAAATCCGTGTAGGGACACCTGGGAGGCTCAGTCGGTTAAGTGTTTGCCTTCGGCTCCATTCCTGATCCCAGAGTCCTGGGATTGAGTCCCATGTTGGGGTCCTTGATCAGCAGGGAGCCTGCTTCTCCCTGTTTGCTGCTCCCCCTGCTTGTACTCTCTCTCTCTCTCTGACAAATAAGTAATCTTTAATAAAAGAAAAAAATCCACGTAGAAGCAAACTTGCAAAGCTCAAACTCATGTTGTTCAACTGTCAACTACATTGTAAAATTATCAGTTGTCTAGTTAATGTCCATCACCAGTTACAGGTTTTGTGTGTGTGTGTGTGATGATGAGGACATTAAAGATCTCCTTCAGCAACTTGTGAATATACACTACAATATTAACTCTAGTCACCATGCTGTACATTACATCCCTAGGGCATGTTTTTTTCCTAACTGCAAATGTGACCTTTTGATAACTTCCACCCATTTTACCTCTCCCTGATCCTTTGCAACCATCAATCTGTTCCCTATACACGAGTTCATTAAAAAAAAAAAAAAAAAAAGATTCCACATGTGAGATTATATGGTATTTGTCTTTCCCTGATTTATTTGATGTAACGTAATGCCCTCAAGGTCCATCCATACTGCCACAAATAGCAAGATTTCATTCCTTGTTTATGGCTGAATAATATTTCATTGTATGTGTACACACACACACACACACTCACACACTTTCTTTATCCATCCGTCCGTCCATCCATCCATGAATGGAGACTTAGGTTGTTTCCACATCTTGACTACTGTAAATAATGCTATGAATACTTGGTGCACACATCTCTTTAAGTTAGTATTTTCATTTCCTTTAGATAAATAACCAGAAGTGGAATGGTGGATGATATCGTTCTATTTTTAATTTTTTGAGGGTTCTCCATAGTTTCCCACAGTGGCTGCACCAATTTACATTTCTACCAACATAGTATAAAGGTTCCCTTTTGTCCATATACTCACCAACACTGGCAATTTGTTGTCTTTTAAATAGCTATTCTAACAGGTGTGAGATGGTATCTCATTACGGTTTTGATTTGCACTTACCCAGTGATTAGTGATGCTGAGCAACTTTTCACATACCAGTTGGCCAAATGTTTCTCTTTGGGAAGATCCTCTGCCCATTTTTAAATTGGATTGTTTGAGTCAGTAAGTTGTAGGAGTTCTTTATATAGTTTGGATATTAACCCCTTATCAGATCTATGATTTGCAAAATACATTTCCTCCTATTCTGTAGGTTGCCTTTTCATTTTGTTGATACTTTCCTTTGCTGTGCAGAAACTTTTTAGTTTGATGGTCTCATTTGTTTTTGCTTTTGTTGTCTTTGGTGTCAAATCCAAAACAATCATTGCCAAGACTGTGTCAAGGAGCTTACTTCCTATGTTTTCTTCTAGTTTCATGGTTTCAGGTCTTACATTCAAGTCTTTAACCCATTTTTGAGTTAATTTTTGTGTATGGTGTAAGATAGCAGTCCAATCTTACTCTTTTGCAGTTTTCCCAACAGCGCTTATTGGAGAGACCGTCTTTTCCCCATTGTTTATTTTTGGCTCCTTTGTTGTAAATTAACTGACCATATATGTTTGGGTTTATTCTTGGGCTCCCGATTTTGTTCTGTTGACCTATGCAACTGTTTTACTATAGTTTTGTGGTATAGTTTGAAAGCAGAAAACATTACGTGTCAGCTTCGTTCTTTCTCAAGATCGCTTTGGCTATGCAGGCTCTTTGTAGCTCCGTACAAATTTTAGGGTTATTCGTTTTTGTGAAAAATGCCATTGGAATTTTGACAAAGAGAACACTGAATTTGTAGATGGCGTCAGGTTTTTACTGTAGGTTTTTAAGAGTTCTTTGTATATTTTGGATAACAGTCCTGTATCAGATGTGTCTTTTGCAAATATTTTCTTCCAGTCTAGTTTGTCTTTCCATTCTCTTGACAATGCCTTTTGCAGAGCAAACGTTAATTTTAATCAAGCCCAGGTTACCAAGTATTTCTTTCATGGATGGAGGCTTTGGGGTTTTATCTAAAAAGCCATTTTGCCAAACCCAAAGTTTTCTAGATTTTCTCCTAGTTGTTTAGTAGTTTTCATTTTGCATTTAGGTTGTGATCCATTTTGAGTTAGTTCTTGTGAAGGGTGTAAGGATTACGTCTAGGTTACTTTGCATGTGGATGTCTCGTTGTTCCAACACTATTTGTTGAAAAGACTATCTTTTTCTTCACTGTATTGCTCTTGCTCATTTGTCAAGTATCATTTGACTGTATTACTTTAGGTCTACTGGGCATTCCAGTCTGTTCCATCAAACTATGTGCGTATTCTTATTCCAATGACACAGTCATTATTACTATAGCTTTATTAAGTCTTTAAGTCAGGCAGTGTTAGTCCTCTGACTTTTCCCTTCGATATTCTGTTGGCTATTCCGGGTCTTTTGCCTGTCCATTTGTTGATATTCACAAAACAACTTGCTGAGATTCTGATTTGGTGTTCTGAATCTATAGATCAGTTAAGAGACATCCTGATATGAACTCTTTCTCTCCAGGACCATGGGGTATCTCTATTTAGTTTTCCTTTGATTTCTTTCATCAGTTTTGTAGTTCTCTATATATACCTATAGGTATATAGTTATACCTATTTCATTTTTATTGGTGCTAATATAAATGTTGTATTTTAACTTTAATTGGAATTGTTAGTGGTACAGTAATGCAACTGATATTTGTATATTAATATTGTATTCTGCAACCTTGTTATAAATGCTTATTAGTCTGAGTTTTTTGTTGTTTCTTCCAGATTTTCTAGTCATATCATCTGTGAACAAGTTTTACTTCTTCCTTCACAATCTCTGTACTTTTTATTTCCCTTTCTTGTCCTATTGCATTATCTAGGACTTCCAGTACAATGTTCTAGAAAAGTAGACATCCTCCTTCCCTTACCTTATTCCTGATTTTTAAAAATTCCTGTCCCCCCTTCTGAATTTTAATGGGAAAGCTTTTAGTTTCTCACCACTAGGTACGTTAGGTGTAGGATTCTTGTAGCTGTTCTTCACCAAGCGGGTAAAGTTCTATTTCTGGTTTTTGAAGGTATTTCTCACTTAGAATGTTTATGTACATGTCTTTAGCATGCTCTTATTGTGTGTGGCAATATTCTCCTCCTTACTTTCTTATAACTGGGATTTGACGTTGATCCTTTTTGTTACTCATATTGACTTAAGTTTTTTTGTACTTTCAGAGGAGAAGCATGACTTGGGTCTTTCTAGTTTGAAGGTTCTACAGTACTATTTTTAAAGTAACTGTTAAAAATGAGGACTGTGCAAACAAGAGCTGTTTATTTTTTAAGGTTATTTAAAAAATCTTATTTGTCAGAGAGAGAGCCAGTGAGCAAGCACAAGCAGGGCAAGCAGCAGGCAGAGGGAGCAGCAGGTTCCCCGCTGAGCAGGGAGTCTGATGCAGGACTCAATTCCAGGACCCGGGATCATGACCTGAGCTGAAGGCAGACACTTAACCAACCGAGCCACCCAGGCTCCCAAGAGCTGTTTAAATTTATCATCAGATATGCTTAGAACTTTATGACCAATTGTTTCTTTCAGAAGTTAACAGTTCAAAGGAAGTTATTTAATAACCATTATATTGTTCCTAGGAGAAGAAATACATCCTGGATTTAGTGGGACAATACTAGTTTCACTCTTATTCCAAAACTTCATTTAATGTGGTACCCCCCACTCCATATCTTTTTTTTTTAAAGATTTTATTTATTTGACAGACAGAGATCACATGTAGGCAGAGGCAGGCAGAGAGAGAGGAAGAAGCAGGTTCCCTGCTGAGCAGAGACCCTGATGCAGGGATCGATCCCAGGACCCTGGGATCATGACCTGAGCCGAAGGCAGAGGCTTTAACCCACTGAGCCACCCAGGCGCTCCTCCATATCTCTATTTTGATTATCCCACTCAATTTTAATTGTAGAGAGTGCCTTTTCAGCATGCACCTTTGTCCTGGGTACTCTGCTGGTAAGAATCTTCTGAACTGACTGCTGTGCTTCCTTCAGACCCAAGCAAGCATCCTCTGCACAACAGTTTGGGCTGTTGTTCTCAAACTGGCATGCTCAATTCCAAGTGAGTACTTGTTTTAGAGCTCTGAGATCGATCTGATGCTCCATTGCTTCCTGTGAAACAGAAAGGGATACCATGCAGGTATTGTGGCTACGGCAACTTGTTTCTACCCACCTTTTGCTTTAGGGCTCACGGGGATATCTAATTTTTTTGGTAAAGTTACCCAAGATTTTGTTTTTGTTTTCTAAAGTAAGCTCTCTGTTCAGTGTAGGGCTTGACCTCATGATCCCAAGATCAAGAGTCGCATGCTCCATTGACTGAGGCAGCCAACGTTTTTAAGTTGTCCAAGGTTTTGTTTTCATGGCTGCTCTGTGTGGTCTTATGGGGGAATTTGATAAATATTCATTACTATTATTTCAGAATCTCTGCCAGGTTAAGCTTTTTTTTTTTTTTTTTTTAAAGATTTTATTTATTTATTTGACAGAGATCACAAGCAGGCAGAGAGGCAGGCTTCCTGCAAGCAGGGAGCCCGATGCGGGGCTCGATCCCAGGACCCTGGGATCATGACCTGAGCCGAAGGCAGAGGCTTTAACCCACTGAGCTACCCAGGTGCCCCGGCCAGCTTAAGTTTTGAATGTAGGAGCAGGTAAAAGTTATAGGGGAGCACAATCTCCTCCAGTAACTGCTTTTCTCCAAGTTGTTCTCTTATCAATCTTTAGCAAAGAGTATATTAAGAACTTCGGCTAACTCCTTTCTCTCTCTGAACCTCGTAGCAGATTATGCAGGCTGCTCCAGCTCTGACTGACGAATTGATAATCAGGGAAATTTCAAGGCAAATGGCCTACTCCATTTGGACAATTGTGCATTTTATTTACTTCAGGGTGATCTGTTATTAAACAGAAACCTGCACCATCAAGCTGATGCCAAAAGGCCAGACTGCTGTTTTAAAGAAACGGTGTGATATACTTTTTCAGCTAGTTAAATGATTAATTTCACAGAATCTCTAGTTGTCTCTATTTGTTTCCTGGGAAAACTGCAAAATTTCCAAGGCTGTTCACTTCAGTCTGCCATTCAGAAGAGAGAAATCTTGGACAAGTTGTATCCTCCGAAATTCATTAAAAAAAAAAAAAAAAAAATCCCTGTAAAATGGGAATGATGCCTGCCTTACACTGGTAAACGGTAAATACTGTTTCAGTTGTGTTCTTTAGTACTGTTTGCCTTCCTCTATTTCTACTATATCAAAAGTGTAGCACCCAGCAATATAAAGTACCTGATAACATAGGTAGTTTGCTGTTTTACTCACCTTCATATTCCTTGTACCTTACACGTAGCCTGGCCCATAGTAGGTGTTTAGTAAGTAATTAAGGAATAGAATGTTCAATTCTGGCAAAAATCAGATGGGCTTATTCATTATCAGAAGCTCTTCAGTACAGCTGAAACACCACACCAGGTCTCAATTTCTCATCTTTAATGTATCTTTAAAAAGCATCTGGCTTGCTTTTATCCAGAATTGAGACTAAATAAGGCACTATATATGAAAATGCTTTTTAACAAGGACCAGGCACCTACTGACTCCAGGCAGAAAACAACTGTGGCTGGTAGAAGGTTATCTAGGTATTCCAGTGGGCATTTCTATTAGAGCTTTCTTAAGGAAAAAAAAAATCTTTTTTTTTAAGGAAAGCTTTATTTGGTTTTAAGATTGTGAGAGCAAGAGAGAGATAGAGAGAGGACGAGAGAGAGAGAGCACGAGAGACGAAGAAGGACAGAGTGGGAGGGAGAATCAGGCTCTCCACCAAGCAAGGAGCCCGATGTGGGGCTCAAACCCAAGACCCTGGGATTATGACCTGAGCTAAAGGCAGATGCTTAACTGACTGAGCCACCCAGATACCCCAGAAAAAAATAATTTTTTGTTAAGTCTCCAACTAGTTACTTTCTAAGCTCCTTAAAGAAATGGATAGCATCTTCTCCATCTTTGAATCCCTCCTGCTTATTAGCAAAATGCTATCAGTCTGTCATAACCCTCAGTAAATATTTGTCCAACAAATGTTAAAGTACTGCCACACCAATCCATCAGCAAGCACTGATGTTTACTTGCAAAATGTATCCTGATTCCAACTATTTCACCTTACCCCATTTATTATCATCTTAGCAGAAGCTGCCATTATATTGCCCCCATGTGAATAACTACTATAGCTTTCCAACTGGATTCCTGGCTTCTATTCATCTCTCCCAGGAGCAAAACAATCAGAGTAATTTTTAAACACTAACCAATCAACAATAAACCATAAACTAGACCATGTCACTCTGTGCCTAAAATCCTGCAGTGACTTTCCCATTGTGTATCTTTAAAAAGGTTTATTTGAGAGAGGTGGGGGGAGCACCAGAGGGGGAGGGACAGAGGGAGACGGAGAGGCAGACTCCCCACTGAGCAAGAAGCCTAAGCAGAGGCTGGGGCTTGATTCCAGGACCCTGGGATCATGACCTGAGCCGAAGGCAGACTGAGCCACCAGGCGCCCCTCCCACTGTATTTAGAATCCACATTCTTTAAACTAAACCCACAAGGCTCTGTGTATCAGGAACCAGCAAACTACAGCCTGCAGGCCAAATCTGACTTGCCACATGTTTCTGTGAATATAGTTTAATTGGAACATAGGCAAGTATGGCCTGTGGCTGTTTCTGCATTGCAAGACAGAGCTGAGTAGTTTTGACAGAGACCGTATGGCTTGCGAAGCCTAAATATTTACTATCTGGCCCTTTACAGAAAACACTTTTGCTGACCCCCACTCTATATGATCTGACCCCCTAGCTTCCTAGGTATTTGCTACTCCCCATTCCTGTCCTGGTCATTCACTATATCAAGTCTATTCCTCCTCATAGGCTTTTGCATTTGCTCTTCTAATTCTCTAGGAATGATCTTTATTCATATTGACACATAACTGCCTCCTTATTGTTGGGGTCTCTGCTTAGATGTTAAGTCCTCAGAGACCTGTCCTGATCAACAATCTAGAGTGGCCCCTTAACCTCCTTAGTTACATATCTGCTATGAAAAAATAACACAGTAATGACTGTTTGAAATTACTGACTGGTTTAGTTCTCACCACACTCTAGGATATAAGCTCCATGAAACCTTATTTGCATATCCCTATCTTCAATTTTCATAAGCATAAACCCATCACCAAAACAAATGCCTGGTAGTTTTTGAGCGGCAAAGAAGAGGGCCAATAAACAGCTGCTGAATGAATAAGGCCAAGGTCAGGAACTCCAGTCCAGTTCAAATCAGTCTGTAACGTTCAGTTTCACTGTTGCTGAGTGGTCTTGATACTGGCCTGACTTGAATCATGAAAGGCTGAAGGAAGATCAGTACATATTCCTGGTCCATTACGTGCAAAAACAACTCCATCAAGAGCATATGCCTCTTCAGGTAAGGGTAGAAGTAGGAAAACCAAGCAAGGCAAGGTCAGAGAATTTGACAAAGAAGTTCTCAACTTTATGATTATTATGGTTAAGAATTTTATTATCAAAATTATTACATCTCTTGTGAAAGTTCAAATGTTACAGCAAGGTGTAAACACTCCACTTGAGAAAGAAGTGATACTTCTTCCCTTCCAAGAGTTCCCCCCCCCCCCCCCCCCCCCCCCCCCAGAGGTCTGGTCTTGACAGCACCCTGCCCACACAGAGTGGCTGGGGTCTCTGCACGTGCCAGGCAGGGTGAGGGCCGCCTGCCCGCTGGCCTCTCCCCTTAGCTAAAACCAAGGGGAGAATGCAAACCCCAGCCCAAATGGAGAGACATTTACATACGTTTTATATAATATACAAAGAAACCAGCATCCCAGGCAACATGATTTCCACTCCCAACGCTCTCCCAGACTGATGGGTTTGTGGGGGAAACAACAAAAAGAAAAGTATTCTGCTGAGGTTTCAGCATTTAAAAAAAAAAAAAAAAAAAAAAAAATCTCCCCTCATTTGAGCAAACACCTGATTTCAATTTTGAAAAAGTGAAATTTTGTAACAGTCACACACAAAGAGAGAAGACTGTGCATATGATAGTTATAGGAAAGGATAGAAAAGAAGGGAGATGCAAGAGGCTGGGGAAAAAAAGAAGAAAACAAATTGGAAGGAGGGAGACTCACAGTATTATCTTGTCCAAAAGAAAAGAAGTAAGGTCCACTGCAGCACCAGGGATTACACCTGTCATATATTTGCTACCCCTACCATGGTTATAACTGAATACAAAATTAGATAAATAAAAACACGCCGGATATTACAGTAAACAAGTGAAAGAAATAAGCTGGCAACCGTATGGAATTTTTAAAAAGATTGTGTACCCCACCTGGGCGGGCTCCAGGGCTCCCACAGGGGTGTACAACAGGCACGATGCACTGATGGGGAGAAGCCAGTCTGCCCGTGTCTCTCATCCAGAACAGTGTTAGGTGTGTGGGTGGCTTTGTAACTCTCTCACCTGGGCCATTCTCAAATCAGCATCCCCCAAAGAAATGTGGGACATGCCCACACACAATCACAGTCCTGTCGGTGCCACTCCACAAACGTATCTTTCCACTCTTACCCTGCAGTCACAAGTGCGTGCTCCCTAATCATGGAGGTGGTCCTATTCACGGGATCGTCAACTCCTGATTAACTGGGAGTAGAAAAAAATAAAATTCAAAGAATTCCCAAAACACTTGGGATCCTTACTAATCAAATTTATTGCCAACAGCTGATAAGTAGCAATGCAATTGGCCCATCTCACTTATTTCGCTTTGCCTACTTCCTTTCTGGGTTACTGAGCTGTGAGACAGCTTGGGGTGGGGGATGGGAACAGCTGGGGGCTCAGACAATCTACTATGATCATCTGCTCCTGAATCATCAGAAGTTGACAAAGAGCTCTTCTTCAGAGAGCCAGGCACCCCTCAGCCAGAGCACATTCCAAGTTTTGCTATCCCTGCCTATTTCTTAGTGATTTTAAGACAAAGGTAGGGAGAATTCTTGGTGGACACATCTTGGCCAGATACCTGCTTTTGGAATGGTTGTCACAGGGCGAACATTTCCATACCTACCTTTCTTCTTAAGTGCATAAAAATCCTAATACTACTCAGATGGCTTGGGGCTTTGAGATTGGCTCTTTATGCTTTTTTCCTCTGAAAAGAAAACTTCTTTTTTGGGGGGGGAGGGTGTGTGTGTGTGTGTGTGTGTAAAAAGATGTCCCCACTGCACAAGTGACTACAGGCTACAGGCAAGGACGGGAGACAGAGGCTTCAACACGACTCATTGCACTTAGAACCGTTACTAACCGGAACACCATTTGCTTGTCAACAATGTACCCTTAACAGCAGGGAGAAACTTCTTTATAGTCTCTGCTTCAGACAAGATTTACATCTTTCTCCAAGGCCAGAGCCAGTCGCGACCACAAGTCTCGTTTCTTGTCGACCAGACCCAGTCCTCTGGCACCTTGTACCCCTTCCCCAGCAATATGCTCGGCCTAGGTTCCAGAGGCAGCTGGAAGGAAGCAGCTATGGGCTCATTCAGTTCTGTTTGCCCAAATCCAGAAGCCCTAGGAAAGTCCTGTCTGAGTCTTGACTCCTGACCCTTGCAGTGGCTGGAGTCGGTACTGGTGCACACCCCCACTCCCACGGTGTGGGTAGTGCTGTGAATTGGAAACTGCAGATACCCTGGAGGCCTGGTAGGCAGCGGACTGCCCAGCACTGGGCAGACTGATAGTCCGTAAGTCTGATGGCAATGACGATCTAGAGTTCTGAGGGAAGGAGGTGGAACTCAGAGTTCCTGTGCTGGACTGGGAGACCGAGTCTGAGGTCGGCGAGTCTGAGGGGCCCTGTGGGGTAGGGCTAGCAGCACTAGAAGGGCAGCTCCTCCTTGGAAGATTGCTGCCAGTGCTGTTTCCAGAATGTGGCTGGCTGCTGTAATACCCTGGTGTCCCCGTAAATGGGGCCAACGAGTCTGTGGATACAGGGTGGGCGGGGCTGGAATAGGACGCAGAAGAGAGGGAAGATTCTGAAGAACCGTGAGAGGGGGGATTTCCAGGTCTCAGTGCAGTAGTTCGATAACTGTATCCTGGAGATTGGGTGGGATGTCCTCTAAAGGGGGAGGAACTCTGCTGAAGGAGGCTTTGTGATTCTGTCCGTGGACTATCACACTGCAGGAGCTAGAAAGAGTCAGGAGGAAAAGCATAAGGAGGTGAAAAAGTCCCTATTTAAGCCATTTAGGCTTGTGAATATTTAGAACACCCTACTTTTTCTTCTTCTCCTTCTTCTTCTCCTTCTTCTTTTCCTCCTTCTTCACCTTCTTCATCTTCTTAACCATTTGTTCTTTTACGTATACCAAAGACAGTAAAATGGCTGTCTCTGATCATTTTATTTATTTTTCTGGCATGATTTATTACCTGAAGGTGAGCAGATGATGACTTATTTCCAAGGCTGCTGAAACTATATGCAAAGACGGCATCTCAACTGCAAAGGATGGCCAGGATCACAAAATATTGGAACCCAGAATATACTCCTATGCCCAGAGATGAGCAATTTCTCGTCTCACCTGGTAGCTGTATCTGGAAGGGCTGTAAACGGCTGCTCCTTTTGAGAGTGCTGAGCTCAGTGTCTCTGGGCCTTCTCCATCTGCAGGGTCTGGAAGATAATAGAAAATTCTATTAACTTGGCTTCCTAGAATTCCTAGAATTAAGTGAGAAATAACCATTGTTCATTCAAATCACCAATGGTATCATCAATCCGTGCTACTTTCTTTTTAACAAAAAAAGTGAATGCAGCATGCCAGACGGGCAAAAGGAGTGGTTAATTATGGGTGATATTTTAAATGCCTGATCTGATTCCTGTCTCCTTCTTTCTCTTCATCCTTCATCAAAATGGATTTCTAGGCCTTTGCAGAGAAGAGTTACAGAAAGGTATCTCTTGGGAAAAAACAGAGGTGGGTGGGGGGCGGGGGCGGGAGAGAGAAAGAAAGACAACACTAGATGGATGCAAGATCTTAAGAATGTTGGGAGCCCAGAAGAATGGAAGCAAGACTGACCTGGAACCTTCTTTCCAGTGGAGCCTCACTGCATAAGAAACTGACTCACTTCAGTCCAGCATTTAGTGAGCATTGTGTAGAGGCTGGCTTGTGTGTCCCTAAACATGGCTGGCAGCAGAAGGCCATGGGCTCACCTGAGTCTTTCTCTGTGACGTTACTCTCCCAAGTGGGAGAAGGCTCTCCTTTTTGGGCCACCCGCACACTGCTTCGGAGGACCTTGGGGATGCTCCCTCCTTCTCGGAGTCGTTCTACTGATGTGGGAACCATCCTGTAAAGAGAACAGAGTGCAAGTTTATGTCACAGGACTTCAGAGTCAAGAGTCTGGAACAAATGAAGCTCTCACAAAGGCTGTATAATACATTCTCTTACAACATCCTCTTCAGGACCAGTTTAAAACAGGAATTTCTTTCTCTGCCTTAAATTACAGAAAAAAGGAATTTAAAGATGTCTACATTTGACCTCTATTGTGAAATGTGAAATTTTTCTCTTCTGTGAAGTCATGTGCCTGGCACACAGTAGTAGTTTAATAAATGCTCTATAGATTAATAAACATTACTCATTTGAGTCAGGTCTTTTCTTTCCCAAACTTCATTGCTTCAGTTCAAGATCCCTGAACAGCCTCATTCTCTACATCTCCCATTTGATGCTCAATACCTGCTACTATTTATTATTTATTTACTTACAGTGGTATCTACGTGGTCTCCCCTAAAGTAGACAAGACCTTTCAGAATATGTCTTATCTTTCTGTACATGCTATCTGTGTGCAACTGAATCTTCTGTTGTAATTTCAGTGGCACTGAGCTGAACTCCTGACTTACCTTTCATATGAAATAAAAAAGCAGAAGAGGCAGTGTTAGTGCCCAGCAAATAAAATAGCTCATCTGTGTCCACAACTATATGGCATCCAAAGTGTTGTTCTGCAGGTTTAGTGGCAATTCTTTGCTTCTGTAAAGCTGAGGGGGTGGGGGAGGGGTCATGGCTGATGCTATTAAATTAGCTGCACAGCATGGATGGCACTGCTGCTGCCTTTCTCAGACAAATATTCCAATATATTTTAGGTAAAATTGGAAATGATTCTAGATGTATGCTTCCCTCTTGAATTTAATTATTTCAGCATCAAACATAAACTTACCACCTACTGCTGATATTCTCTTGAGGTCTGCAGTGAGATGAAGTGCCTCTGGAATCTGACGGGCTTACCGCCTCCATATGGGACATAGAGGAATGAGATGGGGAGAATTTTTTGTGAGGGGAAGATGGGGTTCGGGTTGAGGATCCCTGCACACCATGGGCACCAGTATCAGAAAGTGAGTTACTGCTGCCTTGCCCAGCTCCTGCAGACTTGCTTTTGCTCTGTGCAGAGTCACCTCCCCCACCAGCAGAATTCTCCTTGGCTTCTTGTTTCCGTTTGCGGTACTCCAGCAGGGATACCTGGGAAACAAGAAACAGAACTCTAGCCAGACATCGTCAGGGGATCACTAGCAATAGGGAAAGAAGATGGAACCCTCATGAACCACTGGCCTGCCATGCAAACAAAGCGGGCACCAATAATAGCAACCCTTCCTTCAGATGTGAGAGAACTGAGCACGCTACATACTTAAATCGGTCAGAAATTGGTAAGGAGAGAAAAATACCCAGGAAATGACATTTTTGAAGAACAGTGTTCACCAGCAGACCTCAACCTTTTTCATGCCTTCGAATAATTGAGATCACAGTGACCCAGTAACAGAAACGTGCTATCAGCTGTTTGCTACAATGGTAACACCTAAAAAAGGAAAAGGGGGGCTGGGAGCTGTGTAGTTTGAAAAAGCCTTCCAGGTGATCTAAACAGTTCTTTCCCAATCCCTAAGAATCCCCATAGTAAGTTTTTTATTTTATTTATTTTATTTTTTTTTTTAAAAGCGGGGGGGAAAACAAAAGGAAAAGCCAACAGTTCAGGGTTCTTAAAGGCGTTCAATTTTTCAAGATACATGCAGGGATTTATTACTGTTTGTCTTACACATAGGCAACTAGTGTAGAAAGACAAAGAATGATTTGCAGTTTATACTATAGCAAGCTAGCCTGGGAAATGTACACTTGGAAACTTTTCCCCAACTCTGCCTCATTCTCTCTTGATTGCCAAAACAAGGCCTTCCTCCCTGGCCCGCCCAGCACACTTCCTCTTTGCTGTTACAACACACTGCCCACACTGGCTGTCAACCTGTGTCTTGATTTTTCCTCCACTAAACTATATGGTCTATGAGGGCAAAGATCAAATTTTTCTGGCTTTCCATCTTTAGAATCCAGCACAGAACCTGACTGGCAGCAGGTGCTCAACAATTCTCAAATAACAAATTATGATTTCAATCACTGTTGTACATAATAAATGAAACCAGAAATCCAAGAACATTTTAATTTTTGCTCCTGATGGTCAATGCTGTTCATACAATCGTCTTCTAAACCCACTGGTATCTAACTCCAAATTATCTGCCAGTGTTTCTGCCTTCTACTCAGGGCTCTCATTTCTCTGCTCAAACGTAAAATATAACCAAAATGCAAAGTACTACCATCTTCTGTATTTGTTTTTCCATATACAATCTTGGAAAAGAATTCATATTAATAAATTCTGGTAATGTATTTCATTGAAATGCAAATACCAAAAGTCACTAGGTTACATTTCAATGAAACTACTATAGATATCCTGCAATTGTGTGAGACTGTCACACACAGAACATTTAACATCTCTAGCCTGGCACAATAAATGGAAGTTCCCGTGGCAACCCAAAATATCCCCATGCATTTTCAAATGCCCCTAGTTTAAATCCACTGACCTAAAAAGCACATTTTGGGCTTTGTAATTTCTTGAACAGGCATTACTTACAAGTTAAAGTCCCAACCTGTTAGCCAGCAGTCTATGGCCTGTCCCTGTTCTACCATCTCTTTCCATACTCTCCCTACCTTTCACTCGAGCAGCATTCAACTGTTTGCAACCACACTGCATCCCTGCTGCCCAATCAATGGAGTGTCACACAGCTACAAGTTCTGCTTTCCCTTCTGTAACATCCTTACCCTTATTTGTTGGCAGACTGTTTCCACTTACCATATGAGATCAGCTAAATCAGTGAGTGACCTGTCGTCTCTCACTCCACCACCTCTCAAACTAGCTAGGAGCCTCTTGTTTGTTCTCAATGTACCCTCCACATATATGACTAGACTAGGTTGTGGCTAAGGTGTTCTTACTATATCTGAATAATTCCTTTGAAGCATCCACTGCCACTGTAATTACTTAATAATACAAGTATCTGCTTACCTCAGTCTCACTTGCTTTAAGCTCCATTAGGCCAGAATTTAAGAAGCAATATATAACATATTGGCAATAAGAGCATGAAATCTGGAATCAGACAGAGCTGGGCAGTGTCCTGGCTCTTCCATTTACTAGCTATGTGACCATGGGCAAGTCACTCAACCTGCCTTAGTTTCCTCATCTGCAAAATGGGAAATTACCCATCTTACGGGATTACTGTGAGGATATAATGCATAAGAAAAAGCTTAACACATGAGAAGTGCTAAATAATACACGTAATAAGCATTATTCTTTTCCATTTTTCTATCCTTTGGTTGCATATAGCAGGTGCACAGCACATACATGGCAGGCATTTAAATTTGTTGAATATTTGTAACACTCATCAAATTGTATTAAAACAGTCTTTCTTAAAAACAAAACAAAACAAAACAGCAGCGCCTGGATTGCTCAGCTGGTCAAGTATCTGCCTTCAGCTTGAGTCCCGTGTCTGGCTCCCTCCTCAGTGGGGAATCTGCTTCTTCCTCTCCCTGTTCCTCCCCCTTCTCATGGTCCTCCACCCCCATCTCTCAAATAAATAAAAAAAATCTTTAAAACAAAACAGTCTTGTCTTTCACTGGACATGGCAGAGATCATGTCTCATGACTTTCTTTTCCTCACATGGAGAATGGTGCTAAGCACATGGCGGTTAACTCAGTAAGTATCTACTGAATTGGTTAGATACTGTTCTTCAAAAGGGCCTATATAAGGTAAAACACTTACCTTTTTCCTCTGTGGTGGGTTCTGGGGGGCAGATGGGACTCCTTCACAAGCCCTTTCACCACCAGGTGACATGGATCCACGAGAGAGGTCTTTCATAAAACCATGTTCGTATCTGCTGGGAAACCCTTCTGCAGGGGAACAATATCCCCCGTCCAAATGTAAAGGCTTCCTATCCCCTACTAGGGGAGACCCTCGATACAGTCCATCTGCTCGAGGCATAGCGTTCAATGGGGAGTAGGCATACATTAAGTTAAACTCTGTCCGAAATGCCTGGTCCGAGTTCCTTGCAAGGGTCTGATGTCCATCTCCACTCCTGCTTGGAAAGCCAGTCTCAGAGGGGGGCCCGACAGAGGGATGAGGAGCCAGGTCAGAAGGACCTGAGTTGATCAGGGAAGGTCTGTCAGCACAGCTGTTAGTGTTGGAGTCAAGGTAGCCTACTTTTGTCAAGTCCAGGTCTTTCCGGTGACAAAGCTGAAAGAATAAAAATCAACAGAGACATGGAGGAGGCGGCGGGGGAAGGAAAAAGTCAAAGGACAGAAAGGAAGGGAAGTGAGAGGGGCACAGGTGAAAGGTAAGAGGGATGGGGTAAGAAGGATGGGAGTACAAGAAAGAAAGCCATTAACATCTGTAAAAGGCCCATGGAGCAAAGGTATATACAGGCCAGATTATTAGAGAATGCCGGCCTTTCACAAATTGCTTTAAAGTTTTCTGGATGAGAAGCCTGGGAAAATCAGAATTAAACAATTGGCCAAATGTGACTATTTTGCCTGCTTAGCCTTTCATCAGGTTTGCCGAGTCACCCTGAACTACATTAAGGGACTGGAAGTATAATCAGGGATTTACCTGAGGCCCATGTATGCTACAGGGGTGAGACTGGTGTCTTAAGATAACAACTGGCTTCTGGTGTTACTCATTTGTATTTAATACTGATGGAAAGTGGGAGGAGGGGAAAAGGGAAAGAAAGCAGTAAGTAGAAAGTCAAGTATTTAAGTTACTGGTTTAGTAGAGGAGAATGGTGTTATTTAAAGACATCAACCAACCAGTTCTTCACTCACTTTCACTATTAAGTATGTGTGCTTCTCATAAAATTTTCTGGCCACTCAATTCTTTACCCTCTGATGTATGTCCACATACTGCGAGACCACTAATGCCCACCAATGCAGAGCACCCAAAATGCTGAATTGTATCAAAGATAAACCGTATCTACCCTTTGGTATCATTACCTCCCAACACCAAGATTTTCCATCACTAGGTCAACTATTACTCTTTAGAAAGAACGGTACCAAAAATCCAGATGTCACACCATGATATCCTTACAAGAGTAGAAAACACCCAGAAAACCTTTAGTATACTAGAAGACAACCTTTATCAGATTCACATAGATCACATTGATCTATAAAATTCTGACTCAGAATTTTATCAACTATCACCAAGTTTAGCACTACATTTTTAACTGGAAAGGGGTAGAGTTAACAGTTCATTTAATTTCTGAAAGGTTATGAAAGACTACAGCTTTCACTTCAAGAGGAAAAAGGTTCCATGTGGATTCACAGAGTTAATCATTACTAGATTTGTCCAAGTATTTGAACAGTTAAAAAACCCTAGCACTAAAATCTGAATTTAACATCTCCACAGCAGTAGGGTGCCTAAGAAAAACACTCAACTGGATATCCTAAGAGATACTACTTGTATGCCACCACATCTCCACTACTATAGAAGAAAGGCCTGTGTGACAGAAGCCATGTGCTGACTTAGTTTCCTTGCATACCCAGTAAAGAGATATAAAGAAAATGGAAAGGGCAGAGAGGCAGGACTCTCTTTCTAAAGAAGCTGTTCAATCTATCAACCAAAGCCCAAAACATCCCGTTAAACAGAGCTGTCAGATTAAACCTTGAAACAAGACATAAATCACTGCCTAACTTTTCTAGAATCAAATGCTCCTTTATCAGCCCAAGATAATAAATATCAAAAGATAACTCCTACCAACTTTTGATTTCAACTTTATTTAACAAACACACCTTATTTGTTACTTTCTTTGCCAAGGCTCCCACATCTTCAGCTTGCTTTCAACTTGACTTCCAGATTCTATTCTTTAAAAGAACGCTTCAGCCACCCCCTCCCCCAAACAACAAACCCCAACACACACACACACACACACACACACACACACACACACACACACCCCCTTCATTTTCCTCCATCTACATTGAAAGTTCTGAGTGATCCAGTCATACATGGGAAGATTTACTCAACTTACAGTGACTGGTTGCTCTCCAGCCTACTGCATCCCATCCACTCAGTCCCCCCAGCCCTCCCACACACTCATGCACACTCACTCTCAGCCTCCAAGTGTGATTGAGATGGTGTGATAACTACCTCGGGTGACAGGGACTCAGGCCTATTCGCAGGGGAACTCTCAGGGGAGGATATGTTCTAGAGGAGGGAAAAGCATCTTGTTATTCATCTATCTGAAGTCAAGAAGCAGAACAAAACAAACAAAAAAATAAAAGCAAGCATAGATGGTTAGCCACAAGTTTTTGTGGTGGGGGCAAGGGGAGGGAAAAAATGCACAGGGGAAATGTTTAACTGCAGAATTCATCTCAATGGACAGAACATCTGGTTAAAAATGCTTCCTTGGTGTCCTTGAAAACATTTAGGGATAAACTGTTTATAATGTTTCATGCTATAAGTAAACATCCTCAGCAGATAACAGAAAAAATTTAGATTGGTGAAATTGTATACTATAATTTCATTTGAAATTCTGTTCTACATCTGATGACAGTTGATTAGCTTATAGTATTTATTACTGATGGGCACCCTACCACTTATTCCTCCATAGGGAAATCTTTTTCTTTTATCCCACACCTCCTTCTGAAACATATTTCTTCATTCTCCTGTGTGGTTCAGGCCTGCCACCGGTGTCGAGGGAAAGTGTTGGGCATGCTGGGGCTGACAGGGCTAGGGAGATGGCCAGCTCTCCTGCCTAACAGTTATAGGACACAGAATGCAATCCAGCTCATAGGCTAGACGGTTCACAGCATAATCTAACTGGATCTGAACACCCCTGCCTACCAATGTTCTCTGATATGAAAATTCCTGTACTTTTGGGAACAGAGTGTGGGGGGAAGCAGATGGGAACATTTCAAGTCCCTGCATTTTAAACAGGCTTCCCCTTAGAGCTTTCACCTGATGCAGCACTCCCAGAGCACTCAAACAGGAACTGGCCAGTGAACTCTGATGGAGGATCTGAATGGTAAAAAGTGGACAGAAAGATGGTGGTGGTTGTGACAAGGATTCAGAGTACTAGGGGTAAAGGAAGGGGAGGGTTCCTAATGTTGGAGACCCGGGTGGCAGATCCATTCCATGGGAGGTGAAATGAGGCTGTTAATTTTATTTGGTGGGCTGGGTAGTGTGTAGATACTGGGCGAGGAAGAGAAGGGAAAGGTTATTCTGGTGGAAAGGAGAGGTTAATTAAGCTAGCCCTCTCAAAGTTGCTTTTTATTCCTTTTTTTAATGCTTCCCCCTCCCTAACGATATTGTTCTCTTCTACTACATGTCTTCTCCGCTCTTTCTCTTAGCACTGGGGACATTTTTCACTGGGATGATTTTTTTTTCCTTTAAAAAAGATTCTTCCCCAACCAAACTGAGCTTTACCTGTTACACCTTTTTGGTATTTCTCTGTGTCATAGTCTTGGATGGAAATAAGGCTTCCTATACTAGAATACAGGAAAGAGCATGGCAGTTAAAATGGTGATAAAGATGGTCAGGATGGTGAAGTCTGTTTTATTGACAAGAAAGATTAAATTTCCTTAGTTAAATCGTGAGACTGAAACAGTGAAAATAGGCATTAGACTTTTTGAAGGGATGAATTATTTAATATAATACTTTTATTCCCAGTATTCTAACATTATGCTTAGACTATGCATCACTAAACTGATCTTTGATTTGTAAAATAAAATAAATAAATAAATAAATAGAATACCTTACCCTTGCACAGTGTTTCAGTTATCTAAAATACTACATGGGATTAGGAAATGCACTGAATGCTCAACTTAACGGTCTTGGAAGGTGATGTACCTTCTGATTTCTGTAATTTCACCTTTTTAATTATAATAAAACCTGAAATGATAAAGTATGAAATCTTATGCTTACAATTTGCTGCCCTCCAGGGTGAACAGTCTCTTATGAAATTTTACTATTAAATTCTACTTGCTAACTGAAAAATCAAGGCAATTAGATAAAGTAAAGTTAGTAAGGCCTGCATCAGGAGCTTTACTGTATGGCTAATAAGAATGTCACAGCGAATTTGGTAAAGAGTAACTTCTCTATAAATCAAATGTAACCAGGAAGGTTCCCTCTGCTTCCCCACCATCCCCTTGCCAAAGAAGTTTGCTCCCAAAGAAATTAATACAGTCTATTCAGGTACAGAACATAGCTGTTTCCTGCTTTCAAGGTTGCTAGCTACCTCCTTCTGAGTTGGCCATTCAAAAGGATGGGTACTTTTAATCCCTATGCTTTCATAAGGGGTGAACAGGTAGGCAGGCATTGGTTAAAGCATTCACCTTTATCAAAGAAGACATCTAGAGAAATTATAAGCTAGGGGCAGAGCTAAGTTGTTTGGTGATCAGAACAATTTTAAGAAGAAGGAAGAGACTGTTGAATGAATTTCAAATCAAAGCAGCATGCAATAGATTTTTTTTTTATACACAAGGATTCTATTCAGTAAACCTATTGTCATCCACACATGAACAAGAGAATGTAAATCAGAATTAACTGTTCCAACAGCTAAAATACACATTTCTAACTTAATCCAGAGAGTGAATGTAATAAATATGTCTCTTACAAATACATGTTGTTAGGCTCTTTCTAACTTTTCATTCCTAACACATTGTAACAAGAAGGGAAAGTAACCTGGAGTAGGAAAAAAACCCCTCATTTGCCACAAACCATACCCCAAACTTTCTAAATCTCCATTCACTGAGGACACAGTAAGAATACAAAACAACAGGGAAAGATAGCTCACTCATTTAAAGGCCTAGAAAGAAAGAGAGTCAATCAGTATAATCTGAGCTCTGAAGCTGGTTTCATTAGTGGTTACTAGGCAGCTAGAGACCTATTTTAATCAAGGTATGTAGTAAAGACAAAGATGGAGATGTAACATGCTTACTAAGGTTATGGAGACTGACGGATTGCATGCAAAAACAGATGAATGTCATCAATGGTAGAACTATTCCTTTTTGGGAAAGTATGGGGACTTTTGGGGAAGATGAGAGGCTACCAGGTAACAGGTCACACCGAAGCTGAGGTTTCTCATTCTCTTGCTGAGACTGGCAGGAACATGGTCAAGAATTATTGGGAATGACATTATACTTGAAATGAAAAGGGCAAATGATAATTTTCATATTCAGCACTCCCAACAAGCAAACCCAAATCACCTCAAACTGCAGAGGAGTATTGCAGCGACTAGCAGTAGTAAGAGACGTGATTGGTGAGAACATGAGGCTGTATCCATTTCGACACTCCTCTTCTGGGTGAGATGGGCCAGATGTGTTCAGCGGGGGGCTCTTTGAGCCTGGATTGGGAGGGGGTGGTGTGACTGGAGAAAGAGGCCGCAGTAACTTGGTGACATTCTGCTCCATCAGATAGCGAGACTTCCATTTCTTTAATGGGCTCAACAAGTCTGTGAAATACAAAGCTTGGATGAGAGACTGAAACCACAGCTTAAAGGGAGGCTCTGTAGTAAAGCCATTAATCTCTAGCCCACAATGGCTCTTAATTCCTTTTCTGCCTCATCCCGATGTTATCTCCCTGCAATCAAACCAAAAGCCAAAGAACTCTCTAATTGCCAAATATAAGTAATTCTCAAAACTCTCTACTGCCCAGAGAATCACCAGATGAATCTGACACTTCTAATGACTGATCTCTGGAACAAATTTAATCTCTTCCAGTGGAAAATATAAACCTCTTTTACTTTTTACATTGAATTTCTAAAAATCTGTCACTTAGTAAAATCACCCTCTACTTAATTGCCATGTGACCAGCTCAAGTTTCTAGAATGTTAACTCCATACTCTTTTTATCTTCTTTTATATATTTCTACCATTTTTTGGTAGAAAATTTTTTGCTTTAGTGGGAAAGAGTTACAAATGACTACCTGACCTATATATCTGGCCCCTAATTTTAGAGTGCTTCAAAGTAGGAAATGATTTTTACAAAAATTTCTCCCAACCATTTTCAAAAATGAGGCTGGTACTCTTTTTCTGATTGGAATATCCTACACTTCTTTTATTTCTTGGGTCCACTTATAAAGGAAACTACTACCCTATATATTTTAATGACCACTCGGGTCAAAGCACCTATCTCACTTTCTCAGGGGAAAATAATCTACGTTTATTCATTTACAGCTAAAAATATTTATTTACTTAATATCTACTATATGGAAACCACTGAATCAGGTATGTAAGGGGAGGTCACCCTATAGTCTACTTCAGGGGATTTACAAATTTGTGAAGATGAGAAAAAGTATGTTTAATATATATTATTTAATATAGTATTTAAATCATTTAATATAAATAATATAAAACATGCATAATGTAAATTTAAGAATCTCTATAGAGGATCATACTGCTGTGCATTTGTAAAAAATAATTATGCTTTGCAACTCTTGATCGCAGGGTCCTGAGTTCAAGCCCCACATTGATTGTAGAGATTACTTAAAAATAAAATCTTAAAAAAAAAATTACACTTTTAAGTGCTTATTATATGCCAGGCACTACTCTATGTGCTTTATGTGAATTATCAGATTTAATATGAACTCCATAAATCCATTTTAAAGATGAGGAATTTGATGTGCAGAGATAAAGACTAGATAATTTAGTTTCATTTACATTCCATTTTTTAAAAAAGATTTTATTTATTTATTTGAGAGAGACAGACAAAGACAGTGAGCAAGCACAAGCAGGGAGAAGAGGAAGAAGCAGGCTCCCTACTGAGCAAGGAGTCCGACTAGGGGCTCGATCACAGCACCCCAGGATCATGACCTGAGTGGAAGGCAGACTTAAGAGCTGAGCCACCCAGGCGCCCCTCATTTACATTCCTAATCATTATGTCAAAATATATCCCCAAGGCTAAGTGGAAGGAGTGGCATTTATCCCATGCCTTCAAGGACAAGTGCTGGGACAGAAGGCATGATCAGAGTTATGCTTCAGGATGATTTACTCTGACAGTAACAGTTAGGATGACAATGGGAAACTATTTGGAGTTAATGGAGTAGTTGACAGTTATGAGGCCTGAACTAGGCTAGCAGATGTGGAAATGGAGAGAAGAATAAATGCCAAAAATACAGGACATGCTTTTTTTCTTTCTGATATGTGAGAATTTCTTATTTTCCTAGACTGAAGTATATTCATACTTTTGTTTTCCAGAAATAGAGCTTTCTTTCTGACTTTTCTCCTTTGAAAGATGCTTAGGTATAAAAAAACAAAGATGTGATTCATGACATGTTTAGAACACATTTTTTTTTTCAAGATTTTATTTATTTATTTGACAGAGAGAGAGATCACAGGTAGGCAGAGAGAGAGGGGGAAGCAGGCTCCCCACTGAGCAGAGCGCCCGATGCGGGCCTTGATCCCAGGACCCCGAGATCACCACCTGAGCCAAAGGCAGAGGCTTAACCCACTGAGCCACCCAGGTGCCCTTAGAACACTTTTTTTAATGTACTCTGAGAGTAAATCTTAAAAAAACAACAAAACAAAACAAAACCCACTGCTACACTGACAGGTCCAACACTAAATACTAAAGGGAATTAGATAAGTAATAAAGCTCACTCTAGGAAAGTTAGAATGTACAGATGAACCCTACCACTTCCAAATCAACTTACAGGTCATTCATACAAAACGTATTTATTGAGTTCTTATTATGGTATAATACTCAACAAAATAAATCTGATATCAGCCCTGATGGAAGCTTATGGGCCAGTGGTCATTTGCCTTTTTCCTACCTATAACACTATACGTTCAAATTTCTTTCAAGTCTTATATCGTTTTTCTTTATACTCAAATAATCTGCAAAACTGTATAAACAAACACCCACATATTTAAACAAACACAAAACTTGAAACGAAACCTACAGATTAACGTACTCCTAATATCCTGGTGCATTTTCATCTAGACATTTTTCTTGACATGGCCTTACTGACCCTTGTCTAACACAGCTCAGTAACCTACAATTTTCATTCAGAAACACATGGTAAAAAGCATCTAGCAACATCCACATGGTTAACCATTTGCCTTGGGCTCAGAGGGTCAAGATCCTGGGGTCCGGGGATCAAGTCCTGCATCGGGCTCCTTGCTCAGCAGAGAGCCTGCTTCTTCCTCTGCCTGTAGCACCCTCTGCTTGTGTTCTCTGACAAATAAAATCTTAAAAACAAATAAAACAAGGGGCGCCTGGGTGGCTCAGTGGGTTAAAGCCTCTGCCTTTGGCTCAGGTCATGATTCCACGGTCCTAGGATCGAGTCCCATATCGGGCTCTCTGCTCGGCGGGGAGCCTGCTTCCTCCTCTCTCTCTCTCTCTCTCTCTCTGCCTGCCTCTCTGCCTAATTGTGATCTCTGCCAAATAAATAAATAAAAAAAATCTTAAAAAACAAAAACAAAAACAAACAAAACAAAAACCCCAAAAAACCTGGCCCATTTTCCCTTTATGTCCAAATATACTTTAACTCAAAACATACTTCAGTACAAGGTAGTAATTCTTCAAAAATCTTTTGTAATTATAGAATTATAATTTTTCCACTGATTTGAAATATGACATTTATCCTATTAGATTCTTGCACAAACTGGGTTTAGTTTTGTACAGTTTTACTGCTAAGTGGCATCAATATTGACATTCGTTTTAGTAAAACTTGGGTAATTTCATTTATTCAACTGTAGCTTCCAAAATATTTTGGCTATTCTAGCATACTTATTCCTGTCAGTGAACTGTTGAAATCATTCACCATGCTGACAGTATTTTCCCCACCAAAGTCAGAATTTTGATTGGTATTGTATTAAACTCAGGGGTAACTGAAGAATTCTCACTCAGCACCTTGGTAACAATCTTTCAGCTACTCATGCCTTCATTTATACCTCCTCATATAGATATGTCATATTTCTTTCTTTCTTTTGTTCATTTATGAGAGAGAGCAAGCAAGCGAGAGCAGGGGAGGGGCAGAGGGACAAGCAGACTCCCTGTCGAGCAGGGAGCCAGACTTGGGGCTCCATCCCAAGACCCTGAGATCTGTGTCCTGAGCCAAAATCAGATGACTGACCAACTGAACCACTCAGGCACCTTGATTTGTCACATTTCTAATTAGGGTCACTCGCCCATGTTTTCTAGTTTTTGTTATCTCTGTGTATTATTACGCATATTTCTGTGTTATTAGCTGCACTTTTTTTTTTTAATAGTTACTTGAGAGAGAGCACACATGATTGTGAGTTGAAGGAATGGCAGAGGAAGAGGGAGAGAGAATCCTCAAGCAGACTCCCTGCTGAGTGCAGAGCCTGAATGAGGGCTTGATTCCATCCGAGCTTGACTCTAGGACTCTAAGATCATGACCTGAGCTGAAATCAAGAGCTGGGTGCTTAACCGACTGAGCCACCCAGGTGCCCCTCTACATGTTATTTTTAACATGTAAGAAAATGTTTATCTTTGTATCTAGCTACCAGTGTTTTAGTAAACTCACTTGGCTTTTCTAGGTAGATAAAGCACATTATTTGTACACAATGATAACACACACATCCTCTTTACCTGTAATTTTATCTCACAGTTTTTTTTGGGGTACTCACATTGTCTAATAATTCTAGACACTGTTAATTAATATAAAAGGGGGAAAATCTGATAACCCATTTTTTTTATAGATTTTATTTATTTATTTGACAGGCAGAGATCACAAGTAGGCAGAGAGGCAGGCAGAGAGAGAGGAGGGGAAGCAGGCTCCCTGCCGAGCAGAGAGCCCGATGCGGGGCTCGATCCCAGGACCCTGGGATCATGACCTGAGCCGAAGGCAGAGGCCTTAACCCACTGAGCCACCGCCCCTCATAACACATTTTAAAAATTTATTATAATTTTAATGGAAGTACAATTTAGTACACAGTATTAATTTAGTTTTGGTGTTTTTGATAATGCATTTTAAGGTTTAATACAAAGTTTTCACCATTAAGCATAACTGGCAACTATTTTTCAGAAGGATGTAAAAAAAAAAAAAATCTAAGCTGGGGGGCCTGGGTGGCTCAGTTGGCTAAGTGTCCAACTTTTGGTTTCCACTCAAGTCATGAGCTCAAGCCCTGTACAGGGCTCCACACTCAGCACAGAGTCTGCTTGAGGTTCTCTCTCCCTCTCCCTCTGCTCCTCTTCCTGCTCCTCCTCTTTCTAAATCTTAAAAAAAAAAAAAAAAAGGTTATTATAGGCATCTTATTTTACTAGATTTATCCTTAAATTAATATTTACTGTACTATTACTCCCCCTCCTCCATTTGGCCTGCTAATTAATTATATGAATAATTTTTCAAATACTAAACCATCCTTATATTTATAGGAAAAATTTCATTTGATCATAATATACTTTTATTTTGATATTCTTACAGATTCAAGATTCAGATCACTGAAATTTAACTTAAAAGTAGTAAGATGTTGGGGCGCCTGGGGGGCTCAGTGGGTTAAAGCCTCTGCCTTCGGCTCGGGTCATGATCCCAGGGTCCTGGGATCAAGCCCCGCATTGGGCTCTCTGCTCAGCAGGGAGCTTGGTTCCCCCTCTCTCTCTGCCTTCCTCTCTGCCTACTTGTGATCTCTGTCAAATAAATAAATAAAATCTTAAAAAAAAAAAGGTAGTAAGATGCTGTTTTGGTGGGTTAGTTTGACAAAATAAAGGGTGAAAAATTTTAATAAAACTGTATAGTATATAGTATATACATGCATATGGTATGCTATGTGCACCCAAAAGTATGTGCACATAGCAAATAAACAAATTTTACCACTCCTTTAGTGTTTGAAATCCTGCTTTTTATTCTCTACATTTTTGCAGTTATTAATAATTCGACAACTAGTACTTTGTACAAAACTTTTTAGTCCATATTTATTTCTGTAGAACAACTACGTTAGGTGGTATTTTTTTTTTTTAAGTTTATTTCTTTATGTCATCTCTAACTCCAGTGTCGGGGCTGGAACTCATGACTCCGAGATCAAGAGTCACATGCTCTATTGAGCCAGCCAAGCAACCCAGAGTATTAGTCTTTTTAATACATTATATTAATCCTTAGCAAATTGCTAGTAGTAGGAATATTATTCTCCTGCCATTTTTATTGCAAATCCTTTCTCTCTTTTTTTTTTTTTTCAAATCCTTTCTCTTAATAGACTTCTCCTCTAGGGGCGCCTGGGTAGCTCAGTGGGTTAGGGCCTCTGCCTTCGGTTCAGGTCATGATCCCAGGGTCCTGGGATCGAGCCCCGCATCGGGCTCTCTGCTCAGCGGATAGCCTGCTTCCTCCTCACTTTTTGCCGGACTCTTTGCCTACTTGTGACCTGTCTGTCGAATAAATAAATAAAATCTTTAAAAAAAAATACACTTCTCCTCTATTAAACTCTATATGATATTTAGACAATATAGACACAGAAACTTTATTCAAGTTTGACTTAAAAAAAAAATTTCAATGTGTCTAGAACTTGTTTTGGCAAGGATCTAATTCTTTTTAATCCCTCAAGTAAAGTAAAAATTCCAGAACAATTTAGCAAATATTTCATTTACCTAAGACCTATTTCTGGCTATTCTATCCCATACACGCACATACACTCAGGCACCAGTACTATTCTAATTTAAGTATTAGCTTCCGGCTTCATATTAGAAACTAGTTTTGGGTTTTTTTGAGAGAGAAGGCAAGCGAGCGGGAATCTTAAGCAGGCTCCAAGTTCAGCTCAGAGCTCTAGGTAGGGCTTGATCTCACTATCCTGAGACCATAACCTAAGCTGAAATTGAGACATGTACTTAACCAGATGAGCCACCCAGGTGCCCCTTAGAAACTAGTTTTGTACTGCTAGGGAAGGCACTTCTTTGCCTTTTTATTTTCTTCTTTTTTTTATCTTCATGTTTATTTAGATAAACTTCATTTAATCAACTTCCATAATGAGCTACTTCGATGGGAACTATATTAAACTGGGGATGGGAGGAGGGGAAGGTGGGGGAGATACTATAGTTATAATTTTCATTAAGAAATATAGCCTTTATCTTCAAGACTTTATAAACATATTTCTCAGCAATGGTTTACTCCACACATTCCACTATGGTTATTCCCATGCAGTTTCTTAGTTTTGTTAAGTCTGGGAATGAAAAAATTTTCTTCATTCATTTTATTAGTACACAAATGTTATTAATTTTTGCATATGTACCTTCTATCCAGTGGTTTTACTAAACTTTTTCTTTTTTAAGATTTTATTTATTTATTTATTTGACAGAGAGAGAGAGAGAGAGATCACAAGCAGGCAGAGAGGCAGGCAGAGAGAGAGGAGGAAGCAGGCTTCCCGTTGAGCAGAAAGCCTGATTTGGGGCTTGATCCCAGAACCCCGGGATCATGACCTGAGCCGAAGGCAGAGGCTTTAATCCACCGAGCCACCCAGGTGCCCCGGTTTTACTGAACTCTTATTAAATCTAAGATTTTCAGATGATTAGACTTTACTAGGTACATATCCACACCATTTACAAACAATGAACATTATGCCCTCTCCTTCCTGAAGAGTAATTTCATTTTTTATTCCTAATCAAATTTAGATTTTAGGAACTTAGCATCTTTAATGTACCTTAGTATCTGACTAATTTCTGTAAACATTTCATAAATGCTCAACAAGAGAGTATTTTGTGTAGAATAATGTTAGTAATAATTCCTATTATGGGTTTGATACTACTCTAACCACTTTACATACATTATTTAACTCACTAATCTCATATAAGCTCTATAAAACAGGTATTATCATTCCCATTTTAGAGAGGAGGCTCAGAGATGCTTAGTAACTTGCCTAACATCACGTACTTAGTAAAGGGTAGAGCTGGTTTTCAAATTCAGGTCCACTGGATTCTTTCTACTCTACCAAAACACTTCCCTTTCTCTCTGACCCTCCCCCTCTACCAGAGGGAGGAAGGGGTAGGGTGGGGAGAGGAACAGGGTCGGGGGTGGAGAGAAGGGAGGATCTTAAGCAGGCTCTACATTCAGCACAGAGCCTGATGTAGGGCCTGGTCCCACAACCCTGAAATCATGACCTGAGGTGAAATCAAGAGTAGGGTGCTTAACCAACTGAGCCACCCAGGCACCCCCACTTCACTTTCTTAATTAACATCTCCTTGGTCTTTTTGAAAAAACATAACTAGCAAATAAAAATAATCCCTCAGGATTTAAACTAACTTGCAGCAATATACCATCATTCATTTGACTACTGCTTGGTTTAATTAAATTATTTTCCTTTTGGTTATGTTGCTCCTTAAGGGCAAGGTGTGTTCTTCGAATGTTTCTCACTGCTAGAGACCAGAGCAAAAATTCAATAAAGCTTGGTGACTAATAGTCCTAATTCCATTCCAACTAAGGCATGTAGTAACAAGGACATTTTGCCTATGAGTCTTTGCTAGTCAGGACATGAACTGTTATACAACCTTCCTTTCCCAAACTCAAATACAAAACACAAATGCAAGTGTGCCTAATTATGTATATTAGATGGAAGATTTAAGTTATACTCTCACTGTACTGTAAAAGCTTCCAATAAATTGCTAATATTGATGGAAATCTGGTATCAGCATTTCATTGTATTTGTCTAGTTTGAGTAAATCTCTCTAATCTTTGATGTAGAAGAAGGGTAAAATACTTTAAGAATAAAGATAAAGATAAGATAAATAGTATCATTTATCTTCCAGATGTTCACACTGGGGTTTTATTATCCTGGGGTTATACACGTGAAAATTTATAAGGTATAATCCAAATTAGAGATAGAGGAATTAACTAAGTTAATAATTTGAAAAAAAATTTTTTAGCAGCTTACTTTTTTCGACATATAATATTACACAGAATTTTAATATAAAGCAGATATTATTAGTACAAATCTATTTAAGTTCATATTTAGTCACAGGCAATGAAGAGAAACAGTGAAGTAGTTTTTAATGAAAATCTGAAATATTACATCATGTTAGCTGTAATCTTACGTGACCTTTAGCATCTATTTTATTTTTTTGATTACATAATATTCACAAAATTTATTTAGAGATAAACTTATGGAAGTCACAGAGAGCTTTTCAATTAAGCTGAAATTGGCAGGAGAAACTTTGGTAAAAAGACTGGTGCCAAAATAAGGTAGCCTCACAAATTCATGTACCAGTGCCCTCAATTGCAATTCAATTAAAATTACAAATTTTATAATTCTTTTACAAATTCTTACAATTTTTTAGGACCTTCTAATTTAAAAACTCACAGGGACTTTATATTGGATTCAAAGCCATGTCTCCTAAAAAATTTTGCACTAATTGTGTAAGCCCTTTTGAAAACAATACCATTTTAAGGATTTCTCATTTACTTCATTCACCCAAGCCCCACCCCACTCAATCATGTGTAATCTTTATTGTTTCCTCAACAGCACCCCACATCTTTCTTGCTTATTTCTCCTCTTATAAACATGGATACAGATTTCCTAAACTTACTACTTTAAACGTATCTAACCTTTTTTTAACCATTTCTGCTGTTATCTGTACACTGTCTAGTTCCTTCTTTGTCGGCGTGGGAAAACTGTTCCCTGACTTGAGATCTCTCTCTTCCTCTGTAAAGACAGATGTAAAGTAACTATTTAGATAACAATTTTTTTTAAATCAAACTGTTCAAATACTCAAACTGAATTTTTTTTATGTCGACCTGAAATAATCATTGCTCAAGTATTCAGGAAGGTTTGAGATACGTACCTGCATTGTCTTTGCAGATACTAGAAGAGTTACTATTCTCATTACTTTGGTATAGATGCTGAGTTCTAGTCTCTTGGGGTACAGATGATGTTTGAGTCATCCCTTCTTCCAAGGCTTGCTTTATCCAGCGCTACAATGTGAAAAGAACCAGGGAATTATCAATAATCATTTAAAACTACTTAGTAAAGCTATTTCAAATACATTAACCAGACCATTACATATCAAATGGTGAGAGATGCACTCCAACACACTCACTGAGTTCCACAGTCAAGTATTTTTTGTCTTGCGTTTCAGCATATTAGGATATTGCCCCATCAATTCCTTCTATGGGGCAAAATTGAGAAAATCTGGACTATACATAATGAGATCCCATCAAAAAACCAAAACCAGTAAAAAATGATTACTATTCAACTTTTCATATTGTTTAGAACGGGGTAAATTGTAAGAGATTAAGAAATCTTAGCTTTCATTTGAGAGAGAGACTTGATCATATAGGATAAAACTAGTACATAAATAAGTGCCTAAAAAGGAAGATAAAAGATCTCTTAAGAGTTGTCTACCCTGTGCTGGGGACATCTGAAGAGATAATAGAAAAGATTCACAGGAAGACTCTGGATGAGAATAAACCGCTCTTCAATACAGGTACAAAATACTTCCAAAACATCTACTCTCAGATGGAATAACCTGTGAGTTTTTTCTCCCTACTAAGTACTTCGGTTAAATTAGGCCAAGAATAATGCAAATCATCAGAATAAATGAAGTTTTGCAGAAATCAAAAAGGGGAAAAAGTAAAAAAGAGCGCTCTAATCAGTCACATTTTTTTGTAATGAATACTAGAATCTAAAATGATGAGATACATATTTAGGTCAGAAAGTGAGTCTGCAAAGATTAGGATAACAAGATTATTCATCCTGGGGAAGAGAGAAAATTTCTTACCTGTAATTGTGTTCTCTTAAGATACACAGTTGTAGGTTGCTGACCACTCTGTGGCTCTCCCGCCCTGACATAAGACAGATCGAATTTTGATAAACATCAATTTCTGAATCAGACCCTCCCCCAAATAGGAAGAGCAATGGTGATTATAATTTCACACCTTTAGAGAACAAGTATTACAGGTAAGTAAATATTCTCTTCACTGAAGAGAGCAAATAGATTTACTCTCTTAGAAACTTGGGAAATAATGCAAGGAGAATTTCACCATGAAAAATTTTAGATCGTGTAAATAAATGGCTTTGTGGTCTACCAAATGAAAGCAAAAATAAAACAGTAAACACGAGGCAATAAGAATGAATAAGCATATAAAAGAGATCTCAACAGTCAGTTGAATCGTTATCAACATTTTATGAAATGACCAGATCTTAGAAAAGCCAAAACAAGACCATGAATGAACTCGCTTACACGGAATACTGACATCAAGATGAACTGTCAGAACCATAGCACCTTACAACTTAGAAGAGACCTTGGAAGTCACCTGTCCAAAGCACTCATTGTATAGATGGGGAAAACTAAGCCCAGGAGGACAAAATGAGTGAAAAATCCTTTGTTACAGATACCTTAAATACAAGTTTTTCTTTTCAAAGCAGATGACAGGACTCACTTGGGTCACTGTGCTTTCCTCCAAGAGTAGATAATTTCTTAAATTTCCAGTGTCAAGTAGATGCACGCATAAAAGAATTTAAACTCTGGATCTGATGACTACACAAAGGGAAAATAAAACCAGGACAGGGGCATTCTAAGGAGTAAGATGCTGCTATGGTTAGCTATAAGGTCAAACATAGCAAATACGAGCAAACCCATTCCTCCTGGCCCTTCTGTATGTCTATGTAATATTTTAGAGTCGACAAAAAAAAAAAAAAGAACTTGAACATTTGCTTGTAACTAACAAGTTCCATAAAAACAAATTAATTTTAGATACCCTTAGCACCTCAGTTCTAGGTACAGTTATTAGGTCAAAAGGATACTTACTCCTCCTCCAAAACTCTGTATAAGGGTCTTTCAGAAGCTCAGAGATAGGTAAGAGAAATGTTTTGACAAGTCTCATTACCAAGGGGAAGGAGCAAAGAAGTAATTTGGGTTTTGGAGTCCAAAGATCTGGACTGAAATATGGCTGCTGCCTAACTCTGGGCAATCCGTCTCAGCCAAAGTTTCTGGACCTATAAATCAAGGCCAATAACCCAACTTCACAGGGTTGTCACGAAGGCTAAGTGAGAATGCAAATGAAGAAAGCTCATAGCTTATCACCAGGTGCACATATTCAGTGAGGACCTGTTCAACTGCGTATAGAGATACACAGATTATATAACCTCTTCCTGTATACACAATAAAATACCAATGCAAAGCTAAGTATTTCAGTTTCAGTCAGGATGGTTTTCTAAGAAATCTGGAAGACCAATCCCCCTCTAACCCACATATATTATACCTACAAAGTTGAAGCTTAGAGAAGATTTAGAGAGAACAAAGAAGGACACTACTGAAAGGCTTACTGGCCACTCATAAAATCAATGTTTCCATTCTAAAGTAAGTGAAGACCCAATACAAGATAAGCCATAATGTGCTTTTTAAGAACTCTGATTCATTATAATTTAGAGACTCCAGGGACATCAAAAATGTTCTGTCAAACACCCTAAGAATCTGGATGCAAGTATACAACATGCAACTTTACATAGTTTTTATTTATGAGGCTTTTACATCCTTTAATCAGATAAGAAACAGTATGCCTATCAGCAATACACACTGCTCTAACTAATCCCAAGGGTGTTTTTTCTCATCTAACATATTCTTCTCTGAGAAATTTTCAGAAAACTGTAACAATTTTGTTGAATAATGCAGATCTTCTTAGGTCCTACACTAGGACTGAAGGAAGCATCCTTTCTAACCGATCTAAAAAATAACTCTTTTCCATCCCTACCTAGAATAAAGCAGAGTTCAATTTCTAGGTAAAAAGACCCAATTTCATTAATTTTGTGCTATAAAGAGTGAAATTTTTATTCTGTAATATCATCTGTATGTTAACAGCAGATATTAAGCCTGTGACTTAAACTAATTCAGATCTAAACTTATAAAAATTTTAAAGACCAAATTTAAGTGAGATAATCTTGCTAGATAATTCAGCATACATATCCTGAACTCTTCCTGAAGACTAATATGACATACAGAGATAAAAGTGCCTGAGCAGAGCCTGCAGAAAACAAGACTAAGGATGGTCAGACACATCTGGAGAACAAAACATGGACATGAGTTAAATGGGACTTTTATCTGTTGCCAGTGGAGATAACAAAGATGAGCTATAGATACAAGTCCTAAATTATATGAGGTAAAAGAGTTCTAAAAAATGGATTTTCTATCAGATTTGAAATCAAATTTGTACATGTTTTTGGTTTTTACAAGACTGTGCTAGCTAGAAAATCAAGACAGGAAGAGAAAGATTATAACCTGGCTTCAGAATGATTAAGGTGGCATTTCAAGAGGCTACTCCATACTGCTTACAATTCAGACTTCATTATCAGTCTGTACTAAATAACTGTCCACCCTTCTCAAAGGAGCAAAACAGGAGATCCTATTGTCTGGCTTGATAAGATGCTTCAATAGTTAATATCCTTAGAAGTCTAGTATTATGTCCAGCCAAATACAGAACAAAAAGAAAGAACTTCTCTTATATATATGTATGTGCATGTGTGTGTGTGTGTGTGTGTGTATACACATATATATGTAGTCATCACCTGACTTGCTCCTCCAAACTAAAGACCATTATATGCACCTTCTCTAATTGTTCAACAGCACTCTAAAAATGTAGTTAAGATTTTGAGCTGTTACTCTTTATGAGGGACTGAGCTAAATGTAATACGAAGATTAGTTTTGCAAGCCATACCAGAATTAACTCTCTAATTATTACAGAATAAGGTTAATCATAATGCTCATCAAATGCAAACAATTTTTTTCCTTCTCAGATGATCTCTGAGATCCAAGGTAAGTGACTTGGTATAAAAATTTATCCCCAGAGACCCAACCCTCCTATATCACTAATTTCTAGTTGTATTTTTTTCTTAAGAAAGATGTCATTGTTTTTATTCTTGACACCTGCAAGTTATTCATGTGATTGTGTTATCTACAAAGCCTCTCTTTTGGCAAAGATCTCATGGTCAAATTTCTCCTTAGGGGTTATTCTACTTGGGAATTTCCCCCAAATAAACCATTAAGTGACTCAAATACTTAGATAAGATGTGCAGTTAGGAAGACTTTCTTCAGTGTATGCTACCCATTCAGTGGTAGTGCCCTTCCTTGTGCACAGAACCCTGTTGCCCTCCTCCCCTCCATATCCCACACCACTTTATCTCATCTTTCATACCCCCCACCCCCAAGAAATAATTTCTGCTCTTTGGGAAAAGAGTAAAGCTTTAAGTTTGGAGGAGTCAGGGAAGACCTGCCTGGAGTTGGAGACTTCATCACATCAAATAATCTATATGCAGCATCCTCATGTACGTGATGCCAGTGGAGGAGGGCAATGGCAGACACTGAGGAAGGCAGCCTGAATCCAGATCTGAGGATAAGAGAAAAGGGTGTTCCAGGGAACAGACTCTACCTCAAAGGAAGACCAAATGAAAGGGTGTCCTAAACTTCTAGAAACATAAAAATGACATTATAGGTCTGAGGGAAGTGATCTATTCCCAAGAGACATCTTTGGAAAATATGCAGGGCTTCTGGGAATTCCAAAAGAGCATTCCAAAACAACCAACAAACACTACTGCCACTAGATCCAAAAACAATATGTAACTAGAGAGACAGTGGGGAGAGGGGGATAGAGAGAGAAAAAGAGAGAGAGAGAGAAAATTTTAGAGCAGGTTCCGTATTTACTAGGGAATAAACAGTCCAACTTGTTATTTGATCAAGTATCAGAAAATATGCCAATTGTAACAGGACCTTTCCTCTACTCTCACTCAAATGAGAATGTAATTAAATTAATTCGGATCACAATTCAATCATTTTTTACTTACGCAATAGTGCTCTAGAGTACCTGGGGCCCAATCTCACACGGTAATCACAAATGGACATATTAACCAATACCACAAGAGCACTCACAGAACATCCCTCCCTACCCAGTCATCAACTGCTGTGTGCTCTCAACTCAGTACTTCAAGGGCTCTCGGAAAAGACAACAGTGAATCCTCACAAACTGAGCACCAAAAATGTAGTATACATCCCGCTTTCGTCCCACTGACTCTTGGTGCATCACTATTCATGGCTGAAACTAACTCATTATAAACTCACATGGGCAGAGAGTGGCTATCTAGAAAATGTTAGGTATGCCACAATTAGAGGCATCCTAGGTTAAAAAAACAAAAACAAAAACAAAAAAAAACAAAAAACCCACATAAACACAGACATACCTTTTTACAGGAGCTGAAGGTGCCGTCAGGCAGAAGGGGCCTTCGACGTCTCTCAGGGATAAAGGGTGAGCCAAAGCGAATGTAGTGTTTGGGGGTGGTGCAAATTAATGGGGAATGGATAAGACCGGGTAACATGTTCAGGGTTGTTGCCAGTACAGTTGGGTCCGTGGTGATACGTAAAGGGCACTCAACAGGGCATTCTTGCTTCTCTGCTTTGTCATTCAACCATTCTGTAACTAGATACTAAGGTAGAAAAGAGATCATTAGTTGGTGCTGTAGATGTAAAAGCCAGAAGCAGCAGTGTAGCTCAAAGACAAACCTCAGCTAGAAACTAGGACAGAGGTAGATATAGCAGCTGCAGAAAGTATGAACTAGGCATTCAGAATGCAAAAATATCTTCCTTTACCCTCTCCATGATCATTAAGGGAGCAATAATTCCAGTTATCAGCAATTTAAGCTCTGCCTAAAAGTTAAGGGAACAAAAGAAAGGTAGTAGGATGGTTTCAGCTTGCTGCCTCAAAGCTTTTTATCTACAACTTTTCAATCTAATAATACTTAGGTGATTTGCCTTTTTCTGGAGATTATAGGTCTTCTCACCATACTAAGACAGCCCTTGCCAGACCAGACTTATGAAGATGTATTTGTGACTTACCTTTTTGGTTTTGGGGTATTTAGGTGCAGCACGGTTGACATGGGATCCAGTAACTGATACCACAGTTGGGTCAGACCCCATTAATTGCCTGTTTTCTCCTGAACTGTCTATATTTCCAGCTTCAGTAGGAGTTACAGAGCTATTATTTCCTCCTTCTTCCAAGGCAGCTTGTGCCAACTCTGCCTGTTGTGCAATGGCCTGCTTCTGACGCTTTAGTCTTTGGGCTGAACTGGTCCGGTACCGAGAAATTCGACTCTTCGGTCGGGGCCTAGAAGGCTTTGCTGGAGGTGGCTTGGGGACTGGTTTTTCTGTAGCAACATCCTGTAAGAGCAGAGTTAAATGCTTACCAGAAATTTCTTATCAGCAAACACTCCATCCAGTCTTCTATTCACTTTAAGCATTCTGAATATTTAGTATTTAGAAACACTAATCTCAAATGTAATCCTTAAAAACTTACACCATCAGCCAAGGAGCCTATAGGCAGATATCTATTTCTTTACTAGTAAGTATTTATAAAATAGGTCAAAAGTCAACTCAAAGTAGCTACCTATTTTAGGGTTCTTAGCAGGGAAGGTAATTCTTTCCTTTATTTCTTTCCTAGGTACTGAGGTTTTGCTTAGGCTGTGAATTCATGGCCAGGGTAAGGAAAGAAAAGATGAGTTTATCCTGAGAATCCTACGAAAGGTCAGGTGCCTAATTGTGCTATACAGAAAAGCCAAAAGAGATATGGAATGACTTTTATGAATTCACCACAGTTTTGTTTGTTTTGTTTTATTTACTTATTTGATAGACAGAAATCACAGATAGGCAGGCAGAGAGAGAGGAAGGGAAGCAGGCTCCCCGCTGAGCAGAGAGCCCGAAGCGGGGCTGGATGCCAGGACCCTGGGATCATGACCCGAGCCGAAGGCAGAGGCTTTAACCCACTGAGCCACCCAGGTGCCCCGAATTCACCACAGTTTTATCTGGCAGAAATAGTATGAAGTTATATTCTAGTCTAAAAGTGTCTTGTCAAATTCTGTCTCCCTGAATTCCACAAATTAGCTGATGAAAATGGCTTTATTTACTGCATTATAAGGTGAAGTTGAAAATGCTGTTCTTGACTATTCCACAAGATAGATAACTGACATTTGCAAAAGCAAGGATGTCTAAGGCCTGGAGTCTTTTCATCTCTTACCCCTGCTTGGGAAGACCTCCGGGTGTTCACTCCAACACTCTGTGGGGTGCTTGGGATGGCCATGTTTGAAGCAGGGTTGCTAACTTCGGGTTCAGGGGCTTCAGTTTTTGCCTCTTCTCCCACAAGCGACTCTGAAGTGGTGGTAGTAATCTCTACGTCAGAGCTGCTTTGTTCCAAGGGCTGATCCCGCCGCTTCTTTCTTTTCTCTAAGTTTTCAAAAGCATGCATGATGGCTTCGACCTTCCTATCTTCCCGGGTCTAGAAAGAAATGCCATTAACATAGAAGGAAGCTTCAATAGGACATGGGGTATTTTTTCAGAAATGTTATTAATGGAAATTCATACACATTTAAAGACATTTGCCAGTAAAATGATACATATATTTTAGAGAATAGAAGTTAAAAACTAAAAGTAAAACATTTGTTTTTTAAAAAAAGATTTTGTTTTAGAGAGTGAGAGACAGAGAGAGAGAGATAGCAGCTCAAGTGGGGGAGGGACAGAAGGAGAGAGAGAAAATCCTAAGCAGATTCTACAGTGAGCACAGAGCCCAATGAGGGGCTCAATCTCTTGACCCTGAGGCCATGAACTAAGCTGAAGCCAAGAGTCAGAAGCTTAACTGACAGAGCCACCCAGCCTGCCCCCAAACATTTTTTAAATGTTGGAAAGAGCTGTAGAAAAAGGCAAGGTCAAATCTAAACTTTTCAAAATGGTCAATTAATTTGAAAGTTTTTAATGTAAAAGAAAAAACCATCAAAGCCAATTTTTCAAAAAAAAAAATATTTTTTTTTCTCTTCATTTTTGGAATTCAAAAGTAACAAAGTAGATCTTTCACTTCTCAGGACCACAACTAAACATGGCTGACTTCAGCAAAAGAGTAGAACTTCTGAATCCATGTGACCAAAAGTTTTATTTTTATGTCAAAACTCACACAAGTCCAGAACAAGGAGCCCAAACACATGTATTTTGTTCCAACCAGGCAGTTCTTTGGAAACTAGATTGTTAGTAAGAAATCTCTTAAGACCGGGGCACCTGGGTGGCTCAGAGGGTTAAAGCCTCTGCCTTTGGCTCAGGTCATGATCCCAGGGTCCTGCGATCAAGCCCTGCGTCGGGTTCTCTGATCCATGGAGAGCTGCTTCCCACCCCCCGACCCCCGCCTGCCTTTCTGCCTACTTGTTATCTGTCTGTCAAATAAATAAATAAAATCATTAAAAAGGAAAAAAAAAAGAAACCTCTTAAGACCATCATTAGGGTGCCTGGGTGGCTCAGTGGGTTAAGCCTCTGCCTTTGGCTCAGGTCATGGTTTCAGGGTCCTGGGATTGAGCCCCACATCAGGCTCTCTACTCAGTGGGGAGCCTGCTTCCCCGCCCCCTCTCTACCTACTTGTGATCTTTCTGTCAAATAAATAAATAAAATCTTAAAAAAAAAAAAAGATTAGATAAGTCACTAGATAACTACTGTATGTGTGTGTGATAAAAAGTAAATAAATAATAAATAATAAATAAAATCTCCTTTATTAAAAAAAAAAAGCCCCAATTGTCTTGTGCAGGTGATGGTATAGTATTTTGTTAAAGAATGAGCAGATACAAACTCAGAAGAGAAGGGGTTTGTAAGCCATAGGTAGCAGAAACCAAAGGATGTTAGAAGGTACCCACCCTTCTGCTATGAGCTGGGTTCTCCTGGTCATCTGTAACCTCTTCTTTCTCCTCGTCTGCTTTTTCTTCTGGATTGTCTATTTCCTTTAAAACAGAGGTGATATTCAGCTGTACTCAGGCTCTAAGAAAAAGCAGTCTGTTTTTTCTTAGTAGCTAAAACTCTCTAGAAACAACCTCTAGTGTTATTCATGTGAGTAAATGCAGATGATAAGCACTATTCTCTGAACTGAAACGTGGAAAGCAGTTGAGAGAATGTTCTTGACATTATTTAAAAAAAAAAAAAAAAAGGAAAGACAATGAATAATGTCACCCCCACCTTGATATGAAAGGCATTAAATGTTATCATAGACTCCCTACATATAACAACATGTGGCAACCAGGATCCTCTTTATTTGCAGAGAATGAGAACCACAGCAACATTCTCTGATGAGGGAAAGATTACCTCATGGTCACTGGACACAACTGCTTTTTCAGGAACTTGTTCTGGTTGCTGACTGTTATCCTCTTCTGGAGCCTCATTCTGCTGCTCCATCTCTAGCTCTTTCCGTCGTGCTTTCCTGCGTCTTGTTTCTGCTCCGATGGTGGGTAAGCTTGGAGGAGGTGGGAGTGGTGGTTCTGCAGCATTGGGATTCCTTTTCTGTATAGGGCAATTCCGGTTCCCCTTGTGACACGCACAGTCCACTTTATAATTACTGCTCCAAAGAAACAACCGAAAGTGACCGTGTCAGCAGCCTTGCAAAATCAGTCATACTGTCCATTCATTTTCTTGGAGTAACAGTATAGTGATTTCCTCTAGTATTATCTTGGAATAAGTTAAACAGACACATTAGAGTCCTGTGAATATTTTTCAATATTCAGTGTTTTCCTATATAACCCTAACTCTTCCCCTACATATGGTCAGTGGAAAAGAAAGAAACCCTCACAAAGTTCAGTTCTCCCTTAATACCTTTATGATACTTAGTGGGCAGTGAATCAGTAATAGGGGCTGCAAAGGCTATACTTCCCCTGCATCTACCTCCACCTTCTCCTCACTTTTGAACTACTGATTCCGTACTATTCTTGATTCCTTTTCTTCTCCTACCTGGGCTGAACATCGATTTACCATATAACCTTTTTGGCCTGAGAGGACCAAGGGAGAAAAAGCATCCATTTTATAAAGTCTATCACGTATTTATCTGTAACTTGCCATTTCTGCTTTTCTGCCTTGTCACATTCAGATAGATTTACATGGTTTGAATGGATGGGGCAAATTTTAAAATTTTCATTCTGTATGGTCCCTGGAATAGCACTGTGTGCAAAACAACAGATGCTACTGCAATTTCTAGGTGTCTCATTCCTACCCTTTTTACTGTTTTTCTATAGAGCTATGAAGACAAAATACCTTTGGTTAGGAGACCGGTGAGCAATGACATACTATGTATTTGAATCTCTAGAAAAAGCTGCCCTAAGTCTGTCTTTCCCTACACAATTTATAGACCAAAAATGTATTACATGAGAAAAGCTTAGGTTAAAAAAAGGAAATGACAAGGAACAAAAACAGACCAACAGAAGAGCCTAATATGTACAACAAGACCATTCATGTAGGAAAGATTTTGTAGGTCTTACCAGTTACTGTACTCATAGTCAAATGCTATGGTGACCTCAGCATCTTTGGTGATGGCAGACACCGCATAGATACACAGGTGAATCATCCCATCTGCAATCATGTGTCGCACCTGTGTGAACATGGCTTACAGTTGATGATTTACCATAAAGACCAAGAACTTTCCATAAGACAGAAAAAAACCTTTTGACAAAATAATTTTTCTCCACATAAGTTATAGTAGTCTTACTTACGTAACTCCATCATTTCACATGAAACTATTACACATTAACTGTTTGAAAATTTATGATACTTCTTGAAATAAATGGAGAAACCTTGAGATATTAGAAATTGGGGTAAGATCTCTACACTTTAAAGCTGTTTTCAGTTGCATCAGAGAATTCCTTAGCCTGTTAAAAGCTCTGTGGATTTTCTTGCTGCATTTGATGTAGCTGTGCTGATTATGCACTGAGTAATGAATTCTAGAAATGTCTAGAATCTAAATCTAAAACATTATTACCTAAAATCTAAAAAAGTGCAACCACACAGCTTAGTTTGGCCTAATGACATCTTCTATCATACAGTAATTTCTTTAATATGACCTCAATTTCTTATCCAGTCTAGCTCTTTCTCCTTAGCAAATACTAAATTTGCTTTTTCCCATTTCTTCCTTTGCTAAGGAAACCCATTCCTTGCCCCCATCCAGTGAGAATAAAAGCATCATTACTTTTTTGGGGGTCTCTTATGATAAAAGATCGTAATTATTATCTACAGACCTTAATTTAATCTGGGTGAAGTTTTCAGACTGCCTCTTCAGCTGACTTGTCCTTTGATGGTTCCATTCAAAGAGAAGTTGCTACAGAAATCTTACCTCTGCATTTGGTGTACATGATCTTCTGATGAACCGAGCATCATTACCGAAAGTACGTGCATCCACACACATCTCTACACCATTGAATTTTGAGTAGAAGAGCACAAAGGGGTATGGTCTAAGGGATATAATTGAAATTCCTGTAATTCTCAACACAAATAAAAAGGGCCACCCCATGACTTCACCTCAAATATGAAGCATATGCTGACAGAAGAGGCAGCAGTCCTTTGCAATGCCTGAACTTGAAAAACATCACATGTTTGTCTGCTTTTGATTAAAGAATAAGCACAAAGCAAGGAATGCTTGGCTTGGAAAGGAGTCATTACCACTTTATACATTAAACAATTTGCAGATTTATTTGCACTTTTCTACAAATAGCAGACAGGTGTGAGCTTATATGAGCTCTAATATTTTCCCCAAGAGCATTCTATCAACCAGGATGGTTTTTATACAGCCATACCACTCTGCCAGGCCCACTTCAGCCCTCACTGCTCTGTGAATGATGTTCTTACTTTTTGAAGAAATGCCCATTGACCTCAAATTGCTGTCGTAACATGACTTTCCCTCGATACTCTATTATAAGCGTGTCCAGAGCCAAGTCTCTTGCAGCCCTCAGGATCTTCCGGTGCTTTTGAACACGAGTGACTCTTCCCAGCTGTAGCTATGTAAAACCAGAGAATTAACATTAGACAACAGCTACAGCAGCACAGCAGACACTTCAAGTATTTCCTAATTGAGGAAAAGGCACCAATATATCTTTAGGGTTTATTTGTATGCTGTTTAGCTCAAAAATGAAGTTTTTTGCTTGTTTGTTTTTTTTAAACTAAGAAATTTCTGAATGATCAAAGTTTCTAGGAGACAAAGCTCCACCTAACAGAACAGTAACCTGGTCCCTCACAAAAGACAAAAAAATATCATAGAAAAAGATATGATTAAGATTTTAGTAGCTCTACATCTACTGCAAGAATGATAAAGAACAAGCTTAGCTTTCTATTAATCTTGAAAATTCCTACTTAAGCTGTATAAAATTTCTTATCCTATTTTACCCATTTTTAATTAATACTTTACAAATATGTATCCAGACAGTTTCCAGTCACTACAACTTGCTTTTAATTAAAGATGCTCAAGAGCTGGCTAATTTGTTATTCTAAGGGGTTCATTTATTTGAAAGAAATGATAATCCCATTATATGCCTTCTTCTTGGGTTCAGAAAAGTCTCAACTACTTATAGGGAGTCTTTCACCCTTTGATCCTTACCTGCATTTGGGAACCAATAACTGTATTATTACAGGCCAATTCAGTCTTATTAATAGTGTCTAAAATAGCAGGTTTGCCCACAAATTCCTTGCTAGAATGTAGATGTTGTTCAAGGGCGTTCTGTACATCTGCACTGTACTGATTAGTGAAAGCTTCTTCATACTGATCAGTCCATAGTCTTATCCGATTTTCCCATCCCTCAGTTGTATTCTCATCTAAATTCTGTGCTTCAGAAGGAGAATTCTGTAGAGAACAAAGGTCATGTAGGTTAGGAAAATCCATGCATAAAAATGGGGGGAAAACAGGATGAATTTCAGAGAAAATTTATTTTCACTTGGCAGTTGGTATGGCATAAAAGAGTAATGGCTTGGGAGTCAGGGGATCTGGCTTCTAATCATGGTTTCATTACCAATGAGATGCAAGGCCTTGCACAACTTCTTAGACAAGCTTCGTTTCCTCATTAACAAAGTGAGAAATTAATCTGGATGATAGTCCCTATCACATCACTGTGAATTTATGACCATTTTTAAATTACAGAAATTTTGTTCTTATCAGAAGAATGACATCAAGCTCATAAGAAAATCTTGATAAAAATAAGCAAGAGATAAACCTCAAAAGATTAGTTTAAATTTCAATACTTAGAGTATCTGTGTACCATTATTTCACTACTCTCCAGAATTTTTTGTGACTTATTATTTTCATTATGCAATTAATACATGTTCATTCTAAAAATACATGTGACCCAAATAAATAACCCGTGATCTTGTTTCCCAGAGACAAAGTCATCATTTTGGAGTATATCTTTCTAGCACTCTATTTCTGACAGTTTATACAGCTGTACTCTGAGGAGGTAAGGTGGGGGCAGGGGAGTGCATAAATGGAGTGTAGTAAATGCTGGGAGGTACTCTGCTCTACTTCTCTAGGAAAACCACTGTCTTCTATGGTGACAATACTGAGAAAAGATTATTTTATCTCAATAACATTATCCTAAACAGACAGTTTTTATGTCTGAGATACAGAGACACAGCTTAAATCTGACACATGTTCTCCTCCATGGTGTTAAAGACTTAAAGCATCATCAGAAAACAAAACCAACACTGATAGTGATGATATCGTAACAGTGATGACTAGAAGGAAAAGATACCATAGTACCAAAGCTACTTGCAAATCCATGTCCACACTCAAGTTGCAAATTGAGGCATTAAGATATACTTTCCATGAATGACACAGTAAAAATTTAAGTCTACCTTCACAACTGCTTTCTTTCACTTTTGTGTCATTGTTTATGATTGACTTTTGTCTACCATCCTTTCCCCAAGGAACAGGGAAATGAAAGGAAAAAATTAATGCCTTTGTTTTCTACCCTTCTCACCAGAGTCCAAAAGAATGAACAATATACAAAGGAATCTAAGAAACATCTGAGGCCAACACACTGAGAACACAGTATCACCTGCTTGAGGTATCAGGAGCAGCTAAGCAATAGAAAAGTTCAAAACCTGAGATGTAAGAGTGCTTATCAGACTGGGGAATAGGAGAGCCCAAACAGTATTCCCAGGTTTAAGCATTCAGTAGTGATCACTAAACCAATGACTTACAACACTTAACGTATACTGGAAGCCACTGTCACATTACTAGCTGTTGTTCACTAATACAACTCTCACTACTCTGCTTTCCCGTTCTTCTGGGTACTCAAGAACCTAACTCCATGTGTTTAAAGCATGGTTCTCAAGCAGAGGTGATTTCTGTCCCCAGAAGACATTTGGTAGTATCTGAAGTCATTTTTGACTACCACACCTGGGTGTATGTGTTACTGGCATTTAGTGGTTAAGAGCAGTCTCCAGTAGACAAGCTTTTGATTTTGGGATTAGAAATCTAAATGATAAATACTTCCCATCCTTATGGCTCCCAACCAAATCTTTGGTGGTGTTCTTACTAATAATGAATTGAGTACAAATTTGTAACCCAACTTAGAATTCTGATTTGAGAATCAAAATAAACTAATTATTTTTATTATTTAAATTTTAAGATGCCTGTGGGACTGTCAACATCTTGAAAATGCAAGCAGTATTTACATGTAGAGAGGTTTATAAATAGTTTTCAGAGGCAGCCAGTCAATAGCTTTCAAAAAGGTTTTGAACACTTGGAGGCAAGTTAAACAGTTAGCTGATAAAAGAGAAAAGGCCTTAACAGCTGTGGTCAGGGCTATGTCTGCCCCATAAGTCTATTTAAGATACCCTCTAAGCAAATGAGACAAAAATAAAGGGGGTAGTTAAGGCAATTGTAATTTCTTACAGAAGACAAATCTAGCAAACAAAACAAAACAAAACAAAACAATTAGGCTGTGTTACAAGACATCCCAGGACTCTGATGCTCTTGGGCTCCGAGTCCTCTCCCATTGCTTTTACAGATATGTACAAGTCTGTTTTATAGGTATATGCTAGGTGAGGCCTTCAAATTTTAGATAAAGGGTCACCTATGATCTATATTAACATCAGCTGTATTAGTGTTCCGTATATACTTATGTATATTAACCTCAATAAAACTTTTCCTTATTAAGATTTTAATGTTTATGCCATATAACTGTCAACAGCAAAGATCCTGCTTTTTATTATTTACACATTTAGGGATAGGAATTCTTACAGAATTAAATTAGATTTTAATTCTAAGTAAATGTTTTGAAGCCAACTGGGAGCTATGCTGTCCTCCTACATATACACAGGTAAAGGAAGATACCAGACAGTAAAATCAAATCTCCTTTGGGAAAACTGTTCTTTATCACCCAGTACTTAAAAGTCCTTTTAAACCATTGCAGGTAATTTCTCAATTCTCCAACCACCACCCAGTATCACCTTATAAGCACTTTCATTTGGTAACTGAAGAAAAGAAACACATTAGCATCATTTGAATTTTCTATACCAAATAGATATGCCAGGAAAAATACAGTTCAAAACGAAGTAATTCCAGTAAGAGTAATTCCTATCGATAATACTACCTTCCTAACTGATGAAATTTACCCTCCCAACTGGTTATTAAAGCCCACGTGGTGGTAGGGTGGGTGCAAAAGAGATCCTGTATCACTAGAAAAACCTCAGTCCTGAGGTGGAGGCCAATTAGAAGGACAGAAAACATCAGCCCCCATTTTGTTTAGTAAATGTCACTTACCCCCTGTCACCACCCCCTCCCCTCAGAAAAGCGGCTAATGAAAAACCAGTAAATAAGGCTGATTACAGAAAGGGAAAATATTTCAGAAAATGGCCAAGAAAACCTACTTTGGAGAAAGGCTCTACGAAAACTGAATGGCAACAATTACAAACTAACAAAAAGCAGAGTCCAAGATTCCCAGACCATCAATGTCAGGAAAGAAGCTGACCAAAATGCAAGATCACAGTGAAGTATAAAACACAGCATCAGGGAAGAATACCCCTTACCTTCATCCGCAAGGACTTCCGGGATCCCTCTCGAAATGCCTATCCCAAAGAGGAAAACAAGTAGAACAAAACAAAACTTGGTACCAAGAATGACAGTTATACCTATCTGAGACTAAAACTAAGGCAAGAACTAGTGTTTTAGTCTGTCCCCTTTCCCTAGGTAACAAATACAATGGAAACCCCCACACTATTATCAAGAAAAGGGGTAGCTCAAGGCCAGTGAACTTTGAGGCTAACTCTCTTTCCATGGTGAATCTAAGTAATTAACAGGGAAGAGCATGCATCACTTAAATCCTATATGCACCCCTGACACCAAAAGAAAAAGTAAATAAAAACATTTTGTAAGGTTGCAGATTTACCAGTTTTGAAATTAAGAAGAAAACAAAGACCAATCCCCTTAACAAGGGGTGGACAAGTCACCTAGGAGCAACAAAGTTGCCACGATGGGGAAGAAAGAACACAAAATAGAAGAGGTTTCTCCTGGAGACCTTTTAGTTGAGAATACAGGAAAGTGACCACAACACTGAGGAAGCCTAGATCATTCAAGAGATGTTTCCTAACTTTTTTCAAACAAGGAAAAAACAATCAACCCAATGACATGAGGTGGGCAGGATAAGAATTTCAGACTATGCCTCGGGACTGAGGAGGTGGGGAGATAATGAAGGATAGTGGAAGCCTAGATCGGAGGCTGCAGCACATACAGGCTTGGCCAGATGGGGCTGGGATTTCATATCTGGGATGGGGTTTGGAGTAGAAGAAACTTTGTGCCAGTTGTGATGGTATGGAGTGGCAGAAGAGAGGTTGATCTACATGTTCACAACATAGATTAGCCGATTTTTGCAAGCAGAGCAAAAGTGGCCCTTCAAACATCTGGATCAAACACTTCTTAAAAGAATTTTGGCACCTTCTTGGTCCAAAATTTGGGCTATTTCAGACATATTTCTATTTAAGATACTTTTACCCTCCATACCTTGATTTTCTTCGTCTTTGCTGCTGTGCGACCCTTTTCTGGACTCTTCTTCCGCTTCTTGGGTTTGGTTCTTCTAACAGTTAAGGTGATGCTTGTAGGTGTGTGCTGTGTTGCTGTGTACAACACAGTGGAAGGAGAAAGCTCCTCATCCCAGCTTTCTGTTGCACTGCTATCCCCACCTGAAAAAAAGTTATTTCATAGTTCACATGTTGTACAAATAGTGTCCAAGCGCATTTTAAAAGCAGCTTATTACTTTATCTTTATTCCTTGTCCATATTCAGGAAGTCATTAACTTCCATTAACTCTGTCATGTGTAGAACAAAAATACCCACCTTTCTTAGGAAAACAAGGTTCTTTCTGTATCACTGGCATCAAGCAGAGAAACTCTGTTCGATATTGATATATTTTCCCCCCTTGTACGAAGTCCCCAAGCTCCATCATCTCAATGTGTTAACACAGAAAAAGGATCTGTCTTATTTGGTATGTGTGTTCACAAGGAATATTTTGATTGTTCTGGGGCTAAAATGTTGTTTCTGGAGATGTTAATTCACAACAAGACAATTACACAGAAGTTGTGTGAGAGAACTGCTTTCTCTTTCCATGAAAAGCTGGGACCATGGGGACTTAACAGGAGTTCTGGAGATGATTGTTTAAATCACAAAATATTTATCTGTCAAAACATGGGCCCAACCCATTTTTGGCTCACCTGATATGTTGTCCTGCTTCCGCCGATGAAGTCTAATAACCTTCCCCCTGCTCATTCCCCTAAAGAGGGAAAATAAACTTAAAGTAGTCCTTCCAACAGCATGCAGCACATCGTTGCACACATGGGAGAAGTGTCTCTGCATATACTACCCCCTTCCTCCCACCTACCAAATGTTTCCAGGACATTAAATTTCATATCAAATTCAATAGCTTTAACATCAATCTCTCATTCCTTGTTGTCAGCAATTCTCACCTAGTGCAGAGAATTCGAGCCAAGGAGCACTAAGGAATCATCTACATTAACAAACACAAGAAAGAATACTTTGAGCTTTTCCCTACTAACAAGAAACCCTAATCCCAGCAACCCAGGCTTAAACTGCGATGGAGCATGATCTTACCTGCACTTGTCACAGTTGAGAAGGAAGCCATCCTGAGAAAGACCACAAGGACACCAGGTAGGAACAGTCTCTCCTTCCGAGTTCGGGCTGTCTCCACAGCGTTCCTCTACGGGCGACGGCAGGCCATTCAGGTCAGAACGAGGGATGATCGTCTGGACAGGGGGAGAAGCAGGAGGTGTCGGAGGAGGAGGGGCTCCGTAATTATGATCCTGAAAATAAGATTTTTTAAATCAACAGTGTCCAAACACTGGCCCCTCTCTCCCCTAAAGTATGGTACATATGGAAAGAAAGAAGAAAGTAGTACCCTTTGTTTTTTGGCTTCAACCAGGAAAGTGATAAAACAAAATGCCAAGGTCAACTGGGACATAAAAACAAGAACAATGATGCAGGGCTAGACGTCCGCTGGAGGCAGGGAAGTGCAAAAGGGGCAACTTCGTCATGCTGCATATAAACATTTCAAGAAAGTCACAATGTATAAGAATGGATTACACTCCAGGAAGATCACTGCTCTGGAGAGAAACAAATGCATACTCACAGCATAAGGCAGTCCTCGACACCCATGCCTCTGAGTGGTCCCATAATTATGAGTGGAATACACGCTCTTCTCATTAACTGCTGGACTAGCCTCCACAGATTCAGGGCTGCACAAAGGCGAAAAGCAACGCATGATAGCATAACACCTAATCTTCCCTTAAACTAAGCCTTTTAACTTCCCATGCTAACCCCTCCTCTTTCCACAACCACCAGCCACTAGAATAAGAGAAGGAACTCAGTGAAACAATCTGATTAACATAACTAAGCCTATAAATAACAGGAGTGTTATTAAATGTGAATTTGTGTGTAACATGAAGCCAGTACAGGCAGATGTCTCAAGGCAGGCACCTGGAATACAAGGTGTCCCTAATGACAAACACAAACGTACCAGCTGAGCAGGGAGTTTCCCCTAGAGAAGCCACTCTGGGCTGGTTTAGACTCAGAACTATTCTTCTTAATTGGATCTCTTAATACTTCCATGAAACCTCACATGACATTTGCAGTGAGTGAGATGATGAAAGTGCCTTCTGCACTGCCCCAGGGACCAGGCCCTCTTCCATTCACTACCAAGACAGGATACCCTGAAGAAAGTACAGGTAAAAACAATGGCATCTTATATTTATCATACCTCTCATCTTGATGAACCCCCAAAAACCTTTGAAATATTAGAGAAATAATTTCTCATCCATCAATGACATGCAAGCATATCAAGGACACAATTACTTAACAGCTGCATGGTAATACCACAGAACTTCAAAATATTCAAAACTGTAATCAGAGGTTATTGTTTATTGACAAATAATAAGAGGAGTTGTGGCTACCATTCTGAATCTCCCATTATTTTCTAGATGCTTTTATATACATTAATTCATTTACTCTACAACTAGTAAACATGGTAAATAGCACCCCATTTTTATAGAAGGAAAAGTTGAGGTGGTGAGATTACGTGACATCACCAAGGTTACACACTGACAGAGCCAGAATTTGAAACAATGTCTAATTCCAAGTCCTGTGCTCTTTCCACTGTGCCTGTCTGGTTTGGAAAACCAGGTTAACATTCTATATTCCAAGAAAATGATATGAAATTTTAAGTAGCCAGGCTTGTTGAGAAGCCTGGTGTGATATCTTTTTACCCTCACTGAATGGAAAGCAAACTGTTCAAGTATAATTTAATATAAAAACATTATAAATGTGTTCACATTTAGAAATTTAATTGTAAGCCTTTACATGATAATAAAAAGGCATAGGTAACAAAGGACAAAACACAAGTTTTGGGGAAAATAAGAACTCTTTACTCTGATTGTTACTTGATTCAAGTTTTTGGGAATTTTGAAAGATTATTAAGGAATGCAATTGTATGACTTTGCTGAACTCAGTAATGGATTATCTGTCATTTAAATTAACTATAACAGATTCACAAATCAGAAACTCCAAGGACACAAATAACTCAGCTTTAGAGATCAAAGGGTCTTTTAGGGAATCAAATAATGCGTGGTTTGCTTTAAGGAACATACGTTTTTCCTGCTTTCAAGTATACAATACACATTATTCGGCAGGAATAAACTGTGCAGTTCAATGTGGTGCAATGTCAGCTGAGAAGTGAGGGATAAAAGAAAATTCTGAGATATATCCAACTCACCCAGTTATATGCTCCAAAACTGTGAGAAGGGATCTTATTAATAACAGCAAAGGTAATTTCTAGGTGAAGAAGAACTTTAGACATAGGAAAGTATTCTGTTAGTGAAGTGCATGCATTTTATTCTTTAAGAGTGTCTGCAAAATGGGAACTGGGGTGGGGGTACATCAAGAATGCAGGTCAGTATTCTTGAGAAAGGATGATCTGACATGGCTCACTGAGAGGCAATCAGCTCTGAGTATTAGGAAACAGGTGGGGTTTCCTAAATGAAACTGAAGGGAAACAAGCATTAATAAAATGAAGGCAGAATTTAGTTTCTATGATGGACAGTTAAGAGAAAGTAATAACTTTCAACACTGTTAATTCAGTAAATAAGTATTCCAAAAAAGCTGTACATATTTTATATAAGAGATTTTGTACCACTGAACACATGGGGTGAAATATGGCAGCTGTTTATTAGAAATGGAATTTTTCTGGACGGGAAAAAGGAAAGTGGCATGAAATAAAAGATGGCCATGGAGATGGAGCTATGTTGGTTGTATCTTACCCATCTCCAAACTGGGTAAATATGAACATATGCACTTCATGTGCAAGTCTAGGGAATAAAAATAAAATGTGTTTTGTGGAGGTTAAAAGGCCATCCCACTGGACAATACTTTCTAGTAAAGCACAGCGTTTAATATATAGCTATGCGTGCCAAGTATTAAAATTTAACCTCATGTCTTTTGAAAAGGAAACTCCGCAATTTTCATGCTGGCTATCAATTAAATAGTCACATATTCATCAATAACTCTACAATTTCCTAGAATATTTCTTGACATATATATCAGCTCTTATCTCTATTTCAAAATATGGATTAAAAATCTAGACTGTTAGGATTACATTTCCTTATTAGCCAACCATTTTATGCAAATGTAACTATAGCCTACGTCTGAACTACTATGACAGCTGGGCACATACACGGAAGCCATGCTAACAACAGATATTGCATCAATTGTGTTTTAAATACAACATGCAACCTGCTGCTATAATGCTACCTCTTGGAAAATGTCTAAAAATTATTTATGGGAGAACTGTAAATTCAGAAAAATCCTTGCTTTTATTATCTAGAGGTTCTCCTACAAATACATAAAAAATGCATAATGCCTCCTCTTATTATCAGATTTAAAATCCCATGAGATAAGGTCTAGGTCTTTTACTCAGTTTAGTATGTTGCCTTTCACACAAGTTTAATTTTAGAGTGCCCAGAACAGCGGAATATGCATGACAGTGGAATATGCATGGTGAAACATTAAAACATCATCTAAAATGCAACAGAATGGTACATAAGCTAATTGCTGAGATTCTCTTGCTTTATGGAAATACTAAATGAGTAACTGTGTAACAACAGTATCAGAAATCTGTCCAGAAATTACAGATGAAAACGTTTCAGGAAATAGAAACATCAGAGTCAAGTTTTTAGGCCAAAAGTCTGCAAATACTTCTGACTCCCTAGCAGCATTTATGGGTGGTCATCTCTGCACTCTGGGAAAAACACCAGTTTTAAGAACAACTGCTTTAGGTTTTTTTCTCTACTAGTCCCAAAGTCATTGCTTTAATCTCTCTGTTGAAATTTTCACAAATGTTAATGCTGTCTACCTGTGTAGTTTATTAGACAATTTATGTAAGAGGCAGTGGTTGACTTTATAAAAAATCTGTTAACACTATACAATTATAGTTCTTAATGCAGGAAGATTTTTTTAAGTATCTGGGAAACAGTTACAAACTTGAAAAGTCTCAGCTGCCAGCATAACTGAATCTCTCAGGCATGCAAAAAAATAAAAACAAAACAAAACAGGAAAAAAAGCCCTGGAAGGAACACAATTCAACCCTTCCCATTCCCCACCCTCCATCTTCCTTTTTATATGGGAATAAGGCCAAAAACGTTCAGTTCTTGACTACCCAAGAATATAGTATACTGCTTCTTGGAGTAGCTCCATTTTAAGTCTTCCTCTTTAAGGAAGACAACAGACAGTTAAGTAATCCTAGGTGGCTTTGTAAAGAAAATATACATGCTCTTTACTATATTCTCAGTTTTAAGGAAGAAAACCACTATTAATCAGGGATGCAGTTGAACCCAGAGCTCTGGTACAGTTGCTTTGCTTTGCTGAAGGGGGAAGAATCCCCAGGGACTATGAAAATGGCAAGAGAAACAGGGGAATTAGAGCAACACCCACCTCACTCAAGAAGTGGCTGTGGGATCAAGAGTCTGAACTGGACCTGAACATATTCAAAACACCAGGATTTTTCCAGCCCAGACCCTAATCCCTGGTACTGCCTGGAATAGACTTGGCTTCTGGGGGTGTGCTGCCCCCTAGGCCCCTTGGGTCTCTTTCGCTGGACTTTCACATCCTGGTGTAGTGCCACTTCGTCTTGAAAGGTAGGGGGCTTCCACTTCCTTTCTGTAAGCAAGGAAGATTGGGTACAAGGGAGGTAAAAGGACAAAAGGGGGAATCTGTGAGCAGGGGGAATCTTGGACAACTTAAAAGAGAAGGGATACAAAAGGCTAAAATTTTTTAAACTGTGAATAATATATAAAGTTTTATAATGAAGGCCTACCTTCATTGCCATTTGGTATTTAAATTCTTCAAGAATTGAGAGTCTATTTTAGGGATTGGGCTTTTCGACAAACTCTGAATTCCTAAAGCTGCTCTTAGCTGAAAAAAAAGTTTGGTACCACTGATTTTGAAGGTCCTCTTTCTAGGCAATGAATATTATATAAAAACAGATGACACTACTTTCAATGTTTTCTACCCCAAATAGGAGAAGTTCTAAGTAACCTGCCCATATAAAGTTTTAGCCCCTTTACTCTAGAACAGTGAGAAGTACATAGGAAGAGGCCTTCAAGGAAAATCAGTTGGAGAGAACTCCTCATCTCCCTCCTCAGACTAATCATTAACTCTACAGAAGCACGTAGTGACACCTACTTTATTTCAATCTTCCCCACCCATCAAAACAAATGAAAATGTAATCACTACTGTGCAAATTTAATTCAATTATATTATTTACTAAGAACCCCCCTCCCCCATTCTTTTCCTCCCCTTTCTAACTCTTTTTTTCCCCTCCAACTTCTACGGGCAAAAAGGGAAAGGCCTAATGTCATTTATGGTGGGTTAGACTCGGGTTTAGAAAATACTGTGTACTTATTATTAGATGCCCATAAGAAAGTTATCTCCACACAAACTGGTAACGCACCTACTACCCAGAAAGTAGCACTTACTCTGATCCAGCAGCCATATCTGAGTAGGATGTATCTGGTGTGGTGACTCCCAGAGGGATTGCAATGCTCATGACGTCCAATACAGCAGAGAGTGGAAATCACCGGGTCCAATTAATGGAGACTGGCCACTCTGAGAGTGGGGGTGAGCTGCACAGTCTTAACCAACATGTTATGGACATGAGGAATCCTGCACAGAAAAGGAACATATCTAATAACCAGATAGTTCTTTACATTTAATCTAAATGATACTGAGTATTTTCCCATTTTTATTTATTAAAAAAGATTTAGGTGTTTGAAAGAGAGAGCAAGAGAATGTACCAGTACTAGTGGGGGAGGGGCAGAGGGAAATGGGGAGAATGAAACCTAAAGTAGACTCCCACTGAGCACAGAGCCCAACATGGAGCTCAATCTTATGCCCAAGATCACAACCTGAGCCAAAACCAAGAGTGTGATACTCAACCAAGTGAGCTACCCAGGTGCCCCTATTTTTCCATTTTTTTAATAAGTCTTTTAAGGGATAAATATAAACAAGTACAGCAAAGGATCTACACATTGACCTATTTTATTGCATACTACATTTATATTCTACAAAGTGAGGTAGCAAAAGTTATGCTTATTTTCATTTCATTTCAATTCAATCCACTGCTAAGTATAAATAAAAACATAAACTGTAAAGAGTAGTTTCATAATAAAGGTTAGAAAATCTTCTATGAAAAAGCAGTAAGATACCTTGAGTGACTGACCATAACCAGTGGAATCTGGGAAGAAAAAGACTCACAAATTACTAAAGTATAAAAAGTTAAAGTACATTAAGAGAGCGGGACACCTGGCTCACTCAGAGCATGTGACTCCTAGATCTCAGGGGTGTTAAGGTCAAGCCCCAAGTTGGGTGTAGAGATTCTTAAAAGATAAAATCTCTGAAGGATGCCTGAGTGGCTCAGGTCATGATCTCAGCATCGTGAGATCAACTCCTGCCATCAGGCTCCACACTCAGTGTGGAGGCTGCTTAAGATTCTCTCTCTCTGGGACGCCTGGGTGGCTCAGTTGGTTAAGCGGCTGCCTTCGGCTCAGGTCATGATCCCAGCATCCTGGGATCGAGTCCCACATCGGGCTCCTTGCTCGGCGGGGAGCCTGCTTCTCCCTCTGCCTCTGTCTGCCTGTGCTCGCTCGCTCTCCCTCTGTCGCTGAAAAATAAATAAAATCTTTAAAAAAAAAAAAAAAAAGATTCTCTCTCTCCCTCTCCCCCAACCACCCCTTCCTCTCTCTCTCTCTGAATAAAGGGGGGAAAAAAAAGAGTATATTAAGAGATTTGAAGGTATGGTGCAAAGTGGAAAAAAGTATACTCTATACAATTTACATTAGTGGGTTTGTATTAAACTACTTAAAGAATGAAACCAGATGGGGCGCCTGGGTGGCTGGCTCAGTGAGTTGAGCCTTTGGCTCAGGTCATGATCCCGGGGTCTTGGGATCGAGCCCCGCATAGGGCTCTCTGCTCAGCAGGGAGCCTGCTTCCCTTTCTTTCTCTGCCTGCCTCTCTGCCTACTTGTGATCTCTGTCTAGCAAATAAAGAAACAAAAATCTTAAAAAAAAAAAAAAAAAAAGAAACCGGAAATATTTTCTGCGGGAGGGAAGAAAGTCAGTGTGAATGGTAAAGACCCAAGTTAATAAAGGACTACAAAAAGAGTCATGATTGATTTGCTGATTCATCTTAAGACAAATAAATTACTTATTTTACTCAATTTTACAAATAATTATTCCATTATTTATATTAGAGAAATTTAATGAAATGAGAAGTACGTGATACTAAGCTAATACTAAGTTAACCCAGAGAATTAGTGCAAATTTTAAATGACATACCATGTAAGACGCCTAAATCTTATTTTGATACATAAGGCCAATTAATGTCAATACGAAAACCAATTATGTACAGTGAATCAGGCCAAGATTTTTAAGAACACATAAAGATAATATTACTCTTTTTGTGTTATTTTAGAATACTAGAAACAGCTATCAACTAGGCAGTCCTCTCTGGCACCTACACTTTGAAAGAACTGGATCTCATTAAGATCTAGGACTCTCCAGATCTGGATGAAGGCAAGACACCAGTTGCTACATCTGGAGGTGACACAGTGCTAGACTTGGGACTGAAATGAAAAAGGGAAAATTTCCTATTGTTTCTTCACAGCTTACAAAAGAGAATTGACTAATATAACTCTTTGGGCCCATCTAACACATAATATATTTCCTTTCTCTAACAATATATTCAAACAAATTTAGGCAGTATACCCTCCAAGCCTCTAGGAGATTATGAAATAAAATCTACAAATAATAAAAGAGAATACTTATCAAATATGCTTGAAAAACAGTTAAATATTGGGGATTGTTGGTTACAACTATTCCTCTAATTTTAGTATCACTCTGTAACTTGAACTAAAAAGAAGAAACAAAAACCAAAAATCCCAGAAGATGCCTGGCTTGATAATCAGAACAGAGTCTGATAATAATCATACCTCCCCTTAACCAATAAAGGAATTTCAATCACGTTACATTTTCAGTAAAGGATAAAAAAAGTTATCCAACACCATTAAAAAGCCTTTGTCGTAGCCATGACTATTCTATGTCCATTAAAAAAAAGTAGGCTTCTAGAAGACAACTTACAAACTTAAGCTGATAGTTATTTTTCTGACAGTAATTTTTAAAAGATATTCTAAAATGAAAAAATGGGGGAAATTATTACAGACAGAATTTCCTTAATGAGTGAATAAATGATTAACACATTCCTTATAGAAATCTCAACCTAGGGACGCCTGGGTGGCTCAGTTGGTTAAGCAGCTGCCTTCGGCTCAGGTCATGATCCCAGCGTCCTGGGATTGAGTCCCGCATCGGGCTCCTTGCTCGGCAGGGAGCCTGCTTCTCCCTCTGCCTCTGCCTGCCATTCTGTCTGCCTGTGCTTGCTCTCTCTCCCTCTCTCTGACAAATAAATAAAATCTTTAAAAAAAAAAAGAAAAAGAAAAGAAATCTCAACCTAGCTAGACTTGATAAATTTAAGAAACATTAACTACTTTAGCTATGAATTTCTCTTTCATGAATTCCTTCATCTTCCTTTTGTGTAGTTTTACAAGACCTTTCCTCTCTTCTGATGAGGACAATTACTATAGAGTAGCATGGCCATCTTCTATATAATGCTTTCATATTAGGGGATGGGCATTAAGAAGGGCACTTGATGTAATGAGCACTGGGTGTTATAAGCAACTGAAAAAAATCACTAAATTCTACTTCTGAAACTAATACTACACTATCTGTGAACTAACTTGAATTTAAATAAAGTCCTGAATATAAATAAATACATAAATAAAGCTTTCAAATTATTAGGCTTCTTAACACAAAAAATGTTAACAAAATCAAACTGCTCACATAACCCTGAGAATCATTCCTTCCCTAAAAAACACTCTAAAATGTAGCTATTAAGTATTAACTGAAGACTTAACAGATTAATATGCAATATTTTATTACAATTACTCTAGTTTTATAAGCCAAGAAAACAGGCTCTTAGTATAGTTTACCAAGGTTAGTAGTACAGAATTTGTTAACTTCTCGCACAGTTTGGGGAGGTGTCCTAGAGTGAGAAGTTAACTCTGTCTCTAGGTGGAACAATTTCAAGATATCTTTTACTTGTTAAATTTTCTCTTTCTACCATAATATAAACTCTATAAGGACAGGATTTTTGTGTTTTATCCTCTGCTGTATTTCCAATGTTCAGACCGAAAATGTCTGAGACTGTGTGCTGAATGTATTATGATCACCATTATCTCAACATATGATTTTAACACTCATTACAATATAAAAATTAAAACAAATGTAAAGGATTTATTTGACTCAGTCACCTTTTTATAGACCTCCAAATATGAAGTCCCCCAAAATTATCTGCCAGTACCTCTGAAGACCTAGAAAAAGTTGAGACACAGATTAGTACAGAAAGAAATAATAACAATGGATACAAAGAACAGAATTATTCAGAATATTTTCTTTTTTGGGGGAGAGGAAGAGTGAGCAAATACGCATGTACATGAGTCGGGGTAGAAAGGGTGGGGGGGGCAGAGGGAGAAAGACAATCTTAAACAGGCTCCATGTTCAACATAGAGCCCAATGCAATGTGGGGCTCGATCTCACAACCCTGAGATCATCACCTGAATCTAAATCACGAGTTAGATGCTTAATGCCACTCAGGCACTCTGAATTATACAGAATATTTTACACAGTAATTTATTTCATTTCTACACATTGCCTTGTTAACCATCTTATGTTCATTTATTTCTGTCCTTAAAGCCATGATATCCTATTTTCCTATAAAGCCAGAACCTAAATAAAGAATGGAAAAGGAAATTATCTTTATTAGACTTAAGAAGCGGAAAATATTACGCCACTGGGTAATACTCTTCTCTTCAAATGAGAAGTCTCTCCCATTTCCCAAAGGACTTCTTATCTCTCCTAGGAGGTACTTCTCCAATGACCCACTCCCAAATGCAGAGGCGTTTCTTTAACCAAATATCAAGTTTACTCTCTAGTCAGACAAGGACCTACCATCACCTATTTAAGTATAAATTCATATTACTTCTCCCCTCCCTCCACCTTCATCCCACTTATCATCTTGTCCACTAAAAAAAAAAAAAAAAAAAAAAAAAAAAAAAAGACAATTGGTAGTCAATTCTATTTGTGGTCAACTATATAATGGACTACGTGTAAAAAACAGAGCTTTAATTAACTTTCTATCCTCCAAAAAGTAAAGGAAAATAGGTGATTGGGGGGGGGGGGCAAAAAGTCAAATTTAACATTAGCCAGAACAGGGAATTATTAACTAAATGTTAATATATCATGTATGCGAAAAAAGAGTTGCTTTGGGGATGCTAGCTACCAAGCAATAGAGAAGAAACGTACTTTTTATATGTTGATATTTTGTGGATTTCTAAATTTATAAAAAATTGGAAAACAAACTATTTTTTAAAAAGATTTTACTTATTTGAGAATATGAGCAGATGGAGGGGCAGAGGGAGAAGCAGACTCCTCACTGAGCTGGGAGCCTGACGCGGGGTTCAATCGCAGGACCCTGAAACCATAACTTGAGCTGAAGTCAGACACTTGACCAACTGAGCCACCCAGGCACCCCTATTCTTTAGAAATATTTTTAGGGGCACCTGGGTGGCTCAGTGGTTGGGTGTCTGCCTTTGGCTCAAGTCATGGTCCCAGGGTCCTGGGATCGAGCCCCACATCTGGCTCTCTGCTCAGCAAGGAGCCTGCTTCTCTCTCTGCATTTCTCCTAGCTTGTGCTCTCTCTCTCAAATAAATAAATAAAAATCTTAAAAAGAAAAAAATTTAAAAAAATTTTTTAAAGAGCATACTCAGAATTATCATAAAAATAAAAGGTATGAAGGCAACAATAAAAGGAAGGGAAAAAAAAAAAAAACCAAGGAAGAAGTGGACTCCCCTAGCAACAACAAGAAAGAAAGAAAGTAAGAAATGACAGGAGGAAAAAGAGAAATATATGAATGTTCAGTAGGGGGAAAATGAATACATCAGAATTTCAATTTCATATCAATTCAAATTCATATCAATTTGTTTTTCCAGAACAATTCATCAGAATCCACAGAATACTAGTAAGTTCTTGGATTCAGAAGCAAAAGCAGTCAGTCTCCCAACACTGAGTACTATTTTGAGAAGTCACCATTTACACACACATACAGTTTCTGGAGAAAAGGCTATTAAACAAAACATGAAAAAATGTTTTATAATTACCCATCTTTTTACTTGGGTTCAGAAATGGTCAATAGTCTCTGTATGTGTCATTCTGAGAGTCTCTTCTCTATATGAGTTGTTGAAAGCACAAGACCCGTGTGACCTATTTGGTCACTCTCAGAGCAGACACACAAAAAGTGTTTTAAGAACAATTCCAACAGAGATTTCAGAAAAAGAAATTGCATCAGCCAGGTGAGCCGGAAGCAGCTGGGAGACAAGAGTCCAATAAACAGCCAATCCAATGAAAGAAATTCAGAACAAGTCTGCTTCAGTAATCCTGTGAAGAGGACTGGCAGGAAGAGGAGTGCCGCTTTAGAAAGAGAACAGGCCTCATATGCTTCAGACAGTCTTTGTACTGAGGCTGTGGACCTTGGCCATTCTCCCAGAAATGATGCAATCCTGATGAACAAGATCTGCTGCCAGAGAAACAATTGTTAACAGCCTATGCAGACAGCAACTCAGCCAAGGAGCAGTATCTGATCAGCTCTCTTCAAAAACCCCCAGAAAGCCAAATCTCTTCCTCAATTTTGGCTTCTGACAAAAACATGTAAGTGAATACACATTTAAATATATAAGAACAAGCCGTCTTCCCAAAATGTCCCTTTGCTTTTAATTGGTTTTTCAATATCAATCATCCATAACTAAATTTGAAATAAAACACTGAGAACATTTCTACTTTTATGAATATAGTACTCCAAGCATATTAACAACAAGGTATTAAAAGCGAGTTATTAACAAGGTTGAAATCTTACACCTATTTTCCTCACTCTCATTAGAAAACATTTTGAAAAGTTGTAGTGGCTTCCCTATGTATGAAAAACAATCTGGAATCTAGGACCCAATTATGAGATTTGAAAGTAAGGACAAACATGCACATTTACTACTTCAGGGCCAGGAAAAGTACATTTTATAGTTATTTCTAAAGTTATGTGACTCAGTATGTTAAAGATAGGCATGTATTAGAGAAAAATCTCTTCTTGTTTAGGCAGACATAAACAGTAGGTTGAATAATATCACAATCTGCAATGCTTAATTTTCTCAAGGGCAACAATATTACTTCAGATCTTTTAAGAGGGTTAATGATTATTATCATCCTATTAGCAACAGCTTACTATTTTGGAATCTAAATTAAAAATTTCATCAATTTAAAGTCAATCAGGGAAGGATAATTATCATATGATCTCCCTGATAAGAGGAAGTTGAGATGCAATGTGGGGGGCTTGGGGGGGGTAGGAAAAGAATAAATGAAACAAGATGGTATCAGGAGGGAGACAAACCATGAGACTCTTAATCTCACAAAACAAACTGAAGCTTGCAGGGGGAGGGGGATAGGGAGAGGGTGGTGGGGTTATGGACATCGGGGAAAGTATGTGCTGTGGTGAGTGCTGTGAAGTGTGTAAACCTGGTGATTCACAGACCTGTACCCCTAGGGCTAATAAATAATACATTATATGTTAATAAAAAAAATTCATCAATTTAAAAATCCTCCCTAGGTTCTTCATCTCCTAGGTCTGGTTTTAGTATTAAATTGTATATATGGTACTGCTATAAAATTATTAGGATCTTACCTCCTTGTTTACTAAATAAAAGACCCTGCATACAACAACTCTTAGTTCTCTAAATTTCAAGTAGCCATAAGCTGTAATTAACCAAAGACCTTCCTTGCAAAAACAGTAACTCTTAAACTGGGATTCACTAAAAACACAAACATCTAAGATGTCTCCTACAATCAATATATTCAGCCCAATCTACTATTCCTATTTTTAAACTAGTAAATAATGAAAATGAACTGATGGACAGAATAATTCTAAAGCAGTAAAAGATCTAAAGTAGGCTAGTAAGTGAATACATTTTAAGCAAGAAGAGAAAAAAAATTCAGGAAAGTTGTCAATAAGAGTTAAAATAAAATAGCCATTAAGATTCAATTTCTGAACCTACTGATCATTCAAAATTTTGTTATACATGTAAGTTGAATTTATTCTTAAATGCTTAAAAAAAAAAAAGATTTATTTGAGAGAGCGTGCACACACTCATGAGAGCAAGGGGAAGGGCAGAGGGAGAAGGGGAGAGGGAATCTCAAGCAGATTCCCCTATGAACATAGAGCCAACTTGGGGCTTGATTTCACGACCCTTAAGATCATGCATGACCTGAGCCAAAACCAAGAGTTGGATGTTCAAGTGAATAAGCCACCCAGGCGCCCCTCTTTTTAAATATTTCAATTTCTTCTTTACAAGAGAGTAAAAGAGTAAAAAGGAGACATATGGAAAGACTATTAGAAAGTGTTTTTTTTAACATGATGAGTACCCTCAATTTTTAAATCACAGAGCAGTTCAAAATGCAGTAGATAAAGGAATGCATTTTATCTACGGTACCAACTTGTGGAGGAACTAATGTGGCAGCTGCCATTTATATGCTTATCTTTCATCTTCAACCCAAACTGAAAGATCAAGGAAAAACACTACCACCGTACTGTAACGGATCACTTTTGGCGGAAAAAGTATTTTAGGGAAAAGTACTATATTAAGAGGCAGAAGTCTGAATTCTAGCCTAAAAGCCTAAATATTTGGTGATCTCAGAAAAATCACTTTTTATATACAATCTTTAATTCCTCAAAGTAAAATCTCAATGGGCTTCATTCTGCTTCAGAATCTATCAATCCTGGCATTGGCTTAGGCAATTCATGCAATGATGTCTCAAAGTCTCAGTTTTCTCATCTGAACAACAGAAAGAATACCTGTCCTGCTTACTCACAGGTGCATATGAACTAGTATTTGTAGAAAATAGAGTTTAAATGATTCTCTGCAACCTTTAAATATATGTGAAGAGGAGCTATTACCTAATAAGCTGAATGTGGCTAAGGATTATTTTTACTATTCTCCAACAGTGTGTATTTCAATTTTGCTACCGTAACTAAGGTGAGAAGGGGAGATACTGGGAAACAGGTAAAAACAAACAGTGTAGCAGAGGTAAGTGATAAGCATTAGAATTACTGGAAAACAGGCGATTAACTCTAAGAAAAGTGTTAAGAGATCTAGGGAAAAGTTCATATATTTGGATGGTATAAACTGTAAATTAGGCTTATAATCTGAAACAAGTTAATGTAGGCAAAGAATCTAGGAGTTGAGGGCTGAAGATAAAGAAGAAAAGAGAAAAACTGGAAGTAAACAATGGAGACTAAAGAAATTCAGACTAAGGTAATTTAGAGTCAAGATGAAGTTTTCTTTTTCTCTCACCTCTTCTCCTCCAACACTTGTTTATCCCTTGGCTCCTTTGCCTAAATTTATACTCCCTTTAGGGGCTATTAGGCTTGGCACAATAAACAGATGTCTACAAAAACTCTAAGTTTACTAGAATAGGAGGTAATTAAAACCCAGTTTTTAAAAAATCCTATTTTAGTCCATAGGAAGAATTTCTTTCCCTCTGAAAAATTTCATTAATGGTAGCATTACAGACGCCAAGATATACTTAGCTATTCTTGGGGGGGAGGAGGAGCTAGGATACGAGTACACAACATAAATAATGAAACTGAATACTATGATTTTAAGTTATTTTAGGATGACATGAAAAAAAGAGAAGTATTTTATGTATACCTGATTTGCCAGTGATAAATAGGTATTTACTGCTAAACTAATGAAAGATGCACAGGCTCTTTCTGTGCTTAAGAAGAATGAGGAAAATTTTAGGCTTCTAAGTATTAAATAAAGATGACGCCCTCGGGGTACCTGGGTGGCTCAGTGGGTTGAGCCTCTCCTTTCTGCTCAGGTCATGATCTTGGGGTCCTGGGATCGCCCCGAGTCGGGCTCTCTGCTCAGCGGGGAGCCTGCTTCCCCCTCTCTGCCTACTTGTGATCTCTCTGTCGAATAAATAAATAAAATCTTTAAAAAAAAAAAAAAGATGACGTCCTTAAAGAACTCTCAAGGGGTCTGCAAAGAGATATTCTCAAGACTTTCTGAAGGTTCTGTCCTACTGTTAGAAGCCTCAGAGCATGCTTTAGATTTATACACCACAGAAAAAGGAAAAGAACATTTCATCCATTTAGTTTTGCCTCCTCTCTACCTAGACTGTTTTCATTTCCAAACCCTCAAATGGGAACCACATTTCCTTACTCCAGATAAAGTGGGTTGTGCACATTTATGAGGCATTAATATCTGTTATACTTTCAGTAGTTTGGGCAAAATTTCTCCAGTTCATTAAAAAAAATTTTAGGAATTTAAAGTTTAGAGCCTAATTTATTATTTTATAGATTAAGAAACACTGCTACAGGGGCGCCTGGGTGGCTCAGTGGGTTAAGCCTCTGCCTTCAGCTCAGGTCATGATCTCAGGGTCCTGGGATCGAGCCCCGCATCGGGCCCTCTGCTCGGCGGGGAGCCTGCTTCCCCCTCTCTCTCTGCCTGCATCTCTGCCTACTTGTGATCTCTCTCTCTCTGTCAAATAAATGAATAAAATCTTTAAAAAAAAAAAAAAAAAGAAACACTGCTACAAAAATATTAACTTATAAGAAGTAACATACAAAGTGGTGCCTCAAAAGAAAGAAAACTAAGATTTTAATGTATAGCTTCTATTTATTAAAGTAATTACTATTTACTTTAGATAGCAATGCCTGAATTAAAATAAATTTTTTAAACTTAAGTATCAATTATTATTGGTGCTATGCTAGACACACAAGTCCAGACTAAAATTCCTGGCTCTCTTTGGATTTATATTATCTAGATTTGCCAGTTTTTTCTTCATTCATTCATTCTTTCATTCGTTCAACAAACATGAAGTAACTACTATATATAAAAACTATGTTGGGTGCCTGGGTGGCTCAGTGGGTTAAGCCGCTGCCTTCCGCTCAGGTCATGATCTCAGGGTCCTGGAATCGAGTCCCGCATCGGGCTCTCTGCTCAGCAGGGAGCCTGCTTCCCTCTCTCTCTCTCTCTGCCTGCCTCTCTGCCTACTTGTGATCTCTCTGTGTCAAATAAATAAATAAAATCTTTAAAAAAAAAAAAAAAACTATGTTAAGTGCTATTTTAAGGTGTTTCTCTTATCCAAAGCAGAAGAGGATAGGCAATTTGCAAACTCTTTAGGCTTGCCTATGTGCCAAGTATTGCATGTTCACAACCATGAAGGGGGAAAAAATCCTAAAGTGTGCCTCTACAATTAGTGAGTCACTCTGAAGAGAAAACAACACAGTCCTCTCAAAAAAAGAAAATCCCAGACCACTCCATAGCTTAACAGTGACACAGAGGAGTCTCTTATAGGGTACATTTTCATAAGTCTCTTGAATTGTTTAGACAAGACTTCTCACTGACTGGTCTTATGGAAAGTTCTATTAAGAATGAAGGTCACCAGGCAGCAAGAACCCTCAAAACAGACAAAAAGAACCTGACCATACATGTGTCAGGATTGGTAGGCAGACCAGGTGGCTAAGTATATAACAGCAAAGGAATTTAAGGCTTAACATTCTGATACACACAACAGAGTTCCCCTCCCCAACCAAAAGCTGTATCTGTATTCTTAACATATTAGAGATAATAAATATTTGTAAAAATAGGCAAACTTTATGAAAGCATAAAAAGTAGAAGTGAAATTCTCACATAATTCCACTTACCAAAGATACCCCCCAAATAGGTGATAACTCTGCAGTTCTATAATCTGCGTTGTTCAGTTAGCAGGTTTCGGACACCTTTCTATATACATATGTATAAGTCTGCTTCTTCTTAAATGATGGTACCATATCTATCCTATGTCTGTACTATTAATTTAAGTCAATCCCGTGCAGGTGGATGTTCATTCATATTGTTGCCAATTTTCCGTCATATACAGGACTGAACAGTTATGTACATATGCCTTTCTTTAACATATACAAACATTCTCTTAGGATACATTTCTAGATGTGGAACTATTGAAATGTCATAATCATGTATCAGAGGTGTCAAACCACCCTCCACAAAGTTAAAACCATTTTACAAAGTCCCATATAGTGTGTGAAGGCTGGCTACATTTTCTCATAGGTTTAAAATAATTTCAATTCTAACTCTGCTCATAGAGTCTTCTATTTAGAAGACTACATTCTAAAAGAAAACCCTAAAATGAAAGTCAACTGCAAATTCTCAACAATTCTGATACACTTTTACGACTACTGATTGGATGTGTTATTATTATTGTTCTGTGAAATTTTTATATACTAATACTATATATATTAGCATATACTAATATATACTAATTTTATATACTAAGTATATATACTATATACTAAAATATATACTAAATTTTTATATACTAAAATTTTATATACTAAATTTTATATATAAATTTTTATATACTAAGTATATACTTATATACTAAGAAATTTTTATATACTAAAATATACTCATTTGCTTTTTCACTAAATTTGGGCTGGGATCTTCAAAATAAAACATAAAGCACTATTTCAAAATCAAAGTATTTTATGGTTGCCCCATGAGATAATTTTTAACTCTTTTAATAGAATGTATCAAGATCTAAATTTCTTCCTCAGTAATGAAAAAATAAACTATGCTAACCACTTGTAACCTAGCTAGCATTTGTAGGGTTCTGATGGACAAGACAAAATTCAAGTAATCTAGAAGATTTGAACTCTTCGGTTTCAAAGAAGTTGTCAAAACTCTGTTCTAGGGGTGCTTGGCTGGGTCAGAGGACCATGAGACTCTTGATCTCAGGTTGTGAGTTCAAGCCCCACATTGGGTGTAGATTACCTAAATAAATAAACTTAAAAACAAAACAAAAAAACTCTGTTCTAGCAGCTCTGCTTTAGAGTATAAAATAGGATGTCCTTCATTTTTAATGACACGTAGAGAAAAAAACCCTTAAAACTGTAAGAACCTTGTCAATACTGATTTACTAAAAGATAAAGCCAAAACACTGACTAAATTTTTACAGTGCCTACCAATTCAATTTTACAGTGCCTGCGAACCAATATGGTTCAAATGTAAGCCTTACACAAATGAGGCAAACGACAACCCCTCTACTTTTTACTGTGCTTGCTCTAGCACCTGACTGAGAGCCTGGATGCAGAGCTATTCTTTTTCCTCTGAAATGTTTTACAGACTGTCTTTTATCCATTCATTCACCAACATTACTCACCTCCTTATGATTTCAAGGTTTCATCATAGCAATGAACCGATCTCACTACCTCTGGACTCTCAACCCTCCAAAATTTACTCTTCATTCTTTCATAACTTTAACCCTTTAATTTTTTTATTTTAATTTTTAAAAAGATTTTATTTAATTACTTGACAGAGAGAGAGAGACAGTGAGAGAGGGAATACAAGCAGGGGGAGGGGGAGAGGGAGAAGTAGGCTTCCCACTGAGCAGGGAGCCCTATATACTCTAATCCCATGACCTGAGCCAAAGGCAGAGCTTAATAACTGAACCACCCAGATGCCCCGACTTTAACCCTTTTACAGCATAACTTTAATCATTATCATTCCACAATTAGAAATCTACAATGGCTCCCTAATACCTAATGGGTTAGTTCAAAATCCTTTGCCTGAATGGAATGAAGACTTGTGTTAATTACCGGCTAATCTATTTCTTACCCTTCAAAATTTTGTTCATACTACTTATCCTAATGCTACTTTCTATATACTTAAAAAAAAAAAAAACTTTATTATGAAAAACTTCAAACAAATACAAAACCAAAGAAAACCCTGTAATGAACTCATAAACCATACCCAACTTTAAAAAAACTGATGGCTAACCTTACTTTATTGGTAACCACTCATCTTCTACAGAATTATTTTACAGCAAATCCAGAAATATCAGTTGTACATATAATATTTGCTGAGTGGAGTTGTCCCTCATTTATCATAAAAATGGGTGAAAGAGTCTGCCTGTAATGGTAGGTGGTTGTGACAGAGTAAGAAAGACTGATCTTTTTTTGGCAAAAGTTAAAATGGATAAAGGGCTTAATATAATTCATCAATTGATAGATCTGCTGAGTAATGTTTAGGTTTTATAATTATACACTTATGGCTATTAAAAATGTCTTAAATTTTTTCTAAAGAAAAAAACACTGTAAGCAATTATTATTTTAATTAATTTGTTGATAAAATCTCTTGTATTCTGGGGAATGCAAATTTCTCCTTATAGCAAAGCTAAATCCAAGTACATACATGATCCACAACTGTAACACAGCATTCCTATATATTCTACAAGCCAAGAAACAAAAATGGACAAAACACAGAAGAAATACCCCCAAAACAGAGTGATATTCTATAAACCTGTGTATTGAAGATAAGGACTGATTACACCATAAGCAATGGTTCACATCTGAGGTACTGACCAGGGGCGCCTGGGTGGCTCAGTCGGTTAAGCCGCTGCCTTCGGCTCAGGTCATGATCTCAGACTTCTGGGATGGAGTCCCGCATCAGGCTCCCTGCCAAGCAGGGAGCCTGCTTCTCTCTCCACCTCTGCCTGCCTCTCTGCCTACTTGTGATCTCTCTCTCTCTCTGTGTCAAATAAAATAAAATAAAATAAAATAAAATAATAATACCTGTATACCTGAAACTAATATAATGTTAAATGTCAAGTATATCTCAATTAAAAAAAATGTTTTTTATATGAAGCCATTAGTGTGGGCCCTAATCAAATATGACTGAAGCTTGAAAGAAGAAGAAATCTGGATAAAGAGCCACCAAGAGGTGTGTGCTTAGAGGGATGACCCTATGGAAAGGCAGGAGTAGGAGGGTCACCACCTTAAAACTATGGAGAGAGAGCTCAGGAGAAACCAATGCTGCCAACACCATGATCCCCAACTTCTAGCACAGAAATTTTTATCTGTGGATTAGGAAAATACAGAAAAAAAAAAGGTATGAATTTGGTAATGGATTACATCCTTTGTAATTGGGGTTCTCACCCCACAAAGTACCAATGTCAATAACAATAATTACAAAGAACTAACAATACTTCTGCACAACACTTTCATTTTATGTCCTTAAAGACCACTGTCTACTCTGCTAAGACAGAACTAAATAAATACCCTGGTAAATGTGTCAGATGATACTACGGGAGACCAAAAAAGGGAAACAAGGATCTTTGCCTAAAAAGATGCCTCATTTTGACCTATTGGGCCAAACCACCATGAATCCCTCCCCGACTAACCCAATGATGCCTTCAAATTCATCTCTAAATTCTAAAACCAAACCAAACACCAACCAACCAAAAAACCAGCAACGAATCATGGCTCTTCAACAAATTTAGGACTTAAGAATCCACTAAGATTCAAGATTGTGTTTTAACTCTTCCCCCATCTGTATATAAAAGCAGGAAGGAAACCCACTTGGGTCCAGTATGAATATTCAAAAATTGATCCCTTGGGGGGGGGCACCTGGGTGGTTCAGCTGGATGAGCGTCTGGAATATACTGTGGCTTAGGTCTCCATCTCCAACTCCACACCCAGTGTGGAGTCTGTTTTGGGATTCTCTCAGATCTCCTTCTCCCATTACTGTTTCTCTAGCGGATTTCAAACTCAATACTTCTTAGCTATTATTTGAGCAAACATGAATACCCACCAAACCTGCTTTGGTAAACTGTTCAAAGGAGACAATATTTGCCTAATTTCTTCCTTCCGGGGACCTATAATGAATGTTTATTTGGCAATCGAGCTTATTTTAATACAAAAACACTAATTTACAAAGAAAAAAAGTTTTAAAGACACATTTGGGTGCTGCTTGTCATCATTCCTTACTCTGCTGAAATACAGATTCCTTCAAGTCTTGTGACTTCTAGACCTGTTATTAATGCCTTCCACTGATTTCCTTATAAAAAAGTCTTTTGGGGACTCCTAGGTGGCTCAGTTGGTTGAGTGAGTGCCTTCAGCTAGGGTCAGGCGAGGGGGTAGGGGGGGCCTGCTCAGCGAGGAGCCTGGCTCTTTCTCTCTCCCTGCTGCTCCCCTTGTTTATGAGCTTGCTCTCTCTCTCTCTCTCTGGCAAATGAATAAATATTTAAAGAAAAAAAAAACTTTTCTTTTGGAAAAAATTATTGAGTTTACCAAGCACAACTGAGTGTGCATCTATGTATGCCAAGTGGAAACAAGTCAAAACTAAGTAGGTTTTTATCTCCAGTAGCAAATTACAAATTCAGATTTTCTTTATAAGAAAACAGCACATTCATAGGTAGGCTTTGTGGTAGTGGTCTGCTGTGGGGCCCAGTAGATCAAAGTAGGGGGCAAACCTTTTCAGGCCGAAGAACAAATTACGTCTCCTATCTTTCTCTCTTAGGAACTAAATGCTAGGGTATCTGTAGCTCTTAATCTTTTCTTTTGAAGACAGATCACCGATTTCTGTGAAAATCTGATTAGGACTATGAACCTTTTCCTTAGAAAAACAAGCAAAACTTGAGGTCAAAATTCTAGGGATTCATAGGCCTCTGCTCTATACCCTTTCCTGAACTGCAGCCAGTTTGATAAAGAAAGCCTATAACTGACCGAATGGCAATGTATGGGTGATTGAAAGAGGCCTACTAATTCTTTTTTAGTATCAAGGAAGCCAGAACTTATAATTACTGTCGTAAGGCATAGTGCTCAATTAAAACCCATCCATTTCCTTTCTCCATCCAGATCCAGGAGCCCCATCCAATTCTGGCAGAGGATCCTAAAGAAAAAAAGATCAAAACCACAGAAAAGTAGCAATACCCAATGTCCAGAGGAGAGGAAAGGGCAGATTATACTAGTGGAGATATAAGGCTCTTTAAGTAAAATAGGTAATATTGTACAATGAAAAGATCTTGGAATCATGAGGATCTTGACTCATCTCATTACTAGTTGTGTGATCAGTGTGATTTCAATTTGTTCATTATAAACAACTCCACTGCACAATTTTGAGAATTAAGTGAGACAGTATTCACAAGAGAACCTAGCAAGATACTTGGCACATTGTAGGTACCCACTTCTGGTATGTAGGGTTACACTATTAAAGACGTAAACAGGAGTCATTTTGTGGCTTCCAAGGCAATAGTATAAAGTGGAGAGAGGAAGCCACAACTTGAATCTTTTTAGTAACTTACCAAGTCGACTAACAGTAATATTTGCTAATAGTCACTGAGTAAACAGCACTCCTAGTCAAAATATCCCATCAGTTTGCTTAGAGAAATCTTGTTTGTCTTGTCTGTTTTGTAGGTTCCATGCCCAGTGAGCCCAACACTGGGTGTGAACTCACGACCCTGAGATTGAGACCTAGGCTGAGCTAAGAGTGGACGCTTAACAGAGCCATCCAAGCGCCCAGAGAAATCTTGACTGTTTAACATTAACCTAATATACACAATAACCTAATATAACAATAACCTAATATAACCTAATAAATATCTTGTCAGAAATTCAACCATCTCATAAAATGAAATCTCTTATATAGGGAATATACTGTTAATTCACCCAATTGTATCCTCAATCTTCCTGTCAGGAATGATTTCCAGAATTCTTTTTAAAACATTATTATATTCTTTTAGTACACTCATTATATATCTATGTAGCTATTCTATTCTTTTTTTTTTTTCTTTTAAAGATTTATTTATTTGGCAGACAGAGACACAGTGAGAGAGAGAACACAGGCAGGGGAGCGGGAGAGGGAGAAGCAGGCTTCCTGCCAAACAGAGAGCCCAATGTGGTGCTTGATCCCAGGACCCTGGTATCACAACCTGAGCCAAAAGCAGACACTTAACCACTGAGCCACCCAGGTGCCCCTAGCTATTCTATTCTGTTGACTGCAAGTATCATGTGATAGTCACTAGAGGATTGGAGCTCAGACGCCTAGTACTACTACTGGGGAGAGATGAAACATCTGAGTATGTTTCCTAAATCGGCTTTACCAAAGACCCAAATCCCTCAATCTATAGACACTTATTTTAAACTTTAAAAGATTTTATTGTGAAAAATTTCAAACAAGTATAAAAGGACAGTTTTATAATGCCATTTGTTCATCATTGTTTCAATAATTACCAACTCTTAGTTAATCTTATTTCATCTATTACCTCTCCTCCATTCTAAAGCAAACACCAGCAATGTATCATTTCATCTATATTTCAGCATGTATCTCTGAAAGGTAGATTTTTTTTAAAAAGGTAATATGTGCATTTTAGTTTCTCTTTTGTTTTGGGGGGATGGAAGAAAATAAATTTAGCCCACCATTTCGTCCCTTCCTAAAACTCCCATTCCTCTATCTAAAAATATTGTCAACCAATCTGAATTCATTTTGGCACTCCTCACTTTAATCCTGAAATATTTAAAACACTTTTCTCAAAAAACTGAAGAGAAAGGAACACTCTCAAACTAATTTTGCGAGACTAGTATTACCCTGATACCAAAGCCAGGCAAGAACACCACAAGCCATTATCTCTGATGAACACAGATGCAAAAATCCTCAACCGAATATTCACAAACTGAATATTATCTCAGTAATTAACGGTACATTAAAAGGATTATACACCATAATTAAGATTTATTTCTGGAATACAAGGAAGGTTCAACTACCCAAATCAATAAATGTGATACACCACATCAACAAAGTGAAAAATAAAAATAATATGATTGTTTCTATAGATGCATTTGACACAGTATCCTTTCATGATAAAAAGAACTCGCAACAAATTAGGTACAGATGAAGGGTACCTCAACATAATGAAAGCCACAGAGGACAAGCCTGCGGCTAACATCCTAGTCAATGGTGAAAAGCTGAAAGCTTTTCCTTTAAGATCAGGAACAAGACAAAGATATCCACTCTTCCGCTTTTATTCAAAATAGTACTGGGAAGTTCTAACCAGAGCAGCTAGACGAGAAAAAGAAAGAAGAGACATCCAAATAAAAAAAGAAGTAAAACTGTCTGTTTGCAGATGACATAGTACGCTACCTAGAAAACCCTGAAGATTCCACCGAAGAGCTGTTAACAAGTAAACAGCTGTAAACATATAAACAAGCTGCAGAATACAAAAATCAGTTGTTCTATACACTAACACCAAACTAAGGAAAGAGAAATTAGGAAAACCATCCCAATTACAACAGCATAAACTTATTTATTAATTTATTTATTTTGTAACAAATTTAACTACAGAAGTAAAAAATTCTTTATATTGAAAACTATAAAACACCGATGAAAGAAACTGAAGACACAAATGAATGGAAACATAGTCCATGCTCATATATTGGAAGAATTAATACTTTTAGAATGTCCATACTATCCAAAGTGATCTACATATTCAATGTGATACCTTTCAAAATTCCAACGGCATTTTTCACAGTAATAGAAAAAAAAATCCCGAAATTCCTTCTACGAAACCACAAAAGACTCTGAATAGCCCAAAGAGTCTTGAAAAAGAACAAGAAAGCTGGAGACAGCACAATTCTGGACTTGAAACTATATTACAAAGCTGTAGTTATCAAAAAGTATAGTATTGGCATAAAAGCAGACACATATATCAATGGAATAGAAAAGAGAGCCCAGAAAAAGGAGCATCTGGGTGGCTCAGTGGGTTAAGCCTCTGCCTTCAGCTCAGGTCATGATCTCGGGGTCCTGGGATTGAGCTCCACATCGGACTCTCTGCTCAGCAGGAAGCCTGCTTCCCATCCCCTCTCTGCCTGCTGCTCTGCCTACTTGTGATCTCTCTCTGTCAAATAAAAAAAAAGAGAGCCCAGAAATAACTCCATATATATTTAAATAAATCCACACATATATACACACATATATGGCGTTCATATGTCTGTGTGTGCATATATATATGTACTATACTATATACAGCATACTATACCATAGTACATACACTGTATACACACATTTTTTTTTCAATTAATTTTCAACAAAGGCACCAAGAATATACAGTGGGGAAGGGGCAGTTTCTTCAATAAATGGTGCTGGGAAAATGGAAACTCCACATGCAAAAGAATGAAACTAGACCCCTATTCTACACAATACACAGAAATCAACTCAAAATGGATTAAGCTTGAATGTAAGATCTAAAACTGTGTAACTCCTAAAAGAAAACATAGGGTGCAAGGTCCTTGTCATTGATTCTGTCAATGATTCTGGGATTCAACACTGAAAACAAGGGCAACAAAATAAAAAAATAAATAAGCAGGTTTACATCAAACTAAAAGCTTCTGCACAGAAAAGGAAACCATCAACAAAATAAAAAGGCAACCTATGGAATGAGAGAAAATATTTGCAAACCACATATCCGATAAGGGGTGGATTACAAAAATATACAAGAAACCCATATAACTCCGCCTGCCCAAAATTCTTACAATTCAATAGCACAAAAAAACACAACCAATCAACTAAACCCAATTAAAAAATGGGCAAAGGACCTGAATAGACATTTTCCCAAATAAGACATAAAAATGGCCAACAGGCCCTTGAAAAGGTCTCAACATCACTTATCATCAAGGAAATGCAATTCAAAACCATGAAGAAGTATCACCTGGCACCTGTTAGGAAGGCTATTATCAAACTAGAGATAACAAAAGCTAGTGAAGATGCAGAAAAAAAGGAACCCTTGTACCCTGTTGATGGTAATGTAAACTGGTACAGTCATTATGGAAAACAGTATGGAGGCTCCTCAAGAAATTAAAAATAGAACTACCATATGATACAGCAATCCCACTTCTGGGAATACAGCCAAAGAAAACAAAATCACTATCTTGAAGAGATACCTGTACTCCCATGTTCACAGGAGCATCATTATTCACAACAGCTAAGGTATGGAAACAATCAAAAGTCTGTTATAAGATGAATGGATTGGGGTGCCTGGGTGGCTCAGGTGATTAAGCAACTGCCATGACTCAGGTCATGATCCCAGGATCCTGGGATTGAGCCCCATGTCAGGCTCCTTACTCAGCGGGGAGCCTGCTTCTCCCTTTCATTCTGCCTGCTACTCCACCTGCTTGTGCTCTCTATCAAATAACTAAATAAAATTTTAAAAAAATATGACTGGATTAAAAAATGTTATACTCATCTGTTTACCTATAGCGGAATATTGTTCAGCCATAAAAAAGAAGGAAATCCTGTCATTTGTTGATGACATGAACAAACCCAGAGAGGCTTATGCGTCATGAAATAAGCCAGAGAAAAAAAAATACTGCATAGCATCACTTACATTTGGAATTACTTAAAAAAGAAAAAATTGAACTTACTGAATCAGAGTACAATGGTGGGTGTTGGGCTGGGGTGCAGGAGAAATGGGGAGAGACTGGTAAAAGGGTACAAACTTCCAGTTATAGAGATGAATAAGGCTTGAGGATCTAAGGTAGATACTAGATAAGGTAGTTACACAGTGACTACAGTTTTTAATACCATATTGCAAAGTTGAAATTTGCTGAGAGATCAGAACTTCAGGTTTCTCACCATCCCCCCCAAAAAGCTGGGACACATATGTGAGGGATGAATGTGTTAATTAACTCAATTGTTGGAATCCTTTCACAATGTACAATCAAATCATCATGTTGTATACAATACAGTACAATTTTATTTGTTAATTATCTCAATAAAGATTAAAAACACACACTATCCTAAACACCAGAATTTATGAGCAATCTGGTGGTACACAGCTTTATCTGAAAAGGCAGATGTATCCTGAAATTCTAAAGGTAAAAAAATTCCTTTAACTTTTGTCAGACTATGAGCCACTAAAGTCACTTCAAATGCTCATGTCTGAAAAGGACCTTGGATCCTGAAAAGCTTTGTTTCTTTAAAAGCCCCTTTTCTAGTATAAATTTCTTTTTTTTAAATAAATCTTTATTTTATTTTATTTGACAGAAAGAGACAGCAAGAGAGGGAACACAAGCTGGGGGAGAGGGAGAAACAGGCTTCCCAGCGAGCAGGGAGCCTGATGCGGGGCTTGATCCCAGGATCACTGGGATCATGATCTGAGCTGAAAACTGACTCTCAGTGAGCCACCCAGGTGCCCCTCTAGTATAAATTTCTTAATGTGATATTTATAAATGCATTTGTATTGTAAATACCAGTACGTTTGTCAAGTCAGAAGCCTCAAACAAATTTGCGGCACACCAATTATTCCTCTGCTAAACAGTTAATTCTTTTATTTTTTTTTTCCTTTTTTTAAAAAGATTTTATTTATTTGTCAGAGATAGAGGGAGAGAGAGCGAGCAAGCACAGGCAGACAGAGAGGCAGGCAGAGGCAGAGGGAGAAGCAGGCTCTCTGCCGAGCAAGGAGCCCGATGTGGGACTCGATCCCAGGACTCTGGGATCATAACCTGAGCTGAAGGCAGCTGCTTAACCAACTGAGCCACCCAGGCGTCCCAACAATTAATTCTTTTCATATAACCAATGGAATCATGAAAATTAGGTGCTCCATTTATAGCATGAAAGCATTACTTATCCCAAGGCGAAGATATCAGAGTCGATCAAATATTCCTAACAATAATAACTTCCAAAATAAAAGCTAACATTTACTGGATGCTTATTTTATACAAACCACGGTTTCTTCAATTACTTTACATGCATTAGCTCATGAAATGCCCACAACTTTATGAGTAATGTACTACTCCTATTTAGCCACAGAAACTCACCGAGTTAAGGATCTTGTCCAAGACTAAAAACAAGAAAACAGAAAACTAGAATCTGAATCTTGGTCTATCCAATTTTAGAATCTTCACATTTTTAATCACTATTGCTTCACATCTGACATATCCTGATTTAATATTTTTTAGCCTATAACTATATTATAATGTGACACACACTGCTGAAATAAGTTAATGTTACTTCTTTTAGTTCAAAAGGATAAAACAGATTTCATATTCAACAGGTTTATGATTTTAAAAGATCTAATATTTCAGACTTATAAAATCAAGTAATTTGAATTTTAAATGACAATGTTAAAGAGCAGATGACATCCTTTCTAAGATACTGTCTATTTTCAGGTCTAAGAGGGAACCATTCAAGGAATGTTAATTGAACAGCTTTCTACAAGTACCAGTGCCCCAAGTGGTAGTCAGGTTTAAGTACTTGAAATCATCAGAGACAAATGGAAAATGATCTAGCATTTCAAGAGAGATCATTTTTACTAGAGAAAGGAAGTTTCTTATCTTGAATTATAAATTAAAGCAAGAAATTCTGGTTCCTAGAAGAACCAGTCATGGAAAAGTCCACGATCCTCTTTCATGGACTAAAAACAATTATAGTTACTGAAAAATCTAGAAGCTGGCAGTTTTAGTAAATTAAATGATTTTTGTGTTATAATAGAAATATTATGACAAAATAAATATTCACGATGAATCTGTCAAGCCTTACATATAGGGTCAGGAAAAGAATAGGGTGGAACAATAGCCAAACTATGGAAAGAACCTAGATGTCCATCAACAGATGAATGGATAAAGAGGTGGTACACACACACAATGGAATACTATGCAGCCATCAAAAGACCTGAAAGCTTGTTATTTGCAATGATGTGGATGGAACTACAAGGTATTATGCTAAGCTAAATAAGTCAATCAGAGAAAGACAATTATCATATGATCTCTCTGATATGAGGAATTTGAGAGGTAGGGCATGGGGCTCGTGGCGGGTAAGGAGGGGAAAAAAATGAAACATGGGACCTGGGAGGGAGACAAACCATAAAAGACTCTTAATCTCAGGAAACAAACTGAGGGTTGCTGGGGGGCAGGGGGTAGGTATAGGGTGGCTGGGTTAGGGACACTGGGGGAGGGTATGTGCTATGCTGAATTGTGTAAGACTAATGATTCAGACCTGTACCCCTGAAGCAAATAATACATTATATGTTAAAAAAAAAAAAAAAAAAGAACAGGGTGGAAGGACTATAAACTGAATTTCCCTAACTACATGCAGACTTATACATTTCACTTAGTAATACTATTTTACATAATAATAAAACAAAAAGTAATCCCTGAAAAGTCTGAGATTAAGCTGAAACAAATTAACCTCACTGTGTATCAAGTTGGTGGCATGGTCACATGGAAAGGAATTATTCCAAGTGATTTTAAAACATAATTTGACAGCATATCCTTAGAGGGATACATTCTAAGAGTATAAACAAACTCACTTTCCAGTAATCATATTGTTCGAGCATTCTAAAACTGCTGTGTGCTCAATGTGGGATAAAGCAAAGAGTAATGGCACTGGTGTTAGCGACATTGGGATTAGGGGAGTGGGGAAAACTAGACTTAAAAAAAATAATGTAGTACTGAATTTCAAATAAAAGTTACCAAATACCAACAACTGGTATTTTTTAAAAGAAACAAAAGAAGAAAAAACATTTTTTTAGTCCTTTTCATTGAAAAGATCTAGAAACAAGGACCAATGCAAGAGCAACGAACATTCCTAGTACCCATACTGTGGTCTCTAGGTACCATTTCCCCCAAAAGAAACCAGTGAGTTGCAGAAATGAGTAATTCCAGGTTTGGGGCAGGAAATGTACAGAATGATCCTGGAACATACTGTCATACTAGAAGGCAAGGAACCAATCAAAAAAAATAATAAGCCAGAAAATAACTGAGAATGAGAAGACAAAAGCCAAATGCGGGACAATTTGAATGTCAAAAATAATAACTGTAAGGGACTGAAACATACCAAACATATTTCAGACCACAGTACACAGTAATAACACCTCACTAATCACCCATGGAGGCTGCTAGGTTACCAATCCATTATTTTGAACTGTTAAGAGGGGGGAAAAAAAAACCCACTGATCTTTCCTTTTGCATTCAAAATGTACCTTAGGATAACCAAATTATACAAGAGGGAGTATTACAGAAAATAAATGAGGTAGTGATAAAATATCACCATTTTGCAACCATAAAGGAAATAATGGATCTAGGCCCATTGTTCCTAAGGTGTCAAATACCCTCTGAAAGAATCTTGGAAACTTCAGCAGATCTCAAACCACACCTTAGGAACAATGGGTTTGAGATCTGCTGAAGTTTCCAAGATTCTTTCAGAGGGTATTTGAAATCTTTCTCTTTTCAACTACGTATCAGTGTGAGGCCAGTTTTTCTTCAGTCTTAACCAAAACAACTTATCACAACAAATTAAATGCAGAAGCAGCTGTGAGAAAGCAGCTGTTTTCTATTAAGTCAGACATTGAAGAGATTTGCAAAAATGTAAAACAATGCCCCCTTCTAAAAATTTTGGAAATAGTTATTCTTCATAAAAGAAATGTCATTTATGTTAGCAGGATTTATTACAATTATTTTAAAATTATTTGATAAATTAAAATTTTTTGTTTCAATTTCTAATCTGGTAAATCTCGATATAATCTTTGGAATCTCTTTGGGGCTTTCAATTTTTAAGAGCATAAAGTTTAAGAATGGTTGATCCAGGTGACCAGGCTTAACATCACACAGATAAGCTATTATGTAACTTAAAAAAAAAAAGATTTATTTATTTGATCGAGAGAGAAAGAGCAAAGAGACAGTGAGAGAGAGAGAGCACGCACTAGAGCAGACAGAATCCTTGAGGAGACTCCCCACTGAGCAGTGAGCCCAACGTGGGCCTGATCCCAGCACCCTGTGATCACGACCTGAGCCAAAGGCAAAAGGCAGATGCTTAACCAACTGAGCCACCCAGGCACCCCCAAATGGGGTTTAAATAAAATCCAAAGGGAATCCATTTTTCTTTTCCCTGTATTTCACTGTATTTGTAATTATCAAATCTAAATACACCCCCTCCCTCACCAACAACTAAAAGGAAAAAAGTGTTCCAAGAACTGCTCATGTGGAAATAGGGGTTCAGACAGGCCAACAGATAAATCCTAGCAGAGAGGAGAATCAAAGAGCTAAATAAAAGAAACTGGGTTGCTATGTAGTCAAGAAAAGTTCCATGATCCTCTATAATTAGGGTGAGCATATAATTTATGGTCCCAAGTGGGCCATTTCTGAGAGTGAAAGAGGGGCTATTACTAATTATGTGGTAGGCATAAACCAGGACTGTCCCAGGGAAATTGAGACATACAGTCACTCTACCTATAAAAGTTTATTATTATTATTTTTTACTGTTTTCACAAAAGATATTCACCTCAGTCCTCTGAGTAATGATTTTCCAAAGAAACACATTCTGAATATTATAAAGGACAGAAAAACCAAAGTATTCTATAAATTTTTTTCTCCTCTTTCTTGCCTGGCACACAGTTACTTCATAAAGAGGGATGTCTATGTCTCTTCTTGTTGCTCAAGTTTATTCTACAAACTTCAAGCCATTCCTTTTCATACCAACGATTTATGATAAACTATGAAGGCAAAGTTGCACCGATTCAAGAGTTTTGCTTCTTTTAAAATACAAGCCTTCACATGGGCCTCCACACATGGCCTGCTAAGACTCCTACTTAGTTGATGAACAGACCTTATTCCCAGTAACACTTCAAATCTTAGTGACCTAGCAGTTAAGTTAGGAAGAGTGAGGTAAAAACATCTGGGTCAGGTCAACCAGCCAAGTCTCCAAAGTAAGAGCCTTGGGGTTGGCATTATTACCTACTTGTTTTGTTCTAAGCAGTTTGGCTACAGTAAATTCAAATCTCCATAAATGATGCTAGCCTAATTTGGAGGGATTTTTTTTTTAAGATTTTATTTATTTATTTGACAGAGAGAGAGATCACAAGTAGGCAGAGAGAGAAGGGGAAGCAGGCTCCCCGCTGAGCAGAGAGCCTGATGTGGGGCTCCATCCCAGGACCCTGAGATCATGACCCAAGCCAAAGACAGAGGCTTTAACCCACTGAGCCACCCAGGCGTCCCTTGGGGGGATTTTAAAAAATATTTTATTTATTAATTTGAGAGGTAAAGAGAGACAATGAAAGAGAGAGACCATGAGAGGAGAGAGGTCACCGGGAGAAGCAGACTTCCTGCTGAGCAGAGAGCCCGGTGTGGGACGATCCCAGGACTCTAGGATCATGACCTGAACCAAAGGCAGTTGCTTAACCAACTGAGCAACCCAGGCGACCCTGGGGGGATTTTTAGTAAACATCTGGTTTTAGTATTGCTTGTATAATGAGACACCAATAAAGTAACTACCCATTTAATCTGTGAGTATTTTATGCCACTTCATAGGTTTTCAAATATTGGGTCAACCTTTTCCAATTAAAAAGTAGCCTAGGGACGCCTGGGTGGCTCAGTTGGTTGGACGACTGCCTTCGGCTCAGGTCATGATCCTGGAGTCCCGGGATCGAGTCCCGCATCGGGCTCCCCACTCCGCAGGGAGTCTGCTTCTCTCTCTGACCTTCTCCTTGCTCATGCTCTCTCTCACTGTCTCTCTCTCAAATAAATAAATATTAAAAAAAAAAAAAAAGTAGCCTAAATGTGAATATATGTAATAATACGGATCAATTTCAGCCTCATCCTAAAATGTGCACCGATACCATGTCAACCTACCCTTATTTTGTTCTACTACTAGGCTATGACATTGAAGTTCTAACTGCCATAAATAAAACTAAATATGTCTAGCAAGAACAGAAATAATTAAAAAGAGACTTCAAAAATTTGGACTTGCTTCTACGTTTTCCTCAGACCTTCCTGTTATTTATTTATTGGTCATTCTACTTAATATTTTTCAGGCTAAGCACACAGAGACATTTAATTTGTGTGGCCACAGTAATTTGCACCACAGAAATTGAGAAAATAAAAATGTATGCATTCATACAACAATCTAATGCAATTACATTTGGCATGCAATCAATCATACTGCCCTAAAAGCCCTTTTTTCTTTGTTCTATTTTAGGAGGTTAAAATATTTTGTCTTTAGAACTAAAGTTTTAAAAAGTGCCCTTTAGAGTCTAACCCAAACTTCATCATAATAAACATTTTTTTTTTAAAGTAACGATATCCTACCTTTGTCTCTTCCCCTTCTGTCTGGTTTCTCTTATAAAACAAGTCAACTCTCAACAGCCTGCATTAATAAAGGAAAATGTAACATAAATGCATACGCATACGCAGTCTAACTGCCAACAGGTCCTTCTGCTTAAATAAAACCCTCCTTGGATACTGCGAATGCCCTAACAGTTGCTTATTAACTAGAGATCATCCTCCTTCACAGAGATGTGAGAGTACAAATCGTATGTGTTGTGGCATGCACTGAGGTTGGCAGAAAGAAACAGAATTTTCCAACACAGGCCAAAGATTTTAACAGGGCCGGAATAAAAAACCATGGAGACCAGAGGGGGGAGGGGAAAAAGGAGCACAACAACCTCATACAAAATGACAAACAATGGGTGCAAATATCAAACAATGAGATCCATATGGACATATGTTAAAATTAACATGTTAACATTACAAAATATGCTAACATGATACTAGAACATCCTAACCGGATCATAATTTCTAAGAGTTATGAAATAATCCCTTACTATACTCAACAGTACACACAATTTATTAGATTACTGGGTTTTATTTGACTCTTCATATTTCAGGAGTGGGGAAATCTCAGCATCAGAAGACAATAAAAATGATAAAAATAAAATTTGTTTGGGGTGGTGATATAGGAAAGAGAAGGCTTGAAGAAAAATAAATTATGCAGCTTGAAGAAAGAACTGAGGGATGAAAAATTTGTATGCAAACAATTTCACCTCCACTAAGGTAAAGGGATAAACATATATAAAGTTTTAACTTTTAACCTTATTTTAGTCATAGGTCTATGTTACACAAATAAGTAAATCCCAATAAAACTGCAAACATTATCCATATAAGAGATTTCTCCCTTTCTTCAAGTTAATACTTGAAGTGGCATCTGGTGGTAATAATGACTGTGTGAACAGCCAATGAAATTAAATATGCTTAAAAACATTTTTTTCCCTGTAAGGATAAGAATCTGAAATGGTTTATTAAGAAACAAAGTGGAAGATATTGAAGTTATAAAATCCCTTTCACTACTGACTTTTAAGAACAAATTAACTTTGTACATAAATACATATAAACAAAGCCACAACCTAACCATAATAAAAAATCCTATGAGTCCATCTAATTTTCCCCCTTTGTCCTAGTTTCTTTTTTGCTGGGGAGAGCAGTTGTGAGATAATAATAGCAGGAAATAAGGGGGAGCAGCTGCACGGACAAGATGAGGTACAGTGCTGTGTTTCACCTCCATTCTCGTCTACTGCTGGAAGTCTCACTGAAAATCAGATTAGCTGTTCGGGGAACCAAAGCAGTTATCAAAACCTCTGGGATCAAAATTTGCCCCCCTCACCGCTCCCCAAACTTTTTAGAGCCTCTGGCAAGATTCAGGTAATAGCAGCTCAAGAACCCAAGATGAAGAGATTTCTAGTTATTTGGGAAGAGGGGTTTGTGTGTACATGCATATGTGTGTGAAAAGATGTTTACTCTAATGCTAGCAATGTGGTTCACGTAGAGAAAATGATCTGGAATGGAGGCCAGGTTTTGAGCTAGATGGCTTCTACTTTCATCCCACAAATCTATGGAAATAATCCACGTGAGCGAATTATAAAGAGAAGAAATGACTACCCTAAATTTTTATTGTAATATAAAATATAGTTCACTAAACTTCATGTTGTTGCTATTTCACTAATAAAAAAAACCTTCTAACTAATGGCAATTGAAATTAGTCACTCAGATTTTCCTTTTCAGGTCAAAACATTGTATCATTACTGCAAAAGCCATTACACATTAAAATATGATGTTGGGAGCCTGGGTGGCTCAGTTGGTTAAGCGTCTGCCTTCAGCTCAGATCGTGATTCCAGGGTCCTGGGATCAAGTCCCACATTAGGCTCCCTGCTCAGCAAAGAGCCGGCTTCTCTTTCTCCCTCTGCTGCTCTCCCTGCTTGTGCTCTCTCTCTGTGTCAAATAAATAAATACAATCTTAAAAAAAAAAAAAAGTGCATTAAAGACCATTTTTTTCTAGTTATTCTGTTAAGCTAAAACATCCCTTCTTTGCTAACATTCACAAGGTCCAAAACCATGAGCAAAAGTTACCAGTTCACTTTACCTTTGCCTGCACAGTTTGGATAGAAGGCAAAGCTTTAAGGCTAGTTTAATAACACTGCAACACAGGTGGTACCTCAATGCAAGTAACAGATGTACTCTTGGAAAACAGTTCAAACCAATTATTTCCAAAATCCAAATTCTCTTAAAATATATTAAGCATTTAAAAAAACCTTAGCATATAGTCCTTTATAAAAGAGGAATCTTTTTTAGTCCAAGTAACTGCTATCTAATTTATATGTGAATGCAATTATTTTATCCGTATTGTTTTTGAAGGAACTGGCATACATGTACTGTTAGACATTTATTTTAAAAGTAACTAAAAATAGGGGCATCTGGCTGGATCAGTGGAGCATGCACTCCTGATCCCAGGGTTGTGGATTCGAGCCCCAGGGTTGGTGTAGCGATTACTTAAAATCTTAAAAAATACATACATAAATAAAACTAACTAAAAATACTGTTTGGAATACAAGTTTAACATTTTAATAAAAACTTCAAAAAGAGGGGCACCTGGGTAGCACAGTCATTAAGTGCCTGCCTTCAGCTCAAGTCATGATCCCAAGTCCTGGGATCCAGCCCGACATCGGGCTCCCCGAGGGGCAGGCAGGATGCCTGCTTCTCTCTCTCCCACTCCCCCTGCTTGCATTCCCTCTCTCGCTGTGTCTCTGTCAAATAAATAAATAAAATCTTAAAAACTAAACAAAACTTCAAAACTTCAAACTTTGAAATATTTCATTGTGATTTTGCTTAAAGGGCCAGGTAACTGACAAATCTCTTCCAACTCCATGATTCATATTATTCTAACAAGCTAGATGCAACCACCCCACTTTCCGCTGGGAGCTGAGTAAATGTACTAAACTAGGGTGTGCCTAACCTAAAAAGGGGAGAGGGCACCTTGGGAGTAATTTCCAAGGAATATTAGGTTCTCCAAGAAGTAGGGATGAGACAAATAAGGAGCCTTTCTTCAGTAAGCATTTTCTATGATGGCAATCCAACACTCATATCCTGTAGGGTGCTCTCCATATTACTGGTCTAAAACTGGAGCTAACAGGGGCACCTGGCTGGCTTGTAGGTAGAGCATGTGACTCTTGATCACGAGGTTATGAGTTCAAGCCCTACACTGGGTGGAGAGATTACTTAAACAAATAAAATCTTAAAAAATAAAATAAAATTGGAGCTAACAATACGCAACTACTTCACAAAGTGAAACAAATCATTCTACCTATTCTGGTCTAATCCCAATCTAAATAAAGACTATATATATATATATAGAAACATGAAAGTTTTATGCAGATAAAATATTCATTTCCATTTCTTAATGAGAATTCAGCTGTCAGATGATCTAGAACTGGTTTCCTCAGGAGGTGGCTTGTATTTAGGAGGGTGGAGTGCATGGGATTTGTTTTCTTTTAACCTATAAAAAGCTTTAGTTTTTTATGGGTCCCTACCCGATATTCAGGGACATACTAAATTTGGGGTTAAGACTATATAGTTGGCACAAATTCAATGCTGGAGTGAGAACTATAAATGATTTCTTTAATTGTATGCCAAACTGAATAATCTCCCAGGGAAAAGAACCTCCTCCTCCTGCCTTTCCTACCTCTTGCCCTTCCCCCACCAACACTGCCTCCCCGCTGTGTAAAGAGCCCTTTGTCCTGCCCCGCACTTATCTAGCTGTTTGGCCATATTGACAGGCCAACTAAAAGCATAATAAGGGAGTCAGTCTGACATAAGCAGCTGGCAATTTGAAACAAAAATCTTCCTTTTCTACTCAGACCAAATCCTGCTGCAGAAGTCTCAGGCTCCTCCCATGCTTCCATCTATTTTTCAAGCAGAGCAGCAAGGAATTCGGCATTTTCCCTTGATTAGGTAGCACATCAAAAACTTGAATCCCTAGGCAGAAACAAATTCTTACAAATTCCTATATTCACTACTTATTTTATGATTTATAACATAGGCCAAAGCATATCCCCAGCTCTGGGTGTATATACATAACCAACATAGATTAGGAAATGATTCTTACTACTTCAATTTGCCATCTAAACTCTGAAAATCCTCAGACTACAAGGAAGACAGCAAAACACAGAAGAGAAAGCGCTCAGACCAAACCAACACTCATATACATAAAGCAAAACTCGCTAATATTCTTAGTGTTTTAACAATACGAAGATACTATTCCAATACGCATAAAATTCCTTTTCCTTGCCTTTATATCAAAGATACTTAACATGACCCTTACATCTCTCCTTGAGGTATTCAGCAAACAAAATCAATATGATGGAAAAACTGAGAAACAGGATGGGATTACAAATCCCTTGCTCAGTGAAGGCTCCTATAAAGTAGGCTGGGTTTAGCTCATTGTTTCTTTATTATCTCTCATGGTTTCCTTCATAAAGTGTTAAGAGCTTTTCTAAAGTGATGCTTTCTAACAGTTCCTCCCCCCCATTACTGGATATCAATTTAGAAATGAATATACAATAGGACAATTTTCACAAGATTCTAAATGATTTAACAAAATACATATTGATAAATGAAAGAAATGGTATTCTATCTTTCATGAATTTCTCTGAATCTTTACCACAAGAGTGATCAATTGCTACAGCAAGATTGAGGTCAAAAGTACCATTTCATCACATATTTTGGATTTTTGGCAGTAAGGAATGGTACCAATCCTTGTCTATCACAGACGCATTATATTTATTTTCTAAGGACTGCCTCAGAAAGGATTTTTTCCCAAGCAGGTTCCACACCCAGCACAGACCCCAATACAGGGCTTGAATTCATTGACCTGAGCAGATCCAGACCTGAGGTGATATCAAACAGGAAGCTTAACTAACTGAGCCACCCAAGCACCCCTGAGAGGGTGTTTTTTGTTTTTTTTTTAATTTTTTTCCTTTTTTATTTATTTGATAGAGAAATCACAAGTAGGTAGAGAAGCAAGGCAGAGAGAGAGAGACAGGGAAGCAGGCTCCCCACTGAGCAGAGAGCCCGATGTGGGGCTCGATCCCAGGACCCTGAGACCATGACCTGAGGCGAAGGCAGAGGATTAACCCACTGAGCCACCCAGGCGCCCCTGAGAGGGTGTTTTTAATCAAATTTCAAATAACTACCAGTTATATTACTAAATATACATTATCTTACATATTTTACAGAGTTCAAAGTTAAGTTCTGTCTTAAAGAAATATCCCTATCAGTAAGTTTTAGTTTTCAATACCTGGAAGTTTTTTTATAAATAAAATTCACCGCTTCTAAGCCTTTTAGTTTCAGATTGAGCTGACAAATCACCAGAACTGAACGAAAAATTAGAAGAAAATTTCATTCTAGATCATAATCCAATTTTCAATAATAAGATATATCCAATGATTGTTAACTGTGGCCTTATCTTTCATTAAGTTATTTCAACACGAAGAGGATAAGAGTGGTTGTCTGCACATCTCCATTTTGCAATGTATTACTTTCCTATCCAAATGCAAAAAATGAGATGTCAACCCTCCACTAGAAAGGCCAGAATAAGTTCAAAAAGTATGTAAGTTACTAGACACAAAACAGCATCAGAATATACAAAAATTTTCAAGCATACTGTTAAATAAATCCTATGAAAAGGGCCTCTATGATCTTTTAGAAAATGATTACATCAAGATCACAAAGGGTTCCAAACAACAGAAAATACAAGTGAAAAAGCAATTATTTTATAAGGTAACTTTCATGTTATGTAGTAACTTAAAACTAAAAGACATTTACATTTATATCTAAGCTATGCTAAACAGCCATTATGAGTGAAACCATCTTTATTTGATAGGACATCTTTTATATGTAATCTAATAAGAAAACCTAAAATATTATTCATTAAAGGTTCTATTTCATTAGTCTGGTTTGTATCACTGAGAGACAATGCAAGCCACATTTGTCAATGACAAAACTAATTTTTATTCTTTTTGGTTCCCTGCCACAAATGCCAGAGTCAGATTACACATTATAGATGACTGTGGGATTTAAGTACATTTACACGAAACTGAAAATATCAAAATTCTGGGGGGGGGAAAGTAGGATGCAAGAGTCTTGGAGGGGTGGGGGGACGAAAACACATTGACATCTGTTAGATACTACGTAAGTGATGGTATATTTGGGTGGTGGTTTTCCTTCAAGTACTTCCATACTCAAACTGTTCTGCCTAATCAAAGATCTGCCTAATGTGCGAGAGCTGTGGGGGAAGGGGAGATCAAATAAGGGGTTCAGATGCTATCTTTTCAAGTATCCTGTACTCCAGACTTACTCGATTTCTGAGTATTCCTTCTGGCCCGTCCTTTATTCAAATGGATCATGGACAAACATACATCCTTGTGATCTTACAAGACTACATCTGACACATATATAGTGAAATCAATTTTATAGGTCAAATGCCAAAGGAATAATCTAGTTGAGAGAAGTCTATACTAATACAGAAATTAAGAGTATACTTCTGAGATTAATATTTAGAAATCATTCCAAAAAGAGCCGTTCTTTTTAGAGTTTACAATTCCAAATGCAGTAATATGGTTAGCAAAACATCTATTCCATAAGGTAGATGTGGCCTAACAACTTGAGAGAAGGAAGGAGGCACACAGACAACAAAATATCAAAATTAGTTCAATAATTAAAGTGATGGAGGAAACATGTCAGCTGCAGAAAAAAGAACTGGTTTTTCCCATTCTGGTGCTCTAGAAGATCCTTAAATTCTTATTACTTTGGTTTTAAACGGATTGAAAAATTAAAACTCTAATGGAACTTTCAGACCTATCCAAGCATAAATCCTCAGGCAAAAACTGAAAATCTGCCAAAAAAACAAAAACAAAAACCAAATAAGAGTCTTTAACTATGATGCATTTTCCAGATGCTAATATCCATAAATGGGTAGAAGGTTACGAATTGCTAACTCTGACCTCCCCACCAATAAAATGCAAAAACAGCTCAGCAGTCAAAATTCCCAGGAAAGCAAGGTTTCTTTTTAGTCCTGAAGCAGCCATCGCCTAAGTGCAGCTCCCTGCAGCCAACAGCATTAATGGACGCTGCACTGCTGTCCTTCCCTGGAGACAGCAGCCAGCACTACTCAAGCTTCTCACGTAGCAACCAGAGCTCCAGAGCCAGCAGCTGCTGCTGCCTTGTATACTCACCCCTGTGATCCAACCCAAAGGAACAACCTTCTCCTTACCCCACCCCCACTCCTTACACACTCTTTTTTCTTTTTTCTGGACCAGTGCTCTATGCCAGAAAGGCTGGAATTATGCTTTAAGAACCAAACAATCCTAAGGTCAACCTTTTAGTTTTAAACCAAGACATTTTACCAAAAAAATCAAAATTCACCAAATAAATTCCAAATATCCATTTTTAAATTAAGCCAGCAACGAAGAAGTGAAGATTAAGTTTTCATCTTTAAAAGGCCAATTTCCCACTCTCTTTATAGTCAAATTTAAATTTGCAGCTAGAGACAGAGCCCTGTGTCTTATCAAAGGACATAACTCATTTTTATAAACATGACATTATGAGTAAACCTTGAAGACTCTAATCCCATAACGGGCCAGAATTTGGGGCTACATTAGAAAACTAATGATCCTCCTGAGAAAACTGGAAGAAATCCAGTAAAAAAAATTTCCTGTGTCCTCCAAGAGGCCCAGAAATCTCAGATTATGTGAATATTCTTGTTTTAGTCCTTGCTCATATGCACATTTCACACATCTAAAATTACCACTTACAACTTTTCTCTCAGAGTGACCTAAAATCATTAATGACATAAAATTAACCATCAAGAAATTTTCTCACAATTCACAAACATTCTCCTGAAAATCTCTAAACGCTCAACTCAGCTGGATCCTCCCCAATCAAAAGTATAGCTATGCAACATCTGCTCAACAACAAAAAATGTAAATATGACCTTGATCACAAATATGTCATTTAGAAGCAAGTTGTTCAGTCAAGTTATAAAGGAAATTCGCAGAGAACCTGAGGACTCTTCAGTACCATGACCACGGAGAAAATTGGAGAAATGTACTCAAGTATAGACAAAGCCCAATGGAACCCTGAGCTCTGGGTAAGAAATGAGTTACTGGTGAACACATTGCACAAGTAACATGAGAAAGCAGAAAATGCAGGTCATACACGCACCCCTGACCCAGACCAGCAGAGCTGGCTGCAGCATCAGTATCCTAGGGAAAGACCAGTTATTGCTTCTAAGTCAGACATGCAAAGGCGCTCTACAGAATAAATTAGCATAGAAGGGGCTTTCCCAACAGTTCAACTTTCCCTCTCGTGAGATTCACCTACTTAAAAAAACAGGGCTTTTTCTTACCACCATTCACCTTACATCCCAGGCTTCCACGCAAAGGGAAAGGGAATTCATAAAGCGTAAATTTTTCTGCTTTTAAAGACGTTCTCAAATGATCGCTCTCCACGCCCAAGGCAGGAAAAACGACACAAACTGGCTCAACTCCAGGCTCGAACCCTACAAATTCAATGAGGCTATCTCAGATACTGGGGCATACGCCACTGTAAGCCCAAGAATGTGAAGTGGGGGTGGCGAAGGTAACGTCTTTAATGTGGGAAAAGAGGCAATCATCTGAGATGGGGACCCAAGAACGATACTGAAGGCGTCCAGGAACATTATGGAGGGGGGGGGATAGAGGCCTCCCCTAGATCAGAGTTGTCACAAGGCCGCGCGAAAGGGGGTTGGGGTGGGGGTTAGGGGAGAGGGGGAAAAAAAGTATGCCTGTGCGTTTTTAGAGAACGGCAGGGAGAGGCCTATCAAGTAAAAGGTAAACGTGGAGTAGGCAGTTCCCAGGAAAAGGGGTGAAGACGCGTGGGGGAGGGGAAGCGTCCTGACCCAGGAAAGGCATGAAAAGGGGAGTGGGGTCGACTAGATTACGAAGGCGGCCTCTCTCCCTAGGAAATAGGGGTGCAATGGTGTGTGGGGGGCAGCGAGGGGGATGAGAAGGGGCAGCATCCTCCTGTAAAAAGCCTGGAGAGGGCCAGGCCCACGTCCCGAAGAGCGAGCGCGGGGAGACGGAGGAGGTGACCCTTCCTCCCCCAGGGCCCAGTCGTGAGAATAGGTCTCTCTTTTCTGTCGGACCCTTACCTTGTCCCAGGCGCTGCCGGGGCCTGGGCCCGGGCTGCGGCGCACAGCACTCCCGGGAGGCAGCAGGACTCGAGTTAGGCCCAACGCGGCGCCACGGCGTTTCCTGGCCGGGAATGGCCCGTGCCCGTGAAGTGGGGGTGGGGGGGGCAGAAAGGCGGAGCGAGCCAAAGGCGGGGAGGGGGAAGGGCCAGGGAAGGAAGGGGGGGGCCGGCACTACAGTGTTGGCGGACTGGCGGGACTGGGGCTGCGTGAGTCTCTCAGCGCAGGCGGGCGGCGGCCGCCCCTCCCCCGGCGGCGGCGGCGGCGGCGGCGGCAGCTCACTCAGCCCGCTGCCCGAGCGGAAACGCCACTGACCGCACGGGGATTCCCAGCGCCGGCGCCAGGGGCACCCGGGACACGCCCCCTCCCGCCGCGCCATTGGCCTCTCCGCCCACCGCCCCGCACCCATTGGCCAGTTCGCCGCCAATCAGCGGAAGCCGCCGGGGCCGCCTAGTGAAGAGGCTGTGCTCGGGGGCTCCGGCTCCTCAGAGAGCCTCGGCTAGGTAGGGGAGCGGGACTCTGGTGGGAGGGGGGGCCCGGTGGACTGGAGGGAGATGGGTGGCTGAGGCGGTCTGACGGAGAGATAGGGGTCGCTTTCCCCCGCGGGCAGTAGGGAGTCTAACGTTTGTTAGGCTGGAAGGGAAGGAGGTGGTCAGAGGCAGGCAGGAGTATGGCCCGCCCTGCGGCAACCAGAGGGGGAGGGAGAAGAGCGGAAAAGGCTCGAATCCAGACGGAGCCATTGCTCATGCAGAGGGAGGAGCGCTTCCGGCTCACCTCTTGTCACTGATTGGCCGCTTCTCCTCCCGCCGTGTGTGAAAACACAAATGGCGTGTTTTGGTTGGAGTAAAGCGCCTGTCAGTTACAGCCTCGGGAGTGCGCAGTCGCATGGGCACGCTCGCATTGCTCCCTGGGTGGGATGGGTAGGTAGATGGGGTGGGGAGAGTTGGAGGAGCGGGCGCGGTCGACCTCCCGCGGGGGGTGGAGGGTCAGTGAAAGTGCCTCGGAGCGGGCGTCCTTCCACCCGCCCCTTCCTTGGAGGGAGTCGGTTTACCCGCCGCCGGCTCAGCTTCGGCATCTGATTGGTTGCTGAAGCCCGGGGAAAGGCCCCATGCCATTGGCTCGGGTCCCAAATGAGCGAAACCACTGAGCGGGTCAGCAGGGGTGGCGGGGAGGCGGTCGTTGGTACGGTCCTTCCCGAGGCCGAGCGCCGCAGTGTCTGGCCCTGCGCCCCTGCGCAACGTGGCAGGAAGCGCGCGCTGAAGGCGGAGGCGGGCTGCTGGGCCGAGGCTTCTGGGTGGTGGCGACCGCGGCTCCGCCCCGGGCGTCCGCCGCTTGAAGGACGAGACGATCCGGATCTGCTCTCGGAGTCGCGGGGGTGGGGGAAAGAGCGGGGGTCGGTCTTGTTGGTTTGTGGGAGGGAGGTGCATGTTCTCCAAAACGGCGCGAGCTGCAATCCTGAGGGATCTGCAGTGGAGGAGGCGGAGAGAAGGCCGCACCCTTCTCGGTAGGGGGAGGGGAGTGCCGCAATACCTTTATGGGAGTTCTCTGCTGCCTCCTGTCTCCTAAGGACCGCCCTGGGCCTAGAAGAATCCCTCCCTCCCCCGCGATCTCGTCATCGCCTCCAAGTCGAGTTGCTCCTTCTCGATTGTGGGCGGGACTTTTTTGCCCAGGCTTAACCTGGTGGCTGGGCGTTGTCCTGCAGGGGATTGAGCAGGTGTAAGATTTCTCTCTTCCCACAGACTTGAGTTTGTGTCACAAAGTAATTATAATAGGGGTAGAAGAAGGAAATAGGAGTCCAAGCATTCACCTTGCGCTAATTTTAAGCAGCTAGACTGCGTGTTATTACTACTTAAGATCCTTATTGTAGTATTTTTTCTGTAGGTAAAGGGGGGATGAAAGGCAGAGTCATTGGAGTTTTTTTTACTCACCCCATTTGAGAATCTTGCGGACACCAACAAAGTATAGCATTTGAAATTAAATATTAATCTTAAAATTCTAGGCCCTTTCCTAGCATCCCTTTGGTTAGGGATCTTAGCAACTCGCACTCCTACTTTTAGCGCATTTTGCATTTGTTGTACTTGCTCTTTTAATCCCCAGACATAGTAGTGGCTTTCTCCTCTCCTGTTTTTGGCAGCCCAGTGAGTCATGAAACCAGACAGATCAGTTCTTCTGCCAATTAAGGCTACCCAGTTTGAGGAGAGGCTTCACTCTTACCCTGTAATGTATTTATTCCTCCTTGAATGTTTACCTCGTTTTACACTTTATCCTTTTCCTCAGCTAGGATTCTACCCGTTGATCTCTTCACAGTCCAGATGACCTTGATTACTGCCTTACTAAGAATTGGATATCAGCAACACCTGCGTTTTCCCTCCTTTGAATACCTCTCAATCCATGTTTTTATTTCTGTTCTCATCAGTTAGTAACTGGGCTCAATTGCTGTAATGCTGATAGCTTCCAAACTGGTGTCTCTGCCTGTGGTATCATCTTTTTTTGTTTGTTTAAAGATTTTATTTATTTATTTGACCCGGGTGGGGTGGGGTGGGGACAGGCTTCCTGCGGAGCAGAGAGCCCTATGTGGGACTCGATCCCAGGACCCTGAGATCATGACCTGAGCTAAAGGCAGAGGCGTAACCCACTGAGCCACCCAGGCGCCCCGGTATTGTCTTTTGATCCATCAAACATGTTGCTGGGACAGTTGTCCCAACATACAGATAGGGGTGAAGATGACTGATGCAACTCCTTTACTAGCTCCTAACTACTTATAGGATGAATTCCATCAACGTGAGGGTGATATACAAGGCCCCTCAATGGGCTGACCTTAACAGCTTTTTCATTTGCTACAATTTTTTACGTATACTTCAAACATTACCTCTCCAGTCATACTGAATTGTTTACCCAAATCATAGTGTCATTGCTTTACCTCTTTGTAGGCTGGTTCCTTCTGAAGTGGCACCCTTGGTGCTTCTTACTCCAAGACTGTTAAAACTCAAATACCATCTTCCCTATGATCTTGCCTTCTGTCTATCTTCCCAGAAGCCCGACACCCCTAAAGAAAAGTTACCAGTGCTCTTCATCTGATAGTAGGTTGAATCAGCATTTCTCAGGTTGTCATTGCTTGTTTAAATTCTCCTATTCTGAGCTGCTTGAGGTCACAGGTTCTTGTTAAGTCTTGTACCACCAAGCTCCTAGTGTATTCCCTGATAGCTAGCCAATCCTAAGTAAAATGGAATGAGCAACATGTGGATGTCTTTATAAGGTTTGATAGGTTATTGGTCTCTAAGTTTTGGATGTATGCTTCCTAGTGCTTTAGGTTACCACTGTCCAATAGAATGTTCTGCAGTGATGGAAATGTTCTGCATTTTTGCCAACCTGTATGGTAGCCACTAACCATATATTACTATTGAGCACTGGAAATGTGGCTACTCTGACTAAAGAACTGAAATTTCAACTTGATGTAATTTAAATTGCCACTGTGTACATTGTAGCTGTAGCCAAAAAGTTGTGTTGTGGGTTGCTGAATACTTAATATGCATTGATAATTTTCTCTTCATACTGAGCAGTAAGGAAACAAAACTTGGCCCGTTTAGTTTAATTTTTTCCCTGCTTGTTTAACCTATTATCTATACTATAATTGTACCTAGCTGAAAGCTAAGTTGAACAAGGCATTACTAAAGCTAAACTTGCCTTGGACAACAGTGTGTTAAAAAAGCAAGTGTTGACTAGTTTGGGTTTCAAAAAAGAATGCATAATGAATTTTAGGAAAGTGGGATTTCATTAAACCTTGTAATGGTGACAGAAATTTAGTTATGAATAGGACTGTATCTGATATTAATGAAACCAGCCCTGTATTTCAGTCCTACAAATTTTCATTTTTGGAGAAGCTTGATCAGAGGATGGCAGACCTTACATATCACATCTTGTTAGGAACCCATCACAAAGTAAGTTGCATCCTGATAAAGTATAAATTGATATATCCTAACACCAAAATATTTTTATTTATCTGCTAATACAGCATGTTGTAAATTTGTTATATTTTTTAAAGACAATTGTTTTTTTAAAGATTTCTCAGAATATGAGACTGTTAGGAATCTGTCAGTGCACACAGATAGTTGGTTTGCTATTTAATGCAGATTTCCAGTCCCACAGCCAGAGATTCTGGATCCACTTAAGATGGGTGGGAGGCACTGGACTTCTGTATCATGTTCCTTATTTGCTTCTGATGTTGGGGGCCCAAGAATCATACTGCAAATACAGCCTCCAGGCTATATACCTATTTATTCTACAAAAATGATTAAAACTTCAGAGAAACCTCTAATATTCTGTGCTTTCTCTTTGATTTTTTTTTCCTTTTAAAAAAAATGAATGGAAAAACGAGGAGAAGAGTGGTAATATTTAATAGTTTTGGAAACATGCGGGTCACATTGTTTTTCTTGTAAAAGAGATGTTAAAATACTCCAGATACATTTTTTGAACAAGAGTATTGGCTTTTTTGTCTGTTTTCCCACTGAATGCATTCATCAGGGACTACTTTTGATTCCCCAGTGCCTGTACACAGAGCTGGGTACTCAGTAAATGTTGGTTTTATTAATTTATACGTGAAATTGGTTTTCAAATAATAGCTAAGTCCACAAAACACAGACACAGCCTCCTTTTATGGAGAAATTTTAGGGTCATACTTAACCCTAAGTCGTCTCTTCATTCTATTTATAAAGGAGACTGAGGCATTCCGGTCTCTAAATGCATCTGTCCACTGTTGACCTCTTCCTTTGGTATGTATGAACCATTCCTCTTCCTGTACTTCACTTCTTTGGGCTTTATTTATTTTTTCCGCAAACCAGCTACCTCTTTGAAGTAGAGCCATATTTCTTATACTTTTAGGATAAAAGTATATCAAATACTTGTACTTCCATGAGAAAGTTGAAGGTTTTGTAAAGGCTTTTACATTTTTTTTGCATTTGCAAAATTTGGACCATATAACGTTTCTGCCATATGCGCGCGCGCGCACACACACACACACACACACACACAAAATTTATTTATTTTTAAAGATTTACTTATTTTTAGAGAGCGCATGCAAGGAACAGGGAGCCAAAGGGAGATGTGGAGAGAGAATCTCTGGTAGATTCCCCATTGAGCTCAGAGCCTGACATGGGGCTTGATCTCAGGACCCTGAGATCATGACAGCTGAAACCAAAGGTTGGGCATCTAACAGACTGAACCACTCTCTGCCATTGATTTTTTATGCAAAGAGGAAGTTTGGTACTTTATGCTTTGCAGCAGTTAGTCCGGAATATGATAGGAATCAGCATCATAACGGTAAGAGTACTTTGACTATTTTAGGCCAATCTTAATTCTAGAGCACTTTATTAGGTCATATGTCTGAGAATCTAGCACCTTTACTTCAAAGGTTGAGAATTCTTGATTTTGTTAGTTTATCTAGTGACATGCTACTTTATAATGGAGAACTTCTCCAGAAGTCTACACCCCCCTTATCCATCACTCCCTATTTTTTTTTTAATTTTTTTTTTAAGATTTTATTTATTTATTTGACAGAGATTACAAGTAGGCAGAGAGGCAGGCAGAGAGAGAGGAGGAAGCAGGCTCCCTGCTGAGCAGAGAGCCCGATAAGGGCCTCGATCCCAGGACACTGGGACCATGACCTGAGCCGAAGGCAGAGGCTTTAACCCACTGAGCCACCCAGGCGCCCCATCACTCCCTATTCTTAATGGAGTGGGTAAGAAACTGGATTATTAGAGAACTGTTAGTAGCATGGAATTAAACATTTATTTTGTCCAAGTCAGGGTTGAACCTGATGGATTATTCCTGTTATCATGGTATATACCTTCCTGGTGATTAGAGAGACTATTTTTGCCTCTCTGATTATATCTCAGAATCATGGTCACATTTAATAATCCTGTTTTCCAGCTTTACGACTAGAGTTCATAGTCATCGCTGATTTTTATCAGTTTGTCCTGGTATTTAGTCACCCTGTTTTTTAGTTTTGAGTTTTGTTTTTGTTCTTTACACATTTTCAGATCACATTTATACAGCTGGCTATTTTATCAGCTAACCAGCCCCACCTCTATGTATGGATTCTGGTCAACTCACTCAACACTCAACACTCTTCATAAACTTTTTTCTTATTACTGATCTTTTGTTAAAAATCTCTCCCCAACCTCTTTTTTATAATAAATAATGACAACATAAATCTATTGTGTACTATAGGCTAAGGCTAATGGAAACAGCTGGGTTAGAAGAAATGAACTAATAATAATCATTGAATGCCAGCTGTGTATCCCATAATGTGCCAAACTCATTGCTAGTGTATTTATTGTGGTCCTAATAATAAAACCCCATCTATCAGAGTAGGAAACTAAAGAAGTTGAACAACTTTTCTGTAGACACTACAACAAATTAAGAACCACAGATTTGAACTCTGGTCAGACTTGCTTAGTCAGTATTCCTTACCAGTATATGGTACTGCCTTTCTCTAATGGAAACTGCCTTTCAGGAAATTAATCTGACTGCAGGATACCAGATGGGTTCCAGGGATGGAGACATTTGAAGGTTCTTTTACAGCAGTCCAGACATGAGGTAATGTGGTTTGGTATAGAGTGATGGGGCAATCACAGTGGAAAGGAAGTTAAAGGACTCAATAACTGAATGTCAGTCACTGAGAAGAACTGTCTCAGCACAAACAGGAAACCTTTCTTGATGCCCTCAGCTCCACTACATTGGATCACTCGCTTAATGTTGTCATAGCACTTCTGACAGTCATAATTACATTAGTAATTGTGTAACTGGAGATTTTCACTACTTTTTCAGGTTCCTTCTTGAGAGCAGGATGGTATTTATATATAGCTGTGTGTCTGTTGCTAAGAAGCAATCAAATGGTGCAGTATATTCTTGAATTATCTAGAATTTAGTTAAGCAGTACATTTAGGGTGTGAATATTTGTTTTTAGAAATTAACTTAGTTTTTAGGTTATACCTTCTATAATCCCAGCAACCGCCAATATTGTGCAATTTTTTGAAATCCTGTAGTTCTTTTTGTGCCTAAACGTAAGTATATTCCGTTGTCTTCCTGCAGTGTTTCAGATATTTCCTTAAAATATTAAAAAAGAAATTCTTAAATATAAATACACTTTTTTTTTTTTTTTAGAATTTAATAACTTTATTCTAAAATAAACCAATTTATATTTTTCTAAGGAATGGATCATTTGTGGGGTACCTGGCTAGCTAAGTTGATAGAACACATGACTCTTGATGTCGGGTTATAGGTTTGATCCCCATGAAAGAGATTATTTCAAAATAAGAGAGATAAAAAAAAAAGAATGGGTCATTGGCCTTAAAGAAATTATGACTACTTGGTCAACTTAGAGCCACCATCTATGTCTAAAAATGCTAAAAAGATTAAGCCAATATACAGCAGACTTCTCTCAGAAAGAATCAACTCCAAAGAAAAGAAAAAGCTACTGTAATATCTTAAAGGGTAAGTTATTATATGACATTGCTGGAGAAATAATACACAGTTGGGGCACCTGGGTGGCTCAGTTGTGCATCTGACTCTTGATTTTTGGCTCCAGGCATGATCTCAGGGTACTGAGATCCAGCCTTGCCATCAGGCTCCCTGTTCAATGGGAAGTCTGCTTGCAATTCTCTCATCCCTCCCCCTTTGTCCCTCCCCACTCATGCCCACTCTTTCTCTCAAATAAATAAATGTCTTATAAAAAATTACACAATAACAAAAATTTTACAAAAAGCTATATACAGAGTGGACACTGCTGATTGTCTGCTGGATGAAAAGTAAAAGTCATGGCAGTGTCATTTTAAAAAATAATACATTGTCATATTAAACATTTGTGTATACACCACGAAGTCTGCATTAATATCTTATTTGTAGAAGTATGTTTAAACCTTACAAATGGATGAATCTACAAAAATGGCTGGGCTCATTTTCCGTGTATTTGTCGCGCATCAGCTAGTCAAAGAGACTTCTGTCAAAGCTTGGCAAACATTCCCGGAAACAGTTAAAGCATTGAGTAGGTTTTTACTATATTATTTTAAATTTATTTTTTAAAAGTAATCCCTACACCCATTGTGGGGCTCAGACTCACAGACGTTAAGATTAAGAGTCACATGCTCTACCAACTGATCCAGCCAGCCACCCACCCCTTGAGAAACTTCTTAAAATCCTCTGGTCTACACTGATGTTTTCACTAATGTTGAAAAAGCAAAAGTTGGTAAAACTTTTGGCATTACTCAAGACAGTGGCACCAAAGTGTAGTAGTCATTCTTTACTGCCATGCATTTGCAGGGTAAGGGGAGGGGCGGTGTCAGTTCCACTTAAGAATGTTCTTGTGAGGGACGCCTGGGTGGCTCAGTTGGTTGGATGACTGCTTTCAGCTCAGGTCATGATCCTGGAGTCCCAGGATCGAGTCCCACATCGGGCTCCCAGCTCCACGGGGAGTCTGCTTCTCCCTCTGACCTTCTTCTTGCTCATGCTCTTTCTCACTGCCTCTCTCTCAAATAAATAAATAAAATCTTAAAAAAAAAAAATGTCCTTGTGATGGGGCACCTGGGTGGCTCAGTGGGTTAAAACCTCTGCTGCCTTCAGCTCAGGTCATGGTCCTAGGGTCCTGGGCTCGAGCCCCACATCAGGCTCTCTGCTCAACGGGTAGCCTGCTTCCTCCTCTCTCTCTGCCTATCTCCTCTGCCTACTTGTAATCTCTGTCAAATAAATAAATAAAAATGTTTAAGGGAAAAAAAAAGAATGTCCTTCTGAGGGGCATATGGTTGGCTCGGTCTGTTAAGCATCCAACTCTTGGTTTTGGCTCAGGGTTGTGGGTTCGAGTCCTATGTCAGCTCCATGCTCAGCATTAAGTCTGCTGGAGAGTCTCTTCTTTGTGAACAGTAAAATCCTTTTATGAAATCTGGACTTTTAGTATGTAACTAGTGTGAGTGATGAAATAGAAAATCCACATGTAGTACTTCAGCTACATGTTTAAATTACAGTGGTTGTTTTAAGAAAAAAAAATAGCAGTTGAGTTACAAGTGGAATTAGCTATTTTCTTTTCATGGTATTTTTACCTAAATGACTGTCAAAGTTGGCTATCTGGCAGACATTTTTCCAAACATAAAAGTGTACCTTTCAGGGAAAACAGTTGATAGCAGTTGTTAATGACAAAGCTCAAACTCTGAAGTGAAAATTAGAATTTGGGGAAAACTTGTATCCACTATCAGGAGCTTCACATCTTCCTAATACTTAAAAGGACTTTTTTTTTTTTTTTTTAAGATCTTATTTTTGCAAGAGTGCACACCCACACACATGCGTGTGCACACTAGCAGGCGTACGGGGAAGGGAAAGGGAGAAGCAGGGAGTCCCCACTGACCAGGGAACCCACATGGGACTTGATCCCAGGATCTGAGCCAAAGGCAGACACTTAATCGACTGAGCCACCCCAGTGCTTCCCCTCCCTTTTTTAAATGAGCTAGGTGGTGATACTAATCTAATTTGCACATATTATGTAATGAACTGGGTCAGCATCTGAGAGATTTATAGAACTTGGGTGAACCAGTATTTTTCAAATGACCAATACATGAAATGACAAAAATTGCAAATAAGTAATATTTCAACCAATACAGAAAATACACAAAAATCCAGCTACCTTCTGAGGCAGACATTTAAGAGAAATTAATTGCAAAAAAAGAAAACAGTATTACTCTATTGAAAATAGTTACTTCTATGAAAATGTTAATGATGCATTTATTACTATTAAATTTTTCTCAGTTTTAATTTCTAATGTAGAAATTAAGGATTTGGGCTTGCGAAAAACTAAAATACCATTCTTACCTAGTGAAAATGCTTTTATCAAAGAAAGTATCACTGAACAGCTACTAAACTTAACTGATTAGCAAACTTGTTAGCCTTGAGACAAAAGTATAAGGGTGACAGAGTAGTAGGCCTCTTACAAAAAATTATAAAGTACCAAGGTACAGAAATTTGGTTTATCTCATATAATTTTCAAACCTTCACCATATCCCCCTGAGATTCCCACATAACATCCAAACTTCTTGGGAAAGGCTATGCAGAGAATAAGGGTGTCTTACTTTTTCTATGGCTAGCTCACTGATATTAAACATTTAAATTTCCAAGTGCACGGGCGCCTGTGTGGCTCAGTGGGTTAAAGCCTCTGCCTTTGGCTCAGGTCATGGTCCCAGGGTCCTGGGATTGAGGCCCACATCGGGCTGTCTGCTCAGCAGGGAACCTACTTCCTCCTCTCTGACTGCCTCTGCCTACTTGTGATCTGTCAAATAAATAAAATCTTAAAAAAAAAAAAAAAATTTTCCAAGTACCCAACAGTTACCCTTGTATGTCTCAGATGAACATATACTGACCCATGTGATGGGTCAAGCACAAATTTGGTATACTTAGAAACTAAGCCAACATGCAAAAATACTATTTTATTCAGCAAATATTAAATGCCCACTTCAGCAAGTACTCTGCCAGGCACTTGGTAGGTAAACAGTGGTGAAAACAGACATAGTCCTTTTACTTTCCATCTCTGCCGATTACTGACCTAATAGTTAAGGGTTTAAATGATTTATAAAAAGAGGTGAAAGATAGGGGTGCCTGGGTGGCTCAAGTTGGTTTAGCATCTGCCTTCAGCTCAGCCATGATCCCAGGGTCTTGGGATTGAGCCCCATGTCAGGCTCCCCGCTTTGCCTCTTCCTTCTGCCATTCTCTCAAATAAAAAATCTTAAAAAAAAAAAAAAGGTGAAAGATTGTTTCATGATGAACGCAAAAGAGGGCAGCTATGCTTTCTGATGGTAAAAACTCAAGTCTAGGATAGGAAACCCTTATGAGTATCTTCTAATTCATGCTAAAGTGTGGGGTAATAGTAGATGCAGAGAGAAACCAGACTAGGGCTGTTGGCTATACTGTTTATGTGAATTCTTTCAAAGGAAAGGTGTCCTTTTATTATTCTAAATGTAAGATACCTAAAACTTTCAAATAAACTGAATACTGTAAAGAACTCCACATGCACCTCAAGTACTATTTGTCCCAGGGATGCATCATTTTTGTAAGGACTTAATGTTCATTTCATTTTCCAGTCAGGATTTTATCCAACTGGAAAAACAGCTAAGTATGAATACAGATCCAAGAGAAAATAGAAGAATTCTCATGAAGTTTTCTTTTTTTCTTAAAGACTTTGAATCTGCAATTCCTTTGATCAATCCTAGTCCTCTATTTTAGTTTTATACATTAATTTTAATAACATGCATATTTTAATTTTTAAGGCAGATGGTAAACTTTCCAGTTGGGGTCTTGTGAGACTTCATCTTGTCATGGGGCAAACACTATTCACAAAATGCAGTGCTTCATTTTATTAAGGGTGAGGTAAAGCCAATTTGAGAAACTATCAAGAGCGAAGCTGAATGCAATATGGCCCAAAATGTTTTGATTATGTTCTCTTCCTTTCCTTAAGGCCAGGGTAGCTTTCTACCTGCTACAGTGGAAAAAAGGAACTGCTATGAAGCCTGAAAACATACTCAAAACCCAAATCCCAGAGCATTTTAGTAGGCTTAGGATCTTGAAAGCATTTTAAGTAGTAATTGCCCAGCCAGTCCTTCCAAAAGAGCTCCAAAGCTCTGCTTAAGAACTTCAATTCGGGGACGCCTGTGTGGCTCAGTTGGTTGGACGACTGCCTTCGGCTCAGGTCATGATCCTGGAGTCCCGGGATCGAGTCCCACATCAGGCTCCCAGCTCCATGGGGAGTCTGCTTCTCCCTCTGACCTTCTCCTCGCTCATGCTCTCTCTCACTGTCTTGCTCTCAAATAAATAAATAAAATCTTTAAAAAAAAAAAAAAACTTCAATTCGATTCAGACCTTTTACTAACAGAGGTGAAGAGCTTTAGACCAGTTTAAACTGCAAACTGCAATTTTATTAACACTATTTTTCTTTCAAACCAAGTTCTTCATGCTGACATTCCCAGTGTTGGGAGGCACAAATACCATTAACCATCTTCATTCTTTGCATCACCAAGGAGTTCTTTCCCCATCTTGTTCTGAAGGATGAACAAAAGCTTGAGGTGTACGTTTCAGAAGATAAACTGCTGCATGAAGACCCCCTATGTTCACCCAGACAGTATGTACCTTCCGCCAAACATGTCCCATTCCAGATAATGCCTGCGTACACACAAAAAGGAAAAGTAATTAGCAGAAAATCTGTAGGCCAATCAGCAGCCTAGTTGGTAGTAAGAAACCATGGGGGAAAGGAAAACAAATCCTACTCAAACTAATATACCTTTTTAAAAAAAAAAAGTTTTAATAAATTAAAAGATCCTAAAGTTGCCACAGGGTGAATTTTTGGGCTAATTTACAGCACCTTGGTAAAGCATTTCTTGTCTTGAGTAAGTAGTGCAGCTCGGCCTGTCCCTGGTTTACAGACACGGCTCATCTCCCGTAGGCAAGCTGGATAAAGGTTCCAGTTTCTTTTTTTGGAGCCCATCCTAGAGAAGAAGATCCAGTGAATCAAACACTTAGTAGATAAACCTCTAGAACTAGAAACGAGAAGTTAAAAACTCAGTACAATAAAATGCTGATGCCTAAAAATGAGTAATCTGACTTAGAAATATGAAACAGATGAAGTGGCTACAGAAAAATTTGTTTTGACAACTATAATAATTGTATAAGTTGTCCTCTTCATGACTATAATAAACACATTACATAAACCAAACCAATGATGAGAAAACATTTATCCTGAGGATTAGAACCAAATTTTCCTCAACCTTTGGGAAGTATCTTGTAATTCATCAATGGGCCAGGAAGTGGGTTAGCCTGTGATGGTCAGGATCAAAATGTGGTTAATTAATGAGTTTTCAGAAGAAACAAAACACATGAATCCATCATATTATATAATTCTTAAGTGAAAAAGTGCTCTAAGTCTACTAAAAGAAATCGAAGATTTCTGATAGAATCTTAGAAGATAAAATGGGTACTAGTTTAACAAGTGAAGGTAAAACTCATTTTTTTTAAAAAGCCAAGTCCCACCTTTTTCCAAATGGCATGTCTGTCACAATAATGTCCACAGAGCCAGTTCTCAATGGCAGATTGCAGATATCCCACTGAACAGCATCTATGGGCAAGCTCCAGGACACTTTGCTATAGGGACAAAGTCAATGTGCTTATTATTTTGAAGTATGAAGTCTAAAAACATGAAGAAACGGTTATAAAATACAAAATGCTACTAAAATGATAGTATCTGTGACAACATTAACAATAAGCAAAATTTTTAAGCCAAAATGTAGGAAGAAAGCATAAGGTCATATGATAAAACTTGTAATGACAAAATCTGTAATGACTATTTAAAAAATGGTTAAGATTGGTTTCAAAAGATACCTGGTTTCATCTACAATTTAAGAAAACAGATCAAGGGATGAACAAGACTAACACAAAGAACTGCAAAAGATGACTGACAACAGTAATGAAGCAGTAATATTATGTAACTGAACGTAAAACATCAGTGAACACAGGAAAAAAGATTATGAAGTGACACATCTGAAGTTTGGTAGATCTTAGTAACAAGAAACATCTGCAAAATTAATAAGATAGTGATATTTGTTTTAAAATTAAACCTGTAGCACACAGAAGACTGAATAAAATATGATAAATGACAATGAATATAAATGATACAAATCCTCTTCATTAAAGCAAAGCTGCTCTATAAGAAGCAAGATACAAAAGGCAATAACATACAGGCTAAGAAAACAAATCAGGGGCCCCTGGGTGGCTCAGTGAGTTAAAGCCTTTGCCTTCGGCTCGGGTCATGATCCCAGGGTCCAGGGATTGAGCCCTGCATTGGGCTCTCTGCTCGGCAGGGAGCCTGCTTCCCCTGCTCTCTCTGCCTGCCTCTCTGCTTACTTGTGATCTCTGCCTGTCAAATAAATAAAATCTATTTTTAAAAAAAGGCAAATCAAAGACTGAGAAGAAATAGTTATTCTATTGAGAGATACTGAAGAATTTAAGAGAAAATGTGCAATAAAGGCTGTTGCTCCATAATGGGGGGGAAGCACAAATTATCAAAAATAAGCATATTAATCACATTTATAGGCACCAATAATTGCAACAAAACAAGAAGTGAAAATAAAATATTAAGAGGCTGATAAATAGTACAGGTAGAATAGACAAAAAAGGTACAGTGTGCCTGAAAAGCAAGATAAAATATACAGAAAATAGAAATAAATTGTTTAAAAATGTTTTATCAGGTTTCAAAAAAACGTAATGTACTAAGCCCCAAGAAATTTTCAATAAATATGCAACAAAATGTACCATAAAAATTCACTGTCAATAAAGCAAATTAGGGCCCCTGGGTGGCTCAGTGGGTTAAGCTGCTGCCTTCGGCTCAGGTCATGATCTCAGGGTCCTGGGATCAAGTCCTGCATCGGGCTCTCTGCTCAGCGAGGAGCCTGCTTCTCTCTCTCTCTCTCTCTCTCTCTCTGCCTGCCTCTCCATCTACTTGTGATCTCTCTGTCAAATAAATAAAATCTTTAAAAAAAAATAAAATAAAGCAAATTAAAACCTCTGAACTACTTATGTACAAAAAATTATCTAAACCCTTGCTATTCAGAGTTGGGCCATACCACAGCCCAGCAGCATGAATATCACCCATCGACTTGCTAGGAAACAAACTCCCAGGTCCCATCTGAAACCTACTGAATATGGATCTAGTTAACAGGATCCTCAGGTGACTCATATGCACATTACATTTTGAAAAGCACTGCCCTGAGCAACTAGATCAGTGAGACAAGTACACAACCAATGATTTAAAAAGAAACCAAAACAGGAAATTTTATCATTAAAGAAAAACATAGCATATAACTTAAAATTTTAAATAACAAATTTAAAAAACCTCAACAGGAAATAGGAATAAAGAAACAAGCAGTGAGCATAAAAAACACAGAACAAATAGTATATGAAACAACTAAACAAAGCACCAGTGATTCTAATAAAAAAAAAAATTAGTAAAGAGAATAACCAACATACAGACATAAAATAATATGAAGGATACCATGTATAAGTAATAAATAGGAATTTTAAATCTGCATCAATTGGATATATATTTTTTAAAACCACTGATTTCTATTTACAGATAGAAACCTCACATTAAGGGTTATGGAGACAGCTGCTTCTAGGTTTGCTAAGGCCAGTCATGGGATATAACCACTTCCCTGGGCTATGTATTCAGGATATCGAGCATCTCTACAGTTCAACAAATATAATGACCACTACCCACTCCTGCCACCTTCCAAGAAAATACAGGGTACCTTTATCCAAGGGCAATATATAAAATAAGGGCACCTAATTGTTTCACAGAAACACTTTTATGAGACCTCTGGTGAGAAGACCAAGTGACATTTCAACCAATTCTTCCAAAGACATAAAACTGAAAGAACAGTGAAAGGCTGGCACAACTTGCATCACTGAATGTAACTTGTAGTAGTGGGCTAGGTCTTAAGATACTGTAACAAAAAATTTCCCAGACACCAATGGACTTCCAGTGCACAGAAAGGATACAGGTGAAGGGGCTTAAAATATTTTGCTTGCAGGAGAGAGGATTTTGGAGGAGGAGGAGGAGTTTTGGTAGCCCTTCAAAGATCTGATGTCAAGCATCGTGTGACACAGAGCTAAGATTTTTCTTTATAGATCCAAGTGGGTCTAAAACAAATTTACAGAAGGTACAGAGAGGAATTCAGTTCATGACTAGCACTCCAAGTTGTGCAAAGCCAGAACTGACAGCCTTCAGAGACGGAGCCATTAGAGATAGTGACACAGACTGGAAGACCATTGGTCAGGATCTCCTATAGGACATTTAGGTACTGTGGATATGGCTTTCAGGTTTCTTCAACTCTTGAGACTGCTTTAGAGTGCCAAATAATAGAGGAAATTTCTACACAAATATGCAGTCATTTAAAAGACAGGAATATAAAAATCTAAAAATATTCAAAGTGGAATTTTATAAAATTAAAATGAATCAACACAGTATTTTTCCACTAAGTAAGAAAAAAGATACACAAATAAGAAAAAGGAAGACAAACACAGTTGCACTAGGTGGAGAAATTATAGTTAACATGTTCTTGTAAGTTATTTTCAATAAATGGCTTTAAAATTTAATGGAGTCTTACGGTATGTTCATTTTAGTTACAATGTCACAGTGCACTGGAGGTATTCATAATGTTAATATAAAAAGTGACCATCTAAGTCTAAGAAATGCTACAAAATCTTTTTTTTTTTACCCTTCTTTAATTTGGCTCTTGGTCAATAAAGATGAGATGTTATTTGCTGCTCTATTCACAGCCAACGGATTATTATCACCAGCAATATGATAACAGTTAGACCATTCAGTAGCCCCCTAAAAGACAACAGTATATATTAAAACCAAAGTAGCAAACTGCAAACAAAACAATACAGAACGAAAATTAAAAAACACCCCAAAACCCAGAAATGATTAAAGGGAAACTCATTTCAAATGATTGCCAATAAACTAGACAATCCAATCTAATAATCCAATGCTTTTCTAAAGTGGTAGAACGCCGCATGTTGTGAACCTTGCTATTCCCCTTGCTTGAAAAGCCCTCCTGTTCTTCACTTGCTGAATTCCTATGCATCTTTCAAGACCAAGCTCAAATGTCACACTCTCACATCAACCCCAACTCTCCAAGCTGTCTCTCATTTGCCTCCCCAACCCTATCAGTACCATTTTAAAGATGTTTTTAAATAGAAGTGTAAAGGCCCAGAAAGAAGTCTTACAAATATTTGGGGTCCCTTAACCTTCATTTCGCAGCTAATCACCGAATGAAGTTAGAAAGCTCTTTCTCTTAAAAGCCTTGTCCCCATTTTCTTGGTTGTAAAATTTGACCAATCTGAACACAAGGCTTCATTTGCCTCCCCAACAAAAGCACTTTGTACATACTGTCACTGCACTTGTTTTTTAATTATTTCTATACCTGTCTGCCTTTCAAGGAATCTCCCTAAGGACAAGTCTGATATTTTATTCAATCCCTCAGGCAGCAGTGTCTGGCACATAGTAAGCATTACAAACCTGAAATACAACCATGGTTTGAAAAACTTAACAAAATTAAAGTCACCAACCTATATCCTTTTGTCATTACAGAATTTTATATAGAAATTTTATAATATATATATTTATATATATATATTTGAAAATTTCTAAATAAAATGTAATATACACTGCATTAAGCTTCTGAATCATCACTGCTACATCCCTGAAAAGATTCTGTAATGTTAAGTCAAAATCATGTCGACAGAACATAAATACCAACGATACATGTCATTTGTGAAATGGAGGTAACACCCTACCCCAGGATGAACAATGTTCTAGATTCACAGAAGGTTTCTGATACCAAAGCAGAGGGAAATTTTGCCCTCTATTTAGGGATGAGGAACAAGTACCTCTTCCTTTGTAAACAGTAATACACTCATATCCATGAACACAAGGCTTCATTGTCTTTTCTTTTACACACATACTTGAGGGTGATCTAGAGGGAATGTAGAAGAGACCTACAGATTTTGATGAAAGCCTCTCAATTGATTCTGATTCCCCAATACTCATTTTTTTCATCTAAATCTGTTTAGATTTTCAGCCTCTGCAAGAGATGGAATTTTGTAGAACTTCCAAATTTTAAAAGAACTCAGATCACTATTTTATACTTGCATGAACAATTCTGTATACATGTCTTGTCAATTCCTTTCATAACTTCATTCATTCTGATCATGTATCATCTTAAATTTTTCTATATTAACATTCTCATGTCTACTCTTTTTTTTTTAAAGATATTTTTTATTTATTTGACAGAGAGAGAGAGAGAGAGATCACAAGTAGGCAGAGAGAGAGAGAGTGGGGGAAACAAGCTCCCTGCTGAGCAGAGAGCCCAATGCGGGGCTCGATCCCAGGACCCTGGGATCATGACCTGAGCCGAAGTCAGAGCCTTCAACCCAATGAGTCACCCAGGTGCCCCTCTCATGTCTACTCTTAAATGGAAATGCCTCAACCTTTATCCGTATCTTTTGGCGGGGCGGGGGGGGGGCTCTTCTGGACCCTCTCTAGCTCTGTTGTATATTTCTTGACATGTGGCGACTTTCCCTTCTATTTAAGACATAGGTACATCATGGTTTAATGCTTTGTTCCTTGAATTCTTAACAACTTGAGTTTTCTCTGTGGGCAGCTCTTTAGTCAGAGTAAATTTCTCTAGCTCACACTACCAGGAAACAATAGTCATCTAGACTACCAAGATTTCCTTCTAGGATTTTTAACTCCCAGATGACACATGTCATTTTCTAATTGCAGTTTGGATTATTTTTCCAATATAAATGGGTTGCTTTGGACTTGTTCATCTGTCCAGTTTCTGCCCACTCACAGAATCTGTGTATCTCCTTGCAGTTTATTCCCACTGGCTTTAAATATACTCTATATAAGAAATTACTATGTCTCATAAATTTAAGCAATTTTTTTTAATTTAAGCAATTTTTAAAAATAAATTTAAGCAATTTCAAAGAGGAGCACCCTCTTCCAAATTTTTGTTAAAATTTAGATAATACTGATTCAAGGACACTCTCCTGTTAAATGTTCTTCACTTAAGGGGCGCCTGGGTGGCTCAGTGGGCTAAAGCCTCTGCTTTTGGCTCAGGTCATGATTCCAGGGTCCTAGGATCGAGCCCCGCATTGGGCTCTCTGCTCAGCAGGGAACCTGCTTCCCTTCCTCTCTCTCTGCCTGCCTCTCTGCCTACTTGTGATCTCTATCTGTCAAATAAATAAATAAAATCTTTAAAAAAAAAAAAATGTTCTTCACTTAAAAAATGCCTTTCCATTTCCTGCTTTGCTTTAAGCAGTTTTTGAGTCCTCTGAGTATCACAGTAATTTTGAAAACTATTTAAGAGCATTTGTGTGTAACCATGTTAGACTTCCTGAAAAATCTAAGTAAGATTCGTAGGTTTTTCCATTTTAAAACTATATTTACTCCCTCCAAGCGCCTATGTGGATTAAGAAGCATAATCTCACTTTATAGAGATGGAACACCTTCTTCTAGTTTATGCTTGTGCCTTCAAGTCTACCAGCTTGTCTCTTATAGAAAAGGGACTTACTGGGGTGCCTGGGTGCTCAGTGGGTTAAGCCTCTCCCTTCAGCTCAGGTCAAATTCCTGGGATTGAGCCCTGCATCAGACTCTCTGCTCAGCAAGGAGCCTGCTTCCCCTCCCACCTGCCTGCCTCTCTCTGCCTGCTTGATTCTGTCAAATAAATAAATAAATAAAATCTTAAAAAGAAAGAAAGAAAAGAAAAGGGACTTAACAGTTTCTAACTCTTAGCCTTCGCTGTGATCCACTGAGTAACCACTACTTATAATCTACCACTTCTTAGCTAGTTGTAGTAAGTGGTTATACCCTTCACACAAAATCCCAGCTTTACTAGTGCAATTTTTTTTTTTTTTTTTTATTTTTTGGGCCGCCTGCGTGGCTCAGTCGGTTAAGTGGCTGCCTTCACCTCAGGTCTCCATCCAGGGAACATCATCAGGCTCCTTGCTCAGCGGGGAGCCAACTTCTCCCCTGCCTGCCATTCCTCCTGCTTGTGCTTGCTCTCTCTTTCACTCTCCCTTGCTCTGTCAAATAAATAAATAAAGTCTTAAAAAAAATTTTTTTTTAAACTAGTGCAATTCTTTTAAATGGGGACCACTGACCCAACGCTGATGATTTCATCATGTGTAATTTGCCCATTAGTTCTAGAATATTCTAGTTGTACCACTTGCTTATCTAAAAGGTAAAGAAACATTATTACCTCTATTGGTATTGCTCCCGTTCCACACATCGGATCAACTATTATATCAGTAGGTTGAGGAGCACAGAGCCTACAGAAGAGAAAACAGCCTATATGAAAAGACTTCAATCAATAGCTGAGGCTTTCACACACACTATTCCTGAAGCTATAAAGATCAAGGACCTATTAATGCTGACATTAAGGAACACCAATCAATATTCATTTTAAAAATCAATTTGTAATTAAGAGATTGAATCTATATCCTAGAAGTTATAAAAAAATTACATACAGCTAAAAGTACCCTCTGACCCAACCAAAATCACATTTCAGTGGCAGATGGAATTTAGCTTCCAGATCTTTCAATATATACACGTACATCTATCCATCCATGTCTTTAGAAAACACATAGTGTTACTTTGTATATAAACCTGTATTCCATAAGAAAAAAAAACTCAACTGTGTTTCAAGTAAAACATGTATTGATAAGTATCGATAATAAGTTTACTGGCAATTAGACATTTAATATTCCTTTCCTTATGAATTTAATTTTAAAGAACCTTGCCAAAATAACTGCTTTACTTTGAGCACTCAGTATTTGCCAAGTCATGGATTTAAGCTCTTTGCATGCATTATCTCATTTAATCTTTTTAACAGTTTTTCTGCGGATGACCCAAGATTTCTCAGTATTTTTCCTATAAATACCCCCTCCTATCCAATCATCAGTTTTTTGTTTTAAATCTTAAACTAGCTTACTTAGGTTTCTAATAGTTGCACCCAAAAGAACTCTCCATGTTCCTGGCTCCTACCATAATGCCTGGCAATACACAATAAATGTTTGTTAAATCAATGAAGGAAGACTGGGAGCTGTTCCTTTATCAAACGGGCCCAATATTCTATTACTGTCATTGTATGGATAGGTTCCAATTGTGCTGAACTGTAACTCCATGGATGAGTAGAGTGAAAGAGGAAGCAAAGACTGGAAGAGAAGGAAATATAATAATTAATACCAGCATATACCAGACACTATATAACCGGTATTAAGCATACAGTTCTACATTTACTCCTCACTAACAATCCTTTAAGTCTCACATCAAACCCATTTTGCAGTCTGGAGAACAGAAACCTAGAGAAGACAACTTGTCCTAGAGGTGGGAAGAAGCGCCCAATAAAAGGGTAAAGGACAAATGAGAAAGAAAGCTAGGTCTTGCGCTTGAAAAAGTGGAAAATCCTGGATGGTTCCTGAGATGCTGTGAGTACAAATTTTAAAAATATTAGTAAAAGTTCCCTGTGTTTATTTACATATTATACACATTTTTTGCCCCCCACCCCATATTATGCACATTTTAAAAATCTCTCCTTTCAGGGCACCTGGCTGGCTAAGCCAGTAAAGCATGTGACTCCTGATTTCCAGGTTGTGAGTTTGAGCCCCAAAATGGGCTTAGAGATTACTTAAAATAAATAAATAAAAATTAAAAATATAAAAATCTCTGCTTTCATCTGTGTCATGGCACAAAAATGAAACAGCAAAATTTGCTATATTTCCCAACATACGCTATATACTTTGTAAGCAGAAATGTTCAGAGGCAGATGAAAACTGTTTTCATTTTAAAATCAAGAAAATGGAGATGGTAGTCATGTGTTATTTTCAGGATTACAAAAAATCAACACTAGATACAAAAGAAACAGATGATTAGCTTTTTATCCTGTTGTTTATCCACTAAATTCCAACACAGTACTTCACAAAAAATTCAAGTGTTTTAAAGGGAAAATCCAAATCAAGGTGTCAGATTTATTTTTTAAAAAGATTTTATTTATTTGAGAGAGAGAGAGAGAGAGGAAAAGAGAGAATAAGCAGGGGGAAGGGGAGAGGGAGAGGGAGAAGCAGACTCCCTACTGAGTGGAGAGCCTGGCAAGGGGCTTGATCCCCTGACCTGAGATCATGACCTGAGCTGAAGTCAAACACTTAATAGACTGAGCCACCCAGGTGCCCTGATTTATTTATTTATTTGAGAGAGAGACAGAGAGAGAGAGCGCGCGCATGCGCGAGCAGGAAGGGCAGAGAAAGAGAGTGCAAGTGCAGGGGTGGGTGAGTGGGGGTTGGGAAGAAAGGGAAGGAGAGAGAATCCTCAAGTAGATTTTCCGCTGAGCACAGAGCCCATCATAGGGCTCGATCCCAGGACCCTGAGTTCATGACCTGAGCTGAATCAAGAGTCAGACACTTAACCAACCAAGCCACCCAGGCGCCTCCGAAAGTGTCACTTTAATCTAGATGGCAAACTCATTCTCTTACCTAAGCATCCCATAGGCAAGAGTAGATCTAAGAGTTGTAGGTCCAAAATGTGTGATATTTCTTCGGTGGAGACTCTCTTCTGTCAATGCAATGCCCACAACAATTTCATTATCATGGATGTTCAAAAGAACCTATAGAAGAAAAACAGAATAAAATAGAAGCACCTGGCTGGCTCAGTAGATAGAACACGTGACTCTCAATCTCAAGGTTATGACTTTAAGCCCCACACTGGGTATAGAGATTACTTAAAATCTTAAAAAAAGAATAAAAGTTTTAGGATTATTTACACTTCACTGTTACTAAACTTTGTTAATTAAAATTTTTTTGTCTTATCATTGAGCTATACTTTACATAAAGTGGACAAATCCCAAACATACAACATAGGGAATTTTTACTTATACACACTGTGTAACTGCCATTGAGATAAAGATATACAGTATTTCTTAAAAAAAAAAAAAAAAAGATATACAGTATTTCTAGCACAGGACAGAAGGCTCCCCGCCTTGTCCTCTGACAGTACCCACCCAAAGTAATCATTAATCTGACTACCACCAGCACAAATTAGTTTTCTTTTTTTGAACTTCATATAAATAAATCATCTAGTATGCACTCTTAAATTTTAAGGCGTTTTATTCTTTTTATTTACTGTGTTACTGTAAGCAGATATCCCCTGAATTTTTATAATATCAACATATTTTGTAGGTTTATGGCTTACACACATTTTTTTTAAATTTTAACTTTTTTGGAAAAGGTTTCAAACATATAGAAATGCTACTAGAACACTTGCATAGTAACTCCTAAATATACCCTGCATTTAGATTAACCAACTGTTGACCATGTCATACTTGCTTTATCACCTATTATTTTCTTACAGTGTTTTTAAATTTGACTCACTTAATAATGCCTATGAAATGCTTTTCTGTCCTACTGTTTTTCTAACACACGGTGAAATATAAAATATTCAAGTAACAAACATTCTCCAGTCTTCCACATAACATGATCTTAACAAGAGTACCAGCTGACACCTAGCACTTCTTATATGCAAGCCATTGTTCTCTACTTTAAATTCACTAAATTTCATATTCACATCCGCCAAGCTAGTTATCTTTTTAATTTATTTTCTTTTGTTGCAGTGTAGTTGACACACAATGTTACACTGCTTTCAGGTGAGTTAGGTATTTTTTTTTTAAGATTTTTTATTTATTTATTTGACAGAGATCACAAGTAGGCAGAGAGGCAGGCGGAGAGAGAGGCAGAAGCCGGCTCCCCGCCGAGCAGAGAGCCCGATGCGATGCGGGGCTTAATCCCAGGACTCTGGGATCATGACCTGAGCCAAAGGCAGAGGCTTAACCCACTGAGCCACCCAGGTGCCCCAGGTGAGTTAGGTATTATTATCTTCCTTTTAAAGTAAGGAAATTGAGGCAGAGACGTCCTCTTACCCAAAGTCATAGAACACTGAAGTTGGAATTTGAATCCAGGCAGTGTGGCTTCAAAAATCTGTGCTCTGAGCCCCCCTGCTAACTTCTGGACATTACTATTCTAGTTAGCCTAGTCATTCTTGTAACAGCTATTACATCGAAAAAAAAAGGAAAGGGGAATTGTTCTTCTGATTTGATATGCAAGAAAAATGTACAGAGAGAATAAGTGACTTGCCCCAGATTCAGGTGTCCCAAAAGACACAGAAAATGACTTCTTGGTGAAAATGTCAGGTGCTATGGACCTTTTAAACTGTCGAGATTTAAAGACTACTTAGCATGGTCCACACGTGAATCACCTGATTAGCAGAAGACTGAGACCAAGGAGAGTAAGAATGCAAAAAGAGGCATCTGCATTTACGGATCTAGCAGAATTTAAGAAAGGGAAGAGCTGCCTGTAGGATGAGTATTAGCAATGATGTCCTGATTTTAGGAGGTTGGCGTTTATTTTGAAAATGTACTCCACTTTTTTTCGTAGTAAAACTCTACAACCAAGACACAAAATACAAAATAACTGCTTTAATTCTGGTTGGATTTTATAATCTGAAAGTCCAAATAATGTAAAAAGTACTAGATTAAAAAACTCAAGTCTTAATATTTCCCATCTACTGAGCACTTAGTTTTCAGCAGGTTCACACCAAATATCCAAAATGTATTATGTCATTTAACTTTCAGGACATACTTAGAAGTATATGTCACTGCTGGCTCCATTTGAAACAGAGGCTCAGACAGTATCTTGTCCAAAGTTAAGCAGTTGTAGCGTCAAAATCTGAATCTAGATTTGTCTCATAGCCCATGCTCTTGTTAACCACACCCTATTAGCTCTGTGGCCACAATTTAGCTGACCATAAAACTGGTTAGGCTAAAAATGCTACCTATCTGTGATGGCCTTCTCGAATCATCATAATCAAAGCCAGTACGTACCTCCACATCAAAGTTGGTCATGTCAGCCTTCCACTTAAAGTAATCTTGAACAGCACCCCCAAAATCTCTTGCAGCCTCATTTGAGGAAAAGCAGTGTTTCTCTCCAGCCCGGTTGCATGTGACTCTAAACTTCAGCACTTTAGGATGAGTTTCTTCTTTTTCATCCTTCTCGTCTTTGGAAGATGCCAAATCATCACCTACTAATGTTGATATCTCTTCTTTGATGGCTGGATTTTCATAATAGTCTAAGATATGGGAATCTAAGGTATTATTAGTGAATCCTTTTTTATCCTCTTTCTCATCTGCTTTGTCTCCTTGTCCATTATCAACCTTTTCTCTACCTGAATTCTGATTTATCTTTTTGCGCTTTGTTTTTTTTTTCTTGAAACTGGTGTTAATTTTCCATACTTTTAAAGGGTCTGACCATGGAAGCTTCCCAGCCAGTTCTTCAAAATCCTTGAGAACTTCTTCCTATAAAGGACAGAGAATGAAATCCATACATCTCTCTCATCACCTTCACTGAATAAATCCCTACACTTTGCCTATAGACTACATTAATCATTACATTGGGGGTGGTAGAAGTACAGAAAAGAGGAAATAAGACAATGTCTACAATTAAGGAAATTAAAATTTCATTGAAATTTAAGATAAACACAAATTAAGCAACTGAAGAATAATATTAGACCTGTAGATCAGAAGTTGGGTTTTAAGATTAAAATGTAAGCAATCAGAAACTATTAAAAATGGTTACCCCTAGGGAGGGGAAGTGGGTGGATGAAAAATGGGAGGGAAATTTACCTCTCACTGACTGACTTCCTTCTGAATTTTGTGCTATGTATACATACTACTTTTAAAAGTAACTTTCTGGGGAGCCTGGGTGGCTCAGTGGGTTAAAGCCTCTGCCTTCGGCTCAGGTCATGATCCCGAGGTCCTGGGATCGAGCCCCGCATCGGGCTCTCTGCTCAGCGGGGAGCCTGCTTCTTCCTCTCTCTCTCTGCCTGCCTCTCTGTCTACTTGTGATCTCTGTCAAATAAATAAATAAAATCTTAAAATAAATAAATGAATAAAAGTAACTTTCTTTTTTAAAAGATTTTATTTGACAGAGAGATAGAAAAGTAAGCAGAGCAGCAGGCAGAAGAAGAGAGAGAAGCAGGCTTCCTTGCGGGGCTCGATCCCAGGACCCTGGAATCATGACCTGAGCCAAAGGCAGCCGCTTAACCAACTGAGCCACCCAGGCGTCCCTAAAAGTAATTTTTTTAAAAAAGTATTATTTGTTTACTTATTTTTTTTAAGTAATCTCTATACCCAACGTGGGGCTCAAACTCATGATCCACTGAATGAGCCAACCAGGTGCCCCTAAAAAACAGTATTTTTTAAAAGGAAAAAGAAACCAGAAACAGTGAAAAATGTATCTATCCAGTTTTTTTTTTTTAATGATTTTATTTATTTATCTGACTGAGAGAGACACAGCAAGAGGGAACACAAGCAGGAGGAGTGGGAGGAGAAGCAGGCTTCCCTTGGATTCAGCAGCCCCATGTGGGTCTCTATTCCAGAACCCTGGGATTATGACCTGAGCTGAAGGCAGATGCTTAACAACTGAACCACCCAGGTGCCCCTCTATCCAGTTTCTAAATAGTACCCAGAATCTTTTTAAAAAGTAAATCTGGGTGTACCTGGGTGGCTCAGTGGGTTAAGCCTCTGCCTTTGGCTCAGGTCATGATCTCTGGGTCCTGGGATCAAGCCCCGGGTCAGGCTTTCTGTTCAGCAGGGCACCTGCTTCCTCCTCTCTCTCTGCATGCCTCTCTGCATACTTGTGATTCCTCTGTCAAATAAATAAATAAATAAAATCCTTAAAAAAAAAAAAAAAAAAAAACAACAACAACAACAAAGAAGTAAATCTGATCGGGTGCCCGTGTGGCTGAGTCAGTTGAATGGCTGTCTTTGGCTCCAATCATGGTCCTGGAGTCCCAGGATCAAGTCCCACATCAGGCTCCCTGCTCAGCCAAGAGTCTGCTTCTCCTTCTGACCCATCCTCCGCTCCTGTTCTCTCTCAAATAAATAAATAAAATCTTAAAAAAAAAAAAAAATCATGCCCTCCTTTGCTTAAAGCCTCTCCACAGCTTCCCACCGCATAAAAAATCTAAATTCCTTAAATAAGCCCAACATAATCTGACCTCTGCCTATTTTGCTTATATCACTTCAGAACTGTTCTCTCTCCCTGCCTTTTTACCTCTACTTCAAAGATACTTGCTTCATATGGTCTCTGCACTGCTCCCTTCTCATTAGTAATTTAAAAGGCATATCCTCAGAGAGACCTGCTCTTCTTAAGGCAGTCCTCTCTAGTCATTCACTTCCCATTTTATTTTATAGAGCTTAGCATTATCTGAAGTTACTAGGTTTTTGTTTTGTTCACCATCAAAGCTTCTCTCAAAAGTAGGGTGGAGGGGCGCCTGGGTGGCTCAGTGGGTTAAGCTGCTGCCTTCGGCTCGGGTCATGATCTCAGGGTCCTGGGATCGAGCCTCGCGTCGGGCTCTCTGCTCAGCAGGGAGCCTGCTTTCCCCTCTCTCTCTGCCTGCCTCTCTGCCTCCTTGTGATCTCTCTCTGTCAAATAAATAAATAAAATCTTAAAAAAAAAAAAAAAAAGTAGGGTGGAAAGACCTGACATATCCTGACCACTGCTATAAGCCAAATGTCTAAACAGTGCATGGCATACAAACAGTACTCAATAAATGGCTACTGGATAATGTGATTAAATGTTAAAATGGGTGGTGCTGGGGCACCTCAGTGGCTCAGTGGGTTAAAGCCTCTGCCTTCAGCTCTGGTCATGATCTCAGGGTCTTGGATTCGAGCCCCCATCCGGTTCCCTGCTCAGCAGGAAGCCTGCTTCCTCCTTGCTCACTGCCTACTTGTGACCTCTGTCTGTCAAATAAATAAATAAATAAATAATCTTCAAGGGGGGAAAAAAAAGGGTGGTGCAGAGCCATGCTGTCCCATTCAGGAGCCACTGGCTACATGTAGCTATTGAATGTAAAATAAGGGGACCTGGGTGGCTCAGTCATGAAGTGTTTGCCTTCAGCTCAGGTCGTGATCCCAGGGCCCTGGGTTTGAGCCATGGGTGGGGCTCCTGGCTCAATGGGAAGCCTGCTTTTCCCTCTCCCTCTGTCCCTCTCCCCTGTTTGTACACACGTTCTCTCTCTCGAATAAATACCAATCTTTAAAAATAAAAGAATAAAAATAATTTTTAAAAAATAATGTAAAATGATTTATAATGAAAAGCTCAGGGGCACCTGGCTGGTTCAGGTGGTAGGACATGTGACTCTTGATCTCTGGGTCATAAATGAGTTCAAGCTGCACACTGAGCATAGAGCTTATTTAAAACAAAAACACAAACACAAACAAACAAACAAAAACAAAAGCAAAAAAACCCCACCTCAGTTTCTCGATCACTTGAGCCACATTCACATGCTGACGCCTAGTGGTTACTATACTGGACAGTGCAGACCTAAAACATTCCAGTAAAAGAGTTCTATTGCAGAGTGCTGGTATAGACAGTATATGCCACTGATGATCAAAGTAGAAAGATAATCAGTGTTCACTGATGAAACTGAGACTTGAAATGGCGAACAGTGAAGGTTCTGATAGTAACTGAAACCTGATGAATGATGGTAAATTTCAGGTTTGGCAATTCTATCTACAATTATTTCCCTTTTATAAAGGACATCTACAGGACTTGGAGGGGGTTTTTTTGTGGTTTTTTTTTTTTAAGATTTTATTTATTTATTAGACAGACAGAATCACAAGTAGTCAGAGAGGCAGGCAGAGAGAAAGAGGAGGAAGCAGGCTCCCCGAGGAGCAGAGAGCCCGATGCGGGGCTTGATCCCAGGACCCCGGGATCATGACCTGAGCGGAAGGCAGAGGCTTTAACCCACTGAGCCACCCAGGTGCCCCAGGACTTGGAGGTTTGATATCATGGAGAACACTCAGTCCCTTTCTCTCCAGACACCATTCTAAACACTACCACCAAACAGAAATACCTCCTTTATCTTAACAGAATCTACACGATACCTAAAACCTTGAACCATAACATAACAATCTAACCTAAGAATTCCCAAGTGCAGTGAGGGTCAAAGAGAGGTGCAGGAAGACACCAGAGGGAGAATGCCCATAGATTTCAGATAAAGATTACAGCAGTCTGAAAAGCTGTAGCAAATAAACTGTTCTTTGGAATAGCAGAGAAGTATGTATACCAACAGAAGGAGCTTCCCTAGACTTCGGTTTGTACCAAGAACAAGCAAGGGAGAAAATGGAGGCTAAACAAAGAATCTTACAGACACGCTCTATTTGTCGTGTTGATAAGGCAGAGCTGCTGAGAGATGTTTTACATTGTAAATAACCCCTAAGCTGCTGATCTCTTCAGGCTAGAGAGAAGTACTGGTTAAAAGAATTTTTGCAATAATATGGAAATTGTACCTCAATAAAGCTATTTAAAAAAAGACGGAAGAGAGACCTCATTCACCTACAACCCTTTGTCAGAAGGAACTTAACAGCAAAGCAGGGGAATTTCTTGCTGGCCTGAATAGTTCCTGGTTTCTCCCACAGGAGCCTCCTATCAATAGCAGGTCCAGGAGGAACTTCCTCATTCACAGCTGAGCAATCATCAAAAGTTATCAGCATGCAATTTATATGAACATAAGAAAGGACAAAGGAGGAAAGGAACAGAAAAACAAAGAGCAGACAAAAAACAGTGACCAGAAAGCGCCACAGAGCAGTTGAAAACTGATCAAACATATTGACATGACAGAAAAAAAATGGAATGAGGAAATACCTTGGTAAAATAAGAGCTCCAAGCAGAGATATAAAAGCAGAAAGAAGATGAAGTAAGCCACCATAAAAAGATGAAACAGGAGCTTGTAGAGTTCAAAGAATCAAGTGGAATAAAAAAATAAAACTCCTGCAAAAATAAAGACCATACTGAAAGCACCACATACAAAAGACACTGCTGAAAACACAAGGATGTGGAGAAAGGTTAAGAAAATACAATGGAAGCGGGCAAAAAGTAAAAAAAAGATTAAAGAAAATCTTAAAACATGAAAGAAAGTCAAGAGATTCTACAAATGTGTAACTGATTTATCTGCAAAGAAAAGATCTGAGATAATGAAAAAAAAAAACTTAGGGGTACCTGGCTGGCTTAGCTGGTAGAGCATGCAACTCTTGATCTCAAGGTTGTGAGTTTAAGCCCCACACTGGGTGTAAAGCTTACTTAATAAAAAAAATAATAATTCAAGAAAAATTTCAATAAATGGATGTGGATATGAACTCTTCTATAAACTGACATGTCTTGACAAGGAATTATTGACAATGAGACACAACCTGATCAACTTGTAAAACTTCAGAGATTAAAAATAAAATCTGGACATGATGCAAAAATATAAAGAAAGCAACAAGTAAGGGGGAAAAAACCAAGATGGCTTCAGAATTTTCCATGGCAATTTTTTTTTTTTTAAGATTTTATTTATTTATTTGACAGACAGAGATCACAAGTAGGCAGAGAGGCAGGCGGTGGGGGACGGGGGGTGGGGGGCAGTGTTGCAGGAAGCAGGCTCCCCGCTGAGCAGAGAGCCTGACGCAGGGCTCGATCCCAGGACCCTGGAATCATGACCTGAGCCGAAGGCAAAGGCTTTAAACCACGGAGCCACCCAGGCACCCCTATGGCAACATTTAATGCTAGAAGATAAAGAATACTGCCTACAATATTTTCCAGGAAGAAAAGCATGACTCCAAATTTTATACTTAAAGCTATTCATCAAGCATAAAGCTGAAAAAGAATCATTTCTGAACTAATGCCATTTAAGAGATAAAAACAAAACAAAACATAATAGGGGTGGGTGCCTGGTGGCTCAGAGGTTGGGCCTCTGCCTTCGCTCGGGTGGTGGTCTCCAGGTCCTGAGATCTAGCCCGGTATCTAGCCCGGTATCATGGGTTCTCTGCTCAGCGGGGAGCCTGCTTCCCCCTCTCTCTCTGCCTGACTCTCTGCCTACTTGCGATCTCTCTCTGTCAAGTAAATGAATAAAATCTTTAAATTAAAAAAAAGAAAGAAAGAAAACGGATTATTAGTACAGGCAGAATCTGTCATTTGTAAATATCACAAATTGGATTTTAGTTAGAGGAGGAAGGAAAGAAAAGATGCTGACATCTTCCTCTGTAAAGAGATTAAAGGATAGACGTTAAAGCTGCTAAGCAAATATATTTAAAAGAACCGGGGTTGGGGCACCTCAGTGGCTCATTTGGTTAAGCTTCTGACTCTTGATTTCATCTCAGGGTCATGAGTTGAAGCCCCATGTTGGGCTCCATGCTGGGTGTGGAGCCTACTTAAAAAAAAAAAAATAATAAATAAATTTTTAAAAGCACAGGGGTCAACACTAAGAAAAAAATAAAACTGGAGGGTGAAAAGGAAGGAGGGGAGATGTGGAAAATATGCCAACTTCATCACTGCTCTTAGTAGGGATTAAAAAAATACTAAACAGTAGTTTAAGTTGTAGTTATAGTAACAGCTAGAAACCTTACAGCCGGATTTCAGCACCAAACAAAACAAAAACGAAAACAAAACCTTCCAAACTAGTATAAAACAATCTGTAAAAATGCAAAGAAAACACATAGAGAAACTTAAAATAAGAAAAAGCAGAATGTGTGTAACATAAATGTGACAGAACCAAGACTAAACATTTCTGACTTAGCAATAAGTACTGGTAAGATTAACTACCTTTTTAAACAGAAAAATGACCCACAGATTGAATAGATATATGGATATATAAAGGATATCTGCTGAACCACTGTAAGAGCAAGAGTATGAAAAACCCTAAAGTCCTAAATGAGAATGTTACATTATGATGTAGTGAAATCCAACATGACATTGGCATGATCTTCAAGATATAGGAGAAAAGGCAGAGCACAAAACAGTATGTATGGCTTGCTTTAATTTGTCTAAGTACATAAAATGCACATATTTATAAAATATCTCTAGAGGGATAGCCAAGAAATTGGTGGTAGAAGTTGTTGCCTCCAGGGAGGGAACTGGATGGTTTGGAGATAGAGGAACAAACACTTTTCACTGCATTATCCTTTGGATCTTTATAATTTTGCTCGAAGTACATGTATTACCCAGTTTTAAAAACAACCCATATAAAGCATAGATATTACCTTTTTTTAAAATAGGTTAATCAATTCATGATACCTGAATATCTCTCTATAGACCAATAAGAATACTAGTTAACATGCTACTTATAAGATATGGGAAAGTATAATGCCACAAACAATGAAATTGGTGGGCAACAGAAAGCAAGAAGCAAATATTTAAAAACAAGGGTATGGGAAAAAACAAGAACAACAACAACAAAATCAAAAACCACACACACACACGAAAAAATAAAAACAAGAGTATGGGGATACGTTGCAATTTACATAAAGGGAAAGGCTTAACAATATTTCATGGTCTCATACATGCCCTTGCACAGATCTGAAAATCTACCTTAATCCTTGCTGTTCTTCTTTTGGGACTTCCACCAGCAAACTCTTTTGCAGTTATTTACAAAGCAATTCTGAAAAGCTGGCTCATGTAGAACCATTACATAGTATCAAATTCACCTCCAAGTGGAGCTCAAAACCATCCAAAATAATTCAAACTCTAAGATGCCAAAACATAGGAATTTAAGAAAATATTAACAAGGGCCAGAATTTAAGATGGAACTTTACAGGGTTTTTATTTTTTTTTATAGTTTTTAAAAATGCCCATTAGCATTTACTCATGTATAGAATTGGCTATTAAAATTTCCAAATACTAAACAGCAAAAATTTTCAGTAGCCTTCCTGTTATGTTCCAGTTTTACTGATATGATTCAGTTGACAATGATTATCAGAAGTCTGAAGGATTATAATGCTAGTATTGAAAGTTACATTTTTAATTAATACAATTTTAATCTATTTTTAGCCTGAATTCTTTTAGGTCGGGTTTTATTTTTTCTAGACTGGCGGGTTCATATCACTTCGATTGGTTACTGAATAATGCTTTGGAAATCAACCTGTTGCCAGTAAATAAAAACTAGAGAACTAGGCAGTATATCATAGATTTTAAAAATACACTGTTTCTAATATAGGCAATAAACCACAGAAAGAAAGTTTTCAAGCATCTGATTCTGGAAATCTGGCCAAAAAATAATGTGGAGAAATACTAAGGCCTTACTGCAATCTATATTTCAATCTTCAACTTAGTTAGCATATCAATATTTAGGAATCAGATGCTAAATACAAATTGGAAACAGAGCCATTGTCTTAAAAAGTGAAGGAGTTTTTAGATATTATTTTAGTTTTATTTTTTAAAAAAATGAAGTTAGAGAAGAAAGCAGGGCAAAAGCAGAACTGTGAGAGAAGTGTTATATGTAGATGATTCAGTCACTTAATCTTTGATTCATAGTCTGGAAGCAATTCTATTTGAAACCGTATATATAAGCAAAACTAATCTAAAGTATATACCTTTTTGTAATAAAATCAAACTATTTTGTTTCTTATACAATTTGATATTTTACTATATTGACTTTTGTTAACTTATTTTTTGTTATTCTTTCATCTTTTACAAAAGAGATGTAACTGACATACAACATTATTTTAGTTGCAGGTGTACAACATGATGATTTAGTATTTGTATATATTGCAAAATGACCACCACAATGTCTAGTAAACATCTACCACCCTACACAGTTATAAAAATTTATCATGTGATGAAATCTTTTAACATCTACTCTATTAGCAACGTGCAAATATGCAGAACAGTATCATTATTATAGTCATCATGCTATACATTACATCCCCAGGACTTACTTATTATATAGTTTTAAGTTTGTACCTTTTGACCCTCTCCCATCTGTTTTGCCCACTACTCACAATACTGATTTAAAAAAAAAAAACAACTCTTGGCTGGGGTGCCTGGGCGGCTATCAGTGAAGCATCCAACTTGATTTCAGCTGGGGTCATGATCTGAGGATTATGGGATCAGGCCCCACATGGGACTTTGTGCTCAGCGGGGAGTTGGCTTGAGGTTCTCTCCCTCCCTCTCCCTCTGTCCCTCCTCCCCCACTCTCTACCCCCTCTCAAATAAATCTTTAAAAAAATAAAATATAGGGACGCCTGGGTGGCTCAGTTGGTTGGACAACTGCCTTCGGCTCAGGTCATGATCCCGGGGTCCCGGGATCGAGTCCCACATTGGGCTCCCAGCTCCATGGGGAGTCTGCTTCTCCCTCTGACCTTCTCCTCGCTCATGCTCTCTCTCACTGTCTCTCTCTCAAATAAATAAATAAAATCTTAAAGAAAATAAAAATAAAAATAAAAAATAAATAAAATATAAAAACTTTTAGAATGAGCAGTCACAAATTTCTCATTTTTATATAAAATCCTCCCAGTATTCTATAATATATATGCAGTAGTAATGCTAAATGATAGAATGCAAAATGTGGGAATAATCTCTTTGGGGAAGAAGGCTGAAAGTCAGCTACTATGTTTGGGAAAACTCACCTTTGTTTCTTTGAACTGGTAATCTTTAAACTCCTTAACAACCACAAATAAGTTATCAACTGATCTCAGACAATGAACCTGGAGAAGGGGAAAAAAATGTTAGAAACAAAGTCCTAAAAAAGCTTTTGAATCACATGAAATATCAACACTTAAATATAAAAAATTAGGTAAAACATTTTAAGAAGCTAATACCTATAATGTGTAGTTTAAATTTTTCCCATCTCCCCAGTCTCCCATGCTTTTGGTTACCCATTAGCTTCTATTCCCCTACAGAAATGTAAGAAGGAAGACGGTAGGATAGCTTGAAGGGCTACCAGGGAAACACAGGTTTAGGGGAGAAAGGAAGATAAATAAAGACAAGTGGTGCTTTATCATATTTCCCTCATGGCTCCCTAGGGTACACTGTAGAGTGCAGTGGTTAAGAGCACAGGGTTTGAGGTCCAGCTGTGCTTACTAGCTGAGCAACCCTGCGGAAGTTACTTATTCCTAAGCCTAATAATTAATGAGAATAAAAGCTCTATCTTCACAAAGCAGCTGAGGTTATTAACTAAGATACTGGGTGGAAAACATTTGCTTGCCAATTCATCCCCCAAATATTTACTGGGTGTCTACTATATGCCAGACACTAAGAAACTGGGAGGTATCAGCCCAAGAAACCCCAAAGAATTCCTGCTCCCATGATGCTTATGTGGTAATGAGATATTAGTTAGCTTTTATTCAAGTGGGATGGCAGTTTGCTGAGCACTTTTCCCTTTCAGTGGTTCCTAATTACTTCTGAGCAAGAATTTCCTTGACATATACTAAAAGAAAAATCTCTCCTTTATGCTTCACCACCAAAGTCTAAACTTCAGTTAGATGTTAAAGTAAATAAATTCAAGGAAATCTGATATTCAGAATTTCTTCAAAAGTCACATAGGATTCTTTCTGGTGAAATTCATTCTCAGGAAATATTAGGATCACTTCTAAAACCACAGAAAACCTACTAGTCAAACTTACAGATCAGTACTGAATGGAAAATGCAGTAATACTTTAAAAATCACCAAATGTGAGGCAGAGCAAAGAAAAGCAAAAAGGATTCAAGAGGGATCAGTAAGGCAGAAAATAATTGTAAAATGACCTTTCTAGAAAACTATTTTAAATATTGCTTCATTCAAACCTGAGCCAGACTTTCCACTGAAATGTCAAAATATATCTTGCCCCGGTCTCTGCTGATTTTGCATGATGACCCCAATTTCTCTCTCACTTCATCTGCAGCTGTTTGCTCAAAACCAGTAGGTACAGTGGCTCCAATAGTGACTTGGAGGTGCTCAGACTCACTTCTGGGACCACTTTCTGTCACTTGTATAGCTCTCCAGTTCTCATGAAGGTTCACATCCATAAGCTGCTTAGTGGCTTCTTGAACATCAGACATGTTGGCAGTGCTTCAAAGATGCCTACAGTCCCCTTAAAAGCAGTACAGAAAAGAAAAAGAGATAATGCCTAAACATTATCACCTCATATTTCAACTATAATTAAAAAACACCTACTTTCTGGGCACCTGGGTGGCTCAGTGGGTTGGGCGCCTGCCTTCAGCTTGAGTCATGATCCCAGGGTCCTGGGATCGAGCCCCTCATTGGGCTCCCTGTTCCCAGGGAGTCTGCTTCTCCCTCTGCCCCTCCTCACTGCTCATTCGTACTTTCTCTCTCTCAAATAAATAAATAAAATCTTTAAAAAACAAAACAAAAACAAAAAACAAAACACCTGCTTTTGAGGGCTATTAGAATAACAAGGCAACACAACCACACAGCCATATGCAGTCAACACCCGTCAATCAATATTCACTGACGATGAAAGGATTGAAGAACATGGGCACAGAGGACCAGATGTAAAAACTGTGATATTATTTAAAAAGCAACATAGATGCTAAGGAAGAAAAGGAGACAGAGAAGTAGTATTTTCACAGCATGCTATGTCTGGTTTGGGACCACCTGTGTTGATAACAGCCACCTCACAGAGTTAATTCCCCAAAAGAGGCTGCAAGAACACACTCAAATACGTTTCTACATCCAGCCCTTTTTCAGTTAGTAGTTAAGAACTACTACCGGGCTTTGGAACCACAGACATGCGTCTGAATTCTTGCCCTCACCATTCACAGGATGAATGGCCCAAAACAAGTTCATTCTCCTATGCATCAATTTCCTCATCTGTAAAAACGAGAATTAATACCTCTCTTCTAGAGTTGTTGGGAGACTTGAGAAGCGCATACTGCCAGGCCCATGATTAAAACTTTCTAAGCGAGTATCTTCTTCCTTGGAAATGGACAGTGAATCATGCATTTAAAAAAGATTTACATCCACGATCTAATCTGGGAACCATGGAGTGGCAACGGTATTGTGAAATATCTGTTAACAGTGAGCCAAATTTCCTGTCTATAAGCGCGGGGTGGGGACGGCAGCGGAATTTACAGAGGTGGGTAGTGGGGATCAACAGCGCTCACTAGATTTCAAAGGTTGTGTGACCCAGAACAACACAAGCAGGCAGAGCACCTACACTGTTCTTGCTCTGTGACCGGGCAGGCGACAGTGTATATAACACTAATAAAAGTCAGTTCCAGCCCCGAAGGAGCTCATAATCCCCGTGAATACGACTTCCATCTCCTAAATAAAGCAGCTTGAGCCCACGAAAGTCATATCCCGCCCAGGGTCAGAGAGAGCCGATCAGTGGCGCAGGCTGGAATGTGTCTCTCGACTCACACCCTCCGCCCCAGAGACAGGAATCCCAGGGTGCGGGTGAAGGCCTAGAAGAAGCAACCAAAAAAGCTCCGCAACAGGTTCGGGCTAAAGTCCAGTTCGGTGTTGGCCAGGGTCGTAAGACAAAGGTCGTCCCTCCCTCCCGATGGACAGCGGCGCCACACCCAGCCACTCCCACCCGCCGCCCGGTTACCGGCCACCAGCGCAGACCCTTCTCGCTCCGGAACCCCGCCAGGCCCAGCGCGCTGAGGTCACGCCGCCGGAAGCCGCCTCAACTTCCCCGGAAACGGAAGTTAGGCTGCGCGGTCCCAGATGCTCAGATCTGGGGAAGGGCGCTCGCGAAAGGTCAGGGAGAGAAGAACATGCGCATTACGGTTTGTGCTCGGTGGCGCCGCTTGTGGGGTAGTCGGCCGTAGCAGCTGGGGCTAGGCTCGTCTGCAAGCTGAACCTGGAGAGCCCCAGAGCTCGTGGCCTGTTAACATAGTAGCTAACTTTTACAGCGTGCTTAGCCGTGCCAGGTACTGAGTAAGCGCTTCACACGCGTCATTTCCTTTGCTCCAACAGCTCTTTGAAGTAGCACGGACTATCCCAGTTTTATAAAGTCGAAAAAAGTGAGACTCAAAGAGGTTACATATCTTGCTCAAACTGTCAGGCGCAGCATTTTGGAAGCAGAACTGGGTCTTGAATCTGGATAGTGTGACTCCAGAATGCTTCCTCATCACGTCTGACCCAGTGTTGTTGAAACTAGTCTCTTAGTTAAAATTGTCTTCAGTACTTCTGTCCAATTGCACTCTTGATTACTTAATACTATTCTCTAAATACATATATTTTTGAGTATTTATTTATTAGAGACTGAGTTGGGGAGAGGCAGACAGAGAGGGAGAGAGAATCTCAAAACTCCACTGTCTGTAGCCCCTTCGAGGGGCTGGATTTCACACCCTGAAATCATGATCTGAGCGGAAATCAAGCGTGCTGTGTAGGGAGTAAGCCACCCAGGCTCCCCTAAATACATGTTTTTAATTTATTTTAGAAGGCGCCTGCCTTCAGCTTGAGTCATGATCCCAGGGTTCTGGGATAGAGCCCCACATCGGGCTCCCTGCTTGGCAGGAAGCCTGCTTCTCCCTCTCCCACTCCCCACTGCTTGTATTCCCTCTCTCGCTCTCTCTCGCTCTCTCTGTGAAATAAATAAATAAAATCTTAAAAAAAAAAAAGAAACGCGTGCAACTCAACAACAACAAAACACCCCAATTTTACAAAGGGCTATGGCTTGATTATCTCTCCAAATAAGATACATTTATGGACAACTGTCACATGAAAAGATGCTCTACATCATTAGAGAAATGTAAATTAAAACCAAAATGAGGGGCATCTGGGTGGCTCACTCAGTTAAGCATCTGCCTTAGGCTTAGGTCATGATCCTAGGGTCCTGAGATCCAACCCCAGTGGGCTCCCTGCTCAGCTGGGAGCCTGCTCCTCTCTTCCACTTGTGCTCTCTCACTCTCTCAAATAAATAAAATCTTTTTAAAAAATGAAATACATACTTTGGTGGGTAATTTTTTTTTTTAATGGGCAGTTAAAAGTTCCGTATAGAGCAATGGAACACTTACATGTTGCTGGTGGGAATGCAAAATGATACAGCCACTTTGGAAAACAGTTTTGCCTTTCTTCAGAAAGATAAACATAATTACCACATGACCCAGCAATTCTGCTCCTAGAGAACTGAAAAACAGATGTTCAAAAAAAACTTGGACATGATATGCCTGCAGCATTATTTGTAATAGCCTCAAAGTGGAAACTCAAATATTCATCAGCTGATGAACATAAAAAACATAATTTATATATCCATACTGTGGAATATTATTCAGTCATAAAAAGGAATGAAGTACTGTACTGATTCATGCTACGAAATGGGTAAATCTTGAAAACATTATGCTGTGTGAAAAAAACAGCGCCAAAAGACCACATATATGATTCCCTTAATATGAAATTCCAGCAAAACCAATATAGAGAGACAGAAAGATTAATGGTTGTTTAGGGCTAGAAAGAGTGAGGACATCGGTGGTGATAGCTAAAAGGAATGGGTTTTTTTGAAGAGGGAATGAGAATGTTGTGGAATTATATAGTAATGATGGTTGCACAACATGGTGAATATACTAAAAAACTGAGTTGTGGGGCGCCTGGGTGGCTCAGTGGGTTAAGCCTCTGCCTTCGGCTCAGGTCATGATCCCAGGGTCCTGGGATCGAGGCCCACATCGGGCTCTCTGCTTAGTGGGGAGCCTGCTTCCCTCTCTCTCTCTGCCTGCCTCTCTGCCTACTTGTTCTCTCTCTCTCTGTGTGTCAAATAAATAGATGAGATCTTTAAAAAAAACAAAAACTGAGTTGTACAGTTTAAAACTTTTAAAATAGTGAATTTTGTTTGAATTTTATCTCAAAGGAAACTTTGGTCTCATGGGAAATTCATCTGCAGTTTCCTTTGATGGAAAATGATAATGAGTTGTTGCAACAGGCACCTGGGTGGTTCAATCAGTTAAGCATCTGCCTTCGGCTGGGGTCTTGATTTCTTGGGGTCGTGAGATCGAGCCCCATGTCAGGCTGTCTGCTCAGCAAGGGGCCTGCTTCTCCCTCTCCCCGCCATTCGGCCTACTTGTGTGCTCTCTCTCTCTCTGCCGAATAAATAAATACAATCTTTAAAAAGAGTTGTGGATGACTAGGCAGCTCAGTTGATTAAGCCACTGCCTTCGGCTCAGGTCATAATCCCAGGGTCCTGGGATAGAGTCCCACATTGGGCTCCTTGCTCAGCTGGGAGCATGCTTCTCTCTGCCTCTGCCTGCCACTCTGCCTGCTTGTGCTCTCTCTCCCTCTCCCTCTCTCTCTCTCTCTCTGAAAAATAAATAAATAAGTAAAATCTTAAAAAAAAAAGAGTTGTCGCAAGATTTAAATGAGATTAACATGTTACCAGTCTCATAATTGAAGTAGACAATGCCCCTAAGATTAATACAATGAAAATTAAAAAAGGTTATTGAAATCCTGGCCAGATAACTGTTCCCTATGAAAGGCTCTTAGTAACCTTTAAATGTAAGGCCCATTCTCTATTCTTTAAAAGGATAAATTATCAAGTATTAGAGATAAACTAGGACTATATGAGGCTTTCTTTTTTTTAATTTTTTTATTAATGTATAATGTATTATTAGCCCCAAGGGTACAGGTCTATGAATTGCCAGGTTTACACTTCATAGCACTCACCATAGCACATACATTCCCCAATGTCCATAACCCAATCACCCTCTCCCTAGGTCCTTACCCCTGGCAGCCCTGAGTTTGTTTTGTGAGATTAAGAGTCACTTATGGGGACGCCTGGGTGGCTCAGTTGGTTAAGCAGCTGCCTTCGGCTCAGGTCATGATGCCAGCATCCTGGGATCAAGTCCCACATCGGGCTCCTTGCTCAGCAGGGAGCCTGCTTCTCCCTCTGCCTCTGCCTGATACTCTGTCTGCCTGTGCTCCCACGTGCTCTCTCTCCCTCTCTAACAAATAAATAAAATCTTTAAAAAAAAAAAAAAGAGTCGCTTATGGTTTGTCTTCCTCCCGATCCCATCTTGTTTCATTTTTTCCTTTCCTACCCCCCAAACCCTGCACTTTGCCTCTAAACTTCCTCATATCAGGGAGATATGATAATTGTCTTTCTCTGATTGACTTATTTCATTCAGCATAACACCCTCTAGTTCCAAGGGCAAGATTGCATTCCCTTTCATGGCTACATAGTATTCCATTGTGTGTGTGTGTGTGTGTGTGTGTGTGTGTGTGTGTATCACATTGTATATATATACCACATAGTATTACATCGTATATATATACCACGTCTTCCTTATCCATTGCCTGTTGATGGACATCTAGGTTCTTTCCATAGTTTGGCTATTGTGAACATTGCTGCTATAAACATTTAGATGCATGTGCCCCTTCAGATAACTACATTTGTATCTTTAGGGTAAATACCCAGTAGTGCAATTGCTGGGTCGTAGGGTAGCTCTATTTTCAACTTTTTGAGGAACCTCCATGCTGTTTTCCAGAGTGGCCGAACTAGCTTGCATTCCCACCAACATTGTAGGAGGGTTCCCCTTTTATATGAGGCTTTCTTGACCTAATGAGAGGGATTAAAATATTGAAAAGATTCTCTCCACCTGATTTAGTGTTATTTAATGCATACCTTTATACTATCTAAAATCATTTCCGGGGCACCTGGGTGCCTTAGTCAGTTAAGCATCCAACTCTTTTTTTTTTTTTTTTTAGATTTTTAAATTTATTCATTTCAGACAGAGAGAGAGAGGAAGAGAGCATAAGCTGGGAGATAGGCAGAAGCCAAGGGAGAAGCAGACTCTCTGCAGAGCTGGGAGCCAGACACGGGGCTCAATCCCAGGACCTGGAGATCATGACCTGAGCTGATGGCAGACATTCAACCATCTGAGCCACCCAGGCACCCCAAGTGTCCAACTCTTGATTTCAGCTCAGGTCATGGTCTCAGGGTCTTGAGATCAAGCCCTGTGGTGGGCTCCTCACACGGTGGGGAGTCTGCTTAGGATTCTCTCTCCCTTTCCTCCCTCCGCTTCTCCCCCTGCTCTCTCTCTCTCTCTAAAAAGTAAGTAAGTCTTAAAATAAAATCATTTCATATAAACAGATCTCATACTTGGGGAACGTTGCTCTAAAACATTATCTGCCTGTGTCATGGTAGGTGTCATTTAAAAATGACAGAATTTATTGAGCATCTGTTATTATGTGTCAGACATTCTTGTAGGCACTAGCGATAACAGCAGAGAAAAATTATCTAGATCCTAATGAAAAATAGAGACAATACAAGGAACATGTAGCATCCTGGTATGATAAGTATAATGGAGAAAAACTAAGCAAGCTGGGGGAATGGAGAGTGCTGGAGAGAAGGAGGGAAATGCTTATTTTATATCAGTTAGTTGGGAAAGGTCTCATTGATGCGGTGACAAAGCAGAGCCAGAAAAAAATGAGGGAACAAGACATTTGGATATCTGGGGGAAAAGCATTCCAGGCAGAGGGCAGGCATATGTTCCAAATGGTCTAGGAAGATCCAGGAGGCCAGTGTGGCTGGGGAGGAGTGAAAGAGGGGTAGAGAGGATTAGATGGGGTGGGTATATCATATAGGCCAATGTTTTAGAAATTATCACACATTCAAAAAGGATCACTCTGGCTTCCGAATGTGCAAGGATGGAAGCAGTTATCAGGCTATTTCAGTGGTGCGAATGAGAAATACTGACAGTTCAAACTAGGATATTAGGGACGGGTATGGTGAGAATTGTCAGATTCTGGTGTATTTTGAAGGATGACCTGTCATTGCTGATGGATTGAATGTGGTTTTGAAAAGAAGGTAAAGAACAGGAAGTTTGGGGGAATGCATGCTGAAGAACTCCCACTAAAATGCTGTGAAGAAAGTAAAAATGGACACATTTGCTCTTTAAAGTTCTGATTCTGATTTATTGCAGAGAGTAATGGTATTTTGGCTTATGTCAGAAAAACCCTGGTATCTGCTGTAAAAAGTATTGACTAAAGTGGATCCTTGCTCCAAGATGCCAGTTTTGGATAAGTGACACATACATGTAGAAATAGAAGCTTCTAATTTCTTTCTAACAGTAGTGTCACATTAAACTAAAGTGACCTCTATGTAAATAAGCAAATGATTAAATTAGATAATTTCCATCAGATATAGTGACACAAATTAGGAATTCGGTGTTAGTAGTTCCCATGAGCCCAGATACCTATTTTACCCTAACCGCTGTCTATTCTTGCCTATTCTTTTTTTTTTTTAAGATTATTTATTTATTTGAAAGAAAGAGAGCACAAGCAGAGGAAAGGGCAGAGGGAGAAGCAAATACCCCACTGAGCAGGGAGCCTGATGTGGGGCTCATTGTGGGGCTCCATCCGGGGACTCTGGGATCATGACCTGAGCGGAAGGCAAATGCTTAACTGACTGAGCCACCCAGGAACCCCATATTTGTGCTTATTCTTAAGGCTAAAACAGAGTCATGGTTAGAAAGTCAAATAGTATAGCCACTCCCCCGCCCAGCCCCTTGCTTTGCTCTTTTACAGAACCAAGAATTACTAACTACTTGTTCCTTTAGTTCACATAGTGACTTCCTTCATGTCTCTAAATAGCCTGCTTATAGTGCTGTTGCTTGCATTTTCAATTTTGGTCATTATCTACAGACTCTGTTAGGGTACTTGAGGCTTAGCATATTAATATCCCCACCATCCCACTTCCCTTTCTTTTCTCTTCCCATTAAAGTTACAATCCAATACAGGGGGTGTCTGGCTGGCTTAGTCAGAAGAACATGCAACTGTTGATCTTGGGGTTGTGAGTTCAAGCCCTATGGGGGGTGTAGAGATTACTTTAAATAAATAAATAAATGTTGCAATCTGATATACTTTGTTCCTCTATGTTAAATTTATTGGGTGAATTTAAGTAAAATATTAAACATCTTTTTGTTTTATCAACTATAGACAGCATCTCTTGATCCCCCACACTGTAAGATGAGGGTTTTGTCAGCACTCCTGGCCTTTTCTCTACCTGTTCTTCTGTCTTTGTGCTTCCCAATCTAGTTTGTTAAAAGAGGATTCCATTTAGCAGGTTGGAATCCTGTGGAGATGTAATTGAAAGAAATGGGGGGAGGGGGGGGAAGAAGGGAGGTCCCTACACCTGCTTCTCATTCAGTAAACTACTGAAATTCCATCTTCCCCAAGAAAACCTTTTGGACATTACTGGGAAATGAGTGATGTGTCTACAGTCGTATTCACAAAATGATAGCCTGGGAGTCCATGAACTCTTAACCCAACAGACCTTTGGCCTGTTGGCTGTTAACAACCAGAGGGGAAAACAATCAGCCTTGGCCATGCCCTAAACAAGCTGAGGTTTATTTACTTTTCCCATGCCCTTTCAAACCAAAGGCTATAAAACTGCTTTAGTAGTGTAACTCCTGTGAGAACTCTCTGATGGAATTAGTGACATCACCGTGAATTTTCAAGAGAATGTATGTGAAATTTATTGTTCACCTTGAACTTCATATAGATAGGTAAATTGATTCAAAAGCAAGTCATTCACTTTGAAAGGAACTGTATCTTGGCTGTAATTGAGATTACAAGGGTTGGGGGGCAGAGAGATGGTAATGAGCTAGGAAGCAAAACATTGCTGCCACCTAGTGGTTATTCATTCTGAAACACTGCAGTTCTTTAAAAGCACAAACAGAGTAGGAACTAAGTTAGTACAGGAGACGCCCAGCAAAGGTCCCCAACCAGGGAAGCTTCCATTTTCTCCTCCCCTGTTAGAAAAAGATGTTAGTGAACCTTGCGCAAATGGTCAGAGGCAAAACAAGGTATTAATGGGATTAGCCTGTGAGAGGCTGCTCCTTTTGTGGAAGCGAAGAACAGAACACTGACAAAGGCAAACTGTTGTAGGTCAACACGGGCAGCCACCAGATCTCTAGCATGAAGTGGCAGCTCCAAAAGGAAGCAGGAGGTGCAAGAAATGAACAGAGAGGGACCAACCACAGTGGGGCAGGCCCCCTCAGAACTAGTCACTGCTGCAGCAGCACGGGTCCAGAGGCACAGCAAAATTAGAGCCAAGACCAGCAGGGATAAAGTTGATCAAGTCACATAGACTCAGGATCACTGGTCAGCAACAGCTCTGGATACTGTGGTTGAAACCGTACTACTGCCTGATTTAGAGTAAATTACTCAGGGCATTCAGGGATCAACAAAAGTAAATAAGGCTACTTCATAGTAGTCCTGTGGATATAGATATTGTTATCAGCCCTGTTCTACAGATAATGAACCTGAGGTTAAGTCACTAGCCCAAAGTCACAGAACTAATGAGACTTAGAACCAAGATTTGAACCAAAGAAGTTTAACCCCAGGGTCTGAGCTCTTAACTACAATGATTTCCTGCTTCCCTCAGGGAGAGGAACAAGGGTTAACTCCTCTAACTCTACTGAATGCCGTATTGAAGGAGGGTTGTGAATTAGAACTCTAAAAATGGCTTGGATCTGGTCCTAGATCTGTCACCGACTTGCAGGAGGGCACTTAACTTTTCAGGTATTAAGTTTCCTTACTTATAAAATAGGGACATAAAGGAGACTATTTCATAAGTTGCTTTGCAGATTCATTGAGATAATACACAGTTTCTGGCATGTGGCAAATAAGATAGCTTGCCTACAAAGATGATTGCCAACAGTTTTCATAATTGTCAGTACTACTACTCTTGTCTACGAGAGGTGGAATCTATTTCCCTTCTCCTAGAATCTGGGCTGAGCTTATGACTTGCTTTGACCAGTGGAATGTGGCAGGTATGTTATTGGCTAGTTCTAAGCATATGTCTTAAGAAGACTGTCTTGTTCTCTTGGATCATTTGTGCCACTAGGTAAGGAAGCCCAGCCTAAGCCCTGGCTCAAGCCCAGCCATGAGTGTACCAAGTGAGATCAGAATTCTGACCTGCTAAAGTACAGAATTATGAGAAATAGATCATTGTTGGGGCACCTGGGTGGCTCAGTCGGTTAAACATCTGACTTCAGCTCAGGTTATGAGCTAAGATCTTGGGATAGAGGCCCTAAGGCTCCCTGCTCAGCAGGGAGTCTACTTATCCCTCTCCCTCTTCTCCTCCCCCTGCTTGTGCTCTCTCTCTCTCTCTCTCAAATAAATAAGTAAAATCCTTTTAAAAATTAAAAGAAATAAATTACTGTTGTTAAACTACTAAGTTTTGGAATAGTTTGTTATGCACCAAATAGAAAGTCCTCAGTAAATAGTATCTGTTAGTATTATAATTGGTGCTGGTGAGGGATTCAGCCAAATATCTGATCGACCTTTTCTTAGGTCACTGATATCTCTTCTCTTTCACTGGAATAGTCTGGGAGACACAAGAGATATATATGCTGACAAACACTGTTTATTACAAATATGTCTTATCTTTTCTTTTAAACCAGAAAATTGCTGGGTATCAGCTCAGAGAGACTTGGTTAGCATTTCAAATTGCTATATACATTTGAGATAATATAGAAACATATTTCTTCACATTTACAATTCATACTTTTCACTAGATCGGTTATGGTGGGACCTTCCAAAGCCTTTACGTTGGAGGGTTCGAGGCACAAACAGAGACTTGTCCTTTGAATCCAACATCTCAAAGCCCTGAGGATGATTCTTTAACTTTCCATCTCCTTTTTCTCTCCTTCCCTAAATCCTCTCTTTTTCTGTCTGTACATGTCTTTGCCTTCTTTCTGTGCCTTTCCTATCTCTTTTCCTTATTGTGACAATTAAGTAAGCTTTTCCCTACCAAAATGTAAGCTCTGAGAATGGGGAAATTTTTTTATCCATTTTGCTCTTTACAGAGCATTTTTTATTTAGAACAATGCCTGGCACACAGAAGGCCTGCAGTGAATGTGTACTGAATGACTTAAATAATGTGTGTGAAAGCCCCGAGAACAGTGTCCGGCCTGGAGTAGATGATACTCCATACCCATAACCTGTGGCGGTTCAGTGCTGCTATAAATGCGACCATTCACATTTGTTTTTTTTTTTTTCTTTTTTTTAAGATCTTATTTATTTATCTGACAGAGATCACAAGCAGGCAGAGAGGCAGACAGAGAGAAAGGAGGAAGCAGGCTCCCTGCTGAGGAGAGAGCCCGATGCGGGGCTCGATCCCAGGATCCTGAGATCATGACCTGAGCCGAAGGCAGCGGCTTAACCCACTGAGCCACCCAGGCGCCCCTCACATTTGTTTTTAAAAATGTTTTATATTTTTAGTCTTCCTCCTTTCTCTTTCCACATTATTCCTTTCTTCTTATCTTTTTTTTTTCCCCCCTGTCATTGCATCTTCTGTCCTGCCCTTACTTGTGGCCTGCCTAGGACCCTCATAAATGTTTTGCCTTCACTCAGAGGATGCGCAGAGAAGAGGTTTTAGAACTTTGTCTTGGGTGAAATAGAATTACTTGTGATTCACAGCTGACCTAGGATTACACAGAAAGTTTTGCTGTTGAGGTGAGCCCGATTTTGGTGTTACTAAATATTTTAACCAGGGGCCTTGGTTATGGAGAAGAGCAGGCTTATTAAGTAACAGCCGAACAAATGTCTATGCATGCGTCTGAGCGTGGGGACATTCCTAGCACCTGTTGGTGAGTAACCGCACTGCTCTTGGCAATGGAAATGTGACAAGAATCAAATAGAACTGGTTTAGCTAATTTTTTCTTCTCCTTTTCCTCCACATGGGAATGGAAATGAACTACCACATAGTGATCGGTCCTTTCTCGGTCTGGTAACATTATGGAATCCCTGTTGAATTGCAAGCTGGACTCCTGGAAATCAGATTCCCATATTCTCTCATAAGCTGTTTGTCAAGGTAAATCCCATGTATTTTAAAAATCATGACTTCCCAGGGCTAGATGGGAAAATAAAAAGCTTTGGACCTATAAACCAGAACCGATTATAGAGATGTCTGCATTGCCAAGGGTAGTCTCTCTTGTAGGAAAATCTTTCTCTCCTCTTTCCTGCTGGTCTTTTACATTCCAATCAGGAGTTTCCCAAATCTGCAGGCCAGTGGCTGGGTGGCATGGGCCGAGTACAAAACAGTATTGATGCAGTTCTCAACACAGCCTCGTTTAGGTTTCCACTATGCTAGTAGTAGCTCAGACTTCTTGGCCCTGTGAATGTTTAATAGAATCCTGTTATATATTCAGACAGTTGTGTTTCTACATATATTCTTCCATCACATAAGACCAGTGTTTTAAAAAACGGAGTTGAGAGGAAAATGGGTAAGTCTGTGAGCCTCCTGTCACCCCCTCTCAAAACTATCTTCAAGGATGCCTGGGTGGCTCAGTGGATTAAGCCTCTGCCTTTGGCTCAGGTCATGATCTCAGGGTCCTGGGATTGAGCCCCGTATTGGGCTCTCTGCTCAGTGGGGAGCCTGCTTCCCTCTTTCTCTCTCTCTGCCTGCCTCTCTGCCTACTTGTGATCTGTCAAATAAATAAATAAAATCTTTAAAAACAAAACAAAACTGTCTTCAGCCACTCTGTTTTTCTTTCTTCCCTTCATACATTTGATTGTCACATAGACATTAAGTTACCAGGCCTCTTTACTAGTTAACAAACTGAGTAAACCAGCCTAGAGTCAGGGTAGAGAGACGTTGAGGCATTCAGACTGTTACTCTCAAACATGCTAGCTTAATTGGTACCTGAGACCCCACAATACACCAAACCCATCCATTCTACTTCTGGTGGGAAAAGAATTTGATGATAAAGAAATTATAGAGGAGTAAAATGGCAACCCAGAACAGCAGCGTCATAATGTTTATGCCTGAACAAAATGATCAAAAATAGAAAGACAATGATATTTGAGATGTGAAGTAACACATAAAAAAGTGCTTGCTGTATTTGAAACTCAAGGCACTATGGAGTCCCTCATGCCCCAAAACAAAAAAGCGTCTTTCTTGAAAACTGTGGAAATTCCAGCAATCTGTGGTTGTCACATATGCAGCAGGAAATTTACATCATTGCTAACTTTTCTGTGGCAGCCAAAGTTTTCAGTAATTAGCGGTACTGCATGTCTTTTTTCCTTTTGGTGACTATCAAAATTTAATCCCTCTTAATAATTAAAGAAGGGAGCTATTAAGTACTTAGTCATATGTAAAAATGAAAGTCCCTGGCTTTGCATGGCATTGACTCTAAGAGTTGCAGAAAGAACTTGCATACTTTGATCTCTTTTCATGGTTGTTTATTCATGGTTCATGGTTTATTAGGAAGACTCCATGAATCCACAACCAGGCCCAGAAACATGCTGGCCTAAATGACTATGACAGCCTTACTTCTGAGCCTTCTCTGGTCTTATGTTCTTGGACCTGTAAATTCTTCCATATCTTTGAGTAACAATCTGGTTTCTAGATTAAAATAATCACTTTACTGGCAGAAGTATAATAAATGGATGAAACCTTACCAGAGAGTATTTGCAATAGGTTCAAAGTCTTAAAGTATGCATTACCCCTTCACCCAGCAATTCCACTCCTAAAGAAATAATTATGAATGTGAACAAAGATGCATGTATGAAGGTGATTATTATAGCGTATTTTAAAATATTTTTTATATTAAGGAATTGTTCACAACACTAATTTTTATTTATTTATTTACTTGTACAATACTATTTTTTTTAGGATCTTATTTATTTATTTGAGAGAGAGAGTGTGCACAAGCATGAGCCGATGGCAGGGAGGGTAGTGGAGTCTAGAGGGAGAGGGAGAAGTAGACTGTCTGCTGAGCAGAGATCCTGACGTGGGACTTAGTCCCAGGATCCTGGGATTATGACCTGAGCCAAAAGTAGATACTTAACCGACTGAGCCACCTAAGCACTCCTGCAACACTGATTTTTTAAAAGTAGGGCATATAAATTATGTATGACATAATCCTTTTCATCTAAAGATGTGTGTCTATTCATAGAATATGGCTCAAAGTATATATAATACAGTGTTAATAGTCATGATCTTTTTGTACTATTACAGACTTTTCTCAAATGTCTACGATAAACATGTATCACTTCTATAATAAGAAGAAAAGATGTTTAAATATACTTGAAACACAAAAGGTTGTTTTGGCCACAGTGGTTAGAAGAGTATGAATGGGGACAATTGGATGAGAGGTTACGGCAGTGTTCAGGCAAAAGACAATGCCAGTAAGAACTAGGGATATGGCAGTGGGATAGAGAAGCCAAGAGAAGGAAAAGCTGATTGTAGACAGATTCGGGAGTCCTATGAGAACTATCAACACATACCATACCTTCAAGTCAGTAATAAAATTGATCTTTTGGGGCGCCTGGGTGGCTCAGTTGTTAAGTGTCTGCCTTCGGCTCAGGTCACGATACCAGGGTCCTGGGATCGAGCCCAGCATCAGGTTCCCTGCTCGGCGGGGAGCCTGCTTCCTCTTCTCCCACTCCTTCTGCTTCTGTTCCCTCTCTCGCGGTGTCTCTCTCTGTCAAACAAATAAATAAAATCTTTAAAAAAACAATAAAATTGATCCTTTAAAAGAGTCAACATGATCCATCCATATCCTTATAGTACCTTCAAATATGCATTTAAAGAAACTCAGAGCCAATTCTGATTTAGTTTCCTAGGTTTTAGTTTCCTGGCTTGTTCAGCTGAGTTAATGAGGGTCTAGCTGACAAGGAAAGAGAGTGTAAGAAGAGGACTAGACTGTGGAGAGAGAGGATAAATTCAATTTTGGACATGCGGAGTTTGAGGGATATAGGAGACGTGTACTAAGCTGTGGTACATGAGTCTGAAGCTCAGGTCAATCGGTAGATAAAGAATTAGAGATCATCAGCATATGGGCGGTTGTTAAAACTGGGTGGTTGTTCAGGTTGCCTGGAAGAGTGTCCAGAGAGAGAAACGGGTGAACAAGGAGCCCTGTGGAACCTCCACAGTACAGGGCTGGATGGAGGAGAGGAAGTCACTGAGAAGACTGAGAAGCAGTGAGGTAGGCCAGCCCATAATAGACTAAGCCAGGTTCAGAGCCAGGCAAGAACGACCAGTTGCACAAGTTCAAGGTTGCTTTCATTTCAGCTTGCCATCGAGTCTGCAAGCTAGCGCTGCAAAAGGTACAGGAAAGGAGACTCTGGGGTTTCTTCTGCTCTTGTGGGGTTGTGACCAAAGCCCAGGGGTCGGCACAGCTCCTCTCAAGTCTGATCTGCCACTCCCTGCGCTGTAGGCTGGGGTACGGGCCCTGAACCCCTCATGGTCTAGGTACCACGGCTTCACGCCATTTTGTGCTGTGCCACAGGCACATCCTTGTGTGTTCTCTCTTCTTACTGCCTCCTCACCTGCACCAGCCTTGGCCAGGGCATACCAGAAATAGCCAGAGGGGTTCAGAGGGAAAAGAAAGTTACCAGAGGAATTTCAAGAAAGGAGTTGTGGTCAATATCAGATGCCAGACAGGTCAAGTAACAGAAGTGTTAAAAAGTTCCCAATTTAAAGTTGGTGATTTAAATGCTATTTTTAGCCATACACATAGGGTACCACCAAGCTCAGTTTCCTATGAAAATCATTTTCATTCCCATGAATTATAATCAAGATATTTATTTTAGTTTTGGTAATTTGTTAGGGCAACCTGAGCTGACTAAGACATTCACCTTGACAAACTCCTTCATTCATTCATGGTGATTTATTCTTAGTGGCCTTATTGTCTTTTCTTCTTCTTTTTTTAAAGATTTTATTTATTTAGTTAGTTCGTTTGTTAGTTAGTGAATGGGGGGAGGGGCAAAGGGAGCTGGAGAGAGAGAAACTCCAGTAAACTCTGTACTAAGCACGGAGCCCAGTGCAGGGCTTGATCTCACAACCCTGAGATCACAACCTTGAAATCAAGTTGACACTTAATGGACTGAGCCTCCCAAATGTCTCCTTATTGTCTTTTCTAATAGTCAATCCCTTTAAGGAACTCCTGTCTTACAGGGTTGGAGTATATACCTATTGTGGAGCGTGTTCAGTGTCTCTTACATAAGCCTTTTGTGTCCCACGCACATCAAGGGATGTGGCAGGGAGCCAGTTTCACTGTCCCCAGACCTTCCCAATAGGTGAGAAGACTATCAGATGTTCGTCTTCCCAGAGCATGTGATGGACTTCTACATGACTCAGGTCTGTCAGGGTCATGGCTGACTCATGGAATGCTCATTTACCCTTAAGTGGCAGAATAAAAGAAACACATTTAAGTTGGGTAGTAAGTGTAGGTCTTAGCACAGATTTATAATTATTGTGTTTTCTTTTTTTTTTTTAAATGTTTTTATTAGAGAGAGAACAAGTGTGGGGAGCGGCAGAGAGAGAAAGAGAGAGAGAGATAGAATCCTGAAGCAGACTCCGCACTGAGCCCAGAACTGGAGGTGGGGCTTTCATCCCAGGACCCTGAGATTGTGACCTGAGCTGAAACCAAGAGCTTAACCAACTGAGCCACCCAGATGCCCATAATTATTGGGTTTTCTAAAGCATGGTGTATATTGGAGTCAGCAATGCTTAGACTCTTTTGGAAGGGATGAAGCAGCTTCAGTCTTGTGTCTGTTGGGCCAGCTTCTTTTGGGGCCCCAAACCAAAGCAATAGACATATCCATATCTTTTTATGTCTGTCATTGCTTATTTAGTTTTCCATCTGTCTTGCTCTGAAGCAGGAGGGGGAAGAGAAGACGGAGGGAAATCGTGAGCTCTTTAGGGGAATAGTGCCAGATATTAAATCTATAAACAAAGTAGATTGAAGCAGAAAGAATGAGTCAGAGACAAGTAAACATGAAAGCAGTATCACACTGGGAAAATGTCACCTGAAAGTGCTGATGGAATATTCCTGGCATATCTGTGATTGGTCCTTTAAGTCCCATTAGCACAGTTCGGTTCCTGAACTGCTTGTGCCTCACTGCCCTGTTGAGTGCATTTTCATTGTTTCCTCATATCGAGCCTTTAGATTCATTTATATAATGCAAGCTGATGACCCATGGTGAAATCGTCCTTTCCTCAGGTGATAATGATCCTGTCACACCAGGTTCCTGTTTCACTGGAGTGTGAATGGAGTTGTGCTGATTGATGGGGACCAAGCTGGAGTGAAATAAGGATTTTACTGGAGGGTCCCTTAGTCTTCCTGTACAATGCTCAGAGTACTTAAAACTAGGAGTCATCTGAGTGGCCTGCCTTGTCAGGATTAGTCTGTTATGGAAGTTACAAGTAGGCAGCCCCTGGGTCAGATGTGTTTTATTTGGTCCACCCAGGGTTTGGAGTTAGTTGCCAACATTTCAAAATAGGGATATTTCACATCCAGTTTTCCTACTCCTCTTTAATATGGGAAGATCCAGAAAGTTGGATCTGTATCCCTTCCTGGAAACCATTGGCTAATGCTGAGTACACTGCCTTTTAGTGGGGACAGGAGCCCACTGCTGCACACATTTATGTTGGCCACCATAGTCACGTGTTCTGTGGTCTATGGGAAGGATGTGTAGGGGAGGAAAAACCTTTTTTCTTTACCTTCCTAGTGTCACTGGTTCAGGAATCAAACTGATAATGAATAGATTAACAAGAACAAAACCAGTTTTAATTATGCAGGTACACAACAGAGTTTCACAAAGAATCGAGACTCAACGAGGTGTCCAGGTAATTGAGGTTTTTATAACATCTTAGGCTAGACAAAGGAAAAGGGTTTTGGGGTTTGTGGATGGGGAGGCAAGTAATGGGAAGGCAGGAGTAGAAAACATAAAGATGGGATGTCTTGTTATGCAGATAAGAGTCTCAGAGGTGATAAAATTGTCTTTCTTCCTGGTAACCTTAACAAATGGAAATCTCCTCTCTAAATGTAAATTTCTTATATGAAAGGGGAACTTTATACTCCATTTTTAAGTGTTAAAGGGAAGCAGTATAAGAGCTTTTCCTGCCTCTGTTGGTTCTCAGGTGACTTTAGCTCAAAATAATCCACATGCCAAAATATATCTTGGGATCACATATCCTGGTACCCTTGAGAAGAAAACTAGCATTTACTGAGTTACCTTTATGTATGACATACATTGTATCTTGTAGTTTATATATATGATCTCATTTGAATATCCTCACAGTCAAGTAAGGTTTCAGCTTCAGTACTATAGGGACCATGCCTGTGACAGGCCACCACAAATATGGCATTTTGGCATATTAAGTATTTTATTTTATTATTATCATTATTATTTTTAAAAAAGTTTATTTATTTTTTACTAATCTTTGCCCATAACATGGGGCTCAAACCCAAGACCCTGAGATCAAGAATCACACACTTCACTGAGCCAGCCAGGTGTCCCTGTCATATTGAATATTTTATTTATTTATTTATAAAATACATTTCTGGTTTTGTTTATTGTTTGTTTGTTTGTTTGTTTATCTGGCAGGAGTAGGGGTGGAGGGAGGGAAAGGGAGAGAAAGACTGATTTTTTGAGAGAAAGACTCAAGCAGGCAAACAGGCTCCACCCCCGGCATGGAGCCTAATGTGGGGCTTGATGTCATGACCCTGAGATCATGACCTGAGCCAAGATCAAGAGTTAGACACTTAACTCACTGAGCCATTCAGGAGCCCCATATTGAATATTTTAAATTGAAGGAGTTTGAGAACACAGCAGAAGCACGAAGGTCATTCTGACCTCTGCTTACCCTTCTTCTCTAAAATAAGTCATAAAATCTTGGTGTGAGAGTTGCCTTTCCTATTCTTGGAGGAAAGGAGCTTTCTTTTTTTTTTTTAAGTTTTTGGGGAGGGAGCATCCTTATCTCTAAAGACTAAAGACAAAGGGATGCTGAGAAGAATGCTAACAAACAGGCCTTGCTAAGTTTCCTTCACACTCCCTAATCTGTCATATTCTTCCATCTCTGTCTATTCTTCATCAAACCTAGCATAAATACACTCAATTTTGGTTTTTTTTTTTCATCTTCATTTCCTTAGGAGGGCTCCTTTGTCATGTAAAACTTATATAAATTTGTATACTTTTTTTCCTGTTAGTAAGTTTTTGTCAGTTTAATTTTCAGACCCAGCCAGGTACCCTAAGGGGTGAGAAAAAATTTTTCCTTTCCTATACCTGCTTCTTTCACCACTAGGAGAGTCCCAGCACTTAGTATAGTCAAAACTATGGTAGGAGCTCCAAAGTATTCATTGGATGAATGAATGTGCACATGAATGCATAAATAAATGAATGAGATTTTTAATCCTATTTTTATAGATGAGAAAATCAAGGCCCTTACATTTAAGTAACTTACTTAGAGTGATGTGATCAGTAGAGGTTACAGGTGGGATTCAAATATGAGACTGTGTGACTTCAGAGGTCCAGTGTGAAGGAAAAGGGAAAAGACATGGGTCATTTCAGGGTCAAGTGGACAGTAGGCATGTTATAAGTACTTCCTGAATTGGTTGGCACTGCTTAAATGTATGTTCATGAGTACAAGCAGCCAGAAGATTACAAGTGTGGTTTTTGGTTTATGAAATTTGTTTACAATCTACTGGTGTCTGGGTGCCTTGGGCCTGAGGATTTCTTAATAGGCTCTGTAGTAGAAGGTACTATTGGCATATAGGAAGAAGGGCATAGTGTTTCTGTTCCCAGTTGAGTTGTGCTCCACAAATGTGGTGAAATTCCAAAGCTCATCCTCTTTGCATATCTAAAGAGCATTCTCCTGGGCTTATTTCCTTAAACTACCTGCTGATGGTGCTTGGTTACCACCTGAGTCCAGAGCTGTGCTCAGGAATGAATATAATTCAGTGCTCCTTTGTGAGGCTGTTATTAGGAGGACCTAAAACTGGCTTAGAAAGCATGTTGTTCAAAATGAAGCCCTTTACAAAGAGAATGGCCTAGCTGAGGGAAATTGGGAAGTGGGTAAGAGGGTACCCTTGTGGCTTAGTTTCCAGCTCTGTGCTGATGATTCCCATATTGATTTATAATTTTTTCCAAATTGATTTATAATCTCTCACACAAGTTTCATAATTCCAGAAACTGCTAGATATTTCTTACAGACTTTTGTCTATCATGACTGCAAACATAACATTGAAAACTTTCCTTGCAACTTTCTCCATCAGTGGCTCTTTATTCTTTTACTTACCAACTCCAGACTTTGGAGTTCTCTACTACTCTCTTCTATTTATAATTCATATATGCAGATACTTTTCCACAAAAGGTCTTATTTCCTTTCTCCCTCTGCCCCCATTCCCACCCAAGTGCAAGCCTCTGTCCATCCTCAGATCTTGATTGCTAAAGTAGCTTTCTTGCTAAAGTAGCTTCTCTCTGCCTCCAGGATCTCTTTCCTTTTATATCACTGCATATTACAGCCAAATTTATCTTACTAAAATCCTGTTTTCATGTCCCCTTTTAGGTTCCAAATCTATATTATCTTCTCATGGCTTGGACTAGCTTTTCCCAAAGTTTTTTATATGAAGCTTTTGTTCCACAGGAAATTAATAGGCTTTAAGTAAAAAACAGATTGTGTGATCAAATTTCAGAGATATGCTAGGTTGACAGAGTTATAAACCATTTCTTTCCTACAGGATGATTCATAGCTTTCATATGTTTATATGCCTTAGAATGCAGTGTTTTCTAAGACACATTTTCACAGACCCTTTTTTTGTAGAGTGTTTCATTGGTCTAGGTCTACATGTACCACATTTTGGAAACACTGGTCCACAGATTCAAGTCCATACTCTATATGATGGTTAATTTTATGTGTTAATTTGACTGGGCCATGGAATTGTTAACCTTCAAAATCACATAGACAGTTATTTTACAAAAATATAAACAGCAAAAAATTGTAATCAGGGACAAGCAAATTATATCAGAATCATAGGCAACACTGCTGAATAAAGGAGAGGAAGTCTCTTTTATAGGGGAAAGTGGGAAGCTGGGAGTGCTGTTATAAACCGTTAGGGTAAACTGGGCACTGGAAGTATAGTGGCTTTTCATTGGTTGAGCTGTGACTGCTTCTCATTGGCTGGGCTGTTGCCAGGGTAGGAGGAGAGTCTTTCTTCCTCCTGCTGGGATGGTAAAGTAGTGTCCACTTAAAATGTCCCTCTCTTCCCGTTTTTTCTGCAACTGACACAGAGTGGTAAGGTGTGAGAGCTCCCCCTGGTGGCCTTCCCACTCCATTCTAGTGAGGTTTCCCTTTATTACTTTTCACAAGGTGCCCAGGTATTTGGTCAACTATTATTCTGAATGTTTCTGTAGGGGTGTTTTTGTATGAGAGTAACATTTAAATCCACAGATTGAGTAAAGCAGGTTGCCCTCCTTAATGTGGGTGGGCATCATCCAATCAGTTGAAGGTATGAATAGAACAAAAAGTCTCATCCTCCTGTGAGTACAAGAGAATTTCTCCTGCCTGACTGCCTTCAAACGGGGATATCAACTTTTTCCTGTCTTCAGACTCAGACTGAAACTTTAGCAGACTGCAATTACACTATCAGTTCTTTTGGCTCTCTAGCTTCTGACTTACCCTGTTGATCTTGGGATTTCTCAGCTTCCAAATCACATGAGCCACTTCCTTATATTTCTTCATATAGGCTACACATTCTATTGGTTCTAATTCTCTGGAGAACCCTGACTTAAGATCAGACTTCTGTTACACCTGTTTATCTCTTTCCATTTCCCAGCACATACTTCTGCTCAAGGTAAGCTGCTTTTCTCATTATTTCTACATGGCCCTTGCAGAATTCACCTCCAACCTTTGTCCAAACTGTTTCTTTTGCTTAGATATTTTTGCAAATATCTCCTTTTTCCTAGTTGTTCATGTTCTAGTTCAACCCATCTCCCTCTCTCTTTCTCTCTCTCCTCCTCCTTTCTTCCCTTTCTCTCTCTTTTTTTTTAAGATTTTATTTATTTGACAGAGAGAGACACAGTGAGAGGGGGAACACAAGCAGGAGGAGTGGGAGAGGAAGAAGCAGGCTTCCCACTGAGCAGAGAGCCCGATGCAGGGCTCGATCCCATGACCCTGGGATCGTGACCTGAGCTGAAGGCAGATGCTTAACAACCAAGCCACCCAGGTGCCCCAGCTAACATTTTTTTTTTTTTTTAAGAAAATAAATTTCCCAAAGACAAGTCTTGCAAAGCATTGAATTGCATTCATTACTAAGCATTGTGCTCTGTGGGAAGTGACTGGAATGCTAATCTGCTAGAAATTCAAGGAAGGAAGACCTGGAGGAAGTTCCCATTATGAGAGTAGATTTTAAAAAGTGAGACTCTTTCCCAGTCTTCTAATTCCCCAGTGCTTTCCGGCAGAGACATCTATAGTTACCAGTTTCTTTTCTCTCTCATTTCAAGGCCCAATTCCCATGATTGCAAATTAGAGCCACTTGCAGAGCATTTAAGACTCTTGAGGGCCCAGCTCAGACTGCTTGCATCAGAATCTCTGGGTTGGGACCCAGGCATCAGTATTTTGTAAAGTTCTCCTGACTCTGGCACACAGGAAGGCCCGAGAACTAATGTCAAGTCTTCTTCTTCTTCAAGTTAAAAATTTTTTTTAATTTAAGTAATCTCTACACCCAGCGTGGGGCTCAAACTCACAACCCCAAGATCAAGAGTAGCATGCTCTTCCAGCTGAGCCAGCCAGGTGCCCCCTCCAGGATGAAGTCTTCTTGATCAGAAGGCACTGTGCCCATGGCCCTTTTGGTATGTGTCACACAGTCTGGCTTGTTATCTCATCTTCTTAAAAATGGGAGTCTATGGCTTGCCTGGTGGTGCTCAAGGAGGAGAATTTCTCTAGTTGTGAAAGTTAGTCTTTATATCCCTCCCACCCTTTCCCTTCTCAGGTCTGTGTGGAAAGCCATAGTTCTCTCTAGTAAGCATGAGACTCACCTGGAGCTCCCACTCCTAGAGTGTCTGAATCAGTAGGTCTGGTAGGGATAAGAATCTGCATTTCTAACAAATTCTCAGGTGATGGGCACCTAGGGTGGCTCAGTTGGTTAAGCAACTGCCTCGGGTCATGATCCTGGAGTCCCAGGATCAAGTCCCCCATAGGGCTCCCTGCTTGGCAGGGAGTCTGCTTCTCACTCTGACCCTCCCCCTTCTCATGCTCTCTCTCTCTCAAATAAATAAATAAAATCTTTAAAAAAAATTCTCAGGTGATGCTGACCCTATTAATCTGTGAACCATATCTTGAGAACCATTGACCAAGAGATCAGACTAAGGAAGAGAGCACAGGTGGACCTGCTATAGCCCTTTGGGCTTAAGGAAAACCTAATAGATTGGACACAGAAGTAAACGCTGGCTAAAAACACTACTTCACTGGGAGTATCCCAATTGCGGGCCCAAAATCCAATCCATAGATACATTTTGTAGGCTCATACAATATTTTCTGTTAATAAAAATAGTTAATATTTTAAAATCAGGGATTTACACACACACACACACACACACACACACACACACACAAATATATCAATTTTTCGGGAATAGTAGGTTGACACCAAGGGCTCCAATTTTCTATGTGACAACATTCAACTTTAACCAACGAGGAGTAGCTGTTTTGCTCTTCCAAATGAACCCAGCCCCCAGCTAACCTTACAACTGAATATTAGCCATATTAGTGAGCCCAGTCAAAACAGCAGCAGAGGGGCGCCTGGATGGCTCAGTGGGTTAAAGCCTCTGCCTTCGGTTCGGGTCATGATCCCGGGGTCCTGGGATCAAGCCCCGCATCGGGCTTTCTGCTCAGTGGGGAGCCTGCTTCCTCCTCTCTCTCTCTCTCTGTCTGCCTCTCTGCCTACTTGTGATCTCTGTCTGTCAAGTAAATAAATAAAATCTTAAAAAAAAAAAAAAACCAGCAGCAGAAAAACTACCTATCAAACCCATAAAATAGTGAAAAGTAATACACTGTTGGTTTAAGTCACTAAGTTATAGGGTGATTTGTTACATAGCAAGAGCTAACTGATACAATAATTGGCAGAATTCCCAAAGGCCTGCTTCACTCAGTTATGTTACCTCCCAGGCTCTATAGGCAAGTGTATTTCCAGCCTGGCCCTTACCCTGTGGAGGACTAAGACAGACTGGTAAGACTTTTATACATCTGTTATGCCAACAACCTCACAAGGTCAGCTTGTATTAAAGTCCATTTTGCAGATTAGGAAATTGAGGACTAGCAAGCTAAGAGATATCCCTATAGACACATAGTAACAGCAGGGTGAGAACCCATCACTTTGCACTTTTGTTTCAGTGCTTTCCCCCTTTTCCATCTGGGCAATCGGCTGTTAGTCTCTCTAGGCCAATAGACCTGACAGTCACCAAAACCAAACTCTGTAAGTTAACAGGGCATGATGTTTTCAGGGAGGCTTCCTCTAGGTAATCTTTATTTATTGAGAAAGTTGTCTGTGAAGGGCTTACTATAGTGACCACTACACAGAAGGGCTTTAATGAGAGATACTTGTTATTATATACCCTGTTTCTGTAGTATCCTCTAATGCACTTTTCCTTTCTTCCCTACTCACCAGACTCCTGGCTGGAGAATTTCATCTCTCCTCTAAGATCTGGTACACTTTCTGTGTATCTCTGTTACCACACATAATCACACTATATTATATTTTTGATGTGTCTCTCTACTCCCTCCGATGTTGGGCGCTTTCATTTTGGGGATTATGGATCTCCTTTTTTTATTTTCACAGGACCTGGCCCAAGATAGGCACTAAATAAATGCTGGTCAAATGGAAATGCAATTTAATTGCAGACTTGGAAGATACATTTGGTCATAGTCCAGTTTCACTCCCATAGTAATCATTTTGCAAAAACAAGTATTATTAATATTGTTGTTATACCCATATTAAAAATACAGAAACAGAATCTCAGTATACTAAGAATTTCTTTCCAGTTGGTGATACTCAGGTGATATTTGTTAGGGTTTCCTAACAAATTATTGTTATTAGGTTATTCTTTGTTTTTCTTTATAATTTTTCTTTTTCTATTTTTTAAAAAAAATTATTTATTTATTTGACAGTGAGAGACACAGTGAGAGAGGAAACACAAGCAGGGGGAGTAGGAGACAGAGAAGCAGGCTCTCCACTGAGCAGGGAGCCTGATGAGGGGCTCAATCCCAGGACTCTGGAATCATGACTTGAGCTGAAGGCAGACACTTCATGATTGAGCCATCCATGGGCGCCTGTAATTTTTCTTTATAAAGGTTTCTTCTTGGGGTGCCTGGGTAGCTCAGTTAAGAGTCCGATTCTTGATTTCAGCTCAGGTCATGATCTTGGGGTCCTGAGATAGAGCCCTGTATTGGGCTCCATGCTGAGGACAGAGTATGTTTGAGATACTCTCTCTCTCTTTTGCCCCTCCCCCTGCTTGTGCATGCACACTCTCTCTAAATAAATAAATAATTAACATCCCTTGATGGTGGAACCTAAGCCGTAGCTTAGGTCTCTATCCCCAGTATGAGGTGTGGCAGGTTGTAGACATTCAGCAATTGCTGACTTGAATTTAATTTCTACTTCTGTGTTAGAAGCTATGTCTGGTACCTCTCTAAGGAAATGTTTGAAAGAGCCATTTAAAATTTGCTTATGATTAAGTCCTACTTTCACTCAGTCTGAATATTAACCAAACATGGTCTCATTCTTTTATCACAGATTGGATGCCTGGAGAGAGACAGAGATAGACAGACAGACACACACACACACACACACACACACACACACACAAACTCCCCACACCCCTCGCACACACTCAGACTGATCGACCTGTATCTTTGAGAAGAGAAGGACATGGAAAATTGCAGGGTAACCAGACCCTCTTTGAGAGAGAATTCTTTCTTTGTGCCAACACCAGAGAAATGTGGGGCTGTCATGTGAGGAGCAGTTACACTCTTTGTGTATCAGGTAAGGCAGAAAAGAGAAGAATAAGGTTGAAGGAAAGGGGGAATTAGAAGGAGCCAAGTGATTGAAATCAACAAAGGGACTGCCAAGAAATTTGAGAAACGAAGAGGAAGGAAAGACTGAGAGGGCGTTTTGTCAGTAGCATTTAAAGGAGAGCAAGGAATGCAAAGTGACCCACTGTGAAGGAGCCACAAGATACCATCTGTATTCTTTTCCCTGTGAGGCACTTTCTTCTGAAAAGGATTGTCATCATCAAACCTCAGACAGCAGTGCACTCTTTAGTGGGTGATGTTGCTTTTAAAACGTGGACTATAATTTTATTTTAAGAATTGAATTAATCTGCAGCAGCATTCTGGTATTTCGTAAAATGAAAATATGCTGAGTTGTCCTGTCAAGAGAGGCGATAATCAGGAGGCTAGGGTTTTTCCTATTATCATGGTTGCTGATTTTGACAGGGAGTTACCTATGTGCCAGGAACATTTCTTGGTGTTAGCCGTGGGGTCCATGTCATGTTTTATCTAATATGATTTTCTGGTCTAGAGCCATTTGTGTTTGAATGAAAATGATGGCTGTAGTAACAATTTTTCATATTCTCCTTGCAGCAAGTTCCTTTTGCTCACAAGTCTGTTATTACTGAAGAAGCCTTTAGTTGTAGGTAAATGACCCTTGTCTTCTATCTTTAATTGAAACTCAGCCTGCCACTGTTAATCTGTTTCATGACTCACTAAATCTTGGAAGGAAAACCTAATGTGCTATAAAAGCAAAGGAAAACAATTAACTGATTTTGGCATACATTTTTTCTATGCAACGGAGCCAGCTGTCCCTTAAAGTGGAGTGCATATGAGTAGCTAGATGTGTGCATGTGCATGTCTATGATTGTATTCCATTGCTTTTCACATAGAAGGAGCTCTCTTGATATTCTTTTTTATGTAATCTTCCTCACTTTCTTACCAGTATCTGTTTATTTGTATGTTAGTTCTGTGTTGAGAAGAAGAAACCTTTGGTCTATATGGAAAGAGTCTGAGATCTGTAGTCACTCTCTGGGCCTGGATTGTGGACATGATCTCTCTATTAGGAAAAAAGGTACAAGAGAGCCTCACTAAAACATTTTTTTTTTTTTACCACATTCTGTTAGTATGTCTTCGTAGCATTGACTCAGCCCAGACACCTCAACAACTTGAGAGAAATTCAAGTTGTATTAGTTAACTATTGCGCATAACAAGTCACCCCACAACTTAATGGCTTGAACCAACAAGAATATATCACTCTGAACTATTCTGTGGGTTTGTTGGATAGTTTTTCCGCTGCTCGTTTTGCTTGGGCTTACTCATGTGGCTGCGTTCATTTGTAAGGTTAGCTGGGGTATGGACCCATTTGGGTTGAGGTTGGGCCTCACTGTCTATGTGGTATTTCATTTAGGGCTTCATACTACAGTGGTCTTGGGGTTCCAAGAGTATGAAGGTGGAAGTTGGAAAACCTCTGGAATCTACTCTGTATCACTTCCACCATATTCCATCAGCCAAGAATATAGAAATTCTGAATTATAAATTTAGACACAAATTTATAAGTCTCAAGATCAGCTCAGGTTTTGTTTTTTTAAGATTTTATTTATTTATTTGACACACACAGAGAGAATACACGTAGGCAGAGAGGCAGGCAGAAGCAGACTCCCTGCTGAGCAGAGAGCCCAATGCAGGACTCGATCCCAGGACCCTGAAATCATGACCTGAGTCGAAGGCAGAGGCTTAACCTACTGAGCCACCCAGGCACCCAAGATCAGCTCAGTTTTGAGGAATGCAGACTCTACCTCTAACAAGAAGGAGCCTCAAAATATTGTGATCAAATTTTTCACTTTACCACATTCCTAGTTATCTAGAAGAGAATTATCAGGATATTTGGGCTGGGTCATATTTGGGTTTTGAGACTTAGATTGTTGGCAACTGAGCCAGCTGTCTCCAAATTGTAGTACATACAAAAACAACTGGGGTGTGCATGTATGCTTCTCAAACTGTATTCCAGAGTCAATCCATATCATTTTAGTTGGGCAAATTGCTTCAAGTTTCATTTCTTCATCTTTAAAATGGGAATAGTAACAGTGCCTCTTTGTAGCACTGTGAGGAGTCAGCGAGAGAGATAATATATAGGAAGAGTTTTGTACAGTTCCTGGCACATGGTAGGTGTTCAAATAAATTAGAGCTTATTTTACTTTTAAATTTTCTTAGTTTAAATCCTTAGCTATTTTTGTTTGTTTTACAAGTAATTCACACAGCATGAAAATCAGAAAACATGGAGAAGCAGAAAGAGGAAAAATAGTTCATATTACCCAGGATTTACCACAGAGTTAGGCACTATCAGTCTTTTGGTGAAATCCATTCGGATCCTAGGTTTTTTCCCAGTGCATATGTACATAAGAATAAGTGTGTGATAGAAAGATAGACAGACACACCCACACACCCATACACACAGAAATATTTGTTTGTATTTTTTTAAATGTTCTTTTTAAGATTTTATTTATTTAAGAGAGGGAGAGAGAGCTCAAGCAGGGGGAGGGGTGGGAGGGAGAGGGAGAAGCAGTCTCCCCACTGAGCAGAGAGTCCAATGCGGGACTCCATCCCTGGACACTGGGATCATGGCCTGAGCCGAAGGCAGACGCTTAACCAACTGAGCCACCCAGGCGCCCTTGTGTGTATTTTTAGATATATACACAAAAGTTTAAAAGCCAGAGAAGTGGGCGCCTGGGTGGCTTAGTGGGTTAAGCCTCTGCTTTTGGCTCAGGTCATGGTCTCAGGGTCCTGGGATCGAGCTCCACATCGGGCTCTCTACTCAGTGGGGATTCTGCTTCCCCCTCTCTCTCTGCCTACTTGTGATCTCTGTCTGTCAAATAAATAAATAAATCTTAAAAAAAAAAAAAAGCCAGAGAAGTACTTATTACTTTTTATTATTTATAACCTCCTCATTCTGGCATTTGTGTAGGGCAGTGTCAATTACTCAGTGTTAAGTAGTACCTGACTCACAACCTCCCATTTTAGTTTTCTCTGGATCCTAGGTATTAAGGCAAGAGGTCATACCTATTACCAAATCTGAATTTCCCAGAGTGAATCTAGGAAATAGCAGGCTCCTGAGATGGTCTGAGAAAAAAACAGTCTGTGGTCAAATAAGTTGGGGAAATGCTGTATATTTTCTCTTTCAGTCTTTAAGAATACACTCATTTTTTAAAAAAGATTTTTAAAATTTTTCATTTTTAAGTAATTTTTTAAAAAATTTATTTATTTGACAGAGAGAGAGATCACAAGTAGACAGAGAGGCCGGCAGAGAGAGAGGAGGGAAGCAGGCTCCCCGCTGAACAGAGAGCCCGATGTGGGGCTCGATCCCAGGACCCTGAGATCATGACCTGAGCTGAAGGCAGAGGCTTATAACCTGCTGAACCACCAGGTGCCCCATTTTAAAGTAATCTTTACACCGCACACAGGGCCCACACTCACAACCCCTAGATAAAAGTCGCATGCTCCATTGACTGAACCAGCCAGGTACCCTTAATTTTTTTTAAAATTTTTTTATTTAAGCAAACTCTGTGCCCAACATGGGGCTTGAACTGATGACCCCAAGATCAAGAGCCACACACTCCAATGACTGAGCCAGCCAGATGCCCCCACAGATACTAATTTGTGATTAAACAAGTATTCAATTAATTGTACCTATTAAATTAAACATGTGATTAAAACATATTAAAGGCTCTGAGAAGTCGTTTTGTGAAGCATCCTATTTTACTTTAGCCTCAAATTTCCCACATTTATGTGAACTCTTCTTTTAATTTTATTTTTAAAAATAATATACAGTAAAATTAACATTTTTTAAAATGTACTTCAAGGAAATTTTGTGCATGGATTTGTGTAACCACGACAACATTCAGGGTTCAGAATAGTTTTATTATACCCCAGAACTCACATGTGTCCCCCTTTATAGTCTCATCCCCTACTTCTGTGACCCCTGGCAACCACTGACCTGTTCTCCACCCATAAATTGTCTTTTTGCCATTTCTCTTTTATAGAAATATCATCTAGATGGCATTGCATACCGTGTCGCCCTTGAGACTGGATTCTTTTTTTTAGGTAATACCTTTAAGACTCATCCACGTTATTGCATGTATCATCAGTTAGTTATTAGGGTGTGTGTGTGTGTGTGTGTGTGTGTGTGTGTGTTTAGGTCTTTCTTATTGCTGAGTAGTATTCCGTGATATGGAATATCATGGAATGTACCACAATTTATTTATACTATTAAAACATATTCAGGTTTCTTCCAGTCTTTGGTGATTTTGAATAGATCTGCTGTAAACATTTATGTACAGGTTTTTGTGTCAATATAAATTTTCACTTCTCTAAAGTAAATACCCAGGAATGGGATTGCTAGGTCACTTGGTAAATGTATGTAAGCAAACTCTTTTTATTTGTGTAATACCTATTAAGATCTTACATAACTAGTATGTCACGGAACATAGAACATCCTGTAGACCTAGTATTTCATTGGATGCACTTTGGAGAAAAAAGCTTTAGGAAGACCTTGGATGCTGTGACTTTTTGCTGTTTTTGAAAGTCAAATGGATCTGAAATACATTCCACACACCCAAAGTTTGTTTAGACTCAGCCAGGACTCCCAATATACTCCCATTTGTTAAGGACCTCCTGCCAGACATTTGTATCACAGTCTCATTTAATCTAATCCTGACAATAATCCCATGATTTTGCAGATGAGGAAACAGGTGCAGGAAGGCTAACAATTTACCCAAGTTCCCATGGCTGGTAAGTAGCCAGGATTGGAATCCTTGTATCTTATTGTCAAGTCCAGTGCTTTTTCTGCTTCCCTCTCTACCTGTCTTTTTCTTCCTTTCTCTCTTTGAACATTTTTTCTGAGTCTGTTTTCTGTAGTTAATTGCCTTTGACCACAGTTGGCAAATAAAAAACACAGTTGCTATCACTTCCCACTTTATGGCAGACACCAATGATTTAATTTCACCTCCCCTTTGTTGCTCAGCTCTTTCTCCAGACAACTATCCACTGATTGGAGTTAGCACTTGAGCTAATAATCATCTGTTATTTTGTTCTCGGACTTTGTATTAGTTAGCTATTGCTGTGTAACAATCTCGAAACAGTGTGGCTTAAAAACAGTAACTATCACTTGTGATCTTTCACAATTTCTATAGGTTAAGAATTCAGATGGGGGCTGCAGAAGGAGAAGCCCTATCCTGCCATGCCTGGGGCTTGTTTGGTTGGAAGACATGAACCATGTTGGGGGAATTTGTTCCTCAAAAGGATGAGTTGGGCTTGGTTTTCAGAAGAGGGCATGCCTTACAAAGATAACAGATGTTTCCTGTGCACAGTGAGATGCCTTTTGACCCTGAAGATATTCTCTCATCTCTGCTCCTCCATTCTTTTTGTAGCTTTTTGCTCAGCTACATCCTGTCACACTCATGTTCCTACTCAAATTGTAGGCACTTTGCTTCCCAGGAGGACAACTTAAAGGTAAATGTACCCTTTCATAGTTGAACGTCTAGCTCTTGACTCCTGATGCTTTGATTTACTTCCATGACTCCCTGTATATTCCTGATTCCTAGTCTGCTCAGGATTTGAGGGGCACAGAACACTTTGGTTTGGGTATTGATTTTCTGGACTCCTAACCTGTCTCTCACAGTCAGGAAATGGTTACTCCCAGATCTGTGGCCTTGACTCTGGACTTCTTGATTCCTTAGTGTCCTGCTTTGCTGTTTACAAACCTCTTAACCCCTTGCTTCTCATACATCCTGTCTCTTAGTTTGTTTCTTACTCTTTCTTGTTACCACCTACATTTTGGCTTACTAGTAGCTCTTAGGCAAATTATTTCCCGAGACACATCTGCTGATTGGTATACTGGGCTTTGCCTTCCAATGACAGACTTCTCTCTCCCCCTTTTCTTCATTTGGAGATTAAGCTGAGATATAGTGTATTTAGCCTTGGATTCAGAACCAGAAGCCCCAAGTTCAAAACCTGATCTATGTGACTTTAGGCAAGGCTTTTAAATCTCTTTGGGCCCCAATTTTCTCATCTATAAAATGGAAGAATATTCTCTACTTCACAGCATTGCCTTAAAGATTAAATGAGAGGGGGTGCCTGGGTGGCTTAGCGGGTTAAAGCCTCTGCCTTCAGCTCAGGTCCTGGGATTGAGCCCTGCATCGGGCTCTCTGCTTAGCGGGGAGCCTGCTTCTTCCTCTCTCTCTGCCTGCCTCTCTGCCTACTTGTGATCTCTGTCAAATAAATAAATAAAATCTTCAAAAAAGAAAAAGATTAAATGGGATAATGTAGATAATGCAAGATAATAATGGGTAATAATTCTAAAATGCTAATATGTGTGTGTGCGTGCACGCACATTGTGTATTTAAAGTAAGTTTATTCTTTCTTCCTTCTAAGCACCTTTCCTTTATACAGTGTTCCTCACTTAAGCAGCTAGGCCATTCTGTGCTCATTAACTCAGGAAAGGAAATGTCAGAGCAGAAAAAACAAATAGGAATCTTTCTGGCCTTGGTTTTCAAAAGCCTACACCCCTTAGTGGAACATTGAGACCCCAGGACTGGTCAAGATGAGTGAGAGCAAGGGGTTTGAATGGATTCAGACTGGCAATGGATTCCATTGTTCTGGGCAGAGGAGAGAGGTGAGTAGAAGGAGGAGAGACAGAGGGGGTGTAATGAAGCACAGATACAGTGGGACCAGAGTGAGAGGGGTCTGTGTCCTCCCTTCTAAATAAAGCCCAGGGGAGCAGAAAGGACATAGTTGGCAGATTCTGGGTGCCCAGGGTGGCCCACAAATGGTGCTAGACTGGAAGGGGTCATGCAGCCTGGGGGTGAAGGAGATGTCAGTGTAGGTCACTGAGCATTGAAGCCTACAGGCCTCACAGGGATGATGGCAATTACACTTGACAATTGCATGGATAGTTGGTAGCAAGGACCAGAGTGCACTTCTCTCCCACCCGGCCCCCTCCTTCAACTGCGATTCTCCAGGAGCTCCTAGAACCTAGAGGCACTCCCTGAAAATGGGAGGAAGGCTTCAGATGAACTGAGGTTATATTTTTCCACTCTGGTTGAATAGGATCTAAAAATGAAGTTGAGGGCACCTGGGTGGCTCAGTTGGTTAAGTGACTGCCTTTGTCTCAGGTCACTATCCCGGAGTCCCAAGACTGAGTTCCGCATCAGGCTCCATGGGGAGTCTGCTTCTCCCTCTGACCTTCTCCCCTCTCATGCTCTCTCTCACTCTCTCTCTCTCAAATAAAGAAAGAAAATCTTGGGGCGCCTGGGTGGCTCAGTGGGTTGAATCCTCTGCCTTCAGCTCAGGTCATGATCCCGGGGTCCTGGGATCAAGCCCTGCATTTGGCTCTCTGCTTAGCGGGGAGCCTGCTTCCTCCTCTCTGCCTACTTGAGATCTCTGTCTGTCAAATAAATAAAATCTTTAAAAAGAAAAAAAAAAGAAAAAAGAAAGAAAATCTTTACTAAATAAATAAATAAAAATGAAGTTGAGTTATAAAAATAGTTTGTGTCTATATGATGGATTAAGACCCATAACCACTACCACAGAAAGCACTTGGCATTTATCTGTAGGTAGGCACCAGGATGTTTACTGAGTCTGAATTCAGATGTTATGGAGCCTCTGAATATATGTCCTGCTTGATGTTTGAGGTCTGGTACAAGCACTCCCTCCATCAGGGGTTCTCAAGGTATGATCCCAAGGACTAGTAGCATCAGCTCTGCTGGGCTTTTGTGAGAAATGCACATTTTCAGGCCCTCCCCCCAGAACTCCTGAATCTGAAACTCTTCCAAGTGATTCTAACACATGCTAGAGTTTAAGAACCACTGCTCTGCGTCCTATCTATTTTTGTACATACACCCTCAGTTTCTCAGACTTACTCCAGTAGTCAAGTTACCATGTGATACTTGCCTAGCATCAGCTTTGGGCTAGCCAGATACATATAAATATATTTAATAATTGGATTTATAGAAAACTTGTTTTATTAAAAAATGTAGGCAGACTGTAGTAAATAATATTTTTTTTTAAAGATTTTATTTATTTATTTGACAGAGGGAGAGATCACAAGTAGGCAGGAAGGCAGGCAGAGAGAGAGAGGAAGGGAAGCAGGCTCCCCACGGAGCAGAGAGCCCGATGCGGGGCTCGATCCCAGGACCCTGGGATCATGACCTGAGCCGAAGGCAGAGGCTTTAACCTCTGAGCCACCCAGGCGCCCCTGTAGTAAATAATATTTTGGGGGTGCCTGGGTGGCTCAGTCACTTAAGCTTCCGTCTTCGGCTCAGGTTGTGATCCCAGACTCCTGGGATCGAGCCCCATGTCAGTCTCCCTGCTCAGCGGAGAACCTGTTTCTTCCTCTCCCTCTGCTGCTCCCCCTGCTTGTGCTCTCTCACCTTCTTTCTCTCTGTCTCTCTCTCAAGTAAATAAAATCTTAAAAATAAATAAATAATAATTCTGTGAAGTATCGAGGGCAAAGGATGGTGAATCTAAAATTTAATTCCAGCTTAATTGTCATTCGGAAAAATGAGGCTTACAAAACTATTTTCAGTCATATTGAGATTATTTAACACATACCACTCCTAAACTGATAGTCTCACATTACTAGTAATTGTATATTATCTGATGATAAAAATTAATAATGATACACAAATTTTCCAGGGCTAAACAAGGACTTTGATCTGCATATTATTTTAAGAGTCTGGAGAGGAGAGCTTCTGATTTCCCCTGGAGTTTTCCTCATGACCATCTCACTTTTATCTCATTTCACTGAGGACCCAGCTCCTGAGAGGAAAACAGGGGAGATTGGAAAGAGACCCTTCAGTAAATAGGGAGAGGGGATCATAGGCAAACATGATCTTAAACCTTTACTACCTCCCCAAGGACCCAGTGTACTTCATAGGGATGATTTTGTGGCCAGGCAAGGTCCTAGGGAAATTTATGGCAGAAACATTTTCCCGTATCTGGGTCAGGAAATGATAGCACACAGATGGAATTTACAATGGGAGTATGAATGGAGTGGCCCCACCCAGGCAGCCAAGCAAAGGCCCCTTTCACAGGCTCTATTCACATATAATGAGTGCTCCCCAGGCTCTCCTGGCTGGCCGCTTTTTCTTTTTTCCTCGATTGCTTTCACTTTTTCACAGAGGACTGCCCCGCTTGCGGTCCACTTGGGACTGGGGTGAGCCTTGATTTGGCAGGAGAAAGGAAGAAGTACACGGTGGCCTACAAAACTGAATTACTCTGCCTCCCTGGCCCCTTTCCTTGAATAATAGGGCTTTGTGCTTTGAAATGTAGGAAGTCCCAGTTTCTCAGGCTTTTTAAAAAAAGGAAACCTTCCTAAAACCTCCTTTCCCACTTTAAGATGCTTAGCAGGGAGTAGTTAAGGGACAGAACAGTTATTAAATCAAATGTTTCTTTAATAATTTTAGAAATTGTTAGGAGAGCTGATTTCCAAACAAATATATTTCATGCATTCCTTCATATGGACAAAAATATTGGCTCAATTTGAAAGTCCAACTTTAAGAAAAATCACACGAGACAAATCTCTACATTAAAAAAAAACAAAAACAAAAATAAAACAAAACAAAACCCACAACACCCAAAAAACCTGTTTTTGGCTCTAGCCAGTTACCCACTTTTATGAAATATTTGACAAAGCAAAATTTTATTACCAGAGAGGAATTCAGACAGCCTTTGGAGTCTGTTGAAATGGGGTTTGAATGTATAGGATTTGTTTTAATTTTTTATTTTATTTGCCCCCCTCCTGCCCCCGCAACCTAGGCATGATTTAAAACATCCCATCTTGTAACCAAACCAACGTGAGTTCACTGGTAAGTCACAGATATACTAGGTAGAATTGTCATGCAGAGTAAACTTTATTTGCAGCAAATAAGGAGACCATGGGGGAATAACTTCAAAAGCCATGGCTCCCCAGGCAAGGGTGAATGGTTCCTTTTATTTAGTTTGGGATGAATATTTAGATAGAGAAGCCTTGTCATCTTGCGAAGTGGCAGGCATAAGGCAACACATGAGCCTTAAGGGAACATGCCTATACAGACACTATATGTATATAAATAAGGCTTGTGGTCCTTCTTGCGTGTAAATTTTATTATTATAATGAGGTAAAGGTAGTTGTTGGTCATTCTAGAAGTCACTCAGTGGTCATCTGTGCAGACATGAGTTGGGGGTTTATTCTGGGTGGTCTGGGCCAGTTTGAGCTCTTGTCAGGGCTGTCACTGTCACTTGAAGGAGGATTTGGTTTCCATTTGCCTGAGTGAAGAGATAAACTGGAAAGAAGAACTAAAGGAAAAATGTGGGATAAAGGTCGATGAATGCTAGTAGGTGGGCAGTAAAGGTCAGGTGTTGGCGTCTAGCTGATAACAATCTGTTTTCCTTTCACTAATCTTATCCCACATTTTCCTTTCAAAGGTGTGTGTTAATAGCATTACATTTTTTTAAAATCCTGAAAACAAATTATATTGAAAAATCATTACCATCATTTAGGGCCCCATATGTTTCAATGGTTTAAGTATATATGAACATCTTTTTTTTTTTTTTAAGATTTTATTTATTTATTTGACAGAGATCACAAGTAGGCAGAGAAGCAGGCAGAGAGAGGGGGGGAAGCAGGCTCCCGGCCAAGCAGAGAGCCCGATGTGGGGCTCTATCCCAGGACCCTGGGACCACGACCCGAGCCGAAGGCAGAGGCCTTAACCCACTGAGCCACCCAGGCACCCCTATTTGAACATCTTTGATTTTCATTTTACTGTAAAAGATATGATTTCACCATTTATTTTTTGAATTTTCAGAATGTGGCAGAAGATATAAAACATTCTTCAATGAAGGGCTATTATTTGTCCCTTTGGCTGAGTTACTGGAGGCCAGGCTCTAGAGCTAAACTTGGAGCAAAATGTTATTGTCTGCCCCTCTGATAGCCATTTCCCTTCTTTTCCCAGCCCAGGGTTGTGTTTTCTCCTCTCAACCCCATGTTCTCCGTGAGGCACCAGTCCCAGCTCCAGTTCTGGAACTCAGGAGCTCCATTTGACCAATCAAATCATCAAATTAAAAAAAAAAAAAATCATCAAATCCTTTGTCCCATCTGCAGCATAGGGAAAGGGAAAACCGCAGAGATTTCGTTAAGAATGGGTCACATGACCCAGCTGTAGCCAATGAAATACATCTGAGGCTTTTCTGGGATTGGCTGGAGAGAGGCAGGAGCCCTCCTTCTATTGGTTATTATTATTATTTTTTAAAGATTTTATTTATTTGTCGGAGAGAAAGAGGGAGTGAGAGCACGAGCAGGGGGAGAGGGAGAGAGGCAGAGGGAGAAACAGGCTCCCTGCTGAGAAGCAGCCTACCGCAGACCTTGATCCCAGGATGCTGGGATCATGACCACAGGTGAAAGTAGATGCTTAACCGACTGAACCACTCAGGCTCTCCTTCCATTGACTCTTAAATCTGGGAAAAGGTGAGGCTGGAAGTGCAGCAGCCAGTTTGATACCCTGAGATGAAAGCTTGAAGCTATGGCAGAGGCTGGGGACCTTTGAGGAGCCCAGGGATGAATGAAACTAACCCCGCTGAAGAAAGAGCTGGGAAAATTCAGCTGAAAAATTCAGTCCCCATGACATCATTTGAGTCCTATGCCTGAGGCCAGCCCTATCATTAGAGTGTTTAGTTGTTCAAACCAACAAACCTCCTTAGTTGCTTAAGCTGGTTGAGATTGGATTTTCTGTTGATAAAAAGTCATGCCAGTGCAGGTCTGGAGTCCAAAGGTACTGGGAATTTGCCAAGATACAGCTCCAGGTGCTGAGAATGAGGCTGGAGTACGGTCATCAGAGCTGGGCTCCAATGCCTGACTCCCTCCCCTCCCTAGCCCCTGCGTGGAGGAGGCGTGACTTAGTGCTGGTTTCTGTTGGAGAGATGCTAGAGTGGTTTATGCCCTTGTTAACTCAGCTCAAGTCTGGCCTGGAAACTAGCAGCAGGACTGGACTTGGAGATGGGGGACCATAACCCTTCAGCTGTGGAGACTGAAGGGGCAGGTTGGACACATATTGTCAAGGACTATGGTAAGACAGAAACTTCATGCTGTGTTACATATCTTCATTGCATGGACCCTTTATTCTCTCCAGGGAATGTGTCTTTAATTTGGGTCTCTGCCCTAAACATCATCCCCACCCTCCTGTGGTCTGCTGAACTTCCACAACTGGGTTAGACATCTTTCCTCAGTGTTCTCCTAGGCTCTTTAATGTAATGAGCCTCACATTTTCATCCTGTATTTTTACTCACTCGTTCAGCAACTATTTATTGAATGCCTGCTGTGTGCCAAAAGCTATTCCAGGCACTGGAGGTATACCAGTGACCAAGACAGACAGAAATCCCTGCCTGCAAGGAGTTACATTCTAAGGGGTGGAGAGAGGCAATAAATAAGTAAATTATAAGCTATATTCAAAGTAGATGTGTGCCAAGGGGAAAAAAGCGAGAAAAGAGGATGAGGCCTGATAGGGAAAGTGGTGACAATTTTTCATGGACTAGTGAGGGAAGACTTTATGGGAAGGTGGCATTTAAGCAGACTTGAAGTAGATGAGTGAACAAGCCTTGTGGATATCTGGGGGAAATGCTTTCCAGGTGAATGGAAAGGCAAGTGCAGAGGCCCCGAGGTGTGCGGGTTTGGTGTGGCTGAGGAACAGCAGGGAAGCCATCGTGGGCAGAGGTGAGTGAGCACCAGGGAGTGGAGTAAGCAATTGAGGTCAGCATGGGGTTGACAGGGAAATAAGGATCAGAGGTATTTCAGTTATTTACTGCTGTATAAGGAACCACTTTAAAACTTAGTGGTTTAGTGTAACACTATTATTTCTTTCTTTTTTTTTTTTAAGATTTTATTTATTTATTTGACAGAGAGAGATCACAAGTAGACAGAGAAGCAGGCAGAGAGAGAGAGGGAAGCAGACTCCCTGCTGAGCAGGGAGCCCGATGCGGGACTCGATCCCAGGACCCTGAGATCATGACCTGAGCCGAAGGCAGCGGCTTAACCCACTGAGCCACCCAGGCGCCCCGTAACACTATTATTTCTCATGATCCTGTGGTTTGACTAGGAAGTTATTCTCATGACTTGAGAAGTTGGGAAAATATGAGAAGAGGGTCTGGTCAGGGGTCCCTCTTGTGGCTGCTCAGGCAGGACACTAGGCTGGCGGGCCCTCTCTCCTGATGTGGTTTCTCATTATTCATGTGTCTTGCCCAACTTTCTTATGTGGCAGTGGGGTCCCAAAAGGGAGCATTCCAGGGGGACAAGTTCCAGTGTGGAAGTGCTTTTCTAGCCTTCTATCACATTTGCTCATGTACCAGTGGCCAAAGTGCCCATATGGCCAAGCCCAGAGTCAGTTTAGAAAAGGACCACATGAATACCAGGATGTGAGATTCACTGGGGCCACCCATGAAGGTTCAGGGATCCTTTTTTCTAAATCTATTGAAAGAGTGGGGCAAAGGTGTACATGATTGATGGGCTTTGGGGTTGGGCTGGAATAGAGGAGAGAGGCCAGGTCAAGAATGTTGACCACATTCCTGTGATCTAGTTGACTAGCTTTGTCCTTTGGTAGAGCCAAGGGGTCACTTGAGAAAACTGCATAGTTCCCCACGGTTTCTATCAGCCTCCACTTCCTTTGATATGAACACTTGGCATCTTCTCAGTTGTATTTAAGGCACTTTGCAAATACATTTTCATGACAAGCCCCCAAACTCAGTCTCTATCTAGACTGCTGCCTTTAAGCTGCGCCTAGGTATGAATTTTGGTTTTACCACTGACCCTGTACATGAAAAGAAATGGGATCTGGTGAATCCATCAGGTGAACCAGTGCCATTGACCTTAATTTGAAAGAAATAGAGATGAAACTACAAGGAACTGGTAGCCTGCCAACGTGATCGTTCATTGAGTCATACAACAGCTATTTGCTGAGCACCTGTTATGTGGTAGGAATGATGCCATCACCATCATTTAAAAGGACTACAGAGAGGGCTTGTAGAGGGAACCCTGAAATCTGTGCATTGAGTCTCATTTAATAATGACTCTCATTGATAATTGCTTCCTTTGTGAGATATTCATAAAAAAAAGCTTTTAGAGAGTCTTCCCTGAACTGTAGACTCCTTTCATGTCCTTGTCATCCATAGCCTTTGGAATCGTTACAGTGCTATTCTGATTATTTTGTTTTTCAAAGTAAAAATTAGTTTATATACTTTTTTCTTGATTTTATTAATGATACATATTGTTGAAAAATATCCAAACACACTGACAGTGAAAAACAGAGTGTACAGTTGTTTTTTTTTACTCTACCATCCAGAGGGCTGTAGTTACTATTAACATTTTAGTGAACAGCCTCCAGATACCCCTCCGTGAGTATCCATGTGTGACGCAATAAATGGGATCATGCTCTAAACTGAGTGTCAAAAAATCCCATTTTGTGGACGCGCAACTTTATCCAGTCCCAGACTGAGGGATATTTAAGTTGTTTCCAATTTTGCAACTAGGATTAAGTAATTTTTTGATTCTCTGACTTCAAATCAGACCCTGAGGTTTTCCTCTTTTCTGTGTTTGGAACATCTTTCTACTTTGCTGAAGATACCATCTTTGTAGGCTTTTTGTTTGTTTGTTTCTTTTTGGTCTTGGCAGTTTTGATTATTGATAAATATTTTGTTTCCTCAAATAGGAACTTCTAAATGGTTTTCGGATCATATATGATAACTTTTAAAAGCCTCTTTCTCCAGCGCCTGGCTGGTTCAGTCACTAGAGCATGCAACTCTAGGTCTCAGGGTTGTGAGTTCAAGCCCCACGTGAGCCTACTAAATAAATAAATAGATAAATGAATAAATGAATAAATAAATAAATAAAGGGTTCTCTCCCTCTTTCCCTTAAATACAGCCTATAATTGGCTGACGAAAACACCTCCTGAGTAACTGTGGTGGGTTCCTGGGCTGGCCATCTCCCTCCACAGTGTTAAATTAAATTGTGTGTAACCATGGTTACCAGGCTGGCTACCCTTACCAACTTAAAGTGATGTCATACACCCAGCCTTTCTAGCCCCTGTGACCCCTGGCTTGCCTGTGTGTGCAGAGGTTAAACTCCCTCCAGAAGTTTGGTGTCCTGGCTGTGGGGTGTGAGAACATGTGCGGCAGGGAGTGAGGTGGGCAGTGATGGAACATTTTTTGGCGCTCTTCACCCCTGAAAATTAATTCTGAGCAGTGCACTGCCATTGTAACACTTGTCACATTGCATACTAATCCTTTGTTATGTGACTGTCTCCCCATCTGTGGCTGTGAGGTCCTCAAAGGGAGGGAACTTTCTTATCGGTCTGTGTCACCCAAGTACCCGGTGCAGTACCTGGATATTTGCTGAATATAGAAGTTCATGAGTGACTGTCTGAGTGAGTGAAAAAATGCAAGACAAATCCTAATATTACAGCCAGACGTTGCTTGGGTGCTCAGTGTGGGGACAGAAGAGGATCGTGGCGAAGGCCAAGGCACAGAGGAGCGCAGCCTTAAGTCTGGGGGCTTTGGAGCGAGAAAACCAGGGCTCAAGTCAGGCCCAGGCTACCTACCCATTGTGTGACCTAGAGCAAATCACTCAACTTTCCTGCACTTAACTCTCCTTATACATAAAAAGGGGGTTAATTTAGGTAACAGACAGATACAATAATTTTTTTTTAAGTGCAATGTGCTAGACACTCTTCTAGGTGTTGGGGAATCAGGAGGGAGCACAGAGTCCTTTGTGGCAACCATGGGTCACCCTCTGCAGAGCAACTTTAAGAGAGAGCCCCCTGAAAGGGTGTATTTAGCTTCAGTCCTTCTACCCCGCTCCACTGTGTTCTTGCTGAAGCTGCGGTGAGGGTCCTAGGGCACTGCAGTCTGGGCTTTTCTCAGCCAGTCCTACCTTCCCCCTGTCCCTGTGACAAGGTTGGACGCTTTCCTGCATACTCCTGCTCCTTCCCCTTTTATCCTTCTCAGACATTTCTCCCAAGAATTCTCCTGCATGTCTAATTCTGTCTTGGCGTCTGCTACCTGGAAGGCCCAAACCAACAGCTTTGTTCTCAAGAACCTTACCGAATAGAGGTCAAATAAAATATACCACTGAAGGTGATTGTCAGGATTATAGGAGATGATGTTTGAGAAGGGCTTAGCAGTAGGTCAGCCCCCAGCAAGAGCTCAAAGATGTGCACTGTTGCTGCTGTTATTGTTATCCTCACTGATTTTGTTCGGCAGGTGAGCAGGTAGAAAATGGTATCTTTCAGGTGTCAGTTTCATGAGTTGGTTTAACCCAGTGGGCTGTACTTGACTCCAGGTGTCCTTCAGAGTTTCTTCAGGAACAAGCGGCTACAAATAGGAAACGGCAAATCCCAGGAAGATATTTTGTGGCCTTCAGGGACTGATCATGGAGCTTCCAGAAGAATCTTCTGATTCTAGGTAGGTCCGAGTGTGGATGGGGGGGAAGCACCTGAGCTCTGTTCCTCACTGACAATAACACTAGCCACTCACTGAAGCTTGGAGGTACAAGAGTATAGAGCCAGATGGCCCAACTTAAAATCCCAGCCCTGCCATGTACTTCCTACCTCCCAGGCTTGTTTTGTAATTTAGGTAATAAAGATCGAATGCTCAGCATAAAGTATCTGAAAGCAGTTAGTCTCCTTACTTTCCCCAACAACATTTCATTCTACTTTGCTTGGAATAGTTAACATGTGTGTAACTTCTCTGGGTTGGCAAATTATGGCTGGTGCTTGGGCTACGGATTCACTGACCTGATCTCTGGATTATTAGGAAGAAGAGGAAGGTCTCATGACAGAAAGGAGGGAGCGTGTTTGAGCTCAGAAGAGTAAGGGTTTTACTGGACCGATATTTACTGAGGAGCCACCATGTACCAGCCCTTCCCCTGGGTACTGTGTTCATGAAGGTGATTAGGACACAGGCACCATTCTTGAGGAGTTCAGATATAACTTAGAAGCTGGGGGTGGACAAATGGGTATGTACATATTGCACTGGGTCCCATGACAAGGCAGACACAGAGTTTGGCATAAAATTTCAGTTATACAAGATGGGCAAGCTCTAGAGGTCTGCCCTACAACATAATGCTAATAGTTAACAATACTGTACTGTATTACACACTTAAACATTTGTTAAGAGAGTAGACCTTATTTTAAGTGTTGTTCCGTTAAAAACAAAATAAACCCAAACCAAAATCGAGACAAACAAAAGTGAAAGAAAAAAAATAGGAAAAAATAGAGGCAGTGTTACAACTTATCAGAGCGCCTAGAACAAATATTACATGATTTCTTAAAATTTATCATTCATTTACTGTTCACTTCATTTCAAAATAAAGTGGTGAGAAAATGTACGAGGGAGAAAGTGACAGCTATTATAAATATTACTATCTTTGCTAGTGTTTTGCCTGTCAGAATTCTCAGGTTCAGAAAGTTAAAGCACCTTGCCAGGGACCGACCACACAGCTGAGTATGGACTGCTCAGTCACTAGGTACCCAGTGTCTGGAGTTCAGGCCTCCTGCTCTGGGACATTATCAGAATTGCTCACTAGGTGGCGCTCTTCCCCTGGGCTAGGAACTGACCAAGGCCTGGCAGTAGACTAGTCTTTTCTCACTGGAGCCCAGCCTTCTAGAGCTAGCGGCGATTCTGAACATGTCTAAGCTGAGAGACAGAGGAATAAAGCTCGAAAGTATGTCCCTGAGACATACTCAGAGTCATCTATGGTCACCAGGTGGTTTGGGGGTGGTGTCTTAGTTTGCCAGTACCAAATCTCATTCGTTTCCGGTGTGGTATCCCTTGCCCACAACCCCATAGCTGCTTCTGGACCCTTCCTTGCAAAGCTAGGTGCTTCCTTGTTGGGCAGTTGCTACAGTCTGCTATTTGGGTGTGGAGGAGGTATTTAGGAGCAGGGCAGAGGTTTGAGGCAGCCTGGGGGCATTCCCCCCTCCCCCCCACCCCACTCATTTCTTATCCTTTCCTAGAGTCATTCACGGGTAGTGTGTGTACTGCTCAGGGTAGGGACCCTGGGGCCAAATCACCTTTGTCCAAACTCTCATCCTCCTCTTAAGAGCAGTATGCTTTGGGCAGTTGGTGAACCTCTGTGTCTCATTTTCCCGTCTATAAAATGGGAATTAATAGAATACCTATCACATAGGATCTTTGTGAGGACTGAGTCAGTGTATGGAAAGCACTTAGAATACCTGTAAGCATGTGTAAGAGCTATAGAAGTGTTTGCTCTAGTATTATAATTCACCAGCATCCTATATGCATATGAGTTTACATGAAATGCCAATATAATTCATCATACTCCCCACCTATTGTCATCCCATAGTGTCCTTTTCATAATGATACCTACCATCGACTTGCAGTCATGCTCTGCAGTATGCGAAACCTATGATTTCCATATCTCAGTGAATCCACAGAACAAACCTATGTTCCCGTTCCTAGCTCAAGGTTGAGGCTTCGACAGGACTGTCATTCCTAGGATCATGCACAAAGTGACAGAACTGGGACTCACACTCAAGATTGTCTGATGAAGGTTTTCACCACTACACCATTCTACCTCCTCTTTGAGTCAATTACAGACACCAAAACCAGCCCCAGGAGCCCTGGGCATCAGCTATGCTCACAGAGTAGAAGTCATTCTTCTCTGGGGTGAGGTTTCTTATCACTCTTATCCTGGGAGACAAAGGCGCGGATTTCACAGATGTCTCCCTGCTCCCCTGCAAAGACACAACATGCTTTGACTGACAAACAAAGAGGCCTCTTTAGATTAGAGCTGAGTTAGCCATGCAGCCAAGGGCCACCTTCCCCCATCATGTTTATTCTGAAGCTCGCAGGCTCTTCCTTGGGCAGGTGGGAAGCTGGAGTCTCAGGCATGTGAGTTTACTTGAGTTCTAGGCAATCCAGGATGTAACACAAGCTCTCAATGACTCAGGCCAGCTTATCTGGGATTTTTCCTCTCTTGGCATGTGAGAGAGTCTGTGCAGTATTGACATTTTTTAGCCAAGAAATAAACAGCAGGCACCAACCTACAATGGCAGAATCATAGAATGTCAGGGCTGGAAGGGACCATTGGATGTGGAAATTAGGACTCTGATGAGGGACTCTGACAGTCCTCGAAAACAGAACTTCTAAGTCTCAGCACTATTGGCATTTGGGGCTGGCTGATTCCTTGTCGTGGGGGCTGTCCTGTGCGTTGTCCGATGTTGAGCAGCATCTTTGACCTCTACCCACTAGTTGCCAATAGCAGACCCCCAGTTGTGCAACAACCAAAAATGCCTCCAGACATTGCCAAATGTCCCCTGGGGACCATAGCTCCTCCCCTTTCTGTTTTCCACTCCTCTTAAAAACCAGTGCTCTAAAATCAGGCTCCCTCCCTTCCAGAAACACGTATTAAGAGCTTGCTATGGGGCGCCTGGGTGGCTCAGTGGGTTAAGCCTCTATCTTCGGCTCAGGTCATGATCCCAGGGTCCTGGGATTGAGCCCCACATCGGGCTCTCTGCTTGGCAGGGAGCCTGCTTCCTCCTTTCTCTCTCTCTGCCTGCCTCTCTGCCTACTTGTGATCTCTCTCTGTCAAATAAATAAATGGATAAATCTTAAAAAAAAAAAAAAGAGCTTGCTATGTATGTGCTGGTACATGATTCAAGTATGGGTTCTGTCCTTAAAGAACTCAGGGACTGGAGCGCCTGGGTGGCTCAGTGGGTTGAGGCCTCTGCCTTCAGCTCGGGTCATGATCCGAGGATCCTGGGATCAAGCCCTAAATCAGGCTCTCTGCTCAGCATGGAGGCTGCTTCCTCCTCTCTCTGCCTGCCTCTCTGCCTACTTGTGATCTCTGTCTGTCAAATAAATAAAATCTTTTAAAAAGCAAGCAAACAAACAAACAAACAACAACAACAACAAAAAAGAACTCAGGGACTAACTGGGGAGACAGAAAGGGCTGCACAGGTGGCCAAGACAGAAAGGGCTGCACAGGAAGCTCCTCACAGGGACAAGAAGTAGGTACTCTGAGGAGCACAGGGGCAGACCACACCGACTGGGGAGATCTGAAAAGGTAAGATCCTTCAGGTAAGGACATGTCAATTTTCCAGGCAGACAGAGCCAGTGAAGGACATTCTAGGCAGAGGAACGGAATGTACAAAGGTAAAGAGTTGTAAAGTATGATGTGCTGGGAAAAAAAAGTATTTTATTGTGATTGTCCCCCATAGTGCCACTGGGAGGAGGCTAGAGAGAGACAGGGCAAGATGACGATGATGACAGTTAACACATACTGAGCACTTCTTCTACTTCTTCTTCCTCTTCGTTTTTAAAGATTTCATTTATTTATTTGAGAGAGAGAGAGATAGTGAGAGAGAGTATGAGCAGGGGTAGGGGAGAGGGAGAAGTAGTCTCCTCGCTGAGCAGGGAGCCCAACATGGGACTCAATCCCAAGACCCCAAGATCATGACCTGAGCCGAAGGCAGACACTTAACTGACTGAGCCACCCTGGAGCCCTGAGCACTTTTATGCCAGATGCTGCTCTGAGTATCTTACGTGTATTGTTTCTTACTCTTCACAGTGATCCTTTGAGGAAGGTACTATTATTCCCTCTGCTTTATGGATGGGAAAAACGATGCACAGAGAGATTAGGTAACCTGTCCAAGTCACACAGCTGTGGAAATTTGGTTATAGTTATATGAAGGGTTTTAAATAGAGCAATATAGGGGCACCTGGGTGGCTCAGTGGGTTAAGCCTCTGCCTTCGACTCAGGTCATGATCTTGGGGTCCTGGGATCAAGTCCCGCATCGGGCTCTCTGCTCAGCGGAGAACCTGCTTCCTCCTCTATCTCTCTCTCTGCCTGCCTCTCTGCCTACTTGTGATTGCTCTCTGTGAAATAAATAAATAAAATCTTTAAAAATAAATAAATAAATAAATAAATAAATAAATAAAGCAATATAGCAATGTCATCATCAGTGTCTCAGTTAACCTTTGCTTCATAACAAACTTCACTACAAATTTTCTAGTTTAACCAAAACCATTTTATTGTATTTCATGATTCGTGAGTTGGCTGGGGCTCAGCTGGGTGGTTCCTCACTGGACTGGCTGGGGTCTTTCCTCAGTAACAGTGAGCTAGTGGCTGGGGCTGCAGTTTGGGGCTGAATATCTGGCACTTTGGTATTTCTCTATCTCTCTTTGTCCCTGTGGACCTTTCCCCGTGACCTCTCTCCAATAGCATAGCCTGTTCTTGGTGGCTCAGAAGCTTCCAGGCCTTCTTAATGTCTGTATTCAGTATGTCACTTCGACTATGTCTTTCTAGTCAAAGTGATCACAGGCACAGCCCAGATTCATGAGGAAGGGGCAAGAGGTCCATCTCTGGCAGGAAGACTGGCCTATGTGTATAGGGAGGGTGGAATTGTTTGAGGCCATTCTTGGATCCTAGCCATATTTTTATTCCAGAAGGAATGTTCTGGCAGCATTGTGGAAGTGTATTGAAGAGGGCAAGACTAGAGACTTGAAGATGAGTTATGAAGTCATTATAATAGCTTTGATAATTTTGGTTGTGTTGGTCCCTTAGCTTCTCTTGTTTCTTCTATGGAAAGAGCAGAGTAATTGTGTTTTAATAATAGTAACAACAAAATAATGATACTAGCCTATATTTATTGAGTACCTACTATGTGGCAAGTACTGTGATAAATACTTTTCTAGATGATTTAATCCTCACAATGATCTCATTCCTACAGTATATACATTCCTACATTATATACATATATACATTCCTACATTACCTCCCAGAAAACTGACACCAAGTGTATTAGTTTCCCAGTGCTGCTGGAACAGAGTACCCCAGACTGAGCAGCTTAAACAATTTGTTTCTTCACAGTTCTGGGAGATAGAAGTCTGAGATAAGGTGTTGTTGGCAGGGTTGATTTCTTTGGAGGTCTCCCTCCTTGGCTTGCGGATGACCACCTTTTCCCTTTGTCCTCACAAGGTCTTTCTTCTGTGTGTGTCTGTGTCCTAATCTCCTGTTCATATAAGGACATCAGTCATATTAGGATTAGGGCCTACCCATAAGACCTCATTTTCACCTTAATTACCTCTTTAAAGACACTATCTCCAAATAACAGTCACGTTGTGCAGTAGTGAGGATTAAGACTACAACATACGAATTTTTTTTTTTAAGATTTTATTTATTTATTTGACAGAGAGAGACCACAAGTAGACAGAGAGGCAATCAGAGAGAGAGAGGGAAGCAGGCTCCCCACTGAGCAGAGAGCCCGATGCAGGACTCGATCCCAGGACCCTGAGATCACGACCTGAGCCGAAGGCAGCGGCCTAACCCACTGAGCCACCCAGGCGCCCCAACATACGAATTTTGAGAGCACACAGTTCTGCCCATAGAGTCAACAAATTAGCATATATTTATGTAGTCAATAAGTAGGAAGTGAGAATTTGACCTGAGTGTGACTTTAGTCTCCTTTATTAACTACTCTTTATACTGTTACCTACAGTTCTGTTCAGTTCTTGACCCAAGCAGAAAAATAGCAAGGCGGAAGAAGGCACCAAACCTGCCTAGCTTTGCATGTAGGATCTAGCTATTTATAACCTGAGGCGCAGAGTCTGAATTCTAGTTACTTGTTTTGTGTCCTTCACCTATAGCTCTATCACAGTGATCTTTTTAGAGGGACACTGGAAGGTGGCAGGGGTGGCATAACCTGGTAGAACCATGAATGAGAATGATAAAATAATGATCACTAATACTTTATGATTGTGTACAGTGTGTCAGGCAGAATGCTAAGTGCTTTACACACATTTTTTATTTCTCACAATAATCCTATTAGATAGGTACTATTATGTTTCCTATTTTACATATGGGGAAATTGAGGAAAGTGGTGAGTTCACCTGTCTGAATTTACCCTAGTGGTAAGAAGTGGCAGGTCAAGCTGAGCACTCAGGAAGTCTAAATCCAGAACCTGTATTCTTAGCTATTATCTTTCCCTGACGCCCCTGGGAACCTGGTGAAGAATGAGTCTATACTGGTTCCATTAAAAAAGGCTGAGTTAGAGAAGGCTCATTAGGCCATCATTTTTCTACCACCATCGAGATACTTACTGCTACATATCAAAATAAAATACTGATACCAGTGCTTCCTGATTTATTAATTTTAGAAATCACCTTTTGACTTGCTGTTATCTAGGATAAAAACGTGTTACTTGCTTCTGACCCTTTCCTGCAAACTCCTATCATCAAAGAATAATTTTTGTTAAAGCAGTATTTATTGATTATTATATTATGTTTATACACTTGTTATCCCCTGCAAAGCCAAAAAGTGTACTGTGATTATATATCCTTCTTTGTATAACTTCTTATTTTTCCTGGAGTTGGTAATTAAAAAAAAAAATTGTTACATAAATTAACCCATTTATTATAGGCTAGCAATGTTTCAAATGGTGGCACTTCTACTGGTCTTTCAACTCCTTCAGTCATCTGATGGCAGACTTTACTATGAGGGCAGAAGTGGTGGTGTAGGTCCAGGCGCCACCAGCGACGGTTTTTGTGCAGGAGCCACAATGCCAGATCCCCACAGCTCCTCTTTTCATCTTAGTTTTGCCACAGAAGGAGCAAGTGTACTTGGCGCTGGCTTATCTCAATCTTCTTCACCATCTTCCCGAGGGAGGCACCATAATGGGTCCCATATTTGCCCATGATTCCGACCTTCTTTGTGCGTTTAGCCATGTCGCCGCAAACTAGGTCTGAGCCCAGAGAGGAAGAGACTCAATGAGCCGATAATTTTTTTTCGTTTATTTCTTTTATTTGCATTATTTTTTATGTACCTGTTCTTTTCTTTGCTGTGAGAGCACTCAGGCCTATAAGACATTTTTCTTACTTACATGGATATACTTTCTAGAGCTTTCTGGAGTCCTCCTGCTCTAGATAGGTAAGTTTTTCATTAGGCCTTTCACCTAGCTGTTATTCTGCAAATTCTCTTTGCTTCTCTTTTATGTTGGAACCTCTGTTTCCTGGGTTCCACGTCTTATTTCCTTGTTCCGGTTTCTGTTGCCTTCTAAGAGAGGTACATGGACATAGATTTTGTGAGTCCTTGCTAATCTGAAAATGTCTTTTCTTTCTACCCCTGCTCTGGATTTACAGCTTGGCTATATAGAACTTAGGTTACAAATCATTTTCCTTTGAAGGCATGTTCCACTCTTAGCTCTCAGGGTCATTTTTGAGAAGTCTAATACCTTTGCCTTTGTATGTGACTTAATTATCTGGACACTTCTAGTTCTTCTGTGTATCCCTGGTATGCTAAAACTTGGCATTGGTCTTTTTTCATTCATTGTGCTTTTTAAAAAAAAAAAAAGTATATTTATTGGAGAGAGAGAGAGGGAGAGAGAGAAAGAGCAGGTGGAGGGGCAGAGGGAGAAGCAGATTTCCCACTAAGCAAGGAGCCCGGCTTGGTCCCAGGACCCTGAGATCATGACCTGTGCTGAAGGCAGATGTTTAACTAACTGAGCCCCCCAGGTGCTCCTCCTATGCTTTCAGTTGGATACTCATGTCCTTCAGTTCCAGGAATTTTTCTTAAATTATTTCTTTTATAATCTTCTCCTCTGTTTTCTTATTTGGGCATTAAATTCAGTCGAGTCCCTAAGTCTTTAACCTTTATATTATCCCCATTATTTTTCATCATTTTGGCTTTTTATTACTTCCAACCTATTAACTCTTTAATACTGATCATCATTTTTATTTCCAAGGGCTCTTTTTGTTTTTCATAGTGTTCTGTTCTTTAAAAAATTGATGGAAGCAATATCTTCACTTAATTTTCTGGGTATATTATAGTTCTTATATGAAGCTTTCTTCTGTTCCTGGCATCACCAATTTCTTCCTGGGTTAATTTTTTTTTTCTCGGACTGTCTTGATCTCTTTCACGATGGAAACCTTCCTCAAACATTAGTGATCCTTAGTTATCATCTCATATTTTAGGGTAAGGCACAAAACTAGCCCTATGTACATAGGTAGAGCTTATCAAGTGGAGGCCTTCACTATTGGGTTTTTGGTGGGGATCTCTTTTGTTAGGGGAAACCCAGATGTCACTACCCTTTATTTTCTCCCCCTGAGACAGTTCAATTTTTTAATAAGAAGAAGTCTTCATCTTCTGCCTAGGAGTAACATGCATTCCCTGCAATTTGAGAGCAGAGTCAAGGAACGGGATTGGGGGGTCCCATTGCCCCAGATGCAGTCTCACCAAGTCTCTCCATTGTGCAACCTTACCCTCTCCTGCTGGTTCCTCTGCCAGTTGCACAAGAACCTGGGGCCTCCCCTGTTCAGATTTCCCAGGGATTAAGCTTCCTTTTTCCTGCCTGGGTGAGAGGTAGCTGCTTGGCTGTTGGGGCAGAGGATATTTTCAGCCTTGACCCTCACCCTGGCTCATCCCTCCATCTCAGTCCGAGTTGTTCAGAGCCTTTTTGAGGCAAATCAGTTTGCTTCTCGTCCGTAAGCCCCCTTGCTCTGCTAAGATGGTTACCATCCCTCCATCTGCTTTCCATCTTTAAAAAAAAATGAAGAGAACAAATGCCAGAGCACATGCAAAGCTGCTGCACATCACTAATCATTAGGGAAATACAAATAAAAACCACAGTGAGATACCACTTCACACCAAGTAGGATGGCTGTTTATCAAAACAACAAAAACAACGAAATTTGGGGTGGATGTGGAGAGATTGGAACACTTCCACACTGCTGGATGGAGAATGGTGCAGCTGCTATAGAAAACAGTCCAACAGTGCCTTGAAAAGTTAAACATGGAATCACCATTTGTTCAGCGATTCCACTTCTGGGTATATATACAAAAGGTTTGGAAGCAGGGACTCAAATAAATATTTGTGGATTGATATTCATGGCAACATTAATTCACAACAGCCAAAAGGTGGAAACAACCAAAGTGTCTGTCAATGAATGGATAAACCAAATGCGGTATATCCATGTAATAGAGTTATTATTCCTCCTCAAAAAGGAATCAAATTCTGTCAATTACACCTCAGTAAAGCTGAAAACGAAATATAATCTGATTTTGTATCGGGAGAAAAGGAATAAAATTCTGATACATGCTACAACATGGATGAACCTTAAAGACATTGTGTTAAGTGCAATAACTCAGACACAACAGGACAAATACTGTCTGATTCCACTTATGTTATGTATCTAGAGTAGTCAAATTCATACAGACAGAAAATAGGATAGCAGTTACCATGGCTGAGGGGAGGAGGGAATAAGGAGTTGTTTAATTGGTACCAACTTTCAGTCTGAGAAGATGAAAACGTTCTGGAGATGGGTGGTGGGGATGGTTGCATAACAGTGTGAATGCACTTAATGTCATCAAACGATCCACTTAAATATGGTTAAAGTGGTAAGTTTTATGTATATTTTATAACACAATAAAAAAAGCTAAAACATCACTTGCCTACTTTGGTTTCATTTCACTTTCTTTGTCTGCATGAACTGTTAAAAAGAAAACAACAGGTCCAAAATGGAGTCACTTATGGTAAGATCCTATGTCAGCAAACCAAGACTTAATACCTAAACCTAACTGCAGTTTCAGTCCTTCCAGGAATGTGCCCTTTAACCAGTCAACATTGAATTTCCTGATCAGCACTAGAAAACTTACTGATAGGTCCCTTCCATTCCCCTTAGGAGGGTGACCTTGCCTAAAACAATGCATTCTTTGCTAATAATTTCCTTTTTTCCTCTCCCTCTATGTCTCTATGCCTTTATAAAAAAAAAAAAAAACAAAAAAACCTTTCCTTTTCTGTAGCTCAATAGAACGTCTTTCTATTTGTTAGGTGAGATGCTGCCTGATTCATGAAGCATTCAAGAAAGCCAATTTGATCTTTTAAATTACTCAGTTGAATTTTTGTTGTTTAACAGGACATACTCTTTTTTTAATTTCTTTATTGCCATTTTAGTGGGGTCTCAAGAAAAAGAGGCTTAATAAGTGTGTGTGGTCAATCCACCATATATAACTAACTTCCCTCAATTATTTTTTTCAGTGCTTGCTACACAGATGACACTGTGCTAGAAGAATATAAGTATGATTGGTTTCCATGTCAAAAAAGAAAAAAGTAGCAGGCACAATACTCCATCTAAACTTGTATGCTATCAAATACAGTTTTGGCTCTGAGGTCACTAAAGCAGGAAGAAAATGGATTTGCTGCAATATTTAATATATTTGCTGTCATTTTGGACCATAGCCCTTAGTTGCCATGGCAACAGACCAGAGCAGGAACTTCATTAGAGGAGGAGCTCCTTGGATTTTAACCGTGTTATTCAATCAGGCATGAATGATGAGGTAGACCATCACATGGCACCCATAAGATCTTTTATTTTGATAAGCTATATAATTAGCTAAATCTAGTAAGTCTTTAGAACAAGTAAAACAAAAACCTAAAACCTCGCTTTTTGCATCTATTCCAAAGTCATTAGTAGTTAAAAGATTCCTTTGGAATTTCCTTGGTGGAACTATCCAAAGCATTGCTGGCAATAATATTTGAGCATCCCCTTCACCAGCAAATGGCAGGAAGGGACACCAGAAGATTAATGATGGGTAACAGCTTACTGTTATTGGCATTTTGAAAGAAGATGACTGACATAAGCAAGGCCATAAAAACAAAGAAATTATACCAGTCAAGTTTTAGGTCTTTGTTACAGGTGGGTGGGGAGCTATTTCTTGGAGGGAAGAAGGGCACCTTCCCAAACACACACACACACACACACACACACACACACACACACACATACACACACACGAAAAAACGCTTTCAATAGCAATTTCAATGCAATGTTCAGTGAGTCCATATTGCCAAGGGACTTGGGAATAAAGTGTGATCAGAATCAGGCAGGGGTGGGGTGGTGGTAGTCACCACAAGGGATGGCTTTTGGGAGGACATGAGTTTTAAGAAGAGTTTTGGAAAAAAGCAAAAAAAGTCACTCTTTTTTTTTTTTTTTTTTTAAAGAACGTCACTCTTGAGGAAGGCAGAGGTATTTCTGATTCATTAAGATCTTACCATCACTCCAAATACTCAGTTCATCTGCTTGTGTTTCAGTCGGACTGATTTCAAACATTTCCCCCTTACCAGCCTTCCAGGAGGCACTGGGCAGAGCAATCCATTGCAATCATATTCTGGTGCACTCACTCAATGCAGGTAGTTATTTCCAAGACTACCAATGCTAGAAATCAATTGTTTTGTTGACTTGTTTTCTATCCCCCAAAGGGTAACTTTTGAGCTCAATTCTCCTATTTACAATACTGGTCTATTTTACTGCAAATATTCTTTCATTGTGTTGCTCTCTCCTGGATACAACTGTGATATAGTCAAACATCTAAATGAAATAAATAGTTTTCTTTTTCTGGTTTTTGTTTTGGATTTTTGGTTTTTTGGTTTTTGTGGGAACGAGGGCAGTTGCTAACCCTAAAGCCCTGAGCAAGGTATGGTACGGTTTACAAGAAGGGCCAGATGCAGCCCCTTCAAGCTCTTAAGGCACAACAATAGGAGAAATGACAGAAGACAATCAGTGATTAATTAACAAATGAGTGATAGATACCAGGTGGTCCTAACCTGAGCTTCTCAGCCCCACAGGGTAATGAGGGAGAGTAGGGAGGGCTGTCTGTGAGCTATTTTCGGTAATTCAAAAAGACTATCCAAAAAACCTCGTATTTACCAGAGATTAGATGCACAGGCTAATTAAGCTAAAATATCAGGTTTCCTCGCTCTGGGCTAGAATTACATCAACTCAGTATAGAAACACCAGTTACCCCATGCTGACTGGAAGCTCTGACTGGCAGTTCCCTTGTCTTTGATTAATAAAACATGAGAAAAGAAATTATTACGTGATAGGTGTGTTCTGTTTGATAGGCAAAAAGTACTTCAAAGCATGGGACTTGTGAAGGGAAGATGATGTTTGTTTTGGGTGAAAAGACTCAGAATTGGTGAGATGGACAAGAAATGACTAGGAGAAGTTTAATATGGATAGAGGACAGCAAAGGAGGGTCACTTGAACCGGGGGTTAAGAGATGTGGACTCATCTGTGCAGTGGTTCCCAAGTGTGATCCGCACCTACAGCACGAACACCACCTGGAAACTTCTTGGGCTTCACTTGCTGACTCAGAAATGGGGGATGAGGAACAGCCATCTGGTCTGACAGGCCCTTCAGGTGATTCTGATGTATGCTGCAGTTTGAGAATCTCAGATCTATAACGTCCTTGCCCAGATTTGAAGGATCAGTGGAATAGGAGGTGATCCTAACAGATACTTGTTTAGCCTGAAAAGGAATCGCAAGAAACCAAACAAAAGCAAACCAAAATGAATCACTAATGAGAAGGTTATTTCCTTTTCTAATCTCTCGTGCCTTTTTGTTTTTTTTAAAGATTTTATTTATTTGACACACAGAGATCACAAGTAGGCAGAGAGGCAGGCAGAGAGAGAGAGGGGGAAGCAGGCTCTCCGCAGAGTAGAGAGCCCAATGCAGGGCTCCATCCCAGGACCCTGGGATCATGACCTGAGCCGAAGGCAGAGGTTTTAACCCACTGAGCCACCCAGGCACCCCCCTCATGCCTTTTGATAACATCACAGAAAAAGACTCAGTTTGATCCTGGTAGGTTTTTAACTTTTTTTTTTTTTTTTTAAGTAGGCTCTACACCCAACATGGAACTTGGGCTCGTGACCCTGAGATCAAGAGTGCCTTGTTCTGTGGACTGAGCCAGCCAGGCATTCCTCCTCTGCCAGAGGTCTTTAGAAAGAAACATTCAAGTCTCTTTTTAAAATAAAGAGAATAGGTTTCATTCAGGTTCAGAGCCTTGACAGGTTTTGGAATATGAGGGTGATAACTTGGTTCTCCTTCTTATGCATTTGTTTTTTACAGTGACCTCTTCTTTGGGCAAGTGATTCCGATTTTCCTTTTGAAAAAAGGATATAAGACATTCTTTTAAAAATTTGTTTATTAAAAATAAAATAGGGGCACCTGGGTGGCTCAGTTGGTTGAGCGTCTGACTCAGATCATGATCTCGGGGTCATGGGTAGAGCCCCACTTCAGGCTCCATGCTCAGCGTGGAGTCTGCTTGAGGATTCTCTCCCTCTCCCTCTGCCCCTCCCCCTGCTTGTGCACGTGTGCTCTTTCTCTAAGTAAATAAAATCTTAAAAATGAAACAATTTTTTTAATTGAAGTGCAGTTGTCAGGCAATAGTATATTAGTTTCAGGTGTACAACATAGTGACTTGACATTTAATACATTATGAAAAGTTCACTATGATAAGTGTAGTTATCATCTGTCAACATACAAAGTTATTACAATATTATTGACTATATTTCCTATGCTATACTCTGTATCCCCATGACTTATTTTATTTTTTATTTTATTATTTTTAAAAAGATTTTATTTATTTATTCAACACAGAGAGAGAGAGAGAAAGGGAGAGAGAGAGGGAGAGAGATCACAAGTAGGCAGAAAGGCAGGTAGAGGGGGAGGGGGAAGTAGGCTCCCCGCTGAGCAGAGATTCATGATGTAGGGCTCTATCCCAGGCCCCTGAGACTATGACCTGAACCAAAGGCAGAGGCTTAACCCACTGAGCCACCCAGGCGCCCCCCCCCCAGACATATTTTATAACTGGAAGTTTGACCTCTGAATTTCCTTCACCTATTTTGCCCGTACCCCCATCAGCTTCCACTCTGGCAACACCAGTTTGTTCTCTGTATTTATGAGTGTGTTCCTGTTTTGTCTTGTCCCATTTGTCTGTCTGTTTGCTTTAGATTCCACATCTAAGTGAAATCATATGGTATTTATCTTTGTCTGACTCATTTCACTTAGCATAATATCCTCTAGGTCTACCCATGTTGTTGCAAATGACAAGATTTTAATTTTTTTATGACTGAGCAACCTTCTATTGTCTATACATACTACCTCTTTATCCATTCTTCTATTGATGGATGCTTAGTTTGCTTCCATATCGTGGCTGTTGTAAATAATGTTGGAATGAACATAGATAGGAGGGCATGTATCTTTTCAAACTAGTGTTTTTGTTTTCTCTGGGTACATACCCAGAAGTGGAATTGCTGGATTATATGGTATTTCTATTTTTAATTTTTTGAGAAACTTCCATACTGCACCAGTTTACATTCCCACCCACAGTGCGTAAGAGTTCCCTTTTTTTCACATCCTTTCCAACACTTGTTACGTTTTTTGATACTAGCCATTCTAAAGGTGTGAGGTGATATCTCTAAAATATTCTTCACAAAAACTTTTTTGTATAAAACTGTGATTTGGTTTAATGAAAAAAGATAAATAACAGTACTAGAGGTATATGGAAGTGGAAATATAATAGGCATTAAATGTATTACTGAAACCTGTGAAATATATTCAGGACAACAATGTGTGTGTGTGTGTGTGTGTGTGTGTGTATTTTCTCTTGATGCTTGGATGGATGGGTTTGTATTTGTCCTTGCTCATCAGTGTTTTTGGAGAATAGGCCACAAATAAACACACACACACACACACACACACACACACACACACGTGCACGCACATACACTTATACCACTGAAGCAAGTACAAGGAAAAACCCATCACCGTTTGTGGAAGCCATACAAAATCCTGCACAGTGAAGGCACCACCTCAGTACTTTGGAATTAGTTGTGCCAGGATTTTGTGATTCTTCATCTTCTTAAGTACAGGGTTACTGAGATGTACTGAGAGCCAGAACATAGGCTTTGTAATCTCTTAAGGAAAATGAGAAAATAGTTCTTGAATAGGTGACAATTAATAGCATGTTTCCACCCATACCAGGTTCATGGAGATGCCTTTTCATCACTTCATTTTGAGTCAGGAAATGCCAAAATTAATTGATTTATGTACAAATATAGATGTGTTCCAGCCTGCTATGGGCAGGGTTATTCAGGGGGAAATTATACTGCATTCCTTTTCCACACAAGATTTTAATTACGGGTAAAATCTGATCAAAAACAATATAAAGGGCATCCTCTAAGACATTGCTTCTCTAAGTTTTTTTACTTCAACACATAAAAACACATTTTATAGCTTGGCCCAGCATGTGTACAAGCGCACACTCACACATACCCACATGCACACGTTATAACACTTAAACAAAGGTTTATTTTATTTATTTTTTCCTAAAGATTTTATTTATTTATTTGACAGAGACAGCGAGAGCAGAAACACAAGCAGGAGGAGTGGGAGAGGGAAAGCAGGCTTTCTGCCTAGCAGAGAGCCTGATGCAGGGCTCAGTCCCAGGACCCTAGGATCATGACCCAAGCCAAAGGCAGATACCTAATGACTGAGCCACCCAGCCCCTAAACAAAGATTAAATGAAATAACACTCACAGCAAAGGACACATGTAAGTGACTTTTTAATTTTTTTTCTTAAGATTTTATTTTTAAGTAATCTTTTTACCCTGTATGGGGCTTGAACTTACAACCCTGAGATCAAGAGTCACTCTAATAACAGAGCCAGCCAGGTGCTCCTGTGAATATTTATTCTATTCTATGTCATTAAAAAGTGATTTCCCAGTCTGCCAGTGATCCCCCATCTTCCCTCCCTGAGGATACTGATTCAGTAGATTTGTGATGGGACCTGGAAATCTGCAAGTTTTGATATATGAATCAGATGGTTCCAATGCAGGTGGAACTTGGCCACACTGTGAGAAACTAAACTACTTTAAAGGTAAACAACAGTCAAATCCTAAAATGTTAGTATATGAAGAACCTTATTAATCCTGTGGTCAAGTTCAGAAGCACCTCCATTACCTGCTGGATAAAGTTCAAATGTAGGTTGACATTCAAGGCTAGTCCCTGCTGAGTTTTTCAGCTATATCCCCAGCTGCAACCTTGTTGCCTTTCCTTACTCCTTTTCCACATAAACAAGCAACATTAAACCATACATCATGCTTTTATGTGAACTTCCATTTATTACAGTCTGGGGGAGTAACTACCTTGACTGATCCTCCTGTTGGAAACAACTAAATGTGCTGGATAACATATAAAAGCCATTTTGAAAAATGTGTTCATGAGCCAGCAGTTATTAAGGAATCCTCAAAGGCCAAAAACTAAGAAAGGTAAGCAGAGCCCCAAAGTTGGCTTTTGCCTCATAGATACTTGCTGAATGAGGTGATTTTTGAGCTCTCATTTTTCATGGAAGAAAGGAGATGAATCCTAGAATGTGCCTAAAGTGACAGTCTAATAGGACCCCTCCCATAAAGTCAGGACCTCAGGTGGCCATGGCTCAGTGTAAAGGTGATTTAGTGCAAGGGTAGTTTAGAACTAAACCTGTCACCAGAGGGAAAAACAATTGCTTGTCTTAAACAATGTGGCTGGGTGGAAGGTTAAAAAAAAATCTTTCCTGAGAATTTGTAACCATAAGTCAGCCCTTTTGAGGATCTATAACATGAATTCACATTGCCAAAGTGATGCTAGCTACATTGAAGTGCTAGTTCCCTTGAAGTGCCTAGCAGAACAAAATGCATGCCCCCTCAGAGTAGCTCGCATCCTATGCTTCAAAGAATTCTTTATGATAAATTTCTAAGAAATTTTAGCTCCTACTCAAAAATGATAAAATACATTGAGGAAGCCCAAAAAAATGTGAGTACTGAGCCAGCAGAAACAACAGACAACAGAATCAGACCCATGAAGAATGCAGAGTGCTATTATCAGACAGAATATAAAAGAAGTATTTTAATATGTTTATGGAAATAAGTAAAATTATGAATAAAGAATCAGACTATAAACTGACAGAGTATATTTGAAAAACATTTTTAGAAATGAAAAATTATGGATTCAACACTTAATTAGATACACCAAGGAAAGAATCAGTAACCAAGTGAAGAGCTCTGAAAAATATATTTAGAACACAACACAAAGAAGAGACAAAGGGATGGAAAATAGGAAAGAGACATTAAGAGATCTGGAAGATAGAATGAAGCAATTTGGGGTGCCTGGGTGGCTAGTGGGTTAAAGCCTCTGCCTTTGGCTCAGGTCATGATCCCAGAGTCCTGGGATCGAGTCCCCCACCAGGCTCTCTGCTCAGCGGGGAGCTGGCTTCCCTCCCTCCCTCCCCCTCACCCCGCCTCTCCACCTACTTGTGATCTCTGTCTGTCAAATAAATAAATAAACACTTAAAAAAAAAAAGAATGAAGCAATTTAACATACAAAGAATGTTCCATAAGAAAAGAGAAAGAATGATACAGAGATAGTATTCAAACAGATAGGAGCTGAGGTCTTCAGTATTAGCGAAAGATACCTGTCCACATATTCAGGTAGCACAGTGAATCTCAAGTGAGATAAGAAGAAATCCAGAGTACACTTGTCTTGAGCACTGAATAATGTACAGAATTGTTGAATCATTATATCGTACACCTGAAACTAGTATAACACTGTATGTTAATTATACTCCAATAAAAAATATTAAGTGAAAAAAAAAAAAAGGTAAGAAATCCATACCTGCACACATCGTAAAACGAAACTGCAGAACACCAAAGAAGAGAAGATCTTGGAGCAATCTCAAAGGCAAGATAGATTAAAGAATGGCAATTATCCTGACAGTTGTCCTCGTAGCAGCAATAATAGAAACCACCGAAATATCTGAAGTGTGCTGAGAAAGTAACTGTGAAACTAGGATTGTATATGCAGCAAAAATATTTTTTAAAGGAGGAGGAAATAAAGATATTTGCAGATAAAATCTGAGAGAATCCATCACCAGCAGACTCTCACTAAAGGAAACTGTAAAGAATATACTTTAGGCAGAGGGAAGGTCTGAGATGCAGTAACAAATGAAGAGCAAAGGAAGTGCTAAATACATGTACAAATTAAAAAAAATACCGATTCTATAAGATAACAACGTCTTGTAAGTTTAAAAAAACCAAAATGTGTGATAACAGTGGTTCTAAATTGGAGAGCAGAGATGATGAACGTTGGATTACAATTCTTGTTTTGGGGAGGAACGGAGGATTAAGATACTGATCTGTTTTGGATTTTGACAAGCATCCATGTTAACATTTCTAAGGTAGTCACTAAAAGAAGAGGAGTGGAATGGTCGCTACCTCCTCCCTGTACAATCTGCTTCTCGCGCCAGCGGATTCCTGTGACTTGGCTCTGTACTTCCGGGGTGTGACATACAGGTGGAGCAGTGGGAATGGACTGCCATGTGGGTAGGAGTATTTTTATCACTGGCATTATTTGGAAATGCCTGTATCTAGTAATAACAAAGCATAGTAACTTTCAGTAGGTTTTATTATTGTGTTTATATTCTTTTCGTCCCCAACACCATGGCACTGTTCTTAGATTTTCGTTGATAACTTTTCCCTCTCTAGGCAAACTGATTATTCAGTTTGCAGATGTTTGGCTCTTTTCATCTTCTTCTTCCTTTTTTTTTTTTTTTTTCTTGCCCCTCTAGTAAGCTCTGTGCCCAGTGGGGAGCCTGAACTCATGACCTCAAGATCAAGAGTCCCATGCTCTACCAACTGAGCCAGTCAGGTGCTTCTGCTCATTCTTTTTTTAGATCATTTCCTCCCTCAACTATATACCTTAGGGTGGTGGTTCTAAAAGTATCCCCCTAGGATTCCTAAGACCTGGTCAGGGGGTCCTCAAGGTCAAAATTATTTATTAATCTATAAGTATCAGATGATTATTAAGACCATTATCTGTCATTTCATTGTGTTGGCATTTGCGCTAATGGTGTAAAAGCAACGGCAGCTCAACTGGCAACTTAGCAGAAATAAGGCAGTGGCACCATACTTCAAGGGTTACTTACGTTGCATACCAGTGTAGGATGATTGTCTCAGGAAGTGCAATTGTGCTGAGTTGTGAGCTGAACTAGCTGTTTTTTTCCAAAAAACCTTCATTTTTACTTGAAAGAATGGGCGACAGAAGACTGGGGGAAGATCTGCGCTTCAGAGGAAAACTGCGTGGCCTGTATGTAGCACGTGCTTAGCCCCGGTGTGATTCTATGGAGTTATTTTACAACTCTCTAAGTTGTAGATAACTGATAGCAATGTGAAAGAATTCTCGTCTGTGGAGATGCAAACGAATCCCACCTGGTGAGGGACACCCTTTCCCCTCTTTGAAAAAGCCCGTTTTGTGCTGTTTGCACATAGAACATCCTTCTATTCATTATAAATTTGTGCTTCTTGGACTTCTTTGAACTGCTTTAAACATCTGCTTGGTTCTCTCATTGTGAGTTAAATAAAACCTTTAATGTGTATGCATTTATATCTGTATGAGAGTTATGGTTTTTACCTTGTTTTTTTTTTTTTTAAATTATCTTAATGAAAACTATCGTTACTCCAGCTAGGGTATGTGGCAGAAAATTTCTCAAAAATAATTGAAATGAGCCTGTGAAATGAGCCTGTGAAGGATCTGTTACCAAAGATCAAATTCAAGCTTTCAAGTGAGAATTAGAATAGGTTACTATGAACTTGACAGCTTCCCAATAAAGACTTATCTCATGAGATTAGTAGTGATGTTAATGAATGTGATCTTCTACAGTGAAACGTGACATTTGGAAGATCTGTGCCAATGTTTTCCAAATGACCAATGCATGATGTTAAAAAATCATGCGTAAGTTAAAAAAAAAATCCATTCAAAGTGCTTGATAAGCCAATAGATTGTTATAGAGTATGAAAATTTCACTGATGTGGTTTCAGATTCTACCTGCAACTAATCTTTAAGAAACTACCACTTGCTGAGTTTTGAGGTAGTATCAAAGAAGAAAATTCACAATTATCTGAACTGCTATTTAAATATCCTTCCCTTTTCCAACTATATATCCCTACGAGACTGTATTTTCCTCATATACTTCAGTTGAAATAGTATATCACAATCGATTGAATGCAGAAGCAGGTATGAGAACCTAGCTGTTCTCTGTCAAGCCGGACCTTAAAGAGATTTGCATTAATCTTAAGTATTTTTTTGTTTTGGAAAAAAGTTATATTTCAACATTTAATGAGCTTATTGTTATTTTAAAATAAACTAATACATAGTTTAAAAGACACATATAGGGGTGCCTGCTTGGCTCAGTCAGGTAAGCATCTGCCTTTAACTCATGTCCTAATCCCAGGGTTCTGGGATTGAGCCCCACATCAGCCTCTGGCTCCTTGCTCAGCAGAGAACCTGTTTGTCCCTCTCCCTCTGCCTGCTACTCCCCCTGCTTGTGCTTTCTCTCTCTCTGTCAAATAAATATAATCTTTTAAAAAATAAAAAAAAAAAATCCATATAAATGAAAGCTCTTTGGGAATCCTCAATAAATTTTGTGTGGGAATAAGTGTGGAAAAGGATCCTGAGACCAAAATGTTTGAGAAACACTGCCTTAAGAGAAGATTGTTAAATCTGGGCCGCCTGGGTGGCTCATTTGGTTAAATGGCCGAGTCCTGATTTTGGTTCAGGTCATGGTCTCAGGGTCCTGGAATTGAGCCCCCCATCAGGTTCCATGCTCAGCATGGAGTCTGCTTGTCCCTCTCCCTCTGCTCCTTTCCCTACTCTCTCTCTCTCTCAAATAGATAAATCAATAAAATCTTTAAAAAAAGAAGATTGTGATGGGGGGCCTGGGTGGTTCAGTTGGTTAAGTGACTTCCTTCAGCTCAGGTCATGATCCTGGAGTCCCAGGATGGAGTCCCACATCGGGTTCCCTGCTCAGCAGGGAGTCTGCTTCTCCCTCTGACCTTCTCCCCTCTCATGCTCCCTCTCTCAAGTAAATAAATAAAATCTTTAAAAAGAAAAAAAAAGAAGATTGTTAAATGTTAACTGGTTAAATGGTCAGTTTGTGGCAAAAAAGGTGGGGTATGGAAAAAACAGGAAATGGATTGAGGTGAAGTTGGATTTCTTCTTGCATTGTGCACAAGTCTTCTGGAGAATAATTGGTTTAGTTCTGGCTTATGCATTAATAACAATATCAATTATTTTGGGGGTACCTTTTTTATCTTAAGTATATGGGTAACTTCATTTATTCTTTTTTTTTTTTTTTAACTTATTTGACAGACAGAGATCACAAGTAGGCAGAGAGGCAGGCAGAGAGAGAGGAAGGGAAGCAGGCTCCCTGCTGAGCAGAGAGCCTGACGAGGGGCTCCATCCCAGAACCCTGGGATCATGACCTGAGCCGAAGGCAGAGGCTTTAACCCACTGAGCCACCCAGGCGCCCCTACTTCATTTATTCTTATAACAACCTTAAAAGGTAGGCTTTTTTATTATTATTATCATAATTATTATTCTTAAGTAAGTAAACTCAGGTTCATTGAGGTTAACCGACTCACCCAGAGTCTAATAGCTAGTATGCAAACCCCATTCAGTCTGGCCCTACATGCCAGTGGCCTTAACCAGGAGTCCACGTGACCTCCTGATTCTGACGGAACATGGCCAATTCTCCCAAGTTTCCTGGGTCTCAGTTTTCCCATCTATAAAATAAATGAGGTTGGATAGAGTTTTACCAACCATGGGTCACATTCTCCTGTTTTTAAGAGTCTCCCGTTCTGGGTGATGCGTAACATCCAGTCAAACTGTTTGTCTGATTCTATTATTTTCACAGCCCATTTTCTTAGTGCTATCTCTGTCAGTCGTGGGGTTTGAGTGGCTTTGTGGTTGGAAGTGAAGAAGCCCAAGCAGAGGACGAAGAGGCCGCCAGCTCATTAGTGTGGAGAGGCAAGATATTAATCCAGTAGTTAATCCATCTTGCCACTGAATTCTAGAGGCCTGAAACCAGAAACCTGAGCATGAAGCTTCTATTGCCAGAGGATTTTACCCACTCCTCATTCCCCTGGCCAACCCCCACCCCACCCCAATCAGGAATTGCTTTCAGCCAACATTACCTCTGCTTTCTGAGCACAAGCCAGGCTATTGTGCTGGAAGTAATCTGTGTTAGTCTTACTGGAGTGGCTTGTGTTGCCATAGTTACTGTTTGGGTTCTGTGCACCTAAAATTTCAAGTATTTATCAGGCAAAAAGAGTTTGCCGATTTTTTTTTTCCTCTTTTTCTCTTTGGAAAATCAGACTGGAGAGAAAGATTTTATATCCTATTAAATGTCTGTTCTGGGTGGGTACTGTCATACCCAGCACTGCAGAGTAATGGTTAACTCTTCAGTGGTGAAAAGTGGGTCCAGCCACGGCCTTGAAAAATGGAGTTATCAGCATCCAGCTGAGGACCTACAGTCATTGCCCACTGATGGACAGAAAGGCAGATTGTCACTGCTGATTGTGCAGCTCAGGAAATTGTATGAGGCAGCTGGTTATTTATGACAGGGCAGCACAGAGCTCCTTAGTGGGTTTCACAGTTGCCACCATCTAAACGGTCACTTGCCACCCAGTTCTGCGGCTGGGTAGGAAGTTTGCATGGGGATGGGAGGAGGGGTGGGCACGAACCAGGGCGGGCAGAGAGCAAGCTTGGCCCCTGCGCACTCGTGAACAAACAGCAGTGCAACACAAGAAGACTCTGCTTTCACAGCCGTGATTTCTGTTTGCACTGCCTGTTTGCCTGTCTGGTTTGCAGACTCTGTGTCAGCCCACAGTTGAGCCCAGAAATAGTCCCCTTTGCCTGGTCGCCATGAGCCAGACTGGTCTTTATGTGGCTGTCTCCTAGGAGCCCAAAGCTATGCCACATGGCTGGAAGCTGTGTTTACAAGCTTTTCATCCGTCTTCCTTAACTTGTGGTTGCTATGGTTTTTTTTGCCTGCAGGGCCTGGCCCTTTTTAGAGGGACAAGCTGTCCACTCAACCAAAAGCCAGAGCCACAGCTTCACTAGCATTGGCCTCTTGGCTGCAGTCCCAGCCATATCTTGTTACCTGACCATTCTGAGCCCTAAACCTGCCTCTTGTGGGCTGACCTTGACTTTTGCCCAAGCACCAGTCCAGTGTGTGGGATCCAATGCCTTACCGCCCATCCTAGGACCTTCTGCATTTGCCTCAGTCATGGTGCTCCTTTTGCTTCTCCTCCAACTGATAGGAGCTCAGAATTTACTTTGCAGAGCCCTGCCCTCCTCTATAATCACCACAATCACCTATTTATTTTCAGGGCTCATTTAAACCTGGAGACAGTTCTACCACGAGGCCATCGCATCCTCTGTCATGGACATCTGTTGCTGCAGGCCTAGTATCCATTGCCTGTTTTTCAGGTAATAGCATTTTGTCTCTTGGAGAATCAGCCCCGCACCCCATTCTCAGCTCATAGGTTTCTGATGGGGCTCACCCATCCATCTTATTCCGGGCGTGACCAACCAGAATATTACTATTTCCCAGCTTCAACGATTGGTTTAGGAATGAACACATGATCCAAGCCAGGTCAGTGAAAATTAATTTTGGAACTTTGGCAATAAAGAGTTTTCTGCTTTGTGATTGTTTAGGGGGCTGCATCTAATCCTTTTGTGTTGGTGGGGGATGGCTACTATTGAAGGAGAATATTACAATGCTTTTAAAGACAGAGTGAAAAGTTCAAGAGAGAGCCTGTGACTTGGCAACATTGTTTGCATGCCTAAACTCTAGCTCAAATACTTGAAGTGGAATCAATTCCTTTTTCATGCAGATGTCTGTGGAGTTGAGTTTTCTGTTGCTCACAACTGAGAATATGATACATTCCCATTTGTGAGAACACTGAGGCTCAGAGAAGTGAAATAACCCATCCAGCTACTGTGATTTCACCCCATTTCTTTTGGATTCAAAGACTATCTCTTGCACTATTTGGTAATTTTACATTTAGTAAAATTAATAATATTACTGATTTAGTAAGCTTACATTTGTGACACATTTCATAATACGTAGAGTACTTGCACATGGCGTACAGTGCATCTAATTTACTGCTCTCTCACTGTGTGCTCCCCACACAGGGCTGTTATTATTATTGTTACGAAAACATTGTATTATCATTCCCATTTTTCGGAGGAGGGATTTGAGGATTGGTTGCCTGTGTACTTAGCCAGTGAGCGGCAAGGTGGCTTATTTTAAGTCTGGTTTAATACTCATTCCATTTCCCTTCATTACTTCCTGAATATGCTCCAAAAAGTAATTGCCCCAGCTGGTGGCCTCTTGCCGCTTACTTTTCCCCAAGGAATCTTAACCATTCCCTGTCTTGTAAGTAGTTGCCTTTGGAGGAAACCTGGGATGATGAAAGGACAAGGGGTCTGGGGGTCAAACAGACCAAGTTGAGGTCTAGTTGCCACTACTTACTAGCACTGTAACCATGGGTGATTTCCTTTATCTGAACTCTAGTTTTCTTTTCTGAAAAACGTGTTGAGGCAAGGAGAATAATACTTACCTTGCAAGATTTTTGTGAGGATTAAATGAAGTCAGTGCATGTGAGAAGTGATCATAAGAGTATCAACAGTGAACATGAGTTGAGCATTTTCTATATTATTTACTATTATTAGCTCTACGTTCAATATGAGAAAACCTAGGCACAGAGAGGTCAAGTAACTTGCCCAAGGTCACATATCTTGTGAGTGGCAGAGTAGTATTCAACGCATTTATGTTGGTTAAGAGCCCTTAGTCACAGCGCTTGAGACAGTAAGTGTTTAAGTAACAGGAGACTCTTTTCTTCCCACTCCTATTTTTCTGGAAAGCTCAGCGTCCAGTGTTCAGGATGGAAGTGAAGCAGTGAAACTAGAGTAGAAGAGGGCCACGTCCAGACAGCACAGATGAGGGTGGGGCTGGAAGCAGTACCTGGGAGGTAATGATGGTCAAAGCACTTCTATGGACCAGAGGGCATAAGATAGATAGAGCCTGAATGCCAACAAAGGAGGGCCCAGCAAGACACATGGGCTCAGGCATTAGAGACCCACAGGACCAGAGAAAGCAAGACCAGTGATATCTTAGTGACCCAGAGGGCTCTGTATCTCAGACCCAGAAGTTTGCTGTGGTCTCTGTTAGGCTAGGAGTCTACTAAGGAGTGATTGACCAGGGTCTAGCAGGAGAAGGAGTTAGCATTAGAAGAAACTGTGGCTTCTGGCAGATGTCTTGACATTGACTAACACTTGATGGTGATAATCTTTTTTTTTTTTTTTAAGAGAGTACTTTATTTTTTTTTTAAAGATATTTATTTATTTATTTGTCAGAGAGAGAGAGGGAGAGAGAGCGAGCACAGGCAGACAGAATGGCAGGCAGAGGCAGAGGGAGAAGCAGGCTCCCCTCCAAGCAAGGAGCCTGATGTGGGACTCGATCCCAGGATGCTGGGATCATGACCTGAGCCGAAGGCAGCTGCTTAACCAACTGAGCCACCCAGGCGTCCCAATGGTGATAATCTTGATTCATTTATTCAATGTATCTTTGTAACTCAGTGGAGAAAAGTCTTTATTTTCTTAGAGGTAGATTCCTACCTCTCTTGGTATCTCCCCTACCCTCCCCCTCTTTCCAGGAAACCCATGTAGATGGGGTAAACACTTTGATCAGCTGTTGGGGGTGGTGACGATGAGCTCCTAAGCATTAAGCTTGAAGAAGGTAGATGGTTCTGCTCCATTAACCAACTGCCAGGCTCTTATTTGTCTGAGTAGGTTGGCACTGTAAGGCTGAGGACTGAACAGCTTTGGAACAATAGAGCATATTTTTTTAAAGGATGAGTTAAAGGAAGAAGAAGAGGAGGAAGGAAAATGAGGTAGTGGCAGGAGAGAAGACTTTGAGGGAAAGAAAAGAAGAGAAATATTTGAAGGAATTTTTATGAAATCTTGCCATATTGTATGCAATATAAACTTTCCTTCCTGCCTCCCCAAGAATTCTTCAGTAAAATAGACTTTTTTTTTTTTTTAAGATTTTATTTACTTATTTGACAGAGAGAGACGTCACAAGGAGGCAGAGAGGCAGGCAGAGGGGACAGGGGGAAGCAGGCTCGCTGCTGAGCAGAGAGCCCGATGTGGGGCTCAATCCCAGGACCCTGAGACCATGACCTGAGCCGAAGGCAGAGGCTTAACCCACTGAGCCACCTAGGCACCCCTAAAGTAGACATTTTTTATTGATACATTGTGGTGTTTAATCTCTTTTAAGAATGCATTGACAAGGTGGCCATGTGGTGAGCAAAAGTCACTTACCAGCATCTTGCCACATGTGGTTCACATATTTTTGGAACACCTACTATGTGTCAGAAACGATGTCAGACACTGAGGTTACAAGGATAACTAGATGTGGTCTTGGCTCTTAAGGAAGTACAGCTTTTTGGTAGAACATGTATGGAAGCAGATTATAGTGAAAGACCTTTAATCGGCAATGCCAAACATCGTAATTGTTCAGAGTTGTTAAAAATGATACTAAAAGTAAACACTCTGCTTAAAGTAGACACATAGACCAATGGAATAAAGAGCCCAGAAATAAATCTTCACATATATGGTCAAATTAGTCTCAGTCAGGTTATCAATACCATGCACTGGGGGAAAGGACAGTCCTTTTAACAGTTTGGAAAAAATTGGACATTGACATGCAAAAAAATGAAGTTGAAATCTTACCTTACACCACACACAAAAATTACTTCAAAATGGATCAAAGATCTAAATATAAGAGCTAAAACCATAAAACTCTTAGAAGAATACACAGGGAAAAAACTTAATGACATTGGATTTGGCAATAATTTCTTGGCTATAACATCAAAAGTATAGGCAACAAAAGAAAAAAAACAGATAAACTGGACTACATCAAAATTAAAAACTTCTGTGCTCAAAGAATACAGTTAACAGTGACTAGGCAATGAACAGAAAGGGAGAACATATTTGCAAATCATATTTCTGATGAAGGGTAATATCTAGGTCATAAAGAACTCCTGCAACTCAACAACAACAAAAAACCATCAATCCAAGTAGAAAATGGGCAAACGACTTGAGTAGATATTTCTAAGGAAGAGAAACAAAGAGCTAATGAGCACCTGAAAAGATGCTCACCATCACAGCTCACTAGAGACATGCAAATCAAAACCACCGTGAGGTACTACATCATACCCACTGGGATGGCTGCAGTCCAAAAAGGAAATAACAAATGTTGGTGAGAATGTGGAAAAATTGGAACCCTCATACACTGTTAGTAGGAATGTAAAATGGTACAACCACTGTGGAAAACAGTATGGCAGTTCCTCAAAAAAGACAGGAGTGCCTGGCTGGCTCAGTTGGAAAGGTATGGGACTCTTGATTTTGGGGTCATTGAGTTTAAGCCCCATGTTGGGTGTAGAGCTTACTTCTTTAAAAAAAAGTAAAAACAGAATCACCATTTAATCTGGCAATTTTACTTATTGTTATGTACACACAAGAATTGAAAGCAGGGACTTGAACAAATATTTAGGCACCAATATTCATAGCAGCATTATTCACAGTTGCCACAAAAGGTGGAAGCAGCCCGGTGTCCATTAGTGGATGAATGAATAAACAAAATGTGCTATATACATACAACAGAATATTATTTAAGCTTTAAAAAGGGTGAAATTCTGGCTCACGGTACTACATGGATGAACCTTGAGTACACGCTAAGTGAAATGTCCCTAGTCACAAAAGATCAAATACTGTATGATTCCACTTATAAGAGAGACCTAGAGTAGTCAAAATCAGAGAAAAATTAGAATAATGTTACCAGGAGCTGGGAAGTTTAATGGGTACGGGGTTTCAGTTTGGGATGCCGAAAATATTCCTGAGATAGATGTAGTGATGGTTATACAACAATGTGAATATACTGGCTGTCAGTGAATTGTACATATAAAACTTGTTAAGATGGTAAATCTTACATGTATCTTACCACAGTTAAAAATTTTTTTTTTAAGATTTTATTTATTTATTTGACAGAGAGAGATTTATTTGGCAGAGAGGCAGGCAGAGAGAGAGGGAGGGAAGCAGGCTCCCTGCTGAGCAGAGAGCCCAATGCAGGGCTCAATCCCGGGACCCTGAGATCATGACCTGCGCCAAAGGCAGAGGCTTAACCAACTGAGGCACCCAGGTGCCCAAAGAATTTTTTTTAATTAAAAAAATGATCACTCAAAAAAAAAAGATCACTCAAAAATCATACAACTGTAAAGAATGACAACACGATGTTGTCAGAGATGGTGTGATCCAGTGGGCTGTGAATGACTGGTGGCTGGGTAAGGTGACGGCTATCCAAATAAGGTGTATTTTGGTAGACAGTGGCTATGACATTGCAGTGGACTCATGGCAACAGAAATGGTGACAGTTTTCAGACATTCATCTGTTTTGGCAGGTAGCAATGACTTAAGCTTGACAATGATCAACAAATTTTGGCATGAAGATATTCAAACTCCAGAACTATTGTAATTTCAGAAGGGAGCATTCTCAGACCTTTAGTGTAAATGATCTTCTGTTGTGAGAACAGTATGAGAAATGCAATAAAAGATAGAGAAGTAGAGTACCTATTTGTTCACTGATTCTTGAGGCATTCCTATGTCATATGTTCCAGGAGACAGGACAAAGAAGTGAGTACATTCCTACTTCTTTTTTCCATCCTCTGACATTCTGTGCTTTCTTCTTAAGTTGTCATACTTGGGCTGTATGGTTCATTTTGCCTTGTTAGTAAGGCTGATGTAGTGCAAATCCAAACCTACTAAATGGTATCATTGGGGGAACCAACATCCTCTAAGTTTTTCAGAGATTATGTGCAGGTTTATGAGACTACTGTTGGCAACAACATCTATGGGAGGAGTGAGGCAGCAGGACTGTTCCCATGGGAAGCTCTGAAGCCAGGAGCATCCTTTAGAGTTGAGTGAGACAAGGGATTGGGGGCACCTACCTCACAGTCATTGGTGCATGTTCTTGGGCAAGGGATATAATGGGAGGTGAGTAGCTCTCTTTGGCTGTGGTCAAGGTTCCAGGGGAGTTGGAGCTGGGAGTCTTCAACAGCCAACACCTCTGGGCAGGTGGGGATTGAGTACTTCAATTCTGCAGGGAAGCTGCGACTCTTGGTGGCACAGCATACTTGTAGATACTGCACCAATCCATTGCTTTTGTCCTCAGGAATTATTGGTACAAGAAGTTTGCCATTTCCTGGAAAGGTAGCACAAAGTACCAGCATCATGAACAAAACAGGAGTTGAATTTTTGTTCATTAAAAAAAAAAGTCTCTTGCTAAGACAATATTATAACAGGAAAAATGGAAATAAAATTTTATTAGACTTGTACCTTCCTTCTGAATTGCTTGTTTTTACTTGCTATGCTGTTATCTGGTCAATATTCTAATACATATACCAACTTTATATAGTTATGATTATAAGCATTATATATGTGTATTTGTAATATTTGTATTATATGTATATAAATAATACAGTTTTTCCTGATTACTGTTGTTAGTTTTAAATGAGTAAAATTTCATACAGAGAAATGTAAAGATCTTAAGTATGTAATTAGATTATTTTGATAAATGTATACATTTGGGTAACTACCAACCCAGTCAAGGTAAACATTTCTGTCATTCTAAAAAGTTCCCTAGTCACCCTTTCCAGGCAAACTTCACTCCCAGAAGCAACTCCTGATTTCTTTTTTGTCTTTTTTCTTTGTTCCAGTTTTACTGAGATATAACTGCCACAGAACACTGTATAAGTTTAAGGTGTACAGCATAATTACTTATATATAGTGAAATTTATACTATACATATGAAATATGTACTATATACTGAAATGTATATATGTACACTATATATAATCACTGATATATAGTGAAATGATTACCATAATACATTTAGTTTGCATTCATCATGTCATATAGACAAAAAAATAAAAAAAGAAAAATTTTTTTCCTTGCAATGAGATGTGTTAAAATTTACTCTCTTAACTTCCAATATACCATACAGCTGTGTTAGCGATGGCCATCATGTTGTACATTACATCCCAGTACTTGTTCATCTTAACAAGGACATTTGTACCTTTTGGCCACCTTCATCTATTCCACCCCTCCCATGCTTTCCCCTCCCGGTCTCTGGTCCGCAAATCTGGTCTCTTTTTCTATGAGTTTGCTGTTGTTTTGAATTCCACGTATAAATGAGAACATACGGTATTTGTCTTTTCTGTCAGACTTCTCTCACTTGGAAAATAATGACCTGAAGGGCCATTCCCTATCATCACAAATAGCAGGGTTTCCTTCCTTTTTATGGCTGAATAGTATTTTATTGTATATAAACACCACAACTTTTTAATCCATTCATCTGTTGATGGACACTTAGGTTGTTTCCATGTCTTGGATATTGTGGATAATACTGTTATGAATGATCTCTCTTCAACATAGTGTTTTTGTTTCCTTTGGATATATTCCCAGAAGTGGGATTGTTGGATCATATGGTAGTTCTATTTTTAATTTTTTGAGGAACTTCCCCCACTTTTTTTCACAGTGGCTGTACCAATTTATATTCCCATCAGAAGTACACAGAGCTTCCCTTTTCTCCATATCCTGGCCTACATTTGTTATCCCTTGTCTTTTTGTTGATAGCCATTCTAACAGGCATGAAGTGATGTCTCGTCATGACTTTGATTTGCACTTCCCTGATGATTAATGATGTTGATCACCTTTTCATATTTCTGTTGGCCATTTGTCTCTTCAGCAAAAATGACTCTTCATGTCCTTTGTCCACTTCTAATTGGATTATTATTACTTTTTGCTGTTGATTTATATGAGTCCTCTATATATTTTGGATATTAGCCCCTCATCAATGTATGATTTGCAAATTTTTGTTTTCATTCCATAGGTTGCCTTCAATTTTGTTGATGACTTGCTTTGCTGTGCAGAAACATTTTAGTTTGATGTAGTCCCATGTGTTTATTTTTTATTTAGTTGCTTGTGCTTTAGGTATCATATCCAAAAAACTATTGCCAAGATTCTGATTCCTATCACCATGAATTAGTTTTGTCTGTTTTTGAATTCTGCCTGGAAGGAAGCATAAAAGATGAACTCTTCTGATCCATATTTATTTATTTATTATTTTATTTTTTATACTCTTTTTTTTTTTCTCAAGTATAGTTGAGACACCATGTTGTATTAGTATCAGGTGCACAACTTAGTGGTTCAACAAGTTTATACATTATTCTATGCCCACCACAAATATAGCTACCATCTGTCACCACACAATGTTATTACAATACCATTGACTATATTCTCTATGCTGTATTTTTCATTTCCATGACTTACTCATTCCATAACTAGAAGGCTGTACCTCCTACTCCCCTTCACCCCTTTAACCCTTCCCTTTACTCACCTACCCTCCGGCAGCAATCAGTTTGTTTTCTGTATTTATGGGTCTGTTGTTTTTTGTTTGTTTATTCATTTTTTTTTTAGGTTCCACATATAAGTTAAATCATAATGATATTTATCTTTCTCTGACTTTTCTCTTAGCATGATACCCTCTAGGTCCATTCATGTTGTTGCAAATGGCAAAATCTCATTCTTTTTTATGGCTGAGTAATATTCCATTATATATATATTCCACATCTTCTTTATCTGTTCACTTATGGATGGACACTTGGGTTGCTCCTGTATCTTGACTATTATAAAAATGCTGCAGTAAACACAGGGGTGCATATGTCTTTTCAAATTAGTGTTTTCATTTTCTTTGGGTAAATATTCCCTGCTGGAATTACTGAATCATACGGTATTTCTATTTTTAAAAAAAGATTTATATATTTATTTTAGAGGGGGAGATAGAGAGATCAGGGGAAGGGACAGAGGGAGAGGGAAATAAGTAGACTCCCTGGTGAGTGGGGCACCCACCTTGGGGCTCAACCCCAGGACCCTGAGATCATGACCTGGGCTGAAATTGAGTTGGTTGCTTAACTGATTGAACCACTCAGGCACTCAACATCACTCAACATCTGTTTTTAATTTTTGGAGGAACCTCCATAGTGTTTTCTCCATAGTGATTGCACCAGTTTACCTTCGCACCAACAGTGCCCAGGGTTCCTTTTTCTCCATATCCTCTACAACATTTACTTCTTTTTTTTTTTTAATATTTTTATTTATTTATTTGTCAGAGAGAGTGAGCACAGGCAGACAGAGTGGCAGGCAGAGGCAGAGGGAGAAGCAGGCTCCCTGCTGAGCAGGGAGCCTGATGTGGGACTTGATCCCAGGACGCTGGGATCATGACCTGAGCCGAAGGCAGCCGCTTAACCAACTGAGCCACCCAGGCGTCCCAACATTTACTTCTTTATTTCTTGTCTCCTTGATTTTAGCCATTTTAACAGGTATAAGGTAATATCTCATTGTGGTTTTGATTTGTGTTTCCCTGATGATAAGTGATGTTGAGCATCTTTTTGTGCATCTGTGGGCCTTCTGTATGTCTTCTTTGGAAAAAAAAAATCTATTCAGGTCCTCTGCCTATTTTAATTGGATTATTTGTTGTTGTTTTTGTTGTTTTGTTTTATGTTGAGTTGTGGAAGTTCCTTATATATTTTGGATATTAACCCCTTATCAGATATATCATTTCCAAATGCCTTCTCCCACTCAGTAGGTTACCTTTTCATTTTGTTGATGGTTTCCTTCACTGTGCAAAAAGTTTTTATTTTGGTGTAGTCCTAATTGTTTATTTTTTGCTTTTTTTTTCCTCTTGCCTTAGGAGACATATCTAGAAAAATGTTGCTATGGCTGTGTCAAAGAAATTACTGCCTATGTTCTCTTCTATGACTTCTATGGTTTCAGGTCTCACATTTAGGTCTTTAATCCATCTATTTTTGTGTATGGTGTTAGAAAGTGGTCCTGTTTCATTCTTTCGCATGTAGCCATCCAGTTTCCCCAGCACTGGTTATTGAGGAGACTGTCTTTTCCCTATTGTATATTCTATATACAATATATACTATATATACTATATATATATAGTATATATAGTATATTCTTACCTCCTTTGTCATAGAGTAATTGACCATGTAATCATGTATTTATTTCTAGGTTCATTTTATCTATATGTTTTTGTACCAGTACCATTCTCTTTTGATTACTACAGCTTTGTAGTAGATCTTGAAATCTGGAATTTTGATACCTGCAGCTTTGTTCTTCTTTCTCCAGATTGCTTTGGCTATTCAGAATCTTTTGTGGTTTCATACAAAATTTAGTATTTTCTGTTCTAGTTATGTGAAAAATTCTGTTGGCATTTTTTATAGGGAGAGTGTCAAATGTATAGATTGCTTTGGGTAGTATGGACATTTTTGTTTTTAATTTTTTTTTTAAGACTTTATTTATTGGACAGACAGAGATCGCAAGTAGGCAGAGAGGCAGGCAGAGAGAGAGAAGGAAGCAGGCTCCCCACAGAGCAGAGAGTCTGACATGGGGCTTGATCCCAGGACTCTGGGATCATGACCTGAGCTGAAGGCAGAGGCTTTAACCCACTGAGCCACCCAGGCGCCCCTAGTATGGACATTTTAAAATACTAATTCTTCTTGTCCATGAGGATGGACTATCTTTCCATTTGTTTGCTTTGTCTTCAATTTCTTTCATCATTGTTTTATTGTTTTTAGAGTACATAAAGTACATAAGTCAGAGTACCCTGGCTTGCAGACAGCTACTTCTTGTTTGGTCTTCGTGTGAAGGAAAAAGAGAGCAAGCTTTCTTTTCAAAGTACATGGTAGTATAGTTTTCAGAGTACTTACTTCTTTAGTTAAGTATATTCCTAGGTATTTTTCTTTTTGGTATAATTGTAAATGGGATTGTTTTCTTGATTTTACTTTTTCCTACTTAGTGTATAGAAATGCAACTGATTTCTGTGTATTGATTTTGTATCCTGCAACTATACTGGATTCACTTATTACTTTTAATAGTTTTTTGATGGAGTCTTTAGGGTTTCTATGTGTAGTATTACGTCTTCTGCAAATAGTGAGTTTAACTTCTTCCTTACCAATTTGGATGCCTTTTATTTCTTTTTCTTTCTTTCTTTTTCTTTTTTTTTTTTTTTGGTCTAATTGCTGTACAACGTTTTCTAGTACAACGTTGAATAAAAATGGTAAGCATAGACATCTTTGTCTTCTTCCTGATCTTGGAAGAAAAGTTCTCAGTTTTTTCCCCATTGAACAGGTTGTTAACTGTGAATTTTTCATATATGACCTTTATTATGTTGAGGTGTGTTCCCTCTAAACCCACTTTGCTAAGAGTTTTAATCATGAACAGATGTACTTTGTCAAATGCTTTTTCTGTATCTATTGAGATGATCATGATTTTTATCCTTCATATTGTTAACATGATGATACATAAACATTTTAAACAGCAACTTTTCCCCTTTACTTTGTACTACTTATGTATTTTTTCTTTTCCTTTCTAAAAAGATTTTATTTATTTATTTGAGAAGGGAAGAGAGAGAGAGAGAAGGAGAAAGAGCACAAGAGCAAGGGGAGGGAGAAGCAGATTCCCCACTGAGCAGGGGAGCCCAACATGGGGCTCAATCCCAGGACAGTGGGATCATGACCTGAACTGAAGGCAGATAACTGACTGAGCCACCTAGGCACCCCTGTGGTTTTCTGATTATAAACAATACATCCTTTTATTATCAACACTCAAAAATATGGAATTATATTATACAACATTAAAAATAATTGTCCTTAGGTCCACTTCCTATAGATAACCACTAAATCTTGACATATTATTTACAGCAGTGGTACAACATCAGAAAACTTGTTAGAAATACAGAATTTTAGAGTGCTGGGTGGCTCAGTTGGTTGTGTCCAACTCTTGATTTCAGCTCAGGTCATGATCTCAGAGTTGTGAGATTGAGCCCTATGTTGGGCTCCATGCTCAGTGTAGAATCTGCTTGGGATTCTCTCTTTCCTCTTCCTCTGCCCCTTACCCCACTCTCTCTATCCCCTTCTCTAAAATAAACAAATTTTAAAAATATTTAAAAAAAAGAAATGCAAAATTTCCAATCTCATACCAGACCTGCTAAATCAGAAACTCTGGGAGTAAGGCCACCAGTGTGTTTAAAGACATTTTCCGGACCATTTTCTTAGAATGCTTTTTCCCCCCTTTCTTTCCTTTTCTCTGTCTTTCTTAAATGAGATTATACTATACTCACATTTTTACACTCTACCTTTTTGGGTAACTATTTATTGGAGCATTACCATGTTATGATGGATAAGGAGTTAACTTATCCAGATTAATTAAAATTGGTGTGGAGTGTAAGGAGGCTAAATATAGCCTGTTCTTGCTCTTGCCTTCTCTTGTGGTAACTATTTCTCAACAAGAGCACATTTGTGGATGACTTCCTTTACTTGCTCTCACCATTGTAGAGTGTGATGATGCTGGAAGAAATGTGTTTGAATGGATTTTTCCAGTTGTATTTGGGAAGATTTACAAACAGACCTTATCTCATGCAGGACTGGTGAGCGACAGTTTTATCTGGGCAAGTGACATAGAGGGCTGATACTTGTGGTTCCCAAATAAGAACCAGTCTTACGAAATCTAGGGGGGCAAACCCAGACATGACAATGGCAGGGGAGACATCTTGAAGGAAAGGTAACTATATAGCTCTTTGGGGAACACCAGGTCCTTGATTCTGATTGAACAGTAACCCTCCCCCTTACTTCATGACACAGCACTACTAAGGTACATTGCTTCCTTTGAAAACTCCATTGGCAGGCCTGACTTTGGTCTGCCTTGGAAACTTATCAACTCTTATTGTCATGAGATGATATTTGTTAGGTTGAAAAAGGAAGGCAAGGGACCTTATCCAAAATTGTCTCCAGAATATAGCCTTCTATATAAAAGCTTTCTAATCCTCTTACAAGAAATAACCTTTGGCGGGGAGAGAAGGAAAGGAAGAAAGAAAAAGAAAGAAAGAAAGAACGAACCTTTCAGGAAATGGCCTATGAGGACTCAGATTGGGGAAGTGACAATCCCCAGATTGGGGAAGTGACAATTGGGGAAGTGCAATCACTTGCACAGGGGCAGTGTCAGACAGTTTCAGAGCAATAGCACCTATATTGACACTTCTGGGAAAAGGTAAGGAAAAAAACATAAAAGGCGGTGTGACGGAATACAAAGATCCATGGGTTCTGGGATCAGGTTGACTTGGTTTAGAATCAGAGCAGAGGCACTTGTGGGTTGTGTGACTATATCAGTTATGTATTGCTAAGTAACACATTATCCCCCAAAATGTGTCATAAGAGCACACACGTTTATTATCGTAAGGTTTTTGTGTAACAAGAATTCAGGCTGCAGTGCCTCGGTGGCTCAGTTGGTTAAGTGTCTGCCTTCAGCTCAGGTCATGATCCCAGGGTCCTGGGATCAAGCCCTGTGTCAGGTTCCCCACTCAGTGGGAAACCTGCTTCTCCCCCTCCCTCTGCCTGCCACTCCCCCTGCTTATGCTCTCTCTCTTTCTATCAAATAAATAAATAAAATCTTAAAAACAGAGAATTCAGGTTTGGAATTGCTGGGTCCTCTGCTTCAGGCTGCCATTCAGGCTCACCGGGCTGCAGCTGAATTGTCAGCTGGTGCTGAGGTCTTATCTGAAGACTCAACTGGGGAAGGTCTTATATTCATCAGCTCGGGCTGCCATGACAAGGTATCACTGACATTTATGTCTTCCCAGTTCTGGAGACTAGAGGTCTAAGATCAGCATGATGGGTTCTGGTGAGATCTCTCTCCCTGGCTTGCAGACAGCCACCTTCTTGTTTTGTCCTCACCTGATGGAGAGAGAAAGAGAACAAGCCCCACCCTCACAAGCTCATCTAAACTGTATTACCTCCCGGAGGCCTCATCTCCATGTACTAGCACTTTGGCAGGTAGGGCTTCACCATACACATTTGGGGGGAGCACAATTCAGTCCATAGTGGATCTGCTTCCAAGCTGACTCAGGTGGTTGTTGGCAGGATTCAGTTCCTCACAGGTTGATGGACTGAGTGCCTCAGTTCCTTGTTGTCCGTTGGTCAGGTCACCCTCAGTTCCTTCCACGTAGGTCTCTCCAATAAGGTAGATGACTTAACCTCTCTAAATTCTTCCCCTTTTTACCCTGTAAAATGTGGATAATTACAGCTGTCCTAGAGTTGTTGTGGGATTCATTGAGGTAATGTGGGAAATGGATGGTGTTGTTGGGGCTTCCTGAATGGTAACTATTATTACTATTATTATAATTTTTGGAGCAACCGATACTCTGGAGTCTAGCTATTGTCCAGACAGCATGTGGGACTATGCCACTTGTCCTCTGTTATAATACAGAGGCTTCTCCAGGCAAAAGACAATTTCTAAACTGCTGAGAAAATACAGCTCTTTTCCTGAAGCATCTCAGACCACATGCCTGGCAGTTCTAAGACATGCACCATGGAGTCTAGAGTAGTCATACGTTCTGTTTTCCCTCTGTTCAAGCCTCTTAGGGCAGGCCCAAGAATTTCCTTTCATGCCCCTGGAAACCAGACCCCTTACAGCATCCTCTGGCCTTGCATGACAGATTCTCAGGGAAGTTCAACTTGAGCCACCTTGGCACAGTGGATCTCAGTTTGTCCTGTCTCATAAACCAATGTCTGTTCTCTGTCACAGTATCTGCGTCTGCTTCTTTCCCATCTAATCCTGGGCACAGTTAACAAGGTGAAGCATGCTTTTCAGAGGCCTTGAAAGCCATATCTTCCTCGGTCATCATTTGGGGTGACTGCAGGGGGAAGTATAACTTTGTCTTATTGCCATGGGATAATGTAGATGTCCTAATCCTCACTGTGTAGAAATAAGACCAGACTGAATGTCTGTTCTGAATTATCTTTCTGCCTAAATGGAGCCCAGGAGGGACCCTAACTTGCAAAAAAATATATTATTCAGCCCAATGCTGATTTCATTTCCTAAAAGAGATTGGGTCCAAATAAGACTTAATTGAATTCAGCCTCTTGACCTGATACTGACTTGGTTCTCCCTCCTAGTGCCTTCCAACATTAGACAAGGGAGGAGGAGGAGGAGAAATAGACAAATAAAGCGATTCACATGGATTTATGGACCGAGCCACTTCCACATTCCGTAAAGCCCCAATGACTATATAGGAAACAGCTGCAGTATTTACTGGGGACTGGTAAGGCCTCATTACCATCCCACCTCCTCACAGGGGGTGTTTGGCTCCAAATGGAGTGCAGCGGAGGGAGTAATTGATTTTGCTGCCCTGGCACCTGGTGTTTCTGCCAAATGCCTGAGGTCACTGCAGCAAACAAACCCCGCTCCACCCAGTAGAGGGAGGCCTCAGGGCCTCTAGTGAAAGGTGAAGAGCAGAGCCAAGAACAGGTCGGAAGAGATTTTGTTGTTTATCTGTTCATATTTTTGTTCATTCACTCAAGAATTATTTATTGAGCACCTACTAAATGTCAGGTGCTGTTGAAGGCACAGGAACATAGTGACAGATGTGGTCCCTGCCTTCTTAGAGTTTACACTCTGGAGATGCTCAGTCCAATACAATAGCCACTACATTGAAATTTGAACTCATTAACAAGAACTCAAATTAAAACTTCAGTTCTTCAGCTACATTTCAAGTGCTCCATAGGCTAGTGGCTCTTACACTGGACATTATAGGTCCAGAACATTCTACCATTGGCAGAAAGTTCTATCAGACACACTAGTCTCGTGTGGATAGGTTGGGGAGGGCTTGGAGACTGTCATTCAGTGAACAAACATATACATAAATGAAGCAAATTCAGATGTGGTGGTGGTATAAAGAAAATGAAACAGAGGAATGGGCTAGAGTTGCCTTTTAATAGGTCTGGGTGGGCTTCTCTGAGAAGGTGACACATGGCCAAGACCCTGGAAGGAGCTGAGTGCACAGCATTCCAGAAGTATAAGAAAGCCACTGTGGCTTGGAGTGGGGAACAAGAGAATGAGTGGAATGACATTGGGCCAGGAGCAAGTAGAGGCCCAATCACATGGGATCATGGGGAAGAGTATGCATTTAATTCTAAGCGGTGGGAAGCCGCCGCAGGATTTTTACCAGCGAGCTGTCATGATCTGATTTACATGTTAAAAGCTTGTTCTGGCTCCTACATTGATCATGGATTGTCAGGAGGCGAGAATGGAGGCAGAGGGCCAAGGAAGAGGCTATTAAAGCTGTCTAAGCAAGAGAAGCTGGCCCCTTGGAATCAGGGACAAAAGGGCAGCAGCTAACCCCAGAGGGGTAGCTCTGTGGAAGACAATCTCTTATCTGAAGATATGGGGACAGTCATAGTACCCCATATGTGCTGTCACTGATACAAGGATGCAGTGAGGCAAGGTTTATAAGTACCCCGTCCTCCCGGGACAGCAGCACTTGGTGTTACCTTGTCTTGCTCACCTTTGTGTCTCTCCTAAATGATGGTAACAGCCTCTCCTCTGGCCCTCCAGTCCTTTGTCGTGCTTCTTGTCTGGTTTCCACACTGCCCCTGGAGTCACCTTTTCTGAAGTTGCAAATCTGATGAGGTCAGTCCCCTTTAGGGGCTCCCAACTGAACCCCCACCAAACGCCAGACTTGTTACTGTTGCTCAGGAGGTTCTTCACACTCTGGCCCACGTCCCTCTCCAGCATCTTCTCCCTCATGCCCCACCCTCAGCTCAGGCTCCAGCAGCACTGATTATCGCCCCTCAGCTCAGGCTGCTCCCTCTGCCCGGAGCACTTTCCCTTCCTATCTTGGACTTACTATCTCCAGCTTTCTAGTCTCAGCTTAGAAATTTCTGCCTCTGAGAAGCTATCTCTTGGCTCTCTAAGCCCTCAAGTGCCCTTAGTATCAGGTCCCATGGAACCATGTATTTCTCCATCATGTTGAATTATAATTGCTTCTTTACCTGTCTTTTCTGCTCAACTAAGATCTCCATGACAGCTGGGACTGTGTCTGTCTGGTTCATGATTGTATCTTGTTCTTCATATGCTTAGCTCATGAGAAGTGCTTAAGATGTATTTGTTGTATGAGTGGGTAAATGAGGTAAAAATCTTCTTTCCTATCCTTTGGTATAGCTACTTTCTTTCCTTATATCCTCTTTTCCCCCATTATTATAATAATAATTATTATTTTTTGAGTTAACCATTATCCGGGCTTCCTAACCTAAGTATCTTGGCTTGGGCTGCCATAACAAGTACAATAGACTGTAAGCATCTATGTTTTCACAGTTTTTGAGGCTGGAAGTCCTGAGATCAGCATGAGTATCAGCATGGTTGGGTTCTGGTGAGGACCCTCTTCCTGGCTTGCAGATGGCTCCCTTCTCACTGTATCCTCACATGGCAGAGGGAAGGAAGAATGGATGAAGTGATGGAAGGAGAGAGAGAGAGAGACAGAGACAGAGAGGTAGAGGGAGGGCAAGTGCAAGCTGTCTGGTGTCTCTTCTTGTAAGGCAGTCGCCCCTTCGGCTCAGGTCATGGTCCCGGGGTCCTGGGATCGAGCCCCGCATCGGGCTCTCTGCTCGGCGGAGAGTCTGCTTCCTCCTATCTCTCTCTGCCTGCTTCTCTGCCTACTTGTGATCTCTGTCTGTCAAATAAATAAATAAAATCTTAAAAAAAAAAATGAGACCCCACTCTCATGACCTCATTTTACCCTAATCACCTCCCAAAGGCCCCGCCTCCAAACACCATCACATTGTGGCTTAGACTTCAACATGGGAATTTGGAGCAGGGGGACATAACCTTCAACCCCTAACACTGAGACAGAGTGAGAATTTGATGTTCTCCATTTCCTATACCGATCTCTAGATTTCTTAGAAATTTATTGGCAGTCTGTGGCCTGCATGATGTAGTAGAGTCAGTTAACTGAGGTTTAGAGCCCAGCTCCAAAAGTGACGACCTATAAGAACTTGATCAAGTCACATCGTCTCTTATTTCTCCCAGTGCTTGAAGGAGGGCTTCTAAGGTGGTCAAGACATACTCATTAACTGCTTACACAGCCTCAGTGGGCATTTCGATACTTCCTCGTAGCCATATGATAAGCCTTCCCATTCATTATCTCACTTAATGCTTCCAGGAACCCTAAGAAGCTTTATTATTCTCCCATTGCAGAGATGAGGAGGCTGAGATTCTGGGAGTCTCAAGTTGGCCCTTTGTCCTGATCCTGGAACTTTTTCCTCATGCTCTTGTTTCCTGGTCTCCTATTTTACATCCTTGCCCTCCAGTCTTGAGGACTTGTGACCTGGGCAGCCATCTGGTAGTCTCTAAGATGTGGCCCGAGTCATTGTAGCTTGGTGCTATGGTCTGAATGTTTGTGTCCCCCCAAAATATACATATTGGAATTCTAACACATAATGTGATGGTCTTAGGAGGTGGGGCCTTTAGGAGGGGATAAGTCATAAGGGTAGAGGCTTTATGCATGGAATTGTGACCTTATAAAGAAGACATGATGGGGCACCTGGGTGGCTTAGTCTGTTGAGCAGTTGAATCTTGATTTTGACTTAGGTCATGATCTCAGGGTTATGAGATTGAGTCCCACATCAGGCTCCCTGCTTGGCGGGGAGTCTGCTTAAAATTCTTCCTCCCACCCCCCCACAATCTGTCTCTCTCTCTCTAAAATAAATAAATCTTTAAAAAAAAAGAGAGACCTTAGGGAGTTCCCTAGTTTTTTCTGCCTTGTGAGGATACAATGAGAAGTCTGTGACCCAGAAGAGGACCCTTACCTTGCTACACTGGCACCCTTATCTTGAACTTCCAGCCTCCAAAACTGTGAGAAATAAATGTTTGTTGTTTATAAGCCACCCAGGCTATGGCATTTTGTTATGGCAACTTGAACAGACGAAGACCCTTGACCACCTAACAAAGTGCCCATACTGTGATTGACCCTCATACCTTAGAATTTAAAAACTTAAAAAGGTGCAAGTTCTTTCGTATTGGACATTCATGGAGTCAATATATCACATCCTCCCCTTTTTTCTTTTAAAACTTTACTTTATTTATTGAGACAGTGGGGGAGGGGCAGTGGGAGAGGGAGAGAGAGAGAGTCTCAAGCAGACTCCCTGCTGAGTGCTGAGCCTGATGCAGGGCTCCATCTCATGACCTCGAGATCATGACCTGAGCCGAAATCAAGAGATGGATACTTAACCAACTAGCCACGCAGGTTCCCCTAAAGCTTACATTTTAAGAAGCAAAATAAGAAGTGTTTGGAGCTGGGTTGGAAGCCTGGCTTTGCCATCTACTAGCTGTGTGACCTTGGGCAAGTTGCTAGTTGGCACCTAATAAGTACGTCATACGTATTTGTTAAATATAGACTCTCCATCTGTCTCCTTTATTTACTTCTAGTTGGTTCAAAACTTGAAAGGGGAAGAAAAGGATATGAAATGGGCCAGTATGCCTTTCTGTGAAGTGTTACTTATATTGTTTACTTATTTCTCCACTGGACTGTTGGTGTTTTTCTCGTAAGTTTGAAGGAACTTCTTTTTTTTTTTTAGTACTCATTTTTTACTGGAGTGAAATTCATATAACAAAATTACTATTTTGAAGTATACAATTCAGTGGCATCTAGTACCTTCACAGTGTTGTGCAACCATCACCTCTTTCTAGTTCCAGAACATTTCCATCACCACCAAAGAGACCCTCTATCTGTTAAGCAGTCTCTCCTTATGCCCCACCTGCCAGCCTCTGGCAGCCACTCATCTGGTTTCTGTCTCTATGGGTTTATCTAGTCTGGATATTTCACACAGATGGACTTCTACAATATGTGGCCTTTTGTGTCTGTCTTCTTGCAGTCGGCATGATGTTTTCGAGGTTCATTTATGCTGTAGCACTTATCAGTGCTTCATTTCTTTTTATGGTTGGATAATATTCCATTGTATAAATAGAACACGTTTTAGTTCTCCATTTGTCTGTTGATGGACATTTGAATCGTTTCCACCTTTTGGCTATTGTGAGCAGAGCTGCTTGGAGCATTTGCATACAAGTATTTGTTGGAATCGTATGTTTTTGTATATTAGGGAAATTAGTCCTTGGCCTATAATAGGTGTTGCAAATATTGTTCTTCAGTTTGCAGTTTGTCTTTCACTTTGTTTTATGGTGCTTTTGACCAGGCAGGATCTTGAAAAAATTATTATGCAATCGGCCGTCAGCTTTTACAGCTTATAGGTTTTGTGACACAGGAAAGCCATCCTTATACTTGAGGTTATAAAATAATTCTCCCATCAGAGCTGTCACTTACACACTCATTTCCTCAAACAGGGATTAAAAACAGGCCACTTGTACTCTCCCCCTGGGGTTGTTGTGAGGCCCAAATAAGATAAGCAATATGAAAGGGCTTTATAAAATATGGACCAGCACATACACACGTGGCATGTTGTCATTGCCACTATTAATTGTATGCAGTTCTGGCAGTAGCTAGCTGAGCTCTGTGGTCACTTTCATTTTGCAGAGCAGAGACTGAAGGGCAGAATTATTCAGCCAAGGATGCAGTAGTTGGTAGCATTGGAGAATATCACAGAAGACACCAACTCTTAGTAGTCACCTTGGGAGGGTTTCATATTTGGCTAAAAAACCCCCCACAAACATTGCCTTAAACCCAAAACTTTTCTGGTCATTCTTCTTCCAAGTAGACTCTTTCTCCCCCTGCCCCCCTACCAGGAAAAGAAACCAGTTTAGTGAGTTTTGAGTTAATCAGCTATAATTGTGATTTGAGGTTCATCAATGGCCATTTTGACATGTTTTCATTATGATTTTAAGCCTAAATTATTATTATTATTTTTTTTAATGGCAAACTTTAGATTGAACACTGTATTGCTTGAGAAAAAAAAGTCAATATTTCACAATGATTGTCACTACAATGATTGTTCTGGTATAGAACTGTGTACTGGTTAAGTCCTTGGGCTGCCATATTGGTCAGACCTGGTTTGAATATGATTCCGTTAGTAGCTAGTTTTGTGATCTTGGAAATTGCTTCATTGCTCTGTGCCTCTGTTTCCCTGTCTGTAAAACAAGGATGATTACAGAACTTGACCCATTGGGTCATAGCAAGAAGTCAATGATAAAATCTATATAATGTACTTGGCCCAGTGCCTAGATGGAATGAGGACTTGATAAATACTAGCTATTAGGATAATTCAGGAAGAGCTAAAGAATTTAGGAAATGAGCCTGAGGTAAATGGAATATAACCTTCTGGGGGTATTCCCATCCTTGGGGGTGGCACAGATCAAACGACATAGTAGAGCCCCTTGCCTTGCCGCATACCACCCTTACTTTTGGAGGAATCTGATTTCTGTTACTACCTTGTGAAGGGTAATCATCAGGAGTGGCAGCTGGTTCTCATATAACAAGGAAGAAGTGCCACGTGGAGGAGTGTTGCAGAAGGGCAGTGGAGAGGCTGGTGAGCCTTGGGGAGGAACAGAAGGAAAAAGTCAAGGGCATCATACCAGGGGGCCTGCCTAGGTCATACCACCTTTTCCTGGGGAAGGAAGATTCTGGGTGATGTGGGTTCGCTGTGTGTGGCGATTTATTTGCAGGAGACATAACCCTTGTCTTATATTTCTTCTCTCTCTGCTCTTGATCCAGGGATCTGTGGAGCCCCAACTCTGATCCTAGGCCCAACGTGGTTGGGCCCTAAAAAAGAAGCAACATCTGCAGGACCTCTGCTAGGTGCCGGGCACTTTAAGCTCATGATCTCCTTGGACTCTGTGCTATGAGTAATATCACCACCATTTTACAGATGAGGAAACTGGAGTGAGGCTCAGAGAAAACACAGAAGCGACTTAGGGGCCCCCACCAGCTGGTAAGTGGCGGAACTGGAATTTTAATCACCATCTGTTTTACACCAAAATCCAGCTCTTTTGCTGCTCAGCATGTAGCTCAATACCATACCTCACTTCATTTTCTAGAGCCTTTTGTGACACTTCTGTGGCTCAGTGCCCTACACATGGGTCTCCCAGAAATATTTGCGGATTCAAACTTTTAGTAATGATGAGAATGGCTGACACTTAATAGTTCCTGCCTCTGACGTCAAGCAGGTTAAGTCACTTGTGCCATTTCTTAGAACTATAATGGCAGAGCCAGGCAGGGAATCCAGTCTGTCATATCCCAAGGAATGCAATACTTAACTTTTTTCCTTTCCTATGCTTGAGGCAGGGATGCTAATCTCTGGGCACATCTTTCTTAGGTAAAATGTATGGCTTCCATTGTTTTAAACTGGTCTGGGGGTGCCTGGGTGGCTCAGTCATTAAGCGTCTGTCTTCGGCTCAGGTCATGATCCCAGGGTCCTGGCATTGGGCTCCCTGCTCAGCGGAAAGCCTGCTTCTCCCTCTCCCACTCCCCCTGGTTGTGTTACCTCTCTCGCTGTCTCTCTTTCTGTCAAATAACTAAATAAAAGTCTTAAAAAAATAAATAAACTGGTCCAGAGGGAGACCTCAGAGGGACTGAACATGCCCCCTCAAGGTGAGGCAAGAGGGTGATGGCACTGGCTGTGGGACAGTGCTTATCAACTCTGTGACCTCCTATCTCGGGATGCAAAGCTGTAAAAAGCCCTGTAAATTCGCTGGCCGGACTTCTCCATGTGCTTTCTCCAAGCAGATCCTATGCCTTCTCGCCGGCAGGCTTAGCTCATACTGTTTGCTGCATAGGAATATCGCATCTCCTCCAACACCCTACCTCGCCCCTGGCCCCATACCTGTCTGAGGAGACCCATTACAACTGCCACCCTCTCTGGGAGGCTTTAATGGATCACCGTGGATTCATTTCTGAACCTGAATCTGATCATTTATTATATACTCAGATATAGGCATATGTGAGATTATTTTGAAAAATTTGCGAAAATACCAAACTGGGGGGATAAAACATGTCAATGACAACCTTAGTATGGGTAGTTCCTATGCAATCCTATCGTGCTTGATTTCATTTTTTGTAGAACAAATCTTGCTCTACCGAAGTGCATGTGAAATGGATTTAATCTCTTTAGTAGAAGGCAGGATACTTGAGCATTTGCATGGTCAAAATCTGGTGTCAGATAGCCTATGTTTGAATGCTGGTGACCTTGAGTAAGTCCCTTCCCATATCTGTGCCTCTCTTCCTTCACCTGTGAAAGAGGGTTGCTTCTGCTATGTTGTTGGGTTTTTGGGGGGAGGATATCATGGGGTAATAATAATTGCTACCATTTATTGTGTGCTTACTATGTGCCTGGCACCATGCTAAGCTTAGCTTTACATTCTTATTTGATCCTCCCACGAGCTCCCTCATTCTTGAAATCCCTTACCCAGCAGTATTTTCTTCCCCATAGCACTTACCTTCTTCAACCATATTTTATCATTTACTCATTTTGTTTATTTTTCATCTTCCTCTTCCAGGGCCTCTTGCCTTGCATGATTCCAGGAGGGACCATTCACTGTGCATTCTGAGTTCGACCTTTACTGAGAACATGAATGTGACTGGTGGGGATTTCCCAGAGTTGTGTAATGTGGAGACCCTGGAGCTCCAGGAGGACAGGGATCTACCTTCCTTCCTCCCTCCCTCCCTCCCTTGCTCCTTCCTTCCCTCTGTGTGTGTTTATTTTGATCATTGCTGCATCCCTGTATCCAGAACCATACCTGATCTATAGTAAGCTTTCAATAAATATTTGTTGAAAGAATGAATTAAAAAGCTCTTAAAGATAGCCCGTTTTACTGGTGAGGAAACTGAGGCTCAATGAGTTATTGATTTGCCACAAGCTCCAAGAGACACTGAGGCAGCTGGGTGTTTCCAGCATGCCTGCTCTCAACAGCTTTGCAAAACTGCGTGTCTGAAATGCCTGGCATTGTCCCTGCCAGCCCGCAATTGCTCAACAAATATTAATGAGCTTGCCTACATGGGTCAGCCTCTCTTCTCTGGAGACCATCCCTACAGAGTAACAAACTGTCACATAGCTGTTGCTTTGAGAAATTAAATTAAATTGCAAGGTACAAAGAAAAGGTGAACCTTTTGGAGTTTTTGGAAGAAAAATTCCTAACCCGACTGCTAATGGAGTTTGCAGGGGCCTCTCAGGCCTCTCCCACCCGATTCTTTTTCCTGCTGCCTTCCCTTTTGTGAGCATTTCTTCCCCTTTTTGCTTGCAGTGAGTTCTTCTCTCCTGTAGGCTACAATGTGTCAGTTGTTATAAAATCCGGGAGGTGGAGCTTGGTGACGAGCTGGGTGGGGGAGTGCTCAGCCAGCCCTGCAGGGCGAACAGTCCAGCTCTGGTTTACCCGAAGCTTAAGCCTTGCAGCCAGAGAACTTCCATCTCGGCTCTCCTGGCTTTGATCCTCACTGTACATCAGACCAGAGGCGCCGAAGGGAGGGAGGATGCGAGATGACCGGCTCTTTGGCAACCTGACCATCTCCTTAGCAGAGCTTTTGAAAGCCAGCCGGGGACCGACTGCACGACTAAGGAGGCGCCGCGCCTCTCGTGGATGTGTGTGTGTGGGGGTGGGTGGGTGAGCGGGTGTGAGTGAGTGAACGTGTGTGTATGTGTGTGTGCATCACGGCTGTGTGTGTGTGTGTCCGGATGAGTGCGAGAGTGCACGCGTGAGTGTGTTTGTGTGCGTGTGTGTGTGATCGCTCTTGGTTTTTATTTCTGTGGAAGAAAAATCTTGAAAATCTGGGGCAGGTTACTGAGCTCCTAGGGTGGTAGTTCTTCTTTTGCAAGAAGAGCTGACCAGACCAAGCTACTAGAGACATTCTTTTTCGGCGAGTAAAGAGAATTTTCCTCCCGGATCGAGAGGGATTTTTTTTTCCCCTTGGCTCTGCAGCGGAGTAAAAGAGATTAGTCCCTAAACCTGTGAAATCGACCAGAGCCGTGTGATTACCAGGGCTTGAGAGAGGACTCGGGAAGAAAAAGAGAAATAAATCAAACAGCCTGTCAGTGCCTTTGGCCACTTTGGAAGATGTCATCTCAAACTAAGTTCAAGAAAGACAAAGAGATCATTGCCGAATATGAAGCCCAAATAAAAGGTGAGACACGGGCTGGGGAGTCATGCTTCCCGTCCCCTTTCCTTTTTCTCTTGCTTTGGCTTTCTTTTACCCTTTTTCCTCCCTGCCATCACGAAATGTTGTAATGCATCAATAATCTTATTGTGAGTAGGAACGGTGGCAGCCGCACAAGTCCAGACTGGTTTCAACGGCAGAGAGCGCTGGTGCTGGGAGTATGGATTATAGAATGGGCAGCAATCACTGCATTGCAGGTGTGTGAGGAGGATCCTACGCCCGGCTTTAGGAGTGTCGCGGATACTCCATCATCTTGGCGGTGACATGTCATTCTAAGGCCATTTTGACAGTCACCACCTCCTCCCCTCTCCCATGCTGAAAGCCCCTTCCTATGATCTTTTTACGATCTGCTTTTATTTTTCTTTCATCTTTTTGGTTTTTGTTGTTGCTTTCCTTTGCCCCTTTCTCTGGGCTGGAATTCACATGTATATGCACAGGGAAGCAGCTCCTGGGGCTGCAATTCTTTGTCAGTTGTCTCTTGGCTGGCCTAGGTTGCCATGGATGAACTGTTACAGGGCATATTGATCTGGACTAATGCAGGCATTTAGGCATAAAGAGGGAGCTTGGTGCAGAAAATGTATTCTCTCACCGTGTGCAGCCCCAGTCACCGTCCGGCCGCTTGCTAGCGTGTAGGGTCATCAGGCTTCATTCAAAGCCAACAGCGCAGTGTGCCGTTTCAGCGGCTGGGAGCTGCCTGGCTGCCGTAGTGCCCGAGGAAGCTAGCCAACAGGATGAGATGACCTCTGGCTGCTTGTTCCAGCTTTGCTGCACGGGGGGGCACACTCCTTAGAAGCTGCTCCCTAAATCCTCCCTTGCAAGGCGAAATAGGACACCGGACACAATGGCATAGACCAATGCAGGCGGAATCCTCATTCATGCCCTACTGGGGTTCTCCCACCTTCGTGAGTTTTAGGCTCAGCTCTGGCGAGGAAAACCTAAAAGCACTGTGCTCACCCTTTCTCTGAGGAGGTACCCTGAGGGAAGCCTGGGCCTGTGCCTCTTAGCGTCTGGTTTCTTTCTGGTCCTGGATCTCCTTGCTGCGACACAGGCTGTGTTGTGGTCTTCTGCGGAAAGACTGAAGACAAAATACATCTTCAGGGGATACTGATGCCTGCCCTTGAGGCTCTGGGTGGACTGTTAGAACAAGTTGGTTATTTGGGGCCCAGGTGACGTGAGGCTGCCACACCTGCTTTGGGTGCTGCCGCAGCTCCTGACTCGGTGACCCAGGAAGGCAGGCTGCCTCTCCAGGAGCGGCGGGAGGCCGGCATCCACAGCTGCTGCACACGCTTTAGATGCTTGGGAACCTTTGGGAGGGGAGCAGCCATCAGGGGAGGGCTTTGTGTGTGTGTGTGTTTTTTTTTTTTTTTCTCCCTCCAGTCTCGCCACCCGTCTTGTGCCTTTTAGTTCTGGTCAGACCTGACATGCTAATCACCTCTGGGTAGACCCCAGGGCAGAAATAAACAGAAAACCCTTCTCCAGCTTTCAGTTCAGTGTGGAAAACAGTGACTTACAATGTTTCAGCCTTGCTGAGAATTTAGAAGCAAGCCCTTTATTGGTCAGAGATTTGAATTCACGCGACTGCTCCAGTACAAAAGCCCAGGTTCGGTCTTTGCCTACACACTTTTTAGGGAGTTCATATTTTATAAGATGAAGGTAGCTGATTATTATTGTTCTTTTTAACTGCGGTTCCCAAGAAGAATGCCACAGTAGAGAAGGGGATGTTGAGTTTTGGACAGTTTGGGGTTTTTATTAGCATTGCCATGGTAAGGAGCACGCTTGTCTCATTTTTGGATTGCTACCCCTGGGCCCGTGAACTTTGCTTGAGGATCAATTAAGCATTTCTTTCTCTGGCTGATTTTTTTACGTTTTACTGTTCACTGTTATTTTAACAGCTACTTAGCAAGTCTAAGGTAATGCATTTCAGCAGGAAATTTGTCCAGATGATCTTGTCTCTTCCAGACTCTAAAGGTCTCTACGTTCTGGTTAAAGGAGTTGAATTTCGGTCCTTCGGAATTGACACCCACACAACTTAGGTCAGGATGTTGCAGTCTCTGAAACCATCTGGAACCTTTTCTCTCAAAATTCTGTTCATCGTCGTCATTATTACTGATGTACGTACAGGGCTCTACAGTTTCTCTGGCTCACTCCCAAACATCACTACTCTTGGCCTACACAGTGTACGGAAAGGGTTCATATGAGCTCAGTTTTAGGGAGGAGGGAACTGAGGCCTTGTCGTGTGGAATGACTTGCCCAAGGTCACAAGGCTGGGAATGCGAAGGCGGCCGTCATCTTTCCCAGTACATTGTTTGCCTGAAGCTGCCCCCTGAAGGATTGATGTCAGTAGCAGATGGCGGTTTTGTGGTGGGGACTGGCTGCCTTTTGATCGTGTTCCATTGTTTACCCTCTTACTTTTATCCCTTGCCTTTGTTGCTTGCCTCTGAAGAATGTTTGACCAATCACCAAAAATAACGCCTGATGCCAATTTCCTTTCTCCCTGGGTTTCATTTGGCCAGTTTGGTGCAGATACTTCACTTACTTAGGTAAATTTTGTCCTGTGAATCGAGTGAGGGGAATTTTTGGTTTTTAAAAATGATACTGAATTCTTTGTTGACTTATTCTCTTTTATCTCTTTTTGAAGAATTTATTGACCTAAGGAGAATGTTTTAAAACTGTTTTTTTCCCCTACTGTAAAAAATTTCAGACCCATGCCTTCTCTTGCCTCATCAAATCCTTGAATCCCTTTGATTATATATTTGCAACACAGTAGTATACCAGGTGCTTGTACATTTCCAGTGATGGGGAACTCATCACCTCCCAAGTCCACATATTCTACCTATGGATAGCTCTGGCTGTTGTGTTGTTTATGTCCACCTATTGCTTCTGTATTATCTTCCCCTTGGGACTCCACAGAACAGGACAGATGCTTCTTCCCTATGACTGCCCGTTGGATGTTTAGAGACTCTGATCATAGCTCCTGGACTATGAGCATCTTCATTTGGTCTTGTAAAGTGCTTATCTGTTGCTTAATCAACTTCTCTCTCCTTTGGATTTACTGTATATTTGCTTGCAGATTCTAGTGCCTTTGGGTGCTTGGCAGGTAGAATAAATGAGTGAAGCTGGCCAAGTAAGATGATTTGTCGTAGTTGGTCCACCACCTCATTGAGGGCAATAGAAGAAAGGGTGGTGGTGATTATGGTAAGCTTGAGAGAATGTGTCCTGTCTAAATGGAGAGTCACCACTTGGGTTCAGCCTTTTGTTGCCATTTAGGAATGTAAACCTAACTAGATCTTTCCTTTTTTTTTTTTTTTTTTTTTAAAGATTTTATTTATTTATTTGACAGAGATCACAAGTAGGCAGAGCGGCAGGCAGAGAGAGAGGAGGAAGCAGGCTCCCCCGCTAAGCAGAGAGCCCGATGCAGGGCTCGATCCCAGGACCCTGGGATCATGACCTGAGCCGAAAGCCGAGCTTTAACCCACTGAGCCACCCAGGCACCCCTAACTAGATCTTTCAATATCTCATCAGATGCCGGAAAGCTAGATGAGAGCTTTATGCTATTAAAGATGTTTTGCCAAGGTACACCTGGCTGACTCCATTGGTAGAGCATGTGACTCTCGATCTCGAGGGTCTGAAGTTCGAGCCCCATGTTCAGTGTAGAGATTACTTTAAAAAGTTTTGTGACTCTTGATCTTGGGCTTATGAGTTCAAGCCCCACACTGGGTGTGAAGATTACTTAAAAATAAGATCTTTAAAAAAAGATGTTTTGCCAAATGGATCTTCAAAAGATCATACTATCAAAAACCTTCCTCAAGAGTGGCAACAAGTTCTAGATGAGGGTCTCTGGATGTGGTCAGAGAAAGGAAACAACTATCACCTCCTTTATGCTGCATATAATGCTTCTATTATATAACCCGAAGGCTGAATTAGCCCTTTCACTGCCCATCTCCTCATTGTACCCTATCTTTTATATTTGCTATATTTTTCTAATCCACTAGGCTAGGAGTTTTGTCAGAGAAAAGAAATTAAAGTGAATTTAATAGGATTTGTTCTTGGTGACCCTGTGCTGGCTCCAGATGGACTCAACTTCCTGTCTGAGGTGCTTGCAAGTATCTCTTTATGAGTCTGTTTAAGAATTTTGTTTGAGAGTAACATCACATTCTCTAGCCTGGAAATGGCAAGCTGTAACTTTTTCCCCCTTTTGAAAACTGGAATAACATTTGCCCATCTCCAGAGTTTTGGCATCTATCCTATTTTTCACAATTCCCTCAAAGATCAGTGATAGTGTTTGATAATCTTATTTGCCAGAGTTCTCAGCATCCTGGGCTCTAATTCATCTTGCTGTCAGACATGATGATCTGTTCTGCTTTTATTCAGAGTTCTCATTTCCATTTCAACCTAATAGAAAATTGAAATAGAAACACATTGATTGACTTTAGTGTTTTGTTTTTTATTATACATCCATAGTCATTTTAGGCCATCTTCTTAAGAGCAAAAGTCTAGAATTTGAGGGAACAAGAGCAGATTTTGAAGAAGATCACAGAGAAGTATTTATTTACTCATTCATTTAGATATTCATTCAGTAGACATTGATTATCTACTTTGTTCTTAGTCTCCTGCTGGGTGTTGTGAGAGATACAGAGTATATGATATATTTTGGGCTTTCTAAGATTTTTCTTGAAATATGGTGATAAAATCAGTGAAGGAAATTAAAACAAAACAAAACAAAACAAAAACCAAACTCAGAATACAAAAGCTTCCAGCTGAGCACCAGAGTGAGTTTAGTCTGAAAGAGATTATGCGATTGACTGAATGGAGGAGCTCATTACGAACCCTCACTACTGTCAACAGGCTCCAGTGAGGAAAGGATGCTGGGCTGGGGAGACACTGGGGAGCATTAGGGACTGTGGCTGACTAGTGAGCTCACCTAGGGAGTCTCAACTCTAGTCTTCACTGCCAGGCAGAGTGTGAGCCTGGAGTGCCGGTTCTTTCCATGTTTCAAGGGCATCTGGATTTTAAAACAAAATGTCCTGATTTTTATTTTTAATTTCTAAATTAAAAAAAAAATTAAATTATAAACATTAAAAAATTGGGTAGTCTTTTTTACTTTTGAGCTATAAGCGTTCTTTTTAAATTAAAGGGTAAGGGGCACCTGGGTGGCTCAGTCAGTTAAGTGTCTAACACTTGATTTCGGCTTAGGTCACGATCTTAGGGTTGTGAGATCAAGCCCTGTGTGGGGCTTGGTGCTCAGTGTAGAGCCTGCTTCAGATTCTTTCTCTCCCTCTCCCTTCACCCCTCTCCCTGCTCCTGTGCTTTCTCTCTCTCAATAAATCAATAAATAAAATCTTAAAAAAATAAGTCGGAAGATAGTTGGCATACAATGTTCCATTAGTTTCGGGTGTACAATGTTGAGATCCCACAACTCTATATGTTAGGCTATGCGAAGCTCACAAGTGTAGCCACCATCTGTCACCATACAACACTATTACAATACCGCTGACTGTATTCCCTATGCTGTGCCTTTCATCTCTGTGACTTATTCATTCCATAACTGGAAGCCTGTACCTCCTACTTTCTTTCACCCATTTTACCCTTCCCCCAACCCCTCCCTCTTACAACTGTCAGTGTGTTCTCTGTACTTATAGGTCTATTTCTGCTTTTTGTTTGTTTATTCATTTGTTTTGTTTTTTAGATTCCACATGTAAGTTGGATCCCATGGTATTTGTCTTTCTCTGTCTGACTTACTTCACCTAGCATAACACCCTGTAGGTCTATTCATGTTGCTACAAATAGCAAGACCTCATTCTTTTTGATGGATATGCCATATCTTCTTTATCCATTCCTCTATCTATCCATGGACATTTAGGTTGCTTCCATATCTTGGCTATTGTAAATAATGCTGCAGTACACATAAGGGTGCATATATCTTTTCAGATTTCTGTTTTTTTTTTTTTAAAGATTTTATTTATTTATTTGACAGACAGAAATCACAAGTAGGCAGAGAGAGAGGAGGAAGCAGGCTCCCCGCTGAGCAGAGAGCCCGATGCGGGGCTCGATCCCAGGACCCTGGGATCGTGACCTGAGCTGAAGGCAGAGGCTTTAACCCACTGAGCCACCCAGGCGCCCCCCCTTTTTTTTGGGGGGGGTAAACACCCAGCTGTGGAATTACTGGATCATAGTGTATTTCTATTTTAATTCTTTGAGGAACCAACATACTGTGTTCCACAGTGGCTGCACCAATTTACATTCCCACCAATAGTGCACAAGGGTTTTTTGAGCTCTAAGAGTTCTTTATTCTGGATATAAGTCTGGATATTAGCAGATATATGATTTACAAATATTTCCCCCCATTCGGTGGGTTATCCTTTCCCTTTTTTGATGGGGCCTTTTGAAGCACAGAAGTATTTAATTTTTATGAAGTTTAGATTATCTATTTATTCTCATGCTTTTCATGTAATATCTAGGACTCTTTTGCCAAATCCAAGGCCATGATGAAAAGCTCCTGATTTTTAAATGTAGCTCAGATTTTTGAGAAACACTATGCTGCCTGAACAAACCCGTCAGCGGGACATTTTTCAGCCCACCGACCACCAGTTTGCAAATTCTGGCCTATAAGTTGAAGTCCATAAAAAGTCTTGGTGATGGAGCCTCAGCCAGTTTTATCTTCTGTTTTATCTTCAGTTGTCTTCTCTATAATAAACCTGTGCTCTTATAACCACATGAAACCAATCCGTTATCTCTGAACCTTCCATACCCCTTCCTACCTCCAGATCTTTCCCCATTTGTGCCTTCATTCTGCTTAAGATATCTCTCTCTTCTCATGCTTTCTTTGGCCAACTCCTGACTGTCCTTCAGTGCCTGCCCAAATGATACCCTCTTCTGTGATGTCTTCCTAATAACTCTCCTAGGCAGAATTAGTGGTTCCCTCACATCTGCCCCCCATATTCTGAGCCTTATTATCCTTTACTACAATCTTGTGATTAATCCTTTGGCCATGAACTCTTGAGGCCAGAAATGCTCATGGTCATTTTGTTTCCCCACTGTGGTTGCCATAAGATAGGTTGAGAGAATGGCTGGTAAGTTACTAATAAGAAGTTTTACTCTTACAACTTTTAGCTAGCATAGTTATTTTCTTTTACACGTGTCTTAGGCTGCCATAGCAAAAATACCATGAACGGGTGACTTAAACAATAGATGTTTGTTTCTCACGTTTTTGGAGGCTGAAAGTCCAAGATCAAGGTACCAGCAGATTTGGTTCCTGGTGTTGTAGATGGCTGCCCTCTCTCTGTATGCTCATATGGCCTTTGCTCAGTGTGTGGAGAGAGAGAGCTGTCTGTCTTCTTCATATAAGGGCACCAATTCCATCATGAGGGCCCCACTGTCATGACCTTCAGCTAAACCTAATTATCTCCCCAAAGCCTCATCTACCTCCAAATACGATCACACTGAGGTTAGGGGTTCAACATATGAATTTGGAGGGGGAGACACAAATATTCAACCTATGAAAGGACCCATATTTTCTGTTCCATTGAAAATAGGGGTATTATTTTTTTAAGCTTTATTTATGTATTTATTTATTTGATAGATAGATCACAAGTAGGCAGAGAGGGAGGCAGAGAGAGTGGGGAGCAGAGAGCCCGATGTGGGGCTCAATCCCAGAACCCCGGGATCATGACCTGAGCCGAAGGTAGAGGCTCAACCCACTGAGCCACCCAGGCGCCCCGAAAATAGGGATATTATTGAGAAAGAAAATACTCTCCATAGTTTGCTGAAGTTCCTTGTTTGTTCCTGGTAGTGGAGATTTGGTGAAGGCTGATGTGTTGAAAGCCAAGGTGATGCATGATGAGGCGATGTTTGCCACAGTCATGGTGGAGTGTGCATTCCAGGCTCTTTCCAGTTTGGGGAAATCAGTGAATCTGGGGGTCTGTATTGGCTGTTTTTGGAGTTTTTACCACAAGAGTTTGTTAGAAACAACCTTTCCTTTCCTCTCTTATTCATTCATTCCTTCACTTACTCACTCATTCATCAGTGACCATTGCAAGCCATGCTTCAGGCTATATAACTTTATTTAGCAGTAGGAGGTCATTAAGTTTTATTTAGCTCCAAGTCTCAGTCATATATAACACTATCTCATTTTGTGATCTCAATAATTCTCTGAGGTTCTCATTATTATTCCTGTTTTATAGATTAAAAGCTCTAAGGTTCAGAGAAATAAGTTAGATCAGAATTGCATGGCAAACAGGGGCAGAGCTAGGGTTTAAATGGAGCCTTCCTGACTTCCATTTGTACAGGGAGGCAAGAAGCATGCCAACGCAGTGTGACTCTGAAACTCAGGGGTCCTCTACTGGGGGGCAGTCTGGGATGGATCTTAATCTTTGACTTCCTATCCTTCCTGAAATTTCAGCTCCCCGTGTTGTCTAGCTTTTCCTAGTGCTCGCTGGATGCCACCTAGTTGTGTCAGATCCCGTCACATCCCCCACCCCCTCACGGAGTCATTTTTGGCAAAGTGTCCACTGGAGATACTCCTGTAGATTTGACTGAGGCTGCTCTGTCTGCCTCTGTCAACCTGGAAATACAGAACCAGAAATCCGAGTGGTCTTCTAGTCCAGGTCTCCCACTTCTCCCTGCCTCCAGAGCCAAGATGTGGAAACCAACGTTCAGAGAAGTGTTCTGGCTTGCAGACACTTGTAGACCATAGTTCCAGGAGGCAGAAAGCTCTCTCCACTAGGCCCATTGCTGTAGGCTTGTGCCGGGCCTCTAGTTGGTGATCCGTAAGTGTATGGGTTTGAATTGCTCTGGTAGATGGTGCAAGCCCAGGTGGGGGTGATTGCCCGGGAGGCAGAGCTGAGTGGTACCTTGGAGAACAGGATGAGGCAAGGATATCATAGGGTAAGGATGGGAGGGTGGGGAGGTTAGGCTGGATCAGAAATTGGTCCTTTCCCGGAAGGGATGGGAGTTGACTTCTTTAAGATGCTGAGTTTCAGAACCTCTGGCTTAATACAGGACCCAGCAAATGGTGTTCTAGGCTTGATTTCACTTGTGAATGATTCATTCCTGATGGTTCGTTGGTGTTTATAAAATATCTTAGCTGGCCAGGAGGGGGATTTTGGCTTTTTTCTCTTAATTTGTCTAATCGTTAGGTCCATTTATGTTTGGAGCAGTGTTCCCTAAGAAGTATTCCATGAAACTGGATGTAAAGAGGCTTTAGGTGGAAAAAAATTGGGGTCAAATGGGTCTTGGAAGTTCTAACACAAACTGAGTTAAATAGGTTTGTTTCCTACAGGACTTCTGGGAACCTTTAATGTGTTAAGTATAAAGCGCCAAGAAGGGGCCCTGGACTTTTCTCAAACTTATTCAATCTTGTAGACATTTTTCGTGGAATATCTCACACAACTCTATTCCTGAGGGGTGCCTGGGTGGCTCAGTCGGTTAAGTGTCTGCCTTTGGCTCAGGTACTAAGCCCTGTGTCCAGGCTCCCTATTCAGCATGGAGTCTGCTTCTCCCTCTCCCTCTCCCCCTCCACCCCACCCTGCCTTGCTCGTGCTCTCTCACTCTCTCAAGTACATAAATCTGAAACAACAACAACAATAACAACCTATTCCTGACTCTATTCCTGAGATTAAATTCTGGAAAGTATGAGACCACACAATTTGTGGATTATCCTGATTCTTTCTCTTTTCTGCCTTTTGCCACCAGTTCCCTAATTTTTATACTTTTCTCAGAGGGCAGTTTGAAGAGGGGAAGAGGTAAAAGAAATGCGAATCCAGCCCAGCTAAGTGATATTGATGTGGTGTTTTGAGGTCACTTAGAAAATGTGGGTTTTGACATCTCCAATTACAGAGTGCTCAACCATTGATTTAAATGGTAATTTGGCGACAGCTTGCCCCTGATCAATATGCATGGCATGTGCCGGTCTGTGTGTGACAGTAAGAGGTTGCACTCAGCTGCAGGCTGCATTCACGGGGCCTTGAGTGGACCCCAGCACTGCTCCTGGGATTGTAGTTGATGCCAGGTGACACTGGTGCAGAGGAACGCACGGAAGCCCAAAGCCCGTGCACCTCACAGTGAACAGAGCTCAGCTGCAAATCCAGGTGCAAGAGAAATGTGTTTTTCTTTATGTTTCTATAGCTTGATTTCCATTTGTCATCTGTCTTCTGCTGGGGGTGGCAGAAATAAATATAAGTCAGTTTGGGGTTTTTCCTCTCTCCTTCTGTGCTGTACCCCAAGGTCCAGGAGACAAAGGCAGTGCCAAGGGACATCTGTTGTAGTTTATCATCAATCTATTTTGTAAACGGAAATAGCCTCCTTCTTTTTGGGCCTTCAGTGGTCTGCCCATGCCAGTGACCCGTCCTTCTTGATTCCCTGTGTCCCTCTCTTCAGTCCTTCCATGCTGTTTGCAAGCACCAGGAGTCATCCTAGTGCCCACGTACCATGCTGTCTTATGAAGAACTCTGGACATTTGTCTCCGGCCTTCCCTTGCTTCTCCTCCAGCGCCTTCCTCGAGCTCTCTGGCTGGGGAAGCAGCCCAGCTGCTCTCTGTTCTCAGATTCTGCAAATCTATATGGGGGTTCCCTTGTTACTCTCTTTCCCTGGGCTTGTTTGGGGTAAGGCAGCATGCAGGCTGTTTTCCTATAGATCCACAAAATCTATGTACACTTTGCTTTACTGACTCCTGGAAATCTTTATCCATGTGTAGATTAGGGGTGGTATCCTGGCTCTTTATCATCAGATGTTCCCTCAAGGTTATTGTACGTAACACACATTTTTTCTATTCTCTCTGCGGGCTAGGGTTTTGAAAGTCAAAAGCCAAGAATTGACTCTTTCTCTGTGTTATTCCAGAGGTAACAAACATAGAAAGCCCTCCTTGCCTGAATCTGGTCCAGAAGCTCTTAAGGAAATATGGATGAAAAACCTCCAATATTTCAAGATGTTAATTGTAGTGGATTTCCTTTCTTTTCTGCCTGCACCATGCTGGCCCAGACCACCGTGACCTCTTCCTGGGACCATGGCAACATCCTTCTAACTCGGTTTCTCAACCTCCTCACTACTGACATTTGGAGTTGGATCAGTTTTTTTTTTTTTTTTAAGATTTTATTTATTTATTTCACAGACAGATCACAAGTAGGCAGAGAGGCAGGCAGAGAGAGAGGAGGAAGCAGGCTCCCTGCTGAGCAGAGAGCCGATGCAGGCCTCGATCCCAGGACCCTGATGTCATGACCTGAGCCGAAGGCAGATGCTTTAACCCACCGACTCACCCAGGCGCCCAGTTTTTTTTTCTTTAAGATTTTATTTGTTTATTTGACAGGGAGAGAGAGAGAGAGAGAGAGCACAAGCAGGCAGAGCAGCAGGCAGAGGGAGAGGGAGAAGCAAGCTCCCCACGGAGCAGGGAGCCCAGTTCGGGACTCAGTCCCAGGACCCTGGGACCATGACCTGAGCCAAAGGCAGACGCTTAACTGCCTGAGCCACCCAGGCATACGTGGAGTTGGATCAGTTTTTGGTGGTTTGTTAGAGCCCTGACCTCTACCCACTAGATGCCTGTAGTACGCTCCTCTCTCTCCCAAGCTGTGATAACCACAATTATCTCCAGACATTGCCAGATGTTCCTGGGGGCGGGAGGCAAAAGAGGCCCTAGTTGAAAGCCACTGACTTGACTGGTCTCCCTGCTTCTTCTTTTATTCTCATAGCCCATTCTCTACATAGCAGCCAGCGGTAATCCTTACAACTTAAATCTTAACTCTGTTACTCCCTGGTTCCAAACCCTCCAGTAGCATTTCATTGCATAAGAGTCAAATCCAGGGTGGCTCAGTCGGTTAAGTGTCTGACTCTTGATTTCCATTTGGGTCATGATCTCAGGGTCCTGGGATCCAACCCTCTATCGGCCCCCCATGTTGGGCCCCCAGTTTGGGCCCCTGCATTGGCCCCACCCTCGGCATGGAGTCAGCTTAAGATTCTCTCTCTCCCTCTCCTCTTGCCCCTCCCCCCTCAATAAATATAATCTTTTTTTTTTTAAAGATCTTATTTATTTATTTGACAGAGAGAGAGAGTGTGTGTGTGTGCATGCGTGAACACAAGCAGTGGGAGTGGGAGAGGGAGAAGCATGCTCCCCGGTGAATAGGGAGCCTAATGCAGGACTCAGTCCCAGGATTCTGGGGTCATGTCCTGAGCCGAAGGCAGACACTTAACTGACTGAGTCACCTAGGCACCCCAATAAATAAAATCTTAAAAAAAAAGAGAGAATCCAAACCCCTGGCTAGGTTTACAAAGCCATGTTCTGCCCACTTTGGCCTCCTTACCTCTCCATAATCCAAGCTTATAACCAACTTCAGGCCTTTGCACATAGCTTTTCCTTCTCTCTAGAATCCTTTCCTCCTGGATTGTTACATGGCTGGCTCCTTTTTGGTATTCAGCTTTTAGCTCTCCTGTCACTTCCTGAATACCCAATTCTCAGCAGAACACTTATGGCTATATGATATTTCCCCTTCTTTGTTTATTTCTTCTCTTTACCAGAATTGAAAGTCTCTAAGAATAAGACTTTTTTTCTCTTGCCCATTTGTGTTTTGTTAACACTTGAAACAGCCTTTGGTCTATAATAGATCAAAATATTTGTTGAATGAATGAATGAATGAATGCACATATATTTCCCTTTGATGGACCTTATGCACAAGCATGTATAGGTGTTCTGCTTCAGGGTATGTGGAATTGTAGTGGGAATTACAGTTCAGAGGGACATAATGAAGTAGATCTAGGCTTTCCCCAAACCCTGAAGGAAAGGTAATTCAGAAAAAGGAAGAATCCAAAGAACCGACAATTGTATCTATGCAGGGCTGTCTAACTCATCAGAGGGAACAAAGTAGAGGGACCAGGTGGCCACTTGCTGGGATACTGCAGGATATCCAATATTTTCTATTAATTGTGTTCCTAGTGTGTGTCTGATATGGGGACACAAAAATGGGTAAAATATAGTCCCCATACCTGTCTTGATAGACTCATAGTTCTCTAGGAAAGATACTTACAAAAATAGATTAACTTATTCTAATAAGTGTAATAAGTACTGGGATAGTGCTGGAGCCACACACTTTGGGAACTGAGAGTGAAAGTGACAGCTTTGCCTGGGAGAGCTGGAGAAGTTCTTACAGAAGAAAGGACTTCTGAGTAGGGTTTTGAAAGATGGGTAGAAGCTCAGCTGGCAGTGAAAGGTGTATCATAAACAGAGAATTCCATGTGCAAAGGTGTGGGGGTTAGGGAAGGGCCTGGGTACTTGGGAAATGGTGAGAAGTTTGATATGGCTGAAGTCCAGAGTAGAGGGAATGGAGTAGGAGTTGGAGATGATACTAGAAAGGAAAAGAGCTTGAAGTTCCTTTTTTTTTTTTTTTTAATTTTTATTTCTTTTCAGCGTAACAGTATTCATTGTTTTTGCACCACACCCAGTGCTCCATGCAATCTGTGCCCTCTCTAATACCCACCACCTGGTTCCCCCAACTTCCCACCCTGAAGTTCCTTTTTAACCACTGGATCCTATGAATCTTTGACCTTGGAGATAGAGGATGAGAGACTTACTTTTTTTTATTACTTTTTTTTCTGATTGTGGATATAATTCATGCTTGTTACTTTAAAAGTTTCTAAAATATAGAAAAATATAACAAAGGAAAAAAAAAAGAATCTAGAAGCCACTACCTGAGCACCACTATAAATATTCTGATATATTATTACCTTTCAGACTTTTTATCTCTATCTACCAAATCTGTTTTATTCATATATATATATAAGATTAAAAAATGGGATGATAGATCTTTAGTTAAAAGTTATAAAAATGAAGCTGACAGGCAGATCATCATAGGCCTAGAGCTTAAAATGGGTAGAGTATGTCCTAAAAATGCACAGACTTTGTCAAGTAAGAACATTAATCAATAATCATGACTTCCCACATATTTTGATGGCCCTCTAGAGCAGGGGATTGGTTTGTTGGAAACCATTCTGTTGTGGTGGTTGGCCTGTGTTGCCACTTCTGTTCCACTGGATTTGTATAAAATGGAGGGGAACTGAGTTGACTTACCAAGACTCGCCCCCTGCATCTGTCCTAGGCATTTATAGCTAAAATTTCCCCCCTTCCCTGTCCCCTATTGTCTCACTTCCCTGTTGGTACCCAGGCAGCCGTTCCTGCCTTTGGCAGGAGGTATTAAAAGGAGAGTGTTGTCTAGGACAAAGAATTTAGCCTCAGAGCAGTTGCCTTTCCCTGCTGATACCTTTCCTTCGGTCTACCTTTCCCTGTTGTTCTCTGCCAGCATCCCTGGTCACCTATAGTACTTTTGGGATTCCTGATTGCTAGTCTGCTTCCAACAGTGGTAATCTGCTTTCCCCTTGCTTCTGATGGTTGGTGGGGCTATTTTGGAATATAGTTTATTTTAGTATGTTTCCCGACTCTTTGTCAGACAGAAAGGCCTGGATTCCTGTAGGTAGGTAGAGCTCCTGCTAAGAGATCGGAGCACAGTGGGAATGGACAGCTCTGTAGGGGCACCTTCCACAGCTTAGGGTGCTTTAAAAGGAACAAGAGAAAGAGAGAGGGAGTTGACATGAGAGGACCCTTACCAATGAAACACCTGAGCCACCTTCAGGGACTCGAAAGAGTGGCTGTCGCTTCTCTGATCTTTGTTGTATTAAAGAATGTGAGCGGGCTGAGCAACGTGGCTGCTCTCCAGCTGTGGTCTTGGTAAGGCATTTACAAGCAGGGTTGGCTATTACATTACTTTTTACTTTGCAGTGTCTTTTTTTTTTTTGTTTTAATCAGTGGCCTCTCCAGACAGTGTTTTGGATCTCCCAAAGATATATCTTCTTGAGGAAACTGAGGCAGAACAATAGTTACTTTGTGGCTTCTGACACCTGGTAACTGATAACTCCTTGACCCACTACCCTGGCCATTTGGGCTCCTGACCTTTTGCCTGGTTGTGGTCTTTGGAGTTTATTTGTCCCTTGACCCTCAGCTAATACAGGGCTTAAGTCTTGGGCTGACCCTGCTTAGGCCCCACTCTGAGTAACTCTACCTTGCTGGATCTCACACCCGGCATAATACTACCATCAAAACTGTGCCCAAAATGGCAGAGGTCCCACTGCTTTTTGCCAAAAATGTGCAATTGTCCTACTTTCGGGAATAGTGGGAAAGAAATGTTGAGAATGTGGTGGGCCAATTCACTCTGATTTAGCTTAACAAATATTTATTGAGAGGAGCCTGGGTGGCTCAGTGAGTTAAGCCTCTGCCTTTGGCTCAGGTCATGGTCTCGGGGTCCTGGGATCGAGCCCCCCTTCTGGCTCTCTGCTCGGTAGGGAGCCTGCTTCCTCCTGTGTCCCTGCCTACCTGTGATCTTTCTCTTTATTTATTTCAAAGAAATAAATAAAATCTTAAACAAACAAGCACACAAACAAAAAACCCAAATATTTATTGAGTTCCTATTATGTCCCCTGCCATCATAGACTTTATAATTCTGTGAGGAAGATGGATTTTTAACTTGTAATGACAAAAATTTTGAATGTTAGGAGGGGATTGTACAGAGTTGTTGGGGGGAACCTACAGCAAATGGATGTAAGTAGTTGAAAATGTTGTAGGTGATTTCTGATATTGATCTGTAAAGTTGAACCATATTGGCCAAGTTTATCTCACTACCACCATTTCCTGAGCTATTTAGGATCTAGATAGAACCATCTTTCCGTTTAAAGAAGAGTCAGAAGCCATCAAAATATTGGAGGAGTCAGGAAGTGGTACTTCTAAGAGAAACATATAACTCCTGGTATAAAAGACAAAAATGGTTTCAGGAAAGGAACTTTGTAGTAGTTATACTCAAGATGGTAAATACAATTGTGGGATAAGTGCTATTAAGGGGAAATTAAAGCCAGGGATCAAGTGAAGAGGGCTGAAATCCATCCTGGTCGTACAAGTTATGCTAAAGTCACAGAAGGGAGTTGAGTGGAGAATATGGACTGTGGAAGGAGGCAGGGGACTGTGCTCTGGATGGAATCACACACACCTGGCTCTGGATTTTGCCTTATGGCTTATCAGCTGAATGATATTGGGTAAGTCTTTTCTTGTCCCCCAAAAAAGAGAAGAAAAATAGGGATAATATCTCACCAATTTCCTTTTTTTGGAGAATGGGGATAATAATACCTCGCTTGTGTGTGTGTGTGTGTGTGAGAGAGAGATAGAATCAGTTGAAGTAACACATCAGAATTTCCAGCACACCTCTTAGTATACAGGAAAATGAAAAATGAAAATGTTAACTAAACCATTTAAGAGGGCCACCAGCATTCAGAGCCCTGGACTGTGAACCTAAACCTAGAGATGAAGCTCTTAGTAAGTGCAGCCGGTTGGAAAGGAGAGGAAGATGGGGGCGGTCTTAGAAACCATGAGTACAGGCACAGTTGCCTGCATGGGCAGCTGGGAAAGGAAGTCCTGGCCATGATGCTTTCTTTGACTACTGCTGTGTCGTGTCCCCCCCACCCCCCCTGTGGCTCCTGAGCCATCTACATCAGAATCATGGGGGAGGAACTGATAAACTCAGATTCCAGGGGCTTATCCCAGACCTATTGATTCAGAATCTCTGCGGGGTGAGGCCTGGGAATCTACATTTAAAAAAAATTTTTTTTTATTAACATATACTGTATTATTAGCCCCAGAGGTACAGGTCTGTAAATCACCAGGTTTACACACTTCACAGCGCTCATCATAGTGCATACCCTCCCCAACGTCCATAACCCCACCACCCTCTCCCTATCCCCCTCCCCTCGGCCCCGCTCAGTTTGTTTTGTGAGATTTAGAGTCTCTTATGGTTTGTCTCCCTCCCAAGCCCATCTTGTTTCATATCTTCTTTTCCTACCCCCAAAACCCCCTGCGTTGCATCTCCACTTCCTCATATCAGGGAGATCATATGATAGTTGTCTTTCTCCAATTGACTGATTTCGCTAAGCATAATACCCTCTAGTTCCATCCACGTTGTCACAAAGGGCAAGATTTCATTTCTTTTGATGGCTGCATAGTATTCCATTGTGTATATATATACCACATCTTCTTTATCCATTCATCTGTTGATGGACATCTAGGTTCTTTCCATAGTTTGGCTATTGTGGACATTACTGCTTATAAGCATTTGGGTGCACGTGTCCCTTCAGATAACTACATTTGTATCTTTAGGGTAAATACCGAGTAGTGCAATTGCTGGGTCGTAGGGTAGCTCTATTTTCAACTTTTTGAGGAACATCCATGCTGTTTTCCAGAGTGGTTGTACCAGCTTGCATTCCCACCAACAGTGTAGGAGGGTTCCCCTTTCTCTGCATCCTCGCCAGCATCTGTCATTTCCTGACTTGTTAATTTTAGCCATTCTGACTGGTA